>NC_051282.1:23377352-24690685 GCF_015220745.1 Sebastes umbrosus | reverse complement strand
TTATGAGGTCTAACTAATGTGCTTGAATGTAGCTAGTGCAGAATCTCTGGTAATGTTGCCTTGGGTTTCTGTTTTGCCAAATCCAATAAAAAACAGGACAGAGCTGCTAACGTTATCCTAAACTCTAATAGCATTCAGACGGTAGCCTACTATTGTGGGTGTAACCCTACAAACTAATGTAGTTAGTTAATGTGCCTTCTGGTCTTAGAAGTAACACTTGGTAACTACTGTAACTAGTTAGCCAGGCTAACGATTTCAGCTTACGTTAGAGCAGACACCTTACACTTTTGCTCTTTTGGTTTTGATTTTGGAGAGGATAAATCCACCATCAAAAGTCTTATAGAGTACCCTATCGCTCTTACTACATCCCCATGCACTCCGCTTCAATATGCTGAGAAGTTATGGGTGCTAAGCTACAGAACAGAAGACAAGTTACTTTGTCTTCATGAAAGGTTTTTTAATCATACGCTAGTTGTTGTGTTTACTTACTCTGTCATGTTAAGGATATTTAAGAGCAAGTAGTGAGCAGGGCAAATGACTGTTGGCTCTTTTTCAATCTCTTTTTTCCTACGCTGGAGGGCTTTTCTTGTTTTGTTTTTAAATCACAATAAGGAACCGGGCATCTGGGATGTGAAGCTCCTTCAAATGCTTTTTAATTTAATCTGCAAGGCAAAGTAGCTATCGTTCTCCTGAGGCAAACCAGCTGATACTCAAAGTGATAATGTGTGTGTGAGAGAGGATCCATTACTGTCTGTGAGGCTCTTGGAATGCTCCATCACCTCTAAACAGTGCATATTGGAGACACTTAACCTCAGGGCACAACATTAATGTCATACATCTATACAGAAACGGAGGTACCCAAAGATAACCAAGTGAGGGAAGGCATAAGTAGTGGCCTAATTCTGTCTCCAATCAAGTGGCCTCGTACTGTATCTGAGCATTTCCATTACGGTGGTCCTGGTTCCCATGGCCCTTACACTGCCTGGTGATGAAAGCCGCTGTCACAGCAGGGACCTCTTTATAGCTGACAGAAACTCCAGTTAACGTTTAATCACATTCTACAGTAAGCAAGTATGCAGATTTATTTCTATATGACATTAATGTGATTAGACATAGACCTATTATTATTAAGGCTGTATGCTAGCTAGGTAACAGCTTCATCATGAAGGAACTAAAATAAAACGCAATGCAATGATTTCTAAAGAGAGAGGGATTACTTTTTATTTTCTGCCACAAGTGGTGGGAGCAGCTGTTTTAGTTTTAGCCCCTTAACTGAAAATGTTGATTAATGGGACTATAAATAAATGAAATGTGACTTGACATGTTCATACCTGTTGTCTATGAGAAAATGACCCTAATTCTCGCTCGATTTATTACCTCAGTAAACATTGTAAACATGTGTTTATGGTCTCAATCGCTAGTTTCAAGTCTTCTTCAATACAGCATGATGTTCATTTAGTAAAATATGGTCCCATTTAGAGTAAAATATAGAGTAAATAGAGTATAATAGACCATAAAGCAGGGTATGCTTTTGGGCGCGGCTACTTTGTGATTGATAGGTTGTTACCACGGCGTTGTCCGGTCTGGGAGTTGTCCGTGTTTTTGTCTTTTAACTTTAACCCTTTCACAGTGTGTTTTCAGTTCATGAAAGTTAATGATAACCTTCTTGGTTTGCTGCGCTGCCCCAAAAAGCAATTAATACAGGTTTGGGTCAGTGGGTACACCACAAGGTTAAGATTGACATCATGTAACAGAGTACGAGCTCTCTTGAGTGGACTCTTTCATTAACATAAACAGTTCTCTTTTTGTTCTGAACAAGTCGAACTGAACCTTCCTTGAACGTAATAAACAGCCTTCAGGAGGCTGCTATAGTTAACTACATTCAACATGCTCTTTTAAACAAAAGTAGGCTTCATGGTGAATTTATTTTTCTTGTATTGGGTTCATTGGTGAGTCCAGTACAAAGAAAAACAAGGTCTGGAAACGAGGAGACATGATGTCTGCTCATAAATGACAGAAACTGAAGGCTTGCTATTGTCCTGCATGTTCCAGTAAATACTGTTTACTGAAGTATGACTCTATGGTATGGTGTTAAGTAACAAATGAGTATCTGTCAGTGGAGACATGGTGTGATTTGCTTGTTCATTGCCAAGGTGCCTGTCAACGATTGATGAACTCCTCTCAAAAGGTAACACCTACTCAGAAAGTCCGCTGGCACCGTAAGAGCTACAGCAAGTAAATAAATGTGTGGTAAGAATGGATGTCGTAATCAACAAGGAGACTACATGTCCCGTTTAGATGCTCAGCTTTCCCACCCCCCTGTCAGACTCATTCACAGTCTGGCTGCAGGCACTTTGTGGCTCTGCTTCACTCCAGGATCCTGCTTATGTTTCACTTCTCTAGCTTGGACACATACAGAGAAGATAAGTGATGAGGCAGACATTGCTTCAGTGTGCCAGTCATTAACAAGAGATGTGGTACTCAGGATATGTAGTAAGAGATGTGTTACTGGAGGTTCACAGCTGCTTTCGCGTCGCTCATTATGTTTACTTCCTCACTTACATCCTTAATCAGGGCTCTTAGCATTAAAGGCTCCACTGGTAATTTTTAGCTTTCTGCAAGTACCCTTGAAACACTATGTATTCTCTAGGATCCATTATTCTACTTAGCAGCATCACTTAGTTTATTAACTATAGTTGTTGCTTATTCTGAGTATTAGAATTTTAGCCATGATAGCGATGTGGCTTTATGGATGGCAATGTCGGTCGGTCGGCCGGCCGGCCCACCACTTTGGTCTCTGAATCATCGTCATCAGGTCAATATTTAAGTTTGTCCAATACTTTGCTTTATGTGCAATTAGCCTACTTCAGGTCTGAAAAGTGAAGTCAATGCTGAAGTAACTTAAACTTGCATTCTTTCTACCTGTTGTCTATGAGAGAATGAGCCTACTTCTCACTTGATTTATTACCTCAGTAAACATTGTAAACATGAGTTTATGGTCTCAATCGCTAATTTCAAGTCTTCTTCAATACAGCATGATGTTCATTTAGTAAATTATGGTTCCATTTAGACAAAAATAGACCATAAAGCAGGGGATGCTTTAGGGCGTGGCTACCTTGTGATTGACAGGTCACTAGCACGGCGTTGTCCGGTCTGGGAGTTGTCCGAGTTTTCGTCTTAAAACCTTAACCCTTTCACAGTGTGTTTTCAGTTCATGAAAGTTAATTATAACATTTTGGTTGCCTCAAAATGTTTTATTCAGTGTTCGGTTGTACTTTGCAACCAAGATGGCCATGGCCAAAAACCAAGACGGCGACGGCCAAAATGCCAAACTCGAGGCTTCAAAACTGTAGTCCACAAACCAATAGGTGACGTCACAGTGACTGCGTCCACGTCTTACAGCCTGTATGCCTAAGTAGCCAACAGCCTCACAAAGCTGCTAGCATGGCTGAACACCCTTAAAAATGTGCTATTGTTACATAAGCAAAATGCATCTGAAAAGATAAACACTTGATAAGACGTGATAAGACATGCAAATAACAAAAAACCCTACAAACAATACAACCATTGCTTGAATAGAGCACACCATGTTTTGCCCATAGATATACAAGCCAGTTGCTATCACCATCATGTATTACACAAACAACTTAACAAATCAAAACCATTAGACCGACAGGCCTGGTTCTAGTCCAGCCGTCCCTCCATGTGGTTTAGAGAATACTCAGCTGTATAGATGCACATTCACATGTTTATTATTTCCAACTGGGCAGAAATATGGACACGCTATTACCACAGTAATGACATAGACCAGTGTTGAGGAGCAGTCCGTAGTACTTGAGTGTGTTGTTGTGAGTGTTCATACTGTGTGAGAAAAGGCAGCGCAGGTAGGGCTGATAGAGCGCGAAGTGCTAATGCATCCTGCTGGAGCTGCAGGTGGGATCAGGGATAAAACCATAGATGTCTCAGATGAGCTGACTTATCTTTCTTATTCCTCTGATAATAGAGGCTCGTAGGCGGACTGCAGATGGGACAGCACAGAGAGGCTGTACAGCGAGAGAGGAGTCTGTGGTCAGAGGATGTGGCTTTGTGGAGAGAGAGTAATAGCTTGTTTTGTAATAAGGGCTCTTATACTAGATGGATTACACAGAGAATTAAATGAAAGAGATGAATTGTTTTTTCCGTTTTCATAGAACAAGCTCTCTTGATTTCCCTCTTTTGAATGAAACATTTGAACCTGTGTATGTATCACGAAGGATGAAACTTTCAGGAAAGAAATACAACTTGTAAATGCTTAATAAACAGATTCCAGGGGTTTGCAAGCATAGAGACATTTTAGGCGCCCCTCAAAGAGGTTTAAACCAGCACCAAAGTAAAATCACCAGCACCAAAATTCTGAGTTTTTTTAATTGGGGTTTCATTTACTCAAGCATAATATACATTTTTGTTAGTCAAATGGTCAGAAATAACAAGAAAATGCATAGATGTCTGTCAAATAAGGTAACACAGGCTCATAACTTTTACTGTATGTTGATTGATCATGCTTACTGTCGTGCATAGTCACCCCCCAATGGCCCATTCTGAGCCAGAAAAAACCCTGGATTCACACAAAAAAATGACAACCATGAGATACCAGAGATGTTTTAATCAACTAACCTAACTAAATAGTTTTATTATGAAAAGAATGGAGCGGAAATTGATGCGTGCGTCACGTGTTGCTGGACATTCGTAGGAAAATGCACGAAAAATACGTTGTTGAAAGTCGTGCTGAGTGTCACCGGGGGAAAAAAAGGGAAATTCGTGTCTATGTACACGAATCAAATAGATTCAATTTCGTGACTATTTCACAAACTGCCTTGAGACTGTGCTGCTGATATAGTGGTCTGCAATTCAGAAATAATTTACTGTTTAGTAGTTGTGGGAGCAGTAAGTTCAACTTTTTTCCACTTTAAATAGTTTACTCAGTGAATTCTGCATAATTTTTTCTGTGGCCCTTCCCATCCTGTTTTTGAATGACCTCAACTGTGACTGCCACTCAGGAGAGCAGAACATAAATCCTGTTTGACTGGACACTAATGAAACGCCTGATTGAAATACAACATCTGCAAAAGGACCTCTCTGTGGAGCGTCTCAGTCAGACTATCACTGTCTGCAACACTCCTCTAGTCCACCCTGGTATATGTGGCGAGGATTAATGAGCAGACATGAATTCAGAGCAGGAATGGTTCTGTCTTTTGCTTAAAACCACCTGCTCTAGATGAGCAGGGAGTCCAACTCCCAACAGGTAACTTAGTTAGTTTCTTTCTTTACAACTCCTACCAGGTGGGGTTCAGTGTTGCCTCGTGCATCAGTATTCACTTGCCGGGGCTGCTGGGTTAATGAGGGAGCAGAGAGCCGGTAGAGACGGCTTTAATCTCCTGCCAGCTTCTGTTCACTGGAGCTGTTTCTTCAGCGTGAAGCTGCAGCACGTAGCAGAGCAGCGTGATGCTAATGTTGCTCCTCGCTCCACAATCTCTCTAAGGCCAGACGGAAATGACATGTATGTTCTTGCTAACTCTTAAGTAAGACCATCAAGAAGGTCATGAGACCGTGAGCAGGAAGTTACATTTGGTCCTTCAGGCGAGGCGAGGTGTATCACTGTAATAAGGAGGTCATAGTCCCATTAAGAAGGTCACACAGATGTTAAGCTGTCCACTCTTGGTCACGAGGCTTATCGATTTCAGCAGGCAGGAAAATCCATTGGAGCCGGGGCGTCAATTTTGGGGGGTTTATCTTATAATGATGTGTACTTCCACATCCAGCGCTGAGCTTTTAATGATGTAATCCGGGTAATAAAGAGCTGAGCTGATTAATTCTGATGAGTTATGATTCAGCTGAAATTCAATACCCAACAATTATGATGATGACGTCACTTCATTATTGTTTTAAACAGTGTTGGCAGCAGCTTGGTGTACTATTTCCTATTTACAAATACTAATTTGGCAGCTCAAGTTTCACCTGAAGACTGTCACAAATGTATTGTTAGTTGTACTAAGTGATGTGCACATGACATTCAAAACTGCAAAGGATACATTTATTTATTTAGATAAAATAAAATAATCCTTTATTAGTCCCACAGCGGGGACATTTGCAGGATTACAGCAGCAGTAAAAAAAACAAAATAAAATAACAACAAGATCTGATAAATAAGCCAGTACACAATAAAGATATAGTAAGTAAGTAAACAGTGAAAAACAGCCACTAGATGTCTCATTCTCCCTCCCCTGTTCCATTGCATTTACTTCACATCAAGTCGTTGCCAGGCACCTACCGTCAATCTCAGCCATTTATCCATTTTTTCCACACTAACTGATGACCCAGAGATGCCACATGATACCAACGTTGTTTTACTATTGGCTCACAAGCCTTGTTAGAAGTGGGAACCAAACGTCATCTTCCATAGAGATAAACAAAACATTCATTGTGGACCTGCCAACGTTTCTAAAATGATTAATTCACAATCATAATCATTTTTCTTAGGAAAATAAATTGAATTCTGCACCTTTCTAAAGGCTCTGTGGATGTATTATCTAAAAAAAAATATTTGTCTACATAAAAACCAATAAGACCTTTAACAAGAGGTGGAATACATTATAACAGCTCACAACCATACAGTTTTAATTTGGGCGACTACCCCCACAGTAATATAAAAGATAGATCGTTCAACAGACCTGTGAAATGTGAGTGAATGAAATTTTAAAAGGTCATTTTTAAACTATTTCTTTGCCATTTCTCTCATTTCAATTACACATCCATCTTTTTCTGCATTGTAATTACATTTTTGACAAGCTTTCATGCTCATTGTTGTCAAGCCTCTCATGAAAGGCTTGATTGAGAGTTTTTCTGAAAAATCACACAATGGTCAGTATTTTAAAAGAGATGAATTTTTCTCTAACAGGAACTTTCAGCTTTGAAAGATGCTTCATTTCCTTGTCTTTTGAATAGTGTTTTTAATGTTTAGTTTATCCCTGAGTTACTGCAGGTCAAAAGTTTAATAGCACATAACTGTCATATGTTATATGTGCACATGTGTACGCTAAAGTGACAGCGCAGGAGTAACAGCCTGTTTGTATTCTAGTGACATACTGTAGATCATATATAATGTCATTTTGTTTCTCACGACACCTGACGGTAAAGCATAAACTTAACCTGTAGCCTTTGGGAGCTAAGAGGAAAACTTACCTCCTGTAAGCCACATTAAACATTTTCACTCCAACACCTCGCTGTGTCCGCACTCAAACAAATTTGGCTTCATCACCCTGATGGGAATAATTCAGGCATACAAGATGCAGCCAGTCTCTGGTTCACTGCTACTAGAAAAGGTCAGGACAGATGGAGTAAACTGTACAAGTCTTTTAGGTGCAGTAGTTTCACTGGCACTGCCTGAGGAGGTGAGATGGTATGAGCCTGTCCAGGAAAAACTCTGTTCAGTTGCCCAGTCGATTACGGCTACTGTCACTCCCCAGAGAAACCAGCGACGTGAGTTTGGCTTCCCAAACTCTTTGGGATGTTTGCCATACACCATAATTGCCAATTTCCTTGCAGCAAGGTTTTGTAATTCAGAGTTAAGCATGTAATAATAACTACCCAAAGATCTGTCTAAGTTGAAACGTGGTGAAAGGCTGGGTCATATACAGTAGGATTTTCTTAACCAGTGTTTTATGGAGTGTTTTGCCCAGATGAAATACATAAAGCACCCACAAGCACACTGTGGAATAAAGCAAAATGATGAATTGAATTTAAATAGCCACAGGCTTGTGGCTCGCTCCCAATCATCAAACCAGGTAGGAAAATTAGTTAATATAACATGAGATAATGTGATTTGTGGGCCACAGTGCCACACAGTATTATAAGTGTGGATGTGTGTACAATAAGCTGGACATTGCTATAAAAAATCATGCTTGAAGAAAAGCCTTTGACATCAGTTTGAGGGGAAGATGAAATCAGGAAGAAAGAAAACATGGGGAAACATTCCACCTTTCTCACTGACCTCACCTTGCAGCTTCCGTTGAGACTCGGCGAGGACAAATCTGACTCCTTGTTGCTGCTTGAGTTGCTGCTTTGACTCAGATGAAACACAGCAGATGTGAAGTGATTTACTTGCAAAGAAACAAGAACGAAGTTCATTTGGGGCAAAGTTGTGTCAAGTTACCGTGAGTGGTGCCCTCGAAAGCTTCATTGTCACTTTGAATTGTGGACAGACTTTTCAGCTTCAACCTAAAACAAGACATTCTGTCCTTGGGCAATTCAGGACTTCCCTACCTGTCTGCACACGTCGTCCACGTTGTCTTTTCATTGGTCAGATAGAGCGTCTGGGGTGTTTCCACTCTGCCGTACAGAGTTGTCTCTGTGAATACAATTTGAGCCTGAAACAAATCAAATATCTGATCCACCATAGCTAAATTATATGCAATTAAGGCACATTAAAATTGTCATCTAGTATCACATTAAAAAACAGTGCTGCTAAATGACAACAAGCAGGGATCAATGTCATACTGAATACATTCTGCATCATTATCCACATTAACATCTTTTTTGTCAACGTCTAATTATTTTCTACACAGTCCTATAACCGCCGTTATTATCTTGTCCATCAGCGTGAATGAATCTCAAACTCGTGTGTCAACTGCTGTTAAATGCACTTCAGTGAGTATGGCAGTCACAAGCTGTAAAGTTTATCAGTTAATAAATTGGTCAAACTGTGCTTGGACAGATAATAGAAGTGAATTACAGTAGTGTCTTTGAAGTAATAGCAGGATAAAAGCAATTGAATAGGAACTATTTTTGGCGTTTGTTAAATTGCCTTCCTGTAGAAGCAGATTTCTGGCACAATTCCACCTATAGATAATATAATACATTCATTTATACCTCAAGTGCTGCTTGAGTTTTTACCTTTATAAAATTACCTTTCTGAAACTGTCATAGTTTCTTGAGGATATTACCAAAGCAGTTACAGCCTGATTTGAGTAAATTATTGTTGGGAGTCCGGCTGTCCTTTTTTTATTCTAATCTCCTCTGGACACGATTAGCAAGCAGAGTGCGAGACAAAAGTGTTGCTCACTATTAAATTGACATGACTGCTTGAAATAAGACTGAAAGTTTTGCGATCATTTTGGGATATATGCTTATTCTCTTTCTGCCAGAGTTAGATGATAAGATTGATACCACCCTCTAATGTCTGTAAGGGATGATAATTCACCATTTTACAAGGGTTTATGTGTCGGGCTATTTCTTGGCTGGGACCAGCAACTTCCTGGAGCTTCCGCTGTTTGCCTGGCAAGAAATAGTCAGCCCAGTCTCCAGGAAATTTTTTTGGCATTTTACGTTTCAGCAAACCACAGATAGGTTGACTGTGGATGTTTTTGCATTCGGTCAGAGCAAGTGAGGTGGTGCAATGACCAACATGCAGAGCAAGTGATATAGTATATCCAGCGGCCAGGCCAGCTGTTTCCCCGTCTTTGTGCTAAGCTAAGCTAACTGGCTGCTGCCTGTAGCTTCATATTTAACATACAGATGTGACGGTGGTATTTTCTCATCTTATTTATCGTCTATCATCTTCTTAACTCTCTGCCAGTAAGCAATTTCCAAAAAAGTCAAACTATTCCTTTAAAGGAAAATTTCAACTGCCATTTTTACTGTGGGATATCAGCATTGGCCTTTTATTCCCTTGGCTCCTTTGAGCCACACTGCTGAGCACAGAGCGGTAATGTGCACTGCAAGCTCTTCTTTTAATCTTCCTCTGAGAGAAGCTTTCGGCTATCAGACTCTCATCCAGGCCTGTGCATTTATACCCAGAGCCACGTCAGTCACTCTGCCTCAGTGCTTCCGCTCCAGCCACCACACTGTCTGAGATATTGGATTTATTCAACTTATTCTGTGTTTGATGGCGATAATCTGATTGCACATTTAGTTGATTTAATTTGGCATGCTTGAGACCAGGCCATGCAGGGCTGTTGACAGACTATTAGGCCGTGGTGAGGGGGATCTCTCACATGAGGCTGTGTGTGTGTGTGCGTAAGCTGAGCGAGTCTTCTTCATATTACATGGGGAGGTAGTAGTTTTGGTAGATTGGGTTGCTTCGACCCAGAGTGTGTGTACCCAGGGGAGTCTGCTCTGCCTGAGAGGGACGATAACACAACCTCTCAAACACAGCTAATGAGCTCTAACAACCTGCCTGATGACGCTCATGCATTAACCAAACCGATGAATCTGGTCTCTGCAAGCCTCTTGTCTCTCCTCTACCTTCTGTGGAACAGAGTAAATTATGCTAATTTAGCTGAGGAGATGTTTTTGTGTAGGTTAGCACACACTTTTGTATTAGTCATTTTGCCATGCTTTCATAGGCCGAGACAAAAATGATGTGACAAACATTTGTAGTTCTGAGTTGCGATGGGGAATATGTTTAATCTGCTTGCTGATTTGCAATGTTTCTGATATTAAGTTTGCAAATTGGCATCACAGTCCATTTAAAAGAGGTAGTTACTTTTAATTTACTACTTCAAATAGTCCAGAATCTATTAATTTTCAGATTAATGAGCCTACACACTGTATGTGCTGACTTTATTGAATTGTTTCTGCATTGGTCTAATTGGCTTAACGACTTAAAGGGATAAATTAATCAGCAATTTTCTTTATTAGGGAAACTCTACACACATTACTGCTGTTAACATACCCAATGACATGGAACAGCAAAATATACAAATGGATCTTTAGTTCTAATCGTTGATATTCCTACTGTTTTCATGTGAACTTACAATAGGTCAAAAGGTTAAAGGTATATCCAGAGCATTAATATAGCAGAAAATAACCATTTGCTATGTAAAGATATAGAGGAGTAATGTCCACCTGAGCAGAGAATGAAGTGGCTCTCCCTTTGTGTGTGTTGTTATCCAAGCTTCTCTGTGCATTGTTGACATCGCCAGGCCGGCCGTGCGTGCCTTTTAGTGCATGTTCGTGCATGTGAACGTGCGCCACTGGCTAGCACACAGCCGCCGCTCTGCACTGCACTCATACGGCGGTTACAGCTGATAACGCCATCCACACTGACAGCGCTGTTACGGAAGCTTAGCACCCACCCCAGGTAAACGCCGTTAGCTCTATCAGCATTGTTGCCGTTGCTTTCACTTAGAAAGGATGGATTGGTTAATGCAAAATAAGTCCAAGTCCAGTTTTTGCCTTATTTTGTTTGCATGAGCTGCTCCTGAGACTAGCAGTGCCCATGCTCGCTCTCTCAGTGTGGGTGGAGTGCTGTGATGAATGGGAGCTGCCTAGTAAGGTGGATTTATACGACAGTGAAAGAGCCTGGTAATTTATGACTCTGGAGTTTACAGTGATCAGTAGCCAAACCGAGTTAGCAAAGAGCAGTTTAGATAAGCACCCAAAGGTTTTAATAGTTTTCTGTGATTGTTTCCAAACAGCAAGTAAAAAAAGTAAAGAAACATTTATTTTGAGAAACTTTCTTTGTCATTCTTCACTTTGTGCTCTCTTGAACAAACCGATTAAATTGAGTATTTTTTACCCATTTAGACACCAAGAATGTGACAGCACTGATATTAATTATATCCGTAAATATAGCTTATAATATACTGCATGTCATTTAGTTGAAGTATTTATATTTTAAACCAAAGCACCGATGTAATCCCTTGTGATGTAATAATTGAATATGAGACTCATGTCCCAGTTCACTCACACTGTTAACTAATTTAGTAATGTTTGAGTGCGCTGCATTTAGACGTATAGAATGTAAGAAGCTTGGTGACATGATGAGATATGTGGATGTTAAATATTAATTTACAAGCCCTCTGTGCACCGTGCCCCTACAGCCGTGCCACGCCAAGATCCTGGAAACTGTTGATAGGATACACAGGAGCCACGCAGCCGCCCTGACAGCCTGCCAGGAAGAGCTGAGGGTGGAGGATAACACATCGCTGTCATAGCCCAATCACGTGCAATCTGTTTGTCCACATCAGGACACAAGCCCAGTTCACACAGGCCTCAGGGAGAAAACATAAACACAAGATCCATTGACCTTTACCCCAATATATTTACTCCATGTGCATTATGGAGTGCAGAAAAGATGCTGTATCCACCACTTCCCATCTTCTCATACCCGAAGGACTTTAAATTGTTCCATGCTGAAATAAGCTCCTGCGGTCTTTTATTAAAGGAACAGTGTATAGCATTTAGGGGGATCTCTTGGCAGAAATAAAATATAATATTAATAAGTATGTTTTCTTTAATGTATAATAACCTGAAAATAAGAATTTTGTTTTTTTGTTAACTTAGAATGAGCTGTTTATGTGTACATACAGAGCGGGTCCTCTTCACGGAGCCGGCCGTCGTGTTTCTACAATAGACGCACTCTGCACCTTTTAAAGGATGCTGCTAAAAAACATTCTGTACATAATTAGTTGTTAAAGCAAACAAGGACATGTCAGTAATTTCAAATAATTAATAACATAAATAAATAGTCTCAGTTTTAAAGTTAGAATGAAGCTACTGGCATCATATGAAACTAGAAAACCTAAAGAATCCATTGGTAACAGCCAACCATGTCATACTAGCTTGTTGCGAAGGAGGTTAAATAACGCTCCAAACTTACGCTAAGTTTTGGCAAGGAAAAACTGGCATGGCCATTTTCAAAGGGGTCCCTTGACCTCTGACCTCAAGATATTTGAATGAAAATGAGTTATTTGGGTACCCACAAGTCTCCCCTTTAAATAGAGTCTCCCCGCTAATTCTGGCCGTAATCTCCTGCAAAATTTCCCATTTTTCAATGCACTCGAGGCAAATTACAGTCCGGAAAAAAAAGGGAAGGAGGAGTTTCGCAAACACAGAGCTATGTGGAAACAAGGCATTAACGATACTGGAAACTGAGAGGTTTTATTAAGTCTCTGTGAACTGACCTATCCAGTGGCTCTTGGAACAGTATGTTCTATGAAACAACAGCTGACCCCGGGGTAGAATCAATGCTCACCTCTCTTATAAGGTAACCTGGCATTCGGCCAGTGTAGCCTACATAACCAACAAGAAAGTCCATCTACACATGCTTTCTCTTTTTTTATTTTAACATTATGAATGTGCACCAATACAAAAAGACAAGTTAAAATACTCTTTCACATACATTGTAATTTATTCTTTCACCAGTTGGACAAAGTTCGATAAGCGGACACAATATATGATGAACTGTATACACCTGAACACAGTTTTTACTGGTAAAAACACAGCAAATATACTGTACATAACCACCTTTTAAGAGGAAATAAACATATTGATTTGGGCTCCTCATAGAATACATTCAGACAGAACCACTTTGGTCCAGAACGGGGAGTGACCCAAGCTGCTGGCTTCAAAAACACACATGGTCACAGCTTAAAATACATGTAATAGTTTGAAATAAAATTACCAATACCATACTTATATACTCCACTGAATGCTTTTTTACTCAATGTGCACAACATTCCTTTGTTACTGTGTCCAGTATGCAAACATTTCTCCTGCTCTGGAAAACAAGAAAAACAAATTCACCTCTGGGCTACATGAGCGCCGGTGTGTACGTCATGCTCCCACCTCAATTCTGAGTATTGGATATCTACCTGCGCTGTTACAATCCTCAGCAGACGCTGATGAAAAAATAGCCTCAGCCTGTTTTTTCTGGCTGAAGTGTAAATGCACAGAGCTATTATCTGAATGACAAACATGCTGTTGTTGTGCTCTAATTTAGCTCTAGACTACATAATGACACTGAGAGTAGCTTCCATAATAAAACACAGAGCTGTGACCTCCTTATGCCTTATATAGGAATGACTTCTGGGAATGTCATGTGGTGCCATACTGTATAATGGGACTCATAACGACCTCTGACCTCTGTGTGAAGCTACAGGTTCATATCAACCCATCGCTTATCTGGCTGCAGCCAGTGATTCATCCGACCGTAACACATCCACAAATCTGGAAAACTACACCCATTCATACCCACTTGAAAATATACACCACATACACACACAGACAGAAATATACCGACAGCAATCAAATAAATCATCTGTATAAACACATGTATATACAGTATACACACACAGTATTTACCAATTATAAATTAACATTGTGCAAATAGTCATACATACAAAGTCAAGTCGAGTTAGTTCTGGCAAAAGGTTTGGCAAATCAAAGATTAATTGACGCTTTGCAGGAGGCTTCCCCTCTTTTAAAAATAAATGTATTCAGAAGTAAATGTACCACCGCTAATTTAGCTTTCTATGTCACTACTAGAGAGGTTTTGTTCTACTTTTGAGTTTTGTTCTAAGTGTCCACAACCCCTGCACACTTAAAATAAGGCTGAATATTAAACACTGTCTGTAGAGTAACTGGGCACAGGCAATTGTTAACACAGGCTTTCTGATTTGTTTGGTGTTTACACCGTCGAGACACTGATGTGATGGCTCTCAACTAACTTATAACTTAAAGTCACTAATTATGCACATGAACGACGACCTATATTTAAACACCCTTGTGCCGGAGATGTCATGTTACTTGAGTCACAGTGGATTCATACTTTATGCATGTGTGGCTTTACAAGTCATGTCTATATACTGTGTATTTTTATCCTTGATTTGAGTGCACGGTTTCCCCTATCATCTTTCATCTCAAGGGTTGAGTGGGCTACTGTGTAGAAGTTCATTTAATAGTACGCCAAGGCCTGTGAGTCATCTTGATGGCACAGGGGGGAAAAGAAAATGTATTTAATGGCACAGAATTGCAACTATTCCCCTTGAAAAACCACCTGGCACATTTACACAGCTACAACTGAAGCACTCAGCAGCATCCAAGGTATAAAAAAAGATGTATTTTTGTTGTAAATCACCAAGTCAATTTCGTTATAATTCACCCCATACCATCTCTTAACCTTTTGAGGGCACTTTCATAAGCCATAGTCCGTTTGGCTAGTCCGAATCAGAGTGAAGTTGATACACTGGGTTTGTTTTCTATTTATTCTGGTTCGGTTTCACAGTGCACAAATAAAAAAATTAGTTGCTGAACTAAACTTTTTTGTCTCGAGAGCTGCCACTTCTATGCAGGGAATTGCGGACCGCGATATATTGCTGTTGACGTTTTTTCACTAGGGCTGTCAAAGTTAATGCAATAATAATAATTTCTTTATTCTTTATTTAACACTCCCATGTTGATAAGAGTTTTAAATACTTGACCCTATAAGGTACATTTTGAACAGATAAGAAATGTGCAATTAATTTGTGATTAATCGCAATTAAATATTTTAATCGACTGACAGCCCTTGTTTTCACTTTGACTCAGCACTGATCTACTGTTTTTCTCGAATTACTTTATAAACATCACTATTTTTGTGGACTTTATTTAGCATATTCTATATGTCAATCTTCTGCAGAAGTCCTGGTCAGTCCTTTCCCACTCATGTTAACCTGTTTGTTTACCTGTGTCCATCTCAACAAATGCCCTCGCAGGCAGCCTGCGTTTTGGTTCGCTTGGACCGCCTCTCGTAAGTGGTCTCGGACCGGTTGTTTTGGTCCACACCAGAATACGATTACTGCGTTCACAACTGCTCAAATGAACCGCACCAGAGTTTGATTAAAACTGACTAAATGTTGAATTGTGAAAGCCTCCTTAATGTCTATATATAAGCCAGGAATGACCTGTTCAGAGCAGCTGCCAATTTCCAATGTCCCCTGGATAAACAGCACTGTGGTCACCTTCCTGTATGAGGTACAGCCAGCAGCATGATTCTTCTTCTTCTTCTGTACATTTTCTCCAAAGTCAGTATACACAAAAAACCCTTACAGATATCAGAGCAAAGCAAGAAAACAAGAAAAAAGCCTCTGTTCCCTACCATCTTGTTTTGGTCTTTTTTTTTCGGTATGCAGTTCAATGTCCAGTTTGTCTTTAACCTCCAGTACCACAAAAACACACATTTGATACACAGCACAAATTAAAGCAGAGGCTCAAGCAAGGACCCTGTTTCTTTTTTTGTTGTTGTTTTGTTTGAGGTTTCAGGTTTTTTTCTATTATTTTACATGGCATATCTGCCTTGAGATGCTGTTGTCGCATTGTTCAACATGCAGCAGTTTCTTTTCGCTGTCCGACAAACATCTACAGAAATCCATTCACAAGGCTCACAGCACATTAGACACCTCAGCGTGGGAGTCTGTCGAATTATTCTCCGTTCTCGGGCTGTGGAGAGGGCTGCTCGGTCTCCCAGTGACACCGATCTCTGGGCAAAGACCGCTCTGACAGATGAGTCCATCAGCCCAGCTCTTCACAGCCACCCAGGGCAGCATGTCGGAGCCAGAGGAGAGCTCAAGGCCCTCCACCTTTCTTCATCAAGTTATTGTTCCCAGCGCCTTTCAAAGGTTGCTCTCCACGTTCTCTCTCTGACCTTCGTAACACTGCACCTTGTCCGTGAGGCTGAGTTCCTCCAGTAGGGTGCAGTTGCTGACGGTTCCCTTGTGAAGCGGGGAGGCGCACTGGCCCGCCCCATCACTGTGGACCATACCGTTGTTGTGGCATCCAGCCACAAGCATGTGCGTCTCCTCAGGGCTGCAGACCGGGGAAGAGGTTTTGGCGATGTCCGGGAGATGAGGCAGTCGAGGGACGTGGTTCAACAGGCTAGCTGTCTTGGTGTTGGGGGTATTGCTGTAGGTGTGGCGGTATTCCTCCTCAATGTTCCTCCCTAGCTTCCAGCGCTTCCACTTCTTCAGGATCTCCGACTGCACCTGAGGAGAGGACGGAGATGAAAGCAGACATTTTTAATGCGATAACGGGAGAAAAGTCGGGGGTTGACAAAAGTGTTTATGTCATGCAAATGAGGACACTTACTTCTTTGTTGACAAAGCAGTACAAGATGGCCACCAAGAGACCCTGTGGAGACAACCAATACTGAGTCAGTCCCCTATCATTAACTCATGACAGCTACAATATTCACTCACGCAGTTGTCAGTGTGGATGGAGCTGTCATACCCGGTGTGCGCAGTCAAAGTTAGCGCTCTACAGTTATTGAGCGTCATCTTTTCTTGTAAAATGTCAGGTGTAATCGGTAACACCGCTTACATTAAGTTTCTTGACCGGTGGAAAAATTTCATCCTAACCCACACATATTTTGAAAAGCCATCGTTGTTTGACGCTATGAAAACATGACGCCATGTGTTGTAGAGCATCAGTGCATGCACCTTTTTGGTTACATGGGGCATTTGCAAGTTTGTTGTTTCATGCCACAATCACTGAGTGCACTGCACTTGTTGTCATTGACTCTGTTTTGTTGTCCTCTCTCTTTCGCTCTCTTCACCAAGGCGATTACCCTGGAGGTTCGCTGTAATCTTGACACGTGTCATCTGTGTCCCCGTAGCAAAAAGGTCACTATCATTATGTCACAGTATGTCACAGCCAGTTAGCAGCACAGACAGAGCGTTATGTTAGTGTAATTCCTCCTGACACATGAGTAAATATATCACTACTCCATTGTCTGGGGGATGGGAAACTCAGACATGCAACGGATCGCTGAACAAGCTCATCTGGAACGACAACTTTTTGCTGTTAATCTGGTGTAGCGTGACTTCGAGATTTGGATTTGAATAGGAGATAAATGTAATTCTCCGCTGCAGTTGTGCATCCTCCACTTAATCTTGTTAAGATTAACTCAAATTTGAGAACAAAGGCTGTGCTTTAAACTTCCTGTTTTATCCTGTTCGGGCATGTTTTACCCCCTTTATCTCTGGCGTCGCTCAGTTCATGGTACAGGAAGGGAATTATGAACCATAAGATGCCTCATCAATGTCTCGACTCTCACTCGAACCCCTGATCTAAGCTGAATGTTGATGCTGAGTTATTGCATAAATGGTGTGGTCTTTGTTTGTGAAAATGATGGTAGATGCTTTGGTTCAAATCCAACCTGGAAGGAGGAGAAGAAGAGGTCGCTGAAGAGCTTGGTGAGGCGCAGTCCGATGGTGGCCGTGGTGGACTCGTCTGTGACAAAGATAAAGACCACCTGATGGATGCCCAGCAGAGGGATCAGGGTTAGAGTTGACTTAGCCAACCTGAGATGAAGGCGGATGAGAGACAAAAAGAGACAAAGGACAGAATAAGTGGAGAGAATAATTGAATGTAAAGACAAATTATAATTTTTTTTTACATTTGAACTCACCTGAATTTGTAATCTGTGTATCTCATTTGGTGCGCTCGAAGTTTTGACACAAGAATTTTGATGATATGGATAAAGATTAGGAAGTTGATCTGTGAAAGACAGAGACACCGGTCTTGATTATAACAGTTTTGACAGACCTTGAAGGTCATGCATATAGTTTTGGTCTTATGTGCAAACATTTTGAGACACTGCCACGCTGAAACTCTGGCTGCAACCACCAAAACATTGGAGGTGTACGTAGATAGACAGCAATGTGTTTTTCCAGAAACAAAGCGTAAACCACATACTACCACATCAGGCCACTTGCATATTTTACCAGCATTTGGCTGGTGGCTGGTGCTGATTTCCAACCCTGTGCGTCACGTGTTGCTGAACATTTGTAGGAAAACGCACGAAATATGAGGAATAACATCTATTATAATAATATTTCTAATGAAAACTTTTGACCAGGGAACAAGGAAATGGCAGAAATCTTAGATGAAAATCTTTTTTTTGTGAAGTGAGTGAACTGACCCTTCATTATTACACACAATAGAAGCACATTGTTGTTAGGGAACCCTTTCCCAGCAGCTGACATTTCAAGAATCAGCAGGTGTTCCTCTAATGAAAATAACCGATGATGTGACCTTTACAATTAAGCTGTTCCTGGCAATTTGCACTGGTAATGACGAAGGAAGGGAAAGGACCTAATTTGTACATATAGTCCAGTCATATGTCCAGGTGTTTTTTGATTATTATAAACTCAGTGTAAGTTTTGTTCAGTAAAACTGCTGGAATGAACAAAAGTTACATGCCGAAACACATTTTCAACTCAAAATCAGACCATAATGATGGATTTTACTACTACATATACTGTATATGCGTACACTTCAATGCATACAGTATCTATATATATATGTATGTGTTATTTCATATTTGCATATTGACTTTCGATCTTTCAATAGCAAAATCACATGTTCCTGCAGGGGCACACACACCTACAAGTGTTTACTACTGAGTGTAGTTGTCTACTGATGTGCACCTTGAACATGGTGGGATCAGGATAAATACGGAAACGCTGAAATGGGAAGCAGCCCTCCCGACCCTGCGACAACTCAAACACAGGAATTCCTGTGGGATACAGGCCACTTAGCAGGAAGATTAATGTATGGAAAATGCCGGGACATCTGTATAACTGGCCTGACATAAGAGCTATGACAAATCGGACTTGAATAAAAGCCCAGAACTGACCTTTGCAGAGCACACCTCCAATAAAGGGCCTGGTCATGGTATGGACAGTGTAGTAGTAGTAGCAAAAATCATATTTCTTTAATCCAAAAATGTTAACCTCTTAAGATGTTTCCCAGATGTTTGGCCTAAAGCACAGACAGCCTTTTACAGTTCATGAATAAATGAGGTGTTAAATATTTTATAGAATATGAATGGAAAAAGTGGAAACGCAAGAGTGGTGGGTAAATATGTAGGATTTTAGGGTGAATGCACTATTTTTTTTAATTTATATGGCACTTTGGATTAGAGCTGCAACGATTAATCGATTAGTTGTCAACTATTAAATCAATCGGCAACTATTTTGATAATCAATTTGAGTAATTTCTTTAGAAAAAAAAAGTAAAAATTCTCTGATTCCAGCTTTTTAAATGTGAATATTTTCTGGTGTCTTTACTCCTCTATGACAGTAAACTGAATATCATTGAGTTGTGGACAAAACGTGTCATTTGAGGACGTCCTCTTGGGCTTTGGGAAACACTGATCGACATTTTTTCACCATTTTCTGACATTTTATAGATCAAACAACTAATCGATTAATCGAGAAAATAATCGACTGATTCATCGACAATGAAAATAATCGTTAGTTGCAGCCCTACGTCAGATTCAAATGTTTAGGAAATAGCATTTCATAATGGTAAAGGATGAAATGGAATGGTAAAAAAAAAGCAGAAGACAGCAACGGAAGGTGAAATTACCACGACTGCCAGTAGTATCGGGGAACGAATGATCCACCAGTAATTCATGTTTATATTTTGTCCCCAGCAACTGAAAAAGAACAACAAATATCAGTGAGAGACAACCAGAAACACCTCACATGCTTTCAAACAAGGCTCACTCTCTAACACATTTTGTTACACTGTTTTGCAACTCTGCAAAAGTAGAAAGCTTTCCTCTCGCTGGCTGATGAAGTGTGAGAGACTGACGGCACCATTACGGCTGCATTTTAAAGCTTTACATAACAACACAATGAGTCTGCGGTTTAGAAAGTGCGGCTTTAAAAAATCCCTTTCACCCCCATTTGCTGCGAAAGTGTGTCAGCTGGATCCTAAGAGATTGCATAATAAAGTTTGGGAACATGAAATATTAAAAACATGCTGACACTGCTGTTCTGACACGGTTTCATATTTTGCATCCTGGAGAAGATAAAAAGCCTGTGTGAAACGTTTAACTCCTCGTGTAGTAATTGCGTGTTAAATTGGCTGCTGAGTATCAACATTCATATGTTTAAGAGAAAGACCATCTGCCAGCTTTTTTTTCAGATATGAAAAACATCAACACAAGTGAGCTAAAATGTTTGTCAGGGTCTATGGAATGAGGGAATAGAGAAAGAGAGAGAGAGAGACTTACTCTTGATTTTCATAAAGGTATTTAGCCATCACCCAGGGCACGAGGAATATTAACGGGGTACCTGTAAAGAAATGAGAGCTGTCTAAATGCAAAGCAGTCATTTAGTAGACCAACGTTACAGCCCTTTACATGTATCTGCTCTGATTTAATTTCAATTTAGTATCACTAAGCACTAGGGCTGTCAATGGATTAAAATATTTAATTTCAATTAATCGCATCATTGTCCATAGTTAATTGCAAATTAATGGCACATTTTTTATCTGTTCAAAATGTACCTTAAAGGGAGATTTTTCAAGTATTTAATACTCTTATCAACATGGGAGTGGGCGAATATGCTGCTTTATACAAATGTATGTATATATTTATTATTAGAAATCAATAAACAACACAAACCAATGACAAATATTGTCCAGAAACCCTCACAGGTACTGCATTTAGCATTAAAAATATGCTCAAATCATAACATGGCAAACTGCAGCCCAACAGGCAACAGCAGCTGTCAGTGTGTCAGTGTGCTGACTTGACTATGACTTGCCCCAAACTGCATATGATTGTCATAAAGTGGACATGCCTGTAAAGGGGAGACTCGTGGGTACCCATAGAACCCATTTTCTTTCACATATCTTGAGATCAGAGGTCAATGGACCCCTTTGAAAATGGCCATGCTAATTTTTCCTCTCCAAAATGTAACTTAGGAGCGTTATTTAGCCTCCTTTGCAACAAGCTAGTATGACATGGTTGGTACCAATGGATTCCTTAGGTTTTCTAGCTTCATATGATGCCAGTATCATACAACCTAAAAATCACAAGTTGCGTTAATCCATTAAAGAAATTAGTGGCGTTAAAACAAATTTCCGTTGACGCGTTATAACTGTGACAGCCCTTCTCAGCACATAACTTGCATCCCCTGACTTATTACTCCCCACAGACCCCCACCAGCTCACCCCAGCCAATGCACAGGTAGATCTTGAAGTAGTTCCTCTCTGTGAACACGGTGATGACCAGGAGGTTGTGGAGGTAGATGCCTTCCACCAGCAGCCAGTAGCTGTTGGCCATGATGCTGTACTGCATCATCACCATGGCGATGCGACAGCCAACGGCCGTCTGCAAGAGGAGCAGCGAGGTTTATTTCACAAATGATAAAATATCAAGCTGTTAAACATTATTTAGTGAGAGTGATGTTCATGGTGAGATCAGTGCTGCAGCAGATGGGAGCTCCTTCTGCCGCCAGGATTCAGACTTTGTGCTGACAGCCGTGAGATTGTACGACAGCAACTTTAACCCAACATCCTCGGCCAGCTGTGACCCCCAAACACACCAAGCACTTTATAAACGAGCCCATGTGGTTGACCCTCCCCCCTTTTATGAATAATTAGCTGCTTCAATTATCTTTGTAGTTACCATTTCCCTTTCACAAGAATACCATTATCACTTTCTGTAACTACTTTCACTTTACATATTTATCTTATCACTGTACTGTTATATAAATCATAATTATACACATATCCAGGTCATATTCTGCAATCTTTGATAGACCTTTAATATTATGTACATTATCTATAGGGTATACAAACATAATGGATGCATCAGATAATCAGCATAATAATGCATGCTTTGATGCAGACCATGGTCCAGTTGCAGATGAGATTATTTAAGATACACATTTGCAGGGTTGTGCCGCTTTGAGTGCTTTCTAGTTTTCTTATTTAGTTTGCCATTGTCCCACGTTCTTAGGGGCTGTATGAAAATTACTGCAGTGAGAAGGATAAAAATTGTCTTCTCCCAGAAAAGACACACCACACTCCCCTTCGCAAAAGTACATAACCCTGTAAAACACTTCATAGCTTGTTGTTGTGTAGCCGCAGATCACTACTGACCTCATTGTTGACCAGCAGCTCTACTGGAGGCATAGATGCCCGCGGGAATCCCTGCTCCTGGTCACTGCTGAGGTCCTGCGATGGGATGTTGGCCTCCAACAGAGCGTCTTTGATGAGTATAGACAGCGCTCGCAGGATGAAGGAGGCAAACAGATTCATGTGGATGTTGTTCCTCATGCAGTGCAGTTTCCTGATGAACGAGAGGCAACAATGATCTATAAGATAATCTGTCTTTCATCATTCACAGATAAACTTAAAGGAATACTTTGAGGAAATATGGTTAACGCGAGTTAAGACTAGCTGTTTCCCCCTGCTTCCAGTGTTTGTGCTAAGCTAACCGTCTGCTGGCTGTATCCTTATATTTAATGTACAGACAAGCACCAAAGAGAAGAAGTGTTTTTCACAAGATTTCTAACCTTTAAGTGTAATTTCCCCCCTCCCCGCTGTGTTTGATGCAGATCAACTGAAATAGTTTCCTGATACTTTAATATGATTTCAACCCAAAAAAAACGTATTACCTGAAGGATATGAGGATGCCAAGCGCCAACACCAAAGCCACCAGTGATAAGGAATAGCCCACTGTGTACATGATCCGAATATGTCCATAGTACTGCTGCAAGTTAAAACACAGACAAAACACATGGACTTTAGATTTGTTTCCTTTATTTGAGAGGGGTAGATTCAGTTTTAACAGTAACATTGTGTCAAATATGTGCTCTTTAAATGAGTTAACACAGACAAAATATTAGTATTGTCTGACGCTCTACAGGAAGAACAACAGAGAGAGACATTTCTTACCAAACTTCGATCATTAGGGTCACACTCGCTGGTATTCTTCGTATTCACCCACTGGCCGTTTGCGTCACACTCCTGATACACCATGCCGTGTTGAACTAAACACACACAAAGACACACGCACACACACACACACACACACATGAATGGTCTCTGAGTTAAAGTCCAGTCATCACGGACAGCTGTCTTTCTCTGCATGATATTTCAATGTACTCTGCAGCAACATGACCGCCGTACAGTGTGTATCTGCTAACCCTTGTGTCTCTTACCTTTATGGTGCCACGGCAGATACCGCGGACACACCACACTGACGGTGGTGTTGGGGAGTCCATCAGGCCAACAGGCGTAGTTGTCAAATTCCCTGTTGCACACGAGGCCTGGGGATTAAAACAAAAAAAAAAAGAATATGGGTGATCATTTTCATACAATCACAGCCCATACGCTCTATGTCTGTGGCCTGACAACATGTCTTTGAAGCTGCTGGTGGCCATTATGGCCATTATGGCATCTGTTCTTTCATCTTGACTTCAGAGTAAAGTCCTCCATCGATACGACCACCACCTTTCATCTTCTCAACATAGGATGTAAAGAGTGCTGGCTCTTAGTGTATGGACAGGTGGATGTTCCGGTGTATAAAGTCCCATCTCCTTTACGCCTGCTAATTTGCTGTTACTTTCAGGCCGGGTGTATGATTGCCACGGAGTGGTGTGATTTTGTGTGCAGTGTGGGAAGCGGCCTTTTTTGAACGTTGGGAGCGTCGCTGTTCTCCGCCTCTACCCTGCAAGCTAACAGACTATAATGCAACTGAAGGGCAGCAGTCGGCGTGTAGTTAAACGCCGTTGATGGAGCGAACTGGAGCCAGAAGGCAGAGAGTGTGGTGCAGCAAATAGAAAAACTGGGAGCGGCTGCATGCAGAGTGGTTATACAATGTTTTGATCAAGGAGCGGAAATTGCTGCCGCTCCCTCTGGTGACAGCGCGACCTAACCATTACCTGCCCTACTGCGTTAGATAGCTGCCACTGCACCACAAGATGAGGGTAAACGCTGATTCTCTCTAATGCAAATGCAAATTATATATAGAAATATATTTCTTTCATATTTACCTTCTCAGAAATGTTGTCAGAGCACCAATGACGATTTAGGAATAATAGCCTATCATAATGTTGCACTTCGTTGTGTCTCTGGATAAGATCTCTATACAATATCCAGAGCATTAATATAGAAGTAAACAGCTATTTGCTACGTAAAGATATAGAGGAATAATGTCTACCTTGTCTCTGTGTGTTGTAATCAGAGCATGTCTGTGCTTCGTTGACATAGCTGGGCCGGCCGTGCATGCTTTTAGTGCATGTTCGTACATATGAGCATGCCCTACTGGCTAGCTCTCGGCCGCCGCTCTGCACTGGACTCATATGGCAGTTAAAGTTGTTAATGCCGTTGTTGCGAAAGTGTAGCAACCCCCAGGTTAACACTATTAGCTCTGTCAACACTGTTGCCTTGTTTTCATTGATAGCGCTGTTAGTACCGTTAGCTGCAAGCTGCCGGCTCAGTCGTCGTCATGTAGAGAGCCGTGCAGAGGCAATAGAAATGCTCCCAATCTCACATTTAGCACCCTTAATGCCTGCGCTTATTTATTTAATGCAACAATTTTATTAATTGGTGATATGATGCCAGTGTAGTTAAAGCGACTAAAATTCATAATTTTAATTCAACATTGGCTCACATGACTGCTTGGGAAAGATGTTGCTCGTAGAGACAAACCCACTGGCAATTATTTGGTGGAGACCAAAAACAGAGCAAAAAGGAGAGTAAATATTAGACCAGATACCAGAAACAAGACTCCACAACTTTTTATATGTTGCTCTGTATCTGCTGGATGTGTATGCCAATTTGTTGATATGGCTGTATTTTCCATAGCAACTGTAGAAGATGATAATATGCCAGTGTTGTGTTTACGACAGTGGGCTACCTCCGGGTCTGAAAAGTGCCTTAAACTTTCATTCTTTCTAACAGCCAGCAGGGGGCGACTCCTCTGGTTGCAAAAAAGAAGTCTGATTGTATAGAAGTCTATGAGAAAATGAGCCTACTTCTCACTTGATTTTTTTACTTCAGTAAACATTGTAAACATGAGTTCATGGTCTCAATCGCTAGTTTCAAGTCTTCTTCAATACAGCATGATGTTCATTTAGTCAATTATGGTCCCAGTTAGAGTCAAATAGACCATAAAGCAGGGGATGCTTCAGGGCGTGGCTACCTTGTGATTGACAGGTCGCTACCACAGCGTTTTAATCTTACAATTTTAACCCTTTCACAGCGTGTTTTCAATTCATGAAAGTTAATTATAACCTTTTTGGTCGCCTAAAAATGTCTTATTCAGCGTTCGTTTGTACTTAGCTCCTCCTTCTCGTGTCACTTCTGGTTGCAAAAAACCAAGATGGCGACGGCCAAAATGCCGAACTTGAGCCTTCATAACTGTAGCCATTGGATGATGTTGCGGTGACTACGTCCACTTAATCTATTGTTTACGGCTTGTTTCTGCTGTCACTTGTTGCAGTTTTAAACATTAATGAGTTACAGTATGTTCAGCTCACCGGTGCTCGGCGGGTCTCGGCTGTTGTTGCGATGACACTCCTCCATGTACAATTTCCAACTCTCCTTGAGCTTATCCAGAGAAGCAGCAGGAGACACCTATAAGAAACGGTGGAGCAAAAAAAATCCAGTCACGCGAGGAAGGTCTGTTATTTGTGGACTTGATTGATGTAGTGTAAGCAGGTGGGCAGGGAAGATGTTGAGAATGTGGGCTTCACAAAGACAAAACGGGTGCATTAACTGAATTGGCTTTCATTTGTTTCACTTCACTTCATTTATACAGTAGCTGTAAACAACCCATTCTCAGGACGCTGTGACCCACTTTAATGTGTTGTCTGTATGGGGGGGCTTGTGCTACTGTATGGACAGTCTGATCTATTGTACAGTGTAACACTCATGTCATTAAAAAGACAGGGACAGTTTATTTAGGCCTCCACACCCAAACTCTCTCTGGCTTGTTTCAGAAAGCAGCAGAGCTAAAGAAACGACACCCACCCCCACACTGTAAAGGCCAGTGACTAATGGAAGTTCACAGACTTACATGGAGGCTGTTCACCTCTGGGAAAAAGTGTGTACATGCATGTATATGTGCCTGTTTGTGTGAGTGTGTGCTCTCGGGACTCACCTCGATGCTGCAGGAGACAATCAGCATTGCTGAAAAGAGGAACAGCCGTGACATCCCTTATTCCTGCTGTTGGTGCTGGGAGGGGATACTGCAGGACGGATGGGGAAGGGTTTTCACCTCATAAGGGGGCTTATCTACGCTCGCCACACTGCCTGGATGACAAAGAGACACACAATCCATCATTGCAAACACACCGCTTATTACCTCAGCTCAACTTGGCAGAACAAGCGTACCAAAACAGGAAAAGGCTGGGTTATGTTTACATCAAGATTTGAGCCACGGTTAGCAAGGTGTACATGCAGCATTACTCAGAACTTGACATGTCCAGAACATCAAACACCAGAAATCTCCCGGAAATGTTGTTTGTCCCATCAATGAGACAGCCACGGCTCGGCAGAGCTGCACCCACTCGGGAACTCACAATTGGCCGCTGTCCACCTTCATCTTAAAGCCTGTCAGTGTTTGGTCGAGCGTGTGTCAGCGTGTGCCAGAGGTCACTCACCTGTGCATCGATCGACGGCGCAAACTCCCACCCCGAGAGATTTGATTTGAAGCCGGAGAACGGAACGAAATCTGAAACGTTTCTGCAAAAAACACCTTGACCATGGAAACATTTTTGGCTAAAACGTTTCAAATTCCATTCTGTTCTAATCTCGTGGCAGCGAGGAGGACTTTGATGTGTGCAATTTCTTTTGTTTACTGGTGTTTGTTCAAGAGATACGAGCACAATGTGTCATGACAGATGCAAAGTATGTAATTGTGTGAATGTACAACATGTGAGTTTCGTAGTCTGCGTTTTGACTGAACATGTCAACAAGCTTCTAAAGTCTGGGTTGATAGGCGGCGCAAGGTTCCAGTCACAATGTAAACGTCCACCCAATATATCACAAAGCTCTACTGGAAGTCAGACTTCAGATAATATCTAAATCAAAGAGCCATACTTTCTAAATGGCCTGTTCAGTGTAATGACCACAGGATGCAGTTAGCATTAGCTGTAGTAGACTGACTGACTGCCCCGGGCGCCGGAGGGATCAGAGATACTCTTGTCTGGTCTGACATCAGGTCAGGAGTGGCCCAGCTGAGATCACAGCGCTGACTCTTTTGCCCTTAACACCATCAGACATGTTGACGTCACAATTCAGTTTCCACTTCTATTAAACTTTATGAGTTTTACAGCAACATAAGTGGCTTAAAACAGTGGTTCCCAAACTTTTTCCTGAAGGGACTCCTTTTTCTATCATTGAGTAAAGTGACGACCCCAGACTAAGTGACCTATTTATTTAGTGCACAATAACAACAGTACAGAACAACTGATGAACTGTACAATTAACCCAAATAGTGAACGAAATAACTGCATGAAGTTTGTATAAAATGAGCGATTTAGATGAATTTTGAGCATCAGAATATTGCATCAGAGATGAGTTTTGCTGTTATTTTTTAGGAACTTTTAATACAATTTTCTGTATTATGTTTTTTATTGATTTTTTTTTAACTATCATACATTCTTAAAAGGCTTCTCCCTGACACTTGGCCACTGTTATTAGCTCATTGGTTGTTTTAAATGCATACATTTCTATAGCAGGACGAGGCTGTTTAGCAGCGAGGGAAGGCTCTGTGAATATAACTTAATCTTAACTTATATCTTAAATAATAATCCAAACTTTAAGAATAACAATTGCATTTAGTTTTCTTCACAGAAATGAATGAAATGCTGAGATATAGGCCAACTGTATATTTGTTAAAGTCTTACACCCCTTAACCCCCACATTGGGAACCAGTGGCTTAAAACAAAGAAGCATCTCTGGTATGAGATGTGGGCTTTGATTCAAAACCTCCAGGATCAGTTACGGCTCATTAGGACGTTAACAGCACATCATCTTCATGGTTTACACTATGGCATGGAAAAAAATCAACAGCCACACTATATCAATCACACCAGACAGACCTTAAGCTCTGCTAAACCAAACATCTGTACTGTAAGTGTAAGATCTTACCAGAGAAAGTTCTCAAGTATCTTTCTGACATTTAAGCATGTGTCCGGGTACAGCAGAGAGGCTGACATGTGGGTGAGCACATGCTCCTGCTTACGGGTTTCCCTCCGCTCCCTCACTTTCTCGCGCGCTCTCTCTTCACACAAACACATATAGCGACTCATTTCCTAACACACCGGCTGGCCTGCACCACTTTCTGCACCAAGTAGGAGCAATGATTAACCAGACTCAGCGCTCGGTGGAGTCCTGCAGGAGCGATGACGAAAGAGAGAGAAAGACAAGAAAGAGTTTCACAACCCTTTCTGACCCCATTTTTAGATCCCGACACTCGTAACACTGACCGTTACACATTTGTGTCAAGCCCTGACTCACCGTTAACGCCACACTGAAGACCCCTCTCTGTTTAATCCTACTTCATGACCTTCACGTCCTTCTCTTACTCTTCTTCACGTCTCACGTCGCAGATGTTGCAGTTTTATGCTTTGATGCATATTGGATCTACATATTTTTAGATGTAACTTCAACAAATGTCCCAAAGCTGAACACAAAATGAAACTTTTCCTAAAATGAGCATACTCAAAAAAACAGCCAGAACATTGAGAGGATTTTTAAAGACACACCCTGAGGACATATGTAAATAAGTCTTTGTGCTTTATTTGTGCACATTTGTCACGTACATGTCTGCTTGGATAGACGACTGGTGGGCGTGGTGCAGCGGTGCCGGTTGGAAACCTTCGGCCGCCCAGTGAAAGGTCGACCGGAGAAGCCATCACACAGCCACACAGAAATCCAACGGTAAAGATCGAAGTCAAACTTTTCTTGTAAAATGTCCGGTGTAATCGGTAACACCGGTGTCGTCACACGTTTAATAACCGGTGGGTAAATTTCCTCACCGTGGCATCCCTACTCTCCACACGGACTGTTTACCTGCATGCAACCAAAGTGATCAAGTGATTGGTCGGACTACAAGCACACTACACACGGAAACCAAAATGCTTTGGATTCATATATTCATATGCAGAATCTGTTTATAGAGATTAGAGCTGGAGTGGAACTAATGGGCTTGAAGGTGTGAGGCTAGTTAGGCTTGTATATTCTGCTGTTATGATATCCTGCTAGAGCTGCAGCTCTGGGCTCTCTAAGCTGTGGATCCAGACCAATCAAGGACCTCTTGAACATGTGTTGTTTCGCCCCACCAGCCCTCTGTTCTAGGAAACAACCCGGAGCTCTTATCGCTGTTGTTGCACATCTGATTTAAGAGGTGGGACGACAGCCAGAGGGACCTTTCGGGTAGTTTGGACCTGTCTCCTTTGGTGTTTTTCATCCTGAAACATGCCAAACTGTTTCACCTCTGCCTGGGGATGTGTGAAAAATGATGTGATGCTCATCTTTTAAACTGAAATACTAAACGGCCATTGCTCCTTTTGATTGCAAGGACAGACGGCTATTTGCTTGAACAATGCCTCGTCATTTATTTCTATTTGAGTAAAAAAAAACACGCTGCCAATCACAAATGAATGACGCAATTCCCCGAATGTCCCAAACAACATAAAAACTGCTCTTTGTTCAAGTGCATGTTGGATGGCTCAATACAATGGCCACTAACAATTACTGTTGTTTGTCGAGAGTACTTACCTTTCATTTGATTACACTGTCCAACAAATAAAATTACAAAAGGGGAGTATGCATGCACGAATGCGGGTCGAGGGGGAGCAGCGAGGATTAAAAACAAACCTCTTGGAAAACACAATGACTGTCCGGTTCACAAAATGCCCCCGAGCAACAATCTATCATGCAGCTTTCCTAATGCGGAGGTGCTCGACCCATCTTTCCACGTCATTAATGAGGCCTCTGTGCTTTTCTGAAATGTTACTGAAGTAACATTCACTAATCCAGCTTTGTTTCTGAAATATCTTATAAAGACATCAACCGAATAGATGCAGCACAACTCTGAAGTTATCGTTTTGTGTATTCTTCCCGCTTCCTGTGCTTTGACTAAATAAGCCATAGCGAAGCACGCCGCGCTCATACCTCAGGGCTGCAGATGTTACGCTGAGCATGACAGTGCTGGATGAGAGCCTCACTATCTGATAATGGGGTGAAGTAGAGTTCAGAGGAGACGGGGCATCACGCTGCAACGCGGACTGCGACAGAAGACGGGACACCACTTCTAGTAGATGGTAATCTTATCTGTTACTGCGTTCTATCATCTTCAGCTACTTGACTTTTTGACTCTGAAACTGCTGAGATGTGTGTTTTTGTCCAGTAGCTGCGTGATAGATAATGTATAACTAACCTCGGCCTTTACTCAGGCTTAGTCACTCTTTCTTTCTGTGAAATGTTCTGCAGTCATTAACACATCATAGATCACATCTTAATGGATTAACTTTACTCCTACGTCCCACTACCTGTCTACTTTTACTTCAGTAAGTGATTTCCAACATTCACCAGACATTACTTTGAAAAAACCCGAAGAACATGCCTGTAATTGCACGTACAGTATGGAGCCAGTACGTATTTGTATAAGGTACATTGCCATTAGCTGTTTTCATATAAGTGTCGAAGTGTTTTTAAGGATGGAGGGTGTTTCTTTAAAACAAAGGACATTTTTAGGGCTGCAACTAACAATTATTTCCAACGATTAATCTGTGGATTATTTTCTTGATTAATCGATAAGTTGTTTGGTCTATAAAATGTCAGAAAATGGTAAAAAAAAAATGTTGATAAGTGTTTCCCAAAGCCCAAGATGACGTCCTCAAATGTCACATTTATGGAGCTGGAATCAAATAAATTTAACTTTTTTTCTGAAAAACTTACTCAAACCGATGAATCGATTATGAAAATAGTTGCCGATTGATTTAATAGTTGACAACTCTAGACATTATTTTGAAAAACCCCAGAGATCATGCCTATAATTGTATGTAGTATGGAGCCAGGTTTTTGATCTGATTTCATTGATAGTTTATATTTTTAATGTAATGGTATAAGGTACATTGCCAATATCTGTTTTCATAAAGTGTCAACAAAGCACATTTTAATTGCAAAATCAACAGAACCTCAGTACCATCAAGGCAAAGTTTCAGATCACATCACTGTGACCCAACAGGAAATTCATCCTGACGAAAGCTTCCTGTTGGTGTCCTACTTTACTGAAAGACACATCAGCAAATAATAAATAAAAGCGGATCAGTGTGGTTTGATTTGCAGTTGCAGAACCACACCGACAATGTTACAAAAAAAACAAAAGCACCTGCATTCTCCCAGCGAGCTTTGAGTAGCTGAAAGACCTTCAGCCGTAAAGATTAATATTAAATTAAACAGGAAGCGTTCCCTCAGCTGCTCATTAAACTCAGACTAGTAACAAAACACCTTTTTTTCTGGTGTGAGAAACAATGAGAAAAGCTGCCTTCTGCATCATGCAAACACATATTGTGTTTATTTTTCTCTTTCATTAGGTGTCTCCCAGTGTGACTGATGAATATCTGTGAATCTATATGACTCTATAAAAAAGCTGCTGCTCTTTGATTATGAGGAACTGCTGCCAAGACCTGAAGTTTACTATTGATGTTAAAGTCCCTGATCACACAGAGTGCGTTTAAGCAGCCTCTTTCTTTTCAATGAGAGTGTTTTGCACGCTGCTTTTACGCTGCTGAGCACCTTGTGTTGTTCTGCTCTATGCACCCCTATTCACATTTTTTACAGAAGCGCCCTGAGCGCCTTGAGTTGAAAAAAATGAGACGCAGCCTACTGCAAAGAACGCTCTGTCTGTACATTGACTTCATTCATTGAAAGAGCAAAGAACGGCGCTGAAGGTGATGTTTTCGCCTTCAGTTAGTTTTGCTTTTGTTAGTTTGATTGACAGATGGTTCATCCAATCACCTGCCCAGTATTTTTTCAAAGTGCCTGCCCTTTTCCAAACAGTTTCCAATAATGGCTTCTCAGTTGTTTCTGTGTAACAAACCACTTGGCAGGTCAGGTTACCTGCAAAACGTACTCTTTCTGATGAGACCTTAGATTCCTGAAAAGCATTTTGCGGTCCAACTGCATCATACAGTAGATGTGCTGTAGCAGTAAGAAATGCAGCACCACGCAACAAAATGATACCCAAAAATCTTTACCAATAGCGACAGAGCTTTAGACATTTGGGATCAAAAAAGACAAAGAAAATTTAAAACTAATACCCTACTTTCAAACATTTCAGTAATAATTTGACCACACAGAGTTCAAGGTTTCAAAAAACACTGCTATGTCTCACCAAGTCTACATGATGCAGGCGTGCCTGTGAGGGAGAGCACCTGTTAAAACATGTACTTCACTCGCCAACAACCAAGTAACTATGCTCATCATGCTTGTAGCCTAATTCCGTCTGTCTGTCTGTGGTTGACAGGTCTGTTAGTAGGTATGACCTGCATTGCTCGGATAATCATTTCTCTGCTGAATGGTGTTTGGAAAATGTGTCAAGTCGAATGTTTTGCTCGTTCTTCAACAGTTTACCTTTTCCATGACTCGGTGAATATAATAATTTTGATGAAACGGTTGCAAAAGTATTTTTTTCTGCCTTACTAAAATATTCCACAACTGGGCTTAAGCTGCTCTTACATGCACGCATTTTAGACACTCAAAAAAGTTAACGGGACAGTGTACTTCACTGAATGTGCAAGTCAAATGTGTCAGCAGGGACACTTTGTTTGAAGGAGCAACACTTCCACTTGATTATGCAAATGATCAATAAAATTGGCTTTGTGTTGAAAAATTAGTAGTCAGATAAAATCATGTTTTTCAGTTATTTCACTGTCCAGAATATAAAGTAGTCAACTTCTCTGACATCTATGAAATAATACAATTTGTACAAATACAGTGAATCACTAAATGTTAATAGTAACTCACAGTAGTAACACAAACATTACAGTATTTACAGCCTCCAGTGAATGTGTAAAACGTCTTTTCACTGGCCAACATCCAAACTATTGTATTATTAAACATGGACTGGATGGAGATTTTATTGTGTCTTTCTCACAGGAAAACATGTGTTTGCAATATATGGAGATACTGTAGTGTTGAGCCTTATTCAGAGTCCAGCTGTGTTGTGTGGCTAACCTCCACACTGCTCAAAACGTTTGTCACTGACCTTGTTATATATGCGTCTCATCTGGTTCATGTGTCCCAGCGGCTGGATTATCCAAGCCTCTTCTGTGTGCCTGTTATTCGCAACCTTCTCATTTCAGAGGTCACATCGGATGGATGTGGGCGAGGAACAATCACAAACTTTTGTATAACACTTGAGATGTACCTGTATTGTGTGAGTGTATGGAGCTTTTCTGTGTTGCACATGTGTGTGGGAAGTGTTGGATGCCGTTTTACACGGAGGTGTGTTGGAGCTGTGATCTGTGCCTGCTGTGAAGCAACAACAACCCTACAGGGAGCCTTTGATTATCAGTTACCATGTTCACCATCCTACACTGTTTCATACACCCAGTTTAAAAATGTATATGTAGTGACAACACTGAAGAGGATGCGCCCACATTGGACTTTTTAAAGATTAAGAGATAGATATATAATCGTCCAGGACCATATATTGGCTGATATTAGCTTATTGCAGATATATCGGTGCTACTATATATGTCAGCCGATAAGTAACAACAAATTTGCAAAACAGAAATGCCAAACTAGGTTTGAGGTAATTTAGGTTGGTTAAGTGTCTGCATTTTGTCCACCGGAGAACACTGAAAACTCAACTTTTCTGATTGATTAATCGATTAGTTGTCAACTATTAAATTAATTACCAACTATTTTGATAATTGATTAATCGGTTTGAGTATTTTTTTAAAGAAAAAAAGGTAAAAATTCTCAGATTCCAGCTTCTTAAATGTGAATATTTTCTGGTTTCTTTCCTCCTCTATGACAGTAAACTGAATATCTTTGAGTTGTGGAAAAATCAAGACATTTGAGGACGTCATCTTGGACTTTGGGAAACACTGATTGACATTTTTCACCATTTTCTGACATTTTATAAACCAAACGGATCGATTAATCGAGTAAATAATCAACGGATTAATTGATCAAGATTAATCAAGATCACAAAAACATTACAAACACTTCATCCTCTCACTCTTCAGTCACTGATCTTGACAGAAAGCAGAGATTTGTGCTGACAAAATGGACAATTTTCTTCCTCTTTGTGGTTGCCCGCTGTGTATCTTGGCAACTGTAACAATAAAGCCTATTGCAGTGCAATCTTGGTGTCAAAGATTACAGGGTTTTTTTGTTGGATCAAAGCTGCATGGTGCCGTCATCCCTCCATGCTGTTTTTGTGGCTTTAACACACAATTTGTTCCTATTGAACGGCTTTCCAACCTCTAATACGGATAACATGTTGGACAATTTGATGCAGAGTAATTCCTGAAATCAATCAAGCCTCTCTACCTGTTATGGCTGCAGTCAAACTACTGTTAACTATGTTTGTTACCCACCTATTTTATCACTTACATTGAGTAAAAGTTCTGCTAGTCCAAGGATAACATCATCTGCGCTCAGCTGCTTATTTCAGTTGATATACATTCACGAGGTGATTCTTCCCTCCTGGGAGAACCTGTGTTGTGCTCTTCATCACAAAACTGTTTAGATTTCCATTACACAATGCACACTGCTTTTAAAGAGAGGATTATACTGATCCTGAGGATTCATGACCCAATCACACCTCCTGATAACACAAGCCAACAGTTCTGCTATGCCGTAGCCTCCTACCATCAAATGAACAAAGATTAGTTGCTCGAGAAGAAAACCCAATTTTGAGACAACAGTATAATGAAAGACCAGTATTGCTAAGCAGGACCACCATCCTGTAGATATTGTCTGTGCTCTCTGCTTCAAACAAGAACAGCACTTTGCTTATTTCTGTGTACTTGGTGATATTCATTGACCTTGCTGGCTCAGAGGTGCAGGGAAAAGGACTTGGGGAAATATCTACATTATTTGTATTTCTTGCACTCTCTGTTTCTGTGGTAACCCACTCGCTCCAACTACAGATTCAACATTCAATTTACATCTCAGCAGCCGTGAAGCCGGCCCACACAGCGGGCCACTGGCATCCCTGGTTACGCATGTTAGTCATACCTATTTACAATAAACGGTATGCGTCATGGAGCTTATTTTCTAACCAATTGGCTCCAAATGAGTTTGGTGCCACCAGGTTAAAGTGGCACTAATTCCAGAGATCCTCCCTGATTATTCGCAGACAGCAGGTGACCGTGTATAAAAGGTCATGGAAGGCAGCAAACTGGTTGCTCTGTGTTTTTCACAAAATGGAGGAAGGACAGTGTTTTGTGTACTGGAAAGGATTTCCTCATTAATTGTCTGCAGAGAACGCAAAGTGATAAACTTAATGAAATGGATTATGTTTTTCCTTTTTTGTGGCCGGTCTGAATACATTCTGTTTTTCTAGAAAATCAACGCCTGCATGCTGATTTCCACTCACACTACCGACCATCCTCAAGTACAACAACTTATGTCAGAAATAACATGCCACTGGATTGATTGGATGGTACACATGCACCTCTTTAACTGGAAACTCAGCATAGTAAGAGTCAAAGTTCAGTTTTGAGTGTTTTGGCTACTTGCATCACACAAAGCCAGAAGGACAAGATTACATCTGTGTGTGTAAACAACACACCTGAGGACCACAGTGCATGTAGATCCTCCCAGGCAGTACTGTACTTGAGTGCAGTTTTGCTGCTCCTTAAACTCAGACTAGCAACAAAAGACCTTTTTCTGGAGTGTGTGTCGGTGTCAATATGTGTCTTAAACATGCATGAACACTGAAAGAAGCTGCTAAATCAGCTCCTAAAAACATTTAAATCCAGAGTAAAGCTGCTTGATGAATTCATCAGGGCAATAAATGTAAACCAGTGATTTGTGACTGTCTGTTTCTACAAAAGCGGCATATAAAGTACAAACCTAGTGAAGCATTTCAGAGTTGTCTGTTGAGACTAAAAGAATACTGTGCTTTGCCACAGTAATAAGTCTCCCAGTGACATTCGCACCAATTCCCTGAAATTTGGTATAAACAAGCGAGCGAGGAGCGCAGCGAACACGCTCCAATTTCACCTGTCAACACTTGCAAGTTAGCATGACGAGTCAAACGCACCGATTCAGCCGTCTGGGAATAGAAAACCGTGCTTACTATGACATTTACTAAAAGCCTTATCTGTGCCAAAAGAGCATGGTAAGGCTGTTGGGTTTGTGGTGCCAACAGCCTCTTTCATGTGTGAAAGGATGTGGCTCGATAAAACGGCAAAACATCTGGTGACTATGTTCCAACAGCTGAGGGATTCAATGACGCTGCTTTTATTCCTATTATGGTTAAAAGTCAGATTTAGGACTAAAACAAAAGGTCTGGATTCTTTAAACATGACTGTCGGGGGGCTTTCTTATGATGCTCCGACACGGTACAACTTCGCTTAGTCCTAATAAGGCCTGGAGTTCAGGGAGAGGAACCACTATTTGACAAACAAACACTGTTATCAGAACCACACGATAAACATGTCTAATGAAATCCGATGGGGACTAGATCTGTAAAGGGAAACAAACAAATACAGATTTTAAAGACAGAAAAAAAATATCCCTTTCACTGTTTCTGGACACACAGACTAAAATACGACTTGGCAGAGCCACAAAGCAGATCTGAAAACTTCAAGGAATCATGATCAACACTTTAAAGAGCAGCTCGGACGCCTTTCATGCTTTTGGTGTGTCATTCGTACGCCATGTAGCCTGTACTGACTGCAATGTAAATGCATCCGCATAAATATGCTACACTCAGAGCTACTGACGCAGAATAAAAACGACTCCTTACGGTGGGTGGGTCAAACAATCACAGGACTTTTAACCAGGCTAACGTTAGGCAGCTGAGAACTGCTCAGGTTCTTCCCGAACTCCTAGAGATCGTTGTCGTTACATAGAAAGTAAAGGTAAAAGTAGGAAATTGTACACTTCTTTTGACAGCTTGCATCCAAATGTGCACACGTGCGACTTGTTTACTTCCAGTACTTCCCTGGAGAGATAACGTCAATTTGCACTCTCTTCACACACTAAAAACCCTCTTCATTAAATGTTTAATATATATATGTTCAGCAGATGAACTCACTCAAGCCCTCCAGTGCCCTCAGTAATGTTTAATGTTTATGAAGTAACTCCAAATAGACTAGCTGAATCATAAAAGGGCTTGGGTGATGCCTACACCATGTGTATCCACGAGGCTCTATTGTAGGTCGAGCTCTTACGGATGCTCGCAGCCAGTGTTTATGTGCAGTAATCCTCCGAGCTCCTCGACGCTGCTCTGTCACTCCGCCATAAGCCTGGAATTCATCAAACACTTGGTTGTTCATACACAGCAGTAAAGCTGCAAAGCATAGTGGACCCCAAACATAGATACACTGAATCTCTTAAACCTTATTTAGCAATGGAGTACAGCCCCAAAGAAAACATAATTTACATGGAGAAGCAGCAGGGGAAGAGGTCATACTGTGTTCTCAGAGGCTAATAGAAACACATACGTGGAACGTTTGACAAGAGGTAATTAACCCTAACCCTTGGTAGTTTTGACTTCAGTGCACTTTACACTTTCAACACCATCAGATCAGGTTAAGAAGGTCAAGTAAACAATATTATGTCTCTTCTGCAGTTTCATTTCTATGTCAAACCAGTTGTTGTTTTCGCTTTCGTAAACATACATATCTCCTCCTGTGCAGCGGGAAACATTTACAGAACCCCTACAGAAGCTTTTAACAGTAGATGTAAAAGTATTTATGAAGTCATGTATGAATCACAACTGTAATAGAGAGGATAAAGCTGGTAGTATTGTTTTATGTTTATATTATTATCGCTAAATCCCCTGAGGAGACCATAACCAACAATGACTGTATGCCACTAACAAGTCTGTGCTGACTTGACTATGACTTGCCCCAAACTGCATGTGATTATCATAAAGTGGGCATGTCTGTAAAGGGGAGACTCGTGGGTACCCGTACTGTAGAACCCATTTTCATTCACATATCAGAGGTCAGAGGTCAGAGGTCATGGGACCCCTTTGAAATGGCCATGTCAGTTTTTCCTTGTCAAAATTTAGCGTAAGTTTGGAGCGTTATGTAGCCTCCTTTGCGACAAGCTAGTGTGACATGGATGGTACCAATTTTCTAGTTTCATATTCACTCCATCTTTAAAACACAGTCCGATGCAACCTAAAAATCACAAGTTGTGTTCATGCGTTAAAGATATTAGAGACGTTAAAATTAATTTGCAATTAACGTGTTAGGACTTTGAAAGTCCTAATAAATATATGTTATCCAGATATGTTTTAATGCATATAACATACTCGCCTTGAAAATAATATACAATATAATATTTAAATACAGTGTAATATAATAATTTGTGTCTGATGTGTTTTTCCACAAAAAATTGCAATTACCTTCTTAAAATTTAATTTAAAAAATCGTAAAAATACATTAAAATATTCAATTGAATTGCTAATACTTCTATACTTTTACTGACGTAAATGATTATACTATTCTATTCTATTAATCTTTGTGTTTTTATATTACAAGTACACTGGAGGTCTATGACAAAGAGCCGCTGTATATCAGGCTTATACTTATTAACGAGCTAAATCCATTTGTTGATTCTGGTGTTTTTGTGTGATTTCTCGATAATAACAAAAAGATAAAATAACATCAGCCTTATCTTTTCCCGGGATAGGTTGTGAATTATTACTTTGCTCACCAAGATTTTCCCCAGCTGGTTACTTTCTAACCTTCAGGCAACTACAGTGATTCAGTGAGAGATATTAATATGATGTTGGTGCAGCTGGTCCCTAAAATAAGTGGTGAGGTCGGAGCTGACGGCATCAAAGTGAATCCTTTTATGTTTAAGTATTGAGCACATTCTGGCTCAGTATGTTAATGATGAACTAATTGCCTTCTGAACTACAATATAACTTGTCCATAAACAGACATCCAAGAGGTTTAAAGTTGTTAATCTTAATGAATAATCTGTTGTGAGGATTTCCCCGCCGTGAAACAAAAAGTAAATCGCGGTGATTTGTCTCTGTTTCATTTGGCTCCCTCAGCTCTCCCGCCCCTCCTCTTCTTTTATCGCTGGTATTCCTCTTCTGTGTTATCTCACTCCATTTCCTCCTCTTATCATCTGTATCATCCTTAATCTAAATGAACTCGATTCCTCAGTGCCACTTGGCAGAGAAAAGCAAAGCGACTTATCTGCCGCTCCATCATTACGCTCTGCCACTCGCTCTCACTCATCCCTCAAACACACACTTACAGTAGATGCTTAAAGCCATCATTATGTAAACTCTGCCTCAAGTGCTGCCAATGTAATGTTCCCAAAATAATATCAGAGTGCCAGGGGTGTCTCGTTGTGTTTTTTTTCCATGCATACGAAGTTGTTGACTCGAGCTGCTCGTTGGCAACAACAAAACAGAGTTGCCCCGGTGTATTTAATCTTAAAGATCCTTCTCGTTGTGTTCTGAGCTGCAGAGAGATGCCTAAACAGGCCTCAAGTGTCATTTATTCTCCCATGAAGAGCTATGGGTTCACTTGTTGCAACTGACCCCACTTGTGAACGAATTAACCACACAAACAGTCGCAGGAACAGATGTTATCTACATGCAGCCTCCACAGTAAAAAGCCAAACGGAGAGCTGATCCGTAAACGTGGACTGTACGTCGTCAAACGCTGCTGTCCTGGTTTGTGTTTCAGTCATCTATTTAGGCAGGCGAGACCTACAGCGTTATCGTTTCCCATGTCTGTACATATAACACATATCCTGCCACTCATCATACTGGCGTGCACTGTGCAGCATCAGCATCTTCAGTCATTCATGGGAAAGTGTGGCGCGAGGCAAACAAGATATTAACATGTCACGGAACAGCGAGCAGCAGAGTGAGCGAGGGAAGAGAAGCAGCCCCGGTAGCTGGAGAAGTAATATAGGTCAACAATGTTAAGAATAAATCTGAAGCCTCCAACAGTCTAATACATTTCGTCTGGGGGCTTCTGTGCAGCTGAGTCCTGTCACTATAATCAGGCTGTCCTCATGCACCGTTCGTAGCTATACCTATGAAAAGTAATGCACTGTAAATCGTATATAGCCGATCCCAGCTGACATTGAGTGAAGGCGGTGTACACCCTGGACAGGTTGCCAGACTATCACAGGGCTGATACATAGAGACAGACAACCATTTACGCTCACATTCACACCTACGGGCAATTTAGAGTCAACAATGAACCTAACCTGCATGTCTTTGGACTGTGGGAGGAAGCCAGAGATCTCAGAGAAAACCCACGTTAACACAGGGAGAACATGCAAACTCCACACAGGAGGATCCTGCGACCCTCTTGCTGTGAGGCAACCGTGCAAACCACTGCAGCACCGTGCAGCCCTGACGCTGGACATTTGTAGGAAAACGCACGAAAAATTAGGAATAACTTTTCGTAAGATTTCATATTAACCGTCGTATGATATCCCTATACTAGTAGGGCGGAAACTAATAATTATTTTCATTATTGATTAATCATTTAGTCTGTAAAATGTCAGCTATTAGAATAAAAATGTCAAAGGTGATGTCTTCAAGTGTCTTGTTTTATCCGACCGACAGTCCAAAATCCATATTAATTCAGTTTAATATCATAGACAACTAAAAAACGAACTAAACTAATTGTTTCACCTATAATTTTTTTTAATGTTTTAAACAAAATCTAAGAATTTAACAGCATTTGCTTTTGAATATCAAAGAAGAAAGAAAAATCTATGAAGCAAAAACCTTGAAGGGAAGCAAAATAAAACTTTTGATGCTTGAGGACATTAAATAAACTTTCTTCTAATCTTCTTTTCTTTTTAAATCTAGAATTTCTTTATAAAAAATGTATAAAAAAAACCCAACCAAAACAATAAATGAAATGATGAGCCTTGCTGATGTAGCACAGCAGCACAACATAAGACAGTTGCGTCACAGCTGCAGTTAAGTCAGCCTGCAAAAACACGCCTGTTAGAGACATTTAGATGGTTCTGTAATGGAGGTAATGTAATCGGCAAACAGAGACTAATTAGGCAGTAAAACAGATGAGTGCACACATATACACATGCACACACACACACACACACGTATTCTTGTAGATCTATCCTCATGAGGATCCATAACTGCCTACACTCACTCCCAATTACCTTTAACCATCAGTGCTTCACATGGAGACTTTACAGTCACACAATTCTTATTTTACGTCTAATCTTAGGCCCTACCCTAAAAAATGTTTTCTTGAAGCGTTGAGAACTGGCCAGACATAACTTCACTAAAGTCTTCGTAAAGTCTACAAATCATACTGTGCTCTGGAAAAGACAGAAAAACGTTAAGCACGTATCTCTACTGTGGATTGATCTACTTTATAGCTTCTCTGGAGAAATGGAGCGAATATAACCGACTAGAAAAAGGGCATACAAAGAGAAGTGGATTGAATATAAATGAGTCTACTCGCTCACATGTTTGCAGATAATCTCTACCGTGCTGTGCTGTAGCTCTTGAAAGAACCTCTGCATGTTAAACACAGGTCTGTGGAGAGCATGAATAATACTCCATAGCAGCGGTGTGTAGTGAATATTTGATGTGTTTAGTTTACATCAACTCAGCATGGCTAATGGCAGCTCTTTAAAGGAGGGGAGGAGATGAGGTTTGACAGGAGAGAGCTGGAGAGGCGACAGGCATGAATCACCATGAAGCCAGCGAGTCAGACAGGTAAGGGGGGTCATGACAGAGGAAAAATAAATGCAAGCGTATACACGGCATGATGAAATGCCAGCAGATGGTACAACTTAGAGAAAAGTATCTTTGTCTTGCATATAAATCCACACCAGAAGAGTTCATACTCAATACTGACCACATTTTAGAGAGCGCCCAATTGCATTCAACAGATAAAGCGCTGATTTGACATGTTATTAAACACTGCTTCATTTATCAGGTTTAATGACTGGTAATAATTAATCTAATAATTTATTATGATTCTAATACAGTGTGAACTTTTCCACTGCTTATTTAGGTCACGTCTTCGCTCCTCAAGCTGTTCCCATGCAGAAAAAAACATGTACAGCATGTGATATATGGCACAGCTACAAAAGTACAAGTGTGTTTTTGTACTATTTCTACTGTTTTGCATCTTGGAACAAAAAATCTTTCCAAACTTGCCTCTTAAACTATTTTATTTTTTGCCTACCATGGGTCTAAGGATGGCAAGGTCAGTCTGCAACAACTATTGGATAGGTTGTCATGAAATTTGATTCACGGTGCCCAGAGGATGACACCGGTGATCTCCTGACTTTTCCTCGACCAAGAGGTTCGTTTTTTGTGGTTTTGAGTTGAAATATCTAAAAAACTGTTGGAAGGATTGCTGTGAACTTTAATACAGACATTTATGTTACCCTCAGGATGAATTGTAATCACTTTGGTGGTCATAATTTGAAATTGATTCTCAGTAAGTACCTGCAACACTAATGACATTTCCATCAGCCTCAGCTGAACTTTGTGTTCAGTGCCAGCAAATGCTAGCGTGCTAACATGCTAAACTAAGATGGTGAACATTAGTGCTGCCCCCTCTTAGTAGACTAATTGGTCATTTTGGTCTTAGTAGACTAAGATTTCTTCAGTCGATTAGTCATTTTTTTATGCTTTTTTCACGCCGAATGACTTATTTCTTTAAACTTATGAGCACATCTCTGCTAAACACCAGATTTAAAGTGATTCTTTGTGGAGAAACTCAGTTTAAATCAATTAATTGATTAGTTGACAAAATGGTACAAATGTTAGTCGACTAAGAATTTCTTTGGTCCAGGACAGCCCTAATGAACGTGGAGTGTGGCCGTTTGAAACAACTATAAAAACTTTAGATTTTTGACAAGGTTGGACAGAAGAAGTAATTTATTATAGTCTTGTTTTTCCACAGAAAGTGAAATGTTAAGAGCACGGTGTGACATTAACATCCATCTGACTTGGATAAAAAATTATTAATTTGATGAGCGAGAGAGTTTTATCACACACAGTACCTTATAATGTGCAGGAAATAGCGCTGATGGCTGGCAGGGTGCCAGTGAGACAGGCTTAAATTATTTTGTCCTGTAAAAATTATTCTTGTAAAACATGTTTTTTATAAGCAACGCAATATTTCAATGTTTGTCAGAGTCGCTTTAGTACAGAGGGTTGATTAGGTCACTACAACGAACACTACACCTTGTTGGGTGTTTCCTGTGGTCTTGTGACAGCCTTCAGCCAGCAGTGTGTGTTTGTGAGTGTGTGATGGAGGTCAATGTCTCCCGTTGTGTACACAGTACGTGGCGGCCCACGTCCCGCCCCTCGGGTCAAAAACACACTGACATCAGCGGTCTCTTCGGTGACGCAAGAGGACATGTTGTTTTTTCAACTCTCACTAACAATCAGTGGCAATGAGAACTGAAGAGAAAGGCTTCATTCATAGAAAGGTAACACAGACAATAACACTCCTCTGTAGCCCGACACTCAGTCTGACTGTCTGCAATTAAAATCCCTCCATTTATGTCCAGCCGTTAAAGCACTAACTACAAGCTGCCCTGCAGCCATGTTGACTCCTGCAATCACTTAAGGACATCTTGAATTACCCCCCAACCTCTACAGGTACTCTACTGATATCAAGAAACTGAGAAAACAAACAAAGCACCCTTTTACCCTTTTGTATTAAATGCAAGCAACCAGAAATTTCTAGGTGAAACTCATTCTTCGTTGTGCTTTAGCCCTATTTAGGTTAGACTCAAATAACCAGACCAATCTCCGCAGTGTTGTGTCTACGGATGCACCGATCCGACTTTTCAGTCCCGATACCGATAGCGATACCTGGAGTTTGGGTATCATCCGATACCGAGTACCGATCCAATACCAGTCTATAAATACTAAGCTGTATGCCTCAATGTGTGAAAGTGACTGAGATCATTCTTTTTTGTGTATGGCAGCATCAGGCTTGACTTAAACACTGCTTTCCTAACTTTGTAAAACAAAATTTAACAAATAGATACATAGATATACATTTAGTGAATTGTTATTTATTATTAAAATAAAAAATCATGCACCAGGAACCTCAAAATTAACAGGAATTACAATTCAGGTGTAAACCTTTTTAATGCAGCAACAAATTGGTCAAAATTTAAAGAGGAATTAAAATGCCAGTATACATACATATAATGTTTATAGTGTATAAACATAGAATTGAATTTATTAGATCGGCCCCATTGTCACCTATACTCGATCCAGTGGTATCCTAGTTGTGTCAGCGCTAAATAAAGGTCGGCCTCCACACATAATCATTCTGGTATTCATTCATTGTTTGTATTTCTTTTCCCAGCTGTTCTCACACACCGATCGTAGCTACAGTATACCTACGAAAAGTAATGTACTGTCATTCATACATATCCCACAAAATCATTTTGTATGTAGTAATTCACATAATCGTGAATCAGGAAGTAGAAAGAGCGACAACCACCACGTAGGGAAGAGGTTGCGGTGGATGTGTGGGTAAAAAAATACCAGATTTCGTACCCCGTGGCTAATGAGGGGAACTCTGGGTAATTTACTTTGCTCTGTATGCATGTGGAGTGGTGGGGTGAGATATCCAATTAGCTTATGGCACTGTGTTGGATCAGACCACTGTAAAAGATCATTTAGTTTTATGCTGTTGTGAGTCTACTGTGTGCAGATTGTAAAGCCTCTGAGGCGTGGTTTCTGTTGTTTATTTGTCTTTTGTTGCTGTAGTTTTTCATGAAATACTTTTTCGTCTACATTTTTTGTTTACAAAAGAAAAATCAATATATCCTATATATTTTTATTTCATGTTTGTAGAGACTTATTCACTTGGACTGTCTCTCCCAGTAGGGGGAATAATCTCCACTCCTGTGGATACCATATGCTGCAGTAGCTCACCGCACATGAACTGCACTCATGCACACTATATCTTGTATCAAAATTCACATATGGCACTCCTGCGACTGTGCACAACTCATTTGTATTTTCAAACACATTTTTTCCCCCGAAGCTGGAGGAAAAGTAAGCCAAGACTCTCCCTGTGGTTTCATCATTTTATACGGGCACATTTTCTGGTTGAGGTCTCTTTGCCAAATGATGATCTAAAACTGTCTTGGAAGCAAAACACGTAATAAATAGTCCACAGTCACGATCCATTTCACGAGCAATGGTTTAGTGGAAGGGTTGTTTGGCTTGACAGTGTTTTCGAAGTGTTGAAAACTGAACAGGAAATAAACTGCATGTGTAATAAGTCTCACTTCAACAGTTGTATACACCCTGCTGGTTGTTTGAGATCACGGTTGTGATTAGACCTTTGCTGTCAGAGCCTTCAAATTATACAGCAATTACAGCCCTTTTGTTTTTGATTTTTCAAATGTATTTTTCTGTATGACAGTTTGATTTTTATAATATAATTGGAACCAAAAACAATAGTAGTTTAAATATTGCTTTCTTTCTGATTTGAAGGGTATAATCTGCAGCTCATTTGTGTTTGTGTTTTTCTCTTTACTTTATTTTACCGGAAGCATTTTCTGAGTTTGTCGCATGGTAACCTAATTACAGCAAACAATGATTTGATTCTTTCCACTCGTTCAGATGGAAACACAACAACATATACTGTAGATGCCTGGGGACATAAAATCAGTTTGACTCAATCTGCTTCTTCTGGGTGTTTTTATTGAAAATCACTAGAATATGAAAACAATGTGCTTCAAATACCATTTTACCATTTATTAATTATTCCTGCTTTTATTTGTCTTTACCCATGTTTGTATGTTTTTATTTCCTGTGAATCCTTTGTAACTTTAAGAAAGATTATTATTAGGGCTGTCAATCGAAATATTTAATCGTAATTAATCGCATGATTGTTCATAGTTAATCGCTATTAATCGCAAATTAATAAAAAACAAATTTTTGTATCTGTTCAAAATGTACCTTAAAGGGAGATTTGTCAAGTATTTAATACTCTTATCAGCATGGGAGTGGGCAAATATGCTGTTTTATGCAAAAGTATGTATATAGTTATTATTGTAAATCAATTAACAACACAAAATAATGACAAATATTGTCCAGAAACTCTCACAGGTACTGCATTTAGCATAAACAATATACTCACATCATAACATGGCAAACTCAAGCCCAACAGGCAACAACAGCTGTCAGTGTGTCAGTGTGCTGACTTGACTATGACTTGCCCCAAACTGCATGTGATTATCATAAAGTGGGCATGTCTGTAAAGGGGAGACTCATGGGTACCCATAGAACCCATTTTCATTCACATATCTTGAGGTCAGAGGTCAAGGGACCCCTTTGAAAATGGCCTTGCCAGTTTTTCCTCACCAAAAGCATAACTTGTGAGCATTATTTAACCTCCTTTCCGACAAGCTGGTATGACATGGTCTTTACCAATGAATTCCTTAGGTTTTCTAGTTTCAAATGATTTAAAACTTTAAAACTGAGCCCGCTACAACCTAAAAATCGCAAGTTGCGTTAATGCGTTAAAGAAATTAGTGACGTTAAAACAAATTTGCGTTATTATCGCGTTAAATTTGACAGCCTTAATTATTATACATAACTATTATTTTACATTATTATTATTTTTTCTTTTCTGTATTTAGATAATTCTTATTCTGCTTGTTTATCATTTCATTTAGATATCACCTTTGTGCCTTTTACTTTATTAATTTTATAAAGAATAATGCTACATGCACTAAAAAACATGAAAATGAATGCACAAGTGAATTGTATGTGAAATATTACTGCTCAACAAAAAAGCTCTGTCTTCATACAATCATTTCACTCAAAAAAGCGAAAAACCCCAAAAGAGAGAGTAGAAATTATACAAAAAAACAAAAAAACATTTACTCTAAAATGAGCAGTGGAGCAGAATTTGCAGATAATTTGTTTGCGAATGGAGAAAAGTTGTCATGTGGACGGCGTGCAACCCAGAGCCCATGGCAAAGGCATGGTTGCGACAGTTTCCAGTTGAGCAGTTGATGCAATAAAGCGGCTGTTGTTTGTGCTCTGTACTGTGATAATAGGCCGTGTTGGGAAGCAAAAGGAGCTACACTTGACCCTCGACCCACACACGTCGCAAGAGAGGAGCGTTTATTTTTAGCGCCTCTCAGTGTGGATCAGAACAAACAGAAAATGGCTCAATACCGTTACCTCCTCCGGGGGTTTTACAAAGCAGTTCAGAGAAAAGCAAAACCTTTTTGTGTTCTTTTATCTTCCCTCTGCTGGTATTGATCATCCTGCATTTAATGTTTGTGCTCGTCTCCACCCTGCATGGAAATGTTTCTGTGTGCGCTGAAGAGGAATTTACTTCCCACAGGACTGGCAGGTTAAGTGAGTACAGACAGACATGAACACAACCTTTCTCCAATCTGATCAACAACTTGACCAATAGTGCACATCATGGCCCCTGTTCAGTCAACACTGGAGCGTGTAGGTTGGTCATTAGCGAGTAATCATATCAGCCACATTGAGCTCTGATTGTGTGATTCATCTTAGAGGAAGACAGACACAAGTGATGTGTTTCCATCATCACAACCCACTGGCTGCTCTCAGGCCTGCATGATTTATCTGAGTCCTCTGAGATTATTCCAGTCATGACCTCCTGAGTAACTCGGTCCATCAACACATAACACATAAGCTCTGATTGAATTTAATGGGCAGGTTGATTGTCTGTAGAGTGAAAATTACCAGAGACCCATACTTCGGTATTTTTTCAACCTGGACCCTATTTTTTCCATGTGTTTTCGTCTAAAGGTCTTCGCACACCAAGTCCATATTTTTTTCGTACGTGTTTTTTTATTCCGTCATCTGATAAAAATCGAATCCAATGCATTTTATTACTGTATTCGTTGGATATTCAGATTTCACGACGAGACTTCTCCCTTTCAGATGGAGGTCCCTGAAGCGAAATCTTTTCAAATGGGGGGTCTGTGACCTAACGTGTATCAATTTATGGGTCCTTGACATGAAAAAGGTTTAGAATCACTGACTTTGACAAAAAAACATTGAAAAATACCAGAGTTACCCTCTAAGTATTAACATATGGGAGGGAGCACTAAATTATTATTATTGGTCCACATGTATTGAGCTCAAATATCAAAGACGGTTGGCTCTCCACTCTCACTCCCATACCTTCTTCATTTTATATAATCAAGGGTGTTGACAGTTTAATATATGGGACTTCAAGATACCAACAATATATCACATTAGCTGCTGTTTTTATTATGAAATCCTAGCTGGTTGGTTTGAGGTCACCCATAAGAAAGACAATGTCTTGTTTCATCCTCACATTTTATGCCAAATTAAGCATATCAGACTTTGGAGCATGGCAATGCCTGCAATAAAGTTTCATTCTTATCAGCTCTGTATGTTCTGCAAAACTCAAAATGGAGTTGTTTATTAAAGTTTTTTTTAAAGTCAAACTGATTTTTTTTTTAAGACAAATCAGTATGTGGGCGTGAATTTTTTGTTCTGACAGACGATGCTGGTGCTGTAATTGATAGGTCTAATGTCTGTGTAGGCGGGCAGTAAAATAGTTCCTAAAATCCCTGCAGATCAAGCAGCCACACAGACAGTGAACCCGCTCGGTTGTAGTCGTTGCGTTCTGCTGTTAGTAGCCAACCATCTGTGATTTGAGCACTCGTGTGAAAGCTTCCATCTTCTGAGTGAAGCACAATGTTATCAGCACTCTGGATCCTGTTTGTGTTTAATGTTTAATGTGATGTCCTACATCACTAATGGTATATGACCAACGCTGTCTGAGCTTGTTGAAAAGGGAAAGAAAAATGTCTTGTATCAACGCCCGTGAGCTACAAGACCGTGACGTGATCCAGTCCAGCCCGGTCGCACGAAAAGGCATGTGAATGACACAATAATGCGCAGGGCAAAAGCGTGTAATAAGAACGCTGTTCTTGCTTTGTTTTCACTTGCTCTGTCATTTTCACACCATGTAGTCTGTACTGACTGCAATGTAATGACGTAGAGTAGCAAGTAGAAAGACTGCTAATGGCAGGCGGGAGGGTCCAACAAACACTAGACTTTAAACCAGGAGACCTGTGCTGAATATATATATTGTGCTGAATTATTAATAATAATTCTTGAAATGTGAAAAAAAGGCATTGCTAGGCACTAAGTTGATTTCAAAATAATCAAGTTCCTCTGCAGAAACTCCTTCTCTGTTACAGCTGTTCTATAACGAATAAACAGGATGAGCCATTATTAATGACACCAACATTAACAGTGAGCGGGTATTAATTTAGAATAATGGATGAATTATTCTCTCTACTTCCCTTAACAGTGCCAGCTCTAAGTACAGTCGCCTGTGAACCTCATACACACCAGGACGCTGTAATCCTCAAACTATTCCTTGTGGGACTTTCTTGAACGGATTGAGCAAAGACAGGCTTTAAATGTTTCGGTGTCTGGCTGATAGCCAAAGAGGGAAATGTGGTGAATCTTCGTGCTGTGAGGCTGAAATAGCAAACCTCTTAGAGAAACTAAGAATGAAATGATGCATTGGGTTTCTCCAGAGCACTGAATCTCTGGTTTTTACTTTATTTGCAATATTAAATATGTTTTCTTAAGTCCAGTGTGAAAGTAGGGATCGGAATCACCAGAGACCCCACGATACGATATTATCACGATACTTAAGTCACGATACGATCTTATCGTGATTTTAAACATTTTGCCATATGCTGAGTATTGCGATAAGATATGTTGCAATATATTGCAATTTGTTACCTTTTTTCAGCTGCAAGTTATGCAGTTTGTCAACATCTGTTTTATCTAATAAGATACAGTTTTCACTCTGCTCATCTCAGAGTTTTCATTCACATATCTTGAGGTCAGAAGTCAAGGGGACCCTTTGAAAATGGCCATGCCAGCTTTTCCTTGCCAAAATTTAGCGTAACTTTGGAGCATTATTTAGCGTTCTTCCCGACGAGCTAACATGACACATTGATACCAATTGATTCCTTAAATTGTTCTGGTTTCATATGATACCAGTATCTTTACTCTAGCTTTAAGACTGAGCCCACTACAACCTCTGAAAGACAGAATTAAAGGTTAATAGTTTATATAATAATCTATATAAGACCAATACTTGACGTCCGAGTATCGATACAATATTGCCACATAAAATATCGCGATACTGTGCTGTATTGATTTTTCCCCACCCCTATTTGAAAGTGGAAAAAGGGACGCACAATAACAAACACAAATATAAAATCAAAACTATAAAAAAAAAACTTTTTTAGCTCCTTTTTGTTGTCAAGAAGCTCCAGTGCTGATTCCTTTTGACCGGCGTTGCAGAAACAATTCAGCCTGTCCACCATGCGGGGACGCACGACTCTGTCAGTTTGATTAATCTTGTCGTTTTCCCACCGCAGAGCAGGCCACATCAAAACATTGTCTGGATTTGTTCACAGGGGCAGGAAGGTAAGCCGTTGGCAGCCACCCAGACCAAAGTGAGTGATGGAATGTGTTGCACTTAATATCTGATATCTGGGAACATGGTGGAAAGGCAGCAGACGCTACCCAGAGACCATAGTACCCCACAGAGCACATATGGTACACTTACATTTATATAGCAACACTCACATGTCAGCATTCACCCACACACATTCACACACTGATGGCAGAGGCTGCCATACAAGGTGCCAACTTTGCCCATCAGGATCTAATGTAAATACTAATTCACACACCGATGGCTTAGCCTAATTTGGGGTTAGGTGTCTTGCTCAAGGACACATTGGCATGTGGCCCGGAGGAGCCGGGGATCGAACCACCGACCTTCCAATTGGTGGACAACCTGCTCTAACCTCTGAGCCACTAAGATAACCCCAGTGGTTATCTTAGTGGTTATCATATGACACATTTAGCCCGATAGATCTCAATTAAAGCATCCCTCAAAACGGTGTAAGATAACCACTATGTGCGTCCTCCACTTTCACCAGTGGTCTTCTGTTGCTATAGCAGGTGTATCTGTTTATAGCTCTATAAAAACCAAATAATTAATTTGATTTTCCCCTAGAGGTAAAGAGGCTCCTTTGGAGAAGAGGTTTCATTAAAGGAACTGACAGTACTGTTACACTGTTGGGAAGATTTAATAAGCTCGTAACTTATCCGTTTAACCCAGCACGTGCCTGAAAGTTGGACACCAAAATCACCCGTCAAATTGTTGCTCGAAGCAACATGGGAGTCGATGTCTATTCAATAAGCAGTAGCTGTTTCCTGCCGCTAACAGGAAGGGATTGGTTCTGATCCTTCCCGCTCAATTGTGTGTATAAACACTGTTCTTTCACGTACCTGTTAGTGTGTACACGTACAGTATGTGTGTGTGTGTACAGACAAGGTGTTGTGAGGTGAATGGCACACATGGCTAAGTGGAGCCCAGCGGCGGTATCCAGACCGACCCTTATCGCCACTCTGTTACAATCCAGAGTGACAGCTCTTTGTAGTGGAAGCTATTCTTGGCCCTCCTGGGTCCATCGCGGGGATCCGTTTGAACCGGAGCCTGTAGAGCAGCACAGGACGTCTGTAGTCACTTGACGGCTGCTGACATCTACAATCCTCCTCACACCTGTCCTCCGCACCACCACAGGCCATCACGTCTTTGGTTCTTTCTCTTTTGTTTGCTCGCTCAGTCTGTCTATTTGTCTGTCTGTGAAGTCTCTTTCTTACCCGGCTCTATTCTCTGCACTACAGCCAAAGAAAAGTAGAAGGCAGCATAGCAAGAAATAAGCAAAGCCATTGTGTTTCTCTCTTCTCATCTATTCATCTCTCTCTCTCGCTCTCATTCGTGTTAGATGGCTCATACTCAGGAAACCACAAAAGGCAGAGAGACATTAGAAACACGTCCTCTCTCTCTCTTCCTATCTTAAGTCTTTCGTTCACCTCTCTTTAACCTCAATCTTGCAGCACGGCAATCTTGCAATACACCATCATGGAGTGACCAAATGCATTTTCAAGTTTTAGATAAAGACGTTTCCTCCCCTCTTTTCAGTGTTAAATACTTGGCAGATATCGATCTCTGGCCCATGTCCTCCCCATCTCTGATTTATTCCTCGCTGAACGTCTTCACCATATTTTTCCAGTGGCAGACACAAAGCTGAATGTTTACAGAGAGGATGACTCTTGTCTCCTCGACTCAGCGAGTTACAGATCAAAGACGTGCAGGACAAGCGTACGTTTGTGAACAAGTAAAGCTCTAAAGTGCTTTGCAGACAGCGCTGTGATATACTGCGTGTCTGTTTGACCTGTTGCATGGTGTGTTAAGACATCTCCATCTTCTTATTTTAGGGAATGTTTGGAAGTTATTAGGGGGTCAGAAAGGGGGAGGGTATTGCATTGTTTATTTTAGCTGAAAGCTGAATTAATATTTCCTTTGCAATTATTTGCATACATACTTCAATAAGCAAAGTTTACAGGCATCGTGGTTCTTAAAGAACCAGTGTGTAACATTTAGGGGGATCTATTGGCAGAAAGAGAATATAGGATTAATAAGTATCTTTTCTTTAGTGTATAATCACCTGAAAACAAGAGTCGTTGTGTTTTTGTTACCTTAGAAATAGGGATGCACAGATCCAACTTTTTCAGTCCCGATAGCGATACCTGGGCTTTGGGTATCAGCCGATACCGAGTACCGATCTGATACCAGTGTTTAATTAATATGCTGTATGCCTCACTGTGTGGAAGAGACTGGGATCATTCTTTTATGTGTAATGCTTGACTTAAACATTGCTTTCCTAACTTTGTAAAACAAAATGTAACAAATACATACATAGATATAAATGTGCTGAAGTGTTATTTATTATTAAAATAGTAAATAACACACCAGCAACTTGGCCAAAAAATTAACAAGAATTACAATTCAGGTGTAAACCTTTTTAATGTAGCAACAAATTGGTCAAAACTTAAAACAGGAATTAAAATTCCAGTATATAATGTGTATAGTATTTTTATTAATTGAATTTATTAGATCTGCCCCATTGTCACCGATATCTTCTTGATTAGAATTTGGTGTTCAAAGGTCAAAGGTCACTGTAACCTCATAAAACACATTTTTTTGGCCATAAATCAATAATTCATGTGCTAATTATGACAATTTCACACAAATGTCTTACAGGATAAAATGATGAAGTGATGACATTTTGGACAGACATGGATGTAAGCTGCAACTTGACTGGTTGGCGGATGTTTACAACCTCGAGGCGGTAATTCTAGTTCTCTAAGTCAAGAGAAAACATCAATAAGCCCGGCGAGGGTCTTGAGGTTCAGCACCCCGTCACCACCGCGATCATTTTCATACGCTCCCTTATTCAATTATAGAAGTTTATTTTCTTAAAACAGGTAAAAAAATATATATTTACTTGACTCCGATACAAATCACTGTCTTTCAAGATGTTAAGTGCCATTTTCTTGATCGTTTTACTGTGATTCTGTAAGATTTTAACACTCATTTCTAAGTCCTGAAAAATCTTGAAGGCTCAATGTAAGACTAAATGACTTTGATGAATAAACTGTTCCTTGCCCTGTCATCATGTACGACATACGGTATTTACAGTAAGTCAGCTGCAACCACCTGTTATTACTCATCTCTGTAGCTTACTGAGACCACAAAGCCTCACTCAAACAAAGCACATATCCACATCCGAGCATCAGCAGTGGTTCACAGTGAGATATAACATCAATGGTGACCACTGTGGAAAAAAAGCTTTTGTTGTGTTTTTGTGGACCGTAACGACAAGTCGCAGCTGATATCTCACTATATGGTACCGATGCTGTTTTGCTCAAAGCGCAAAATTACACGGACCGAGAGAGGAAGGAGAGTGGAGTCATTTGAAAAGCACTAGCGGTGTATCTTTTCTCACATGAACTCAGTGGAAAAAAACCCTCCGGAGGCTGGAGAGCTGAACAGTCTCAGAAACGGCACTCTAGAGGTTGAAAAGATCAGAAAGCACTCACTGCTATCAGTTTTAGCCGCCTGAGGCTACACGTCAGTCATTTGGCTGGCGAGCTTTTCCAGTGTGATGCATACATGGGTCAAATGAACAAGTAAAACCCCTTACCTCAAATTGATCATCCCGCATTTTCATCCACACACATAATGGAACTCGTGACCGAGAAAAGTTCGCCCTGCTGATTGTAGTAGCACTCTGAGAGCAGTTGATTACTTTATGCATCGCAAAACGGCACTAACGCGTGTTTTGTATGCATTGAAGCACCTGTACTGCCTCGCTAATGTTTGCAAATCATCGCTAGAGACAACATACAGCAAGGTTATCACTCATTCATGGAGTGCATCCGTGTGCACGGGGCTGATGTTTCAACAAGATCTCTTACATCACTGCAGCAGATGTGTTGGGGTAGGGAGGAATATGTTTGTTTAGTTGCGTGTGAGAGAGGTGTGTACCTGACAATAGGCACATTTATAAGCCACAGTGCAGTGGAATACAAGATGCTCAAGGGACTGACACATGTTGTTCTCTGTTTTGTCACGATGCTGCCTAAGTGGCTCTAATTGGGATCAAAATCACTCCCGCACAATTAACTCCAATAACAATGAAATTCTTATGTATTCAGTGTACATAACGTACGTAGAGTGTACACAGAGAAGCACTAATGTGTTTATTCTGCCAGACACATTTTTCTAATGTACAGCACATGGATGCCCGTGGTTAATTCACCTTAAACATTGCAAAACATTGTAAAATAAATGTAGAAATAAAAATGTAAACATGTAATGCAGGAAAGGGCACCTGTGGCCCTTCGCTGCATGTCATCCCCTCTCTCTCTCTCTCTCTCTCTCTCTCTCTCTCTCTCTCTCTCTCTCTCTCTCTCTCTCTCTCTCTCTCTCTCTCTCTCTCTCTCTACCCCTTTCATAACTATCTCTCTCACTAGATATAAAGGGTCATACAAAATATGCAAATCTTTGCACAAAGAGGGCATGATAACTCAATTTGTTATTCAAAACAGTGTTTATTGTAGGGAGGCACCGATACCGGATCCGATGCTGACTCAAATAGCTGGTTATCGGTGACAATGGGGCTGATATATTAAATTCAATTCTATATTTTATACATTATATACTGTAATTTTAATTCCTGTTTAAGTTTTGACCAATTTCTTGCTGCATTAAAAAGGTTACACTTCAATTGTCTTTCCTGTTAACTTTCTTTACCAAGTTGCTGGTTTATCATTTTAATGAATAAACGTTACGTTTACGTTAGGAAAAACGTTAGGAAAAACTAAATGTTTAACTCAAGCGTGATCTTGCCATACACATAACAGAAAGATCCAGTCACTTCCACACAGTGAGGCATTCAGCTTATTAATTAAACACTGGTATTGGATCGGTACTCGGTATCGGCCGATACCCAAAGCCCAGGTATCGCTATCGGTATCGGGACTGAAAAAGTCGGATCCGTGCATCCCTACTTATTGTAAAGCCCATTTTAAAATAAGTGTATTAATAAAAAGTGTAAACCTGAAGTGTTAATGTTGAAAGTCTCGAGCTCGTACACATCCTGGCTTCATATTTATGTGTAGGCGATGCAAATCTTTGCACAAAGAGGGCAGAATAACTCCATTATTTATTCAAATTAGTGTTTGTCTTGCCTTGGGTTCAGTTTGTGGTCTGCAGAGTGCACTATACCGCCTTCATTATACAGCACACAGGGTGGACACAATAACAGAAACACATTACCACAGAATGCAATGCAACAACATGCATTTTAATGTTAAATCCCACTGCTCATCAAAAAATTATTGTATTTCCTGCATTATATATTTATAAAACATTGCCAGAGTTGTTATTGTGTTCATCCCAACTGTATGCATAATTATTCATTAAGCAGCTATATTGTAGAGGTTGCACAGATGTAGATATGAGCAGGGACTCTTTTGTTTAAGTAGAAGAATATTATTTTGTTTATGCAGCAATAACTGATCTTGTGATTAAAATAATTCAAGATGAAGCAGGTAAAGAATCAAAACTAAAGGGATATTTTTTGATGTAAAGGAATATTATAGGAAACGCTGCAAAATTATATTAGGGTCACATTTCCCTTGACATCCACTGAACTAAAAGGCAACTCGTGGGTTTGACAGACCAAGTGCAGATCCCAGATAGAGAGATAGAAGCTGTCTGCTTTAGATAACACCGCATTTGAACAGCAGCGATAATACGTGACACTAACTAAACTGTGTCCCAACATGCACGTCACGAAAGAAAATCACAAACAAGTGATCATTAGTGTGTCTCTCTCGGTTCTCCATAAAGAGTTTATGAATCGCACTTTGAACTGAAACATATTTACAATCCCCCTATACAGTCGCATTGTTATTGAATTAGTTTCAGCTTGAAGCACACATGGAGATCTCATCAAACTAGATGAGATAAATAGAAAACAAATTACCGTTGACAGCTCGGGACTTCGCTGAAGCTCATCTTCTGGTCAACATCTGGTCAACATCTGGCAGACGATATTATTTCCTCTCAGTTCAAAGCTGTTAATCCAACTTTCTAAATAAATGACCGCCTGCGTCCAGCTTCCTCTGTGAGTCCTCTGTGAGTCCTCTGTGAGTCCTCTGTGCTGTCAGCGAGCAGTGAAGAAGTTCAATGTCTCTGGGTTTAAAACACAAAGGGGTTCAAATGGATGTAAAATAATAAAAAGTATAACCGGTTGAGCTCTGTGGTCGCAGTTGGCACCGCTGGATGAGTGAGCGCGAGCCGCAACTGCTGCTAACTTGCGCTCCTTGTGACGTCACAGGGAGGATGGGGGTAGTATGTGTGTGTGTGTGTGTGTGTGTGTGTTTAGTTCAGTTCACTAATTAACAGGTGTCTGACCATCACGGTTTGTTGAAAGAAGGAATAAGATTTGCTGGACTTCTGGTTTTAATATTTGTTCTTGGCCAATGTCTATTTGTTCAGATTTTTTTGCCACTATACAGCCATAACTATATAGCCTATATGTGCATGGAGGGGACTCAATAAATGTGATGCAAAACACTCATTAAAGGCACAGCATGCAGGGTTTTGTGGGATCTATTCGCAGAAATGGAATTTTAATATTCGTAACTATGTTTTTCATTAGTGTATAATCACCTGAAAATAAGAGTCCTTGTGTTTTCGTTAGCTTACAATGGGCTATGCATATCTACAAAGTGTAGAAGCAAAGAGACAAAATTACGGTGTTTTTGTTTTTTACAACAACCCCTGCTGCCATTTTGGACTGAAAACGGTCATTATAGGGATGCTAATTTTTAATGTTAGTGTCCGATAGATTGTGCGTTGGTTTGTGCTATGTTAGCAGCTGTAGCGTTGCTGGTGGCTTCGTGCCCACCGTTGTCAAACACACATACGCTCTGTCAGCGTGGCGTAACACTAGCGAGTGACCGACAGACCGTGTGTGTGTGGCGGCGGTGAGTGTGGGGTTGTCGGTGACGTCATAACTGTGAACGTAGCTGTAGCAGTGTGTATACAGTTTATTTGTCAGTGAATAAATGCTACAACTCCAGAAAAGCCAGAGTTTGGTTTGTCCGTTCTGGGCTACTGTAGAAACATGGTGGACTCCATGAAGAGGACCCGCTCCCTATGTAGATATGAAGGGCTCATTTTAATATAACAAAAACACAACGATTCTTAGTTTCAGGTGATTATACACTAATGAAAACAGTTATGAATATTATATTTCTGCTAATAGATCCCGCGAAATGTTACACACTGTTCCTTTAATAATGAATGATTTATGGACTGAGCGGAGTGGATTTTTGTGTATGTGAGTCATCCGTATTATTTTATATAATATCTCTATAGGGACTGATAATATTCGTATTTTGTGACTTCATTAAACCATAATATTAACTTCTTTCTTCAATATACTGATATAATATTTTGGGACGTATTTGTGTGTGTGTATGTCCCTGAGAGACTGAGGTCTCCAAACTAATTTCATAAATAGTTTCTGGACGCCTCATATCTCTGATGTGCTCTCAGTTGTCATTTTGTGAAATGTGCGTTTTTATTCTTGGCGAGGCCATTTCATTTTCTATACCGAGCAGAACTAATGCTTTGACTGTATTAAGGGGCTTTGGGGCTGGAAATGTGTTCTTTATTGCAAATTGTGTTAAATCTGGTGTGGTCACCACTGAAATGCCAAGTTGAACTAATCATTTCGTTCTTAGTGATATTCATCCCCTGAATCTGAATTACGTTTTAAGCAGAGAATCCATCAGGTAAGAAAATGTGTTATACCGTGAGATCAGATGGATGTATGGTCACAAAGGATTAGACTGAGCAAGCTACTGAAAATGCATCGAATACTGTCAGGTCAGAATTAATGGTGAGATGTTATATAGCTTCCCACTATAGAGCCTTACAGTATATTATCACTCAGTCTGGGGGATTTCTGGGACCTTTAAATAACTAATCAATCACCTCGCCCTGCAGTGAACTGACTACATATGAGGTATGGAAGGTATACACGGCTGTGTGCTGCTGTTGCAGTAAATCCCTTCACAAAACATCGTGTTTCTTACTGAAAAACACACACATACACACACACATGTACACGCACACACACATACAGTTTTAAAATGAACTTTGCCCGTAAACAGGGTTCAAGGACCTTCTACTTGTGTCAATAAACTCCGCAGAGCTGAAGCGAAGAGCTGGACAGAATTCTCCCTCAAATATAATGTTGTTAAAGACAGTATTCGTTCATTTATAATACACGTTTAGAGCTGCAATGATTAATCGATTAATCAATTAGTTGTCAACTATTTAATTAATCGCCAACACCAACTATTTTCAACTATTTTCCTGTCTCGCCCAACGCAACCTCTCCAAACTTCAACTAGTTCTAAATGCAGTTTTAGCATCTCTACATTGGTTACCTGTATGTTTTAGAATTGATTTAAAAATTGTAACGATTACTTTTAAAACATAGTTTGAGTTGACCCCTGATTATATCACTGACATACTAACCCCTTACGAGCCTGAATGCAGCCTGAGACCCTCCGACAGAGGTCTCTTAGTTAATTCTAGGTCAATGCTAAAAACCGGAGGAGACCAAGTCTTTGGAGTCGGGGCCTCACGACTCAGGCAGGCTAGCTCTGTTTTGTCTTTCAGATTTCTCAGAATTGCTTTCTCTTAATCAGTTATTCTTCTGCTGTTATTCTACTTGTTACTTCATACCATGTCATTTTTATGTATCAACTCTATTTTTATTTATTGCTACATGTTAATTTATCGCCTTTTCTTTAGTTTGTTAAGGCCCTGTCTACACGTATACAGATATTTTTAAAAACTGATATTTTCCCACATGCAAACTGAGTTTTGGGTCACAAAAAACGCCGTCTAAAGTACAGATTTTCAAACACTCCCTGGTTACTTTGTATCTCCCTTTCCTCATTTATGCATGTAAAGAAACAGTTGATGACAGCAGAGTGATGGAGATATTTTATAAAATGAAAGTCGTGTGGACAGATTTTCTTTTTTAAACGGAGGGGAAAATATACATTTTAAAAAATATCTGCATACGTGTAGACAAGGCCTAAATCTTTTTCCTTCATTTACAGTACTAAGAAAAGCCATAAGTTGCCAGCAACAGTGCACAGTGTCAGAAGATGCACCTACACCTATACATTTTTTTTATCAGTTGTTTGCAGTAACAGCGGTTGTTGAAGATGCTTTGAACAGGACAAGAGACGGGGAGCAGCTTCTGTGACTTTTGTCCTCTTGAAGGGAAGCATGAGATATAAGAATAGCCTATACTCTTTGACCGAGTGCTGATGTTCAAACCGCCTCGAGCCCTCAAAGTGCTACGATAGCATCCACCGCGCATCATCACTGCCTCTATATTGAAAAGCTTTTGAATCAGCTGACAATAATGAAAAGTTCAGCCAAGAGCAGGATGCCCCTCCATCCCCAGTGACATTATAAATAACAGCATCTGAATTAGCCTACTGGCATATTTATAGTTTCTATGTCACTGTAAATAACAAAAGGCCTTTTGCTTAACAACTATTTGATCATGGCACCATCTGTATGTTTTTTTTCCTGAGGCGATCCATAGGCTGTAGAAAGATAAATGTCTGATGATTTAATACCAATAACTGAGACATGTTTAAGTTCTTTATAGCAGACCCTCAGGGCACAAAATGAAAAACACATTAGGTCTATTCACTTGTGCAATAGTGTTCTGTCTGAAAATAGCAAAAGCCATATAGTGTTAACCAAATGACGAAATGATGAAAGTGTGTGTATGTGTGAGTAGGGTAGTGTGTACGAGGGTCAGGGTGCAGTCCCCAGGCCGTCCAACAGAGGGAGGCAGTGGGTCAACACCAACATACTGACACACACACAGCTGAATTAATATTAATAATGAGACACATACCATTATGAAATACAAAAATATGGCTTCTGATGCATAAAACACACACATCTATCTGTCTCTGGTGTCTCTGCAGGCTGATGTCTCCACATTTTCTGCCTACTATCTAGTCTGTTATCTGTCATCTGTTAATATTTGAAGAGAGAGAGGTTAGCTGCAATGCATAAGGTAATGTAATCAAGGAATGTATAGTTGAGATAATTATATTGTTTTGGAAGAAGCTACAAAAACAAACTCTGCAGCAGGTTTGACGTGGCTGCAACAGACTGTTTTTCACATTAAAAAAAAATAACATCCCATGTTGTCAAGGTGTTTGTTTGCATCAGAATAAATAGTTTATGCAAATTTCACCGTTGGGAGATTCTGCTGCAGAGACAACTTGTGTTCAGACAAGGTTAAAACAAATCTCTCCTACACATTGCTTACCACGATGAAAACTGTTGGGAAAAGTGTTTAGCGATGAGGTGAAAAAGGTCTAAAGCGAGCTGGCAGTGGGGATAGACAGGTGAGGGTGCGGTACGCAGCAGTGTGTGGTGTGTTTGGGTCAGCTGTGGTCTGGCCTCTGGTCCGGCCCCTCGGAGACAAGCTTGTTTTCCGAGTCTGGTCACGCTCTTTGAGTTTGGCCATTCAACTGGCATTTGGCTGGATCATACTTTCCATGCCAGACAATGAGATCAGTGCGCCGCGGCATACAAATATATTCCTTCATAGTTTTGGATCTGATTGGAGGCCTTTGATATAATGGCTTGTTTTTGTTCATAATATACTGTGATTGGCCAGAAACTGGGTTTACATTCCAGTTCATTTAAAGGCAATTACTGTGCATGCAGTACATGTGGGTCACATCAGGCAACAGTAAATACCATCCTATAGATGTTTCATGCTTCACTGCCTCATTATCCACCACATTATTCATTCAAGTAGGTCAGGGTTTTAATAGAGGGAGCATCAGTTAGGGCTTTATCAAAGTTTCTTTTCCCAGAGCTAAGAAAATAGTAAATATATCATTAAAAAAAACTATTTTATTGTGTCATCAGCTACTACTCAAAACTTTTGGTATCAGATTAAATAATTTGATTTCTTTCGTTGAAAAATGTGCCATTTTTAGATTTGGTCTTCACAAAATATTGTATATGAACCCACAGCAAAGAACGTATATTGCTAAGAAGTGAAAGTCAATTATGCGTTCCATTGCAACGCCAGCGCGCAGCAGCAGAGCGACATATCCGCCATTTTGGACTGTAATCGAGTCGACTACCATAACGACGCCAGTTAAACGTCCGCCTACAAAGTGTCGTACAAAAGTAAAACAAAATTATTTCTATTCTATTGTCATAATTTTAATGTCTCTACTGAAATAGCCTGTGTTGAACAATAAAAATATTATGAAATATGCACACTGTTAAAACTATTTACTTACTTACTTATTCATTTATTAAACTATTTTGCCTGGCAATGGACATATTATACATTTTAGGCGACCAAAATGTTACAATTGACTTACATGAACTGAAAACACACTGTGAAAGGGTTAAAGTTGTAAGACGAAAACACAGATGAGATAAATTTAAAGATACATTTCCTTTGCTTTTAAATAGTCTCACTGATTCAGAGGCTATATGAGAGAAAATAAGCTGCAAACCAAATTACCAACCAGTTTGACTTGAAAAGAAAGAGAGTCTGTAGTGGAAGTAGTTGAGCAGCTGTACTGTAATGGCAAAAGGTCGTTGAAGTGAGTGGCGGAGCTACACATTCCCAAACAAGGGGACTTGAGGCAACATACAAGCAGCCGATCTGTTTCTGTTTCCACTCAAGCCTCTATGTGTTGCTCATGTGATTGTTCTCCAGCCAGATCTCCATTAGCAGTAATGGCAGGGTGATCAGAGAGGAGCTGATAGATGTACAGTCATGCTCAGAGACTATCAGCTCTGTTGTCACCCTGATACCTCTGACAGCCAGCTGGCCAGATCATGATCCCCCCGGGGGGGGGAAGGCTGCTACAGAGACCGGAGTGGGCGGCCCTTCTTATCAGACGTCAACTCTCCTTTCATAGGGTTAAGTGAAACTACTGACTGCAGGGTTCACGGCATAAGAGAGGCTTCAATGGGTCATTATTGTTTGATAGTATCTTTCAGATTTGCACTTACCCATCATGTAAATGTGGATATTACTTTAACCCCCCCTATTTATCATTTATAAATGCTTATAATATATAAACATATAATAATAAAAACATATAAATAGTGCCGTATAGCCAGATCTATCTCCACAGTGCTGTGTGAGCACTAAAGAACGGTCTGGCTCCACACATCATTCTGGTATAGGGGGAAAAAGGGAGGAAAATGCCACGCTTTGTCACAGTCCTCGGCGTTTGATAGCGATGCATAAGGCACCCTTTAGCGTCTGTATAAGACTCACCGGGCTTTCAAGTAACTACAATGTAAACCCATCCATCCACGTCCATATTAGACGCTCAGAGAAAGTGGTCGGAGAGTGTGGTGACGTAATTTAAAGCACAAAAAAACACAGAGCTTTCATCCAGGAGACCACTGTGTGTGTGTCTCGTGTGAAACCAACAACTTGTTTCACTTTCACTTTACAAATATAGTAATTTTAAGCCAAACTATGATGTTTTTCCTAAACTAGCAAGTGTTTTTGTTTGAATTCACAACGTTAACCACGTGTTTACTGCGACCGTAGTTTGGCGTCATAGTTTGTTAGAAAGTGACGCCAAGGTGTCCGAGGGGACAAGTCGGAATGAGAACGACACACTTATCTACTTTAGATCAAAATAAAGTGAAAAAAAAAATCTGTTTCCATTTTAAGGGATTTTCTGGAATAACCTATACTTACTTATCAATGGATGCTAAAGAAACTTAGTTTCTGTTCTGAGTGAAGAGCTCTGTACTCACTGACAGGGCAGCTCAAACAGTGTGTATAATAACTCTGAGAACAGCAGCAGGTGTTTATTCCTGCGGACTACAGAGGTACAATAGAGCCCAGCAGCTCCCGTCACAGAGTTGGCCCACGTCCCTGAGTGTAAAAATAGCCATTATCTCCCTATTCCTATCTTTTACTCCCCCTTATTCCTCCTTCATGTTAACTTAAAGCTATGCCAACTCATACTTCCAGCAGGGTTCACATTACAGAAGAAGTCAAATCTCTCCCCAAAGACTCTAATGTTGGTTAAGTGGTTTTATTAGTCTCCAGTAAATAATACAAACACAGACAAAAGAGCAGCCAAGCAGGATTTTCCCTCGGGAATTAATCCCAAAAGCAACAACCTTTCTGGCAACAATATTTCTTTAAATGCAGCAGCCTATGAATCAAAAGCTTCCATGATTTAAATGATTAAAACATTGGTAAGGTTACTTTTGGAAATATGAAACCACATGCACATACAGTTTAATAATACACTTTATTGTTATTATTATAAACCCTGTTAGACGTGTCTGATACGGCTGTATTCATGGCTGGTTTGTGTTATTTTGTTCTTTATTGATGCTCATGTATTCTGTTCAGAAGATCTCAGAGGTCCTACCTCAAACATTTAGTAGTGTATCTGCTGCAGTGGGTTGATAGAAACTAAAACAAATAATGTATGCATTAAAAAATACAGTTTACAAACCATACACAATATTCTAAAATAAACAAAAACCCTATTGTTTCTTATTTACAATAATTTACCTCCATTATATGCTTTGTTTTCCACGCAGCTCCAGCTGAATGCAGTTCAAAGATGAATCTAAAATATGTTAAACACATCAAGAGTTAATGTCTTGTTACTCAATAATGTATTCAACATAGAGAGATAGAGAGTTGGACTGGTTGAATCTAGACATACAGCATCATTCAAAACATGGCGACATATTCTATGTCAGCTTTCTCAAACATTTTCAAACTCATTCAAATCCTGCCTGTCTGCAGAAATACATCCATAATTGTACAGATTAGAGTCTCAGAAGGACAAGCACATTTGTGTTCATGAAAGGGAACCACTCCCACCATGTTGTGCCGCTTAAACAATAAAACAATCCTGCAAACAGCTGCAAAACTATTGTATATCCTGTCGTCACAGCAAAATAAAAACAATCAAATGCTCAATGAAAATTCTTTGTCAGCATAATTTGGTTTTATCCAAGGGGAAGTAAGGGATAGTTTGGGTGTTTTGAAATGGTTTTGTATAGATGACGGTTGGCACGCCCCCAGCTTGGAGAAGCAGACAGGAGTTACCGCACTGAAGCAAAGCGATGTACTGCTGTGGCAGCAAAACATATTTTAGTGTACACTATATTTAAAATATTTTAACCAGTTTACCTTGCGGTCAGACAGCTATAGAGTCTGTGTTTCCAACGGGGAACTGAAGCCGTCATCTATGCTCTCGCCAAAGCAACCAGACCCCATTGAAAAACAGTAATTTTACCTCACAGAACACAGGAGTTGCTGGTCTACCGCTGCCTCCATCGATTAGTTTGTCGATGTCATTGTGTGACTTGTGTGAGTTCGGATTCACCAAAGTCCCACAATGACAGAAACAAACAACAGATCGAGGCAGCGGTAGACCAACAGCTCCTGTGTTCTGTGAGGTGAAATTACAGGTCTTTTCAATGGAGTCTGGTGGCTTTGACGAGAGCATGGATGGATACAACGGCTTCAGTTCCCCGTTGGAAGTAACTCCTGTCTGTTTCTCCAAGCTGGGGGTGTACTGACCGTCATCTACTGTAAGTAATACACCGACTATAGATAAGTATCTCATACAACCCCACTTCAAAACACCTGAACCATCTCTTTAAAAGCAGCATTCAAAATCATTCCATAACTGTACTATTGACTAAAATCATGAACATCTACTCTGTTCAATTCAAATTCACCTTAAATTCCTCACTCACCCAAACACAGCTTCGTTTAACTAAGCCACTGCTTCACTCAACAGGCCCTGCTGTGCAAACGGGATTACTGAGAATGTAATTATGTCTGAAGAGTGGAAAGAGCAGATAAAGGCACAAACTAATTGAAATTTAGGATATTGATAATTAATTACATAATGAACCGATTAACACTGTCCTTCAAACAAAAGTCAATGCTTGCAAAGAAGATAAATGGAGTAAAATACAATCCCTATTACAAAACCACACAGCTCTGATAATACTTTTAAAGGTGCAGTGTGCAGGATTTGACGACATCTAGCGGTGAGGTTGCACATTGCAACCAACTGAAACTTCTCCCGTGTGTCAAGCGTGAAGAAGAACTACAGTGGCCGACGCAAAAACGTGAAAGACTCTCTCTAGAGCCAGTGTTTGGTTTGTCTTTTCTGAGCTACTGTAGAAACATGGCGGAGCAACTTGCGACGGCTGTTATTCGATCTTTCAGAGGTTGTAGCAGGCTCTGTTTTAAAGCTAGAATGAAAATCCTGGTATCATATGAAACTAAAAAACCTAAGGAATCCATGTCATGCTAGCTTGTCAGGAAGGAGGCAAAAAAAGGCTTCAAAGTTAAGCTAAATTTTGGCGAGAAAAAAACTGGCATGGTGATTTTTAAAGGGGGGTCTCTTGATCTCTGACCTCAAGATATGTGAATGAAAATGGGTTCTATGGGTACCCACGAGTCTCCTCTTTACAGACATATATGTTTTGGATGTAGTGACACAAAATAGAGCGAAAAAGTGATGTTGGAGACAATGCTGCACCAGTAAAAGCTCCAAAGCATGTGGTGATAATAATGGCAGGTGGTGACGGGTGAGCTGAATATTTATGTGGGTCGTTACACCTGACAGTGGCATAACACATATTTATAGCCCAGTTTGTCTTTTATTTGGGAAGGTGGTCATCGGAAATTAGGCCTCAAGTTACAAAGGGTTGAGGACCCCTGACTCCGTGAAGAGGACCCGCTCCCTATGTAGATATAAACAATTCATTCTAAGGTAACGAAAACACAACGATTCTTATTTTCAGATGATTATACACTAAAGAAAACATACTTATATTATATTCCATTTCTGCCAATAGATCCCCATAAATGCTACACACTGTTCCTTTAAGTTATCTGAACAGTTCTGCTCTCTAATAGCAATTTCATGTAAAACATTTGCTGTGGTCTCTGAGTTCTTCACAGTGACTGAGTGCTACTGGCAGCACAACGCTGTAAATCATCTTGAAATAGGCCTGTCTGTCTCAAGTGCTTTTTCTTTCTTGAAACTGTGCTCTCTCTTTTTTTTTTAAACGAAACTGCGCTTGTTGTCTATATTCCTCTGACATGAATCCGCTGACTGGATTAAGCTTCAATAACAACCTGTTATTATGACACGCTGATTCAAACTGAGAGGCGGATCCTGTCTTGTAGCTCTTTAAAAACTGAAAAATGCTTCATCACATCCCGTTGTTTGATTCCATAATGAACTAAATTAAGAGGTGATTGCCAAATGAAACTCTGGGTTGTTTGTTTGTTAGTTATCCGCCCCAAGACTAAAGGGCCATAATTATGGTGATTACTGCATATTTAGAGTGCCATAATTGTAATAATGGGTGGAAAGCTGGTGAGATGCCCGTTCTCCCTATTTTGGCTGCAGGCTATTGGGTTAGTTGCAGTGTATAATGTTCACGTCAAATATCCCATTAAAAGGAGTCGGCTCAGTAGCTGCTCTCCCCACACAAACGTCTATTAATCCTCTGGAGCTCAGCACATGCAGTTAATGCCAACGTTCATATCAGAGTGGAAATGTAGTGTGGAAACGACAGCTGAACTGATATTGAGACAATCGGTCGCGATGAAACATAAACTATTGCTGCCCTGTGATTAATTGCTGCACATTAACATATAAAAAGAAGCTCTCCTTTCCCATTTCTGTTTCTTTTCTCTCTCTGCTGCTTTACGTTCACACATCTGAGGCAGCAGGATTTCTGATTGATGACAGTTTCTCCAGAGTTTGTGCTTTTGCAGAAAACTTTCACCCCTGTTTCTAGCTCTCTTTCTCCCGGCTGCGATAACACACGTAGGTTTCTGTTACAGACAATTTCATCTCTCGCAACTATTACAGAGGATGACAGAAAAGGGGCTAAAAAACACAGAAGAGCTGTGTAACATTGGGCCTCATGCAGCAATATTCTCCTAAATTTACTTCGGTATCGCCCCCTAAACACTATATAAGGGCAGGTGTTGTGCTTTGTGCAAATACTCTGGCACATGCCCAAGAATTGTTCCTCAAATTTAAAACGTATGTCTCCTTGAGTTGGACAAACAATTTGTGGACTGTGAAAACAAGATCTTTTTGTCTTATCAAGGTAAGAGTGCTCTCGACCACTGATAACATGTTCTCTTACCTCAGAGAAGAGCAAAAATAAGAAAAAATTGGTGAATCCCAGAAATAAATGGGTACTAACAAAACAAGAACACATCGTGATACAAAAACAATGGAAAGTTTGTTTGTATATAGCTTCCTGCATGAGGCCAGGTGTTTCGTGTTTATATCTGACCATATGAGATCATTTATCTTCCACCTTTCTGTTGTTCTGTTCTTAGATTCCTTTCCTGTGATTTCAATAAACACTGGACAACAGATTTTATCTCCATAGATGCGCCACATATGTATACAGCACTGTTCTGTCTTTTCAGGCTGCGTTCACTGCCACATTGTTTCAGAGGAAAAACTATAAAATCAAAATTTCTACCAAAACAAAGTTTATATAATGGTTGGGCGCGTCATAAAAACAACAATGACCTCATATGTAATGACTTAACAACAAGACGTACGCCTTGTTTCCACATAGCTCTGTGTATGTATGTGTGTCAACCGGAAGGGTGCGTTCCAAATCATATACTTTTTCTTTTTACTTTCAGTAAGTACTGCAGCTGCCCTGACAAAGTACGTACTGTTGCATGTAGTATGCATACAATTGGGACATATTACTTCATCATAACATTCTGAACTTTGACCAAAGAACGTATATTGCCAAGAAGTGAAAGCCAATTCGACGTTCCATTGCAACATCAGCACTCAGCAGCAAAGCTACGCTTGCACCATTTTGGACTCGAAGCGACTACCAGACGCCAGTAAAACGTCTGCCAAGAAAGTGCAACACAAAAGTAAAACAAATCATTTCTATTCTATTGTCAAATTCTACCGAAATGGCCTGTGTTGAATAATAAAATATTATAAATATAATAAGCATTTTCAGTCTAAAATGGTGGCAGCAGCTGTTGTCAAAAAAACACTGGAGTTTCGTCTCTTTGCTTCTGTACTCTTTGCTTTGACCCTCTTGCTCATATAGCCGCTGTGCAGAGGATTGTGGGTCAGAATAGCCAGAAAAACATGCTGGTTTGCATACTGCAGAATGATGCTGTAGGACATCCTGGTATTTTTTGACATACTGCATTTTACATACTATGTATTTGGACATACTAAATCTTTTTCTGGCATACTAAATAGTAGGGTAGTATGAGTACTGGAACGCACAGTGAGAGCATGCAAGATAGCAGCATTATACCTACTTACATGATGCAGGCATAATGTTGACCATGTTCACCATCTTAGCATGTGTGTTAGCATGCTAACCTTTTCTTTATTGTCACCACTACTACTACTAATTTGCATATTAGTACAGCTGTTGTTTTGAATGTTATTTTGCAGGTATTTGGTCATAAACCAAAATAAAAAATAAAAAAAATTGACCTGATGGTGGCGCTATATATAAAAAGTAAATGGATTACCGAGTGATTATAATTGAGGGAAACATTATTGTGTGTGCCAAAATTCCTGGCAATCCATGAAATAGTTGTCGAGATGATTGTTTACAATCATTATTGTTACATCTTAACTGCATTACAATAGAGGTTGTATTTTCATGATGTTCTTTTCTATGTCTGAACTAAAGATTTCACTATGTGGTGATCCAGTGGTTTCTGCACAGTGTCAATAATGAGGCATATTGTTATTTTGGTTTTGGCATCTTGACCGCCTGCAGGGAAATATATGCAAAAGCCAGATCATGACTGATACCATGTACTATACACTGCCTCCTGCAGCCGTGCCCTGTTGCTAACATTAATGCATTTGAGACAGGAAATAAGAGAACGAGGGAGAGGTTTCCTAACAGCATGATTTTACAATGTGTTTATGTAAGACATGACTCAGCTCTGTTACAATTATATGAACCACCGGAGCAGAATATATCCTTTGTTCCAGTGTCTTTTTATATAAATAGATTGTTCCTGATTGAATCCTAAAAATATCAAATTGAAGTAGATTTATTAAAGATTAGATTTCATATTGTTGTGTGTGGTTTGTCTTATTTATTTGATTCTTCGTAAACACATTCTCCAATGGATATGTAATTTATTTTCCTTGCCCTGGCAGCACTGACACTGTGGGTGATGCCAGAAGATCATGTTGAGTTGTTAAATTTAATATAAAATCATGTCATGTTTGCAAAAGCTTCAAGTTGTCTTGATGAAACCCTGCTGCCCGCATCACATATCTAGTATGAAGTGCAGACCACTACTGCCCCCCTAGACTAAACAGAGGTAAAGCAACCAAATGACAGGATCCTGTTCTCTGAGTCTCTCTTTTTATCTGGTAATTCATCAGTTAGACAATGGATCAATGTGGGTTTATCTTTGTGATCACAAGGGAACAGAACATTGGGTTCTACTCACCTAAGCAGAGGCTAAAATGCAATTAACCAACCTATAAAACAATCAATCCCAATACATCCTGACACATACTCACACACAGGCTCTTGTGCAACTGTGCTCAGTGTCTCCACTAACGGGAAGATGCTCCCAGTGCCATAAGGTAGTTACAACCATACACTGGATATAAGAAGTGGACGTAGTCACCATGATGTCACCCATTGGTTTGTGGACTAACGTTTCGAAGCCTCGAGTTTGACATTTTGTCCATTGCCATCTTGGTTTTTGGCCTTCGCCATCTTGTTGTTTTGCAACCAGGAGTGACACAAGAGGGACAATATACGACTAAAATTACAATATATTCACTTATTATGTACCGAAAATTTAACTTGGAAATATGGAAATACTCAAGTAAAGTCTCCAAATTTGAATACCAGATCTTCAGGATCAGGTCTTCAGACATGCCCCATTTGTTTTAAATACTCCGCTGCTGGATGCATCTTATTAAAGAGGCTTCGTCTGGGAGAGTCACTATTCCCTCATGACATCAAAAACCTCCTGGAGATCCTCCCCTCCCGGTCAGCGTCAAATTCACGACACTTCAGACAACTCATAAATGAACCGCTGATACTACACAGCGCAGAAGAATACTTCGCACTGGTGAGTAAAAACAATACTAACTCTTAAAAAGCTTCACAGGTCAGTTAGAATTTGTGAAATGTTTTGGGTTTTTTGTTTAATCAAAGTATTTCAATCAATATATGACCTTAAAAGAGACGTAGCACTGCTTAATTGTTGAATTTCAGTTGCGTCAGTTTGATATTATTTACTGAGATTAATACGATGCATTTGTTTTATTCAGATTAACCTAGAGACCTAGAGAAATGGTTCACTCCATTTTGCAAATAATTGTGGATAAAACAATGTAGATGAATTGAGTTTAAGTGGGTTTCCCCTCACCTCACGCTCCATGCAACTTCAAATATTTTACATTACTTTAATTACTCTCACTGATGAACAAAGATATTTAAGAGTATTTAATGTGTCTGCAGCTGTTAAAGTGTTTTTAATCTTGAGTAAGAACATCTTTGTACTTTCATTTGAAATATTTTATGAAATCTGATAAGATAATTAATCTGAATTTATCCTCAAACTTCTGAATAGAAATGCAAGACAAAAAAAACAGAATAAATATGTTATAAGTGTTTTTACTTTTACTAATACATCTTTGTACATCGTTTACTATGATTAAGTAAGGGATAATCTACAATGAATTGTTGTGAAATAAACCGCCGCATCGCCCTGAAGGGGTTTATTTCACAACGATGACTAGCTAGCTGTACATTTTCCCGCTTATTACACGGCTACTTACTTAAGAAATCAATATTTTGACACAAAAATGGTCCGCCAGAGTCCGACATCAGAATTGCGTCCATAGCAACGTTCTGATATACATAGCAACAGTCTTCTGTAAAGAAATAACAGACCGTAGAACGCCGTGATTGACCAATCATAATCAAGTATTCAACAAAGACGTGTAATAATCAATGTTAAGAATAACAAACGGTGGAAGAAATGTTAAAAATCTGTCACAAATAGTTTACAACTTTTACATTTTTAACAAAACAAGTCACTTTTAATGGATGTAAAACAGTTCATTATACTGCTGGGTTTTCAGCATCTAATTAAATGCTCCAAAACACTGTTTAATATTCTGTTCTTGTTTATTTCATCTTCAGCAGATATGCCTGAAGAAAAACACAATTGATTTAAGTCTGCCGTCTCCAGGGACGACCATCTCGGCGAAGAGCTTCACTCCTCCGTCAGTGTGATTAGCCCCACAGGAGCGAGTGTGGCCTGAGGTGGAGCCAGCAGCAGAGGGAGGTGAGAAACACCGGCGTCCACTGAGGGAGAGAGGCCAAGAAAAGGTCCATATTAAAGCAGAATTAGGCCCCTTGATGGCTGCACAAAGAACGATCACAGCCTCTGGCTCCAGTAGTCGGCTCGGTGGAGGGAGCTCAGAGTACTGCATGAGAAGATGCAAATCAGCCTGACTCAGTAAATAGTCCCGGAGTACAGAACGAAACCTGACATTTAGGGCATGTATTAAAAAAATCTTCCTTTTGTGGTCCTCCTGTAGAAAGAAACTCTGAGCTCAGGGCTCAGGACACCTGGAATGGTTTCCTCACAGTTATTAGTCCACCAATCCAGCCATTATTACATTTATTTTCCAGCTTATCGTCCTTTTCTGGTCAGAAATTAGCTTTAGGAATATCTAAATGTCAGAAACAGGCTTTTAAGAGCTCCAGGAAATCCCCACTGCCCTCACTAACAATAGTCTGAAGCTATTGTCTACATGCAGAATCTGAACCTTGCCATTTTAATTTGGGAAATAGCTGCCCTTTTATTCTGCTGTGAAAGGGCGGGGCTTTTAGTACGAGTCCCTTAAGTGAGTTAGATGTCCCTGGTGCATACGGGAGTCTTTTCCCAGAGGAAGGTCCACGCAGACACAATAACAGGATAACAGCCCGAGGAGAAGCCCTGACGGTGTTTTTAAGGTGTTTTTGTTTCTCTCTGGGAACCGTCTCGTCTTACTCTGCGGCTGGTTTAACTCTACTGAGAATAAACTTCTCGGCAGATTAGAAACACAGATTCTAATGAACAACAGTATGTTTGACGTGACGCAGGCGGGATCATTTGTACTGAGCTAGAAAACAAGATGACGTATCCCCTTGATAAACACCTCTGAGACCTTTTACTGTCTTTCAGAGGCTGTAGTAGGCTTAGTTTTAGAGGTACAAACCATGACATGTTAGCAAAATAACGCTCCAAAGTTAGGATACATTTTGTCGAGGAAAAACTGGCATGATTTTCAAAGGGGTCCCTTGACCTCTGACCTCGAGATGTGAATGAAAATGGGTTCCATGGGTACCCACGAGTCTCCCCTTTACAGACATGCCCACTTTATGATAATCACATGCAGTTTTTTGCATGCAGTATAAGGGTCCCTGTTTTTTGAGCCGTTTAAGAGCGCCCTAAACTGAAAATAGGAGTTAAAATATGAAGAATTTCCATCCAAAATAAGGGGAAAAGTATACATTTTAATGATATTTTGCTGTTTTTTATTCATTTTTTTTATTTTATTGGAAACAGAGTCAAAACCCTGAACATTTTAATCTTCACATTAATAGGACTTATTGATGGGCTTTTGTGTACAGATGTGTCTATTCAACAGCCAATTTGTGTATTTATTGTAATCATTATTTGGATACGGCGAATTTCACTGATCCCTCAGGTTAATGGCTAACTTGTAAATATGTGACGCAGCTCTTTTGAGTGTTGTGCAGCGCAGACGTGGTCGGGCTTAAAGGGTCCACAGAGACAAATGCAAATTAGAACCTATGACAGCGAGGAAGCACAAAGTGAGTCACCGGTTCTTTGTGAATGATGCAAATCCAGTCCATGAGTGTGAAAACAGTAAATAACTGTGCAACTCTTCAAATACAGGTCTACATAAACAGATAAGGAAGTATTCAGATCCTTTACTCAAATATTATTATATTCCATTTCAAGCACAAGTCCTGCATTCAAATCGTTTTGGTCAATTTTTCAAGCAAAAATACCAAAGTCTTGGAATTACATAAATTGGGTATGACTGTAAAGCTGAGACTCTTGTGGATCCAATGAGACCAACTGTATTCATGTGTGATGATGTTAGTCCCCATAGTAACCATTTCATTGTATTGAGACCATTTTTTGAAACTTGACCTCACTGTATAAAATGACCTGTGGTGACCTCTAGGATAATCACAGCCTCATGAAACTTTACAGCCACAAACTAGAGACCTAGAGCGTTCAGAGGATGGATGGCTTTCCTAGGTAGATTGACAATAAGGGGGATTCTGAGCAGTTTCCAGAACAGAAGTGCTCGCCATCCAATCTCCAAAAAATTAAATTCTTGCAGAAATCTCCAAATGTCAAAAGTTTTTGAAACCAAATCACAGCATGGCTTTTTCTATGGTGTTCCTCAAGGTCTTGGTGTCTTAATGTGGTATTTTGGAGGGATTATTGATCATTTTTAACAATTCTTGAGTGGTAAAAAATGGCTAAATCTAACACCAAATCTGTGTAACAAATGGTATCAACCCAAAAAATTGCTGCAAAAACTTATGAGACATAATAGAGCATGGGAATGACCATCATATACTTCTATCATAGTGTTCTAAACCCTTATACACTCTTGCAATATATTTGAATTAATTAATCTTCTAATATCTGATTTATGACTATAACAACTTGACACACAGTGTTGAACTGCATCTCAAATTAATCGCCAGGTTCCCAGCTTTCAGATGATGTACACCACTTCTGTGTGACATCTACTGTTGACCTGCTATCTCCTCCTAAAGTCCTCCTGATCCCCCCCTAAAAAAGACAAAAATGGGTTTATAAAAAAGAGGGGTGGAGTGGAAAAGGTTAATAGGAAATTGTATTGTGATAAACGTTTTAAACTCTCACTACTATTCTTATTCTTCTCCCATCAGAATCCTTTTACAGTTACAGAATCATGTCGAGAAATGTATCTTCACCGCTGAACTCGACTTCTCTCCCGACCCGACTCCCTCTCAACGCCACCGCTGACCTCAACGCCACAGTGAAACCCTTCAGTGTGGTCGACGGGTGCGATGAGCAGGTAGAAGGCATTCTCTTTGACCTGACCCTGCAGTGCATCAACGTAATCGTGGGAATCCCGACCAACTTGCTTGTCATTGCGATCCTCATCCGTAATCGCAAAACACCCACCACGTCTGACATATTCTTGGGCTGCCTGGCCTTGATGGACGCCTACTTCGGTGCCATGACCCCCATCATCTTCCTTAACATCTACCTCTGGCAGAGCAGAGAGGTGTGGTCCGCCATCAAGTTCTCCTACGGCGTTAAAGACACGAGCGGGCCGTTGTTTCTCTCCTGTATCTGCCTGGATCGCTTCGTGGCTGTGCTCTTCCCAATTATGTTTGGGCGGCTCAAGCACATCAAGTACAGGTTGAGCCTCTCAGTGCTGGTGTACTGCCTCACCTTTGCCTACTCCGCAGCCAAGGTCGTGGGAGGCCTCCCCAACTTCGAGAAAGTGTTCACCGGCGAGATCCTGGCGGCGTTTACTTGGATGGCCGTGTGTAACGTGAGCATCCTGTGGGCCCTGAAGAAGTCCCGTGGACCAGGGAAAGACGAGATGCAACCCTTGAAGAAGAGGGCCTTCAAGATGGTGCTCTCTATCCTTTGTATCATCATATGTAACTACCTGCCGCTTGTAGCACTGTTTCCTTTTGAAGACTACTACTCCCCGGATGTGTTTCGCTGCTACGTGCAGCCTGTGGGCTTCGCTTTCCTCAACATCAGCAGCACCATCCAGCCGCTCGTCTATCTGTCTCGTCTGGAGAAGGTGCCTTTCCTCTCAGATGCCAAGTGCTGCAGCTGTGTCTCTGTGGAGAACAACCAAACACCACCTGCACAGAACTCACCTGCTTAAGAGACCTAATACACATACTGGACATCACGGATGCTCAGTTTAACATCTGTCTCTAAAGACAAGCTGTGAGAGAAGACACTGAATACTGTGAATATACAAGACAACTGTGAATTCATGTTTTTTTTCTGTGACTTGTCTGATTATTTTTAAAATGTGTGTTTTAACTAGGGCTGTCAAAGTCAACGCGATAATGCAAATTTGTTTTAACGCCACTAATTTCTTTAACGAATTAACGCAACTAGTTAATTAACCACTTAAAAAATCAGATGGGCCGCCGTCGGTCTTTCCGATGTTGTAGCGGGTTTCTGGACAATATTTGTCATTGTTTTGTGTTTTTAATTGATTTCCAACAATAAATTCTGTACATAAATTTGCATAAAGCAAGCATATTTCCCCACTCCCATGTTGATAATAAGGGGCTTTCTGAGCAGTTTCTGGTTTCCAAATGTCAAAAGTTTTTGATATCAAATCACAGCATGGCTTTTTCTATGCTGTTCCTCAAGGTCTTGGTGACTTAATGTGGTATTTTGGAGGGATTATTGATCATTTTATCATTTCTCGAGTGGTAAAATAATTATTAGATTTAGCACCAAATCTGTGTAACAAATGGTATCAACCCAAAATTTGCTGCAACAATTTATGAGACATAATAGAGCATGGGAATGGCCATCATATACAGTACTTCTATCATAATGTTCTCAGCACTTATACACTGCATAAAGCAACACTATTTGCCCACTCCCATGTTGATAAGAGCATTAAATACTTGACAAATCTCCATATAAGGTACATTTTAAACAGATAAAAGATGTGCAATTTAATTGCGATTAACTATAGACAGTCTTTGCGATTGAATATTTTTAATTGATTGACAGTCCTGGTTTTAACTGAATCAATTTTTTATGTGGAGTTTGAGAAAGCAATCCTGACAAAAGCTATGATTGTAAAAATAAAAAATATGCATCGATAATGAGTCAACAAGTGGAAAAATCTACTTTTTAATTTCATGTTTTCATAAAGTGATTATGTTCAGGAAGATTCATTTCTACAAACAACATTAAGTTTATGTGTTCAAAGTCGTCTCCACTGTAATGAAATCCTTCAAAATATTTGCTTGACTTTGGCGCCATCATGTGTACAAAAGAGACCAATAAACTGAACTGTACAGTCTAATAATCCCTCCGTGTGTGATGTGCATTCCTTAAAGTGCATGGTGCTGAATGGGTGAGAAACGTCTCCCTCATCCGAGTCCAACATAATATGGTTATCATTAATAGAGGAATCATAGAACACCTGCACAGCAGCATCATTCATTCAGATGTAAGTCGCAGGTAATTCAAAACAATAAAACAATATAGAATGGGCATGCTGCACACCAAAAAAAACAGTTATGGACAAACCTATAACTTCATATTTATGTGCTCTCCCCTCTTCCACCACACTGAGCAAAGTATATTTAGCCCTCTTATATATATTAGCAATTTTGCTGTTAAAGGAATAGTTCTACATTTTGGGAAATGGGCTTATTTGTTTTGAGTTAGATTTTGCTTCAGGGACCTCCATCTGAAAAGATTTTGGTTGTTAGATATGATTAAGACCAGAATTTTATAGTTGTCAACTACAGTTGAGGAGATAAACTATTCAGAGCCCCTTGATGAGAAGATTAATGCCACCAGTGGGCAACCTCCGGGTCTGAAAAGTGAAGCCAATGTTGGAAGTGCCTTAAACTCGCATTCTTTCTAACAGCCAGCAGGGGGCGAATCCTCTGGTTGCAAAAAGAAGTCTGACTGTATAGAAATTTATGAGAAAATGAGCCTACTTCTCACTTGATTTATTACCTAAGTAAACATTGTAAACATGAGTTTATGGTCTCAATCGCTAGTTTGAAGTCTTCTTCAATACAGCATGATGTTCATTTAGTAAATTATGGTCCCATTTAGAGTCAAATAGACCATAAAGCAGGAGATGCTTTAGGGCGTGGCTACCTTGTGATTGACAGCTTGCTACCACGGCGGTCTGGGAGTTGTCCGTGTTTTCGTCTTACAACTTTAACCCTTTCATAGTGTGTTTTCTGTTGATGAAAGTTAATTATAACCTTTTTGGTCATCTAAAAATGTCTTTTTCAGCATTCAGTTTTACTTAGCTCTACCCTCTCGTGTCACTTCTGGTTGCAATAAAACAAGATGGCGATGGCCAAAATGCCGAACTCAAGGCTTCAAATGGGTGATGTCACGATGATTATGTCCACTTATGGTGCCTTCAAATGGGGTCGTGTTTATCGTGTTCCCGAGAAGAGTTAATATGAATGCTATGCTAAGCTACAGACATGTGAGTGGTATCAATCTTCTTACGTAGCTCTCAGCTAAAAAAGTGAATAAATGTATTTCCCAAAATGTCGGACTATTCCTTTAAGGAGGAATAAGTAACAATAAAAATGTGTTTTTGAAGCTGCAATATGACTTGGATGAAGAATACGTGCTTTCTGTGAGAGAAGTTAACATTATATCATCCCAACTATAATTCTTGGACATTGATCTCATCTATCAAAACAGATCTGGGATCATATTTTCTTACATAATTAATAAATCCTTCATCCCCTTATTGACGCAACATTGTGACAAGTACCTTCTCTGGCATTATTCTCAATGGATGACTGCACTGTGTGTAAATATATGGAAGTAAAGTTTCTGTGAATGTTTGTGTGAATTCATAAATGAGTGTGTCGTCAGCGGGGTCAAAGAAAGACACCGTCCCTTTGTTGTAATCCAGTTGCACTTTGACTTGTTCGGGCGCACTTGTAACTGTCAGCGGGGTGGGCGGCGAAGTCATCGCCCTGAACTCTCCGTCCCTGAAACACAAAGTCCAGAAGCCGTTCTCAGGCCGAGCGGAGACCTCAGAGTCTCTGGGTACGGACACAGAGGCCACGCCCAGGAGCCAGTCCTGATTACTTCCTGTCTCCACGACCCAGTGGTGGCTTCCTGAGCCCAGCGCGGCCATGCCTACCACTTCGGCGCTGATGTGGAAGCGCTCTGGGTTGTCAGGGCAACAGCTGTACTGCTTTGAGTAGTGGAGGGAAGTGAGGTCGTCAGACAGGATGAGGCAGGGGTGTGCTGTGTTTGGATCTAGAGTCACAGGAGCTGAAAGACAGGATACCAGCAGAAAGATTGATGCATTAAACAAGGTTGTACAATTCTACTCTTTCGGCCTCTGAACCTGAAGACGTGTACTCACTATAGTCGATATGGTCCAGCATTTTCTCCCAGACTTTATACTTGAGGTTGCAGACATGCTTGGTCACATCAATCAGTAACCCGGACATGTTGTCTGAACCGAGAGCTAGGCTTCTTTCTCTGTGATAAAAAAGATATATTAAGATATTTTACACTGAGAATATGTCATAGTCAACACAAAGAGTGTGAGTCCATAACTTTGTTGACCTACCTGTCCTGGGTGTCTTTGAAATTCTGGAAAACAGAAAAAATAAACACACTCAAGGTGGGAAGTTTTGAGCAAAAGCAGGAAGAAGTTAACACTGTGGTTTGTCTGTTCTGGGCTACTGTAGAAACATGGCGGACTCGCTTCCTATGTAGATAACAGGTCAGTCTAAGCTAACAAAAACACAACAATTCTTATTATCAGGTGATTATACACTAAAGGAAACATACGTATTAATATTATATTCCATTTCTGCCAATAGATCCCCCTAAATGGTAGACACTGTTCCTTTAAAAAGTTGATGTATACTTGAGTGTACGGACCTTCAACAGGATCATATCTTCTTCTTTCAGCTGCTCCTGTATGACTAAGATGGTCTCTGTGAGCGACAGCACTTCTGCTGAAAGCTCTTTAAACTTATTCTTCAGTCCTGCCGTCTTCTCTTCTTCTTCTTTCTTCACCGCCGCTATTCTGGCCGATTCCTCTTCGTGGAGGACTTGATGGAGCTGCTCGAAGTGGCTCTTGATCAGTCTTTGCGTGTCCAGCGCCTGACTCTGAGAGAGCAAATCATGGTTTATTTGAACTGATTTTTTTATTTCTTTATTCAAAACCAAACATCTCTTCACATCTCTTCACAGTTACCTTGATGTACTTCAACATGTCTGCAGAGGTCATGTGGATTCTTTTGAGGCTGTCCACTTTATCTTGCAAGTTCTTGAGGGCTGAAGCGAGTTCATCCTGAAAAACCCGCAAAAATCAGATAATGTTTCAGTTTTTTCAGTGTTTTTACCACCACTGAAAAATAACTGTGTGGATCACAATCAGGACAGACTTGTGGGACAGCATTCTACTGTTAGGTGTTACCTTGAATACTTAAGGGTAAGGTTTAGCTCAGTTGTTTTTACAACGCAGCTGGGAAACACAATGATATATTTATCTCCCTTACCTTGCAGTCCAGCAATGCCTCTTCTATCGGCGAGCAGTCGTGACCCTTGTGCAGTTTGGACGACTGACACACCACACAGATGGGCTGTTTGTCCACCACACAGAAGAGTTTTAACTTCTCCCCGTGCAGATTACAGTTCATCTTCTCGTCCTCCAGCACTGAGCTCCTCCTGGCCTGCACAAGAGCCTCACAGACGTTTCTCAGAGCCAGATTGGTGGAAGGACCGGCTTTGGAGGCTCTCTTCCTGCACACAGGACACTCACGTACGCCCATTTCCCAGCAGCGCTTCAGACAGCTCCTGCAGAAGCTGTGGCTACATGGCAGCAACACCGGGTCTGTAAAGATGTCACAGCATATCGGGCATGTGAGATCCTCCTCCGGGAGTGACATGATCAGCAGCTTGTCACGTACAATGTAGGAAATCCACTCTTCAAAAGTCCTCGTGTATTAAGTCCTTAATAACATAATTTAGCGCGCCCAGTTAAACTCGTCTCTTGAAAGCCTCAGAGCACACTAACAGCCTGTCTATTGTTCTTGACATGAAGTAGCAAATCTTGGTTTTCCTGTGCATGACTTTGGTGGGAGTAACTCAAATCATGCAGCACTGTGAAACAACACTGTACGTAGCCGTGCTGGGAGACAGGAAGTAAAGCCTTATTGGCCAGTTGTTGGTTGGTAACTGGATGTTTGGAATGTCATCATTCAGGATATGTATGTATGAATGGTTCAGTGTTGTTAACAACCCAAGGCGGCACACTAGCCAAACGTTTTGAATCATTAATTCATGGAGTAGTTATTAAAACAGGGGATGGTCGGGTAAAAACAATATACTCATTTCATACATCAGTGAATTTAGTGGCTAAACCTGCTCAGAAAGAAACAGGATTTTACTGTACTAACAACAAGTCACTTTTTAAAACTCTGTTGTTAATGTATTCTAGATAAGACAGGTTATAGATCATATTGGTTGTGACAGTATGTGACATGGGATGCACCGATACCGCTACAGGGCTGATACTGACTCAAATAGCTGGATCCGGGTATCGGTGTCCTTGATTCTGATGTAAAAACCCAACAGTGTGCAGTATGGTGTCTGCCTTTTAGGCCTGTTCAGTGTTCACATACAGTGTTGGCTCAGTTAAACAGATTGCCGTGATAACTTAATACAATCTAAACTTCTTAAGTACCTTTGGAAGATATCCTCTTTTTTTGTCTAAGTTGGACAGCTGAAGCCTCGTATTAGCTTCAGATAAACTTTGGAAGATATTTTTGCACATAACGAAGACTGTGGATTTTGTCCTCTTACATTGGAAACACATGACTGACCTTATCTGCCTGTCCCTCCAGCTTGTTTTCTCTTATGTAACCATAAGTATGTTCTTTTGTCCTTGACCCCATTTTGATTATAAAAACAAAAAGAGCTACTGTAACTAAAAGTATTTTTGAAGGCAGTAAAGCTCACATTTGATCAGAGGGAATGGGCTAACATGGCTGCACATCCTGGGTATTTTCTTTTCAATAATTTCGCCCTGTTTGTATGGAGGACGGAACCTGCCAAAATCAAAAATGAATGAATAAATAAATAAATGACTCGATGAATACATAAATATGTCATTAAATGAAGCAAAAATAATATTAAAAATAAATATAGCCATTAATTAATCGATAAAATGTGACATAAATATTCAAAAGTTCAGAGTGGGAAACTCCAGGCTGATCCGGGAAACGCGCTGCGCCTCTCTCTGCTCGAGCCCGGATCGGTGGCACACGCCGTACCGCTGGGCGCTCTGCGCGACACTGAGTCCTATGTCGGAGAGCACGGGCTCTGCGGCGTGTCCGATGGTCAGGGTGCCGTTATCTCTGAGGTTCCCACTCTGAATGATCCTTGGGGAGGAGCTTCAGACAGTTGATCTGCACACCTGTACCGGTACGAGGCAGCGGTGGGGGGAGCAGCAGCAGGCCGATGACCTGCTGTATGAAGCCGGGGATGAAGACTGGAGTTGATAAGCAGAAGCAAACACAGTTAGCTAGCTAGCTAGCATATAGTCATGCACTCTGACTCCACGATGACACACTCTGTGTGACAGCCCCCCCTCAGTTGCATAATGAGGCAAAAATGCAAAAAGAAATGTATAAAGAAAAGAATACAGAAATAAATAAGTTTGGTGAAATAAATAAGGGGTGAAATGCAAAGGGAAAATCATGCAATGAATAAATAAATAAATACATAAGTAAATACATACCTGCAAAAATAAATAAATAAAAATAAATGCAAATATAAATTAAAAAAAATAAATGGGTAAAGAAATGTATGAAAAAAGAATACAGAAATAAATAAGTTCAGGGAAATGAATAAGGGGTGAATTGCAACCGCAAAATTGTGCATAAATAAATAAATACATAAATACATACATTTAAAAATGAATCCCCCCTTAAATATTAAATAAATGAATGCAAAAATAAATAAAGAATAAATGCAGAAATAAATGAATTAACAAAAAATATATGCTAAAACTAAATAAAAAATAAGTGCAGAAAAAAATGAATTAATAAAAAAATATATGCAAACAAAAATAATTGTGAAAATGAATAAGAATAGATATAATAAATCATATTAATATAATACATAAATAAATAAATAAAAGGGAAAATTAAACCAAAGAGTAAATAAATAAGGGAATTAATACCAAGATAGATAAATAAACAATCAAATTAAAAAAGAAATATCAATTATATTACATTTTATTTGTTAATTAATGGCTACATTTACTTTTAATATTATTTTTGCTACATATTTATTTATTTAGCGAGTCATTTATTTATTTATTCATTCATGTTTTATTTTGGCAGGCTCCGTCCTCCATACCGTCCAACCTGCAGACCTCTTGGCACCGTGGTAAGATAATATCAAGTTGATACCTTTCTCAAAGGTCCTCATACTTCAGCTGAAACATTTTATATGTACTTGTCCTTGACCTTTCAAGCTGTGGCTGATTGACGTTGTGTGATGAACTCATTGTGCTTTGCAATGGGCTACACTGTTAAAACTTAACTTCAATGACCCATCATAGTGTGTAGCTATAACAGGCCTCCATCTGTGTGTGTGTGTGCACTCAGTCGGTGAGAAAAATGAGAATCTTATTTTATTTTTTAATTTTTAATTTAACCTTTATTTAACCAGGTTAGTCCCATTGAGATTAAGAACCTCTTTTCCAAGGGAGACCTGGCCAAGACGGTCAGCAGCGAGAACACAAAGTTGCAGACACAGACAAAAATAGAGATAAAATACAATTCACAAGCATTAAAATCACTAAAATTTGCATTAAAGGGACTGTTTGTAACTTTTTACATGTATAAATCTACCGGGTCGTTGTTCCATGCGCGCGCGCGCTCGCATATGCTCGCTCACGTGAGGCTACGCTGTTCAGACTGCTCCTCTGCCTGCTTGCCTTCACTCACACAACGCGCGCATTCTCGCTCCACCTCACGTTCATGCGCGTTTAGCTCTGAGAATATCTAGTGAATGTACAGTGGACGTTTGTGCAGAAATAAATGCTGCACCCCCTCCAGACCAACAGAGGTTATCTGTGTCTTGTGAAGTGACGGGGCTCCGCAGCGAGAAACCTTATTGTCTCTGACCAAAACTCCGGTGTCTCCCCTGTTCCCTCCTGCCGCGGTCGGGAGGCTGAAGCAGGAAAAGCCAACACTAGGATCAGCAGTGATTCATGGCGAGACCTCCGTCTGGTCAGTTTACATTACTGCCAAGCAGGTGAAATATAAAGTGATATTGTGCTTTTAGTTGACGTGTGTCGCCTCACTGTTTTAAGCGATGCTCGTTCATGTATATTTAGAGCGAGCAAGTGCGAGCTCGGCGCTGACTTTCGTTGAGTTAACGGCCACAGGTGTCGCTGTTAACAAGCATTTCTGAAAGTTACAAATAGTCCTTTTAAAAGAGAACTATCTAAAGACAAATGGGGGGACAAAAAGGAACTTTTCTGGGAGGCAGCTGTACAACAAGGGGGCTAAAAACATTGGCATGCCATAGATTCTGCTTCTAAAGCCTTCATTTTAGATTCAAAAATATTTAATGATACCAGCTCCTTGATTTTTAGGATTACTGATGACTGGTGCAGCTCCTCGCCTCCTATCCAACATTTCCACATCTCTTGGCCCCTCCCTCTCTCCGCCCTCTCTCCTCCGTTCTATGGTTACCATGGCGATGACGTCAAGATGCACCACCGTTCCAGCCCAGTAGACGCTCTTTAGAGGCGGAGCTGCTGCAAGGAGCAAATCCCGGAAGATCCGTCTGCAGAACTCATTCTCCTGTGAATCTCTGCTGTTCATCTTCTTCTACTCGACCAATCCTCATTTATCAATCCCTGCAAAAATGCGCGAAATTGTGCATTTGCAAGCCGGTCAGTGCGGAAACCAGATCGGAGCCAAGGTATTCTTCTCATTTCCTTTTATTCTTTGTTTCTCTGTGTGGTTTGTTTCATTCTGGTGAGATGAGTGCAGCCGGTATGAGCCGGTTAATCCATCCTGCAAGAATCCTCTAGAATAAACCCAATGCGGTGTCCTCTCTTGATTGGAGCTTCGTGCAATAAATAAAAATGTAAATAAAAGACTGAGATTTGGTCATTGAGATCCTCTGCAGGGCTCAAGATTCGTGCAGGCATTGATTTGCATTTATTTAGTTTATTTATGCAACAGACCAGGCAGAACAGACAAATTCGCTTTAATAATTGCATGCAAAATTTACTTTTCTACCTTTTTGTTAAATGCTGCTAGCATTTAAATGAAGGATTAACTGTAGTAGTAGTAGTAATGTAACTTCATGCTGCTGTAGTAGCAGTAGTAGTAATGTAGCTTCATGCTGCTGTTGCTGTAGTAACAGCCTCTCCTCCCTTCCCCTCTATGACCTATTTATACCACAGTTCTTTTCAAACCAATTCCAGTTGAAAAATGTCTGATTTTACACCAATTCATGATGTTATTTTATTATTTTTAACATTGCCATGGCTACATATTTAGTAGTTTTAAACTTACTGAGCTTAAATTGTACAGTTTGTTCTTATAGCATTGAAGAGTATATTCAGTAGTTTTAAGCTTGTTGAGCTTAAACTGTACAGTGTGTTCTTATAGCATCGAATACAGTAAGATTATTGCCATCTGCTTTATTCCTCCTACAGAGACGGTCTGCATCTCAGACTAATAGACCTGTATTAAATTAGAGAATTGAGCAGGTTTGCATGTTTAAAAATAGCTTCCTATAAAGTATGTGCTATTTCATTGACCCAGGGTACTGTAATCTATTTTCAGTATATTAAATTATCTGTATTATTACTATTTTTTTTTTTTTTTACACTTGACCTATATTAACATCTCCTTCTGCATCTATTTTTTTTTCCTCAGTTCTGGGAGGTGATCAGTGACGAGCACGGCATCGATCCCACCGGTGCCTACCATGGAGACAGCGATCTGCAGCTAGACAGGATCAGCGTCTATTACACTGAGGCCTCAGGTAAGATACAGATTCACCTACATTACAACAACAGAGTAGTGTTGTCACGATACTGGAATTTAACTACAAAAATTGGCATTGAAGGCATAAAATTGTAGATATTTATTAAAGAATAAACAGCGGTGTGTGTGTGTGTCCTCCATCACCTACCCAGCTCTCCTACTATGCAAAATGATTTGCATACATGTTTGTGTTTTACATTTAATGCGTCATACTTAACAAGCTAACCAGAACTGACGTTGTCGATCTTGATTTCAGGTGGGAAGTATGTTCCCCGAGCCATCCTGGTGGATCTGGAGCCCGGTACGATGGACTCAGTCAGGTCCGGTCCCTTCGGGCAGATCTTCAGACCCGACAACTTTGTCTTTGGTAAGCTGTGTGAATTTAGTGAAGATGCACTTTAAAGACCAACGTGTCCAAAGCAAATCAAGTCCTGATCGAGACCACAACAATACTGATCTATCTTGAATTTGATCCAATATTTGCTACTGATGTTTCTTCCCCGGGGACAACCCCCAACATGCCCATAAGCATTTTCATTCAATTTTCTCTATCAGTTTATTTATTGGGATTATTTTTTATATACATAGCATGGGCGAGGAAGGAGGTGTGCTGCAGCACCTCCTAAAACAACCATGAATTGATAAAGTTTAAACTTAGTGTTACATTTATATTGTTTTTGCCTTTCTTCCTGGGACACCTGGGGCTATATGTTCAGATTGACAGCAGAAGATGCACTGTTAGAATAGCTTCCCTGTGTTTTCCTATATCACTGAACTGTGATACTGTGGTCTTCAGGTCAGAGCGGCGCTGGAAACAACTGGGCTAAGGGTCACTACACGGAGGGAGCCGAGCTGGTGGACTCCGTCATGGACGTCGTGAGGAAAGAGGCCGAGAGCTGCGACTGCCTCCAGGGCTTCCAGCTCACTCACTCCCTGGGTGGCGGCACCGGCTCCGGCATGGGCACCCTGCTCATCAGCAAGATCCGCGAGGAGTACCCCGACCGCATCATGAACACCTTCAGCGTGGTGCCTTCTCCCAAGGTGTCGGACACGGTGGTGGAGCCCTACAACGCCACGCTGTCAGTCCACCAGCTGGTGGAGAACACAGATGAGACCTACTGCATTGACAATGAAGCTCTCTACGATATCTGCTTCCGCACACTTAAACTCACCACCCCCACCTACGGAGACCTCAACCACTTGGTGTCCGCCACCATGAGCGGGGTGACCACGTGCCTGCGTTTCCCCGGCCAGCTCAACGCCGACCTCCGTAAACTAGCCGTCAACATGGTGCCCTTCCCCCGTCTGCACTTCTTCATGCCCGGCTTCGCCCCCCTCACCAGCCGAGGCAGCCAGCAGTACCGCGCCCTGTCCGTGCCCGAGCTCACCCAGCAGATGTTCGACAGCAAGAACATGATGGCCGCCTGCGACCCGCGCCACGGCCGCTACCTCACCGTGGCCGCCGTGTTCAGGGGCCGCATGTCCATGAAGGAGGTGGACGAGCAGATGTTGAACGTGCAGAACAAGAACAGCAGCTACTTCGTCGAGTGGATCCCGAACAACGTGAAGACCGCCGTCTGCGACATCCCGCCCCGTGGCCTCAAGATGGCCGCCACTTTTATCGGCAACAGCACGGCCATCCAGGAGCTGTTCAAGCGCATCTCCGAGCAGTTCACCGCCATGTTCCGCCGCAAAGCCTTCCTCCACTGGTACACCGGCGAGGGCATGGACGAGATGGAGTTCACAGAGGCAGAGAGCAACATGAACGACCTGGTGTCCGAGTACCAGCAGTACCAGGACGCCACCACCGAGGAGGGCGAGTTTGAGGAAGAGGGAGAGGAGGAAGTCGCCTAAAACCTCGACCTACCCAGCCGCCATTTTACCTCACCCATCCCCCAACTCTTCCATCCCGCTCCATCATCTGCCACTCTGAACATCACTCGCTCTGGTGTTAGACATTGATGTGTGCTTATACTAGTGACGTTCTTGGTTTAAATGTTTTTGTATGTTGTTAATGCACTGAATTATGGCCATCCTTACATCCGTCCTGTCACTGCCTCGAGGAATTCAAAAGCAAGTGAATTTAACTGTGAAGCCTTGAAATTAAAGGGTGAATAAAATCTGATTAAAAGGCCACTTTTACTGCCTCTGAGTTTTTATTGATTCACTGACTGTGTGATCGATTAGGGCTGCAACCAACGATTCATTTCATTGTCGATTATTTTTCTTATTTTCTCTTAATCGATTAGTTGTTTGGTCTATAAAAATGTTGATCAGTGTTTCCCAAAGCCCAAGACAACGTCCTCAAATGTCTTGTTTTGTCCACAACACAAAGATATTCAGTTTACTGTCATAGAGGAGTAAAGAAACCAGAAAATAATCATATTTAAGAAGCTGGAATCAGAGAATTTAGACTTTTTTTTCATAAAAATTACTCAAACTGATTAATCTATTATCAAAATAGCTGGCGATTAATTTAATATTTGACAACTAATCAATAAATCGTTGCAGCTCTAGATCTTATACTATAACAGACCTTACTGCTCTTCAGTGTCTGTCCTGCAGCGGGCTGAGAGGGGAAGTCGTTCTCAACCTGAGGGTCACGACATGATTCTTGGGGTAAACATGTAAAAACATGTTTTTAGCTTTTCAAATGATTCTTTTATTTAAATACTGAATAGTTAGTAGCCTGTAAAACTCTTTCCTGTAGGACCATCTAAAACAGGGAAAATCCTTCAATGGTTTGGCACCCGAATACGGCCTATAAATCAAAGCATAATGCAAATATGATGAAAACAATTAATTAATGGCATGTTTGTAATCAGTGAGAAGCTGTGGGTACTAATCTTGTACTGAATATCTTTCTAAAAATCTTTTCAGTCTTATGACCAGAGCTCTAGGTCAGTCAATACAATATTGTCGGTGTGTGGATGGGACAAAAAACTACTTTTTGCCGAGTGCAAAACCGTGGTACAATACAATATGAATTTTGATAGTTATTTACATTCTGTCACCACTGAGAATACCACAGTGTAGGGTTAGTGTGTGTGTAGTTAGTAAGTCCTCACTTCCTCAAGTTTCCAAATATTTTTGATTTCTAAAAATAAATCTATTCATAAAAGATTAGACTCTCTCTACATTTTTTCCATTACATTATAGATAACATTTTTGTCCAGAGAGACTAACAATGGATACAGTGTTGGAGTGACTTTCTCAGGTACAATCTGACCCGTTGAACTTTTCACTCCTTATCAACTGAGCTGTTTATCATCCAGAGACTCAGCGTACAAAGTTATGGACTTGTTTACATTTCCCCATAGATTTTCTTTTGGGATATGGTACATATATATAATATACCTTTAGTAACATTTTAAAAATAGAAAAGATGCTTAAAATGGTTTAACTGCTTTGTGAAGTTTAATTACTCAACTTTTTACAAACATTTACTTGATAAAAGCATAAATAAACATGTAACATTGTAAAACATCTGCTTGATTATGATGCATTATGTATGCACTGCATGGTTGATCTGATGAAATGATCTTCAAATAATGTCACTTAAGGAATACTTGAAGTGTAAACAATTGCTTTTGCTCAATATAATTTCTCAGTATAACCTCATTTTAACTGTCTTTATAAAATTAGTGAGTTTTTGCCCTGTAATAAGATGTTTAATTTCACTCATTATTAGGCTAAAAAACATGTCTTGATTTAAAATGCGATGGACTCATCAGTAGAAACAACAAAAAAACTTATTTGAGGTATAATTTTGCCAGGGACAGTATTTCACGATAGACTGAATCAGATCAAGTACAGATGAATGATAAATGGCAACTGAAACAAGAGAAACTAAACTAAAATTATTAGTGTTGATAAAATACTGAAGCTCTTCTTGCATTTGTGCCGAGGAAATGTTCAAAACCTCCTTGAAATGTTCGATTGTTCTTAAAATCAGCTCGATCCAGGTGCATTTCTCCATAGTGCCGTGCAGGAACCACTCGCTGCTTGTTGAAATGAAAGCTCAAACTTGTCAATCTGTCCTCTCTGAAACCTGGGCAGATTTTCGTTTCATTGATCATCCTCGTCGTCACACAGGAATGCTGCTAGCCCGTGTCCTTACAGGATTTTGTAAAACTATAAATCTCAAATGAGTCTTTCCTCCTTTGGTAGCTTAAGTGCATCTGGTGCCGCCACACCGCGTGCACCAGACTGTTCCTCAGCGCTGGGTCGATACGTCCCTTCAGTCTGTCTCCTCTTCTTCACCACGCAGAGACACCAGCCGAGAACAGCCAGGACGATCGCCAGAACGCCCAGCGTCACCGTCGGGGCAACGATCGCTGCAATGTCAGGTCCCTGCAAATAGAGTTACAGGACAACGGTCAATCTGGTGACACCAGATACTTTCTAATGTCATTTAATGGTCATCACTAAGGTTTTTTACTCACAGTAGTGTTATTAGAACGGGTGTCACCAGCAACCATCGTATAATTCCCTGTGAAAAGAGCAGAAACGTCAGGAACACTGTAATACTAACGAAAAACTATTTTCAGGCTAATTTGATAAAGAATGATTATTATTTTATTCACTTATTTTATTGTACTTAAGTTGTAAAAAACATTTCTATTTTATTGTTATTTTATTAATGTTATTTTTTACTTCTAACTGTTTTAATACTATTACTGTTATTATAACTTTTAATTTTATTTTAATACATTTTTATCATTTTATCATATGAAACTACAAATCCTATCCATTGGTACCAACCATGTCATGCTAGTTTGTCTGAAAGGAGGTTAAATAACAGTCCAAAGTTAGGCTAAATTTTGGTGAGGATAAACTGTCATGTCCATTTTCAAAGTGGTCCCTTGACCTCTGACCTCAAGATATGTAAATGAAAATGGGTTCTATTGGTACCCATGAGTTTTTTTGGCGTATGCCAGGCAAGCAATTCTCATTGGGCTGAATAGGCACCATCTTGGGGTCCGGTATCCAGTTCTGATTATTCATCCATGATAACTAGGGCTGTCCCGAATACCATTTTTTGGGCTTTGAAGCTTTGGTGAGAAATATTCAAAGGTATTCAAATCTTCGCGGTGCGGTGCGGTGCGGTGCGGTGCGGTGCGGTGCGGTGCGGTGCGGTGCAGCAGGCTGACATGTTCTTCTGTCTGTCATCTTTCTGTTTCAGTGCCACTACCGCAATACTGTACACACACACACCTCTACACACAACAAACAGCAATATCCGTCTGAGAATAACTAGTAATGTTGACAATTAATAATGAATAATGTTGTGGGATTATTCCTTATTTCATGGGCTATGTTGGGATTTATACATTATTATTACATATTTATATAAAAAACGAAGCATTCAAATACTGATTTGGAGGTCGATTACCATGGCAACAGTCAACGCTTTGAAGCATTCGAGTCAGCCCTAATGATAACCCCTCGCAAATTGTTGGTTTTACATTTCGATTTTAATACAGTTCAAACAAAGAAGATACTGTATAATGTGTGAATTTGTGATTTTTATGGTGCCTTTAAATGAAACTTGTGAGCTTGTGTTTACAACATGGGAAGTCGTGTACACGATATGCTTGGCATTCAAGTGGTTAAGGCGTGAGAACACCGCTGCTAAGCAACGGCAATATTAACGTTACGGTCGGCGTCTAGAAGCCACAGAGGCTAATAATTTAGTAAGCTAGCAAGCAGGTAACATAATGCAGGAAATGCAAAGTCATAATGACAGAGGAAAAAGATGAGGCCGTTGGGAATATCAACTTACCAAGAAAAACAATATCCAACTAAAATTACAATATATTGACTTATTATGCACCTTAAAATGAACTTCCACGGCCTCCACCATTTCTGACAACATCAACAAACACGTCCCAACTCGTGAACTCTGAGCTTTCAGAAACTTTCCACTTACGAGGTTGTGAATACAACAGGTGTTCATATGGACTCTTCTCGTAAACACGACAACATTTGAAGGCACCATTAGAGGTGCCAATAGATTGTCTTATACTTTCAGACAGAGCCAAGCTTGCTGTTTCCCCTGGTTTCCTGTCTTATTGCTAAGCTAAGCTAACCAGCTTCCCTTCAGCTACATATTAACCATACAGATATCACAATGGTAGCCTATTAAACTTATCCTTTAATTGCATGTAAACACAGACACTGAATAAAACAATCCATACACAGATGAAGTCATACAGAAGGGATCTTTAAAATCTAGTTACATAATAAAGTGCACAATGTGTTTGCACTTTATTAAGTGAGATGTGACTGTAACTAATGGCCAAGAGATACAAACACAAAGAAATGTTAACTGACTTTTATAGTTGACCAACTAACAGAGGAAACATTATTTTACACAAGTAGAAAAAGGAGGAACCAACAGCACAGCAGACAGAAGTTGCTTTTATGCACACTTCCAACTAGGCAACCAGCACAAAACGCAGCACACCAGATATCCCGCCATTGTACCACTGTTCCCAGACATTTCATCCATGACTAGCCATGTGATCACTCAGTGACATCACGAAACTACACAGTAACTACTTGACTTGACCAGGAGCGTGAATGAGGAGGAGGAGAAGCTCAGGAATGCAGAGAGAACTGCAGATATGGAGTCAAACCACACGCTGGTTTGAAATATGGAGGAAAAACACAAGTCTACTGTTGTTTTGTTTGTTTGTTTTGAGCATTACAAACCTACTGAACATCATTTTAATAAGAAGGTTTTGTTTTGGAAACTTCAACCCCCCTTAGTTAGTTAGTATTATCTGAGTCAATCATTCACCAAATAGTAAACTTCGCAAAGGACACAAGTACAACCTGATAACAAGAAGCAGCTCACAATAGAAATGTATTGTGAAATTAAATTCTTTAGTTTGTGTAATTATTGATAAGATAAAAACCGGATGTAAATAAACCTCTTTCTCATGTTTCTTGAATTCAGTTCTTAGTCCGATGTTCTGAGAACATGCTGACAAGCCTGTGCGTGTTACAGATTTGCTCTGGAAGTTTTATCTATCATTGCAGGATGTGATGGTGTTTATGTGCGTGTTGTAGGTGTGGTGAGAAGGATGTCTTATTTGTGTGGGAGTGTGGTGTATGAAGATGGTTACTGACTCACCCCACACAGGATCACTGCTCAGCAGCAGCAGTAAAACACTCCTGACCACAACCCCGGGCACGGCCAGCAGCACATCCGGACCCATCTCTACCCGTGACCAGCAGGGCAAAGAGAGGAGGGCAGACTGGGACTTAGGGGGCATCAGCTCGGGTCCATTTCATTCAATGTGTGGATTTATTGCTCATCCTGAACAGCTGGAGACACATTATTGTCAGGGATGTATTAAAGGACAAATGTCCTTTAATCTGAGGTTGAGTCAGGAGCACCATGCAACCACTGAGTCACACATTCAGCCTGATGTTGAATCACCATAAAACCTGCTTATCCTGACCACAAAGAAGTCTATTCAAAGTGTGCTATTATTAGTATACTTCTTCTAAACTTAAAATAAGAGTATACTTTCAGTTTACTTTTTATTTACTTATCAGAGATATACTTAACAAAATTATACGTAACCCTCTGAGACCCACAATAGACCCGTTTGTGTCTTTTGTTGGGGGGGTTCAGGGGGTCTTTAGGGGGAGATATCAGGTCAACAGTGGATGTCACATAGAAGTGATGTACATCATCTGAAAGATTAATTTGAGATGCAGCTCAGCACTATGTGACTAGAAGTTGTTCTCGTCATAAATCAGAAATAAACACAAATTAATTAATTAATTATTTAAAATAAATTGTGAAAGTGCATAAGGGTTTAGAACATTATGATAGAAGTATACGATGGTCATTCCCATGCTCTATTATGTCTCATAAATTGTTGCAGCAATTTTGAGGTTGATACCATTTGTTACACAGATTTGGTGGTAAATTTAAAAAATGTTTACCTATCGAGAATTGATCAAAGTGATCTATAATCCCTCCAAAATAACACATTAAGACACCAAGACCTTGAGGAACACCATAGAAAAAGCCATGCAGAAATTGCATTTTTCGGCAATTGGATGGCGAGCGCTTCTGTTCTTAAAACTGCTCAGAAACCCCCTTATTGTCAATCTACCTAGGAAAGCCATCCATCCTCTGAATGCTCTAGGTCTCTAGTTTGTGGCTGTAAAGTTTCATGAGGCTGTGATTATCCTAGAGGTCACCACAGGTCATTTTATACAGTGAGGTCAAGTTTCAAAAAAATGGTCTCACTGCAATGAAATGGCTACTATGGGGACTAACATCATCACAAATGAATACAGTTGGGCTCATTGGATCCACAAGAGTCTCAGCTTTACAGTGATACCCAATTTATGTAACTCTAAGACTGTTTAGGGACCCCAGTATGAAGAAATATTCAAACACATCATTTTTAGAATAGGCGAAAAATAACACATTTATACTGCATGAATAAACTGCATGTGATTATCATAAAGTGGGCATGTGTACTTTCATAAACTAAAAAGTGGGCTACAACTAGTAAACTAACAACATATACCTTTAAGTTCACTTGTAGTATAGTTCACTTCATAATACATATGCAGTACAAAATACAACTTAAATGTAAACTAGATGTGTACTGTTGTTACACTTAAAAGTATACTTTTATAAACTAAAAAGTGGGCCAATTTAGTCCCAAGAAGTATTGGAAGTAGTACACTTAAAAGTATACTACTAGTACACTGAGATTAATATACTTACAACATAAAGTATACTTGGGAAATTAATTAATTTGACTTCATAAAATAAAGTAATAATGTAATAATGTATTCTGCTGTCTATTATGTGGAAAGCACTTGAAAAGGCTTGAAAAGTGCTCTACAAATAAAAATATTATTATTATTATTATTATAAATAAAGTATACCACTTTTTCGTGAGGGCAGACCACAGGAAAATTATAAACTAGTATTACATCTGCTTTAATGTTCAACCTCTTCTCATTTTCACCACTATTATCCTTCTAATGAAGCAGACAATGTGTAGTAAAGTTAATATGCTGAAACACATACCATTGATCCGGCTGTTTTCAGGTGCTCGAGGCAAAACAGGGAAACATGGAGCAGCAGGTTGATTCCTCGCTTCCGCCTCACCTTGTCAAAAATGAAACCTCAACATGTGTTTTTAATCCGGTGAAAATGACAACAAGGTAACATCTGGAGATAAAAACAAAAAAAACACACTTCATGAATAGATCCAACACCGAGCTACATCCATCCTCTACTGTGTGCGACTGTGTGTGTGTTTTATGTAAAGCAGTTTCTCTCTTCACATCGCCATTGGTCACATGGTGTAGAGTTTCATGTTACATTACCTGAGCGCAGTTATCCACCTGCAGCGCACAGATACTCCTTTGTGCAAAAGAAGAAGAAGAAAAACGCAGTTTACTGAAGCAGAGATCCGATTCCTCCTATTGCCATTAAAAAAACTCCTCAAATTATTATCAATGATGTCACATTATGCCTCCTACTTGATTTAAACTTGTTTTTCAAGAGGGTTTTGCTCTCACTTGCTGCAACCTGCTGGAGCTCACAGTGTTTAACTGGCCTCTCCTACCTAGCAACCTGCTGGCTTGATAGTGGTGTTGGCAATGAAACAGCGCCTCCACCAGGTTTCATGTTACCCAACATGAGAGAGCATATCAACATTCCTGAGATATTTGAAGGATGAATTGGGCGACCAGCTGGTCCAGTGGGCTCTAATCCTCACCTAATCTCCCCTCCTCAGACTCAGAGAGAGAGAGAGGGGCGAAGGAAATGTAGGGCTGCTTCAGGCCTAATCTGTGTGTGGTGCTCAGATAGTTTTCATTTGGACAGTGTGTGTGTGTGTGTGTGTGTGTGTGTGTGTGTGTTTGTGGGAGCAGTGAGGCGAAATGCTGTGGAAAATTACTCCCATAGTTACAGCCAGTCTGAGGAGATGCCATGCCATTTTTTTTTCATATAATTTTCTGTGTGATTTACAGTATTTTATTCCTGAGAGTAGACCGGTTATGTGTCAGGCAGACAAAGTGAACTAATTACTAGGGCTGCAAATTAATCACATATTTTTTAACTGTTCAAAATGTACCTTAAAGGGAGATTTGTTAAAGGTCCCATATCATGCTCATTTTCAGGTTCATACTTGTATTTTTTGTTTCTACTAAAACATGTTTACATGCTTTAATGTTAAAAAAAACTTTATTTTCCTCATACTGTCTGCCTGAATATACATGTATTTACATTCTGTCTGAAACGCTCCGTTTTAGTGCATTTCAACGGAATTGCCACGGAATTGCGTTGCTAGGCAACAGTTTGGGTCCTTGTTTACTTCCTGTCAGCTGATGTTATTTACATACACTGCAACAGGAAATAAACTGGAACACATTTACAATGTTTACATTTAAAACCGTGTAATGATCTATATATTGTATATTTGTGACATCACATATGGACAGAAATCCAAATGGCTTGTTTCAAACGCACAATTTCTGAATACGGGCTGTGTGTATTTCTCCGTATATTGAGCGCTTTGATAGTTTAACAGTATTTATATAGCACTTAAGCACCTGCTTTATTATATAAAAGACATGAAAATTTCACTTTTTACAATATGAGACCTTTAAAGGGAGATCTGTCAAGTATTTAATACTCTTATCAACATGGGAGTGGACAAATATGCTTGCTTTATGCAAATATGTATATTTTTTATTATTGGAAGTCAATTAACAACACAAAACAATTACAGATATTATCCAGAAACCCTCACAGGTACTGCATTTAGCATAAATAAATATGCTCAAATCATAACATGGCAAACTGCAGCCCAACAGGCAACAACAGCTGTCAGTGTGTCAGTGTGCTGACTTGACTATGACTTGCCCCAAACTGCATGTGATTATCATAAAGTGGGCATGTCTGTAAAGGGGAGACTCGTGGGTACCCATAGAACCCATTTTCATTCACATATCTTGAGGTCAGAGGTCATGGGACCCCTTTGAAAATGGCCATGCCAGTTTTTCCTCGCCAAAATTTTGCGTAAGTTTGGAGCGTTATTTTGCCTCCTTCACGACAAACTAGTACGACATAGTTGGTACCAGTAGATTCCTTAGGTTTTCTAGTTTCATATGATGCCAGTACATTCACTTTATCAGTGATTCCCTAAAGCCCAAGATGATGTCCTTAAATGTCTTGTTTTTTTCACAACTCAAAGATATTCAGTTTATTATCATAGAGGAGTAAAGAAACCAGAAAATATTCACATTTAAGAAGATGGAATCAGAGAATTACTCAAACCGATTAATCGATTATCAAAATAGTTAGCGATTAATTTAATCGTTTGTGGTTTACACAGGGCGTGGAAACATAACATGTACAATGTCATCGACATGTGCCTGACAATGAATGAAGTAAGACGTGCATTACGTTTCCTTTGTGAAGCAGCTTATACTATACATTTTTGATCAGTAGAGAACTGTTTTAAGGATAATTTTCAAGGTTGTATTCGATTGCATTAGGATCCATCCATCCATCATCTGCAACCGCTTATCCCCTTAGGGGTCGCGGGGGGCTGAAGCCGATCCAAGATGACATTGGGCGAAGGCGGGGTACACCCTGGACAGGTCGCCAGACTATCACAGGGCTGTCACGTAGAGACAGACAAACATTCACACTCACATTCACACCTATTGGCAATTTAGAGTCAACAATGAACCTAACCTGCATGTCTTTGGACTGTGGGAGGAAGCCAGAGTACTCGGAGAAAACCCACGCTAACACGGGGAGAACATGCAAACTCCACACAGAAGGGCCTCAAGCCGGATTGTACCTGCGACCCTCTTGCTGTGAGGCAACAGTGCTGACCACTGCACCACCGTGCAGCCCTGCATTAGGATATATTGTGAAATATACCATAACTCATTTTTACTGTACCTCCCAACCCCAGGTAATAACTGTAAATAACCAACTGTAAATAACCAACAGTAACTGTTGGTAACCAAAACAGTAGCAAAATACCTGCAACATATGGACTCACTTGACAGTTCAAAGGTTTATTCCACGTTACATAAAGCTTCTTAATTGATTTAGTACTTTGGCCAGTCAGGAAAGACGTTATCTGTTTATTATCTGGTCTAAAATTAGACTACAGTCAATAATGTAGGCAATGTGCAATTAGTTTTGGCCTCTAGGGGGCGATGGAGACACTTCGCCTTTTCGTTTAATGAACGCGACTTCGCTTCCCGTCCCCTTTGCCGTAGGCGGCGGCGGTCGCGGTGCATCCTGGGTAGCACAGCGAAAGCGGCGGGAGAGCGCAGATCTCTACTTAAATTCAATAACAGCGAGTTATATTTAACAATAACTAAACGAATAGTGCGTATTTAGTCGTAAAAATAACGTGTAAGTTAGATAACACTTCAGGTATTTGGTAGATAACACTATTCTCTCTGTTAAAGGCTTGTAATCGTAGTTGTGGTGCGTTTTAAAGCGTTAACCGGGAGTCTGGTTTGAACGTCTGTGTTTTGGGTTAGCTCGTTTTTAGCGCTACAACAACAACAATGGCGAAGGTACAGGTGTTAAATGTGGCTGTTTTAGATAACCCGAGTCCATTTGGAAACCCTTTCCAGTTTGAGATAACCTTTGAGTGTATGGAGGACCTTCCTGAAGGTAGGCAACCACCAGAAAAGCTGTTATTATTGTGTTTCTCTGAGGAACAAAGCTCGAGCCTGTTGCTAACGTTACTGTCTCTCTGTGTGGACTAGAGACTGCGAACAGCTCACCAGGGATGTTTTGTTTTTGGCACATAGATCATTGCATTAGAGTAAAAGGACAAAGTGCCTACAGAACAAGAACAGATACAATATGTGGAAATAATAATAAATTAAGGGCTATAGGGCTGTATACCTGTAATTCATATTCTTCTATTATACTAAGAAGTTTCAAAGCATTTTTGTTTTTCATGACTTTAGGGGCTTTTATGTAAGAAATGAAACTCAGAATGAAACACCTTTCACTTTCATTTACTTGGCTTTGTGCAAATAACTAACGATGGCTGTAGCCAACTTTGTAGAAGAGAAACTTAAAGGTCCCGTATTGTAAAAAGTAAGATTTCCATGTCTTTTATATTATAAAGCAGGTTTAAGTGATATATAAATACTGTGAAAGTATCAAAACACTCAATCCACTGAGAAATACACACATAGCCCATATTCAGAAATTGTGCGCTTGAAACCAGCCGTAATAGGATTTCTGTCCATTTGTGATGTCACAAATATACAATATTTAGACCATTACACGGTTTTAAACATAAACATTCTACATGTGTCCCAGTTCATTTCCTGTTTCAGTGTATGTAAATAACATCAGCTGACAGGATGTAAACATGGACCCAAACTGTTGCCTAGTAATGCAATTCTGTTGAAATGCACTAAAACGGAGTGTTTCAGACAGAGGGTGAATACAGGTATATTCAGGCAGACAGTATGAAGAAAATAAAAGTTTTTTTGAACATTACAGCATGTAAACATGTTCTAGTAGAAACACAAAATACAAGTATGAACCTGAAAATGAGCACGATATGGGGCCTTTAAGTCGAATTTGTGAAATGCAACGTCACGTTACATGGTAATAGCAAAGTAATGTTACACAGCTTGACATCTTTAAGTTAACATAGGTCAGATCCATGAAACTTAGCAAAATATGCTAGTGCAGTCTATTAAAAGTCTCACTAACGTTAGCCTAAAGTACATTCATCTCATACCTTTCATGCCTAGTCTTTGTTACTCCTCATTTAGTATTGTGAAACTAGTTTTCAAGGGTTGCAGTGTAACTATTAACATGTCACCAATAAGTAGATTGTAAATATAGAGAGTAACAGAGTTCACTGTCTACTTTAATTTACTTTTACAGCACTTAACTTTAGTCCAAAAAGTTGGGGTCAGTGCTAACTTAGCTACAACGTTTTCAGTTACAATTTACTGTTACAGGATACAGTGATGTTACACATGTTAAAATTAAATTTACCTCCTTCAAGTTTTTATTAATGCTGTGTCATGTTGACCAAGTCAAACTCATCCACACTGAAACATTTAAGGATCTATCCTCTGACTCACCACTCTGAGTCAGATGTACATGGACAGTGTTTACATGGTTATTGGTATACAACTTTGCTGTGTTCTTTATTGTTTATAGTTGCATGTGGTATATTATTCACACATGAAAGTGCTATTGTTTATAATGTTACACAACAGTTTTTCACAGGCATGAACATTTTGATCTTTCTCTGTAAATGTGACTATATTTGGACACATTTCTGTAAGTCAAGCTCTTGCCATGGAAAGTGAAAGCAAAATCACATAAGAGATGATTTGTAACAATTCAAAAATCAGAAAAGCATTTTACTTATTGACTGTATTTAATAAGCTTTTTCCAGTATTTGTACTGAGTGACAAATATGATCAGTTTGATATAAATAATAATTGCCAACTTTTCTGTTCATCATCTAATTGGTTAACGGACTAATAGTCTCAGCACAACATTCACTACACACTATTATAACTTTATAGTGAAACATAACTTCAGTTTCTTTGTTTTCTTTCTTTTTGTTATAGACCTGGAATGGAAGATCATCTACGTTGGCTCAGCAGAGAGTGAAGAGTACGACCAAATCCTCGACTCCGTCTTGGTCGGCCCAGTACCTGCTGGAAGACATATGTTTGTGTTTCAGGTGTGTGTGGATGGGTCAAACTAACTGATACAGCCATATAGCATATACTGGGAACAGTAATTTCATAACAACTTGTTATTACACCTTTCAGAATCTGCAATTGCATCCTTAACTTTAAAATTTTGGACAGTTCTCCTTCTCTCCTACACAGCTTTCTAATTGTTCACAAAGCAGTTTGAAAGATCAGAAATTACAGACACTTTTACATCTTTTGAATAACAAGGAGACAATACTGCAGTTCCCGTTCACTACCTGTTCAGAATTAGAATCCTGTTTATTGCGTACATGGAATTTGCTTTGGTGTATTGGTGCGTAACATAAACATAGTAAGAGAAAATTAAATAAAAATTAGAGTAAGTACAAAAATCAAGAAACATAAATTTAGAATAGAAGAAAATTACAATAAAAATATTTAAAAAAATATTTACAATATATCTGAATTAAAATGAAAGAGCTGTGCAGTTTTTAGAAGTTGTAGTTTTGAGCAGAAAAGTGCAAAGTTGTCAAAGGAAAGAGCAGAGGCTCACAGTATGAAGTACTAAAAGAATATATAGTCCCAAAGATGTGTGTTAATGTAGAGCATATAGACAGATGTTAATTAATTAACAGACATCTGGCCATGTGACAGTAATGCAGCCCACAGTTGTTACATATCATGTCACATTGTGGGTAGTTGTTTTTCCAACCATTAAACTGGATAAGATTTTGTATGTTAAGAAAGTGGCTACTAGACCCCAACCGATAAATCAGCCAGGCTGATATTAGCTTATTGCAGATATATCTGTATCGTCATATATGTCAACCGATAACTGACAAGAAATTAAGTTACAGAAATGCCAAAGAGATGATCTGAAATAGTGTCACCATTCTATAGTTTGTTCACCAGAGAGTAGTGACAAGTTTATTTTTTAACAGCATAATGTTCTGCCCAGTACACATCTTTAAAATTGCTTAAAAAAGAAATTAAGGGAACCTTATCAAAAAATGTTACAGGTTGTGTAAAGAAAATTAACAATGGCGATATACCATTATTGAAACGTTCAAATATCAATATCGGCTACAGTAACTACCCAACTAAGTTGACTAACAATGTGGACATAAGAAACTGCAAATAATAGTTCTTCAAAAGCCGTTTCAGTTTAGCAACACTCATCATTCTGTTTGTTCAGAGCATACTAACCCAGACCGGCTCCAGCAGTCTCTTGTCCTACATGCTCAGCAGGATAATCTCAAGTCTGTTTGGGTCTCTACGGGATCATAAACTAGAAACCTTTTTGTGCAGGATCAGTCAGACATCATGAAAGGGTCAATAGAAACATATTTTGAGTAAATGTATTTGCCTCACCTTTATTTATAATTGTTAGTAATAGATATCAGCAAATATCAATTTCAAGTGGTGTGCATTAGTTTAAAAGCAAAAAAATCTACTGCCATATTAAACTGTTATTTGAACTAACATGGCATATAACTTGTTACTGACACAAGCAGAAACTAAGTTTGCAATTGTCATACAAATCAACAAATGATAACTTTTGTTTAAGTAAGCAGCATGCTGAACCTTTATTTACCTGTTGATTTCACTGCATTATCTGTAACTATTGATTAGTCTATAAGTGATTTATGGAACTACTATAAGGCCTATTACCATGTTATAATCCATTTATAGACAATAGATTCAATATATTTTTATTAATCGTATCACAACCCTAGTGCCATAATCCCCAATTGACAAGTAGACAGTTTAAATTCCTGAAATGAATGTATACAAAAAGTTGCTTTATATCTTTGCACATCTTAATGTTGTGTTTCTTTTTAACAGGCTGATGCCCCGAACACTGGATTGATTCCTGAAAGTGATGCTGTCGGTGTAACTGTGGTGCTGATTACCTGCACGTACCGCGGACAGGAGTTCATTCGCATCGGTTACTATGTGAACAATGAATACACAGAACCAGAGCTTCGGGAAAATCCACCCATCAAGCCAAACTACACACAGGTCAGACTAATGGGTGATACCTGGATAATCTGAGTTCTGTTGTCAATGTGACTGGTTTGAAATAACACTTTGGATAATGATATTTCATGAGCCTGAATGTATATTGTTCTATCTGGTTGAAGAAGATTTTTGAAGGATTTTTTTGCAATAAAAAATTAACCCAAAAATACAACATACAAACTAGGGCTGGGCAATATGACGATGTATATCCATCAAAACAATATGAAAATATCTATCGTATGTGTTTTTCTGCATCATTTCTATCGTGATATAGACTAAGCCTATATTTATATATATTTTCTCTATAAATTCTTAAAATGAGAAAATACTCAGTACTTTTCATTTGACACAGGAGTATACAAAAATAGCTTTACCATGTGGTTATTTCATATTGACTATTTATTTATTGAATACCAGAAAACATGCTATGTATTGTAATTGAGATAAGAAATTACCTGTATTGTGAGAGAAGATTTTGGCCATATCGCCCAGCCCTAATTCAAACATTAGGCAAAAGACAATACACTACACAACCCTAAGAACGTGTTTTTTTATTGTATTATCCATGAAAATAGCAAGAACAAAGGTCATCATTAAGCAGCATTGTGCACTAATACATTACAGAATTGAAGCTTTTCTTTCCGTTGAGCCTGCACTTTGGAACTGATTGTTTGATCCTTCAAAAATTGCTAATAATCCTATCAAATTCCCTTGTTAATGGTTATATAACTAGGTAAGCAGAAATGGTACTACTCGGTGTGAACAATGTTCTTAATTCAGACAGTAACTTCAGTAATAAGACACTGAGTTTTTCTGTAATGACAAAGATTTTTTTTGTAACTTTTCACTCATAGGTTGAAAAGTTGTAGTTTAATGTAGGTTATTGTATAGTTGTTTATTTGATTATTCATTGTTGGATGAATACCATTTGGCACCTTTGTACCATTCTTATCTACAGGGTTCACATTTTCTGGCCCTGAGTCTAGATGCCAAAAGAAGTAGGATGTGTTGTTAACTAGATAGTAGCAATATGCACATAAGCACAAATTAGCTGCAGCTAATGGAAAATTAATCAGTCTTCTGGGAAAGTTGTTGATTGTTGACCAGTTAATGTGGTCAGTGTTTCCATTTAAGGTGTAGAAATGTGTATGCAGACATTGTATGTTTGTCTCAGTCACTACAGTTCGTTCACACATGTTCCCTGTAAAACTGTACTGTTGCTGGTGACCAAGTTCAGATGATATGGTTAAATTGTCTAAAATCTCATATTAGAAACCACATTAACATTCTGAAGTAATGGAAATATCTGTACAAAGTGTTTATCTATATTTTCCATTTCCAGCTCCAGAGAAATATCCTGGCATCAAACCCACGCGTGACCAGATTCCATATAAACTGGGAAGGCTGTGCAGAGCGAATGGAAGATTGTGAAAATGTGGATCCCACGTCAAACTCCATGCTCCCTCCATCCTGTCTCCCAGGCAAGGCCCCACCCTTAGGGATACTACCAGATAACTCCATGGACTGCTTATAGAGACATCGCCAGACCCAAAGGTGACACAGCACGAGACCTTTATTTTTGAAGAATGCCTGTGGACATTTTGGTGTGGATGTACAGACATCTTTGCCTGATTTACCTGAAGCTTGTCAAAAATGAACTCTCATCTTGGGCTTCAGATAAGTGTTTGTTCCAAGGAAGATAATGAACATCTCACTGGTATAATCATCACTTATAGATGGGGAGTTCCTTGACATGATGTTGAAAGCAATATCGAAATAGTTTAACTCATGGAAGGAGAAAAAGGTTACTATGAAATGATGCAGCTGAACCGAAACAGCACAGAAAGCTGATGTGATCCACCTTCCATCCTTTGTTGGTGCAGAACTAATTTGTACCCATTTAAGAGGATTTCAGCACTGAAGCAATAGGCAAATAAATTGCAATATGTTGCTGTACAGGAATTTGATAAACTGCCATTATGTTTGTGTTCAAATTTATTTTGCACTTAAACCTTTTCCCACTTAGATTGTTGAGTTTTGGATGAGCTACATCACCTTCTCCATGTTTTTTTGTTTGCAACTTTGTGTTCCTAATTAAAAAAAACATTTGTTATGTATCTTTATATGAGTGTCTGTGTGATTGTGATATGTTCCTTCTTATTGTCTTATTTTGTCTTCACTTTTTCAAATACTGGTAAATGAAACTAGAAAAACCTAAAGAATCCATTGGTTCCAACCATGTCATACTAGCCAGTCGAGAAGGAGGTTAAATAACGCTCCAAACTTTCGCTAAATTTTGGCGAGGAAAAACACGTGGCCATTTTCAAAGGGATCCCTTGACCTTTTGACCTCAAGATATGTGAATGAAAATGGGTTCTATGAGTACCCATGATTCTCCCCTTTACAGACATGCCCACTTTATGATAATCACATGCAGTTTGGGGCAAGTCATAGTCAAGTCAACACACTGACACTGACCGCTGTTATTGCCTGTTGAGCTTCAGTTTGCCATGTTATGATTTGAGCATAGTTTTATGCTACGTATGGTACCTGTGAGGGTTTCTGGACAATATTTGTCATTGTTTTGTGTTAATTGATTCCAAATGATAAATATATACATACATTTGCATAAAGCAAGCATATTTGCCCACTTCCATGTTGATAAGAGTATTAAATACCTGACAAATCTTCCTTTTAAGGTACATTTTGAACAGATAAAGAAAGTAATTTGTGATTAATTGTAATTAACTATGGAATTAATTGTGATTAAATATTTTAATCAGCCCTAAACAGAATATAACCCACTTTGCATACATCTACGTTGGAAAACCAATGTTTTCACTCTTGTTAATAATGTACCCAAACAAGTTTTACTTTAACTTTTTTAATGTTAAGGTTAAACACAACAGCGTGCCAACTCTGTAACACAAATATCACAGTGAGTATCCTCTTTATATTTTCACATTTTACTAAAAATAGCCTGTGTTAACGTCACACCCAATCACAGATCAGTCGGGTAAAAAGGGGTGGCTAAAGGCTACAGAACTGGAAAATACTGCTCTGCAAAATAGGATTATGATTGCAAGATGCGACAACGTTTGATTTGTTATCCTGCACGAAAAACTCAGTATGATAAATACAAAAAACAGCTGATAATTTAAAGCAAAAAATTACAGTTTATGGGCGTATTGGCTACTAGCAAGTCCAGGAGGCGGGACTTAATAATTTTACCGACCAATCGCATCAATGCAATGATTGGATGTATTGGTGCTTATCCAATCAGCGCTTGAGTAGCGACTTCTGACGCGTAGGCAGCTGTGTGATTAACCAATCAGAGCCGAGCAGAGGCGGGACCCCGTGGTGGTGGATGGATGACTGGAGTTTCCCCTTGCGGTCTGCAGATTAATGGAAGGGGTCTGTTGATCTTAAGGAATCGACTATCAGATGGTCGGCTCCCAGGAAACCACTGCACTTGATGCTTGGTTTTAGAGACGAATGGAGGAGGAGATCCGTTTGAAATAACCAAGAAAAAGGTTTGTCCAGCTGAAAAAAAGGCCTGCTGCTCTAAACACAGAGAGAGAGAGAGATAGCAACCTGGTTAGTTCAGGCCAGGATACGACGCTACAAGCTAACGCTAGCTTTGCTCGCTTTGACGGGAAAACAAGCTTTCGACGATCCGGAGTTGGATTTTGGATAAACCAAGACGTCTCTGGAAATAAAGGACAACTAAATAACATCTTAATTTGCTTGGAAATTGACAAACTACCAAGCTATCATCCTACTAGCTAGAGTTAGCTTAGCCCTAGCTAACCGTTAGTGTTAGCTGTGCAGACTTTGGATATCTACTCGCTTTGGTTGGGAGTTTATCTGAACTCCCCTAAAGGAGAGGACATATCTTTATTTACACTATAGTCAATAATGGTAGCTGTTAGCTAGTAGCTAGCTGTCACCGTCATTGAGTTAGTGGTGTAGCATCACTCAACGACTTGTGGAGAAAAGGAAAACTCAAGCCTGAGCACCAGGGACTCCACCATCACCACCATCACCATCACCATCAGCCTGCCATCATGGGCAACACGCCCACCGCAAAGAAGGGCAATGAGATGGAGAGCGGTGAGTCCCCCCTTTTATTTACCCTGGAGCTGCAGCAGCAGCTAGCTATATATCATGCTTGTATTGCTTATTTCCTGTTTCCCCCTATAATGGCACTGCAATAACCAACTTATCACCTGCATCAAGGCCCAGAGACCCTCCACACTGACAACCATATTACTTTCAACACCTTATTCTAATATGGAGAAGTGAATGTGCTGAACTCTTTCCTGGGTTGTCAACTTTAGATGAAAGATACCCATTCACATCCACACAGACAGCTTTCAACACCTTATTCTAATATGGAGAAATGAATATGCTGAACTCTTCCTGTTGTTGTCAACTTTAAGTGATGAAAGATACCCATTCACATCCACACAGACAGCTTTCAACACTTTATTCTAATATGGAGAAGAGCAGAATATGCTGAGCTCTTCCTGGGTTGTCAACTTTACATGAAAGATACCCCAATCACATCCACACAGACAGACAGCTCAAAACAAGCTGTTATACTGAACTAAACCATATTACTTTCAACACCTTATTCTAATATGGGGAAGAGCAGAATATGCTGAACTCTTCATGGTGTTGTCAACTTCACATGAAAGATACCCATTCACATCCACACAGACAGCTCAAAAACAAGCTGTTATACTGAACTAAACCATATTACTTTCAACACCTTATTCTAATATAGAGAAGAGCAAAATATGCTGAACTCTTCCTAGGTTGTCAACTTTAAGCGATGAAAGATACCCATTCACATCCATACAGACAGCTCAAAAACAAGCTGTTATACTGTGTGACACCATCTCTCAACTGATCAGCAGAGAGAATCTTATTCATTCTCTCCGCTGATTTTGTGGGAAAAGCTCGTGATTTAAAAGCCCCTTGGTTATATTCAGAGGAGCCAGTGAGGATGACAACAACCAGCCTTGTACAACAGTCATAAGTTTCTTTGTGGTTCATGTTTTTCAGATGTTGTCTCATAGAGGTTAAAGGTTGCAATGACACTGTAAACCTAAAACCCTGGTGTGAAGATTTTCTTGTGCACTTTTAATGACAAAATATTCTTCTGTGCATACAAAAAAAAGTATGTTTTAAGCAATGCAGAGAAGCAAGAGTGCACATATTTCAGGATGTTTATGTAAGTGATGGGTTGGACCTGAACATTTAGTCCCACAGGCTGCATATGACAGTAAGTGAGTAGAGGGGAGTTGGTTGTTATCGGAGAGGGATAAAGCCACCAGGACCAGGGTCATATGATGCAGGAGGGTGATCCTCTCCAGGCAGAAACTTGGGAGTTGAGGAGTCTCTTGAACATCATGTGATGAGCAGCATTTAGAACAAGGGCACTTGTATGCGTCACTGTGTGTATGTGTGCAAGACAGAGAGGAAGAGATGCTAAGCTTATGCTAGTTGTTTTGCGGGCTGTTGCTTCCCACAACTTTTATTTTGTTGCTGAGCTTCTCGAACATCAGATCAGTGTTATAAAGACATAAAAAATAAGGGGACATTTGTATAAGCTAACAAAATAAAAGACTTATCTACAGTGATCCTCAGAGGTTAACCACTAAATTTGGGGTAAAGGTAATCCTATTTCTTAATAAAACTCGATCAAAGTGTTTTGGTTTCCTATTCCCAGTTAGGATCACTCATTGGCCTTCGAGAAGGTTTGGGAGGACATCGTTTTATGTTTTTATCCATGACACCATAAATAACGCTCAAGTGTGCAAAGTCTGAACAGGTATCTGCAAAATGAGTGTCAGCTCCTTGTTGCTGGTAGAGAGTATGTGTGAAGAATGGCCTCCAGTCCCTCTGTGATGTTAACCCATCACTAGTCTGACTTGTCGGATGTAGACTGTGGGTATAAGGCTGCCATTTGCCGCCTATTTCAACTGGCATTCTCCTCCCCTTCTGCTATCTATTTTGCAAGGGCACCGTTTGCATCCTGTGTTTAGTGCTGCCCAAGATGGTTGTGACTGTTTAAAGACATAGAAAACAGCCATAGCATTTTTTTCCCTATACTAGAATGTTGTAGAGCCAGACCTTTCTTTATTGCTGACAAAGCGCTGTGGAGGTAGGTCTGGCTATGGGAGTCTTAAGCTTTGTTTATACTCGCTCGAGACACCGTGGGACGGGCCTCCGTAGATGGCACACGCGATACAAGCATGCACTGAGGCGTTTATGCCCAGCGCGTTGTTTGTTGCAATATGTTCCAAAACGCCAGGAGGCGTACAAACGAAATATTCTATGGATAATCAAGAAGTCAACGGTTGTTACTGGAAAGGAAAGTAGTATGCCTGGCAACCGTAGTAAACACATACGTACCGCCAAACATTGCATTTGTGTACTGTAATTATTACTGTCGCTTACCTCCAAATCAAAATTATTTCCCCCCAGGTCGGCACTCATTCCATGAGACTTTTTTTTTAAGCTTTTACAAAACGATCACTCATTCTTTCACAGCCTGCAGCAAAAAGCCTCTTCTATCCCCAGCGTGTTGCCTATTTCTTTCCAAGTATTTAATTTAACGCGACTGTCCCTGAGGTCTCTCAATGAACAGCTGTAAAGATGTCTGTAGAGCTGAACCGGCTAGGCCAGTCGGCGGTTAATCGACGGCGTCCATGTTAAAATGAAAGGCGCAGTAGGCGCGTAGTTATAAAAATTCAGAGGTGCACGACCAAGCGCCGCGACAACTTGCGGAGCCTTCGCGCACCAGGCGAAAGCGACATTATTTTCACTACGGTGACCATAAACCACGCTTAACCCATCACTGATAACCCCTGTAACAAGGCCCATGACTTTCAGGTGTTATAGCACAGAGGTTTGTTTGCTCAAGAAGTCATGTAAATTGGGGGATTAGTAGGATAGAAGTACTGCTGGTGGGAGGTTTGTTCACATGTCATGCTTCATGTCCTTATCACCCTGATCGCTGAGGGTCCACCCTGTTCCCCAGAGACAGGTGCGGACCAGGGGTCCACACCCTGAAGCGTAATTTTCCACAGAGCAGCTAGAAATTAAGGACAACATGGTAGCTTGTTTTCTGAGAGTGTTGAGACTGAGGACTTGTTCTGGTGTAAAGGGTCTCTTTCCGCTGTAGTTTCCAGGCTGAAGAGCCACTGCACTAGTATACAAAGCTGATTTCTGGCCCACAGGAGGAAGCAGGGCGGATAAGCACTCTGTGAACTGCAGCAGGAAGTGAAGGAGCGAGGAAGGTCCAGCCCATGCTTTTCACAGTTGGTCATCGCCTCCACTGCTCTACAAACTAAACACAGCTAGCCAGGATAGCTTGAAGGCCCTTAAGACGTTGTTGGTATCACGATATTCTGGACTTGGTAGAACCTACCGGACATCCTGCAGTTTTGAGACTCTGCACTGGCTATCAGCTGGCTTCCTCCTGCCTTGTAAGATGTCTGTAATTCACAGGCTGGCAGGAAGGCTGTTTCACCGAGCCGGGCCCTGTCTAGGGGACACCGTCAGTGGAGAAGGCAGGCATGGCCAACCACAGGAGGAGCTAGAGGCTTGCTGCTGGTGTGAGTTTTCAGTCCGGAGCTGGACAGGAGCATGGGTTAGGGATGCCGCTAGCTTAGCCAGTCACAGGCTGAGCTCAAACTCGTACATTTAACGGAGATAATCAAGCTGTTTTGTTCTTGATAATGGTTGTTACTGAATTCATATCGTGACCTGGTGAGTTGAGTGTCTATTGGCATTGGTGTGAGTGATCTAGTAGACAAATAGACACACAGAGCAGCCTGTTGTTTGTCTTTGCTCTGTTGCCTATTGTTTTCCACTTACAGTTCAAAGGAAGGCATTTTTCAGCTACTGTCTGTCAGGCGCCATTCTGCACAGCATGTTAGGCAGTGTAATAATGAACCTATCCAAACACACATGTACTTTATTTTTTGTTTGTGTCATTGTCCTTGTCACTGGTAGGGCTCTTTTTAATCTGCCTGATTGTTTGATAGCTTGGAAATATTTTCCTGTATGTCACTCCCTTCTTAAACATCTGAGCTCCATGCTGTGGTGTCACATTATGACATAAAGGATTGTTGTATTGAATCTTTTGTGTTTTGAATTGAACCTCATATAATGAGGTGGCACCCTGTCAAAGTGCAACTCCCTCTATCTATAAATATCTGCGTGGTGCATGTCCTGCCCCTGCTCTGCACGCAGCTGGTTTGTGTAACAGGGGCAGGTTTGTGTTTGTATCACTCATCACTTCCTGTCTCCAGTTAAAGGGGCTTTGTTATAAGCCCGCAATGATTACCAGTGGACCTTACTGTTGAAACGCCAATCAGCCACCTCAGACAAGCTTACAGTACTGTACTGGCAAGTTGACATACGGCCAGGGAACGATCGTGAGAAGCAAGCAAGGCAAAACTGAGTGTGGCGTTCAGTGATCATAAAACAGTAGTTTCCTTTTGGATTCTCACAGCAACAACAGACGTAGTGGTAATCCTTGTCTGTTGGTCTTGTAAAGCTGTAGTCACATTTACAGGCTGAAATCACTTGTTCTCTGCAACAATTAAAGCTATAGCATACTATAATGTAAACAGAAAGGAGGGCTCCCAGAAGACCACCCTCAAGCCATACCTAATATATCTGAGGCAATAGAAATGCTCCCAATCTCACATTTAGCACCCTTAATGCCTGCGCTTATTTATTTAATGCAACAATTTTATTAATTGGTGATATGATGCCAGTGTAGTTAAAGCGACTAAAATTCATAATTTTAATTCAACATTGGCTCACATGACTGCTTGGGAAAGATGTTGCTCGTAGAGACAAACCCACTGGCAATTATTTGGTGGAGACCAAAAACAGAGCAAAAAGGAGAGTAAATATTAGACCAGATACCAGAAACAAGACTCCACAACTTTTTATATGTTGCTCTGTATCTGCTGGATGTGTATGCCAATTTGTTGATATGGCTGTATTTTCCATAGCAACTGTAGAAGATGATAATATGCCAGTGTTGTGTTTACGACAGTGGGCTACCTCCGGGTCTGAAAAGTGCCTTAAACTTTCATTCTTTCTAACAGCCAGCAGGGGGCGACTCCTCTGGTTGCAAAAAGAAGTCTGATTGTATAGAAGTTTATTAGAAAATGAGCCTACTTCTCTCTTGATTTATTACCTCAGTTAACATTGTAAACATGAGTTTATGGTCTCAATTGCTAGTTTCAAGTCTTCTTCAATACAGCATGATGTTTATTCAGTAAATTAAGGTCCCATTTAGAGTAAAATAGACCATAAATCAGGGTATACTTTAGGGCATGGCTACTTTGTGATTGACTGGTCACTACCACGGCGTTGTCCAGTCTTGGAGTTGTCTGCGTTTTTATCTTAGGCTGCATTCACATGAGATCAGGCATTGCAGCCATTCGCCGCAGGGTTGTGCGAAGGGTCTGGCCGAGTCACTTTAATGGCCCACGAATTGTGACGATTAACGTCTTTTGTTCCCTCATGGCTGGGTTGAGCAGCACTGGATCGCTGGTTACGTGACTGGCCACTGCAGCGTTTCTCCAAAAGTGACTGGCCACTGCAGCGTTTCTCCAAAAGATTTTGTTTCTACTTTTCCCCCCGCAGGCTGTTGCGTTTTTGTTTTTTTTCACGTTACTGAGAAACACAGCAAAACAATACTTTAACACATGCTCTTTGGTAGATTATGTGTTTGCCGAATTACAGGAGATGCTTGGACAGATTCAGAAAAGAAGGTGAATCTAATTTAATCGGTACATTTGATTGGTAATTAGAGTTGCGCTGTTATTTAACTTGGTTTTTTGAAGGGAGTTCTGCTGATAGAGACACCAGCTCAGAGCGAGACTGTGCAGCTGGTCAGCGGTTCATGACCTGCTTTAATCTTCTTCTTTTCAACTTTTGTTGAATCCATCCTTCGGGTTATCGCTACAGTTTATTTTTTGACCGCCTACTCCCGCGGGATCCTGATGGCGTCCTCTAAAGCAGAGTGCTGCACACACACACACTGCACCGCAGTCGCATATCGACGCAACCCATGGCTCGTATTAAAACACGGTCATTCTTAAAGTAGCGGTACTAATAAAATGGGGTATCGTATTTTTAACGGCAAGGTATTGCAATACCTTTCTAGTATCGGTATAACATGCAACAATAATTGAGACAGATGGATGCATGCACGTTACCTGTCCTTCATATAAAGGTGAATGGAGCTCAGCCCTTCTACTCCTGGATTGGTCAGTAATTTAACTTGCCAATTCAGTTGTTACGGTAGTATGTAAAGTAGCTTCCCATTGGTGGTTTTGCCAGTACCCGCTTGCTCACCAGTCACAGTAAAGTATCCATTGCCAGTATTGAGCTGTTGACTGTAATTGACTTTTACACACATGGAAACACCTTCCTAGTTTACATGCAGCCCTGTTTGCCCCGTTTGACTGATTCCTTATGCACCACATGGGGATGTATGCTATCTGAACAAGGCCTGGTGTATTCTGGGAGCTGATTTGGCGCGCTTCACAGTTAAAAGTCGGTCAGCTCGCCCTAATATAACCCCTCTGCTCCTGCGTCAGAGTGGGCCAGTGAGGCCCAGGGGAGAGATGCACGATTGATTTTTTTTGGAGAATCGATTCAACACTGGCACTACATAGACTCTCTGGTGCATTTGGGCTGGGGAGAAAAAGTTTCGCTGTGGTTTGTGCGTTCCCGATTTGTGTCTGCTTTTATGTTTTTGAAAACATCCATGAGAGTTTTTGCACATGTGACATCTCTGCTAATTAGGGAAAAAGTTTCTAGAGTCTAGATGTGTCTAGTTCATCTCAGGGGTCTTCACTTAGGCCTAGTTTTCTGTCGGACTTCCTCTCTGGGTTGGATAAATATACCAGCTTGTGTTTTACGCCCCTCCCCCTGGTGATCATGCCCCTGTTTAGATCAATATATAGCCTCTGTGTGTGTGTTTGTGTGTGTTTGACATGGGAGGGATCGGCAGAGAGTACTTTGTGTACAGAATAAATATTGATACAAACCAAAGCAAGGGTCCAATTGATCTGTGTGAGTGTAACAGAGCAGTGCTGGTCTGCACACTGGATGTGGATGCTACTTTATGAACTTGGTCCCCAGCAAAGCAAAGTCACAGGAAAGACCCCCCCGCTGGCAAGGACACTTGAGCGGTTTCTGTGGATGAGCGGGGCTGCTGATCTGACCACGGCGCTCTCAGAGGGGGGGGATAGGTCATGAATCAGTGACTCCCAGGAAGAGGCCAAGGAAGAAGATCAGGGGAGACTTTGCAGGACTAATGTGTGACAGGAAGAGCTCCAGAAGGCATGCAGGAAAGCGGGAGTCATCCTCGCGCTCAAGTGAATTGCGCTCGGCAGATGCTGCAGCACCAGAGGTACCCATAGTCCTCCCAGATGGTAAGGAATTTGGGGGTTTGAGGTGTTGAGACTTGATCACCTACAATTAGCATGGTAGTTATGGCAGCCAAGCTTCCTAAATGTAACGGAAATAGAGACTCCTCACAGACAGCTGTTGATATGACCGTTTAGCTCCCAGCTACTTTTGCAGCAGCACCCACGTCTTTCTTCTGAGCAGCTCTGAGTTATGACAGTAATGGCCCCATTTGTGTCTCTTTTCTGCCTGGAAGTGGGAGTTGAGCAACTTTCGCGGGAAATGTTTTCTCCCCTTGTTGACCAGTCTGCTTCCAGCGCTCTCTGTGGGAGCAACGGCGCTCTCGACATGTTTACGCGAACTTTGGTCTTTGCCGTTCTCGCTGGCTTTCTCCCATCCTATTGTTGGAGCTGCTGGTCTTTGGAGAATTTGCAGGAAATCACATTAAGCTAGATGAGGATTAAGCCTTTGTGTAGTTTTCAACTGTGTGTGTGTGTGTGTGTGTGTATGTGTGTGTGTGTGAGACATGCACACACGTTTTTCATGAGAAATTCCTAAGTAGATGGTTGCTATTTGGGACGTTTTCATAATATTTATCTCAGTTTTCTAATTTTAAACATATCTAAAAGCCCATTAGTTGGTGATTACATTACTATGCACTTTCACTATTGACAGCTTGACTGGCTTACTGTATTTAAACTGTGACCTTGGCTTTTGTTTTGCATTGATTACCTCGGCAGATGGACCTTCCACATGACCCTGAATAGTTTAACATGGGTTATGTTTTTTAGCTCTTCAAAGATTAGTATAAATAATATATTTTGGTATTTGTGTAATCAGGGTTGGAAATCTAGCAGCAGCCACTTGCATATTTTACTAAATTTAGTCAAATCTGGCTGGTGGCTGGTATTGTGTCCAAAATGTTAAGCATATCATTTGAAGCATGAGATTTTTTTTTGCTCTTGCTTATATTTACTGTAGTAATTAAAGAGAATAAAATAATTGTCCTTATGTCGACCGTAGATGTGCAGTTACAACCTCGACCATCTTGTGTCCCATGCTAACAGTAGAAATCTCTCCCCTCTAGTGTGCTCAAAACTAGTACACATAAGAGGAATGAGGAAGCAGTGGTTATCAACATGTTCCCACAGAGCACTGTGATTATCCCCATAAAGATAAGGGCAAGAAAAATGAATGGCTGCATATGACAGTATATGTGCCAAGCTGTCAAACTCTGTCTGTTGGTCTACAGTGGCGTGTATGCAAAGTGTTTCATGTGAATTTAGCTTTGCCACGTCATAAACTGTTCACAGTAACCGAGTGTAGGTTTCTTCTATTGGCATTGCAGCCCCATGTTAAACTGCCCTGTTGATACCAGAAATTTAGTGGTTGACACCAATACCAGTGAAGCTACACGATTGTCGATACCCAATTCGATACCACAGTCAAAAAAACCCCCAGTAAATCCCATGTGCTTCAGGCATTCCTTTACTGTTTGCATACAGTTTTTTGCGAATTCATTATTAATACCTGATGATCCACCACAGGTTTCTTGCCAGAAACTACATTTTCAAGACCACATTTGAACACATCATGATAATGTTATAATTTGCCGTTGCCTGATACTCATTTTTACTGAAAATAGCTTGAACGGATCTCAATGCAGCCTCTGTGTGTTAGCTGTTTGCTCCATTATTTATCTATGCTGCTGCTCACCGGCTGCTAACAGCTAACGTTAACTAGTTCTCATCCTGCCGATTTCAACACAGATTTGTTGTTCACAATGTAGTGTTATTAGGGACATTTTCTATTACCCCCGGGACAGCATTAGTCTCAAGCCCTGAATTCCGGTACCTCTGGTAAAACAAGTACCGTCACGTTTTCTAAATTTTAAGCATCGACTTGCTACCAAAGTATCAGTTCTTGTGACATCCCGACTTAGCATTCAATTTATTATTCCACAACAGTGCATTCATTAAGTGGAGAATCCCTGACTTACTGTATGTCTAGGGGTCAACTTCTGTAGAAAAGAGAGATGAAGATGGGTAAAAAAAAAAAAAATGTACTCAACATAAACATATTGTTTTTCTAATTGAACTTGGAATATCTCAGAAAGAGGTCACTCAGTGTGCAAATCCGACTTTGGCCATTATTATGATTATTTTCATTATCGTTTAATCTGCTGATTATTTTCTATATTAATCTATAAAGTGTCCATGCCAGTTTCTCAAAGTCCAAGGTGATGTCTTTTAAATGTCTTATTTTGTCCAAAACCCAAAGATATTCAGTTTAACATAATATTAAAGAGAAAAGGCAGGAAATTTCCATATATGAGAGGCTATAAACAACATTTTCTGGCATTTTTATATGAATAATTACTTGAATGATTGATTGATTGATTGTCAAAATAGTAAGCGATTTATTTTTCTGTCTATCCACTAATCGTTTTTCTACCATAATGCAGGAGAATGGGTTTTGTGGTGCGGGGCAGCGGCTGCCTCCAGCACTTCTAAGGTGTTCTTTGCAAAAGTGCTCAGGTTGTGTCTGTATGTATGGGCACCATGATTGAACAGCAATGTCAAAGTCCTGTCTCAAACTCTAGATAAGATTGAGGTTTTGACTCTGGCTCGGCAACTCTTGGCCTTTTTTAGTTAGGATGCACAATATATATATCGGGCCCGATAAATTATTGTTTGATAATGGGAAATTTATTTTTATTATGTATTATTCCGATAATGAAATTATAGCCGATAAATGATCTGCTGATAATATGAAGCCAAATTGCTTTCATTGACTTAAGCTCCAATTAAAACACCAACCCCACATCAGAGAACTAGCGGCAACGGAGGCCGCCTGTTGCGTCGGCTTTGTTTTGGCTGACAAGTTGCACCCGAGCGCACCGCAAAGACTGCAGCCAACTACCACGTACGTTCTGCACCTGTGTGAGATGAAATAACCCTCCACACTAGCAGGCGGCGGTAGTCTGTATTCGTCATTCAAAAAAGGAAACCGGAAGACGGAGGACTGCGGATATACAAGCCACTGTTATGATACGTACATGAAATAAAGAGGCGTCTGTCGATCATTTTCTCACCACTCTCACTCACCACTTAGCTTCATTCCAGATGGCTATGTCGTTATGAAAATATCCGTGTACTGGAATGATCAGATGAAGATGAAAATGAGAAAAGCCTTATGTGTTTTTCCTCTTGACTTTACTCGTTGGTTTGCTTGGTTTGCAAACTTCCGTTTCTCTTCCCGTGCACTGATTCGTTTAAGCTGAACAGCCAATCAGTGATTTCTCTCACCGACGGGAGGCGCCGCCGATTCAACATGCTAAATCGGTCGAAACAAACTCCCAACACGGGCAGACTAGAGCCGACGGTGCGCGTAAACACCGAAAAAACAAGGCCGACAGACGCTCACCGACGGGCTCAAACTGTCCGACAGCCGAACGTCGGCTTGGCGTGTCAGGGCCTTTAACAAGCACAGGTTTAACATGTCGTCGCCGGTGTGGATGTTGACAACACAATGATAACAATACGATTGCAATGTGCTTAAAAACATAAATGAGCATTTGAAGAGTCGGAACTTGTTTTTGTTGTGATAACAGTAGTGATGTCAGTTAGATTTGGATTGGTCAGAGCTATGGCATATGGCATCCATCTTTGCTCACTACACCTTTCTTACCCTCAGGTGTGCATAGACTACAGGTTATGAACTTCTTTTTAATATACAAAAATGTGAAGTTATCTGTTATCTTTTGGTTATCGGCCATGAGAAGAAGGTAATTATCATATCGGCTGAAAAAAATCCATATTGTGCATCCCTAGTTGTAGTCATTCCTGTATAGCTTTGGCTTTATGTTTGCGGTTGTTGTCTTGCTGTAGAACAGGCCTTCGTCTCCAGAAGGATTTCTGTGTATTTTGCTGCATTCATTTTACCCTGTATTTTCACAAGCCTTCCGGGTCCTGCTGCAGAGAAGCACATCACGATGCAGTGGCAACACCATAAATCATATTGGGGATGACGAGGTGATGTCCAGTGTTTGGCTTGCTGAACATAACATTTAGTGTGATGGTTTAAAAAGGCCAAATTTAGTTTAATTAGAACCTTTTTCCACTTTGTTTCAGAGTCTCCCACATGCCTTCTGGCAAACACTAGCTGAAATGTCACGCGCATGGCTTTCTCTTTGCCACTCTCCCATAAAGCTGTGACTCGTGAAGCACCCGGTTAACTGTTGTTGTACGCATAATGTCTCAGCATCTCAGCCAGGGAGCCCTGCAGCTTCTTCAGCGTTGTTATAGACCTCATGGTGGCGTCCTCCATTACTAGTACCTGTCCTGCACTAGACAGATTTGCAGCAGTCATACTTAAAGGAACAGTCTGTAACATTTTTGGGGATCTATTTGCAGAAATGGAATATGATATTCAGAACTATGTTTTCATTAGTGTATGATCACCTGAGACTAAGAATCGTTGTGTTTTCGTTAGCTTAGAATGAGCCCTTCATATCTACATAGAGCGGGCCCTCTTCACGGAGTCTGCCATGTTGCTCCGCCATTTTTCTACAGTAGCCCAGAACGGACAAACCAAACACCGGCTCTAGAGAGAGAGACATTCGCGTTTTTACGTTACCTGAAGGCCACCGTAGTTCTCTTACACGCTTGTGAAACTGAGGTAACGTGAGCCGCAGAGTGTAAAACCGTGGTACCGCCAGCTGCCGTTTTACTTCCGTTGAACTTGTCATGAGTTGGCTTGGATTGTCCTTTTGTCTTTATTCATTATAGTGTTTACAAGGAAATTGACTCACCAGCGGCTGCACATACAGGTGTATTTAACCTCTAATAGCTTGTCACACCTTTATTTTTTATAAAAGTGATCACTAATCATCGTTATTATGTGGCATTTAAAAGCAATTATCTGCACCAGTGATGATTTAGGTGCGGCATAGTAACACCTAAAAACTAATCAATACTTTTTTTGTATTTATTTTTGTACTTACTTTAAATCAATTGGTAGTGATTTGTTCTACTCCAGGCCTGTTCAATTACTTTATTAGATGTGAAAACCATTGTAGTGCCAAGAGGCTGGACATTTCCATTTCCTATCTGATCTTCAAAGCTAGGAATTTAAATGTGAAAACAATACACATTTTTAATCTTAGTAAATTATTGTTTTAATAAAGCAAATGATGCATTTAACATATTTTTGTTCAGTTTGACTTCCTTAAATTACCTGGGTTAAAACTTTTTAACATAAGTATTTCTGTGCTTAACAAGACATAACTAATGAATGGGCTAATTAGCCTACTTATAAAATGATGATCTTCTAATAATCAAACAATGTTAACACCCAGAAACGTTATGCTATGTTTGTTTGTTTGTTTATTCACACATATAAAAAATTAAGGTGTGAAGGAGAATTGCCGTGAAAAGTCTCATTCTCCAGGCAGCATATTACATGAAATAATTACAGTAATGTAATATACACGATTTGTGGGTATCTATCAATCATTTTAGACTTAGTAAAAAAACACAGAGACACAGTTAACTGTTACTTGACAACCACGCATCCCATAAACACCCATCGGTTATGCAAATGTCAAGAAGACTCATTATCATTATTCACTGTCAAAGACTAACGTGACAAACTAAGAGCATACGCTCATGTGATATGGCAGCGTTTTCATAAGACAAGAGAGATAAACAGAAGGTTGTTTAAATAAAAACACACTGATATTGCTTTTAACAGTACCTAACTGCGTCAATAGCTTGAGTGGTGACGTTGATGAACGGGAATAAGCTCTCTTACTGGAAGAAATTATTATTTAAGACTTTTTTCATTTATATAAATAATCAAAGGGCCAGTTTGAGGTTGTTAAAGGGACACTTTAGATAGGCCTGCTTTACTCTATGGGGTAAACTGGTGCCTGTTTAGATCAATGTTAGCATTAGTTTAATTCACAAATTCTGCAAGGTGCTAACTTATTATTTATCTTGTGTACTTTCTTTTTTTTTTTTTTATATATTTTTATTGACACTTAGCAACAAACATACTTTCATGAAATGAGTTACAGACCCTGCATACATACATCATCCACCAATGTCTGTCAAAAATGCCGTATTTTAAGATTTATTATACATAGAAACCCCAAATTATGAAAAACTATGAACAAATAGGGAGTGATCTTTGCAAAAATAAAATCTGGCCTGTTGGGTGTTACATGGTTAACCCAGTTCTCCCAGCATGACACAAATAATACCAGTTTATGGTTAACATATGCTGTTATCCTCTCCATTTTGTAAATGTCCATTGTAATGTCCATCTGTGTATTTAGAATTGGACTCTCCTGTGATAAACATTTCCTCGTAAGAGCCTTTTTACCAGCTACCAGCAATATATTTAATAAATATATGTCTCTTTTCAGCCATTCTTGAGGTATAAGCCCAAAAAATAAGGTCTTCCTCTCCAGGGGTACATGACATCTGAAAATATCTTGTAAGGCATTATGTAAATCTTGAATTACGGGACAATACTAGAAACATGGCAATGATGTGCATTTAGATTTCCACAGTTTCCTCCAGCAAGGCTGGGGAGTTACCATCGTAGTGGGATTTCCGAGAGGATGTAATAAAATACCTTATCAGGCTTTTCCAACTAAACTCCCTCATATTTTGTGAGCATTACACAGGTTCACATATATTGTTATCTCTACTTCCTTCTCGCATTTTGTTTTAATATACAACGTTGAGTTTATTTTAAGATTTAATAGCCCTTTATACATACATGAAATTATTCTACTAACAGTATTTGTGTTATATGCTTTCTTAAACATTTCTATCAAACCTATCTTGTGCACTTTCAACATCAAAGAAAGTAGTGAGTCCAAGCTGAGCAGACTGTCATCAGCTGATCACGCTGACAGTATTTATGTTCACGTACACAACAGACATATTTAACGTGCATCCTGCTCAGTTGCTGGAATATCTCAAAGAGGCCTCCCACATTTTATTGTAAAACAACAGCATTGTGGTCTCTCTCTGGGTCTTGGTGATTAGGTGTGGTGACCTATTATACAAAATCCTATAAGTCTGGACTCATGAAAACAGATGAACTCGCTCTAATGAATGTGCACTTTGTTCCTAATTACAGTGAAGGAGTTTCTTGCCAAAGCCAAAGAAGATTTCCTGAAGAAATGGGAGAACCCAGCACAGGTGAGAGAGTGAAAGTGAATTACTTGTCTTTTTCTGTTTAATCAGCATTATTTTTAACTGTTTTATTATTCTGTCATTCATATTATTTGGCAGTGTTAGTGTACTTTTGCTAGTTTTTATGTGTGTGTGTGTGTGTTGAGACACTTTAGTGTGATAATGTATCTTATAATAAATCAACTTGACCTCTTTTTTTTCACATACTGTACTTTTTCACTCTTGGACTCATGGAAATAGTCCCGCCCATGAGCAATTTAAGTCCTTTCTGTTTCAGAGGGGCAGTGCACCCTCTGCTGGACTAATGTGAAATATATGTATATATATATTTTTAGCATGAGAACACCTCTAAATTAGACACAATAAATAAAATGACAACATGTTTAATTCACATTAAAACAACAGACATTATTTTATAAATACTTGTTATTGACATGACAATACATTTTAGTGGAGGTATTATTTAGGGAAAAACAGTGAACTAAAATTTGGCCTTTCATGGTATGTTGCTGGCAACTTGTTATGTACCCTTTCCTCTAACTGACGCCCTCTTCTGCCCCTCAGCAAACTGCGGCATTGGACCACTTTGAGCGTTTGAAGACCTTAGGAACTGGTTCGTTTGGCCGAGTCATGCTGGTTAAACACAAAGAGACGGGACAGCATTTTGCCATGAAAATACTTGACAAACAGAAGGTACAGAACCTCTAGGCATGACCTTCAAGAGAAATACTACATTGTAAATAATGTGAAGTACTCCAGCTTGTATTTATTGTTCTTTTTGTAGAAATTGTATTAGTAATAATGTGTGTTTATATGAGCACTGTGCAATTTAAACTTTAAACCAAAGAGCCAACAATAACCCATACGTACTAACAAGTATACAGCCTGGAGTTGAACACAAAGTGGAGACTTTATAGTCAGACGTTTGTAGAAACATTTTACATTTCTTGAACCTTCTGATCTTATAGATTGTAAGTCATCACCAGTGTAAAGTCACAGTTATCAAACCCAGCTGGTGAGCAGCTCCACGGAGAAGCGACTGTGAATACCAGTCTTATTTATAGCGCTATAAGTGCATCTTCTGATCTTAGAATGGCATAAAGATCACTTTGTTGTAAAGGTTCAAATGTCCTACAGTGCTATGAACCTACTCTTTCAGTGAATTACCGCTGAAAGAGTTTCTGGCTTCACAGATCAGATCATGTAAGATGAAATCTTGCGTGGGGACGGAGGAATTAATGTTCAAATGCTAGTTTGAAAACTAAGACATAACAACATAAGACTATTGGCACAATTGGTGCTGGGCGATATGGACCAAATCTTCTATCACGACATAGGTTATTTCATATCCTGATAAAGATATATATCATGATATAGCATGTTTTCAGCACATGGGCATGTTCAATAAATAAATAGTCTATATGAAAAAACACATGGTAAAGCCTATGTTTGTATACTCCTGTGTGAATTAAATACTAGTATTAGTAATACTAAATACTAGTAGTATTTTCTATAAATAAATTATTAAATATTTCCGGCTACTGTATACACTGACTATGTTTACATGCATCCAAACAAATACAGAGTAATCAGATAGACAATAGTTTGATTTAACTGACTTTGATCAGATTTGAGAAATTTGAGTTTGTACGTGAATATTATTATCAAGTTAGACGACGTAATTGTGTATCACGATATCTCGATATGTGATATTCAGTTGAAAGACGATAAATTATCCTTTTAAATTATCCTTTTTTTTGTGTCTATAATGATGATGTATGATGACACCCTGATGTGAGCCTCGATCCTGATCCCTCGTAGGTAGTGAAGCTGAAGCAGATAGAACACACACTGAACGAGAAACGTATCCTGCAAGCTGTCAGCTTTCCCTTTCTGGTGCGACTGGAGCACTCTTTTAAGGTATGCATTAAATCTGGTTATCTTCTCAGCATTTTCACCTAGTTTTTGTGTGTGTATGTGTGTTTGTGTGTGTTTTGCTTGTCAAAGTAAGACTTTGCTCCTCTCTCTACAGGACTACAGTAATCTGTATATGATAATGGAGTATGTACCCGGCGGCGAAATGTTCTCCCATTTAAGGAGAATCGGTAGATTCAGGTGAGTTGACTTTTAGGTAACTCCTAAATATTTCCGTGCACCACTGGTTGTCTGTAAACATTGTGCCTGATTGTGTGTTTTGCAGTGAACCACACGCCCGGTTCTACGCAGCGCAGATTGTACTGACCTTTGAATACCTTCACTCGCTGGATCTCATCTACCGAGATCTTAAGCCGGAGAACCTGCTCATCGACCAGCAAGGTTACATACAGGCAAGGATCGCATGTTTGTTTCATTAGTCATCAACATTAATTATGCTTGATTGGTCTCTCTGTGCTCTTGCAAGTGTGTGTGTGGTCAGTGCTCAGAGCTGTGCACTCTGCTCCCCAGGTAACAGATTTTGGATTCGCGAAAAGGGTGAAGGGCCGAACCTGGACGCTTTGCGGGACCCCAGAGTACCTGGCACCAGAGATCATCCTCAGTAAGGTAAGTGCTCAGCTCAGACATTAGTGAACGGCACTTCTCTTAGACTACATCCACACTAATACGTTTTCATTTTAAAACGCATAACTTTTGCTACGTTTATGCCTAGCGTCCACACTACTCCGGTGTTTTAGAACCATAAAACAGCGACGTTTGAAATTGCTGATGCTGTTTTAGTTTGAAAACTCTGGGGTTGCGTTTTAGTCTGGACGGGGAGAAAAGGAGACCTGCGTTCGCTTCTTGATTGGGTCTTATCAGTCACAACGTGTCCTTCCCTGATTCGTCACGCCCCATCACGTGACACTTTTCCCAAAGAAAACAAACTACATAAGCCGTGATTACCGTGCAACTACCGATGGTTAATTCAACACGGATAACGAATTACAGGCGTTGCTGACGTTGTTGTCCATGCTAGCAGCTGTTGTGCAGTTAAATTCTGCATTTTTTTAATGCTACTACTGCCTGCATGCGCAGATGGCAAACTATTATTCGAGCGATTTGCGAGCGGCGTGTCCAGCGCCATTATCAGCCCTACGGAGCAGACGTTTGAAAGCACGGTTTTTCGGCTTTGAGGAAGATGATGGACATAATACGGAGGAGTTTCCTCTTGCTACCTTTGCTTATTTTGTTCCGCACAACTATTGTGAAGTTCACAAAGAAACTGTAAAGGAACAAAGCATAAATGCTGCTCTCCAGTTTTTGTTTGTGTTCATATCTGACTGCCTTTTATTTCCTGTGTTTTCCAGGGTTACAATAAAGCAGTGGACTGGTGGGCTCTGGGAGTGCTGATATATGAGATGGCTGCTGGTTACCCCCCCTTCTTTGCTGACCAGCCTATTCAGATTTACGAGAAGATTGTATCAGGGAAGGTGAGTTTAGAGAAAGCCTTCCTAAATAATCCCTTTTTTATTGTAGTTCGATTGCCCCAGCACAACACGGTGCACGATTCTACATTGTTGCTCAACAGAGGTGGTGGTTTGCAATAGAGGTAGGCCGAGAAATCACTCCGATAGGACGTTTTTCAAACTATCGTTACTGGAACTGGGCACAGCCACCACCAGTCAGGCATGGACATACATCACCGTTTTGCATGGAAGCTCCAAACATAAAGTCAAGGTAGATGGGGAGAAAAAAGTTATCTCTCGAATATATAACACGATATTATCAGCTCTTTGTCCACGACACAAGAAATTAAATCATTCACTGTTAATTTTACTTGTTTACTGTACCAATTTGGCATTCTCTCTTCCAAATAACCTAGCTACGTAACCATCCATTCATGAAATGAAATCACACACATAAGGTTCCTCCTCAACCCGGGAATATGCACCAACATTAATAGTTTGTAAGAGTGGCATTTAACAACGAGACGCGGAACAGAAGTAATCCTCGCCGGTCATACTGTAATCCACAAAACAGAACATCACCCATTGCAAATAAATACAAAATTTCCCAATGATGGAATCCACCAAATCACACTTCAGGATATTCTCTTGCGACCTCTAGTTTGAAAACTAAAATGCATTTTAAAAGTCCTTAAAATTCATACCAGTGCTGTTTTCCTCTGTATTGAAAACAATTTATCAGTGATGGTATTGTCACAGTACATCACTCTTAATTATATGAAGAGGATTGTGGTAAAAGTAAAGTTTAAAATGGATCTTTTTCTTCCTGTTTTAAGTGGATTCTCCTGAAGAAACAGCATCTTTTTTGGTTATAAATAACATTCTCAAATGCCTTTAACCTTGAAATCACTTCATTTATAGACTAGTGGGCTATTGCTTCACCAATACAGAGGGGGAAACAAATTTACTACTCTTATGTCATCGGTTCCTCTTCCCCTTGCATTGAAATACAGTCCTTGGTGAAATTATGTGTGCATTATATTTCTCTTAATTTATAGGACCGAAAAATACCTCACTTTTTCTTAATAAATCTTGCACTTAACTTTCTTTTTTTTAACTCTTTAATGTTACTTTTGGCGTGTTCTTTGTAATTACGTTTTATTTTTGGAAGATACAATTTCCGGTAAGGATACACAGCTTGGTACCATAAAGTTCTGTGCATTTCTGATGAAGAAGCTTTTATTTTACCTCTGTGTAAGTTTGTCTCGGGGGACATTGGTATATAAATAACTGCTGACTTTTAGCATGTGTCCTGGTGATCCACAGCACATGTACAACAGCATATAAACACAGATTTGTTTCACAGTTTATTAGGTACGTACACCAATGTCATTCAGATTGTACATTCCAGCAACTCATTCGTCAAGTGACCAAAATGTGTATAAATCAGACAGATGGTGTTCCTAGCATCAGTACGTGTTCATCAGAGCATTGCAACTATACTAACAACACGGGCCCCCAGTGACTTTGAACATGGCATCATAGTTAACGTTTGGCCGGTTAGGCCAGTTTTAGCATCTCCCAAATGGTCGTCATCTCTGGCTTTTGTTCATGATCGTAACCCGACGGTGGTGAGAGAAGCAAAAAAACGACCCTGTGGATAAAAATGGCGAATGCATCAGATGGGTCAAAAGAAAGTGGAGTAGTGCAAACAAGCAGACGTGCCTCAACCAGGCGAATCACATCTAAATTCAACATTTGTGGGTACAATGTCATATAGGGCTGCACGATTTCTGAAAAATATCTAATTGCAATTATTTTGACTGATATCGGGATGTGATTTGTGATATTAGAGGGAATGTTTACATCATTATTCTCATTTTCATTGAAAATCCTTAAAATGATTATGGTGTGATTTTTGCAGGGATCTGTATCAAACAAAGATGTTTTCTAAAGTCTGTAGAATATGATGTGTAGGCTAGGACATCTCAATATTTAATTTAAAATGGTATTTTGACACATTCACCTTTAATAAATATTGCGATTTCCTCCTCGTCCTGTCATTTGAAAATTGCAATAGGCCATATTGCAGTTTTGATAAAATTGATTAATTTTGCAGCCCTAATGTCATTTTAGATCGTACCAGTCATAGCACTACACACCATTCATAGCTTGCACTAACATACAGCTGTAGGCCAGAGTCCTGCAGTGTATTTAAAAAACGCTGGAGAACACACACTCACGCTTCTTTCACTGTTTGCAGGTTCGCTTTCCCTCCCACTTCAGCTCAGACCTGAAGGATCTGTTGAGAAATTTGCTGCAGGTGGACCTGACCAAGCGCTTTGGCAACCTCAGGAACGGAGTCAACGATATCAAGGGCCACAAGTGGTTCGCCACCACCGATTGGATCGCCATCTACCAGAGGAAGGTGAGCGGGCCAGCCTCCCTTTATACAGTAGTAATGTGTACAAATGGAGCTCCCCTCACATTTCTGAAACAGGAAGAGCAGAAGAAAAGTGATGCTGACAGAGAAGATGGCTTTAATGAGCCTTTGGTCAGTGGAAGTGTCTTTAGTCTACATCTGTGGCTACGGGTAATTTCACACCATCTGTGCTTCCTCTGCACAGATGATATTACATCGGAGACTAATGGGAGAATGACGAAAACACACAAAACGTGTGTCCCAGTTTTTTTCTTAACATGAAAGCTGGTGGGTTCAGTAGGATTAGAGCAGCACTGCAACATACCAGAAGTAGAACCAAGTCCTTCTCCATTTGACATTTACAATATGTAGACAAACGGAACCATATTTTTTTGGTCTTTGACAGTTGTCAAAGGGTTTCACATAGTTCACAAAAGACTAAATAAGGAACATGTTTAAATGACCTCTTCCTAACCTTGGAGAGGGAACCCCCTACCAGAGCAGTCAGGCGTGTAATGAGTGCTGACAGTGAGCAAACAAAGGTTAAATGTTGATATAAAGACCGACTATAAACAGAATAAACACTATGATAGCGTGATTTAAAATACGCACATTTCGACAACTGCATATAAGGCCATTGTAGGTAAAAAAAAATACATAAATAAAATATGGAGCCAGGGGAGGGGTTAATATTCCCTTAAAAAAAACAACTCAGAATTTCCAAGATTAAAGTAATAAATTTACGAGAAAAGAACGTGGATATTCTATGAGATAAAAGTGGTAAATTCATGAGAAAAAACTCACCAATTTGATAGATTACAAAGTCAGATATTTCAGAGAAAAAAATTCGGAAAAATGAGAAAGCAAAGGTCCTGAAAGATACATATACATGTTTTCTTCTTAATGTGTTCTTTGATGACCATAAGTACTAATTAGGGCTGTCAAAGTTAACGCAATATTAACGTGTTAACGCAACTTAGTTTTAATGCCACTAATTTCTTTAACGCATTAATGCAATCGATCTTTCGGAGGTTGTAGCGGGCTCAGCTTTAAAGCTAGAGTGGAAATACTGGTATCCTATGAAATACATGTCATACTAGCTTGTTGTGAAGGAGGCTCAATAACTCTCCAAACTTGCACTACATTTTGGTGAGGAAAAAATGTCATAGCCAATTTCAAAGGGGTCCCTTGACCTCTGACCTCAAGATATGTGAATGAAAATGGGTTCTATGGGTACCCACAAGTCTCCCCTTTACAGACATGCCCACTTTATGATAATCACATGCAGTTTGGGGCAAGTCATAGTCAAGTCAGCACACTGACACACTGACAGCTGTTGTTGCCTGTTGGGCTGCAGTTTGCCATGTTATGATTTGAGCATATTTTTTATGCTAAATGCAGTACCTGTGAGGGTTTCTGGACAATATTTGTCATTGTTTTGTGTTGTTAATTGATTTCCAATAATAAATATATACATACATTTGCATAAAGCAAGCATATTTGCCCACTCCCATGTTGATAAGAGTATTAAATACTTGACAAATCTCCCTTTAAGGTACATTTTGAACAGATAAAGAAATGTGTGATTAATTGCGATTTGAATATTTTAATCAATTGACAGCCCTAGTACTAATCTTATAGAAGTTAAAATTCTATTAAAATGTTGAGTTTTTTCTCTGAATATTACCTCCTTTCCCTGGCTCCATAATTATTTTTTTTGTATATATACCTGCAATGGCCCTAACACGCCATCATAAATTTCATTATTTTTGTCTTGATTTATTTCAACAGAAAAAAACTCTTAGTTTCTGTATCAATATTACTTTCTCTGTCTGCACATAATACAAATGAATCCAGCAAGTTCATATTTTTTCATGCGGTTGTTGCAATTAATTCTGGGAAATCTAGGAAATTACCAGCTGAATTAGAAATAGATGAGTCTGCTTCGGAGAAACGCATGATCACAAAATTAGTCCTGCAATGTGTCTTGACGCATGATTTGTTGATTGCATAATACATTTTACTCCCATCTTAATCAGTTCCTATGTACAACTATAAATGAATATAAATCTATTTTTAATTGTCTTCTTTATCTCCCAGGACCTATTCAAATGTCCTCCAGTAGTTTATGGCTTTGGTTCTCTCTCTATTAGACGACGCTGCATCATTGTGATGATTTGATTGCCCTGTGTGTTCCAGGTGGAAGCTCCCTTTATTCCTAAGTGCAAAGGCCCCGGTGACACGAGCAACTTTGACGACTACGAGGAAGAGGAAATCAGAGTCTCCTTCACAGAGAAGTGTGCAAAGGAGTTTGCTGAGTTCTAGATCCCAACCACGAGTAGCGGAGACAGAGAGAGAGATTTAGAAAGTAAAAGGGGGTCAAAAGGAAGGAAGGAAGCGCTAGGGTGGACTGCTAACTTGCTTATTTGTAATGACGACAACAATGTAACCCCCCCCCCCTCCCCCTCCCCTAATTGAAAGGTAGGCAAAGTGAAGAAAGATCCAACAGAACCAGCAGTGTTGCCTTTTCTGATTGTTTCTCAACTGTTACCTATTCATTTTATTTATCCCTCTTGTGTTGTGACAGGGGCTGGAGGAGATCAGACATAGGTTGTGGCTGTCCAGCTATACTCGTATCTTTCTGATGGTGTAATGACATGTTTTCAGTCTTTGCAGGTTGAGGCATTGATTTTCTGTTAAGGTACCGAATCTGCTAGGCTCCTTTTTTTTTTTTTTTTTTTTGAATGGGCCCTCTCTACAAGCTTCTCAAAGAGTGATTGTTGTATCTTGTCACCCTGGTTCCCCCCCGCCCCCCATCCATCTCTCCATCCTGAATCTGTCCAAGCAATACCAAGTCCAACAGATGTGCCTATCATAATGCCAACTGGTTGGAAAACTGTGTGGAAAGCATTGGTGCAGAGCTTTGGCTATGGCGGCAGCAGCCCTTGTGCCCCGTTTGGTTTAAAGCTTGACAAAACTCTCTGCACCTGCCTTTTGTCTGCTAAATGTGGCATGATTATTGGGTAGATGACGCGCTCACTGCTCGCAGTGGTGACCTCTTTGATCAGAGTGGAAATGATTTATCGCCGTAAACTTCATCGAGGTCTTCTTACTCCTTCTGGGGGACCTGTGAGAAATGGTAAACAATGAGGTTTGCATTTAAGTCTGTCTTTCTCTTAGCTGAATTTATTAGAGCATTTTAAGAATCCTATTGGTGATCATTTTGTCCTTTTTATGTCGATCTCTGTGCTTGTGTGTTATTTAGTGCTCAAGGGTGGGTTAAAAAGCTGTGATTTAGCAGCAACTAACATTGTGGTCACACTCCTGACTATTGTTTATTTAATTCATAGTACATTTATACATGTATATTGAGATTATATATATATATACTGTATATATATATGCATATACTGTATATATATATATGAATAATCCATCTTTTTCAACATTGTCTCATAGCTGTGAAACTGAAATTAAGATTTCATAAATAAACAAATATATAAATTCTGCCAAATTTGCAAACTGAGAACATTGCAAAGTTTTCTGTATGTAACTATGACGGTGGTGGATTTTAATACGCAAAAAAGTAGCAAAACGTTTCAACAAAATGTGCATGTTATTTTTGTACAATATCACTTTTAAAGAGAGATGGCAGAGCATCATTATGCTTTATTTGTGCTGAGGTACCGGAGATCGTGGATAACATGCTTAACTATTAAAAATGGACTCTCGGCTGCTCTATTATGACGCTGGAACAAGACCCAGTTCAGTGTGTCAGAAAGTTCTTCTGGGCTTTGTTCATTATTCAGTTGTAGGGCAAAAGTTTGCTGATAATTGTCACTGAACTTTGTGCTTCTCACCTTGATAATTGTTTTTTTTTCCCCTTCCCCCCTTTTTCTCTTGTATATACCGTACATGTAACACCTTCAGATAGATTTGCAGTCCAACCAAATTTTTGGGACTGTTGAGATTGGAGTGTTTTGTTTCCAGCTTTCTATGTAACAAATTAAACTAAGGAAGCTCTCCTAAAGCTGTCCCCTTTTGCCAAGTTTATTTCTGTGGATGCAAGACAATCGCAGACCAAATCTTATTGCTGGTTTGTTGACTGAACACTTGGTTTGATGAAGGATGTTCGCTCCCCACCCCCCACCCCCCAACCCCACCCTCCATAGGCCCTAGGTGCTAGACTCTGTCCATCTCACTGAAAAGCTTCTGTGAATTGTTAGATGTGCATCAATTTGTCATAAAGTCTTGTAACATGACATTTTTGAGAATGTTTTTCAACTGATTTCAGTAGGCTTGAGTAATTATTTTGGCTGTCTCTTAATGTGATTGAGATCAAACACACAGGATACCTTTTTTTTGAATGTCTTGTCTTGATGGAGATGGTTCAAAAGCTGTCTGGAAACATGATGTGTATTTTTTATAATACATGTTTCTCTGGTGAGCTCGGTTTTTCTTGCATGTGGTAAAGCAACCCAACGGCAAGACGTCTCCTGGAACCCGAAACATGTTTTGAGAAGTCATTGTTTCCACAGCCGACAGTCTCATCGCTGTTTTTGATTTTGTCTGAGCATCACATTGAACAATGCAGTGGCGCACCAACCACCTTGTCCAGTCTTTTTGCAAACACTGAAGCACATCCTTTCAAATCTCCTATTTAAATTGATTTGTGCTAATTATTTGAAACTTGTAGGACACGGTGTAATGCGTTGAAGAGAGCACATGTAATATCTTTTTATGTTCTGACTAAATCAGAGTTGGTGGATGGAAGGCAACGCCATTTGATCCACTTCACTGAGGCTATCACGATGCTTTGTTTAAATTATTTTTTTGTTTCCCCCACACAAAAACTTCTTGTCTTTTAATTCTCTTCTATCAGCTGAACACTATCAACTGCTCTGTGCTAATTTTTTTTCTCCTGTGTTTGCCTTCTATCTTCATCAAGTTTCCACACACTCTTCATTCAAACATAACACTTTTTACATCTGAGATGTTTTGCGTTCATATTTTCTAATTGTATTTTCAAAAAAACAGCAAAAAAAACAGCAAAAACAGAACATTAATCTTTTCCTCATGACCTGGGTACAGTGATTGTGTAGTCTATTGTACCTTTTGGGAAACAATACTGTATATCCTTGCCTTTGACAGTCTTAACTATCTTACCCTCTGGAGAACTTGACAGATACCCTTAGAACACAATGAGTATGTTAAAAAAATATACATAAAGTAATATTTTGCAAAATGTATCATTCCAATAAACTTTTACTTGTTAAGACTAATATGTCTGGGTTATATGTAAGCTCTTTTCTCACCATGCACAATGTCACAGGCTTGTCACATTTCAAAAATAATGTTTTTTGACATGCAAATCTCAAGGAAGGTATTGGCGGCTTCAGGCTCCTCTCATGGCTGGATCAGAGGAACGTACTTGTTGGTAGGTGAGGGGGTGGATGCTGTATTTTAACTCTCCTATCTGTTATTGTGAATGTTTCGAGAGGCTGGCAGGTGCAATTGAATAATGCAGTGTTGTGTTCATCCTGTCACAGTACGGGATCAATTACCAGCCAGCTTTCAGCAAACCTTCTCCAAATGTATTCCCACCCTCGGTGTGCTCCTTCTTAGGATTGCATTCATCTACATCAAATATACGTGAAGGGCCCAGAGAACCTTCCAGATGGTTTGAAAGCAACTAAGAGACAGTAAAAGACCTCAAAATGTATAAATCCATCAACGAGTGGAAAGAAAAATTAAGAAAGTAATTGATAATTGGACAATAATGACACAAATTGGAAGGGTAAAAGATATACATTTTAAAAACACAATAATTAAAAAATACTTAAAAAAGAATGCATAGTATTTTCTTAATCTACATAAAAAACAAGTATGTTTACAAACAGTTGAAATGTGCATATTTATCAGAAAAATATATACATTTTTTTTTAATTTCTTGTCAAATCATTGACAATAGAGACTTATTTACTGAGTTTATACGCATTACTAAGGTAGTCCAACTGTTAACAGATTCTGAATACTGATTTTCATACAGAATAGCTGTATAGTAGTGTAGTGTCCATGTAGTATATTAAAAATCAGTTTATTTGGGAGACAGCAGGTTTTGGATCCTACCATTTTACTATTGAAAAGGGGAGATTCTTTTTTCAATTACAATTTTGAAATCAATCACTTATGTGTGTGTGTGTATATATATATATATATATATATATATATATATGTATATACTGTATATATATACAGTATATATATGTGTGTGTATATATATATATATATATGTTTACATATATTAATATATCTAATTGTTTTATTATTATATATTTATTTATTTGTATTATTATTTTTTTAATTATTTATATTTTTTCTATTGTAGTTATTGTCTACTTAATTCTTTTATAGTTTGATCTCATATATATAGATAGATAGATATTTAATTTATATATATGTATGTATGTATGTATGTTAACAATTGAAAAGGGGGATTCTTTTTTCACTACAATTTTGAAAAAAGGTTAAATCAATCACTTTATATATATATATATATATATATATACACATACATATATATATTTAATTTATATATGTATACATATATTTATATATTTAATTGCTTTATTATATATTTATTTATTTATATTATATTTATTGTCTACTTCATTATTCATAGTTTGATCTCTGATAGGGCTATATGTTCCCAGCTACCTCTGATTCTTTACATCGATCTTGTTGTGCAGCAAAGTGAAAGAGAAGATGAACCACATGTGTGAACCAGCTTCAGTCACTAACTACATCGACGTGCCTGTGTCTGTCTCACTTTCTAAACTCTTGAAATAAATAAATGGCCACCTTTTGCACCCATTTGTGGCGCGCACATGGTGCCCCCGAGTGCGTGCGCGCGCTCGTCCACGTCCAGGACTGCAAATACCACCTTAAGAACACCTCTCTCTCTCTCTTTCTCTCTCTCTCTCTCTCTCTCTCTCTCTCTCTCTCTCTCTCTCTCTTCTCTCTCTCTCTCTCTCTTCTCTCTCTCTCTCTCTCTCTCTCTTATATATTTATTTTTATTATTTTTTTAGTTTATTATTTATATTTTTTTCTATTTATTGTCTACTTAATTCTTTAATAGTTTGATCTCTTTTATATACAGATAGATAGATAGGTATTTAATTTATTTATTTATATATATTTATATATGTATGTATGTGTGTTGTTAACAATTGAAAAGGTGGGATTCTTTTTTCAATTACAATTTTGAAAAAAGGTTAAATCAATCACTTTTATATATATTTATATAAATATAAAATGTATTTATATATATTTATTTAATGTATATATATATATAATTTATATATTTATATATGTATACATATATATTTAATTGGTTTATTATTATTATATATTTATTTATATTATATATATTTACACACATATATATGTATGTATGTATATATATATTTATTTATATATATGTATTTAATTTATATATATGTATTTAATTTATATATTTATATATGTATCCATATATTTATATATTTAATGGTTTATTATTATTATATATTTATTTATATTATATATATACACACATATATATATGTATGTATGTATGTATATATATATATATTTATATATGTATCCATATATTTAATTGGTTTATTATTATTATATATTTATTTATATATATATGTATATATATATATATACATATATATATGTATATATATATGTATACACACACACACATATATATGTATATATATATATATATTTATTGTCTACTTAATTATTTCATAGATTGATCACATGTGAACCAGCTTCAGTCACTAACTACATCAATGTGTCTGTCTCACTTTCTAAACTCTTGAAAATAAATGGCCACCTTTTGCACCCATTATGGCGCACGTGGGGCGCGCGCTCGTCTCCGTCCAGGACTGCAAATTCCACCTTAAGAAAACCTCCCCTCTCTCTCTCTCTCTCTTTCTCTCTGAAACTTTTACGCTGCAACTCCGTCGGTCCACCTTAAGCGCACACGCAAACGCAGGAGGCGTTCAGCGAGGTTTCCGCTTCTTCAGTGGAGGGGGGCTCTCGGACCGGGACCGCCGCGGCTCTACGGGAGAAAACACACCGTGTACAGGGTTGACGCACCAAGGTAAGAGAGAGAAAAACAAAGCAAGAAGAAAACCAACCAAACCAAGATGTCTGAATCCAAGTACCGCGAGTGGATCCTGGACACTATCGACTCGCTGCGGTCGCGGAAAGCCCGGCCGGACTTGGAGCGGATCTGCCGAATGGTCCGGAGACGACACGGGTCCGAGCCGGACCGAACCTGCGCAGAACTGGAGAAACTGATCCAGGAGCAAACCGTGCTCAAAGTTAACTACAAGGGCTCCATTTCGTACCGGAACGCCGCCAAGGTGCAGCGGAGAAGCAGGAAAAAAGACGTTGTAGATGTAACGTTGTTAACGGCTGCTGCTGCTGCGAGGAGGAGCGCGGTGGAAGAAGCCACCAGTCATTCTGACCTGAGCAACGGGGACAGCGCTTTCGGTCCCGTTGACCAGGACGAGGAGGATCTGGAGGTAAAACACCAGCATCTCATTGTCTTATCTTAACAGGTGGAGGTGGAGGTTAGCAGTATGTAGGTAAAACCCCGTCTTTATTGTGTGTGTATTGGAGTGGTGACGGGGAGTGATTTGCAAGTGCACCCAAAAAAAAACTGCCGCAGACGGGGAGCGGCGGTTGGACCTCGCTCGAGCGCTGCTGAGAAAAAAAAAAAACCAACTGAAGGTGCGCGTGTGTAGTGAGTGTCGGTTGGAAAACACTTTTTTAAACGGACGATGATTTAAACGCTTAAATTAAGAAGAAGACAGAGACAAAAAGTTGCACCGTCTCTGCCCGTCCGCAACAAACCAACAAACCCAGAGCCACCATTGTCGGATTCGGTAGCGAGAAAGCGCTTTTCGAGCCCCAAAGTCGGCGTTGAGCGAAGGAGGAGGAGGTAAGCTGGTAAGCTAGCGAGAGTAGCCCGGAAGTTGGAGAAATTCGCTTTCAAAATAAGAGCGACACAATACGCGCTTACTAATTATTAGGGTGACCAGGTGTCCCACTTTAAAAAAGGGGGACTGCACAACAACTTTTATCACAAATGTATTAAATATTTTAATCAATTGACAGTCTTAATTATAATTATAATCATTGATAGATTAATGTACGTATCATTTTTAATGTTGCAGCTGGTAATCTTTAATAATATAACATATTTTATTTGTTGATTATAATTTGTCTTAATATTCTGAATCTGTAAAGTAACTGACGTTAGTATAAAGTGCATATATACAGTGCAAGTATAAAGTAGCATAAAATGGAAATGCTCAAGTAAAGTACCTCAAAATTGTATTTACTAAATACTTTGTTAATGATATCTCTCCATAGTTTGCCACACAAAACAATATTATTCGATAAGAGGACTACACCACAAAATAATCCAATACTACAGCACCACACCACACCAGTACCGTGTTATCTCAATGGAGGGGTGTTGTGAAAACACTGGCAACCAGAAAACGTTAGATTTTAACGGTAGTGAGAGCAGAAACCGGTGTTCATCGGTGTGTCCAGGTCTACTAACACCTAGTTGTTGTCCCACATATTGCACTATACTCACATTTTTAATAGTCCCGTATCTCAGTTGTTACCCTGCACCATATTCAGTTTTATAAGTTCTCTTCATCTCCTGGTATTTTTATATCTGGTATACTTTTTGTACTTTGGTTTTTGTACTACCGACTTTTTTACTGCCTTTTTACTAACATGTTTTGCACTATGGAACTGTGATGCTGGAAACTTGAATTTCCCTCGGGATCAATAAAGTTACTATCTATCTATCTATCTATCTATCTATCTATCTATTCTACAATTTAATTTAACAGACGCTTTTGTCCAAAGCGACGTATATCTGACACAAGCAAGGGTCTAGATAGGTGGGAACACAGGAGTAAGTGCTAACAACAGCTATGAAGGCAATGCACAGGGTGTGTAGAAGAAGATTTTTTTTTTTACCATCATCATTAGCAACATCAACAACGTCATCAATGTCCTCATCATCATGAATATCCTAATCAACATCCTCAATATCATCATCATCAATATCGTCATCAATAGTATCAATAGCATTAGATGCGGAGGTGTTCATGAAAGAGCTGGGTCTTTAGCTTTTTCTTTAAGGTAGAAAGGGACTCTGCGGATTGAATAACTCATTCCACCACCGGGGACTACAGAGGAGAAGAGTCTAGGTAGCGACTTAGGGCCCTGTTGTGATGGGAGTACCAGGCGTCTTTCATTGGCCGAGCGTAGTCAGCGGGAGGGAGTGTAGACCTGGATGAGGGTGTCCAGGTAGGCGGGAGCCATATTGAGACGATGTCCCACATTTTCATTGGCTCTAGTTGTCAAGAGTTAAACCACTCCACTATCCAATGGCTGTGAAGAAAGCAGGGAAGGCTGTCATCGTGGGCTGTGTTTGCTGTCAAACTGCGCACACCTGGGTCAAATGCAAGTTGACCTGTCACTGTCTTTGCTACGCTATGCCGGGGAAAATTGCAAGTCACTGCAAACTCACAAACTATGCCAAATATGATGGAAACTACCACCACAGGCGCAGTTTTGAACCCCTTAGAAATGCATCCATGTTTTTTTATAATAATGTAGAACTAATAATTATTGTTGTGTCTTCATATTTACCAAATAAGAAACCAACAAGATGAGAAGATAGATTTGCGGTATTTTTATTTACTTATAATAACATTGGACGCTCTCTGTCCACACACCGTTAAATATACACTTCTGTTACACCATGTACACAAACCATGTACCGATCAGCTGTGCGGTCAAGATCAAACTAGAGACGTAACCATTTAAAAGATGGGTGAGTAGTAGGCTACTTGCTCTCTTCTGACATTTGTGTTTTTTAAACAGAAAACACAGGTGTTATGCTGCGATATTTTCTGAAAATGACAATAAAATATATATAATACAATACAGCCAACAGTAGCCTATGTAAACTTCCAGGCTCCTGGTGATCTCCATCCAGCCAGCTGTCACCTTATTTAGGTGTTTGTAGTGAAATGAGGAGGTATTGTATCAGATAACTCCTCATTTCAACTTCACCAATCAGCCGTTCCTCATCAGTTGGAATAAGGAATAAATAGAAACAGGGCGTCTGACAAAAGTTCAGCTCAAACACGCACGCTGCGCATTGCGTTGTCACCCGCGGTCAGTTCGTTCATTCCAGTAGAAAACATTGCAATCAAACTGATTTTGTCACAGACGCTTACTTGCATTATATTCTGTTTGGAGGGTGTAATATGTAAGCTACACACATCCCAATACATTAGACCCCTCTGTTTTGTACACATTACATTCCCTCTAGATTTTTTTTTGGAAACCCACAACCTTAAAGTTCAAACTGTGCCTATGACAAGATTCAAGATTCAAGCCCTTTATTGTCATTGTGTGGTACAATGAAATTAGATTGTGACAATCCCATAGGTGCTAATGAAAAGATTACATTGCACAAAAGTGACACAAAAGTGACCAACGTGTAATTGCACATGTCCGTAACAATAGATTTACAAAGAAAAAGAAATGCGACTACAACAAAGACTACTTACAAGTGGCTGAAACCGGTGGATGGCGATTCTCAGTTATTTTTGCAAAATTTGCCAGTTATTTTTTGAATTTCAAATAGAAATGTTTATTTTTTTAACTTATACATTATATTAAAAAAATGTTAGACTACCTCTCAGCATTGGATTCAAGATTCAAGATTCAAGATGTTTATTGTCACACCGGTTATACAAGTACAACCGTGTGAAATACTTTTTGCTGGGAAGCTCCATTAAGAAAACAGTAAGTTAAGTAGCAAAAAAATAATAAAATAAAAATAATAGTGTATTTACAAATAATATACAGTATAATAATAAAGGAAGTACTTGGTATATGGTAACCATAAAAGCTATATATATATATATATATATATATATGGGAGCAGTAGAGGTTGCATACTATAAAAATATTGCACAGGCATTTATTTTTATTTTTATATTGCACATATTGCATTGATTGAAGTATTGCACTTTTTGTGAGGAAGAGAGTGTTGTATGATTTATCTGTTTATCTGGTAATGTGTCCCACATTGTCCCACACAAACATACTCTTTGTGCCACGTTTGATTTGTTTGTTGGGAACTGGTCACCCTATTACCTAGTTGGGGTTTTATTTTGGAAGCGTTGGCCGGAAATGGATGTTTTCATTCTCACGTGCTTGTATATGTGGGAGTGGGTGAAGGAAAAAAGTCTGAAACACCGCGGATGTAGGATCCTGATGGGGGACGCTGGAGCATTGTTGGGTTGTTGACGAAAAACAACCATCCCCGTGTTAAATGCCACCACAGCCACGTCCTGACACATTATCTGTCCACCTTATGACGACATGTCCCCCCCTTTCCGTCTGGACTTTAACATTTAACCCATCACTATGTTTTGTCCCGTGAAAAACAGCAACCAAATGCATTGATCCTCCGTGCCAAAGTACTCACAATAAACGTGCATTTATGCAAATTTATCGAGTGATGCACGATTGCAGTCGCAGTGCATAAAGTCTGTCGAAGCTACATCCATTGTCGGACACGCAGCCAACCAAGCTCGGTCACGTCTAATGCTTGGTGCTGTTATGGCCTCTCTCTCTATCTCTCTCTCTCTCTCTCTCTCTCTCTCTCTCGTCCCGTGCAGCAATGCCATCACTTCTTCTCCGTGTCTGGCAACTATTTGTTGAGCCACATACATCACTGCAAAAAGTGATGAAATATGTAGGAGCCGGTATAACACCGAGAGAGCTGAACTAACGTGAAGCTGACCGCAAAACTGTGTTCGCAGTCCCGGTGTTATATAGCTGAAGCTGGCTGGCTGGTGGATGGATGCCCTATCTATCCGATGTGGGTTAAGCTGAGATCAAATTGACTTTGTGTGTCGCTGCAAAAAAAACCGAATCACTTTGCTGCTTTCTCGGCTGCTTGTTATCCAGATTTTTTACATGGTCAGATGTAAGACAGTGACGTGTCCGATAACGGACTCTCTTGTACTGTAAATCGTTGACACGGTGCAAAGTCAAAGTAGACGACTGATGCTGTGCTGTGCGTCGAGTTAAAGATGTTTTATATATATATATATATATATATATATGTATCTGTGGTGCTTTGCTGTACGTGTCTCTGCTGCGTTAAAGAGCACACAGACACAATGGCGAGGTCTTTACCGCGGCTCTCAACTCCATGCGCACTTTGGAGGAAATTTACGCAAAAACCTCCCATCGGCCCCTTTTCTCTCTACTCCCCCTTGTGTGTTAGACATAATCAATCAAGAAAGGACTCTAAAGACGCACCGAGCACCATCGTCTGTTGTTCGACATGTAAATTGTCCTCGGGATGGTGTTTTTTGTCACCGTGTCTCGGTGTAAAGTTGTGTGAAATGCAGCGCGTTACAAGCGGCTCTTTTCCTCCGGAGCGGGGCGGGCTTTAGTGCGCTCTTGGTGCTCCACTGCTCCACTGCTGCTGCTTTCTGCTGCTGCTGGGTCACGCAGTCGCACACAAGGTACAGTTTTTTCCTATACAGTCGGAATGATGTTAAAAAAAAACTACTTGTATGCAATCACATCACATCACATTCAAGTGTTTCATTGAACGCGTTCTGTGGCTCGCAGTCTGCATGTGAACGCTGCACCGCAGAAAAGCATTCAAAGGCAATAATCTACCAGCACAGCACAGCGGTCACATTGCGACATCTGTATGAGCGTGTTTTTCATGTGACAACGCTCAGCCCTGCAATTACTACTCAGTCATGAAAAGAATCCCTTTTTGTAACCTTGCAGGATTTACCAGCCTTTAAAGTTGTTGTCAAATAATGAAGTTTTATTGTTGATGGTGGCTTTTTAAGCTTATTGATCCAAGCCAAAGATTATGACTTATGTTTTGTTCAATTCTGCACTATAGGGCTGCACGATTATGGCCAAATATTGAGATCATGATTATTTATCAGGATTTTAGTGACAACATATTTTTTATTGCACTTTCACATGAAAATAAACACTGCTTTCACTTCCATACTGTGCTACATTCCTGTAGAAAACAATGCAATCAAACTGATTTTAATACAGACGCTTACTTACATTGTATTCTGTTTGGATGGTGTAATATGTAGGCTACACACATCCCAATACATTAGACCTCTTGGTGTTGTACACATAACATTCCCTCTAGATTTTTTTGGAAACCCCCAACCTTAAAGTTCAAGTTTTTCAATTTCACATAGAAATGTTTATTTTTTAAGTTGTAGATTATATAAAAATAATGAAGTTAATTGTTGATGGTGGCTTTACGCTTATGGATCCAAGCAAAGATTATGTCTTGTGTTTGTTAAATTCTGCACTGGGCTGCACGATTATGGCCAAATATTGAGATTGTGATTATTTATCAGGACTGTAGCGACAACATATTTTTTGTTGCACTTTCACATTAAAATGAACACTGCTTTCACTTCCATACTGTGCTACATTTCCCTAAAAAATTAGGGCTGCACGATGTTGGAAAAAACTGACTTTGCAATATTTATTTTGTCTGCAACATGAAAAAATCCAGGAATATTCAACCTACCCTCTTTGCTAGCTACATTTTAAAGTTAACGCTTCAGTAGGCAACATTTTTTTGGCATCACTAGGCAAAAAAAATCCATAATGACCTTTCAGCATATTGTAATTCAAGTGTTCTGAGAGATAACTAGACTTCTGCACCTCCTCATAGCTCTGTTTTCAGGCTTTATAAAATCTAGCCCTTTACGGAAGACTTTGACCAATCACAGGTCATTTCAGAGAGAGAGAGCGTTTCTATTGGCTGTGCTCTGGTTGGTGGGCGGTGCTTGGTATTTCCTCAGGAGATCTCAACATGGCTGCCGGGTCACAAACATTCTCATTTTACAGCTAAACAGTACACTACAAGGTTTTTCTGAAAACATTTGAGGTGAGAAATAGGCATTACAGTAACAGAATATTGATTAATATTTGATCAGCGCTGCCTAGTTTGACCGTTTGATCGGAGTTTGTGAGTGATTGTCAGCTGCTCAGAGACGGCAAGACTCCAGATCAGCTCTGACTGGTTGTTTTCCTCCGGTCTGTGAAATCTTGCAGATGCCATTAAGAGCACCGGAGGACACAGAGGAACATGATTATTTTCAGTCTCATGCACTACTGTCAGGATATACTGACCGTTTTATAAAAATAACTTTTTAAAATCATATTTGCTCCACTTCTACCCACTGCAGCTTTAAATGCATCAATCTGGTGCACTTTGAGAGCAAATTAGCAACATTCAGAGGCTAGATAGACAATTTTATGCTCTGAATTGAATCATAAACACATTGGTTGTATAGATAATATGTATCCCCAAAAGTGAAGCCAAAACATCTTGATCACCAGCTGGTGGCTGGATGTTTGTTTAGGAAGCGCTTGATTTGATATGCAGCAGAGTTTTCTATGAGCAGAACGCACATTTTAAACGTCAATATCGCAGACTATCATGTTCATTTAATTGTGGAAAGCCCAAATTGTGATCGTGATTGATATTCGATTACTTGTGCCGCCCTATTCTGCACCCACTTTAGATTTTTTAAATATTACATAAGGTAATCATCGTTGGGGATTACAGTTATAAAATACAATCCACTATGCTGCAGCTATGTTTTAGTAAAGGAGGTTGCGCTTCAACAATGGGATTCACGGTGGAGTGCTAGACCCAAAGTCCAATAAACATAAAAATCAAGGAGGACAAAATACTAGCATTTCACATGTTTAATTGGCTCACATCACAATAGACACATACACATGTGCACGCTCTGAAGAAAGCTCTGTGCCCAAACGTGCAAGATGTGCTGCCCTATCATATATTTATGTTGCACCTATGCTTCTGTTTTGCAGGCTGACACCTCCCTGGCAATGGACACAGACAGTAATGCAGATGAGGAGGGGGCTGACGAGAGCCGGGATGGGCAGGATGGACCCTCTCCCGGCCGCACGTATGAAAACGCTGCCGTGCACTGTGCCTCTATCCGAGCCGTCTCTGCCCCCTGCTCCCCCTCTGGCGCTCGGCCCGGCCCCGGCCCCGGCTCCGGTCTGGATTGTGCCTCTCTCCAGAAGGCTGGTGAGAGGCCCAGCTCCTTGCCCCCCTCCAGCCCCAGGGCCCTCACACACAATGACTGGGCCTATCATTCTGCTGTCTGCCCAGCGGAGCGCCAGCACCCAGGAATGCAGAGAGACAAAGGTAATTCACACTGCTAGACACGGCACACACGGCATTATTGAGCACTCAATTATTGTTTCATGTGCAAGATTTATGCTTAGTTTTGCCTTGGTTATGAAATAGGGGTGGGGGCTGGATGGGTGACATGTTGTTGACGTTAGTAATGCCTCAGTTAAAGCTGCAGTGGGCAGAAATAGAGCAAATATGATTGAAAAAAGTTATTTTTATAAAACGGTCACTATATCCTGACAGTAGTGCATGAGTCAGGTAATCTGAAAGAAATCATGTACCTCTGTGTCCTCCGGTGCTCCTAATGGCGTCTGCAAGATTTCACAGACCGAAGGAAAACAACCAATCAGAGCCGATCTGGAGCCTTGCCGTCTCTGAGCAGCTGTCAATCACTCGCAAACTCAGATCAGACGGTCAAACTAGGCAGTGATGATCAAATATGAATCAATATTCTGTTACTGTAATGCCTATTTAAAGGTTGTGACCCGGCAGCCATGTTGAGAACAGTTGAGGAAATACCAAGCACCGCCCACCAGTCGGAGCAAACTTTCTAATTTTACAGCTAAACAGTGCACTACAAGATGTTTCTGAAAGTATTTGAGGTGAGAAATAGGCATTACAGTAACAGAATATTGATTCATATTTCATCAGCGCTGCCTAGTTTGACCGTTTGATCGGAGTTTGCGAGTGATTGACAGCTGTCTCCATTGAATGAACGCTCTCTCTCTCTCTAAAATGACCTGTGATTGGCCAAAGTCTCCTGCACGAGCTAGATTTTTTAAAGCCTGAAAACAGAGCCAAGAGGAGGAGCTAAAGTCTAGTTATCTCTCAGACAACTTGAATTACAATATGCTGAAAGGTTATTATGGGATTTTTGCCCAATGATGACAAAAATATTCTGCCTACTGCAGGTTTAATGTACACTAGATTGCAGGAGAAAATAATACATTTCCATGACTTAGTAATGTCTTCCTGCAATAAGAGGTGCAATCATCCATCGGCTTGTTTGTACCAGTTATTCAGGTTTAATGAACAGTATTAAGAAGACACATCAAAGAATTTTCAGCACTAGAATTTGCCAAGAATAAAGTCAGGTGTGACAGTAATGATTATGTCAGCATGTAATATAAATGTTTCTCTCTCTGTTAGCAGCAGCCATGAAGCCAGCAATCCAATCTCCAACTACCAGCCCCTGCGCTTTAAAGAACAACGTGAAAAAAGAAGATGGAGGCAAGGCGGTGGATAGCGGCCTTTCGTCTGACCAGCTGGTACCAGACTATGCAGCAGGGCTGGTAATTGGCCTGTAATCCTTTTATGGCAAACAATAACACCCGAATGTCTCCTGCTTCTTTGATCTCTCTGCTTCTACACCTGACATTTTCATTTTTTCGGTTTGGCCAACAGGATGAGACCAAGAATGTATCTGATGGGAGACCACAGGCACTGCCTTTGCCATCTGACAACTGTGAGTAGCATAATGTAATTTTTTTTATTTTTATAGCTGCTGTGTAGCCTGCATCTGTTTTGCAGAGAACAAATTGATCACTTGTCACAAGGGCGTAGGTTTGCATACGGACGGTAGGGACATGTACCAATATTTTGGGAGGACAGAATTATATATGAAAAGTTGTGGCTGGTCGGATATTCACAAGAGTGAAACTCCAATGTCTGATTGCAAGTGAATGCAGCAAGAGATGACGCTCCCAGCTGCTGCTCCATTATCTCCCAGCCTCTCCCGGTCCCAGCCGCACACAACGACTGCTGAAGACTGTTGTTTTCCTGCTAAATGTGTGTGAAGGGTCGACAACTTCCAATAGTAGAAATACATAGAAGGGCTGCAGATGGATAGTGGCAGGTTGTTTTGTTTAGTAATAGTATCTCATGTTTGATTGTGAGAGGGACAGTTTAAACCTGACTAAACTCAAATATTTACTGCCGCTTACAAGGTGTCTCCTGATTGCCTGCAGTTACCAGCATCTCTGAAACTGCAGACATGTCCACATTTTAGATCAGTGCAACATACAAAAGCACCCAGTTTAAAAGACACTAAAATCACTCGCTCCAAGCCCCATTTATGTCCCCTACCAATGTTGAGACCAAACCTACGCCCTTGACTTGTCTACTCTCTCATTTTGTGAAATTGTTTCTAAGAAAACGGTTAACTTTTAAAGGAATTAGGTAATGACAGCTCATTATGTCTCAAATACCATTCTGTTTGCCTATTTGGCCTTTTTGACTAGTACTTGCCTTGAGGCTAGCTTGAGATGTTTTGAATGCTTCACAAGCTTGTTTTGCTACCTTCCAGTCCAGGTGGTGCTCACTTTGACTGTTAAAAGTTGTTGCTCAGAACATGCCGCCCTTCTGCAATGCTACACTATTAACAGCTTGTCTGGTAGAGGTGTAAATCTGCAGACATGATACAGTTTAATTCACTTCTGAAGTTGATGCATCATGATTATCAGTCAAGAAACGTCACCGTATGACCATGTAATAAGCATACAGCTGCAGAGGGTTTCTAAAAGCTGTGTATAATAATGTTTGGTAGATAACATGTGCTTACAGATGGCTCTTAATAATTCAGAAAGGGTTCATATTTTATGGTATGTATTTGTTTTGTGTACACCACCAAGCACAATTTGTTGTGTTTTTAGTGCTCTGCCCACAGAGTTTGTTTATTTGTAGAAAATCTGAAATGTGACTTTCTGGCTTTCAATGCAAGAGAAGTGGTTATTGATTTTCCCTCCTTAGTGAGACATTACCAAGAGACCTCCAAACAAATAACTAACAGAAATACAGAACAGAAATAAACTACACTAATATGTTTTTTTATCAAGTACAATGCCACAGTATACTGTACTTGGATATGTTTAGCTGAGAAGGAGCAGTTCTCCTGTCATGTATCACATGCATGAAGACAGTCCAGTGCCAGTATCTTGTGACAGTGGGCTGGTACTGCATAGTAAGGGTGCTGTATCAACACCCATTCACTTTACCCTCACTGTGCTGAACCGTGAACAAACTCTAATGGAAAAACATACTGTACCGTGACAGTAGAGGCCTCAGTGTGGCATACTAGTGCCACGGAGAAAGCATCACTCCCATTTCATCACAACTCTGCTGCTGTTTGTTCAACATCACACCAATGAATGTCACGGATACGAAGCTGCACATTTAAAACTCCAGAAAAATTATTATTGTTAACTAATAGGGCTGTCAAAGGTAATGTGATAATAACGCGTTAACCCAAATTAGTTTTAACGCATTAAAGCAACTTGCGGGTTTTAGGTTGTGGCAACCTCATTTTTAAAGGTAGAGTGAAGATATTGGCATCAAACTAGAAAAAAACTAATAAATCCATTGATACCAACCGTGCCATGCTAGCTTTTCCCAAAGGAGAATAAATAACGCTACAAACTTATGCTAAATTTTGGCGAGGAAAAACTGGCATGGTGGTGTTCAGAGGGGTCCCTTGCCCTCTGATCTCCAGATATGTGAATGAAAATGGGTTCTATGGGTACCCACGAGTCTCCCCTTTACAGACATGCCCACTTTATGATAATCACATGCAGTTTGGGGCAAGTCATAGTCAAGTCAGCACACTGACACACTGACAGCTGTTGTTGCCTGTTGGGCTGCAGTTTACCATGTTATGATTTGAGCATATTTTTATGCTAAATGCAGTACCTGTGAGGGTTTATGGACAATATTTGTCATTGTTTTTTGTTGTTAATTGATTTAAAATAATAAATATATACATAAATTTGCATAAAGCATCATATTTGCCCACTCCCATGTTGATAAGAGTATTAAATATTTGACAAATCTTCCTTTAAGGTACATTTTGAACAGATTCAAAATGTGTGATTAATTGCGATTAACTATGGACAATCATGTGATTAATCACAATTAAATATTTTAATCAACTGACATCCCTATTAACTATATTTTTATTGTTATTTTATTTCACCAATAGAAACCAGTGAAATCAACTCTGTATTGTGTTTTAGTGATCGTTAAATAAATATAAATATGCAGTCAAGGTTTCTCCCAGAGCATGTCGGGATATCTATTAAATCCGTGTTTCATTGTGCAAAACATTTGTAATCATTTTGCTTCCATTTTGTCCCCAGGTACATTAAAGAGCAAGATAGATATATCCTCCTTCACAGCAGCCGAAGACGGTCTTCTGAATGGTGGTAAAGTTGATGAAGTGTGAGTATCCTGTTATTAAATAAGTCATTACATTCTCCACTAGAAATGCATTTTAACAAATGTCCTCTCTCCCTTTCTACAATGGTTTAATACACTCTTTTATTTTTCAGCTATTGTCTTGAATAATTAATCTGCATATTTCTGAGGCACAAACTCATGTAAATAATTACTGACCACACAGAAGGTCACCTAAAGGCTTGAGCATAACATCAACAACAAAGTGAGACATTGCCTGCTGAAGAAAAGTCACTTTGTGGTCACGTCTCTCACTCCTTTCTATCTGATCTTCCTCCAGCACTGTGAAGAAGGAGAAGATGAGCCAGAACTTAATGCAGTGGACTGTGGCAGATGTGGCCAGTTACTTCTCGGCTGCAGGCTTTCCAGAGCAAGCTGTGGCGTTTCGAACACAGGTCAGTGCACCACCACAAAATTGCCACAGAGGGCACTATATACACACTGAAAACCACACACATCCCATTACCCAATGCATTTTTAGAGGCAGTTAATATTAAGTGTTAGTTCAAAAATAGTGTATGCTGTGACCAGTATCAATTTATTTGTGTACACCAAGCTGCTTGGTAACAGCTGCTAGGAAAGAAATGGCAGTCTGGAGGTGACGAGGAAAACAATTTTTTAAACATTTAGATTTCAATAGCTAATTAAACTGTCTACACAGTGTGTCCTGGTGGACATTTAAAACGTTCATTACATTAGTTACATTAAAAGGTGTCAAGCATTCAGGATATACCTTCAGAACCTCGTGGGTGACGCTAAGGGCGTTTTCATAGTAGGTACGGTTGATTCGTATCGTGCCCGAGTATGATTGCCCCCAATCTCCCAGCTTCCCCACCACTCAGCTTTCACATTAATAATGTTGTTGTGTACCTAAGTACACTTGCCAACCTTGAAACCTCAAAAATAAGGAGATTTAAGGACCAAAGTGGGGGTCCCCCAGAAAAATTTGAGTTTCAGAGATTTTGCTTCCTGCCTTATGACTTTTAATGAATGAAAATAACAAAAATAATAAGTACACCACAACAGCATTTTATGTTGAATAAGCCTACTTTTAATTTTACTTTTAATTCTCAGCAAAGAAAACTGAATATTTCGCCCCTCTGGCGTGTGAATCTCTGGTATAAATTTAATATTCATCAGTTTTTAGTCTTTCATACATTTTTTGACCCTGCTTGAGTATTTCTTTCTCTTAGTTCTCTCTATTTCCCTCTCACGACAACGACACCGCTGCGCTTTGCAAAACATTATTTTTAATGGCTTGCGTCACACCACGACGACTTTTCGCTGCGTCGAGCAAAGCCCAACCTTGGGCGCTGCCCATTGCGATGTGCGGCGAGCGCAACTCAAACCGCGTGGTCACGAGCATCTCTTCCACTGGGAAATGACATTTGGTGTAACTCTATTGCCGTTCGGGTGGAAACAGTAGGGCTTATACACGCAGTGCCAGAAACAGGTAAAGATAACGAAAAGGAAAAAAGGAGTGAAAATCTGCCATAAATCGGGAGAATTGTAACCCCAGGAGGAAACCAGGAGAGGGCAATGAAAAACAGGAGGGTTGGCAAGTATGCGTGACATTTGTTTATGTTGTCGCCATAGTTTCAGCTGGGAGATCAGCTGGGAGATCAGCTGTTCTAGCGGCGGAGCATCGTAAAAAAGAATTCACTCAAACTCGACAGAAACAAAATTTCCAACAATCACCAACTCGTTCTGGTTGAAATAACCGAGTTAGATGTGAAAATATGCCGGCTCTGCACTCTGTTTCCCCCCCGCTGTCTCTCTCTCTGCCTCCTGAGCAGCTGAGCGGCTCTCTTGCCTCGGAGGCAGGCCGTTAAATTAGCTGAATAAAATGACAAACATCGCCCATCGCCTACTGTTAATATTTTGGAGACAAGAAGGAACCTCTCGCCTGCCTTCCTGCTTTATCACCCATGGCCGTGTGGTTCTGGGCGGCTGTACCTCAGTGGGTTGAATAGTCGTCTCTTAACCACAAGGTTGGCGGTTTGATCCCCGGTTCCTACTGTCTGCATGTTGAAGTGAGTTCAGCAAGACACTGAACCCCAAGTGGCTACCGGGGGCTTTACAGCAGCCTACTTCTCTTATGGATGGTTGAAATGCAGAGGTCCTGTATGTAAATGACAAATACAATAAGGTTTACATTCAGAGGATGAGATCGGTGCATACTGCCTGCATATGCAGATTTTGGAGGAGACCAACGGCGTCGAAAAAAACCTGCCCTTTCAAAACTACTCGCTGACTGCTAACGTTACTCGCGTTAAATAGCAGTTTACTTCTATGTTTTGGAACAGTGGGTTTTCACTCCTGATGCGAACTGTACCCGAGTACACATGAACTGTACCCGAGACCGCCTTGAGTACGGTACACAGTGTTCACACTAATCAAACAAACTGGACTTTGGGGTCCAGTGTACTCTGATCCGGTCCCGGGTCCCTGATGTGAAAGCCTCCTAACTGAGCTCTCCCCAACAGGAAATTGACGGGAAGTCCCTTCTCCTGATGCAGCGCAGTGACGTGTTGACTGGTTTATCTATCCGACTCGGCCCTGCCCTCAAAATCTACGAGCGCCATGTGAAGATGCTGCAGAGGACCCATTTCCTGGAATGCGATGACCTCTGAAGTGGTGATTCACATGACAGACAGACAATGCTGCATTGACCCAAACGTGCATGCAGTGCCCTCTCTCCCATCTAGATCCTGCCACCCACCTTCATATACAGAATATGTGGAGGGTGCGTGGAGGGGAACGGCTGCGGTGGAATTCGCTTTCACTGTGAGAATGACCAGAAGCTGAAAGACAGTCATCCTACCTCTCATCATGGTCTTTGGTTTTCAAGTTTCTTTTTCACCCATGTGGCTGTTCGATTGCATTGTCAAGGGAATAGACTGGTACGTTTTAAAGTGGAGGAGCAATGACCTTTCTGCAGGAGTAAAGGATGGATAATGGGACTGAGCCTTGCACCAAGTGGACCACCTATGGGCTAAATGTACCCACAGAGACGTGCTGCACTGCGTAGCGCTGCGAGCAAAGTGTAGTCACAGCTTTGGGTCCACAAGAAAATGTCGGTTTGGCTCTAAAATCTCTCCCTGCATCCTCGCTCGATCTATTACGGTACCTTCTGTTAGTTCAGAACCTCTAAACATAAAACTCATCTGTTGTGAGTTTTCCGTTGAATTAAATGTCATCAAAGTGCTGGGGAAGTCAGACTATCTACATATCTGCATCACAAGTCTGATTCCTGACTCATCATGCCACCAATAGCTGCTGATGTTGGATTATGTCTTCAGTGTTTCTGCAGCACAGAGATATAACCAATATGATATATAACTACCTGCTGGTAAGGCAATATGTTGTTGTTTTTTCTATCTTATTTAGATCTGACTGTGGTCCAACTTAATACAGTTGCATTTTGGGGAACAATTGCAGATAGATGTGACCAGGAAAATGTGCAGTCTAATGGAATTTGCTTTCATACACAAGCAAAATACACTTTGGGAAATGTTATTGTAATACTGAGTATATTGTTTGAAATTGAATACAGCTGCTCAGTGCCTGTTTACAGAGCAGATATCTTGATCAAATGCAATATTGTATGTTATCATCCATTTATACTTTGTCCAGCGTCTCTTTTTAATGTAGGCCAGCCTCTTGAATTGTAACATTCCACGTGATGTAGTCCACATCTCTGATGTTTCTCCTCCCCTTTTTATCTGTAACATTGACACTTCTTCCAGAGTCACAAATAAAGCTCACATCTCTCTGTTCAGTCACTTGTTTTCTGATAGTTTATTACACTCGTCGTATCAAGAATTTGCCTGAAAACAATTGTTTCGGTGGGTCAGCGCCTCTTCAGTCTCAATCAAGTATTGTAAACAAACTTTCCACGTCAGATTAAAGTCCTGCTCGACACTGAATGCTCTCCTCACACAAAAATTGCAGCAGGACTTTATTTTTAAAATAAAATAAATATAATTTGAAGGTTCAGTCAATGCTTAAAGGGACAGATTGGGTGTTTTGAAGTGGGGTTGTATGAGGTACTTATCCATAGTCAGTGTATTACCTACAGTAGATGACGGTTGGCACGCCCCCAGTTTGGAGAAGCAGACAGGAGTTATCGCAGCAAAGCAATACAGTACTGTGGACGGGGCCGGCAGAAAAAAAGTAGTTTAGCCACCTCAAAGAAAGGCTTACCTTAAAAAAATTATATCAGTTTAAGTGTACGCTTTATTTAGAATATTTTCACCGCTTTATTTTGTCGTCTGACAGCCCTTTCCGACGGGGAACTGAAGCCTATGCTCTCGCCAAAGCCACCAGACTCCATTGGAAAAAAAACTGTAATTTTACCTTGCAGAACACGTGGGTTGCTGGTCTTCGCTGCCTCCATTGGTTAGTTTGTTTGTACTATTGTGTGACTTTGGTGAATCCAAACTAACCAAAGTAACAGAGTAACACAAACAAACTAATCGATTGAGGCAGCGGTAGACCAGCAACTCCTGTGTTCTGCGATGTAAAATTACAGTTTTTTTCAATGGAGTTTGGTTGCTTTGGTGAAAGCATAGGCTTCAGTTCCCCATTGGAGACATAGACTTTATAGCTGTCTCACGACAAGGTAAACCGGCAAAAATATTCTAAATATAGCGTACACTTTAATGCTTTGCTGTCGGCCTCGTCCACAGCAGTACATTACTTTGCTCCGGTGCCGGTTCTCATGTCTGCTTCTCCAAACTGCTGAATGTCATCTACTGTAGGTAATACACCTACTATGGATAAGTACCTCATACAACCCCACTTCAAAACACCCCAAATATCCCTTTAAAACTAAATATGTAATACTATGATGATGGTTTGATGACAAAAAGTGTTCTTTTCGCTTCTTCAACTGAACACTCTTTTTGCACTATAATCATCTTGTGTAAATAAGAGGTATATATTTGTCGGACATGTGCGTGTTTACGCTGTCAGCAGTGTTTGTTTTCCTATACCACAAATACAGTTGATCCAAAGAAAAGATTTTTCCTCACCCATGGTGGAAAACGTGAGAATCTAATCCAGATAGCACGAGCACTACTGTAGTGTAAAGGTCACTTGGATCAGTAGAACACTGCATGAGGCCACAAAGTTGTCAGCTCCAGGCTGCACACTAGTTTGACATTGCAGATTAGCCTCTCGGTTGCCCAGCTCTGTGGGAAACTTCACTAATCAGGTTGCCAAACGCTATGAAAATAATGTGATTTTTAAAAAACTAAACGGCACTCTCAATCAAACATGTTACAACTTACCAAAGTAGCAAAACACCTCTAGCTCTTCAACATCACATATAACATTAAATTAAGACTTTAACTCCTTTGCCTCTAACAGTCCTGCATTCACCAGTCCCACACCAGTAACCGTAAAAGCCACTCCTTGTTATGGAGTGACATGTAACTACATGTTACATGGAATCCACATGACCAAAATCCATCCATGCTGTTGACCTCAGCACACACTTCCTGACATCCAGTGGATGGAGATGGAGATGGAAGGACCCGATCAGTGAGGGGGTGGATGTGGGTAGAAACCGTTGTTTTTTTCTCCGCCAGGCTCTACAGGATGAAGGGCAGTATGGAGCAACGCAGGGTTGGATAATCTCTGAACTCTTTTACGTAGCCGCCGTGTTTGCCTTTGGCCCACACAGCCATCTGAATGAAGGCCACAATAGTGACGAAAGCCACAGGCACACACTGGGTCATCAATGTGAAGCCGATCCAGGAGCCCACCTGTGAGCAGGAAGTTTACATTAACACACAAACACACACAGTGCTTTGAGATTTATGATACATGTGCAGGACGTAACCAGTAGATGGCAGCGATAGTGCATCTTATCTTACAAGGATGAAATACAATGATGGTATATTACTACTGGGCTGCACAGACGTGCACACAACAGTTAACTTCAGTGTTCAAATGTGGAACATTACTATAGCAAAATACAAATAATAATAACCAAACTGAAAAGAGACAAAAAATACCTTGAATTAAATATTCTTATAAACAGATTCTTAGTCATAAAGAAGTAGAAAATTGACAAAATAAATCATAATTAGGGCTTTATTAAAATATTTAGTCGCGATTAATCACAAATTAATCACACATTTTTTATCTCTTCAAAATGTACCTTAGAGGGAGATTTGTCAAGTATTTAATACTCTTATCAACATGGGAGTGGGCAAATATGCTGCAAATTAATGTATATATTTATTATGGAAAATCAATTAACAACACAAAACAGTGGCAAATATTGCTTAGGACTGCTTACCTCATATGTGTAGTTCGGACAAGAGACCAGCCAAAACATCCATGTGAAGGGATTTTTTGTTGGGTAAGGAATCTTCTTGGTTTTTGAACCTGAGATGATGCGTAAAAACAAATAAAACAATGTATTGCCCCATACTGTTGGCTGCTTTTATTAAAATTGGAATGCTTACACTTTATGTCAGAAAATGCTCACCTGGTGGTTTGAGGTTTCGAAGAGCAACATGGATGGAAAAATTCCCTACTTGACAGAACTGTAGGAATGAAGAAATCCAAAGATGATCATCTACATAGCGATAGATTGTTCAGCTTAAAGGGATAGTTCGGGTGTTTTGAAGTGGGGGTTGTATGAGGTACTTATCCATAGTCAGTGTATTACCTATAGTAGATGACGGTCGGCACTCCCCAGTTTGGAGAAACAGACAGGAGTTACTTCACAGAACCAAAGTAATACACTACTGTGGACGGGGCCGGCAGCAAAACGTGTTTTAGCCACCTAAAATAAAGGCCCATCTAAAAAAATCAATATCCGTTTAAGTGTACGCTATATTTAAATATTTTCACCACTTTATCTTGCCGTCAGACAGCCGTTTCCAACGGGGAACTGAAGCTGTTGTATCCATCTATGCTCTCGCCAAAGCCACCAGACTCCATTGAAAAAAACTGTAATTTTACCTCATAGAACACGTGGGTTGCTGGTCTACCGCTGCCTCGACCTGTTAGTTTGTCTGTGTTATTGTGTGACTTTGGTGAATCCAAACTAACCAAAATAACACAATAACACAAACAAACTAACCGATCGAGGCAGCTGTAGACCAGCAACCTCTGTTTTCTGCAAGGTAAAATGACTGTTTTTTTCAATGGAGTCTGGTTGCTGTGGTGAGAGACGGTTCCCTGTTGGAAACATAGACTGTATAGCTGTCTGACTTCAAGGTAAACCGTAAAAATTATTCTAAATATATCGTACACTTAAACTGATGTTGATTCTTTTAGGTGTCTAAAATACGTTTTGCTGCCGGCCCCGTCCACAGCAATATATTGCTTTGCTTACGTGTGGTAACTCCTGTCTGCTTCTTCAAACTGGGGGTGTGCCAATCGTCATCTATTGTAGGTAATACAATGACTATGGATAAGTACCTCATACAACCGCACTTCAAAACACCCGAACTATCCCTTTAATGTCTGGAAGATTCCTCTACTGAGCCATGAATATCCAAACTGATCTCACACTTACCAAGAAAATGTAAAGTCCTGTATTCACCTGCTGCTGCCCGTAAACTGTCCATGTGTCACAGAAAGAAAAAATGGATTAAGATGGAGGTCAACTATGATTGATGAGTTAAAGTGAGAACTGCAGTGGTCTGCACTTACAGGGCGTGGTGTAGAGCGGGTGGTTGATGTAGTACGCCATCCAAGCTGCAGTGCACCAGTAATAGCCACAGTTCTGGAATAGAGGGAGAGACTATAATAAGTCATACTGTCAAGATAAGGCTCCACACACGTTCGGTTCAGATTTCTGAGAGGAAGAACACAGCACTAAATAATAATATCACATTCAGAGGTTAAAATTATGCAGCTCGCTCACCTTAAATATGTTTCTGAGAGGCATGGTCCCGTGGGAGATCCGATGGACAAACAGAGTCTCCAGGATCCTCTTGATGTAGTGGAAGGAGTGACACATGCAAGCCAAGCTGCAACACACACACTTACATATTTAGCTGTGATTAATACAGGGGCCTCGCTGCAGTCCATTACACTTGGCCCTGAATCAGTGTCAACATAGCAATATGCTTTACTGGTGTTTGTCATGTCGAGGAAGGCATCTGTGTAAAGCCTGGGATTGTGTGATACACTGAGTGCAGCAACAAAAAAAGAAAGCCGACACTTACTGTACGACCCAGTGCTTGCTGCTGGTGAAGTCATATTTCGGGGAGTAGATGAAGGGAAGGTGGAAGTAGAACATTAAGTAGATGATCAGTGGGCCAACACACTCCGCCAGGAACACCTGAAGAGAGCAAAGAAAAGACTTTAAATTTAGTTTTTTCTTGGTTTGCAACCAGATGCATGAGCATAGGGCTGCAACTAACGATTATTTTCATTGTCAATCAATCTGTCGATTATTTTCTCGATTAATCGATTAGTTGTTTGGTCTATAAACGTTAGAAAATGGTGATGAGTGTTTCCCAAAGCCCAAGATGACGTCCTCAAATGTCTTGTTTTGTCCACAGCTCAAAGATATTCAGTTTACTGTCATAAAGGAGTAAAGAAACCAGAAAATATTCTCATTTAAGAAGCTGGAATCAGAGAATGTTTTAATTTTTTCATAAAAAAAATACTGAAACCTGAATATATTTCAATTAATTGAGAATAACGACCGGTGGGACTATATCCTTGATTTAGTCCACTCTTCTTCTATGTGGTTTATTGCAGTGTAAGGTTCTTTTCAGAGTACATTATACAAATGACCGACTGGCGAAAGTTTACCCAGATACCAGTGATATTTGCAAAAAAGGTGCAAACAGTCGCCTGCCAACCATTCAAGTTCTGGTCCAGAGTTCTGGTCCTGTCCAAATTTAGCAGATTTCTGGCGTCAAATTTTTAACACACTTGTGACAGTTTTTGGCATGAATTTCTTCCCTTTGATAAAAAGGAAATGATAATATAATAATATATGTAATATATAATATATATAATATATAAAATGAATTTGATTTTATTTAATAATTTTATTATTATTAAATGAATTGTCTTTGGGCATATATGAGGGTTGGAGTTGATAGATGAGAGGGTTGGCTTGTGGTCTGGTTCTTGTTCTTGTGTAAATATTCCTGTCTGTTAACTCAGAGACCAGTTCACTCGGACATCTTAGCTATGCCACTGTTTATCGTTCACAATACTGGTGTAAAATCAGTTAATTTGAGAAACTAATCGAGAATAGTTGGCGATAAATTAACAATTGACAACTAATCAATTAATCGTTGCAGCTCTACATGAGAGTTTACGCAAAAAGGCAGAACAGCACAAAAAAGTCATGAATGAATTCATGAGCAGCATTACAATTAACAGCTTTAATGATTAACTGTAATAGAAAACACACTATCCAGTGGAATTAAATTATTTTCTCCCTGTTAGATCTGCACTTTATCCTCTGCCAAAGGGAGAGTGTGACACCAGCATGGCTCCGACTTCTCTAATAACCCACTTGTCAAATCCATCTTAAAACAGTCCATCTAGTAGTGCAACCGTTCAGCGTAACAATAATAGTATTCAAACATGTGCCCATGGAGCAAATGAGACACTAAGGCAGCTTGTAATACCAGCTTTCCACAAATGATATGATCAAGCGCAGCAGCACAGCTGACAGTGAAATTGAGCCCTGAATCAGCACCTCCAGCAGAGCCTCAGCTCAGTCAGCATTGCCGGACCACTACAGCTACTGGTGATCTCTGCCGGGGGCACCTCATGCTCCTGCACCCACGGTGGCATCTGGGTGCAGGGGGGGGTGTGTGTCAGGGTTGGTAAGGACAGGGAATGTAGAGACCGGGTGGGCAAAGAGGCGCAGTGAAAGGCGAGTGAGAGGTCAGGGGGGATAAACACCTTTGGTAGAAATGGGGCAGTGAGATTAGATGTCCTCGGACAGAGGACAGGCGGTCCGAGAGGTGAGAGAAACACGAACCGCAGCAAATCACCTCTATCTGTCACTGCTGGTTGATATTTATATTCAAGAGTTACTGAGTGGGTGAGAGAGTGTGTGTTTATATTTAAAGTACAAGAATCTTAAAAGGCCATACCAGCCGTTTTGCATGTTTCAGGCTATTAAGTACCAATGGTGTATATTTGCAGACCGTAATGCATGGCAAGCCTCTTTCCCTAATAGTCAGCCGATGAAAAGCCTCACATCACTTACAATCACATCCAGGAGACAAGCATGCAAACTTAGAACTGGAGAGGACCAATTAAATCATTTCTTGCATTAAAAAGGTTGCTGTTCAGAGGATCAGATCTTGATTGCTCAAGCATCCTTGAAATCAGGAACAGGCAGATTTTTTTCAAAACACACCCAGAGCTGAATTACCACCCTCAAAACCAAAGTTGATTTTAATTACAGGATGCCAAAGGAAGGCGGAAGGTGGAAATCGATCTAAAAACACCTCGTATGGTACATTAGAAAATAGCTTTTCGTGCATATGGCAACGCTCAGGGCTCACTTTCTCCCTACATATGCCAGAAAATGGGGCTTCCAACACATGGGACTTATATGTTTTATTAATTATTTTATATATAGTCATTTATTTAGATTTTTTATCATTCTTGTTATTATTACTTTCACCATTCTCTCTCCTGTTTTTCCAGGTTGTGGGATGAGGTTTGCTGGGGTTGTGCTGTTTGTAATGCCCTGAAACTGCTGCAAAATGTGAATACAAATTAGGGCTGTCAATTGATTAAAATATTTAATTGCAATTAATCGCAAATGAATCACACATTTTTTATGAGTTCAACTGTACCTTAAAGGGAGATTTGTCAAGTATTTAATACTTTTATCAACATGGGTATGGGCAAATATGCTGCTTTATGCAAATGTATGTATATATTTATTTTTGGAAATCAATTACAAACGCAAAACAATGACAAATATTGTCCAGAAACCCTCACAGGTACTGCATTTAGCATAAAAACAATTTGCTCAAATCATAACATGGCAAACTGAAGCCCAGCAGGCAACAACAGCTGTCAGTGTGTCAGTGTGCTGACTTGACTATGACGTAACCCAAACTGCATGTGATTATCATAAAATGAACATGCCTGTAAAGGGGAGACCTATAAAACCCATTTTCATTCACATATCTTGAGGTCAGAGGTCAAAGGACCCTTTTGAAAATGGCCATGACAGTTTTTCCTCGCCAAAATTTAAATTTAAAACGTTATTTAACCTCCTTCGCGACAAGCAAAGCATGTAGTATGACATGGTACCAATGGATTACTTAGATATTTTTAGCTTCATATGATACCAGTATCTTCACTCTAGCTTTGAAACTGAGCCCTCTACAACCTCCGAAAGATCGATTGCATTAATAAGTTAAAGAAATTAGTGGCGTTGAAACAACTTTGCGTTAACGTTAACTTTGACAGCCCTAATAGAAATATATCTTAAAAAGAAAACAGCTTACAGTAAAACATGCATGACTTAAACATGTAACACCTCTATGTGGTCCTAAATATTGTGTCTGTGCACGTGTGGACTCACAGTTCCCCATGTGAGCTGGGCTCCGAGGTCACTGAAGTAAAAGCTGGCGGTGGTTCCCACAGGAAGTGTCTGCAGAATGTCCTCATCCCTGAGACACTTGCCCTCTGAAAAACATGATAAGACCTGACAGCATCACAAAACTTCATCACCTTCACACCATCAATCAACTGAGTTGGATAAATGCAGAAACTATTGTTAAAAAAAACAAAACAAAAAGCAGACGCACTTGGATCCAAACGCAGGGATTGTCTGGCTGGATACCACTTTGGATCTGTTGAAATGGAGAGGAACTTTATTCTTGGCATGCTCGAGAGTTTATCTATTAAAAGTTAAAGGGACTGTATGCAAGTTTCTACATGTATAAACGTTTTTAATCTATTTTTATTGCCGATGTGTGAACAGGTTGTATCCTAAACTAAAAAATGAGACCTGCCGCGACTTTCTGGGTTTCCTCTATCAGCCTCTAAATGTGAAGAATGCGGGATGTTTTTTCCGGGAAATGTGACGTCACGCTCGCGAGTGTCTTTATTTTCAGCTCCACTACAGAGGCTAATGATACATGTCCACAGGCTCTGTCCTTTCCATGCTTCCCATTCATTGTCTATGTAAGCAGCCGGGCAATGCATTCTGGTACCGTGGCAGCGCGATTTGAGAGACGGACCGTCACGTCGCCCGCTCCTCATTTATATTAAGTTCAGGTCTAGGCTACTTTATGCAAATCACGGGTGTCCAGCGCGACTCACCGCCTCTGGAAACTCCTGAAAAACTTTTAAACTAAGCGTTGATCTAAAATAAAGACAGATTTAGCAACTGCATGGCTTATTTCTCACCTAAAATGATTTCAGAAACACCATGATGCTTCCGGTTTGAAAGCTGGGAGCAGCAGCCCACGAGGGAAAGCTTTCGTCCAATCAGGTGCCGAGTGCCTTGTGTCTTGTGGCAGCCCGTCAAGCGTCCAGTGCTGGGAAGCGAGGCGATCCCTCACGATAAAAAACTGTGGACATGTACCATCACAGTGTCCAACGATAGCTAACGTTCGGTTAGAAATGGTGTCGCTAACGCCAACAAACGATCAGCCCCCACCACAACTCAGACTCCAACTCAAACTCCACAGAAGCACAAAAAAAAATAAAGTTAGGATCAACATCGGCCGGGCCTTCTATTTACGGAGGGACCTTCGTTTGGTAAGATTAACATTACTGCCAAGCATGTGGAATATATAGTGATATTATGGTTTTAGCTGTCAATCACGTTCAGGCTCGATGCTCGCTCGCGTCTACGTAGTACGAGCACAAGCGCAAGCAACAGAACGTTGACTGTCGTTGACTCAACGGCCACAGGTGTCACTGTTAACAAGCAATTTCTGATTCTTACATAGAGCCCCTTTAAGATCGGAATAAATAGAGAAGTTAGTTTTCTTAAACTTACTCACATGATTTGTGAAACAAAGCTTTAATATCCAAAACAGTGGCAGTTGGCTCCACCTGCAATCAAAATGTAAAAAATAAACCGTACGTAACAACATTAGTGTGCAGACTGCAATGTTGTTATTTACAAGTCAATTTACAAGACATGCTGTACTAAAAATACAAAAGTATCTGCATCACTGTCTTTACTGCAGAAGTTTTAATTTCTTTTGGAATTTGTCACACTTGCATTTCCATCAGCAATGTGATCCCTCTCGGTTTGCACTTTTATACAGCTGCTAATTACGTGTGTGTGCCTGCTTGTTGGCTCATGCAGTGCAGCACAGGCGGTAGGCATGAACTGTAGCTGGAACAGACGAAAAGGAATTTATCACCTCCTAAAGCTTCAGTAGGCAGAACGTTTTTGGCATCATTGGGCAAGAAATCCATAATAACCTTTCAGCATATTGTAATTCAAGTCCTCTGAGAGACAATTAGACTTCTGCACCTCTTAATGCCTCTGTTTTCAGGCTATCTAGTCTATGAGAAAGTTTGCTCCGGCTGGTGGGCGGTGCTTGGTATTTCCTCAACCGATCTCAACATGGCTGCCGTGTCACAAACTTTCTCATTTTACTGCTAAACAGTACACTACAAGATGTTTCTGAAAACATTTGAGGTGAGAAATAGGCATTACAGTAACAGAATATTGATTCATATTTGATCAGCGCTGCCTAGTTTGACTGTTTGATCGGAGTTTGCGAGTGATTGAGAGCTGCCTCAGTTGAATGAACAGCCAATAGGAACGCTCTCTCTCTGAAATGACCTGTGATTGGCCAAAGTCAACAGAGCCACGAGGAGGTGCAGAAGTCTAGTTTTCTCTCAGAACACTTGAATTACAATATGCTGAAAGATTATTATGACATTTTTGCCCAATGATGCCAAAAACTCTCTGCCTACTGCAGGTTTAATTGCCAACCTCGCTGATAATGGCTGCACTTGACCGGGGCACCTTGAAGTAGATGATTATCTGCAAAATGACCCATCCGCTCACATTGATGACGTTTCCTCTGACTTCCCTGCAAAGTGACGACAGTCTCTGCTACTTTTAGAACAGACATGAGATGTTTAAATTTCAAAATGAATGCACCGGTAGGTGATAAACTGTCGTAATTGATCATAAAATATGTGGCATGCAAGTTCTTGAGCACACTCTATAGGACTTAAATATCTGTGATCATAAGCAAGTATTATCAGTCTGCTAAAATCATTATGCTGCAATATAAAAGGCGAGTGTAATCAGAAACCCTCCATCGTCCTGACACTTACTTTGTCCAGCAGCAGCAGCTTCTCTCTAGTCTTTAAATCCACGATCTCCACCTCAAAGTAAACAATCCTTTTGGCCTTTTTGGGAGGTTTTGGCTTTGGCCTCGATGAACTCTTCTTCTCGTTTTCTCCATTTCCACCAGTCTTTGCTTCTAAAGCGAGTACATCCATGATTAATCCCAAATCTCAGTATAGTCCGTTGAAACAATCTGTGATATGTCCAATCAACTCCCCCTTGCAACTGTCAGTCCAACTCAAGCGTGTCTTCTCTGGTGCCTTCCGGACTCTCTGAATAGCCCTCCACCTCCAGAAGAAGTATGCGAGACCATAAACACTTTTCCCTCCCCAGATGGAGTGTGAGAGAGTCGAGAAGAGCAAACGGGGAAGGAAAATGAGAAGAAGGAGAGCTGGAACATGAAGTGAAGCTGCTCTTCACCTGAATAGCAGCCTCTTCATGATCCACAGCCCCCCTTCATGCTACAAAACGCACTGAAGACGAAACCGGAGAGCCCCAAGACATAATCCATAGAGCGCCATTTGCAAGGCTAAATATAAGTCGCCTGATTTGCTCTGCACCAGCTTGGTAACCTTGGGCAGCCACGTACACGCAGTGACAGATGCCAGTGTGCTCTCATTAGACCTATAAGACACATCTCCTGTCTGCCTCTGCTCCTCGCTCTGTTAGACCAGCCCCCCATTAAAAGCCGGATCCATATAGATGAGAGATCCTCCACATGCCAACACTCCCTCCCTCCCCCCAGACCACCTGTGTGGCTCTTTTCTCTTTCTGACCTCCATGACAAAAGACTGACAGGTTTATTTCAGGGGCTTGTTCAAGGTTTTGTGTGCTGAATGAACAGCATATCACTTCTAAAATACTTCAAGGTTTGCGGTGGGACGAGGAGGGTGAAGAAAATGCTGAATGGGGAGGAGATCAAAAGATGCCTTTCGTCACACGGGGTCAACTGATCATCGCACATAGCCAACTGCATATCTATATTCTGTGGTCTATTTATAAAACCAGCAGGAGCAGCCAGAGACCGGCAGCGAGCAGCGGTATCACTGTTTGCATTCCAAGATTGTTTTCGAGTCTCGTATTAGAAAAATCACTGCGCTAAACCTTTTTTTTAAAACACTTATGATCAGAAAGACAACAATGTATGGAAAAAAATCTCAAATATACGCTGAACTATTTCTATTTCAAAAGTGGTATGACGTCAGAGGAATGCTGTGACATGGGACTCCAAGGGATCACTTGTCCTCAGAGTGTCAGTCATCTTTACTCTCCTGTAAATACATTCTTCAAAATACAACTTATTCCTAATTTAATTGAAGATTTAACATTGAAAATAAATGTTTAGTGGCCATTTGTCGGAGGAATTTATATCAAACTTAAATCAAAGGGTCACTGACGCACCAGGGGTATGTGGTTTATGCGGGCAAAAGAGTCCATTGTCCATGCAAAACGTACGTATTTCAAATATTTTTATTAGGAAGCATGTGCATGTCAGTGATACAGACTTCTGTGGGGTGTGTATAATGCCTCATTTTTTGATATATATCAATAAAAATAGACAATACAAGGAACTAAGGGCAAACAAAAATGGAGACAAACAAATACAATGAACATAAGTAGTTAAAGGAAAAAAACAAAACAAAACAAAACAAAACAAACATGCAAAACGTATGTGTTTCTGATGATTTATTTATCCAAAAAAAGCAAGCAAATGAAGCAAAAAGACAACATGGATGTCGCTGAATCTCTTGTTCAGGTAAAAAAAACATAAGCCCACCCAGGTGCATGCTGGTCCTACCTGCCTACATATATAACCACGGTGGGACAAAGTTTTACCCAATTCATAAACAAAAGAAAACAATACTAATTACGCAAAAAACTAAATATACTAAACAAGAAAATAGTTAAACTAAACAAATATCAAGCAAAAGAAAACACTATAAAAAATTGAGTCTAAATAAAGCAAACATCTAGAATAATAAATCAAACAATACTACTTATTATTAGTAAAACAACAACTAAATACTAATAACAAATAAATAGCTCCCAGACAGTGTAATCAAATAATTTTTGGATGTAGCCTGTGAATTTACGATCTTCAGATTCTAATATATTAATTTAATTTGGGAATATATTGTGCGTCTACAGCTGGTGGACACAGTAACAGCAACGCTTTTACAGTATAAACACAATAGTCCTACAAAAGATATAAAATAATTTTACAATTAATACTTGAAATGATGAAGGAACTCGCAAATGACAAGGCTGTACAAATACTTTGGTGTTTCATTTTTTTTACCTCTTTGCTTATGATTTCATTAAACTTTTTACAAAATGAACCAAAACACTGACAACGAGGAACATCTTGGTTAGACATAATAATGAGAATAAATATGAAACATACCGTCTAAACTAAAAATCAATCAAACACTCTTACTAAACTTGTTAACAAGATATTTAGTCAATGCTATTTGTTTTAATTGAAACTGTCAGAAAGCTTTTGATTTTAATATATGCACATTTTTGGGAGAAAATAACTGATGGCAACCTGCCCACCCTCCAGCACACGTCACTCTGGACATTTCAACTTGCCCCCTCTGGTAGGCGCTACAGATCACTTTACAACCATACAACCAGTAATACCAGTGAACAGTTTCTTTCCACAAACCATCACACCCATGAACAGTTAATTCAGCCACATGAAGTCTCAGAGCAGTCCTGTGCAATAACCCTGCAACACCAAACCACTTCACTGCAGATACAAATTATTTATACACACATTGACATCTACACGCACATGAAATCCCTTTACTAAGCAGATTCACATGAACTACCTCTGTTCATAATAGCTATTACATTAGCCATGCAATATTTATCCCAGCATACCTTGCAAGTATATACAGTACCAATCATACCACAAACATGCAGTTCACAGTCTTGTGCAGACAGTATACTGTGGTCGTTGTTCATTGATGTTGTAGCCTATATATCTATTTTCATACTTACTTGCTTATATGTAATAGCTTTATGTTTATGTTTGCACATTCTTGTTTAGCTTTGTTGTCTTGTGTCTATATTTCTTCCACTGTATTTGTTGTTGTCACTATGTAAATATACTGAGAGCCACTGGGAACAAGAGTCAAATTACTTGTGTCAACATAACACAGTTGCCAGAGGTGTTTGTAATATTTTGACCGAGGACGACTAAATAACAATATAACCTTCATGAAGGTAGGATTTATTGCATTGTATTGATGTATTGGAATGCAATATATTTTGCTAGGTGTACCTAATAAACTGGCTAATGAGCGTACTTGGCAAATAAAGTTGATTTTTATTATAATTACTTTATCTCAATCTTATAAATGTCATAAATATAAGAAAATAGAAATATATACCTGAAAGTAACCAATACATGTATTATTTTTTTTCCAGTGGTGGAATAAGTACTCAGATCTTTTACTTAAGTAAAAGTACAAAAGTATTAACATCAAAATATACTTAAAGTACCAAAAGTAAAAGTACTCATTATGCATTATGGTCAATCTTAGAAGCATATATATATTATATTATTATTTTGTGTACATCACTTTTATGTTGCAGCTACTGGTGGTAGCTTAAGCTATAATAATATATTTTAATTGATTAATTGATTTATATGTTGTATTAATAACCTGAATATGCAAAGTAAATAGTAACTAAAGAAATGTTGTGGAGTAAAAAAAGTAAAATATTTGCCTCTAAAATGTTGTAGAGTAGAAGTATAAGGTATAGCATAATATGTACTAAAGTACAAGTAGGCCTACCTCAACATTATACGTACAATACTTTAAGTTAAGTTGCATATTACATAAAGAAATCTTTTTATTTAAAAAAACAAAACAAAACAAAAACTGTGCAATCTCAGTCAGTTTGACAAGAGAGGTTGATCCATTGACTGTACAGAAAGCTCCCAATATAAGTCATGTTCTGTTCAGTCCTGTTCCGTTCAGAGCATCAGAGACATTTTTCAGAATTTCTTTTCATCGGACTTTTTTTTCCCGACTTTTTGTTTTGGCCATTTTTTTCAGACTTTATTTCTTACGACATTTTTCAGACTTTTTTTTCCAGACATTTTTCAGACTTTTTTTTCCAGACATTTTTCAGACTTTTTTTTTTTCGACATTTTTCAGATTTTTTTTCCAGACATTTTTCAGAATTTATTTTCATCAGACTTTATTTTCAGACTTTTTTTTCCAAGGAAATTTTTTTCCAAGGACATTTTTCAAATTTTTTTTTTCAGACTTTTTTTTTTTTTTTACATTTCTTTTACTTTTTTCAGACATTTTTAAAACTTTATTTCTTCGGCGTTTTTCTGACTTTTTTTCCCCGACATTTTTCTGACTTTTTTTTCCAGACATTTTTCCAGACTTTTTTTTTCTGACATTTTTTTTCAGACTTTATTTCTTCCAACATTTTTCTGACTTTTTTTTCCCGACATTTTTCTGACTTTTTTTCCCCGACATTTTTCTGACTTTTTTTCCCCGACATTTTTCTGACTTTTTTTTCCAGACATTTTTCTGACTTTTTTTTCCAGACATTTTTCTGACTTTTTTTCCCCGACATTTTTCTGACTTTTTTTTCCAGACATTTTTCTGACTTTTTTTTCCCGACATTTTTCTGACTTTTCTTTTCAGACTTTTTCAGACTTACATTTTTTTGGAATTTTTTTTTTCAGACATTATTTCTTCCGACATTTAGAGAGACTTTTTTTTCCAGACATTTTTTTCCCAACATCTTTCAGACTTTTTTTTCAGATCTTTTTTTTTTTATTTTGACATTTTTCAGACTTTTTTTTCCAAGGACATTTTTCAGACTTTTTTTCCCGACTTTTTTCAGACTTTTTTTTTTTTTTTACATTTTTCAGACATTTTTTTGTTTTTTTACATTTTTCAGACTTTTTTTTTGTTTTTTTACATTTTTCAGACTTTTTTTCCATGGACATTTTCCTCCATGGACATTTTTCTGACTTTTCTTTTCAGACATTTTTCAGATTCTTTTTTCCAGACATTTGTCAGACTTTTTTTTTTTTTACATTTTCAGACTTTTTTTGCCATGGACATTTTTCTCCATGGACATTTTTCTCCATGGACATCTTTCAGACTTTTCTTTTCAGACATTTTTCAGATTTTTTTCCAGACATTTTTCAGAGTTTTTTTTCCAGACATTTTTCAGCCTTTTTTTTTTTTGGACATTTTTTTTCTGACTTTATTTCTTCCGACATTTTTCTGACTTTTTTTTCCAGACATTTTTCCAGACTTTTTTTTTCTGACATTTTTTTTCAGACTTTATTTCTTCCAACATTTTTCTGACTTTTTTTCCCGACATTTTTCTGACTTTTTTTTTTCCAAGGACATTTTTCTGACTTTTTTTCCCAACATTTTTCTGACTTTTTTTTTTCCAAGGACATTTTTCTGACTTTTTTTTTCCCGACATTTGTAAGACTTTTTTCCAAGGACATTTTTTCATTCTTTTTTTATCGGCTTTTTTCAGACTCTTTTTTTCAAAGGACATTTTTTCCAAGGACATTTTTCTGACTCTATTTCGTCCGACATTTTTCAGACTTTTTTTCCAGACATTTTTCAGACTTTTTTTCCCCCGACATTTTTATGACTTTCCTTTACAGACATTTTTCAGACTTTTTTTCCAGACATTTTTCAGACTTTGTTTTCCAGACATTTGTCAGACTTTTTTTTCCAGACATTTTTCACTAAAAGGGCCGATGGCTGATGCAAAATAAAAAGCATTTAATTTATTCCAGCAATCCAAACAATACTATTTTATCTTAGGAGCTGTTGCTAAGTGTTTTAGTTTCAGCCTTTTTAATTTATTTTTTATACTTTATTTCTTCCCTTTTTTCAAAGTTGTTTTCATATATGCAATTTACAGTTCGTAATTACAATAGTTTATAAATCAATATTTAAGTAGATGAGCTTATAGGCAAACTCATTAAGTACACTAGAGAAAACAACTTCAACATTCAACATTCAAAATTGAAATAAAATTAAGAAAATAAATAATAATAATAATAATAATAATAAAAAGAAAGAATAGAGTTAAAAAAAACCACAAAAAAACCCACATACACTTACCAAAAAAACCAAAACAATAATAATACAAGCCTTTTTAATTTAAAGACCGATCTGGCCACTTCCGTGTTACAAGCGATACCGGAAGTTGTTGGCAGGGAATCCTCTTGTCTCGGTAGTGATGACACGCAGCAGCAGCAGCTAGTGATGGGAATTCCGTCTCTTTTTAGTGAGCCAGATCATTTGGCTTAGCTCACCAAGAAGAGCCGGCTCTTTCGGCTCCCAAACGGCTCTTCGTTTTACCACTTCTGCCTTTTATAATTCAACCAAATTTAGCGCTGTTTTGACCTATGATTAGTATGTGTGCACATATATCACTTAAATTATTCAATATAATTATACTAAACCTTATAATTTCCAGAATACCATAATTTTACATGCTGCTTCGTTTCCGACTGTCACTCATCTTGTCTGCTATTCGCGCACCGCACTCCTCTCTCTCTTTCTCTCCTCCTCTTCCTCCTGCTCTGTACCTGTAGACCGTCAGCACGCCGCCCACACTTGATGGTATGATCCTTGTCTGTCATCACCTGATTGGTGGCACGGTCGTCATTAACACAACATTCAGTCACAGTCAATGCATGGAGTGCCCGTGGCTAGTGATGGCGAGATGAAGCTTTATGAAGCACTGAAGCTCTCCAGCAAATTGGTTCGCAAAAAGGTTAATCTCACGAGGCTTCATCTGGGCTTCATATGTACACGAAACCACCTATCGGTCAAATAGAGTAAAACAGGCAGATATATTCGCGATATGTGGCACTGATTTAACCGGGCACAGGGCAGTGAATGTGCTTGTGTAACTAAAGGAAAATGATAGATGAGAGACATTATTATCGTTTTTATTCAGGAATAATAAGTTCTCAACTGTATTTTGGCTTCGGGCATCTTCAATGAAGTCATTTGTCTAAAACGATACAAGCCTCGATACGCGTTTCACAGAAAACTTCATGCATTACTGGACACACGCTCCGAAGCCTCGGCACAGCACATAACATCACTACCTGTGGCGCGGAGAAGATCATCATATCATTCTGCCTTGAATTAATTTAAAAAAAGAAAAAAAACAAAAACGGCTCTCGGACGGGAGCCGGCTCTTATCGCTCACCTAAAAGAGCCGGCTCTTTGAACCGGCTCGTTCTTGACCGACACATCACTAGCAGCAGCAGCATCAATTCCAGCTTCTTCCAGAAGTTTCTCTCTTCGCACGATATTTTCAGCTTTGCAACGACGACACACGGACACTTTCCTTTATGAACGCGCTGTTTCCACGTTGTGTTGGTTTAAGTTAAGTGGACATTTTAGGCTCTTCATCTCAGCAGTGAAGAAGAGTAGGAAGGAAGTTGTCTACGCAGCCAGTGAGACGAGAGAGAGAAGCTAACCTTGACAGTTAGCTAGCAGGCTAACAGCAGCAGTGACAGACAGCTGTGGTGCAGCCTGGTAGGTAGCCTGGTAGTCTGACCACCACACTGGACACATGCTGGATGTGTTGTGAAGGGAAACTGAAGCACCTGGGCTGACCATGTTTATATGAAGAAGAAGAAGAAGAAGAAGAAGAAGAAGAAGTGACCGGTTTGTTTACAATGGGTAAAGATTACTACAAAGTGTTGGGGATAGCCAAAGGAGCCTCTGAAGAGGAGATCAAGAAGGCGTACAGAAAACAGGCCCTGCGCTTCCATCCTGACAAGAACAAGTCTCCTACTGCAGAAGATAAATTCAAGGAGATAGCTGAAGCCTATGATGTCCTCAGTGATGCCAAGAAGAAGGACATTTATGATCGTTTCGGAGAAGAAGGTGAGTTTACTCCACTACATCTCTTTAGTTACTATTTACTTTGCAGGTTATTAATAGAACATATAAATCAATAAATCAATTATAATAGATTATACAAAATGTAAGTGGTCAATCAAGAAGTTGTTAGATCTGTCTTTAAATTAAAAAGGCTTGTATTATTATTATTCTTTTTTTGTGTTTTTTTTTATCTCTATTCTTTCTTTTTATCATTATTATTATTATTATTATTATTATTTTAAAAAAATGATGTGTTTTTATATATATTTTTTTAACTCTATTCTTTCTTTTTATTATTATTATCATTATTATTATTATTATTATTATTATTATTAAAAAAAATGATGTGTTTTTATATATATTTTTTTAACTCTATTCTTTCTTTTTATTATTATTATTATTATTATTATTATTATTATTAAAAAAAATGATGTGTTTTTATATATATTTTTTTAACTCTATTCTTTCTTTTTATTATTATTATTATTATTATTATTATTATTTCTTTTCCTAATTTTATTTCAATTTTGAATGTTGAAGTTGTTTTCTTTAGTGTACTTAATGAGTTTTGTCTATAAGCTCATCTACTTCAAAATTGGTTTATAAACTATTGTAATTACGAACTGTAAATTGCATATATGCAAACAACCTTGAAAAAAGGGAAAAAATAAAGTATAAAAAAAATAAATTAAAAAGGCTGAAACTAAAAAAACTTAGCAGCAGCTCCTCAGAAAAAAATAGTCTTGTTTGGATTGCTGGAATAAATTAATTTCTTTTTTTTTTTGCATCAGCCATCAGCCCTTTTAGTGACATTTTAATTTGAATATGCATGCGCAAGTACTTCTGTTCTTGCAGGCTTCACTTTATGTAATATGTAACTTAACTTAAAGTAGTGTACGTACAATGTTGAGGTAAACCTACTTGTACTTTACTACATATTATGCTATACTTTATACTTCTACTCTACAACATTTTGGAGGCAAATATTGTACTTTTTTTACTCCACTACATTTCTTTAGTTACTATTTACTTTGCATATTCAGGTTATTAATATAACATATAAATCAATTAATCAATTATAACTTAACATTTAAGTGATGTACACAAAATAATATAATATATATATGCTTCTAAAATGGACCATAATGAGTACTTCTACTTTTGGTACTTTAAGTATATTTTGATGTTAATACTTTTGTACTTAAGTAAAAGATCTGAGTATTTATTCCACCACTGGAAAAAAAATAATACATGTATTGGTTACTTTCAGGTTTCCATTTTTATATTTATGACATTTATAAGATGAATATAAAGTAATTATGATAAAAAACAATTTTATTTGCCAAGTACGCTCATTAGCCAGTTTATTAGGTACACCTAGCAAAATATATTGCATTCCAATACATCAATACAATGCAATAACTCCTCCCTCTCTCCACAACTTGCATGTGGTGTTGTAGTTTGTGCCACTAAGTTACTGTCTCATACAACTTGTTATCTTTAGCAATGCATGCATTTGCACTTTCTAAGTCTATTAAATGTAGTTGATGCATCCTCATTGAAGTTTCTGTCATCTTTCTACACCAGTAACCAGACAATGAGGAGGTGTGTGTGTGCACAATAGGTTTGGCTGGAGAACCTGCTAGAAACAACGAGTTCTTGCCTGTCCTGTCAGTCTGTCACTGGAATGATAATTCTGGTTTAACCTGCTCTAAAATGCTCTGATTTGTTGCCTTTAGGCTCATATGTTACTGCCTACTCTACATTCTTACTGTATGGGCAGGGACAGAGATAGATATGTGACTTTTAGGCGTTAAAAAGCAAAAAAAACGCTTACTGAATTTATTCACTTTCATTGCTCACAGCATCATCATTACTAGTCTTGCAACTTTTCGTCATTGGTTTATGCATTGCATTTTGTTGGGATCAATAATTTACTGGAAGAAATTAAACATAGTTGAGCACATTATTATTTAGTTTATATTTATTTTATTTATACCAGCAATATTTTGGTACTTGATTGATGACAAAAACAGATTACTTGCAGAGTAGAATTTCATTGGTTTAATTGCAAACGCTTTAGTATTTATTATAAGTTTCTTTTTGCAGATACTTTCCTACCCGAGCCTGACAGATCCTGGGTTTATTAGATATTTTTAGAGAGTTTAAAAAGTCTGACAAATGCCATTCGATATTAATTTTTTAACATAAACACAATGTTTGTTAACAATTTTTTACATTTGTTTATTAGAGAATTGTGGACAAACTATGTAATGGTGACACTGTTTCTAAATCACCTCAAACACACTTCTAACATGCAATTTCTTGTTGCCTATTAGATGATATATACGCAGATTAGGGCTGTCAATCGATTAAAATATTTCATTGCATGATTGTCCATGAATAATCGCAAATTAATCACACATTTTTTTCTGCTCAAAATGTGCCCTTTAAGGTACAGATATGTTGGCTATTCTTGTATATTATTTAAACACTATTTCCTTCTGTGCTCTGATGTTTGCTTCAGGATTAAAGGGTTCAACTGGTGGTGGTGGAGGTGGAGGACACAGCGGTCAAAGCTACAACTACACCTTCCACGGAGACCCTCATGCAATGTTCGCTGAGTTCTTTGGTGGCCGCAGCCCTTTCGATCATTTCTTTGCACAAAATGGGGAGGAAGACATGGACATCAACGACCCCTTTGCGCCGTTTGGCATGGGAAGAATGGGTGGCATGGGCGGATTTCACAGGCCCTTTAAATCCCACCCAGGAGGCCCTCGCAGAGCGCACGAGAGGAAGAAGGACCCGCCTGTGATGCACGAGCTGAAGGTGAGCCTGGAGGAGGTCTTCTCGGGCTGCACCAAAAAGATGAAGATCTCCCGCAAGAGACTGAACCCGGACGGCTGCACCATGCGTAACGAAGACAAGATTTTAACAGTCGACATCAAGCGTGGCTGGAAGGAGGGGACGAAAATCACCTTTCCCAAGGAGGGGGATGAAACTCCCAGCAACATTCCTGCAGACGTGGTGTTTGTAGTTAAAGATAAACCCCATCCAGTGTTCAGAAGAGAGGGCTCAGATATAATCTATCCTGCAAAAATATCACTCAGAGAAGTAAGTGAACACTGATGTCTGTAAATATCACTCACATTAATTTTTCTTTTGATACTCTTAAAAATATTGTTTGTTCCAATAACATTTTGTCTAAAGTAGGGCTGTCAATCGATTAAGATATTTAATTGTGATTAATCGCATGATTGTCCATGATTAATCACGATTAATCGCACATGTTTTATCTGTTCAAAATGTACCTTAACGGGAGATTTGTCAAGTATTTAATATCCTTAATGATCAACATGAGTGGGCAAATATGCTTTGAAAATGGCAATGACAGTTTTTCCTCGCCAAAATTTAGCGTAAGTTTGAAGCGTTATTTAACATCCTTCGTGACGAGCTAGTATGACATGGTTGGTACCAATGGATCTTACGTTTTTTAGTTTCATGTGATACTAGTGTCTTCAATCTAGCTTTAAAGCTGAACCCGCTACAACCTCGAGAAGATCAATAGTGTTAATGCGTTAAAGAAATTAGTGGCGTTAAAATGTTAGTAATGTGTTAATTTTGACAGCCCTAGTCTAAAGATATTGATGATCATCCATTCTCTCTCTGTCTCTCTCCAGGCACTGTGTGGATGCACAGTCAACGCCCCGACACTAGACGGCCGAACCATCACTGTGACCTCCAGAGACGTTGTCAAACCTGGAATGAAAAAGCGAATTTCTGGAGAAGGGCTTCCTCTATCCAAGTGCCCCGAGAAGAGGGGCGACATGATCCTGGACTTCACAGTGAAATTTCCTGATAAACTGGGCCAAACCACACGAGATGCACTCAAGCAGATTCTTCCACCGTGACTTGAAGTGATAAAAAGTTTGCCCCCAAAAATCTAACAAGTTTCCAGCAGCCACACTCTACTGTGCAATTTAGTCTGGACGATTGAGGCTCAGGGCAGATTTGGTTCCAGCTGAGTTTAATTTTACCATCTGAACACCAAATCCATTTTCTTACCCGGCAACTAGTCAGTTAAATGGGTGTCTTAAGACTGAGAGCAGCTTACATTACATTTTGTGTGTGCTTTCAGCGGAGGTTGAGTAACAGTGTTAAGTAACAGCCTGCTACAGTGTCGGATTTAAAGAGGAGAAGTAAATAGTGCAAAGTATAAAGTGTGTACATAGATAATGATACAAGGTGTCATGTGATAGGTTATGGAGTTTTTTGTTTTTTTTAATTCACTTTGAAATGTAATCTAGTAAGGATTTGTTTTTGGGGAGCCAGCTAATTTACAATACCTCAGGTGCAGTGACGCATGCTTGAATGTAGCTTTAACTACATTACTCAGCAGGACATGATTTTTGGTTGCCTTTAAGGCTTAAATACAGTGTGGAAAACATTGGATCTGATCCTTTGTATCAGCACCAGTACTGACTATATGAAGCAGATCAGATGTAACTGATCAACGTTAAATACACTTTGTTTGTCCATTCAGTAGGGCTGACCCAAATGCTTCAAAGCTTCGACTGTTGCCATGGTATTCCACCTCCAAATCACTATTCAAATGCTTCATTTTTGAATTATCTTTTTTTAAATATAGGTATTTAACAATAATGTAGAATTCTCCAAATAGCCCGTGAAATAAGGAATAATCCCACAACATTATTAATTATTATATATATTATTATATATAATATTTGTAGTTATTATCAGACGGATGTCGCTGTTTGTTGTGCGAACATGTCAGCCTGTTGCGCTGCGAAGCTTCGGGACAGCCCTACTACAATTCAGTGTTTCAGTTATCTACCCTCAGAGTCAAAGTGGGCCGCCAGTTTTTGGGCCACAATATCATAAATGATTAAAATATGCACAAGCCTAATGATAATGATGTATGGATGTTTCCAGTTATAATTAATAAGAGATATTAAGTTATGTGATCTTGCGTAAAAATGATTCCAATGAGTTGCAGATTTAGAATTTAGGAAAGAGCACTACTAAGTACTTTGTATCTTCAGATTTTTGAGTTTAGAGAGAACAAAAAGTCAGATTGGTGTATCCCTGGTGTTTAAGATGGCATACTTTGCAAAATGTTTACTTTTACCTTATTTATCCGGGAGTACACAGCTTATTACTTGTGTAAAATATCGGCGGGAAGACTTTTTGTGCCAAATAATTGTCCCTATGTAATTATAATATATGTGTGTGTGTGTGTGTGTGTCTACAAGTATGTTGAGAGCATGTGTGTATTCTGTTACGTGTGACTGACAAACTACCAAAAGCTATTTACAACATTCGTAACCTTTGAGGGTGCTTAACCCACAGTGTGGATGATATTTAATTTCCTTATTGCTCTGTTTGACTTCTTAAAGACAGTGAGTTTATTTCTTTTTTTTTTAATACCCAACATTACGGAGGACGGAACCTTTCAAGATAAAAAAATAAATGAATAAATAAATAAATGACTTGTTAAATAAATAAATATGTCATTAAATGTAGCAAAAATAATATTAAAAATAGATGTAGGCATTAATTCATTGATAAAATGTGACATAAATTGATATTTCTGTTTTAATTTGCTTCTTTATTTATTTATCTTTTTGTTAATTACCTTATTTATTATTATTCATTTACTCTTCTGTTTATTAATACATCAATAAATACATACATTTAAAAATTAAATTAAAAAAATAAAAATAAAACATAATTTAGAATTAATACAAAAATAAATAAAGAGGCAAATTAAAACAGAAATAACAATTTAGATGTCACATTTTATGAATTAATTAATGGTTACATTTATTTTTTATATAATTTTTGCTATATTTAATGACAATTATTTTTTTATCGAGTCATCTATCTATTTATTCATTTTTTTTGGCAGGTTTTGTCCTCCATACAACACGGCATCAGTCTGTTCCCGGCTAAATATTGCAGAGATGTGAAAATAAGTTTAAACCTCCGACTTAAAGGCCTGAAGAAAATATTTTTGTTTAATTATTTTGTCTTATATCTGTTATAGCTTGTACCTGACAGCATTCGCTCCAAGATGTGCAGCATCTGGAAATATGAAGTTTCACACTAAATATATTGAACTCTGTCATATTCAGCCTCATGCACCTCTGACTGCAGTGATGAAGGAAGTTAGTTCATTTTCACATTTTAAGTTGTTTTTTTGGTGTTGACTGAGTTTTAAGTTTCTAACGTGGTTTAACATGAATGTAGAGATGCGTTATCTCTGTAATGTGTAACTTTTTTTGTTTAAAAAAAAGGATATTTACTTTTTTTTCCCCCTTGCAAACGTTTTTCCTTTTTAAGGGAAAAGGACATAAACATCATCATGTTGTTTTATTTCATGTTTATGTTGTTTTGAAATGCCTCAGGTTGGGATTCAAGATATTTTTAACAACAAAGCTTTTATGAATTGATAATGTAGTGGACATTTTTAATAGACCCTTCTTATGCTGTGATGATTTGCATTTCCACATTAAAGAGACTGGCAAATATCTAATCAATTATGGCCTACATGTTTAGTTATTGAGGACATTTCATGGTAGTCTTTAACATCCTGTTATCATATTTGACAATTGAAGATTCAAGAAAAGTTGTCAGTTTTTCTTCATATGTCTGCAGTACTTTTTTAATTTATCTTTAAATTATGATTATTTTGTTTACAAATTTAAGTTGCGGTGAGACTCGAAGCTGTGATCTAACTGTATGCAACATGGTCTTGTAGCAAAATGTGACGGCCTGGATGGAGAGCTTAGTTTCACTGGCAGTGTAGGAGCCAAATATTAAAAAGGACAAATTAAACCTGCAGTAGGCAACAATTTTTTGGCATCATTGGGAAAATAATTTCATAATAACCTTTAAGCATTTTGTAATTCAAGTGTTCTGAGAGAAAACTAGACTTCTGCCATGGATGTATAAAGAGAACTGGATACAGCGTTGGAGGCGGGGCCCTTGTTCATTCCTATGAAAGTTGCTCAGTGGCGCTTGAAGCCTAAATGGCTTGACTTCCGTCTGGAAAAGTACCCGGATCTTGGGCACGTGGAACAGGCACAGTAGCGTTCGCTCGGTCACATGAATCTCAACGTCACGCCGTGGTCACGGCTTGCACTCCAGCCTCGGTCTGGGTCTCATTCACATGAACGGAGGAAGGGAAATAACTCTGGATTTGGCCATTAGTTCATTTTACAACTTAAAAAAATATTTTTTTTTAAATAAGGGCTATTAGAGTGTTCGTACTGGGAAGTTGATTCACCTCAAAAAAAATGATCCGCTGGGTTACAGACGTCTCTTTCGCCAATGTAAGTCTATGGGAAAAAGTATTTTTGGGCGCAACGCATCACGACTGACACGGAAGTTGCAGTACCGCCGTTTGGCCACTACGAAAGTCGGGATCGACGACCGGCACTCTTCCTGGGGGGTTGGGCTGACTTTGGTATTTCCTCAACTTTTTTCAACATGGCTTCCGGGTCAGAAACTTTCTCATTTTACAGCTAAACAGTACACTACAAAATGTTTTTGAAAACATTTGAGGAGAGAATTACAGTAACAGAATATTGTTTCATATTTGCTCAGCGCTGCCTAGTATGACTGTTTGATCGGAGTTCGCGAGTGATTGACGGATGCTCAGAGATGGCAAGGCTCCAGCTCGGCTCTTAAAAAAGTCATAGTATAGTATGTTGAAAAATTTCATGAAAAAAAGTCATAGTATAGTGCCTCCAAAAATGTCATGAAAAAAAGTCATAGTATAGTACCTCCAAAAATTTCATGAAAAAAAGTCACAGTATAATATGTCAAAAATTTCAGGGAAAAAGTCATAGTATAGTACGTCCAAAAATTTTATTAAAAAAATTCATAATATAGTATGTCGAAAATTTTCATGGAAAAAATTCACAGTATAGTACATCCAAAAAGTCATATAATGTGTCAAAAAATATTAAAAAAAAAAAGTCATGGTATAGTATGTCGAAGAATTAAAAAAGTAATAGTATGTCGAAAAAAAAAAAATCATGTCGAAAATGTTTTAAAAAGTCGGATACTGAAAAAAAAAAATGAATAAAATGAGTCACAGTATAGTATGTCGAAAGAAAAGTCAGTAAATATGTCGATAAAATAGAGTCATAGTATAGTATTTCAAAAAAGGCAAAAAAGTCATAGTATATTATGTCAAAAGAAAAGAAAGAATAGTCATAGTCATGTCGAAAAATTGAAAAAGTAAAAGTATAGTATGTCGAAAAAAGTTGAAAAGTCATAATATAGTATCTCGAAAAACTTTTAAAAGTCGGATGTCGAAAAAAATCAGTTAATGTGTAGAAAAAAATGTCATGGTATATTTCGAAAGAAAAAAAAAAAATCATGATATAGTATGTCGAAAAAAGGCAAAAAAGCTATAGTAAAGTATGACAAAATAAAAAAAAGTCATAGTATTGTACACTTTTTCTGTGCTAGATCCTAAATTTGCACTTTGTGCCAATTACTTATTAAAAATGGTAATTTATCATCTTATAAAGAATTCTTGATAAATTCAAAAATGCCTGTTAAACCAAAGGAGTATGCTGTACTGTTGATCAACCTTTCAATTCAGAAGATTGTGTGGAAAATATTTATACATGCACTATGTATAAATATATATATATAAATATATATATATATATATACATATATATATATATATATGAGTTCAATAAAGAAAGCTTTAAAAAAAGAAGTATGTCTTTGTGTAACTTCATATAGGCAATACTATTGTTTCCAATAGTATGTGTTTGGTAGGCATATGTTTAATATCCTTGTGAAGTGATCTTTTTTGCATTATGACTTTGCATTATTTTATCTTTTATCTCACTTTTGTTTTACTCAAGAAACTGTTTACTCTCATCAAGTTAGAAACAATAGCATAATAAGAGTTCCGGTTACAACCTTCAAAATAAAACTTCTACAGTAGACAGTGGTGTAGTGATGCACCGAGACAACCAGAGGGCAGTGTATACTCAATACTATCAGCGCTCTTGTGGAAAACATCTACTTTATCAAGCGCTGCAGACATAGTTTCATGCTGACATTTATGCCTCTGTTAATACTTGTGACTTTGACACCACATCTGGGCTAACTTAAAGCAGTCACTATATCCTTAAAAAAATCATGTGCCTCCGGTGTTCCTAACGGCATCTGCAAGATTTCACAGACCGGAGGAAAAACAACCAATCAGAGCTGAGCTGGTGCCTTGCCGTCTCTGAGTAGCTGTCAATCACTCGCGAACTACGATCAAACTGATCAAATATGAATCAATATTCTGTTACTGAAATGCCTATTTCTTGCCTCAAATGTTTTCAGAAACATCTTGTAGTGTACTGTTTAGCTGTAAAATGAGAACGTTTTGTGACCCGGCAGCCATGTTGAGATCAGTTTAGGAAATACCAAGCACCGCACACCAGCCGGAGCACAGCCGATAGAAACGCTTTCTCTCTCTGAAATGACCTGTGATTCGCCAAAGTTTCCCGTCATCGGCTAGATTTTTAAAGAATTTTTAGATTTGTTTTAATGTCTGAAAACAGAGCCATGAGGAGGTGCAGAAGTCTGGTTTTCTCTCAGAACACTTGAATTACAATATGCTGAAAGGTTATTATGGATTTCTTACCCAATGATGCCAAAAATATTCTGTCTACTGCAGGATTAAAGTCATTGTATCTTTTGGTCATTCGATTTTCCTTTCACAAACGGATACTAAAAACAAAAAATTAGTGGTTATTTGATTTTCATTTTAAAATACAAAAATTGATATTGAAATACAAGACATTTTCCTTTATCGGGGTCAAAAAGGGATGAACTAAACTTAAAAAACAGGTTGATTTTCATTTTCTATTTCTAAAAACAAAAAATAAAATCACTAAAACACAGAAACGAAAAAACGCCCTGTTTTTTCATAGTCTGCGACCGGAAGTTGCCATTTACAAAGTAAGAGATGATGACAATGCTGTGTATGAGAGAGAAAAACCAGCACGCGCTGCTGTTTAAATGAAGGTGATGGACATGAATCAGGGAAGAAGACATGTCATGTCACAGCATCGCCCTCATACGCGCTCTTACTTTGTAAAGGGCAACTTCCGGTCACAGACTATGAAAAAACAGGGCGTTTTTTCGTTTCTGTCTTCTAGTGTTTTTGTTTTTAGAAATAGAAAATGAAAATAAAGATAAAGAAAAACGTCTTGTATTTCAATATTAATTTTCGTATTTTAAAACAAAAATAAAAAAAACACTTGTTTTTAGTTTTTTAGTATCTTTTAGTGAAAGGAAAATAAAACGACCAAAAGATACTCTGACCGTTTAAATCAAAAAAGTGCCCTAAAACAGCACTCTCATGCCTCATTCTTTTACTGAAGCACGAAAAACAGAAGAAATCTAAAATAATACAGCATCCAGTGAATTCAAGTTCACAGTTGTCTGACAAGTCGCATTTTTTTGTCATGGTATTTAAGCCTTTAAAACAGTCGCTCCACTGGGAATTGGGGATTTACGAGTGAACCTGAAGGCATCATAGTTCCACCCCTGCTGGGCTGACAGACAGAAAGCTAAATCTACAGCAGCACACCGACATACAGGTACTGTTCTTACTACAATCTGCCCAAGAAGAGTCGACCTGTCAGCAGCAGAGCAGCAACACATACTGGGACCTTAATCTGCCAGCGTGTCGGTATTATTTAACAACTCCCAGCAGCTCCATTAGCAGGCTAAGCTAGCAGGAAGAAGAGCTAAACTCCGGTAAGAAGAATGACTGACCGGCCTGCCATGTTTACTCCTCTCTCATCAGCACAGTGAAGCTAGCTCACTAACCTCAGCTGTCCAGTCCTCTCCAGGAACAAGACACGCTTCTAATGTAGGGATTAAACAGTCATTGAGTCAACTAGCTTCAGGTTTGTAGAAGCTACATGCTAAACTGCTAGCTTGAGTTGTTTATGTTGCAAGAAGTGTGTGCCTCCCAGCTAGCAGCTAACATTAGCTCTATGTGATGTCCCTGACTGTCCTAGCTGAGGTGTGTAATGGAAATGATGTCAATAATCCCGAGATGAGTCCTAATGAACGTCGAAATAAGGATCTCAAACAGATGAAATGTCTTTGTTAATGTATTTTATTCTTGCAAGAAGAGGCAACTGGTTATACAGAGTCACACAAAGTCTGCAGAAGAGTGCACTGCATTAGAGATTATTACAGTGTGATTATATAGAAATCTACAACAGGGACTGTGAGAAAATGAGTTGTTTTGCACAGATAAGGAGTTGTTTTACTCAGACAGTGTCCCAGTAAAAGTAAACACTCAGTACTTTCCCACTACATGAGACGAAGAGCACACAGACAGTAACTTTCCACTGTTGCATAAAGAGACATCATTACATACAATGTCATTTTCCATTACAGGTGTAACTTTAAAGTGGAGGTAATTAGACAGTGCTTATTGGAACCAACATTATACACTATTTAGAGGAGATGTAATAACAGCATGTTATAACAAAGACAGCCTTCTATCACCTGAAGAATATAGCAAGAATTAGAGGACTGATGTCTCAGCAGGATTTGGAAGAACTAGTCCATGCATTTATCTTCAGCCGACTTGACTACTGTAACGTTGTCTTTACTGGTATTCCTAAACAAATGGATCAGACAGCTGCAGCTGATTCAGAACCTGCTGCTGCTAGAGTCCTCACTAAGACCAAGAAAGTGGATCATATCAGTCCAGTCCTGGGGTCTCTACACTGGCTCCCTGTCTCTCTCAGATTGATTTCAAAATACTGCTGCTGGTTTACAAAGCACTAAATGGTTTAGGGCCAAAATACATTTCTGATCTTCTGCTATGTTATGAACCATCCAGACCTCTCAGGTCATCTGGATCAGGTCTGCTTAGTGTCCCCAGAGTCAGAACTAAACATGCAGAAGTTCAGTTTTTATGCACCAAATATCTGGAACAAGCTTTCAGAAACCTGCAGGACCGCTCCAACTCTGAGTTCTTTTAAATCAAAGCTTAAAACTTTCCTGTTTGCTGCTGCCTTTTATTAAACCAGCTAATGATCTTATATACTGAACTAGAGCTTTTACTGTTGTGTGTTATACTCTATTTTAGCTTCTATCCTAGCTTTTATTTTTAGCTTGTTTTTATTTTCTAATCTTTAATGTTTTTATAACTGTTTTAATAATGTCTTAATGTTCTTTTGCATTTTGTCGCAATGTTCTTGAATGTTTATGTAAAGCACTTTGAATTGCCCTGTTACTGAAATGTGCTCTACAGATAAAGCTGCCTTGACTTGCCTTACACTTGTTGTCCCTGCTTTGATAAATGTATGAAAATTAAAGGGTTTCTGTGTGTGTGTTTTGCAGCTGAGGGACATCCCACTGCAGGCTGCTGGACATGACAGATCCAGCTATGTAAGCTGCTCTGATGTGTGGACTTGGACATCCATTCAGCGCCTGGTTGAGACCGCTTTCAAGCTGGTCTGGAGGAGGACCACACCACTACTGTGAAGTAAACATCCAACAGACCTGCAGCTGATTCGGCTGAACAGGTGTATGTTGGTCTGGTTCGTAGCATAACTCCCCCAGAGCAGCCTCCCTCCCTTTCCCTCCCCTTCCCCTCCCATCTGCTCTCCCTGTAGCACTTACAATGCCTCTGGGTTTGGGAAGAAGGAAGAAGGCGTCCCCGTTGGTGGAGAACGAGGAAGCGGAGCCCATCCGCGCAGGTCTTAATGTGCCAGGTATGGATGGCCTAGATGGAGGTGTTGTCGGGCTGGGAGAAGGTGCCACCTCCGAAGGTCTACCTCCTCCACACAGCAGCATGCGACCTCGCCTCATCTTCCACACTCAGCTTGCTCACGGCAGCCCCACAGGCCGCATAGAGGGCTTCAGTAATGTGCGGGAGCTTTATGCCAAGATTGGTGAGGCCTTTGGGATACCGCCGGCTGAGGTGAGTCACTCTGCTGAATGTGATGATTGTGAGTTCATCAGGAGAGAAAGCATTATGGTAAATCTTACTTGTTGGTTGTGTCCCCCCACAGGTTATGTTTTGCACACTGAACACTCACAAGGTGGACATGGATAAGCTGTTGGGAGGTCAGATTGGGCTAGAGGACTTTATTTTTGCCCACATTAAAGGACAGCGAAAAGAAATAGAGGTGTACAAAGGAGAGGATGCACTAGGGTTGACGATCACTGATAATGGAGCTGGCTACGCTTTCATCAAGGTGAGTTGGTGTTAAAATAGCCTAGACAATTGATTTGTATTGACTCAAGGACCCACAGGGGAGGGCATGACCCTGGACTATTTTTGTGAATATGAAATGAGAATAGATTACACGTGGCAGGGAAAAAGGGATGAGCTGGATTATTTATTTGAGTTTTTCTGCTTTCAGAGAATCCGCGAAGGGAGCGTCATCCACCAGATTCAGGTCATCAACGTAGGCGATATGATCGAGTCGATCAATGGCCATCGCCTGATTGGGTGTCGACACTATGAGGTAGCCAAGATGCTGAAGGAGCTGCCCAAAGGGAAGGAGTTCACTATCAAGCTGGTGGAGCCTCTCAAGGCCTTTGGTAGGTGTCGGAGGAGTCATCTGATATTTGTTTGTTCAGCTCCACAATCTCAGATGTGGTGTGACAGCACAATGTGCTCCTTCAGTCAGAGCCTCATCTGCTCTCCCTTGACAACCACTCAGCACACATTCAGCGTGATTTATGCTTGCCGCATACGAGAGGGTCGCGAGTCCCCACACAGCCAATGTGACGTCACATTATCAGACACGGCCCTTGGCGAGGGTTCTGTGCAGCAGGTTTTCGTTTGTTGTTGCACATCCAAATTTTTCTAACTAAGCGGACGTGGATGGGCGGAGAAAATGGAGAACTTTGAGGAGCTTTGAGTAGCTTTGAGTATGTCAGTTTGCCGTGAAGAGAAACCCGCATAGAGTATAAAAGATCCAAATATTTCCTCGTCACGATTCTACGTCAGCTCATGTCCGTGCAACAATCCTTTCGGAACGTATAACAGAGGCTAGACTGGAGTACTCGCAACGGTCACTGATGGCAAACAATGCTGTCGCGAGTGGCTATGAAAGCGGTATTTAAGTCTAGATCTTACTGTGTTTTAGTCACCAAACTACATGTTGTTTACACCTTATTTTGGTTCTCAGTGCTTCTCCTGGCTTTATAGTTGATAATCTAACATTTTATTGCATAAAATTAATAGACACAAGCCTGACTTAATGAAATAAGTACCCTTGCTGCATGTATGAAACACATTATGGCATACTTAGGTGCCCTTTGGGTCCATTTGAAAAGATACAGGGCCAAACAAACTGTATTTACTGACTCACAGCTGCACTATTAATTAGAAATGTGCAGTGGGAGCAAACTGAGATTGAGTTTGTCTACAAAGGGTAAGAAGTGCAACAGGGCATGATGTTCAGCTCTGTAAAAGCTGGAGAATAACAGGAGGAAACACGATTTTTTAAGTGTTAAGGGATATCTTTTTAATTATTGTGCGTAGATATGATCGGCCAGCGATCTGGAGGGTCCAGGTCCTCATCAGGGGTTCAGCTGGGGACCGGCAGAGGAACTCTGCGGCTGCGCTCTAAAGGTCCTGCTACTGTGGAGGAGCTGGTGAGTGTTTTTACAACCCCTGTGGAATAACAGTTCTCTGTATTGTTTAGAAAACATAATCCCGTTGCATTGCCTGACGCTGTGCGTTGGATTGTTTTTCTCTTCAGCCCTCTGCGTTCGAGGAAAAGGCCATTGAGAAAGTGGATGACCTGCTTGAGAGCTACATGGGCATCAGAGACAGCGAGCTGGGTAAGTGTACGTTTGTTGGCTCTACAGGAGTCAGAATTAGTTTTTGTCGCTTGCTGTTCTCTAAATGCCCTCTCTCCGTCTCCTCAGCGGCTACCATGGTGGAGCTGGGAAAGGACAAAAAGAACCCTGATGAGTTTGCCGAGGCTTTAGATGAAACCCTCGGGGACTTTGCCTTCCCGGATGAATTTGTTTTCGACGTCTGGGGCGCCATCGGCGATGCTAAGGTCGGGCGAGTGTAACCACAAACTAACGGAGCAGAACAACCTATGTGTGACACCCACAACATTCAGCACTACTAGGAAACACAACACTACCGTCATGAGTTTGTTTTTTATTCCAGTGTATACTCCTACTATTATTATTTAGAGTGCACCCTTTTGGGAGACTCTGCCTGGACGAAGAGGATGATGGCAGTTAACGGGAGAAGGTGACTGTGATGACTTCCCAAGTGCTTTTTTTTTTTTTGTCTTCCGGCTTTTTCCAGAAACTACAAGCACGCTGATGAGCATTCCCTTTGACCGCCTCACACAAACCTGCATGTCATTGTTGTAGTTGCTGGCAGTGGAACAAGCACAGCACAATTCTCTAATATGGGAGAAATGAAAGACAACGGCTAATACAAAGTACATCTTTGATAGCAAAAAAAAAAAGAAATGTGATTTTTTTTTTTTTTTTTTTTTTTTTTATTGTTCACATTGCACTGTGTTGCACTGCGCTGTAAACCAACAACAGATGGGAACTGAGATTGCATTGTACCTCACCTGGTGAGCAGCACAGTTATTGCACAGTACAAGCCAGGCGTCGGCCTCCCTGAGTTAAAAATGTCGTCCTGAACTACTCGCTGTTACTGTTATGGATCAGTTTTATAAGCATGTGCTATTATATTTTTATCTTCATAATGAATTCTGCTGTTTTTTGTTTTTTTTATTTTGGTAAAAGAAAAATTTGTCATAGTAACGTGTAGCTCACTGACTGAGAGATCAGTGGTGTTTGTTCACCTTTAACACACTCCATGCTGTAATGAAGTTAACACTCCAGTCTTACTTTCATACATCTCACCGTGTTACAGAGAATCAGTGTTAATTGACCTTTTATCGAAGGTGAGAATGGTTCCAGGTTTGTGTCGACTTATTTTTTTATAGCTAGTGTTTTTATATGAAGTGATGTGATGTCTATTTTAAAACAGGGTTTGTTTAACAGATGAAGGATTTGATCTTGTGTTGCAACTACTTTATTTTGAAGCATTACAGAAGGCAGTATTAAAGAAGAGAAAGGCAAGAGATGGAGTAGTTGTGTAAAAAGGAATTTGTTAAGAAAACAATGCCTTCATTTCATGCATTTTATACGTTCCTGTTAGAAGTATACATTCTGGTGCTTCATTGGAGCAGAATGAAACCAAACTACTTCCATCACGTGTCGCAATGACTTGTGTTGTTCATCGAGAGGAAAAAACGGGCAATGCTGCACCAACTACTCAGCGTAGGCGTCTTAAATAAAACATTTTGGTGTTAACCTTTTAAGTATATCCAAATGTATGAAGCTATTTTGTAGTTTTGTTTCATTCTTCAGAGTTAATGAATATCTAAATGTAATGAAACTGATGCTAGAACACTGTAACACTGAGAAGAACACATTATTTTGATGGCTTTGTATTACACTGTTGTCAATGTCCAATTATAATGCAATAATAACATCGACATGGCAGTTTTCCTTTTTGTTTGGTCTTTCCTAAACACAGAGAGTACATTCAGACATCACTAGTTTGGTGTGTAAAAACATGTTTATATTAACGCAAAAAATAACGCGTTAACGCAAATACGTTTTAACGCCACTAATTTCTTTAATGCGTTTACGCAACTTGTTATTTTTTGGTTATAGCGGGCTAGCTAGCATGAAGGGGGCTAAATAACATTCCAAACTTGCACAAAATTTTGGCGAGGAAAAACTGGCATGGCCATTTTCAAAGGGCTCCCTTGACCTCTGACCTCAAGATATGTGAATGAAAATGGGTTCTATGGGTACCCACGAGTCTCCCCTTTACAGACATGCCCACTTTATGATAATCACATGCAGTTTGGGGCAAGTCATAGTCAAGTCAGCACACTGACACACTGACAGCTGTTGTTGCCTGTTGGGCTGCAGTTTGCCATGTTATGATTTGAGCATATTGGTATGCTAGATGCAGTACCTGTGAGGGTTTCTGGACAATATTAGTCATTGTTTGGTGTTAGTAATTGATTTCCAATAATAAATGTATACATACATTTGCAAAGCAAGCATATTTGCCCACTTCCATGTTGATAAGAGTATTAAATACTTGACAAATCTCCCTTTAAGGTACATTTTGAACAGATAAAAAATGTGTGATTAATTGCTATTAACTATTTTAATGATTGACAGACCTAGTTTATATATTTAGATCAGATAAGAGTGTTTTCCAACATTCACAGAAACCAGCCCTTGGTGTGTTTGTTTCTTCTCACCTGTGCTCCTGAAATATATATGACATTTAACCAGAAATCACTTTGAGTGTCAGCAGGCTATCAGAGGTAATGTAATAAGATACACGTTAGTGAACTTGATAGTGCTGGTCGAGCTCAGCGGGGTCACCTCCGGGCCTTTGTCTCAGTTCAACACAGCATGTTTAAATTATAAATGTTGTAAGAAAGTGTTTGCAGCAGTTTTGATTTCTGTTTACCTTCTAAAATCACCGTTGTGCATCTACCATACCTCCTGTATTTGTTGTTCTTTTCACTAAAAAATAGAGCACTTTCTTCTTCTTTTTTCTATGAAGAAGAAAGACATGCCTTTTTGTCTCAGCTGGAGTCCGGAGCCCTGTTGTGACTGACAGATGAGGGGTGGTGACATGTCCTTTATTTACTACAAGTGAAGTAAACCTGTTCTTCAAGTCCCTGTTGATCTATAACCCTGGTTGCTCATCAACAGTGTCCAGATTACTCTGTGGACTCGGCAGTCAGAGAGGAGCACTTCTTCTTCCTAACAGAGCACTTTCTGCCTCAAACAAACTACAGCTATAACAGCAGCCTCCCTTCCAACAGGAACCAGCCATGGCGCGCCCTCGTGCTTCCTCTCAGCCTGGAAAACTTTCCTTTTTCCAGAGTCCCAAGGTAGCTTCGGCCCTTCGACCTCGGGCTGTTTCCTCGCGCTCGGGCTCCGTGCTTGAAGAGGAGCTGTCTTGTCCCGTCTGCTGCGAGATCTTCAGGGACCCCGTGGTGCTCAAGTGCAGCCACAGCTTCTGCCGAGCCTGTCTGCAGCAGTTCTGGAACAAGAAGAAGGCCAGACGCGAGTGTCCCATCTGCAGGAGGAAGTGCTCCCTGACGGAGCCCACGGTCAGCCTGGCGCTGAAGAACGTGGCCGACACCTTCCTGAGGGAGCAGGATCGCAGGACGGCCTCGTCCGGAGCAGGGGACGGGGCCGACGGGACGGGGGAGCATGAAGCGGTGGTGGAGGAGAAGTGCATCACACACGGGGAAGTTCTCAAGCTCTTCTGTCTGGATGACTTTGAAGCCCTCTGCTGTGTTTGTCACACCTCCAAGAAGCACCAGGGACACCGAGTGTGTCCCCTGGACGAGGGAGCGCAGGACCTCAAGGTGACGTGTTCTTCTTTAGCTGCAGTTTGTTGTGGTTTTAAACCGACTACAGGCTTTCAATCATTGGTGGAAAGGCAGTGAAGGGTTTAAGCTAGAGGTGGGAATCACCAGAGGCCCCACGATATGATATTATCACGATACTTAAGTCAAGATACGATCTTATTGCGATTTTAAACATTTTGCGATATGATAAGTATTGCAATAAGATATAATGCGATTTATTACCTTTTTTAAACTGCAAATTATGCAGTTTGTCAACCTTTGTTTTATCTTATAAGATACAGTTTTCATTCACATGTCTTGAGGTCAGAGGTCAACGGATACCTTTGAAAATGGCCATGCCAGTTTTTTCTCGCCAAAATTTAGCGTAACTTTGGAGCGTTATTTAGCGTTCTTCCCGACAAGCTAAAATGTTAGGCGGGCCGGCAGTTCAGGGCCGGCTCTAGCCCTTTTGGTGCCCTAGGCGGAATTCGGATTTGTAGCCCCGCGTCACCGGCAGCGCCACTCTAGGTTTAGGGTTCAACCATCCAGAACCCTAAACCTAGCCCCGTAAACCGCAACACATAAATCAGAAATTACAATGGTTTTAAGACAAAAATTAAGTTTAATAACTGTAATCTATTATAAATTAAATAATTTGATAAATTGATCCCTGATATTGTTGGTTTGTTGTTAAGTGTTTAGTCAGTTTCACTACAACGAGAGTTACGGGGGTTACACCACTGCAGTGAAATTAAGAAACATAGTTATTCCTGACCTCCCTTCTGTGCAAAGTCAGGAACATAAGAATCAACTACCATTTTAGTGTCTAAATGATCATTTACAATGATAATTGTACACTAATTTTGTCACTTCCTCTACCCTCGCCCACCTTTAGGCAGAGCTGAGGAAAGATCTGGTTCCTCTGAAGAAAAACCTGCGTTGCCTGTATGAAGCCAAGCAGGAGTGTGATGACACAACTGTGCACATGAAGGTATCAATAAACACAGGTGGACCAGCATGACCGCTGATGTGACTGTTACTGAAGCTCAGCCACGTTCTGTTGTGGTGTGTAAACATGTCAGCCAAGGAGTTAGAAAAGCCACCTGGCTTGCTTTTTAGGGTGCAAGTTCTCAGATTGGGTCTTAATGTTTTTTTTGGACAGAGCAGTCAGAGCTACAGTATTTGTATTTTACTGTTTACTTCAAAAACAAGAACACTAAGTTAGCAATTTTGACACTTCTAGAAAAGGATTCTATGCCTCCGTGCCGGCGACAGACGTGGCCGGAACCATTATGTTTTCAGGTTGTCCGACCCATTCTAGTGAACGTGATATCTCAGGAACGCACGGAGGGAATTTCTTCAAATTTGGCACAAACGTCCACTTGGACTCAAAGATGAACTGATTGGATTTTGGAGGTCAAAGGTCACTGTGACCTCACGTCCGTCCCATTCTCGTGAAAGCGATATCTCAGGATGAACTGATTTGAATTTCGTGGTCCGAGGTCACATTTTTGGCCTTATATCAAGAATTTATATGCTAATTATGACAATTTCACACACATTTCTAACAGGATGAAATGATTTAGTGATGACATTTTGGATGTAAACTGCAACTTGACTTATTGGCGGAGGCATACAACCGGGAGGCAGAAATTCTAGTTTGAATCAGGATTGTTCGCTAAACGCAGAAGTAGAGCACCCCTATAATATAGTATTTTTTAGAGGGATACCTGGACAAAACTTGCCCAGGTATATACTGTATAACATACTGATGTTTTTAGAGATACCAAATACAGGAAATTAGGGAACTGCAAGGTCATAACAGGATATAACAGGGATGTTCTTTTTGTTTTATGGCCAGAGAAAACATTAAATGTACAAAATATTAAGGACACTTACTTACTCAAGATGTACACACAAGTATTATTTAGAGATGTAGATAAACCGAGGCTGGCATGAATAAGATAACTAGACTACAACTCAGTATGTGTCACATTATTGTGCACTCACTGTATTTCCGTGTTGAGCCTTGTTTCCATATGTGCTAGAGTCAGACTCAGGCCACAGAGAAGCAGATCAAAGAGGAGTTTGAGCAGCTGCGGGAGTTTCTGCAGAAGGACGAGACCGCTCGACTGGCTGCCCTGCAGCTGGAGGACGAGGAGAAGAAAGAGCTGGTGAAGAAAAAGTCGGAGAGCATCACAAGAGGCATCCTCACCTTCTCTCACGCCGTCATTGCTATCGAGAATGAGATTGCTTCCAGTGATGCTCTCTTCCTTAAGGTAAGTGTTTATACATGTTTCTCTATGAATGCATCTGATCCTGCAAACAGTTAATGCTCTATTTTTCTCTTGATTTCAGAATTATGCCAACATAAAGAAAAGGTGACCATCTTCTGCATCTGTTCTGTATACCAGATTTGGCTTACAAGTTGTTCAGTATCCGTAAATTCCTGTGTGATTTTTTTCTCATAGAGCTCAGATCCCTCAGAACGATCCAGGAAAAGTTTCAGGTCCTCTTATAAATGTAGCCAAGCATGTCAGTTCACTCAAGTACCATGTGTGGGAGAAGATGGCGGAGCTGGTTCAGTACAGTAAGCACTCTTGACTTAACTCTGTGTTTGAGGTTTGGTAATATATTAAATGTAATTATTTTGAACCAAGTCAGCACAGTTGTTTTGGAGCAGGTGTTAAAGGACCAATATGTAATGTATTTATTGTAATAAATCATAAAATGACCATGATATGTCATTAGAGATTAAGGAAACATGCCGAATTGAAATACTGGCTTCTCCGAAAACAATGCTACGGCCAGTATGTTCTCCTTTGTTTTGGATCTGTGTGATCCCATCCACTGCCCGTTTCAACACCCTGTTGCCACATATGAAACAAATTGGCATGCAAACTACTAACTAACTAACTAACTAACTAACTAACTAACACATGCTATCAGTCACACCGGAGGAGCGGACGGGCAACGGCTCCAATGTCTTCAATTTGGACTGCTGTTACCTATTTAAAATGCTTGCTGTCAGTCCTACATTCCTTTAATCAATAGTTTGACCCTGAGGATGACCAGTGTCCAGTCAATATGTGCTGGCCTTGTTTTTAACCATGTAGCCTTGTCAGCTTCTTAAAATGGTTCGTATTTAACAAAGCAGTGTGCCTTGAGTTCCCTTTTCATTCTTTTACAAAATCACCATCTGTTTTTTCCCCCGTTCAGCACCCATCACCCTGGACCCCAACACCGCCTACCCCTGCTTGTCCCTCTCCCCAGACTTGTCCTGCGTCACCAACAGTGGATGCCTCCAGAAGCTCCCGGACAACCCTGAACGTTTCGGCCACTTTGTGTTCCTGCTGGGCTCAGAGGGCTTCACTTCGGGCCGCCACGCCTGGGAGGTGGAGGTGGGCGACAAGGCGGACTGGATGCTCGGGGTGGTCAAGAAGTCCGTCGACAGGAAAGGTCGCATCTCGGGCTGTCCAGAGGGCGGCTTCTGGATGATCTCGCACTACGAGGGCGAGTACGCAGCCATGACAAGGCCCAGCACCCCGCTGCATCTGCAAGGAGTGCTGACCCGAGTCAGGGTGCAGCTTGACTACGACTCCGGCGAGGTGACCTTCTCTAACCCCGTCAGCATGACGCCCATCCACACCTTCACCGACTTCTTCACTGAGAAGATGTACCCCTTCTTCTGCCCTGGAGCCAACATCAATGGGAATAACCCCAACCCACTTAAGATTTGCACCGCCAAGGTGGCAGTGTGGAACAGCGCCACATGGTGAAAACGTACAGACAGAAGTGTATTTCAAATGGAAGAAATTACCCAAGTGTGTATTAACTCGTTTAAATGCATGTTTACAATGAGCATGATACAAGCACAGTTATTGGAACAAGTATTGCTTTATTTCACTTCATTTAGTGATTGACTGCAGTTAATGAAGTTTTAAGCTACCAGGGGACCGACTTGCCCTCATAATCCAGGAGGGCTCCGTTCTGCTCCTCACTCAGGGAGGTCATCACGCTAAGCATCCCCTGCACACTCTCCGGAGCGTCAAGCATAGCCTGCTTGTCGGAAACACACAGTTAACATGTAGGCTCGCTCAGGAGGTCAGTGTGTAGGATTTGGCGACTTCTAGTGGTGTGGTTGCAGATTGCAACCAACTGAGTGCCCCTCCGCTCACTCCTCCCTTTCCAAGACTGCGGTAACGTAAGCCGCCGTGGTAACGCCATTCGCCTGCCTCAGAAGCCATCCTTAACATAATAACACTACGCAACGGAAGTCAGTCGGCGGCTGGCGGTATCATGGTTTTGCACTCTGCGGCTCACGTTACCGCAGTTTCACAAGCGTGTAGAGAACTACGGTGGCCTTCAGGTAACGTAAAAAAGGCTCTCTCTAAAGCCAGTATTTGGTCTGTCTTCTGGGCTACTATAGAAACATGGCGGTACAACATGGCGGACTCTGTGAAGAGGACCCGCTCCCTATGTAGATATGAAGGGCTCATTCTAATCTAACGAAAACACAACGATGCTTAGTTTCAGGTGATTATACACTAATGAACACACACAATATTATTTCCATTTCTGCTAATAGATCTCTGAAATGTTACACACTGTCCCTTTAATCAAAGTGTCTCCCTTTCATGTGTAAACTTCCCTCATAAGTTATTTCATAAAGCAGAATAAGCAAGTTAGGAAGATACATGTATGGCAATAGTTATGCTATCCTGGTGAATTGGATGTGAATCTGTAAAACCAAACTTTAATATTAAGTTTTTATGAATGTGACTCTGTCAGATATATTTATGATTATTATATGAAGTATTTATTAATCCGTCTAAATTGATAATCCTGCTTGGTCTGACAAGAGAGCTGCTTTTCTTAGCTTTTGTCAATGATTTACATTAACACTCAAAAATGTGTGTGAAAAATGAAATCATACAACATGATGTTAATATTGTGCTTCTCAATGAATAAAGTAAACCATCATTCAGAGCTTCCTCGACATTGTTTCCTGTATGAAAACTGCTGACTCACCTTCTCCCCACCCAGTTCAGTCTGCACCCAGCCAGGGTGCAGCAGAGAAAACAGGATCTCATCCTTCTTCAGCTCCTCTGCAGCACACTTGGTCAGCATGTCCAGTCCTGCCTGAGAGGGAGGAAAAGTAATAGTTTAGTATGTCAAAAAAAAAAAAAAAAGTTCACAGTATAGAATATAGAAAAACATCATACAAAGTAAATGTAAAGCCAAAATACCATAGTATAGTATGTCAAAAAAAGTTTAAAAAAAAGTTGTAGTATAGTATGTCAATTTTCTTTTTTTTTTTAAATCTGTAGTAAAGTGTGTCAAAAAAAGTTGATGTCAAAAAAAGTACAAAAAAAAGGTAATGGTATAGTATATAATTTATTTTTTTTAAGTTGTATTATATAATTTCAAAAAAGTTTTTAAAAAGTCGTAGTATAGTATATAATTTTTTTTTTAAAGTCTTAGTATAGTATGTCAACAAAAGTTTTTAAAAAGTCGTAGTATAGTATATCAAATTTTTTTTTTTTAAGCCGTAGTATAGTATGCTGAAAAAAGTCATATTATAGTGTGTCCAAAAAAAGTAAAAAAAAAAGTCATAGGATAGTATATATATATATATTTTTTTTAATCTGTAGTACAGTATGTCAAAAAGGAAAAAAAAGTCACAGTATAGCATACCATTTTTTTTTTTTTTTTTTTAAAGTCATAGTATAGTATAGTATGTAGAATTAAAAAAAAATAAATAAAAGTCACAGTATAGTATGGCGAAAAAAAAGTCATAGTATAGTATGTCAATTTTTTTTTTAAAGCCGTAGTATAGTATGTTGAAAAGGGAAAAGAAGTCATAGTATAGTATGTAAAAATAAAATAAAATAAATAAAAGCCATAGTATAGTATGTCCAAAAAAGTCCTAAAAATGCCATAATATAATATGTAGACAAAAGAAGAAAAAACAGTGACGGAGCAATTGAGGTGATGGGTTGAACAGCTCCACCAACAGATGAAGCTCAAAGTGTCAGCAGGTTGTCACTCACTTTGCTGATGCGGTAGGAGACGGCAGAGAAGACGCCATATGACTCTTTCACAGCTTCCATTGAAGACAGAACTGAGCTGATGCTGACGACGGCTGCTTTGCTGCAGGACATCCCTGGTATCCCACTGGCCTTCGCTGCGTCACGAAGGTGAGGCAGGAACTCCTAAATGACGACCAGCAGCAAGAAAGTCAGCAAAAAGAAACTATCAATGTACACTATTAAAGTTTCAGATATCCTCATCTCTTACTTTAATGATGTTCATGGGGCCAATGCAATTGGTTTTGACTTTGACAAGGACTGGTTTCCTGCAAGGGGGCTTTGTTTAGGACGCCTGCGTTGTTAATCAGCAGGTTGAGACCCCCCTTCCCAACCAGAGAGCCCACATGCTGAGCACACTGTTTTATGCTATGAAGGTCAGTGACGTCTGACAGAGAGAGAGAGAGAGAAAGCATGTGGGTGGTCAATAGCAGACAGTCAGGTAAATATCAGAGCCCTGGGCTATTCATAGAGTCAAGGCTGGACGTGGGAGCAGGACAGAGGGTTTAATATAACATAAGAGAGAGCTTGTACCCAGACGGATGACAGAGATGACGTTAGGATGCTTCTTTGCCAGTGTCTGCAAGGCCTGTAAATACACACAGAGGACAAGTTTGTTTGAGATAAATGTATAGTATTTCCATTTTTCTATACTGTCGCCTTCTTTTATATGTTCTGTCAGTGATCTACCATGTGAATAGATGACAAAACCTACTAGTGGGTGTAGTAGGCCTCTATTGACCCACATCTATGGGGCTTATAGCGACTGATAACGCCTATTTAATAACCTGACAACAGTCTAATTGGCTGGTGCATCTACACATACTTATACACATGAATAGTTCTTGTTCTACTCTCTCGTTCTTTAAAATAAAGAGAGATAATTGGTTGCTCTGTCTACGCAACCCAAAGGTAATAACGTGCTCTTTGAAAATGGGGAAAAAAATCGGGATAGACAGGAAGTCCACATCTGCTCCATCAGTTTGAAGCAGTTAGTCAGGTCATTGAACTCATTGTCATGTTCAAGAAACCCCTAACCCCTAACCCCTTCCCTCAAGATGCTTTTCCTACAATGACAAGTCAAAATATCTGCAGTCAGAAAGGCCTACTGGGCTGGGGTATATGATTAAGAGGAGAAATATGTTAACTCAGTCTATAAATGTCTACACATTATCCCACCAGTCACAACACTTTTTCACCTACTTTTCCATGAACATTTCAAAAGATAATGATTGATTGTTTCAAAGGGTTACCAGTGACACATTAACTGGATATTTTCATGTCTGGGAAAAAGTTGGATTTGAGTAAAAGATCTGAATACTTGTTCCACCACTGCTTTTATCTATGCAGGCTTCTTCTCAGTCACTGCAACTTTGCAAAATCAAATTCTGCTCACAGAGGAAGTAAAGACTTTCACCTCAGCTCTGGCTCCATCTGGGTCCCTGCAACAGGCGAACATCTTTGTCACTGGACGGTGGGCCTCCACCATTTGCTTAACCATCTCCAGGCCCAGGCCTCTGTTGGCTCCTGTGATCAGCACGCTGGCTGGATGAGCGGCCATTTCTTCTGCCTCAGTTTGCACAATGCTTCGTCTGAGCTCTTGCATAAAGACTCAATCTGAGTTGAACTGCTGGTTTTGAACCTGGCCACACCTACATTAACACAACACAGTGTGTGTACATAGTCCCACTTCGAAACTAAACAAATCCCTGTGAGAAGTCAGGAATGTGTAGAGCTCACATGCTGAGAGGATATAACCTTACCATAAAAGAAAAAGAATAAACTTCCAGCAGGCAAAAACATACTCAAAAAAAGAAGCAAATATGATGATGATGCCAATATTTAAACCATAAACTGTATATAAAAATGGACGACATGACAGCTCCCCAAAAGTGAAGCCAAAACATCTCGATCGCCCCCTGGTGGCTGGCTGCAGTATTGGTCATACAGCCCGTCCCCTCCATGTTAGCGGATGGGCCAAAATAAAAAGTCAAAGTACACAACAAATGATTTTTTCCCAAAGATGGTTTCTGTCATTTTAGGTAGTTCTTATCACGCTGATGAGGTTCAAGTGTTCATTTTTCTGATAAGCTTGGTTTTAATTAGTTATTTGATGCTATAAAAACGGGGTGAGACGTTATGATTAACAGCTGTGATTAACAGCTGCTCTGAGTGAATTAGTTGCGGAGCCGAAGGCTCGGGAATTGTATGAGAGAGGAGATGTAACTTTCCGAGTCTGTGTAATAGAGCATGTGTCAGTTTGATCACAAATTAAGTTATAGAGATATTTGGGTAGTTGTTGTGTCTTTCTAACCAAATAGCTAACGTGGTGCTAACGTAGCAGCTAAGTGGCTCACGCTAACAAGCTGCAGCCGTGCTCGGCTCATGATTGGCTCTGGCGGGTGTGTGGGCGGGGCCTCGATACCGCGGCTCTGGCCCCAGCGATCACTACTGCGCTAACTGTGGCTCCAAATAGAGGCGAAGTCCCGCCCCTTCCGGTGGACCATGGGACCTTATTTCGGAAAAAATATGAATGTAGTCAACGGCGAGAGACAAATATTTTTTTGATCCTGTTTGAATTGCGCCATGAATCACACATATGATGTTTGTTAATTTAAGAGAATTTTTCTTGCCGTTGACTATCGTACATATTTTATCCGAAATAAGGTCACATGGGGTCCACCGGAAGGGGCGGGACTTCGCCTCTCTATGACGTCAAATCTCATAAAGGGTAGCTCCCGTATCCAGGATATTTTGACATCACTTTTGTACAGTAGGAGGAAGTGGAGATGTGTCGTCCATCTATATATAGTCTATAGTTTAAACATACAAGATGAAGCTGAGTGTAGTTCGTGTTGGCTTTTCAAAGCTCAGAGAACAGAATAGTGTAAAGCAGCACAAAGAGCAAAGGACAGATGACGAACATCCAGTGAACTGACTTCTAGTTGTCTCCATTTTATCCACACAAACTTACCTAACAGTGTATACATGAAGGGTCATGTTAATCTTGATGTAACACATCAATTATAATGGGGAACATGAGGTCACTCACCAACAAGGCAGATCAACCAACCAGCAGAATCACCTTCCTGACCCACAAAGCCCTCTCGAGAAGCAGGGAAGCACTGTGAGAGTCGAGTGCACCGCTGCACCTCAAGGAACTGTACCGGTGTCGTTCCTCTTCACTCCTCCAGTTCAGCTCGGGTTCCTGTCACCTTGAAATTGTATTTTTTCCACAACAACTCCTCCATTGTTGGATGCATCAACAAAAACGACAAGGAGGACTACAGAGGACTGATAAAGAGCTTCGTCCCATTGTGCAACAACAATCACAAGAGCTGGAGGTGGACTACCAGAGACACAGGAGGAAGTGGAGAGGGTGGACTCATACAAGTACCTTCCAGGTTCAAATCAATAAAAAACTGGACTGGACACTGAAGCCCTCTTCAGGAAGGGACAGAGCAGACTGTTCCCCCTGAGGAGACTCTGATCCTTCTGTGTGCAACAGGCTCCTGCAGATCTTCTACCAGTCTGTAGTATCCAGTGTACTGGTCTTTGCTGTGGTGTGCTGGGGTGGTGGCATCGAGGCTGGTGAGTCCGGCAGACTTAAAGGAATAGTTTGGGTGTTTTGAAGTGGGGTTGTATGAGGTACTTATCCATAGTCAGTGTATTACTTACAGTACGTGACGGTGAGTGTGCCTCCAGCATCGAGAAACAGACAGGAGCACTGACACCAGAGACCCTAAGAGAGGAAGTCTCACTTTCAGTTCCCCGTCGGAAAGGAGAATGAAAGGGCTGTGTGACGGCAAGATAAAGCGGTGAAAATATTTGAAATATAACGTACACTTAAACAGATATAATTCTTGTAGGTGAGCCTTTCTTTTATGTGGCTATAATACATTTTGCTGCCCCGTCCACAGCAGTACATTGCTTTGCTCCCTTGCATTAACTCTGTAGGTAATACACTGACTATAGATAAGTACCGTATACAACCCCACTTCAAAACACCTGAAATATCCCTTTAAGAGGCTGGTAAGGAAGGCCACCTGTGTGGTCTGGCTGGAACTGGACAGTCTTGAGGTAGCGGCGGAGAGGAGGATGAAAGACAAGGTCAAAGCCATCTTGGAGAATCCCACTGACCCTCTCTGCGACGAGCAGATGGGCAGCTCACTGAGCCGCCGGATCATCTCATCCAGATGTAAAATGTTTGTGCCCACTGCCAACAGACTGCACAACAGCAGGACGCCACCGACTATGTTTTGCTCTTGAATTTAACTACTTTTACTTGTATTTTAGTTTTATATACTTCTTATTATTTATTCTCTCTATTTATCTGTAGTTATTTCTATCCTCATGCTGCTGCAACAACTACATTTCCCCTCTGGGGATGAATAACGGCTTATCTTATCTTATGTTGCAGTATTGTCTGGGCTTTGCTGAGCCTGGGGAAAGTACAGTCAATGAATTAGTGCCATTTAGTGTGAGTCATACACAGTGTTGATGTATCGAATTGTCCTCCTGTGATCAGCACGCTGACTGGATGAGCGGCCATTTCAGTGTGTTTTTTCAGGTAAAAACATACTTAAAAAAAGAAGCAAATATGATGATGCCAATGTTTAAACCATAAACTGTATATAAAGATGGACGACATGACAGCTCCCCAAAAGTGAAGCCAAAACATCTTGATCGCCCCCTGGTGGCTGGCTGCAGTATTGGTCATACAGCCCGTCCCCTCCATGTTAGCGGATGGGCCAAATTAAAAAGTCAAAGTACACAACAAATGATTTTTTCCCAAAGATGGTTTCTGTTATTTTAGGTAGTTCTTATCACGCTGATGTATGTTCAAGTGTTCATTTTTCTGATAAGCTTGGTTTTAATTAGTTATTTGACGCTATAAAAACGGGGTGAGACGTTATGATTAACAGCTGTGATTGACAGTCATACACAGTGTTGATGTATCGAAGCAAAAATAGCTCAGGAACGTGAGCGTGGCAAACCACACACGAGACATACGGTGTCAGACAATCCAGTGATTCATTTAGAAATAAAAAAAATGTCAAGTGTTTTTACACGTGACTACAATAATGAATCTAATGAGTGAAATCGTCTGAACAGAGATTGAGGTTAAAGCTGCACAAACTGACAACTGAACAGCAATAAAGCAATGGCAAGCTATAATGACTGACTTTAATATGTACATATTTTCATCTGTTATAATGGCACTAAAGCTACAGCAGTGGTGTTGGCAGGGATGCAGGTCAGCATTCCCGCCACATGGCTGCACCGTTTCTGCGTGAAACGGCACATTCAAGAACTTCTGACAAAAGATTTACAGAGGCTTGCAAATCCTTGGTAAACAAACGGCATAAATGTCCACCCTAACAAGTAATGTACATAATAATAGCAGATTAAAATCTCGTAAAACTGAAAATCTATGAAATAAGGAATGATCTCACTCTACTGGCACATTCTTCACTTGTTTTCAGAGAAATTAGTTTTTTTCTGGCTGAAAACCAAATTATATTATAGATTTAAATTCTTACGGTGCTTTTACATCAGGGACTTGGGCCCGGATCCAAGTACACTTGATCCGAAAGTCCAGTTTGTTTGATTAGTGTGAACGCTCCGTACCATTCTCGTGCACGGTTCGCATCAGGTGTGAAAGCCAACCGAACCCAATCATGGAAGTGGACTGCTAGTTAACGCGAGTAATGTTCAGTCAGCAAGTAGTTTTGAAAGGAATAGTAGGCATTAGGGTTGAGCGATGTTTGTTATTTTATTTAGCTAATTTAATGGTCTGCCTCCGAAGATCGAGAGCCGCTCAGCTGCTCAGTGGGCAGAAAACAAGAGAGAGAGACAGCGGGGGCGGGAAAAAGAATGTAGAGCCGGCATATTTTCCACATCAAACTCTGTGAAATAAGGGTTTATTTAGACCAAGCAAGAGTTGGTGATTGTTGGAAAGACTAACACTGACGGTTTTGGTGAGTTTTAATTTGTTTCTGTCAAGTTTGAATGATGTTACGATGCTGTAACTGTGTAATGTGGTGTGAAATGTACTTGGGTACGGACCAACTTTACTAATGTGAAAGCTGAACATTGGGGGAGTGGAGAGGGGGGGAATAGTACTTGGGCATGGTGCAAATCAATCGTACATAATATGAAAACACACTTAATTAGCAAACTAATTACTTGTTAAAGTGGATATTTATTATGCAATAAATACAGCAGCCATTTAATTGTAAAGCTTATAAATTGGATTCAAAACTCTCTGACACCGTCTCAAAAACATTATAAGCTTCACAAAGGTAGTATTTATTGCAGGGCTATTGTACTGGATGGCAGTATGTTTGTGGTATATATGTGTCTGTTATTTTGTCCATCCTCTGCATCTCTAAAATGCATGTCAGAAAAAGCAAGCTGGTGGCAGGACGGCTCACACTGACTGACAGAAGCAGAGTAGGGCGGGACTTTAAGAAACGACAATAAACTCAGGAAACAGGTTTGTTCTAAGAGAACTCACAGAACTGAAGACAAGACCGTACTTCGGACAGCAATGTGACTGAATGCCCTGCACTGACGATGTATGCCGTCTGTCAATTATTGAGACTGGTGCTCTTTGGATTCCTCCGCTGCTGGTGAACGTAAAACGAATGTGTGCGTTTCTCTGTGTAAGCAACAGGTAAAAAGTTTCAAAAAGGCTTTATGAAGACCAAAAAAAAAAGAGGAATGTGTGCACTGTGGTGTCACTTTCAAATACGTCAAACAACATTGAGTCTGACAGAACGCATCTACGACACAGAAGGACACAAAAAATACATCTCTTGACGTTCGTTTGGCAGCAGATTCCTTCAGCTGTCCTGATCAACTTGGCAGTGTCGTGCTCTTGATCCGTAACACATTCATTCACACATACATACAGTACACACACACACTGCACATACATGATGCAGTACATAACATGCACATACACAGATATATAAATACATACAGTTTTTCATTAAATGCACTTCTGTGTCCGCAGCTCTCCGCTTTGAAAATAGAAAGGTGCATAAATAAAACATTCCCATCGTTATAGAAAAGGTCCATGCAAGACCGGCACCTATCAGTTCACCGAGACGGAGTGTGGAGAAAATATGAAGGCCATGTGCCATCTGGCTGCATCCCTTTTCCAGCTCACCGTTGCTTGATTTCTCTCTCAAGAGTGGGTTTTTGTGTCTCCTCTCTGGCAGTGTTCTGACAGTATTTTGTCTTTTTGTTTTTGTCTCTCACAGATGGGTGCTGTCCTGCGTGTCAAACCTGTGGCTCTCCGAGATCCCGGCGCTGCACTTCCTGCTGCTGCCCTGATTGGGTACCAGAGAGAGGGGGTCTGGTCTGATCAGGTACCTGCAGATGGGGCGCAGACAAATAGAAAATCATGCTAATAGTTTCCACGCCGTGTTCGTTTTACAGTGCTATCAATTACATATGGCGTTGTGTACTCACACGACATCGTGCAGCTCCAGTCGGGTGTCTGGAGAAGGGTTGATGAGGATATAAGACAGTCTGTTGCCTTGGTCTGTCATCCCATCTGGCACAGGAAGAAAATGAGTTGACTGAGTGATGCAGGAAATAAAACAGGCACACAGGATATACAGCACGCTGAGCGACATCCGTACACACAGAGGAGAGGCTTCGTTACTGTGACAAGACAGGAAGACACATTTAGATAAAAATGGACACAAGCAACAACAATAACCAGAGGTGGAAGAAGTGCTCTGATCCTTTCCTTAAGTAAAAGTACCAATACAACAATGTAAATATTACAGGAAAAAGTCCTGCATTCAAAATCCTAATTAATTAATTAATAGTACAGTAAGAGAAAGAAAAGATCCCTAATTGTTCATAGTTTTGGGGTTTTTCTTTTTATCAATAACAAATCTTAAAAAGGTTAGAGGTTCCTTGTAGTAACTTTAAGTACAGTACTTGAGTAAATGTACTTATTCAACCACTAGTAAACCTGAGATCAGGAGCAGAAAACTTTCATACACAAACTATATATAGACGTACTGAATCCAGTTGGAGAAAGGCCCAAGTGTTTCATCCTGGTTTTCACCAGGGCGTTGAGTTCCTGCCGCTCAGAGCGCCTGAACAGGGTCAGTCTCTGCTGGTTGATCCTCTCCGCCGCGCTGCCCGGACCCCCCTTGGCCCCACTGGAGCTCCGCCCGCCCTTCCTGCTCAGCCGCCGTGCCCACTGCATGCTTTTCCTCCGGAGCAGCGGGTGGTCCGAGGAGTGGGAGGAGGTGGAGATGGGCTCTGAGGAGGTGCTGTTACGGTGAACGCCGGTCCGGGACAACAGGGGCTCTCTGGGTTCTCTGGTGTCCTCGTAGTCCTCCACTGTGATGGAAACCTGGGACTGTGACACACAAACATAACCACATATTCACACACACACACAACCCTTTAATTTCCTCCCTAACACACTGATTTTATTAAGTTGGTTCTTCACCAGTGCCGTCTCTCATTTCTCAAAATGAAGAGGAATTAATACTTTATAATTCTATAAATTAATAATGAACAAGATACACTCCGTTGCGTTTAATGAATAGTACAACATTGAGCATCTTTTGTGTAACCAACACATCTGCCGCGGCCCTAGTTTTTCTTTAAAAAATTCATATCACTTCCACATTGGGAAAATTGTCAATCGTCACTGCATCATTTCTAATATGTAGATTTCTTTCTGAATACGCAATGGTACTCTGCATCCACTTGATGGAAAAATGTACAAATTGAATTAGCCTTTGGATAGATCTACTTAAATTAACCTTGAGCTTGCTTCATGTTTTTGTATTTGTACATTTTTTGTAGTAAATGAAAGAAATAGTGACATTAGAGTAACTGAAAGCAAAAGAGTTTTAACAGTCGAGAAAATCTTTGGAAAGTGGGAGAGACTTTAAATAATTATGTATAATATCTCATTATCCATGAAATGTTATTCACGGGAATTGAATGGACCTTTTGACCTTTACTCTCTTTATAATTTTAGCTTTGCTACAGGTAGGGTTTAACAATACCACAATCAACAGTGTTTTGTTTGCTTCTACAACTCTTTTGTATTGTGGGATGTAATGAACATTACGGCGTCTAGGGGGCGCTAGCAGGGTTGTAGAGTTGTTAATTCAAAGGGATAGTTTAGATGTTTTGAAGTGGGGTTGTTCCCCCAATTTGGAGAAGCAGACAGGAGTAAACAGAGTAATGTACTGCTGTGGACGGGGGCCGGCAGCTCACCTAAAAAAATCAACATCAGTTTAAGTGTACGCTATATTTAGAATATTTTCGCCAGTTTACCTTGGCGACAGACAGCTATACAGTCTATGTGTCCGACGGGGGACTGAAGCAGTTATCTATGCTCTCGCCAAAGCAAGCAGACTCCATTGAAAAAAAACAGTAATTTTGCTGGTCTACCGCTGCCTCAACCGGTTAGTTTGTTTGTGTTATTGGGTGACTTTGGTTAGTTCAGATTCACAAAAGTCATACAAAAGCACAAACAAACTAACCGATTGAGGCAGCGGTAGACCAGCAACCCCGTGTTCTGCCATGTAAAATTACAGTTTTTTGCAAAGATGGACACAACAGCTTCAGTTTCCTGTCTTAAAGGGCTTTCTCACGGCAAGCTGTCTCTCCAAGCTGGGGGCGTCATCTACTGTAGGTAATACACTGATTATGGATAAGTACCTCATACAACCCCACTTCAAAACACTGCACTATCCCTTTAAGTGTCTTGTAAATTGTCCCAGACTGTCCAGTTACCACAAAAACCAGTAACAGCAGCAGCTGACCTCAGAGACTGGAAGCTTATGTGCCTCTGTCCGGTAGATGCCGATTGGAATATCTCCAGTGGAGGAGCACAGTTTCTGGTAGAGCCTGCCGTAGGTTCGGATCCACAGATCATCCTCTGTGATTTTCATCTAGAAAACAAACAGCACAATAATCAGCCTCAGAGCCACTTCACAGTCCAAACACACTGAATTCAAGCAGTTTGTGACCGGGCTACTTACAGCACAAAGGAAACCTGAGCCAGGCATGGAGTCTAAACCCAGCAGCAGCCTGGTGATGGAGATCATGTAGTCCTTCACAAATGACTGGTAACAGAAACAGATCGTATTTGGCATTTTACCACACTTTTGTGTGTTTTCAGTCAGAGTGAAGAGTTTGTGTTTGAGATACCTGGTAGAGGAGAGTGTCCAGCATGCTGACACTGAACACCTTCCCTGCAGAGAAGGGCAGGCGGAACATAAACACCAGGTTGGACCCCTTCTCCCTTTCCTTCTACAGATCAAACACACACACAAAGACACAGACACACACACACACACACACACACACACACACACAGATTTCTCCCGATTACACTAGTCTTGGTAGACGTGAGATGATGTGATGGAAGTTTCTCAAATCTAGACAGTTTGCAAGCATCGTTCTCAGACCTGCACCCATAAAACTTGAATGTTTTTCTTTTCTTTCGTATTTATTTACGGAGTCGAGCATCCAGTCCAGCATGCACTGGACTGAAAGCAACAAAACACCCTGGGCTAAAATTTGTTAATTGTTATTAAACTAGAAAATCCCAAGGAAACACACATAAGCATGCATCGCCCAAACAATAAAATGCTGTAAAGCCACCAGAGGTCCTTTCTGCTGTGAGGCACCACTGCTAGAAATTAAAAAGACACTTATCTCATTATCATGTTAATCCCACATTGCAATCCATTTTAATATGTGATGTCAAGCAGTGGCTAATTCACTTATTTGTTGATAAATGTTATCGATGCCTGAGGGGCAAATTCATTAGCTGCTACACAGAGAGCAACATTAACAGCAATAGAAATTGAAAAATGTTTATAGTCAGTTACAAATGTTCACTGCAAAAGTTTACAGTAAATGTATTTCTAAAATCACTGAGAACACTAAATAAAAGATGGCTTTCATAATGCAAAACAGTCTGCAGTGTTTGTTCTCATTGACTATGTCCATTTTCATTCAGATATCTTGAGGTTAGAGGTCAAGAGACCCCTTTGAAAATGGCCATGCAAGTTTTTCCTCGCCAAAATTTTGCACAAGTTTGCAGCTTTATTTAACCTTCTTCATGACAAGCTCATATGACATGGTTGATACCAGTGGATTCCTTAGGTTTTCTACTTTCATCATAGTTTCCGTATCTTCACTGTAACTTTAAAACTGATCCCACAACAACCTAAAAATTGCAAGTTGCGTTTGCATTAACAGCCCTAAAACATAGTCTTTTTTTTGTCATCATGACCTCTGAAGTCTGGGTTGAGGAAAATGAGAGAGAAAGAAAGTGGATGATTGAGGATAAGAAGCTTTTACCTTTTCCAGTTTGGACAGAGCCAGAGAGTAGTGGTCTTTGACTTTGAACTGCATAAAGCGCATGTTGGCTGGGTGAGTGAGCTCCGTGATGATACTAAGAGCTGGGAACAGTCTGGGAGAAAGAAGAAGCACAGAGACAGCGAGAGAATAACGGGTAAGAAAAACAAAACACTTTGAGATAGTGTGTGAGATTGCAGGGCAAGTTTGGGCAAAGCAGACCTGAAGAGCGTCTGGACATTGACGATGGTCTTCGCGTCAGCCATGTAGTCCTCCTCTGCAATCATGGAGCTCTCTTTGTCAACCACCACCATGGTGTCGGCGAAAGTGACTCCACATCGCAGCAAACTGTCAAGACTGAGAAGAGCATGAGAGAGAAGGGGGAAGTTAAAATCAGTGTTGAAGGGCAGTTCATATAAATAAAAGTTATTTGAGAGGTGCATGAATAAAGATTAGGGAAACAGTAGAGGATTAAAAAGGGGACGATACATAAAGAAACCAGCATGGCGCTTTGTTGTGTCTTACTTGTCGATGGAGCCCACTGTGTAGAACACCATGGGGAACCAACAGATTGCCTCCAGGAAGTCTGCTTCAGGTCTGAGCCAATCAAAACACAAATAGGCTTGAGATTCCCAACAGTCAAGATTTATATGTGCCACGATGAAGAGCAGGCGTCCCCACAGAGACAGACCCCCCCTCACTCAGCCTGAGAGACGCAACACAGCCAAACTGCCTGCAGAGAAAGCTGAAAATAACAGCACTTACACTGGAGTGACTCAGCATTTTATTGCCTTTTTATTGGATTCCGCTCTCATTTGGCTGACTGCGTTTGTGTACCAGCCACAATACACGACACAGGACTGCGGTGCGTATTGTCCTGGAAGCATTTCACAAATCATGTTTACGGTGACCTTAAATAGCTCTGTTATTCTCCTCCATGGGTTATTTAAGGAGGAACCCATTTTTACCATCCTGCACAACCCAGATTTGTAGCGTAGCTGCTCACAGTAAAACATTTGGGCAACACTAATACTTTCAGTTTGAATCTGTGTTTACAAGCACGGCCAGCACATCACACCAAATAAATATGTCCCTTACATGCTCTCCAGCAGCAACACGATGGGGTTGAGCTCCTTCCTGGGTCGGTAGTACGCCCGCAGAGGCACAATGAAATTGTACAGACCGTTTCCTGCACTCTCCGCGGACACAATGATCAACTTGTTTTTGAAGCCGTAGGAGCGGGCATCCTCAAAAAGGGTGTGGTGACAAGCCTAGGAGAGAAGCACAGTGGTCACAAAGGATGACAGCAATGTGAAGTTGTAAAATCAAGAGAGAAAGCCATTTAAATCCCACACCTTGTCCATACGCAGGCAGCAGAAAGGCATCTTTTCTTGGAGAAGATGGCACAGCGCAGGCGAGCTGCCGATGTATGGAGAGTTCAGCGGGTATCCCTTCACCCACCTGTAGCACAAAACCACAGTCAATATACTCATTAACCCTCTGAGACTGGCGGGATCCCGACATTACTGTCTTTAAGATGCCGTAGTGTACTCAGTCTCAAAGCTAGAGTGATATAATAGTGATATTGGTATCATATGAAACTAGAAAACCTAATGAATCCATTGATACCAACCCTTCAAAAAGGGGTCCCTTGACCTCTGACCTCAAGATATGTGAATGAAAATGGGTTCTAAGGGTACCCACAAGTCTCCCCTTTACAGACATGCCCACTTTATGATAATCATATGCTGTTTTTGCATGCAGTATAAATGTTGTATTTGAATATTTCATATTTCATATATTTGAATTTTTTTAAACTTGACCTCACTGTATAAAATGACCTGTGGTGACCTCTAGGATAATCACAGCCTCATGAAACTTAACGGCCATAAACTGCAGACCTAGAGCATTCAGAGGATGGATGGCTTTCCTAGGTAGATTGACAATAAGGGGGTTTCTGAGCAGTTTGCACAACAGAAGTGCTCACCATCCAATCGCAGAACAATTCAATTCTTGCAGAAATCTCTAAAGAGAGACAGTTTTTCATACAAAATCACAGCATGGCTTTTTCTATGGTGTTTCTCAAGGACTCGGTTTCTTAATGTTTTATTTTGGAGGGATTATTGATAATTTTTGTCAATTCTCGAGTGGTAAAAAATATTCTGTGTAACAAATGGTATCAACCCAAAAATTGCCACAACAACTTATTAAACATAATAGAGCATGGGAACGGACATCATATACTTCCATCATAATGTTATAAGCCCTTATATACTCTTACAATGTATCTTAAGTAATTAACTAATTAATGCTCATGACCGATTTATGACTAGAACAACTTGACACACAGTGCTGAGCTGCATCTCAAATTAATCTTCAGGTTCCCAGTTTTCAGATGATGTACACCACTTCTATGTGACATCTACTGTTGACCTGCTATCTGCCCCTAAAGACCCCCTAAAAAAGACAAAAACAAGTCTATGTGGGTCTCTAAGGGTTAACGTAAATTCATCTTCATGACTTACTCGCAGTGTCGACCCCACCAGATGGCACTCTCTTCTCTGTCACTGTCCTCCTTGCCCTCTTCTCCTCCCTCGTCCTCTGACTGGTCTCCCAGCAGGTCAAAGGTGGGGTTGTTGACGCCGTCCACCAGCTCCAGGACGGGGGCGATGCTGTGCCGCCTCTCCTCCGCCGACTCTCCCATGGCAGGCAGGGCCAGAGTGTTAGCGCCGCCCATCTCCATCCTGGAGCTGCTCCTGCTTCCTCTTCCGGTACCCAGCACGGTGCTGCCCGGGTCCTGGCCTTCTGGGCTGCTGTCGCTGGAGTCCTGCAGGTCGATGGCCACTGTGCCTGTAACGTACACACACAGCCACAGTGATCCTCACGCTAAAGGTTCAAACACTATACATGATATGTTTGCACTAGGGCTGTCAAAGTTAACGCAATTCATTTTTTGGAGGTTGTAGAAGGCTCACTTTTAAAGCTAGAGTGAAGATACTGGCATCATATGAAACTAGGAAAAACCTAACGAATCCATTGATCATACTAGCTTGTCACAAAGGAGGTTAAATAATGCTCAATTTTACACTAATTTTTGGCGAGGAAAAACTCTCATGGCCATTTTCAAAGGGGTCCCTTGACATCTGACCTTAAGATATGTGAATGAAAATGGGTTCTATGGGCACCCACGAGTCTCCCCTTTACAGACATACCCACTTTATGATAATCACATGCAGTTTTGGGGCAAGTCATAGTCAAGTCAGCACACTGACACACTGACAGCTGTTGTTGCTTGTTGGGCTGCAGTTTGCCATATTAGGATTTGTGCATATTTTTATGCCAAATACAGTACCTGTGAGGGTTTCTGGACAATATTTGTTATTGTTTTATGTTGTTAATTGATTTCCAGTAATAAATATATACATACATTTGCGTAAAGCTGCATATTTGCCCACTCCCATGTTGATAAGAGTATTAAATACTTGACAAATCTCCTTTTAAGGTATATTTTGATAAAAAAAAATTGTGATTAATTTGTGATTAATCATGATTAATCATGGGCAATCATATGATTGATCACGATTAAATATTTGAATCGTTTGACGGCCCTAATTTGCACAGAATACATACTGTAGTGAGAGCATTGAGCTGTACAGTTTCACTGTTGTCCACCAGGTGGTGTGTTTGTAAAACCACAGTATTCGACATTTCAGTTCATTTGGCAGTTGCTCTTATCAAGTGTGACTTATAATCAGATACATGGTAATTCCTCAGAAAAACCATGCATATTTTGAAATCACACAGATTGGTTTCAAATGTGAGAACTGCATAATTCTGACAGCTGTGACTGTGCTGCTGTCTAAGACAGTTTAATGGCAGGTTTGCATGTTTGACCAACACAGAAACTGCAAACAGAAGGTCAGTGTGTAAATGTTACACAGTCTTTGTGCCGTGCACATCTGACTGACCCATGCTGGCGATGATACTGTGGACTGGCAGGCGGGTGAGTCCGTGGTAGATGGTTTGGTGCACTCCCCTGGTATTTCCTCCCGTGCTGCCCCACGATGGCTCCCTGTGACCCCTGACAAATGCCGAGTTCTCCTCTTTGGAGATATTGATGTAAAAGCACGTGTCAGAGCCCCCCATGATGTGGCAGGGGCCAGGGTTCAGCAGGATGTTGGTGGTGTCCAATCTGCGAATGCCGATCAGACATACGCCATACCTGCAGCAGCGAAGACAAGGTCAGCTCTGAACAGCGCAGGTTCTCATCTCTTGGCTCTTTCACATTATGACTTACTTTTTGTGAGCATGAAAGGAGGCAAAGGTGAAACTCTTGCCCTGGTAGTCCCCGAAGAATTTACTTTCCTCCAGGCGGATGTGATGCACCTCGTTGGCTGAGCAGCGCCGGTAGGTCCGGTGCCATTGGTCTGCTGAACATGCACCGCCCTCCCTGGGACACAAAAGGAGGATTGATTGTCCATGAGGGCAAAGATTGACCTTTGAAACACATAACACAAAGCATCCAGCTCAGCACCAGGGCCAAACCAGAAGATTGTCCACTCAAGGTTTCAGAAGTAACATCTTACATCTCTGTCAGAGAGCTGCTGATCAATAATTCAATTAACACACGAACGTATACAAGGACACCCAGTCTGTGTTAACAATAGGTCCAAGATGTTGACAATCATACAGTTAATTGGAAAACATTTTACTCTGGGGGATATGGCTTTAGACGCGGAGGCTAAAGAGGTGATGCATGAAGTAAGGGTGTGGGGGCAGTGTGAATGTGGGTGGCCCGCGACAAAGACGGCGTTATATAAACAAGTGTTATAGCGAATTTTCAGTTTACAGGAATTAAGTGTAAGGCAGGAGAGGAGGAGGACGAATCACGTAGCATCGTCACAGCCAATAAACCAAATGGCATCAAGTCCAGATATAGAAGCATACTTATAAAACACACTGCTTTTATGTGTTGAACTCATCATAGACACAAGCTATAGAGCAATAAATTCACCGGGACCGCTGCAGCCTGTTGAGCTCTCAGGATAGTCTATTTATGTCTGCAACTCGGAAAGTAAAATCCATCTGCTGATCGTGAAATCTGTTCAGGAAGCGATCTGTATTTAAGGTCATGTGTATACGCATGTCAGTGTGGGTATTTTCCCTGATTAACAGGTCAAAAGCTGTTAAAACTGCTGTGCTTGTATCCGACTCCGTGTACTTTCTCAGTTAATTAACTCCATTACAAAGTGTGTGACAGCGTTCCCAGAGTAACACGCCTCATGCGCGTGTCCGTGCGCTCCCCGGCATTCGCACTATGTGTTCGCACCAGTCATCTGGGAGTGTGCAAAGGGGCTTTTGTAAAGTCCTGTCTCTATAATTATTCATCATAACATGCAGTCAATTTGCAGTATAATAATATTAATAATGCATATAATCAGTTATTAATCAAAGAACATGAATATACACATCAGAAGCATTAAAGCGCTGCATAGACTTAGTCACTGGAATTTGATTTCCCCACGTGGGTCCTGATCATGGATGAGAACTGGATACAGCGTTGGAGGCGGGGCCCCGTTCATTCCTATGACAGCTGCTCAGTGGCGCATGAAGCCAAAATGGCTCCAATTCCGAGTGAAAAAGTACCCGGATCTTCTGGCGATCTTCCGCAACCATTGGGTCCATGGAGCAGGCGCAGTAGCGTCCGCTCAGTCACATGGCTCGGTCACGGGGTCACAGCCGTCACGTTGTCGTCACGGCTTGCTGACTCGACATCCCAGCCCTCGCTCCAGCCTCGGTCTGGGTCTCATTCACATGAACGGAGGAAGGGAAATAACTCTGGATTCTGCTATTCGTGCATTTTACAACTTTTAGGACCTAATGATTTAAATAAGGGCTATTAGAGTGTTCGTACTGGGAAGTGGATTCACCTAAAAAAAATTATACACTGAGTTACAGACGTCTCTCTCCCAATGTAAGTCTATGGGGAAAAGTCTTTTCGGGCCCAATGGCATCACGTGACGGACACGGAAGTTGTAGTACCACCGTTTGGCCACTATGAAAATTGGCATCAACGACCGGCGCTCTTCCTGGGGGCTTGGTCCTGATGATGAATTGATGACGCAGGATGACAACTGCCAATACTGTCCAATCAGTGAGTTACCTGTCAGTCTGTATAACTTCATGTTTACTCCTCTGGGTCATTTGTAAAAAGTCAGTGTGAACAGGAACTGGACCAGAACTAAAATGCAATGCATCATTTTTTGCCTTGGTCCGAACTTATTGAACCGAACCACATTTGAGTGAACGTACCCTAAGATCTTGTGCATCCAACAATCTGCCCAAACAACATTCTGGTCACTCCTGCATTAAGCAATAAACTGAAACTTATGAACAAAACAACAAACACAGTTTCTAAACAACAAGCTTCCCCTCCTTCCACAAAATCTCCTCACAGAATCACACAGCTCAGCGTGAACACTATGGAAGTTGAGGTGAATGTAGCACAGTATTCCAGGGCTGTGAGTACAGATCAGACGGATCTTACCTGTTGAGGGCTTGAAAGGCTCCTACACGTTGCTTGAAGGCCTCTTGGGGCGCCGTTCTGAAAAAAATAAAATTGAGTGACAGCGAGTTTACTATATCTACTGTATATTTGACAATCAAATGAAAAGAGGGATAGGAAGACAGAAAGCAAGTGAACTCACTGTCCTCTGGAGGAGTGGATCAATAGAGTGATGAGAGTGGAGGTACCGGGACACACACAGTTTAAAGCCAGCATGGCGTACTTAAACTCCTCTTCACACACCACATGATCTGCAGGCATAGGAAACGAGAAGGGCAAAGTGAGCGAGGTCGGCAAAACACGAACACGCTCCGCTCCATAAAAGTTTCTACTCTGAGCCCAGCGATGCTGCAGTAAATACAAATGTGCTGCTGGTAGAGACTCTCCTGACCTTCGTCAGTGTGAGTAGATGAGTGGTTTCATGCCATTAATCCAGGTGTAACATAAAGAGGTTGAAAATCATCGCACTTAATCCTGAGTGATATTTAGTAGGGCTATTTAGGTCTTAATTGATTAATCGGTCGTTTCGGTCTTAGTCGACTAAGATTTCTTTAGTGGATTAGTCATTTTCTATGCTTTTTTCATACTGAATGACTTATTTTCAGAAATTTATGAGCACATTTCTGGCGAACACAAGACTTAAAGCGGTGCTTTTGCGCGGTTCTTTGTGGGGAAACTCAGTTTTACAGATCTGTTGATTATAGAGCTGCAATGATTAATCGATTAGTTGTCAACTATCAAATTAATCACCATCTATATTGATAATCAATTAATTAGTTTGAGTAATTTTTTAAGAAAAAAAGTCAAAATTTTCTGATTCCAGCTTCTTAAATGTGAATATTTTCTGTTTTTTTTACTCCTCTATGACAGTAAACTGAATATCTTTGAGTTGTGGACAAAACAAGACATTTGAGGATGTCATCTTGGACATTTTTCACCATTTTATGACATTTTATAGACGAAACAATGAATAGATTAATTGAGAAAATAATCAACAGATTAAAAAACAATGAAAATAATCACTAGTTGCAAACCTAGGCGATTAAATCAACTAATCGTTTAGTCTAAAAAAATCAAATGAGTGTTAGTCAACTAAGAATTTCTTTGGTTGATGACAGCCCTAGTAATTATGTCACTTTATGTTTTATCTAACACAAATGAGTCAACCAGACAGCTGTGTCAACCATCCTCCATCCTCCTCCTGAACCAACTCCATGTTTACTCCCATGAGATCTATCTTATGTCACCGCTGTGGCCCAATTCTCAGGTTTTTTTAGGGGGGTTGATGGTAAGACTGAGCAACAAGCCAGTAATTCAGTGTCAGCCTTATTAAACCGCCTTTCACTCACATCATCCAAGACTTAACGCGGCCCTGCCTGCGAGCCAACCAGACCAAACTGAACAAACACAGATGACACTCCTCTCGTTTACCTGTTGCCACTCAGTCTCCTCTTTGAAAGGAAAAACCAATAGAGCGATTAATGTTTGGAGTAAGCCAATCAGTGAATCAGGCGCAGGGAGCATCCGTTTCCCCTGCTGTGTAATTCTTGATTGCATTATCTTCACTGATGAGCACACAGGCTTATTAGGGCTGCCGTGTTTACCAACAATGTAGAGCCAGGTCCTAAAAGCACAATATGTGCTCGGTATTAGGAAATAATTGGTGACGAACGTCAGAGCACTGACATGAAGCATGACACTCAACCAATCTGCCAGCCTGAAGAGGAGGCAAGCCAGCTGAGATGTAAATGCAGTTTTTAATAAATGAGTGTGTGCCTGTGGCTGAGCAGGTGAGACAATTAAAACAGCTGATTGTGGATCTCCTGGTGAAGCACCAATGTTCTTTTGGCTCAGAACGGTACATCATAATGCAGCTCACACACAAACACATGGAGTAGCCTCTTGCCATTCAGCCTGTGAATTTGTTTGATAGCAGAAGCTTTTACAGAGCAGTGGGCATCTGAAAAGCCTGCAGAGTGAAAGATAAAAACATTGACGCTGCGTCTATGGAGCAACAGCATTCATTATTGTTACGATCCTCTATCTCTCTCTCTGTCTTACACTCACATCTCTAACTCACAAAGCCCAGACGCCGTAGTCACACACCAAATTGAGTCTTTTCTCCAATATCCAATTTCCAGCGTCCTTCTTGCACCTCTCTTTGCCACTGTGATCTCTTCACGTCTCCTCTGCTTACTGTTCACCACAGCCCTCCACCATGCCCTCCATGCTTCAGGTGCCTGGACCCAGACCAGGAGAGAAACCAATTACAGACCTCGACACACTGTGTATACACACTCTCCCTCTTTCTGTCACCCTTAGATCAGGGTCTTTGTACCCGTCTCTTCTATCACAGACTTGTATTAAAGCTGTGTGCAAACATGTGTGTGTGCAGTTATTAGCACCCTCTGCAGGAGTGCAATTACGACCTGACCAGAGGTCCACCGGTTGAGCTAATTAAATCAGTGAGCCGTTATTGCTTCAATGAGTGAGCTGCTATCAACGCTGCGCGGCTACAATGAGCAAAGCTCAGGAGGGGCGACTGGCTATTGTAGTTCAAAACATAAACCGGGGAGATAATCAATCGACACTCTGCACCCAATTCTGAGCGGTTACTCAAGCGCCGCAGGGTTTCCTGCCCTGCTGCAGCGTCATACCGACAGATTTTCTTCTAATGAACGCTGAGCTGTGGATCAAATTAAATCTTGTATCTCTTGCTCATTAATGCCTCCCACCGCACTAGCACTTACTGGGTATATTCCAAGTGGTGTCAAAACATGGCATCTGTACTTACAGTGATGTCCTTGTGACTGCATACTGATTTGCTCCCTTTGTCAATATATGGTGACTTCAGGGTTAGAGCGATGGTATAGTCAGATGATTATGAGCTTTGTGTTATGTGTTCTTGAAAGTAGGGTTGGTAAAGAACATTTTTTTTGTTATATTAGTTGAAATTCTCATTACATCCTGACAGCAAACAATAAATCAAATGCTCTGACAAAATCTTCTACTTTCATTGGAAAAGATTTGGCAACACTGGGCTCGGTTTTTCGGTTGGATCATTTTTAAAAATCTAGTGTACTCTTGCTAGTTTCTCAAAATCGCAGACCCTGCCTTTAAAGAGGTACTTTACTTTTCACTATAGTCCTGGAGTGAATTTATCAATAGGCTACGCATGGCTGTAATCCACCAGTAACCAGAGTAGGACCTGAAACAAAACAAGTCAAGAGTAAAATGGAAAGAGGTCTTCAGGAATTTGTTTCAATTGGGAATGTTTTAATTGTTCTTTCATGTCAGCTTGTATTGGCCTGGTTTCATGTTGTCCGGAAAAGAAGACAAGCATGCGCACGTTATCGGAATATCGGAGAAGACGCTGACAGCAGAAACAGCTGATCAGTCAACGTGAGTTAAAGGTATTGAATATTTACTGCTGTTACCTATTTTAAACGCTAGCTGTCAGTGCTATATATTGCTCCTTTAAATGTTCACTACATCAGAATTTATTCGGCAAATGCGATTCCATAACACATTTAGTGCATCAACTCTTTGTCTATAAAGTTAAAAAAACACCTCAAAGGAGAGTAAACATTTTTTTTTGCGCAAATCAGGAAGTGTTATCGAATTTTGCATGTTTCCATACAGCTTTTCTCATGCGATACTTCAAAATGTGCATTACAAATGTGTGAATGGAAACACGGCTATGTGTCAGATAACACATCAAAGCAATTCAGATACATGTTACGGCTGTCTGACTCCCACCACTGGTAGTTTCACCCCACAGAGGTAACTGATAATGATATAATATAGAACGTGTGTTATCGTGAATGAACATGAATTTCTCTTCTGCCTAACAAATTCTGCCCGACTAATAACAAAGGCCTCAGACTGGCTGTGGCATTGAGGCGTTTAAACAGCACTGCAGGGGAAAAGGAGGATTGCCTGCGGCGAGAGCTCATATGCCAGGTTAGCACTACAGCGGGACTCCTCAAAAGAAGGGAATTTTCTTTGCCATGGTAGTGAAGTAAAATGTTAATCATTGATAGAGAGACAGCCGGGATGAGGGCGGCAAGCTAGAATTGAATTCTCCACGGCTACAGGCAGAGAGATGTGTGAGAAAGAGAGTTTTGGTTCCTCTTCTTTCACTCGCGGATGATTGACTGGCATCTTCTGTTGAGGAAGGGTTGCTCTCCAAAAGGCAATGTAAAAAACTCACAGAAGCCCTTAGAGGGCTTTCAGCCAAGCCGAGACAATCTGTTCAGCACTTCCTCAGAGCTGTGTGCTGCAAAGCCACACTGGTAGACAACACAATTTCCAGGCTCACAAATCAAGCTGACAAACTCAGGTAGAAAAGGGGACACGGCAAAATAAAAGTGCAGACAGGACAGCTCACTTTCCTCCGATGTCACCGCAATGCAACCTAAAAAATAAAAATGCTTACCTAATCACCAATCTTTTACAACACACACCTCTAGTCACATATTTCAGAAGGTGTCATCCCATTATTATCTGCGTTCTGATGTGATCAAATAACAGCAGTTGCATCCGAACAAGAACGGACATGCACACCTTCAAGCTGGCACCTCAAGTCAGTGTCAGTGTCTGTGATTTCACGCTCCTTTGCCAACCTGCAAATTTGACGTGGAACTTGTTCTCCGGCTTGAGGATCTGGACGTACAGGGGGCAATTTGGAGCGAAGTCTTTCACCGCCCAGGCTCGGAGGATAGTCTGATGATCCTGAGAAAATTGGAGACGGAGGGGATTGAGATGGATGGAGTGAAAAGAAGTTAGAGAGCCAGAAAGAGAGGTAGAAACCCACCATTAGCAGCATCAGATTGTAGCTCCTCTCTTAATAATCCTCTTAAACCGCTGACTGCACAGAGCAATCAAATGGCCCTTGCAACGTTTCAGACTCATGCAATTCTGACATCTTTCTACACAGAAGTTTTCAATGCTGCACAGAACATGTGGTGAGGCCACGAAGAGTCAACAGAGTAAAACTGGCCAAGGGATAGTTGTCGAAAAACTCAATTAAAGGAAAAACAAGGTTAAAAATTTGCAGCTCTGTGAGCAGCATTCAAGATTTACTTTTTTCCTCAATCAATGATAAGTTTCTCTAGTGTCCCAGAATTGTCCCAGGTGCTATTTTTATTGTCCCTGAGACAATGGGACATCCTTCATTTCGAGCCTGTGAGGCTGTACTCTGGCACAGTGGTGCTTTGAGCCACAAAGCTAAAGTCAGCATACTAACGTGCTCACAGGGTCGACGCTAACAAGGCTGATGTGTAGTTTACCATGGTCACATTTGCTAGTTACCACTAAATACAAAGTTTGCAGGTATTTGAACTAATAAAAGTTGCAACCTGGTGATGGTACTAAAGACAAAATGAAGGATTGTCAAAGTCATTACATTTTACGTGCCAAATCATTCAGTGTGAAAACCAGGGTGTTGATTGAACTCACTATCATGGCATGAGGTGCTGTATAACACCTGGAGTTCATTGTTTTCTTTTGTTTTGCACATATGCCTGCGTATAATTTATCTTTTGTGTCAAGCCTGCGTTTCTTTTACTCTCAGCTGCAGTCAGTTTTTACTGTGCGATTAATGTTTTGGTGGAAAAATATAAAAATCACCAACCATAAAAGAAAAAAAACTTCAGACAATGCAGCGAGCAAAATCCACTTGTTTCCAAGAGCTGCTATAATGATTTTTTAATGAAGCAACTTCACTCCAGAAAAAAATATTAAAGGCAACTTACAAGAAGTTTTCATTTGTTTTTTTTAGAAAAACAACATTTTAAGGCTAATTATGATCAGGCAGTGTGTGAGGAGTCATGGTGATACAGGGAAGCAGTGAGGAACGTACAGCAGCAATGCGGTCCACTTCAAACCGGTTACTGAGGATAAAGCAGGCCTCAGCATCGTCCATCCTGCAGGCAGTTAGTAGAGCATGTGGCCATGGGAGCGAGAGACATAGATAAATAGAGAGAGACAGAGAAAGAGAATCGGGGGAGCAATGAGGAGAGAAGACATGGGAAGGAGGGTGTTGTCATGTTATTGAGGGAAAGGACAAAAGAGAAAAAAGCAGGACAATAGAACAACAAACTAACCAATGTGTCTTTCAAGCTATTTATGGTTGAGATAGTAGGAGGCGAGGAGACGGGGAGATAAAAAAAAAACAACAACAGGCTTTTCTTTCCGTGGGACAAAGCCAGCTTAAGGTGCAGCGGCTGCATTATCAAAAGCCAGGGGGTAAACAATAAGCAATATGACTCAAACTGTAATTACAGCTGTTACTTCCGAGGCTGTAGGTGCTTTAGGTATCAATTATGAGCTCAAGCTTGTTAGGCCTTTCACATCAAGGTGTCTTAACTCAGGTCTGTACTGGGCCTTTTCAGGGCTCGAATGTTGCAGAATTACTTTGTGCCTCTGATGAATTTGTAGAGACAGATGGTCAACAGATAGATATGAAACTAAACACATTTATAAAAGTTACAGTGACTCACTTGGCCCTCATCAGGTCTTGGTCTTTGAGAGCAGATCCCTGCAGGTAGATGACTCTCTGGGCCCACAGAGGGACGTGTAGGACCCTCCGAACCTGGACATCCATCTCTGCTGGGCAAAGGATCACCACATAGTAGTCCTATACACACACACACACACACACACACACACACACACACACACACACACAATTTATATTGTGGCTGACAAGAGTTTAACCACAAGAAAGACACAGGCTGTTTTCGAAACCGCCTACCGTATACAAAAAAACAAACTGGTACGACCGCAATATTATCTGAAAATACGACTTCTTGAGCTTTGAAATTTTTTTGTTTATGAACAATGTTTGTTTACTTTATAAGACTGATTCTCAAAGTGGTGTCTGGGGATCCCCAGGGGTCCGTGAAATAACTATAAATTGTTTTGCATCATTAAAAAGTGCATGTCTACAGATGGGGACCATTTTTACCAATAAAACATATAAATTGTGTTCATTACTCCCACCCATGTTAGCTTTAGAAACTCTGATATTATTATGAAACAGCAAAAAGTTAATTATTTTTTAAGTTGAAGCATTTACTGAAAGTCAGCTTTAGACTGATAAGATTAAAGATCTGGATTTATTATGCCAGGCTGGCTACTGTTCACTTTCTGGAAGCTTTTAATATCAACTTGAAATGTAGGCTATAAATGTTGTAGAGTCCAAATGCAATTTGAATAAAATCAAACCTCTGTTTAAGTGGTATTATTTGTTAAATAACATTTCAAATGTCCCTGCTGTGGGAGTAATAATCTCTAATCTTATCTTCAAATTGAAATGTTTTTCTGTTGATCATGATGAAACAGGTCTGAAGTAGTTAGGTTTAAATACAAATAGTTCCAATGGCATCTAAGAGTACAAATGGTAGAAAGTGTATGTTTAATCTGTGTTTCGATTACGAGGGGGTCCTTGGAAAATGTTCTCCCCTGTAAGGGGTCTCTGGATCCAAAACGTTTGAGTACCGCTGTTATAAGATACTGCACGGTGTAGCTCCACCACACCTTCAACAAGTTATTCTAACAGCTCATGGTGAAGTAAGACAAAAGTCTCCCCTCGTTGATGAAAAAATATAAAATTAACTCAAACTACTTTTTCAGTTACAGCAACAAAACAGTGGAATGATATCCCAACAAATATTAGAGAAATGTTAAAAAAAAATGGTCATGTTGTCTCAGCAAGTATCTCTCTGCCCGTTAGTAACCCCGGCAGGCGCTGGCTTGCTGTCACGCCAGTTTGTGGAGCTTCTCAACTACGAAAATGTTGGAGCAAATGTTTGATTCGCCATCAACTTTCATAAAACTGACAATATAATCTACACAGTTGATTTCTCGCCTCAAAAGTGAATTTAGTGATGAAATAGCTACGAAAAATGTTGTTTTCACCATAGACTGTACCGTTCCAGCCTTTTGCATTGTGGGATACAGTAGGTGAGGTAGTCTGGTCCGATGCATACTGGCGATTTTTTTGCAAATCAGTACAACATCCGGGTATTTTTGGCATACTGGAGATTTTGCTTTTGTGTGCATACTGCATACTACATGCTACATTTTGGCCAAATCAGTAAGTACTGCTAGTATATTATGCAGTTTTGAACACAGTCACAGTCACAGGTTTTCAATTATTTTTGTTTCATTGCTAAACTTCAACAGAAAGGGTGCTCAGTGTAATATGAGTCTGCCTGAGGTGAGACGCTAGAGAGGGAGAGTGGCGTACTGCAGTGGACGGCAAAGAGAAAAGAGAGAAATCCATTCTCTGCGTATGTGCACTGGAAGCTTTTGAAGTGGGGTTATATGAGGTACTGATCCATAGTCTGTGTATTACCTACAGTAGATGGCGGTCAGACAACCTCCAGTTTGGAGAAGCAGACAGGAGTTATCGCATGGAACCACAGCAATATACTGCTGTGGACGGGGCCCGGCAGCAAAACATAATTTAGCCACCTAAAAGAAAAGCCCACCTAAAAACATCAATATCAGTTTAAGTGTACGCTATATTTAGAATAATTTCACCGCTTAACTTTGCCGTGAGACAGCCCTTTCCAACAGAGAACTGAAGCTGTTATCTATACTCTTGTCAAAGCCACCAGACTTCATTGACAAAACCTGTAATTTTACCTCGCAGAACTCGGTCTGTTCTACTGCTGCCTCGATTGGTTAGTTTGTTTTGTGTTGTTGTGTGACTTTAATGAATCTGAACTAACCAAAGTCCCTCATTCTGCAAGGTAAAATTACTGTTTTTTTTCAGTGGAGTCTGGTTGCTTTGGCGAGAGCATAGATAACGGCTTCAGTTCCCCATCGGAAACATAGACTGTATAGCTGTCTCACGCCGAGGTAAAGGGAAGCAAACTGATATTGATTTCAGCCTTTCTTTTAGGTGGCTAAAATATGTTTTGCTGCCGGCCCCGTCCATAGATGTACATTACTTTGGTTCCCCACTGACTATGGATCAGTACCTCATACAACCCCACTTCAAAATACCCAAACTATCCCTTTAACATCACATTTTTTTAAGTTGCATACTGGACCATTGATTGGCTTCCAAACTAGTTGCGATGTCACAAAATCTGCTATAATAACCACGCATTAAACTGAGATTTCCCCCTTCAACAGATTCATTCTGGTGCCACTCTGCACATTCATCATTGTGCACAGTAATGGTCAAACACCACTTTTCACACATATTGAGATGAGGGGGACTTTAACCTGAACCTGATTCTCCTCATAACCCTTGAAGCGGTGAGGACCAATCAAATCAGACACACTATTATTGTACAAAGAGATATGCACACATGGATGCACCCTCAGGCAAACACACACATCTGCTCCAACATGAACAAGACAGCAGTTTGATCCTTCCTAATGCTGAATTAATCCTCTGCCTTAACCTCAGCTGTTCGGCCTCCTGAACAAGATTACAGACAACAAACACAACAGCCCCCAATACCCTATTGTCCTACTTAAAACCATTTGAAGAGACCTGTAGTCGCGGGTGAGCAAAGAACTCATTGAGGAAGTCCATGAGGAGGTCGATCTTGAGGCAGCTGACACACAGCACCACGTGTTTCTCCGTCTGCGCCCTGTAGCGGCTGTAGTTCCCCCCGGACTTCTGCCGCTCCATCCACAGAAAGGCCAGCTGCTCGAACTACATTCAGGGTGACATCCATCACATTCAACAGATGGAAATTGGATTAAGTTAGCTGGAATACAGGGAGGAGCCAGGTGGCTTAAGAAAGGAAAACAATGCCTTATACAGAGTAGTGTTTTTGTTTGATTAGGGAGAGTGTTTGGGTGAGCGGAGATTTGGTTCAGGATGGTGGCTGAATGGAACATGATGACAGATATTAAGAGGAAGGTAGGTCACAGAAATATCAGCAGGCCTGAGCAAAATTACACCCATTTTTTTTCTCTCCAGTACATTGGTTTAAACTAGGGATGTCAATCAATTCAAATATTTAATCAGCATTAATCGCATGATTGTCCATTGTTAATTGGGATTAATTGCAAATTAATCGTGATTATGATAATCTGCATGTGATTATCATAAAGTGGGCATGTCTGTAAAGGAGAGAGGAGACTCCTGGGTACCCATAAAACCCATTTTCATTCACAAATCTTGAGGTCAGAGGTCAAGGGACCCCTTTGAAAATGGCCATAACAGTTTTTCCTCACCATTATTTAACATCCTTCGCGACAAGACAAACAACTAGTATCTTCACTCTAGCTTTAAAACTGGGCCCGCTACAGCCTCAGAAAGATTGATTGCATTAATGTATTTAAGAAATTAGAGATTTTAAAACAAATTTTAGCGACGTACAGCGACGTACATGAAACCTGCCTTGGCGGAGGTTTGCGCTCTCCGAGTGCACTTCTAATATAAAGATAAATCTGGTTGATTTTAAGTTGAGATGATGTCCACTCGAAGCTGGAAAACACCATCAGGCCACATTGCATCTATATGACAATAGTGTTTTACTCAGCCATGATTTGTGTAGAGCCAGTTCTCCGCGGCACCACCTGTGGCAGATTTGTGATGTTACAATCAAGCCTCTGTTTTAGAGCACCGTGATTTGTTTCAAGGAGAGTCTCCAAACTGCAATGGAAACAGGAGAAATTACCTAAATGGTTGGCTTTTTGTCTTATTTTCAAATCAATATCCTTTTAAGGCTCAAAATTACACAAAATGACTTGTCAAGAGGAGCATTCCCTGTGGTGTGTTGTGGACAGGTACAGGGAAACCAATAGAGGCAGCAATAAGAAACAGACAGTAGCTGAATCATGATGTGCTCTGTGGCTCCCCTGTGTAGCCTGGAGACCGGTCAGGGCAGGACTCAGAGTCAGACAGGCGACACACACACACACACACACACACACACACACAGGGTAGGGGGTTGGGGCTTAGGGGGGCCAGCTTCTAAATGTCAAGGGGTATTTATGGATGAAAGATGGGGAGAGGGAGTGGGGAGGATGACATGGCTTCCATGTTGGTGATGCACAGATCGCCATTTCTTTATGAGTCAGTTCATGTAAGTTAAAGGGTAACATCTGTATTTTTAACCTGGACCCAATCTCTCCATGCTTTTGTATCTAACTGACTAATAGGGACAACAATTTCTGAAATTGGTCCAGTATTGAGGGAGAGCGCTGTAGACGGCAGCTGCTCACAGGCTGCAATATGGTGCTATTGGGGCAAGCTGGCACTGTCATTTACGTCCACTAAATGTGCTTGTTTTTGCCACGACAGGCTCTGATTATTATTATAAGTGTCTGACATTATGGAAAGAGTCTCGCTCAAGGAGAAAATCTGGCGAGGTGACGTGTTGCCAGAAGACAACGGTGGAATAGTGGAATACATCCATGGAGGAAACACGAGTGCCAGCCGGGCAGAGTTTGTAGTGTTGGAGGACAGAAAAGCGTAGCTTAGTGTTATCTAAAAGATTTTCATGGCTGAATATTTAGCTGATTTCAACAATGTGGATGAGGTCTTTGAATTCGATGGCCGAACAAAACATTAAAATCTCTTAAGCTTGAGTCAACCACAGACCGGAACCGAAAGTGCTAAAATGATAACTCATTTCCAGGTTTTAGGAATCATTCCTGCACCACTCTATACAGCTATTCAGATTTCACAATGAGACTTCTCCTTGAGCGGGACTTAGACACAATACGAAACAGCCCGGAACAAGCGAAAGGTGAGGAAAGCGTTTTATTTCTCTATAGGGTCCTTTCCATAATGTTGTCAGAAACTTATAATAATCTGAGCCTGTCAGTGGGAAAAACAAACACTTTTAGTGGACGTAATGTTACGTTGACGCTGCTCACTTGCCCTCGCAGCTCGTTTCATGGCTGCCGGTTACAGCGTTCTTCCTCAATACTGGACCAATTTCAAAAATTATTGTCACCATTAGTCACAAAAACATGGGAAAATAGGGTCCAGGTTGAAAAATAACAAAGTCACTGTTTAAGTGAAAATATCTTCATGCTTCATGTCTTTTGTTTTTGTGAAGCTATTTGTTTCCACACGGTCACAGCTGATGGGAAAACAAAACAGTGAGAGCTTGTTCAACAGCCATAATGTATGCGTAGAACATAAGCCCTACACCTACTGCTTATGTGACACGACTAAAAATAGAAAAGCTATCAAAAGACATGTAGCGTCGTCACAAAATAAATCCAATTTGCGAAAAAACAAGAACGTCAGTAAACCAAATAATTTGTTTTTCAGTAATGTGAGTGTGATTTCCTGTCCAGAGAGCCACAGTACACACACACACACACACACACACAGGAAATCCATCCCATTAGCACTTTTACATCTTTAGGGAAACTCACAGGTACGCAAGCTACCTCAGGAATAAAAGGTTTTACACAAATAAGAGGAACAATCATTAGGCTGCAGTGCAACCATTTGTCAAGGTGCTTTTTTATCAGTTCCTGCAGAAATAGTGTGTGCGTGTGTGTGGTAACGTTTCCTGTAGTTCTCTGTCATGAAGTTCCCTCTGTGGAACCGCTAAATGACAGGAGAGGGATTTGGGGAGTTGAGACAGTAAGGAAGACACTCTCGCTGTTCTCTGAGTAAAAATAGTGTTGTAAATCTACGTGGGATGCAATGAGTCATCACATTACTGTGCAAGGAAGGAAATACGGGAATTATCAGTGATAATAGAGAAAACTTTACTGTAACGAGCGTACCAAAGAAAACAAATTGGCTTTTGCGGATTGCACAGCTATCCCATCTGTTCATTTTGGGACTGATTTTTTAAGATTTTCACATCTGTGTTCAGTTTATCTGAGATTTCTCTACCTCAGTATTACCTGGAGGACAGCCTGGCGGAGAGCCCTGCTGGCTGCTCCAAAAGTTAAATTGAAAATAAAATGAGAGACGGTTGAGATGAGGTTTTGCCTTCAGGGCTCCTCGACTCATCAAATCAATAAGGGTTTTTTGGATCACTTTTTAAAACTCACTTTTAAAGCTTTATTATAAAGTCATGTCTTGTTTGTTGCATTGCAATACATTCAAACTTTACTACTAATAGCTAGGGCTGTCAAAGTTAACAGGATAATAACGTGTTAACGCAAATTCGTTTTAACGGCAGTAATTTCTTTAACGCAATCCGTCTTTTAAAGCCTCAAGATATGTGAATGAAAATGGGTTCTCTGGGTACCCACGAGTCTACCCTTTACAGACATGCCCACTTTATGATAATCACATGCAGTTTGGGGCAAGTCACAGTCAAGTCAGCACACTGACACACTGACAGCTGTTGTTGCCTGTTGGGATGCAGTTTACCATGTTATGATTTGAGCATTTTTTGCTAAATGCAGTACCTGTGAGGGTTTCCGGACAATATTTGACATTGTTTTGTGTTGGTAATTGATTTCCAATAATAAATAAATATATATATATATACACACAGTAGCATAAAGCGAGCACATTTGCCCACTCCCATGTTCATAAGAGTATTAAATACCTGACAAATCTCCCTTTAAGGTACATTTTGAACAGATACAAAATGTGCGATTAATCGTGATTAATCATGGACAACCATCGGCTAATCACGATTAAATATTTTAATCGATTGACCGCCCTACTAATAACATATTTTTTTTATCTACTGCCTGTGATTATGTTAGAGGTTATGTCCGATTTTTTCTCACCTGGATGGGAAGCACGATGAGCGCCACAAAGATCATAATGACCACCAGGAGCTGCGAGGGCCAGATTTGGGGGGTGACGTCTCCAAAGCCCACCGTGGAGAAGGTGACCACGCAGAAGTAGAGCGAGTCGAACAGGGTGAGGTTGTTGCCCGCTCGCTCGAGGTGTTGGATGCCGCAGATGCTTGGGTGGGAACGAAGGAGAAAGTAAGAAGAGGAAGTGATCAGACTTCACATGCTGGGTGAAGTATAGATGCCCAGTGGGGGGCCATTATACATGGAGAGTTGTCTTTCACGCCTGTGTATGTATGTGTGACTGTGGAGATGGGGGTGGATGCATGCCTGAGCGGGCGCCTTTGTGGGATACTGTATATTTGCGTATATATTTGTGCAAACTGCCGGTATTATTGTGTCCTTTAGGGGATAGATGAGTCAACAGGCGAATGTCAACCCTGAAACGGTCAGAGAGCTTAGTTCATGCTGTGTAGGATCTTCTGGATTAGCTCGGGCTTTCACACCAGATATGCAGCAGGCTGACACATCCTTCACTGCACTGAAGCAATCGCCGGTTGTCATTTCAGAGCACTATCTCACTCTTACAGTAACCAATTACCTCTCTGCTCTCTGTCTTTTATCTTTCAGCTCGAGGAGGAGCAGTTTTTATTCTCCAATGTTTTTTTTTCACACTATTGCTTCACTTGTCCATCTCACCCTCTTTCTGCTCTTTTCCTCACCCTGTCCACAGCTGTGACACCTTTCACTTCCTGTCCATTTAATGTCTCTCATTTCCCACTTTTTGCCCTCCTTTCAGTTGAGTATCAGCAGCGAGGGTACCCACCACGTAAACATGAGGCAGACCAGCGTGCTGATGAGTATCACCACCTGGTTAAACATGGCTGAGTGCGTCCGCTGGATGGCCCTGTGGAGATCATTCTGCAGAGAGACAGACACAGATGTGAGTTAAAGGGTGACTTCAGAATTTTTCAACCTGGATCCTATTTTCCCATGTGTTTGTGTCTAAGTGACTGATGGGGACGCCAATTTTTTTAAACCGGTCCAGTATTGAGGGATAACGCTGCAACTAGCAGCCACAAAACAAGCTGCAAGGGCAAGAGAGCAGCATCAATGTAATGTAACGTCCAATAAAAGTGCTTGTTTTTGTCACTGACAGGCTCAGATTGTGTGTCTGACAACATTATGGAAAGGACCCTAAAGAGAAACAAATACTCAATACCTCAATACTGGACCAGTTTCAGAAATTATTGTCCCTATTAGTCACTTAGACACTAAAACATGGGAAAATAGGGTCCAGGTTGAAAAACACTGAAGTTCCCTTTAACATATGGAAATCACAACAGATCAAATGCTGCATTGTTTAAGTGTGAAATGAGGATTAAAAAATAGTAGATGGATAGTAGGGAAAAGACATAAAAAAACAATGGATGAAATATAAAAATGCACTACAAAAGGAGATGAAAGTGTTGGAATTTATGAAGCTGAGAGGGAGACAGCTTATTAAAAAATTATGACGCAAGCCAAGGATGTAACAGGACAGATGGAGGCAGGGAATGTGAAAAACTTTAATATCAAGCCACAAGGTGCAAGTTTAAATGTTTTGTGATTTACCTTCATGGCAGAGAGAGCTGGTGAGCTGAAATGGCACAGACAGAGAGGGACAATCGCATGCCAACAGAATAACACAACAGAGATGCTGAGATGAAAGTAATGAAAAAAATTGGATAGGGAGATAGCGCTCCACTCACTATCATGTTCTCCAAAGCGTGTTTGGCCAGCCAGCAATTGAGAAATACAGGAATGAAGAGATTTCTGAAGGAGGGCAGAATCACCTGTCAAGAACAGAAAGCAACAGTCTGCTTAGCCATTTTTTTTTCATATGTTGTACACAGTCACAGAATGTCTCGCAAGGAAAGTGGTTGTGTGAGCATGTGATATGCTTTCTGTGTCACTCTAGCAGGCGTTAAATATGTGCGTTCTGCAATGCTCGAGTGCTGTCGGTCCTTCAACTCACAGTGATCATGAAAGGAACGGCGCTGATCATCTCCAGAATGAAGGGGACACGTAACACTTGCTCCCAAACGTTGCCCTGGAAACGCAAACCACACACAGGGGTCAGGAAACTCCATTGTCATGGCGACCTTCGGGAATTACTGCATAACAGGCCCAATTGCGGCGGGTGGGAGGGGAACAAATTGACCGGCTTTTGTGGCATAGAATTGATTGGAATGTATACGGGTTATACAACTCCCTTGAGCACCTTGAGAGACAGAAGAAGCATATTACGTTTCCTCTAAGCCTTGCCGTTCAATTAAGATGTCAGCCGTGGCTGTTTTTATGTGTCTGAGACCTTCATATGGCTGATCTGAATCTGACTAGTGTAGGTGGACAGGCACGGGGTATGTCCACAGGAATCAGTCAGCTCTAAATGCTAAGGCCACAGCCTCCAGAGTAATCTGCAGAGTGAGCCCTTTATGGGCTTATAGTGTCAAGTACATCAAACGCAGGGCAACCCGTTGATGGATCGGCCCCCCGCTGCAGCAACACAGGGGCCTCCCCTCAAGCCCCTCTGATGTGTCAATAACAGGATGGTGCTATGGAAAGCTTTCCAAATGCAAGAGCCAAAGGAGGAGCATCAGGGGAGAAAGGAAAACGTGTGTTTAGTGAAGTGAACACAGAGGAAAGTGGAGAAAACACCACCACACACACATACACCACACACACTAGAGCTGTCCCGAATACCATTTTTTGGGCTTCGAAGGTGAGAAATATTCAATGGTATTCAAAGTCTGTTTGTCTCCATCTCCCCTGTTTCAGTACCCAGGACAGCGCCGCTGTCTCACTACTGTACACACACAAACCTCTACATATAAACAAACAGTGATATCCGTCTGAGAATAACTAATAATAATTAATGTTGAATATGAATGATGTTGTGGGATTACTCCTTATTTCATGGGCTATTTGGGGATTTATACATTATTATTACATGAATAAAACGAAGCATTCGAATACTGTATTTGGAGGTCGATTAACATGGTAACGGTCGAAGCTTCGAAGCATTTGGGTCAGCCATAGCAGACACAGATATCACAAAAAGGTTCAGATTGACTGTTGGGAGGGGGCACGAGTAACTCACCTTGTAGCTGAGATACACGAGCAACATAGTTTCTGAAAAGCTGATGAAAGCCACAAGCACCTGCAAAAGAATGAGAGAGTTACAGAGCAAATGAGAAGATGCAGACACACACAGAGAGAGAGAGAGAGAGGAGTCGGAGAGAGACCAGAGCTGAGAGAAATTAGGAGTCGCAGAGATGGAAGAGGAGAGCGTGGGTGGAATCAGTAGGCGTGCTGATGATTGAGCTTCAGAGGGAACAGATTTAAGTGAAGCAAGAGACAGTCTGCAGCGTCTGACTGTGTACATATAGTATGTGCGTGTAATAAGTGTAAATATGTGTCAGGTAAAACGATCTGATTTGATTTGATTTGTGTTTGAGCCCTGAAATCATGTGATGCAAATTATCCAATAAAAAGGAATGCAGAAATTATGACGTGTGCGTTCATGTATGCAGATGTGTGTGTGTAAACAGACTGAGGCCTTGTTTACACGGGAGTGCAGTGATCTATCTGACCTGTAGCGCCCACAGCGGTAGAGGTCTATCCACCCAGATGATCAGTTTCCTGCAGAGCGGAAGAACAGAGGAGAGACGTGGCAAATAAAAATGGACAAAATATTAAACTCATGTCACTAGGTTACATTTAATTACACTGTTTACAAGTCAACAACAGTGGAGTGCCCAGCTGCCAATGTGCTCATATTGTTGGGAGAAAAAAAGTAATATTCACACAGCCAAATGGAAATTTACAGCCTTATTGTGAAAGAAAGGCCGTTTTTTTCTTTTCCCAAAGACACCCTGGGGCTTATCGTGGCCGCTTGCCTGCCCGCGCTCTGATTTGCTCCTACAAGTCTGCTGCCTGGAGCAGGAGGCGGCCCATCCCTTTCCTGAGCTCACCCTGTCAGGCTCCTTATTCATTTGGAGCCAGAGCTTAGCCAGTGTCACCAGCCACCAATTAGATCAATAGGTCCCTGAGCAGGAGACATGGCACAGCCTCAGGTCTATGCGCACTTCCTGGTTTCCCTCCCCCTCTCTGCTTTTGTATATTACATGCTTTGTCTCCACTACATCGCTGTTGATTAGGCTGCGCAGGCACTACATACATATTATGTTGATGGCTAATCAATACAGTCAGATTGTGACAAATGAATGTGGATCTGCAATGCTCAATATCGGCATTGTGAGTTGCATCAGTTAAGTGAAATCGCATTGATTGCATTATACAACGTTTCCGACCGGTGTTGTAGATGCCAGTCCTCAGGGGTGTGCGGTTTCATGGTCCGAAGCCATCACTCCTAATTAGAGACTCACATGCTTACCAGTCAAACTCACTCCAGGGACGGGATGATGTGTTTTGTTTGGTGCAGTTTACTCCGCTCACGCTGCAGGGAAGGAAAAAAAAGGCAATGAAAGTAACTTCTTGTCCATCTTATCTCACCAAAACTGGACCCTCTGCTCAGTCCAAATATCAGTTTACGCTGCTGATTGCATCTCCACCCCCTCTCTTCTTCTCACATCCAATCCTCTCACAGGATACTCTACACACTGCTATCTCATCTATTGACCTGCTGCACTTGTTCCTGCTATCAGGCCTCCACACTCATGAAGACTTTGTTTCACCTCATTAAGCCCCCGTTATCACTACTTCTCTCACCACTCATGTCTTCCGTCTTGCGGGTTGTCCAACAGGACTCTGACGATGTAGAGGAGGCAGCTCAGCACTTTCAGAGAAAAGTTAAACATTCGCACTCGCAGACCTGCAATGGAAAGACAACCAGTCATTAAAAGTAAATAGCAGCAGCTGAATTAATAAAGACACATTTTATTTAACTTTATATTAACTTTTAATATGATTACAAGTTTATTTTTTTTCACAATCTCCATGCATGATTTAAAAATATGACACTGAATAAAGCTCTGTAGGATTTCTTTGCTCTAAGCACCTAAGATAAAAACAAAGGTATCTGAATAATGTATTTTAAGAAGACTTTTGAAACACCTTGAGAGATGAAAAACAGCCTTTTGGCTTATTCTGGCATTTGTTTTTTTGTACCATGTGTATTGATTAATTTGCACCGTCTCTTCTCAAAAAAACTAAACTAGAAGACGCAACACAATAAAAAAACTAACAAAAACAAAACAGAATAGCTCTGGGGAACCAACAGCAGCTCATAAGCCATGTATCACCACCACTGACTCAGATTGTTCCTCAAAACACAATTTATCACATCTTTTCAATAAAGCATGTGCAGCCATGGGTGACTTAATGTAGCAGAAAATGTATATTGTATTTTATCTTGTGTGCTGAAAGTTAATCTTTCTCCGTTTATATTACGATTAGAGTATGTTATTTAAGCAGTGATTAACCCATTAATAAAAAGGGATGAAAGCTATCATTATTGTTAACTAATTAAGTACAAAATAGATTAAGACATATACATCTGTTTATATAAATATTAGGGCTGTCAAAGTTAAAGCGATAATAACAACGTTAACGCAAACTCATTTTAACGCCACTGATTTCTTTAACGTATTAACGCAACTTGCCATTTTTATGGTGTAGCGGACTCAGTTTTAAAACTAGAGTGAAGATATTCATATGACATTTGTATCATATGAAACTAGAAAACCTAAGGAATTGATTTGTACCAACCATGTCATATTATCTTGTGGGGAAGGAGGCTAAACAATGCTCCAAACTTGCACTGAATTTTGGCGAGGAAAAACTGTCATGGCCATTTTCAAAGGGGTCCCTTGACCTCTGACCTCAAGATATGTGAATGAAAATGGGTTCTATGGGTACCCACGAGTCTCCCCTTTACAGACATGCCCACTTTATGATACTCACATGCAGTTTGGGGCAAGTCATAGTCAAGTCAGCACACTGACACACTGACAGCTGTTGTTGCCTGTTGGGCTGCAGTTTGCCATGTTATGATTTGAGCATGTTTTTTATGCTAAATGCAGTACCTGTGAGGGTTTCTGGACAATATTTGTCATTGTTTTATGTTGTTAATTGATTTCCAATAATAAATATATACATTTGCACAATGCAAGCATATTTGCCCACTCCCATGTTGATAAGAGTATTAAATACTTGACAAATCTCCCTTTAAGGTACATTTTGATCAGATAATAAATGTGTGATTGATTTGATTAATGGTGATTAACTATGGACAATCATGCGATTAATCACGATTAAATATTTGAATCGATTGATAGCCCTAATAAATATATATGTTTAACGACTTTATGCATGCAGGAGAAAATAAATAACAAAAGGTATGACATGTCTATAGATGAGAGAATCTAAATCATGACACACACACATAAAAGAGTCACAAAGATTGGACAAGTTGAACAACTTGTGATGAAATGCAGAGCAAGGACATCACATCTCTTCAATCAAGAATATGAGCAACTCGTGTAGATAGAAAACAGGCAGCAGACAGAGAATTCACCCAACTGCAGACAGCGAAAGTATGATCCCACACAAAAATCAACTCACTGGATCTTTGGTTTTTGATGAAGAACAGCTTGAGGCGCTCCTTGAACGTGTTCTCATTCACGTAGAACTCTACCTGCACCCTGAGAGAGGGATGGAGAGAAGGGCAGAGACAAAGATGGGGAGGGCGCAAGAGAGAGAGAGAGAAAAAAAGAGGTGATTGAAAAGATAATATACTTCTTTTATGGAGTCAAGGAGAAGAAACAAGTGGAGGGCTGGAAGCTAAAAGGGAATAGAACAAAAGATGAGTGTACAGTTGAGCAAATTGGAGATACAAAGAGTGGTAATGATTATTTGAACACTGAAAATGTATGTATTGAAATAATGCACCGTGCCTGGCTGCATTAAAAACTAATGGCTTTTGGAGGAAATGGTGTTCCTGCTTGTCCGTCTGCCCATAGGCCCAGACAGCTGCAGTCAGTCTCGTTATCTCCACTGATTAAATATAGAGCAACAAATTACTTCCCTCTGATGTTTCTGCTGAACATGGGAGGCCATAATTACTGCTCTTTCTCCCTTTCCATTCTGGCACCCTCCTGTTACACAGACACACACATATCTACTGTACACACACAGACCTAAAATACACACCTGCAATGGGATCATTAGGATTATTAGACCGTTCATATGGCCATCTGACATGGACGCTCATGGAGAGACATGATTAAAATTACAAAGAGGCCCTCTTCAGACAGCTCTTACATGTGTACAGGCACATAACCAGACAGACTGACGGTGACTGTATTTCCTGTCTGACCACCTCGGGGGAGATTTCTCAGTAGCGCTCCTTTCATCCTATGGAGGGAACGAGTGGATGACTCAGGTCGAGGATGAACAAACACCAGGCCTGACTCGCTGGTGGTCTCCTCACAACAACACAAAAAGATGAAAGAGAGGCAGAACAAATGTCTGCAGGAAGAGGAAGAGATGGCGCGGAGGGCGGGGGGTCTTCCCAGGGTTCCAGAGTGACGCTACTCCAGCTCCACACGTGGTCTCATACAGACTAAAACCAACGGTGCACTTTTCCCAGCAGCATTCGCGGGAGCGGTTGGGGGTTGGGGGGTACGTTTTTCCTCTTTGTTGCTATGGCAACACAGGATTCGTTGTCTTTTCCCTCCCTCTCACATGAGCAGATGTGTGCAAACACATACTTGCGAAGTGTGTTGTTCAGCCATCTGAAGCGATAGCCCCCTTCCAACTTGTTGAAGGCTCCCTCCGCTCTGAGCAGCCTGCTGACAATAAGGCTTTAGCACACACATGATGGAAAACAGAAGAACATGCAGACACGTCCCCAGCCTCGCAAAAAAGCTCAGGGGTGTTTAACTGCACCTTTGGATTAGAAGATGGCTTGCTGTAGAGATGGGACACCCTGTAGTATTTGCAGTCACAGACAGTGACCAAAGTGAGGAAAGATTTTGTGTCTGTGTGAAGTGAGTTGTACTGAGCTAATCAACCATGTGACTGCATGAGGTCTTTCATGCATAGAGCAATCAAACTGTCAATACCACGGAGGCAATAAGCAAAGGGACCCATTATCACCGGTTTCTTAAGTAAATATCATCACTCATCCATATAAAAAAGTTGGGAAGTAACAGAATACATGTAGTGGCATTATGTCATATTTTTAGTGTAACTGTGATAATAATCAGAGTTTTTTTTAAGTCCTAATCAATATTTAAGGGATTATAAATTGTTTATATATTCAAGACTAATAGCAGCATGTAACAGTAGTAAGAAAACTGTTTTTCCATGCTGCATAATATGTTTACATCCTGTGAATAAAAGCAGCAAAACTTCAAAGCAGGCAGAAGTGTTGAGGATGTTGTTTTCTCGCTAGATAAGAAAACATGCAGCTTAAATTCAACAAAAATAAAACTATTAGTGGAAAAATACATTTACATCCAATGCAAGGTCAGACTACTATCATTGTAAATGCTGGGCTCACTTCCTACCTGTTTTCTCCAACCCCTTTTTTACTCTGAGAGCTGTACATTGCCAAAAATAGCATAATTTGTGTCTTACTTTTGTGGAATGATGCCAAAAATATATTCCCTACTGCCACTTTAAGTCGGCCCTGAGTTCTATACACTATTCTTGCACACGCTATTAGAAAATAATCAAATTGTATCAAATATAACTATTCTAACGATGATGTAATCAAGATGATTGAATTGCTTATTACAATGTAATAGGGTAAGTGGTCATCTGTGACACATTAACATTTCTAAAGTAGCCATCACAACCATCTATAAAGAACTAAAGCCATCCCCACATTCAAAATGATGGAATTATGAATAGAAATGTGTGATTAGGTTTCCCACTGCAAGTTGCAGGTCTTCTTAAAGCTCCACTGTGTCAAGTTTTGTGTTATCTTCTTCATAACAAATCAAAATGGTAAAAGATTTAATGCTTGCTTTCCCTCAGCTAATGTTTTCTTTTACAACCAAATCAATCATGCACCGCTCCTCCACAGCTGGCCACAATACTGTTATTCAATTCTTTTGCCAAATCTCCAGTTTCTTATTGCGTGTTTGTTATTGCCTTAAGATACTTAAGGTGACATACATACTTAAATCCATCCAGCCATCCGTGCATTTCTTCCTTCATCAAAGTACTTAAAGCCTCTCTTAAACTCTGTGAGAAGAAGCTGTGATATCTTCCCCGGAGAAGAGGTCATTTTGCCCTTGATGTGTTTCTCTAAGCGAGAGCTTTTCCACTTGAGTGTACAACAGAGGATGAAAAGTAAAGTGGAAATATAGCCCAATAAAGAGTTGAGCTGTGGGATAGATTGAGAGTCGGGATCTTTAATCTAAGGGGAGGATGGGGGAGAAAAACACATTAAAAACTCATAAAGAGAATTATTTCAAAACAAAAGACACACGAGCACATCACGATGGCACCTCTGGGTAATCGCCACATATCGGCCCCCCAAAGCCCTCCAAAAAGCACAGGGAAAATAAATGATTAGATAACTGTTGAGGAAAAACTGCTTTGTGATAGAAAAAAAACATGTTGCTGGATTAAGGAACAACCGTTTTAGTGTATCATGAGAAAATAACATCCTCTCTTTCACTCTGCTCTGCTCCTCACTCAAAATATAGGATTATAAAAAATAATTGTTTTCAAAGATCATCTCATGGGCTTAATAATAAAGCAAGAATAGCAGCTTTAACGGCTGTAAACAAAGAGAACAAGAAGAAAGAGGCAGAACATTTCAAACCTGAGCCAGGGGAGAGAACTTGTATTTCTGCATTTGCATGTATAGAGTCGAAGTGCGAAACACTGAGACAGCGAGAGAGAGAGACCAAAATACAGACAGATGAATAGACACAGACAGATGGACAGAAAGACAGAGGGGGGACATGCGGAGGAGGATCTTTGAGAGGGAGAGAGAGCTCAACCTTGTTCTCCTGCTGCTTCCATCCATGCCTGTGCTGCATAATGACACAGCACTGGCCATCTAATGACACAGTGGAAGAGACTAAAGAAGCCCAAATCTATGCGTGCACAACAGCACAGCACTGGCTCATCACAACCTCCACACACAACTCAGAAATAGTATTCATACCAGTGAGGAAGTAGAAAATAAACACAAACAAGAAATAAGGAAGCCAAGTGAAAAAATTCTACCCAGTAAACCTTACAGTAAGATATGGTATCAAGATTTAATTAATGGAAAGCAAGCAAAAATTAAATTAAATTAAATTAAATTAAAGAAATTAATATTTGGAGCATGCCTTTGGGAAAAAAATTAAATCCAGAATAAATATTAAAACATGCTGTAAGGAAAGAGAAAGTCTGAATCTGAATGCCCACAGTTAAAATAGAAAAATCAATCATAAACATGGAAACATATTTAGATAGATGCCTGCCAGGTCTATCACTGCTGTGATATGGAAATGCGGACAAATGATTGCTCTAAGGGCTCAGATGAATACAAATATTTGTAACCTTTAAAAGCACTAGTGGAAATGTTATTTTTAAAGAAGCTGTTCTGTTTGGAAGAAGCACGCATAGCTTTTGGAGAAATATTCTATAGAGAAATGCTGATGGCCATGAACCAGTTTGAAGTTTTTTATTCAGCGAACTGTATTGCTTAAAGGTGATTTATATGATCCAGAGCAGCAAACGACTATTTGCTATGTAAAGATATAGAGGAGTAATGTCTACCTGAGCAGAGAATGAAGTCACTCTCCCTCCATCTGTGTCGTAATCATTCTCTGTGCTTTGTTTACATAGCCGGGCCGGGCGCGCGTGCCTTTTAGTGCCCCATTGGCTAGCTCATGGCCGCCGCTATGCACTGTGCTCATACTGCGGTTACAGCTGATAACTGACAGCATCGTCGTGGAAGCGTATAGCGCCCCTCCTCCGGTTCCCCCTCAGGTAAACACTATAGCTCCATAGACTGTATATAAAGATAGAAGACGCATCTCCACTTCCTCCCACTGTACAGAAGTGAAGCCAAAATATCCCGAATACAGGAGCAGGAGAACTACCAAAAATGACAGAAACCATCTTTGGGGAAAAAAGTTTATTCGACGAATACTTTGACTTTTTAGTTTGGCCCATCCGCTTACAGGGAGGAGGCGGGATTTATGAGCTATACTGCAGCCAGCCACCAGGGGGCGATATATATGTTTTGGCTTCACTTTTGGGGAGTATGTTGAGAGCCGTGTGGAGGCAATAGATATGCTCTGAATATCGACTTTAGCACCCTGCTTATGATGACTAGGTGAATAGGGGTTCCTTTGAGAAAAGAGTGCACCGCTAAAAGAGTGAAAAAGACTGTAAAAAGAAGACACAAAATATAATATACAGAGACTCCAAATGAGGTCAGGAGAAATTCAATGGGATGACAAGAGGCAAATAAATTGCACTTCACCACAGGACTGCTCTAACAGCTTAAGAGAGGCAAGATGTTCTCTGCTTCATCCAACCAATGGTCGACAGGAGAGCTTGTCCCTGACCCAGATACACAACCACCACACATATTACACTGTGCTAATGGCAGCTTGGAGAATAAAGGAGAAAAATAAATGAAAAATGAGAATATGCGTAGACATCCACGCTAAAGCAAAGATCCTTATCTGGTGGTAAAAGGCAGTTTTAATACTGACAATGCACGAGTTCATGCTGCCTGAATAGTCAAATTAAAAGAAAGTCAAATTTATTTAATAGCGCTCGTCGCTGCCAAAGAATTGATTTTAACACTCCAATGAAACATGCAAGTACTTTCATAATAACTTAATGATGCCTGAGACCTTTAAAGAGTCTCTTTTCAAAGAGTCTCTTTCTCTCCTTGTCTTTTTCTATAACTATGGGACAAAATCAACCCATCTATATCGTGACCAATTTATCTATTATTAAGTCTACTGTGTATACATACAATAACTCTCTTTACCCCTCTAGCCAGGGCAAAGCAGAGCAGGGAAACGACAGCCATCATTTACAATAAATGTGTAATGTATCCCACAGTATATTGGCAGTAAGTAAGTGTGCACTGTAGCCGTTTCCTGAACAACGCCTGGGTTCCCATGGATTCAAACACTCCATACATCATCTGTGGAAGTGCCTTTCTTCCTCCTCTGCTACCTGACGTAAACCAGCCTCATCGTTTCCTTCCTGACATGATCATTCACTGTTTATTAGTTATTCATTCCACACACAACACAACAGGTGCTTCAGTGTTGAATTCACAAAGAACCATAACTTGGGTCCATGATTTGCTCACTTAAAAAAAACACAGCAATCATCTATCTATCGTGAAACATAATATGGCTTAAAGTGATGCACAACTCTATTAAAAGACATCCAATGACATTCTATCCCTTCAGATTGCATTATCCTCGGATGCGCACAGACATTTAACAATTGATCAAATCAACGCGAGATATCAATCTGTTTCAAAGTCGTCTTCAAATCGCCGCTTTGCCGATGACATGTGCGAGTAACATGAGAGGAATCATCTTTATTGCCTGTCTGTGGCGTCTCTGGGCCGCTTGGATTTGAAAGTCCTGCGGTGTATTAAGCTAACACAGTTTGGGAATAGGGGAGCAGCGATCAGTGGACAACTGTGTTTGTGATCCCCCACACCAGCGTGGCACAGCTGCCCACACTCTGATGCTACGGGGCCTTCCAGCAACATCGAACGCCAATACAGACCAGAAGTGCTCAGACACATGCTAGTCAGCCCCGTGGATGTGTTGGTATCCACAGCAGGAAGGCTCTTAAGTGATGACAGCACTTGTCTAACCGAAAAGCCGGTCGGGTAATTCAATATCTAGCTTATTAAAGCCCAGTGGTGACAGGAAAATCTCTAAAAATAAAAGAACCACGTGTCTAGATGACCACCAGGGACACACCCTGCGCTGTTCGATATACAGCTTATAGAGTGTTACAGGAATGAGTCCTAAAACCTGGAAATGAGTTTTAGCACTTCTGGTTCCCTCGTCTGGAAGTCAATGGGTTTTATGAATGGGTTTTTGGTTAGATGCCTGAAATAAGGTCTGTGGTTAACACAGGCTTAAAGGTACAGTGTGTGGAATTTGGAGGCATCTAGTGGTGTGGTTGCAGATTGCAACCAACTGAGTACCCCTCCGCTCACTCCTCCCTTTCCAAGACTGCGTTAACGTGAGCCACCAAGTGCAAAACCGTGGTAACGTCGTTCGCCTCGCTCAAAGGCCATCCTTACCATATTACTACAACTTTAGGAGCAACGGAAGTCAGACGGTGGCTGGCGATACCACAGTTTTGAAATCTGCAGCTCACGTTATAGCAGTTTCACAAGCATGCTACGGTGACCTCCAGGGAACACAAAAACACGAAAGGCTCTCTCTAGAGACTCCATAAAGAGGACCCGCTCCTTATGTAGATATGAAGGGCTCATTCTAAGCTAAGATAATTCTTAGTTTCAGGGGATTATACAATATTGAAAACATAGTTATGAATATTATATTCAATTTCTGCAAAAAGATCCCCCAAAATGCAACACACTGGTCCTTTAAGAGACTTTAACGTTTTGTTCTACGACATAAAATACGTCAGTAAATACCCCACTTGTGAATTTTGAAGCTTTTAAGTGTCTTAAAAAAGGCGGTTGCTAACAAGTGGCTTAATGAGACTACTAAACATCATCACGCTAATCACTAGTCCGCCTTTGGTTTAGTAGACTTAACGTGAAATCATGTGACCGTGATGTAGTTTGTTTATAGTCGAACGTTAGCTTTTTACTTCTGCTGATTACATTCACACTTCAAAAATCATAAAAGTGATGTTCACTCTTGGAGATTGTCTTGCTGAACAAAACGTTTAAGTATCATAAATGTTCGTTTGCCACAGAGCTTATGTTCTGCAATAATCCAATGGAAAAATCTCATTGCATTTTTGTCGAGGGAACCAGGGCGATGCTAACTTCCACGTTGGCCTATAAAAATACATCATCCCTGCACCATTCTATAGCTAATCAGCAATAACAATGAAAAAGGACATCCAATATGTGTCTGTATCTTTCAGTGCACATACATCTTAAATTATCTATAGCCACAGGATGCTAGCGTTGCTGGAGTGCAAGGAACAAAGAATAAAATATAATAAAGTCTGATTGTACGACCAAACTGAAGTGTCTCTCATTCTGTCTTCTCTGTGCTGCACAGCTTTCTCACAATGAGAGCAGCAGCTCATGTTCACCAGGCATCATGTGCACGATATTCTTTGCAGCAGGATCACGCTCAGACTGCATATGAGCCCTCCATGCTCCCACCGTGCCCTCTCATTTGTTCTCAACACAGACCCTATCTTTAATGTCCAGGCCAACTGGCAACCTTTCCTCTTCACCAGTATTAATTAGGATGTTGCTTTCAGACCGACGTTCGTCAGGCCTGAGGCATTGGTTTTATAAACCTACCCCACTCTAGGCCCCCAGCTTCAAAGTCAACTATGCAGACCCCCCAATTGATTCCCATTAGCAACCGGGTGTTTTCAAGTTAACTCCACTTTAGATGTTTACTGGCAGAATCATGCACACGGCGCTTATGAGATCTGCACGGTCCCACATCGCCCCTTCTCTCTCATCCAGCCTCAAATTTGATAAAATCACCTTTTCTCCGAGTGACTCTTCTCATCATACAATCCATTTGCATTGCTAATAACCTCCCTTTATGCCAGCCCTGGCTCTGCAGACATGATGCATAATACATCCATGATCCCAAAACCCTTGACAGAGTTGGCTTCCAGCTTTCTAAACTGCCTAACAAATGATAGAACTGAAACTTACATGAGCTCTGAGAGGCTCACTAAAGGACTCCACCTTACAGAGAAATCAAAGCAGAGTAAAATTGGTATGAATATTGACATTAGTGATGGATCGTGCTTTGCAGTGGCTTTACTAGATTAAGGCTTGACTGTGGGAGTAGGAGCATGGGGATAAAGGATGTCGGAGAGAGACTGAGACAAAGATTGAGCTAGAGAAGATGTGGAGGCGACAGCCAATAAGAGATTGTTTTAAGGACAAAAGGTTGTCATTTGTATGATAATCCTGGACTCTGAGGAGAGCTCCCGCTGAGGCTTTCTATTGTAGAGCAATGGAGAGACTCTGCTGTATTTCATTTCACTTGTAACAAATTAAGCGTACAAGCTGTGCTGGGAGTCACGTGTCAAAGATGACTGCTAATAACAACAACCATCCATTTCAGTGCTCAATATCATGTTCATTTTAGGCAAAAAGAAGACAGCTTCTTTGACTGGCAAAACCCAAATCATCAGCCTGACAAGATCTGAATTTAATAGTTTATTCATCTGGCATTTCCTCAAAACAGCCTGACTCACTGCAAGGAAATATAAATGGTGTCAGTGTCAGAACAGTATCACTAAAATATTTCTCTGTCCTTGACACATCGACACACATTCACTAACTGATCAATTATCAGGCGCAACCTTGTTTAAGGTTATTATGGGAACCACACAGATGACAGATAATTGGCAGTTGCAACCAAACTTTTAGCCGAGCCCGATTCAAATTCTGTCTGGGAGAGAAGGCTTGTGTGTCTGTGTGGAGGGAGGAAACTGAGCCACATTTAATTTCTGTTTGTTCCAATTTGACACAAATTAGATACAGCCAATGCGCTGGGTCGTCAGGGACAAAGTCTAACATGTTTGCATTTTTCTATGTTTTGGCCAAATCTTGTTTTAAAGGAACAGTGTGCAACATGTCAGGGGATCTATTAGCAGAAATGTAATATAATAATCATAATAATGTTTTCATTAGTGTATAATCACCTGAAACTAAGAATGTGTTTTCGTTAGCTTAGAATGAGCTCTTCATATCTACATAGGAAGCGGCTCCTCTTCACAGAGTCCGCCATGTTGCTCTGCCATGTTTCTACAGTAGCCCAGAACGGACAAACCAAACACTGCCTCTAGAGAGAGCCTTCAGCGTTTTAATGTTACCTGAAGGCCACCGTAGTTCTCCGACATGCCAACACGTTGTCATTTCAACTCCTCTCATACTGACGCTTTGTCAGACCCCTCGCGTCACTTTTCGGTCGCAGTAAACGCGTGCTTTATTATGTGAATTAAACAAAAACATTGGCTTAGGTTTAGGCAACAAAACCACTTAGCCAGGTTTAAGAAAAACAACATGGTTGGACTTAAAATTACAACGTTTTTACACAGAACATGAACGAACAGCTGATTGTAAAGTGAAAGTGAAACGTAACGCGCGGGAGATGAAAAGTCGAATGAAAGCCTTGTGTTTGTTGGACGCATCCACCTCCCCTTCCACCTGCCCTGTGTGTATCTTTTGCTCTTTAAACTACATCACCACAGCACTTTCCCTGTGCGTTTACTGTTGTCATGGATGGGTTTACATTGTAATTAATGGAAAGACCGGTGCGTCTCGACGGCGTCAGTATTTGACGTCCTGGGAATGACTACGGACGGGCTGGACACACTTGTGAAAATCCGGTAACGTGAGCCGTGGTGGATGTATTACCGTCTTTCTTCCCAAACAACCGGTTATCGGCCAGTAGCTAGCAGTGCTAGTTGCATGACATAAACAGAATTTGATGTAGTTGTAGGCTATTTACTAACATGCAGGGCAAAAGCACAGGGCACAGCCTCTTATACATCCATGGTCTGTAGTCTATTGTGAGCGGAGGTATAGTCAGTTGGTTGCAATCTGCAACCACACCACTAGATGTCGCCAAATCCTACACACTGTACCTTCACGAGAAAGAGCAGTTCAAATTAAAGTATTAAAAATGTATGAATGCACACTTGAGGACCAGAAAACAGGCCCACTAAAAAAAACAGAAACACTGGCAGAGGTAAAAAAAAAGAAAAGAGGAATCACCAGCGGTAACATAAGAGGATAGTAGATCCCTGTGTGTGAAATAAATTATTAAATCAATTCCCACCCTTAAAAGTCTGCGCTGAAAATTGCTGCACCTGCAGAGCCTTTCAATGGCTCCAGCAGAATGTATTACACTGAGTTACAGGAGAGCTCTTGAAAAGGGGAAATGGTATGGCATTGGAGGCACTTCAATCAGAAGTAAGATGTGGAGGAGAGGCACGGGTAGCAGGCGGGGTAGATGTTAAAAGAGGGTGATGTATGGACACACACCCAGAGGGATGCGAGCTGAGTGGGGGAGAGGACGACAGGGAGAAGGCCCACAGAGGATGACAGAAGAGGGATTAGAAGGCTCAGTAATGTATGTTTTCCCAGAGCAGGGTGCAACCATATGTGTCAAAGAGATAAGATATGCGTACACATGTTGACATTTTGATGTGTGTGAGCTTCTGTGCCGGGGACGCGTTGATACTGTATGGAGAGATCTGTGCACCTGCGCTCCACTGGGGCCGTCTGGTCCTTTGAAGATGCTAGTTAAAGCTACTGCTGGATTAATGGACCGCAGCAGACCAACTCTGTTGTGTGATTCAGCCGTAATTAAGCTTTCTGTCACTACCTATCACAGCTCTCGCTTTACTTCTAATCAGTCCATTCTATAGCACTCCCTAGACACCGAGATCAACATCTTCATCCTCTGTCAATCTCTCTCTCTCACACAAGTGCGGTTTATATATAAAAGCATGCATGCACACACAGATTTAGCTTTAGAGAGACACACACAGTTGCACACAAAGGACTAAATGTATACTTTGCTAGATAATTGCTCATATAATTAGGATGTACCTACTATATGAAACAGGAAGCATGTGTGCAGCTCTGCAATGTGACAACAATAAATTTAACATACGCAGCCCACACAAGTGTAATTTAAACCTCAGCGCCTTCTGGAGCCCTTAAAGTGATCGACACCAGGGTGTCCCTGCAAACACTCATTCACGTCATAGGTTTAGAGGGTATTACAGCACATCTGTGTCACCGACACACACACACACACACACAGTCATCTAAAACCGTCTCCAAACCAACCAATCACTGTCACTATACACCTATTTTTGTTTCTGTCAACTGTTTTTATTTTGTTCCCGCCTCTTTTTAGAGGATGAGGATGCTGGACTATAAAAAGTCCTTTTGTTTCTCAAGCAGCAACCTCCTCCTCCTCCTCCTCTCACTGAACCACTAATCAGATGACTGAGGTTACACTGCACACTAGGTCGGAAATATTAGTCCTTGGGCAAAAGCCGACCAATCACAGAAGGTCAAAAGAGCATGACTAGTGAGTGAGCAGGCCTGTAGCCTTCAGCTGTGCAAAATGAGACCCTTTCAGAGGTCAGGGATACAGATACACAGCATAATGGTATGATTTATCAAAAAAAGGACAATGCTGGATAGTTTCAATAACACAATAATCATTATTGACAGGTCTCTGGCATACAGCCCTGTCTCTAATGGATGAACCCTAATTGATCTCTTCCAATAGCAAGTTTCCCCCAATTATCTGATTCCAAACACCCACTCAAGTCCACAAGCAAGTGTTGTGGCCCCCCCATTTCCACCTAGCAACAGGAGACACCAAGCATGAAATTGAGGTTTAAGGATTTCCATTAGACAGCTATATAATGAAATAGCCAAATTAAGCAATGCATATCATATGGCATGTCAAATCTTCTGGCCCTGCAAATGGAGAAGCAAAAGGTTAATTGTAACTGAGAGCAGCCACTTGCTGTCCAGGTGGCAGATGGTTCGGTGCAAATCTCAGGAATTATGGCATGAGGAGAACATAAATAGGGTAATAGGTCTGGCTTCATTTCCCTTCCTGATGGATGCCATCAAAGGATTTTTTTTATGTTTCAAATACACAACATGTGAGATGCACCACTTGCATGAAAATAAATGAAATATTCCTGAATGAATTAGTGTCTCATTCTATTGGGAGTATTTTTCTCTAATATGGTATAATTATTGCTTTTGGTGAGAATTAGCCGAGGATAGGACGAGTAAACCTGTTGCTGCATCCATAACAACAGCACTGCACACAATACTCCACTAACACACATGCACACGCCTGAATCAACCAGATCACACAGAGAGAAAATGCAAAAACAAATGACTTTTTATAGACACGATGTGATATGATGATTTTTTTTTTTTTTTATGTTTCAAATATACAACATGTGAGATGCACCACTTGCATGAAAATAAATGAAATATTCCTGAATGAAATAGTGTATCGTTCTATTTGGAGTAATTTTCTCTAATATGGTTTAATTATTGCTTTTAGTGAGAATTTGCAGCATTAGCAACAGTCGCCTCCCAGTAAACCTGTTGCTGCATCCATAACAACAGCACTGCACACAATACTCCACTAAAACACACATTCACACACCTGAATCAACCAGATCACAACACAGAGAGAAAATGCAAAAAACAAATGAGTTGTGACTTTTTTATAGACACGATGTGATATGATGCTCTCGTTGCGCATCTGGATTCGGTGCGCATCTGTGCGTAAAAACGATGCACAAAGTGGTAGTTGCATCCTCCATCCTCCTTACCTGTCGTCGGTCTGCCAGTCCCCGAGCAACAGGTCTCGGAACCGGTACCGAGGGGGCAGAGGGAGCACCTCCTTTTCCAGCTCGACCATGGTTCCTCCTCCTCAGAGCCCAGAGATAGAAACAGATATCACCACAGAGCTCCACACCGAGGAGGAGGTGGACTCCGGGAAACCAACGTGGAGTTCTTCCTCCTTCTGCTATTCAAAACGTGGATTAATATCGAGCTCATTGATACACCTCATGGCATCGTCTTCAGCCTCCCCTCCTAAAATCCTAAAAAAGAGTAAAAAAAATACAACTTCTTTCCTTTTTTTTGGCACCCCCTTCCCAAAACGCAGCTCTACTTTTCTTCCCAGCGAGGCAACAAGTCGAGGATGTTCATCCGTCGGTGCGCACTGTGAGAGAGGAGGCTCCACTTTGACTGTGACAGCTGGAGAGCAACTGGTTGTCTCTCAGCATCCTCCAGCAGCATCCTCCCAGCCTGAGCTCTGCATGGACGCACTGGCAGCACTGGGGATTACTGTTCTGTTGCCACCACTTTTCATTTCAAGAATCATTAAAAAAAGGAAAAAAACAATACTCACAAAAAACATCTATAATAATGTACAATAAGAGATCCTCATCCTCTGTCAATCTCTCTCTCTCACACAAGTGTTGTTTATATATAAAAGCATGCATGCACACACAGATTTAGCTTTAGAGAGACACACACAGTTGCACACAAAGGACTAAATGAATACTTTGCTAGATGCAATTTGCTCATATAATTAGGATCTACACTGTTAAGAATTTCCCAGTAAAATAACAGTAAAGAACTGGCAGCAGGGTTGCCTTTATGTTACTGTAAAATTAACATTATTATACTGTCGCTGAAATTTACAGCTTTGTACTGTTAATGAAAAATACTGTTGTTTTTTATTAATTTCACAGTATTTTACAGTTAATTTACTGTTTAAAGATACATTATATAGCTGTTTTTCACCTTTCTTTTACATTATCTTACTGATTTGTTTTAATGCACTATTTAAGTTGTATTTTTTTACATACATTTGAATAAACATTATTTTTTGCCTAGATGAATAGACTTAGCAGGTTACAGACAGGAATAGTCACACTGAATACAATTAACGGCTCTTGTTAGAAAAAAGGCTATAATAGACTTGTTGACACTTTTCCCAAAATGTATGTCTATAGCTGAGAAAAGAATGCAAACCATAACAACATGTGAGTGAAGAACAATAAAGCTAATTCACTGATTTTCCAATCATGTACAATGTACAAGCCTCACATGTGCAGATCAGGTCCCAGAATTAAAAAAATACTGCATGAAACTGTTACTGATGATACTTTAGACAGTTGATCAGCAGTAAAGTGATGTTTTTTAAGAATACATTATAGTTCAGTTAAAAAACAAACAACAGGTTTTCTTTTGTATTAACAGTAAAGCACTGTTTTTTAGCAATAACAGGTTAGTACTGTTGAAATCCTGCTGTAAATTAACAGCAATTGTTTACAGTGTGGGGACTACTGTTCTGTTGCCACCACTTTGACTGGATATACTGTGTTAAGAGAAGACGGATATCTGCTGAAAGTGTTGTTGGCGGCCTGTAAGAAGGCCATTACGAAGAGATGGTGTAAGGCAGAACCACCGACACAAGATGGATTGCTGAAAATTGTGAATGAAATATATGATATGGAACTGTTAACCCATAGGATAAGAACACAAGAGGAGCAATGTGGAGAGAAGTGGGAGAAATGGACAATGTTTCAGATGAGGAAATGAACCATTGAATATGTCATAGCAATAAGAAAACCTTGTAGAGACAGGGCAATCTATATCCTTTCATGTTTTTTGTTTTGTTTTATTGTTCTATGTTTATGTTGTTTTTCTGTTATGGAAAAGCAATAAAAATAAAGTATAAACAAAAATGCAAAAAACAATACTCACAAAAAACATCTATAATATTGTACAATAAGCGTTCTCCATCCACATTTGTGAGCATAACACCACCCTCTGTAATCCTGAATGGTAATAAAACTGTCACACGTGATCCCCATACTTCTGTGGAGAACTGCGCACATCTTAGTCATGCATCTAAACGACCATATTTATTATTTCTGCAAGGAGAAATATTAGTTTCTTGTGTTATACTATTAAATATGTTGGGCTTGATAATTGTTTAAAAAAGGAGGCACATGTGACATTTTGGGAATAGTCTTACTGAAATAGGCTATACATGAGGAGACACATCCAATTTATTTCGTGCAAGCTTGCCAACTGAGCTCTGTTTTCTCCCTCACTACGCACACATATGCTAAATATAATCAAACACACAGTGCAAGCAGAAGATATTCTAGAAAAAACACCCCTTCTAATAGAAAAAATATAAATGAAATCCTGCAATATGATTAAAACACAATACAAGCATTGCATTCAAAACTAGAAGTTCCTCTCAATGTGAGCTATTGTGATATAAAACTATGAATATCTCAACTAGCTCTTGTTGTAGCTCATTAACAAACACTTGTAAACTACCCGTATTATGCATCAAACCCATCATTTATTTACCACACTGTTAGATATTAGTCGGCCTGCCACTCATTGCATGTCACAAGGTTTAATCTCATAGAGCCTGTGGTCATATTAGAAGCCATAATGAAATTCAAATGCGGTGCTTAAGGGGACTGTTGACTCAGCCACAGACAACAGGTGTTATTCAAATCAACTTCTGCTGATTAATATTAATCACCCACGACTGAGCCGAACAAAACCTTCACTCAGAGGGTCAGAGAGGATTATTGAACGGATTAGAAAAAGAAGAATAACAATGGATTTGATGCCATTTAGATGCTGACTGTAGATTGTGAGTAATTTGGATATGCATGTTTTGTACCCTCCTACATTTGAGCTCATCTTACTGTAACTGAGTGTTATTTTTACTTCGAGGAAGCTGAACTGCTTTTAACTCTACAAGGAAACAGCGTATCATTCAGTTTTACAGTCACTTTGCTGTGGTTTTGTCTATTTTGCCCTCTGGTGGTCACTGTGACACAAACACACACACACACAAGCTGCAGTGAGCTGGTTTCATTTATCCGTTCAAACAGTTATCTGACAACTACTAGTCCGTGAGGTTGGAGGTTAAAACACCAGAATACATATACATTTATTAATCTTGTGCCTTCGGCTAAAATTAAACACCCCGGTTGACGGGAAGGCAAAACATTTCATTTCCAGTGGGTGGGCCGAGCTCTGTAGCCATGGTAACAACAAAAAGTGTCTGAGCATATCAGAGGAGATAGTTCATGTGTTTCAAACCTCATTTAAACCCCATTCAGTCTCACATTATCACAGTGTGTACTGTGAAGACGATTTGCAGGGGCTGAGTAAAGGCTTCATCCCTTCAGATCAAAAGCCATTTTCCCCTCATCGCCAACAATTCATATACAAATATAAACAAAGAGTAGAAAAACAATCGTCCATAAAAAAAAGTCATTTAAAAGATATAAAATCTTTCAGTCACTGTCTGACATCCAGCATGGTGGTTGCCTTCTATTCCAGTGGAACGTTGACGGAGGCTAGGGCGTCCACGGCCCAGCCGGGGTACTGGTCCCGAGAGGGAAACATTCGCTTCATGAACGTCCGTATAAACTCAGGGAAACGGCCTTCCACAATGCTCTGTCTCACAGAGCGCATCAGGGAGAGCTGCAAAAGAGAAATGTTTGATGAATCGAAGGGAAATAATGTGATTATCAATCTCCAGTGGGAAATCATCTTGTGTTCTGCAACTCTAGAGTGTATGGGTCTGCTTCCCGTCAGAGTATACAGTTCACAATGTTTACATGCTTTTGGATACCATGGCAACATTTTAGGGTAACATGTAAATGTTTCACGGCAATTAAATGTGACATTTCACGGGAGAGTGACGGCCGACATGGACATCGCTATAGAGCCAACTTCAGAGCTGGCTTAAATGGGAAAACGTAATTTCGTTTTTAAAAAAGACCAGTGTGTCGGATCTGGCGGTGTGTAGCAGTGAGGTTGCAGATTGCAACCAACTGAAGCCTCTCCCGTGTGACAAGCGTGGAGAAAAACTATGGTGGCTGACGCGAAAAGGCCCTCACTGGAGCCAGTTGTACGAGTAGCGTAGGTCACTTGGAGCAGAGCGTAGAGTGTGTGTACGTGGGAAGTGAGTGGTGAAGCAAGAGAGAGAGCGGCGGCGACGGGAACGAGTAGCGTTTTCGACTTCGGCCCAAGCACTCTGGAGGAAGCACTCCGTATGTAGATATAAACGGCTCATTCTAAGCTAACGAAAACACGATTTCTTAGTTTCAAGTGATTATACACTAAAGAAAACATAGTTATTAATATCATATTCCATTTCTGCCGATAGATCCCCCTAATTGTGAAACACTGGTCCTTTAAGAAAATCAAGAAATTAGTAAATTGCATAATCAGACATTATCTATTATGCTCTCCATGAACATGAACATTATGCTTGGGGACACGTCTGTCACAAAAGAAGACTCGTGTGGTTTTGATAAGGCCAAAGCAGCAGAGCAAGTTTATGCCACTTTGAGGAACAGAGAGTACTGAAGGATTAAATGACCGTGACCGAGGCGAGGACGTAATCTGAATCATGTCACGTACATTTGTAAAGTTCAACGTCTCTTGTCAGATTCCTGTCAGAGCAATGGAGACATTGAAAGACAATATGTAAATGTGAGGTTCTGGTTGATATCTATTAAAGGCAGGGCTGCAGATACAGGAAACAAATTAACTGATAAAACACACTTGATACAGCAGTACATGTTTTGCAGATATATCAGCTCTAGGACTGTCCTCCACCAAAGAAATTATTTTGTCGACTAAACGATTAGTTGATTTAGTAAAATGATTTGTTGTTTAATCTCGATTTAATCTTGAGTTATGATGTGATGTTAATAGTGGTGTAGTGGTTGTTGATAAGGTGGGTGTACTACTAGATAGATAGGTAGGTTACCGAGGAAGAAGTGGGTATACTCTCCTATATATTCCAATGGCTTTTTGGCTGATAGGTGGGTATACTGTAAACCGCCAACTGTGTATACCCTCCACTACACCACGGGTTGTCAACTGTTAAGAGACATTCCCAATACTGACCTGGTAGGCAATGTTGTGGACGGTGACGTGATGCATGGCTGCAGTGTCGCTCTTAAACAGAGCATGGAGGTAAGCCCGACTATGTCTGAAACAGAAAACAGGCTTATTATTCACATCATTCTTCCAGTAATACAGTTTTTACAAGACATAGGTGACACAAAATGTCTAAACACCAGCAGGCACCATCCACTGGCACCAAACTGCAGCACTGACAAAGATTGCCTGACAATTGTGAGCCAAGTGAGATTAAAGTAACAATTTAAAAAGCATAGCTGTAAACCCACTCTGGTGTTTTATTGCTGAGAAATTACATAATGAAAATACATGAAACATGAAATAAAAACAAATGCACAGATTGATGTAGTCTTTTATTGCCCACACATCCCTCCTTTATACCAAAAAGAGTTAACTGACTGCTGAGCAATAGTCTGTGAGCCAGTACCTCAAATTTGGGCCAACGGTACCAGCTTGGAGTAATAATTCTCAAAGTGATATTTGGCAATATATATATACACCCCTAGTGCTAGAAAATATGTGATAGCATTGCAGCGGTGATAGCTTTCATGGTGTTATGACTCGATTAATAACCACATGCCAAAACACACTTTTCAAAACTATGCTTAGAACAGAATCAAGCATTCAATTTCAAATCCATGTGATTATACAGTATGTGTCCTAGAGTTTTTATTAACCTTTCCAAAATAAACATGAGACAAATATTTTTCTAAAAATGCAATGATTCGCTCTACTGAATTTGGGCACTGTACTGCGAGTGCCATCAATGCCAGTCTGATGAAAAGTCCTTGAACTCAACAATCATTGTGACACATTTTAATGTTGATGGATCACTGATGACAAAATACCACTAGGTTGAATATATATATGTTGTGCTTCATATTGGCCATTTTTCAGAAATGTATATTTTAGGGTAATGTTATAAAATGCATGACAGCACACATAAATCTACCACTGATGCAATGCTATCACGTAATCTTAACTCTGGGGATGTAGATCTTGCCAAACATCACTACGTGCATGGTACCGACCAGATGGTACCAACCAGCCCTACTGGCTCACGGACTAAAAACAAGTCAAACCAAGGTCTTCTTGAACACTTTCCTGCTTTAATAAACTTCAATATCTGTCCTGATGAAGAAAACTGTTATGAAAAACGACATGAGAGCCAAACCTCCAGGATTTTCTTGACTTACCTCTGGCAGGTGGGACACTGGCAGTCTGGGTCTATGGGCTGGAAGTCCTTGGCATACTGTTTATTTTTTACCTGGAGAGATCCCCAAGGCACCAAGGCAGAGCCAAACCTCTGAGGAAAAACAAATGTGACTGTCAGCTGAAATGAGTTTTTGATGTGGAATAAAAACTGCTAAATAACCATTTAAAAGTGATTATCAGTGTGTGAAGTGAGGAGAGCTTACTGCAGTACGCGTGGGGAACACGCAGTCAAACATGTCACATCCCAGAGCAACACACACAACCAAATCCACAGCATACCTGCAGCACATGAGGATCATACACATGATTATGTCAATATGTAAAACCATAAAGCCCATAAACACCACAGTTCTCATGAGATGTTTTAAGCATACATATTGGCCAAGTGTGTGTACACAGACAAGGAATCTGACTCCGGTTTCTGTTGCTCTCAATTTACATAGACAGAATATAAACATACAACTGCAACAAGGAAGCTGAACAAGGTAAACATAAACATTTACAGATATAAATATATAGATATTAAATTATTATATATTCTATATAAAACAACTAGGGTTGTAACAACATGAGATTTTCACGGTACGATAATCTCAGAAAATATATATGTGTCCACGGTATATAGTATTACACTATTATTATTAGTAGTAGAATTATTATTATTATTATTAGTAGTAGTAGTCAGAATCAGAACAGAATTATTATAATAAACAGAATTATAAACCTGATCAAAAAAATATGTTACATAACTAAAGCATGTTAAAAAGTATCTATATACTATGTAAATAAAACAACTAGGGTTGTAACGGTACAATAACCATCTCAGAAAATATCACGGTTTCATGGTATACAGTATTACACTATTATTATTATTATTATTAGTAGAAGTATTATTATTATTATTAATAGTAGAACAATTATTATCATTATTAATATTAGTAGTAGTAGTCAGAATCAGAACAAAATTATTATAATAAACAGAATTATGAACCTGACTGAAAAATATGTTAGATAACTGAAGCATGTTAGTTTACATGTTCGCAGCACTATAGCATGTTAAATTAACTACTAAATGAAAAATAACATCATCCGTGAGCTTTTAAAATAAAGTCCTCTGATTATTAACAATTTACATATATTGTAGGAGCCAGACTGCTCCTGTCTGTACCTTTAACTCACACACACTCAATTATGTCAGTCTTAAAAACAACAATAATGAAACTAGTGAACAGTAGGACAATAGAGCAATGGTGCAGAGTGCATAGGGTGCTGAATAAATATGAAATGATTAATGTAACCGGTTGCTGTTTTAGGCAAACGTACCCAACACCCATGAGGTATCGAGGCTTTTCTCGTGGCAGGTGGTCGGTGCTCAGGGTGACCATCCGCCAGAAGTCGTCCTTCTCTTCTCCTCCACTCAGGCCTCCGATGGCGAAACCGGGAACATCACGTTTAGACATTTCTGCAGGAAGGGGATAAGATATCCAAAGCACAACTTTGAGCCCTCAGTTTACAACTAGACCTGACATTACAGTGTGGACGTGCATTTCTGTTTTTTTGAAATGCAGATTGCTACCAAATATCTTTGCACAATATTTACATGTTCTGAGGCTCCATTCAAATATGATCCAATCCTCCAGCATGCTTGTCAATACCAGATATACAGGGACAGAAGTAGGTAATCAAAAGTAGAAAAGGTATCACCACAGAGCAGGATTTGTTTTTTACCATCTAGACAGGCCTTGCGCAGCTCTGCATTCAGCCCTCCCTGGATGATGGCAAAGAGGTTCTGTTTGTCTGGATTCTTATTGGCTGCTATGCAGCGATCCAGCCAGCGTATGGATCTGTGCATTGCCTCCTCCACCCGTGGCCCTGTCACGGTACTGCTGACCACATCATCCAGCTGCATCATGATGTCTGACCCTGGGAGAACACAGAGAAACATGGAGAGGTTATCTCTTTGTCTCTTTGCAGTCTTTGTTATTTAATACTGATTAAAATGATTTTACTCCTCGCATACCCAGACTGTTCTGTATGCAGATGGATTTCTCAGGACTTAGGAGGATCTCTTTGCCATCATAGGGGGACTTGAACTTCACCCCTTCCTCTGTGACCTCCGAGAGCTCGACAAGAGACACCATCTGAAACCCGCCGCTGTCCTGCAAGCAGAGGAAAGTGAAACACAAATTTGAACACAGAGCTCATCACCTACTATTTGTGAATCAGTATTTATCATCTTTAGGAAAGCTACACTCACAGTTAAAAGATTTCTCTTCCAGTTCATGAACCCGTGTAAACCATTGGCTTTCTCGATCAAATCAGGCCCCTGCAGGATAGATAGATAGATAGATAGATAGATAGATAGATAGATAGATAGATAGATAGATAGATAGATAGATAGATAGATAGATAGATAGATAGATAGATAGATAGATAGATAGATAGATAGGGAAATTCTTGTTACAGCAGCAGGTTATCCAGACAATGCACAGGAGCGGTAAATATACAATAAATATACATATCAACACTAGAGATAATAACTATAGTATACACAATATTAAGAATATATCAGAATACAATATAAATATACCAGACTACTACAACTAGCTTAGAAAATATATAATATGAACATAGAATAACACTAACATACTGTTTACTATCGCGAAGTGTGTAATGACTTTCTATATATTAGAAACGTGTACAAGTTATTTTTCTTTAAAGGTCCCATATTATAAAAAAGTGAGATTTTCATGTATTTTTATTATAAAGCAGGCTTAAGTCCTATATAAATACTGTAAAAGTATCGAAACACTCAATCCACAGGGAAATACACACAGCCCGTATTCAAAAACAAGCTGTCAAGATTTCTGCCCATTTGTGATGTCACAAATATACAATATTTAGACCCTTTACACAGATTTAAACGTAAAAATTTTAAATGTATCCCAGTTTATTTCCTGGTGCAGTGTATATGAATGTCATCAGCTGACAGGAAGTACACATGGACCCAAGCTGTTGCCTAGCAACGCAATTCTGTCAAAATGCACTAAAACGGAGCGTTTCAGACAGACGGTAAATACAGGTATATTCAAGCTGACAGTATGAGGAAAATAATGTTGTTTTTTTTACATAACAGCATGTAAACATGTTCTAGTAGAAACACAAAATACAAGAATGAACCTGAAAATGAGCATAATATGGGACCTTTAAAATAAAATTAAATAAGATAAGATAAGATAAGATAAGATATTCCTTTATTAGTCCCGCAGTGGAGACATTTGCAGTGTACAGCAGCAAAGGGGATAGTGCAAAAAAACAAGAAGCATCAGCTAACACAGTAAAAAAAAAGAAGAGCTAAACAAAGTGTAACTAAATATGAACCATTTAAATAGAAGGAAGTATAAAAATAGGAGCAGTATATACAGTATAGACAATAAACAGACTATTAACAAAATTGCAGAAGTGGAAAATGATATTGCACAGTGAGAATGAATATAATTCCACCTGAAAATATCATGTTATTGTCAGGTTATTATGAGGTTATTGTCAGTTTTTTGGTGTGTAAGTGGTCTACTGGGAGCAGTGCTGGTTGTGGAGTCTGACAGCTGCAGGAAGGAAGGACCTGCGATGGCGCTCCTTCACACACTGAGACACACTTTGCAAAATGAGGCAGTAGGTAGTGGTAATGTCAACTGAATCATAAGAGAAACAGAACTGCTTGTTATTGTAGTGTTGCCTACCGGTCTCATGCCCAGGTGGTATGTGTTCCCAAGACAGATCTGACAGTCCAGACCCTCCAGCTGATCCACAGTGATCCCCTTCAGGGTCCCCTGAGTACCGACAGGCATGAACACCGGTGTGCTGACTGCACAGTGAGGCAGAACCAGATCACAAGCTCTTGCTTTAGTCACCGGGCATTCAGCAACGATCCGCAGAGCGAGAGGAGAAGCTGCAGACAGCAGAGCTTTCTTCAGGGACATGCTGGTTTCTGAAGCAGCTCCACACTCTGTGGAGGTGGCCATGTTGGAGTAAACATGTGACGTGAAAAACTTCTTCTTCTTTCTTCTTTTTTGGTGTTTATTTGGAGGTTGGCAAACCAGCTTATAGGTGCATTACCACCTACTACTGGACTGGAGTGTGGAGCAGTAGATTGGCAGGAAAAAATAAATAAATACAAAATAAAAACAATAAAATAAAAAATAATACTTATTAAAAACAATAACAATAATAATAATAATAATAATAATTAAATTCTCTCCATTATTCCTGTTGCCCTTTAGTAATTAATTAGACGATTGTGTACTTTCTTAGATGTCTTTCCTAGCAGAATCCCCATTGTAATATTTCCATCATCTACTCCTGATAGCAATTCCCTTCTTTCTTTGTCATATTTGTTGCACTCTATAAGAACATGCTTGACAGTTTCCGGTTTATTACAGTGCGTGCATAGTCCAGTTGGGTGAGGTGACGGGGCTCCGCAGCGAGAAACGTTATCGTCTCCGACCAAAACTCTGGTGTCTCCCCTGTTTCCTCCGGCCGCGGTCGGGAGGCTGAAGCAGGAAAAGCCGACACTATGATCAGCAGTGATTCATGGAGAGACCTTCGTCTGGTCAGCTAACATTACTGCCAAGCAGCTGAAATATAGAGTGATATTGTGGTTTTAGCTGACGTGTGTCGCCTCACTGTTTTGAGTGATGCTCGTTCATGTCTATTTAGAGCGAGAAAGCTCGAGCCCAATGCTGACTTTCGTTGACTTAACGGCCACAGGTGTCGCTGTTAACAAGCATTTCTGAAAGTTACAAATAGTCCCTTTAACTTTCAAGAGGTTTCAAAATGTCCTGTATTGTGTTGTTAATTGTACTACTCTACCAGCCTCTACAATTGCCCCTCGGGGACAAATAAAGTGATTTGAAATGAATTGAATTGAATTGTTTGGCCAATATATCTGCATTCTCATTTCCTTCCACCCCTATGTGTGCAGGAGTGAGTGACATTCGCGTTGACCAATCAGAAAACAGCAATTTGTTAACACGCCCTTTTTTTAAATAGCCAATCAGAATGCTCGCTTGATTAGAGTGGCAGCAGAATCAGCCAATAGGATGCCTGGATTCCCCAGACTAAAGAGGGCGGGGTCTATACTCCACCGGTTTCGATCGGATGTCGCCTCCTCTGACCGGATGGTGTTTGTATAGAGGAAGTTTTGTTTGCGAGTTGTTTTCCGTCCGTTTTAGACTGATTTTAGGTATTTAGTTAATGCGCTTAAAAGAACACGATGTTAGTGTGAATTGCCGGTAACTGTTCAAGTGTTAACGGGGAGAATAAAGCTGTTTTTAAGCAGAAGAACTCAACACTTTCAGAGTAACCGGAGAGCAGCTTCCTAGCTAAGCTAACGTTACCTAGCCTAGCTAACGGCTAACCGTCAGACTGGTTCTCTCTCTGTGTGTTGTGAAGGAGGCTCTCTCCTCTCTCCGAGCTGAACTGAGCCATGGGGAACCGGGGCATGGAAGACCTGATTCCCCTCATCAACAAGCTTCAAGACGCTTTCAGCACCATTGGACAGAGCTGTAACTTAGACCTTCCTCAGATCGCTGTGGTCGGAGGACAGAGTGCTGGGAAGAGCTCAGTGTTGGAGAATTTTGTTGGCAGGTGAGTGCATTTTCAAGCATTTTCAATCACATCATGGTACACATTGCTTGGTGTGACATTGTCAAACAGTTTTTTAAGTGTCCAGCATGAATTATTTGTTTTAAAATGTCATTAAATGGCATAAAAGTGACTCTTCCCAGTCAGGGAATGAAATGAGCACCTGCACACCTGCCAAATAACAGGGTCCATGTTGGCTGGGGCAGGTAAAAATGTCAGGTCACCTGCCACCATGGCACATAGGTTTGCCTTATATTAAAATATTATTTTTCAAAAGCCTAAATTAAAAATAGTCAGTGATTAAGGTTACAGTTTCACATCACATCATGGTCCTACATACATGGTCATGTGACATTGTCAAACTTGTTTTTAAGTATCCAGCATGTATTATTTGTTTTAAAATGGCATAAAAGTGAAACTAAGGTTAGCTTCTCCTCCCCAGTCAGGGAATGAAATGAGCACCTGCACACCTGCCAAATAACAGGGTCAATGTTGGCTGGGGCAGGTAAAAATGTCAGGTCACCTGCCACCATGGCAGATGGAAAGATATAACAAAAAAGGAAGAACGATCTAAACTAACATAATTTTAAAAATACAATAAAAGTTACAACAAGAAGTACATAAAATGTGCAGAAAAACCTAACCAAACAGTGGAAACAATCCAATAAAAACAAAGAAATACATACAAAAGAGACAGTACATACAAAAGAGACAGTACAGAAAAAAAAGAAAATGTATCTGAACATATCAAAAGATAATTAGACATCCTGAATTAAATGTGACAGTCACCTGCCACCATGGCAGATAGGTTTTCCTTATATTAAAATATTACTTTTCAAAAGCAATTCCTAAATTAAAAATAGTCAGTGATTAAGGTTAAATTCATTTTTTTATTCTTATTTTATTCTAACGTTTTTATCTATTATTTTGTTATTATACTGCTTACTTGCACCAACAAAACCAAAGCAAATTCCTAGTGTATACCTCTTACACCTGGCAATAAACATGATTCTGATTCTACATGATCCATATTTCTACTGTCTGTTAAAATAAAATGTTTTTATGATTATTTATTGTCCTTTATTTAAACAGGTTAGTCCCATTGAGATCAAAGATCTCTTTTACAAGGGTGACTTGGCCAAGATAGCAGCAAGACAGTTATAGTGAAAGTAACAGACGACACATAAATTAACAACATTAAAACTTGCTCATACAAAACACTTGCACACAGACAACCTGGACTGCAGCGATTTCACCAGAGCTTTAAACTCATTCAAGGTAACTAAGTTTTGAAGTTGAAGATCATATTGTACATTATTCCAAGCAGTAGTTGCCGAAAACCTAAAAGCTTTCTTTCCCATTTCAGTCCGTACTTTGGGAACAACAAATTGCAAAATGTCCATAGAACAAAGATTATGACTTCCAGAAAAAACGTAATTTCAGACCCTGCTCCCAGTACATAATGTCAATATTAAGTTACGCACTTGTTGTAAAACTGCCTTGAAAGTGTAAGTGGCTGCAGGTTCAACAACTTGACGTACGTACGTCCTTTTACGTGGAAAACGTGTTTTTTATGAAGTTTTGTGTACCTAGTGCTCAAGTGCAAACTTTCCTAGTTTTCACAAGACAATATTGAAACGATGATGGGTGCAAAAGTAAGATAAAACATGCTCTTTGCTCCAGGGAGGTTGTTCCTCTGATCATTGTCAATACTTTGCTCAATATTTATGCCCTCTAAAATCGTCAGTAAATGTCTTTTGTACCAAGTTACACTGTGGCATTTTAAACATGACAACTAAGACCATTATAAAGGATGACATCAACTAATGTTTGTCTGTAAAGTGCACTTTATTTTCAGTAAATTGCAGTGCAGATGATCTTATATTGCCATCCCTCCATTCGGCCTTAGTTCTGAATGGGAACTTTTTCCCTGTGGTTCTATTTATGATCCCATGCCACACCCAGAAAGTCCTACATGGTTCGCATTAATTGTTATTTGGTCTGTGGCTCCCAGCTGTTGTTAGGAGTTTTATTGAGTCACACAACAGTTTGTTGTTAGATTAGCATGTTTATTCTTTCAGATGTGGGTGAACACACATGCTATTTGGAAGGTCAACAAAGTGGAAGCAATGGAGGTAGAGCAAGCCACCTCCTTTCCTCAGGGATGTTGATTTTTTTTTTTGCAGCTGTATGGTTTTTGACCTCAGTGCTCAGTGCACACAGTCTTCTGTCAGACAGCAAAAGCTCACAGCTGTAGCAGACGCAACTTCCCGTACCATCTTCCTCTTTTGTTACTGTTTTTCGCAGAACTTTAGAGATACTCTTGACGTCTCTCCGTTCTCTGTGGTTTGAAGGTTAAGCTGCAGTGCTTCTCAACAGGCCGGTCCTGTTGTCCTCTCCCACATCAGCAGTGAGTGAGATCACCCTGCAGATAATGAAACAAAACAAGCTCGCTCTAAAGCAGCTTGTTTAGCAGGTTTCCACCCCATTGAGAGACACTCAGTGTGTATGTATGTGTATGTGTGTGTGTGTGTGTGTGTGTGTGTGTGTTTGTAACCCAACCCACACAGGCATCGCACACATACACACAGGCCAGCCGGCAGAGAAGAGGAAGTATTTTGGCTGTTAAGATTGCATGCAGACGGGCCTTTGGTTATAAACACACTGACGAGAGAGCAATGTCGTAACTGCTCTCAGGCAAGAACACACACACACAGATTAGACTACCACTCAGTGCAAATTAATTCATGAGTGGGATTTTGCACTGTGAGAGCACTTGACACGTATCAGCTGTAATTAACATGAGAGATTTCATTGTGACCTCAGTTTCACTGCCTGTGCAGCTACTTTTCTGTATGACTGTTGCTGCTGTGCAGGTGTTTTTGAGGGCAGACAAGGTGGAACAGTAAAAGTTAAACTCGTAGCTGCAAGGTCGAGTCTCACTTCAACCTGGAAGCACTTGGGAGGTGCTGCATATCGCTATAGCAACAGGCGAGTTAATGTAGAGGTGAGTCATTGTTGATCTAAGAGCTTGTTTGAGCTCAGGAGCTGCCAATACCTAATCCCAATACCATGTTCAGGCGCCTGTTGCACAAAACTGAGTGTTTTTAGTCTTATAGGATAATTGATTTGCAAATTCTCTGTGGTGACAACAGTATTGAGCGCTGAGCTGTTGTTACTGTCAGTAATTGTTGCTCTATGGTTTCCCCAGTGGCCCAGGTCTTTTTCTTTGGTGAGGTGGTGCACGTTGTGTGTCTGAAAGGCTGGTTTCATCCCTGTGTCCCCAGGCATGAAAATGATCCTCCTTTCCCTTTCTGTGGCACCAGCGACAATAGAAACAGAGTCACTTAGTGCTGGGATGACACACATTTCAGTAGACTGTATGATTCAGACGCAGAGTGTAAATTAGGGCTGCATAATTTATAATTTTTTTTTAGCGAAATCACATTATGGCCTACGATTAGGAGGAAATCGCAATATTTGTTAAAGGTGAAATGTGTGTCAAAATACTATTTTCTTCTTTTGATTATCGATAATGAATCAAACATTAACTGCACAGTGAAAAGATTTTGTTTTGCCCAACACATCCATCCACTCACTCAAAAAACAAACACACGAGCAACCACAGCTGGCCACAGAAAATATATTCTAAATTATGGATAAATAAATTTAAAATGATAGACAATACAGAGAAAATATCTATATTACGCATAAATAGTAACAGAAAAAGTCGAGAGATAAAGGAAATAGAAAATTGATAAATAGGATAGGATAGATATAAAAAGAAAATGTAAATAAATAAAATACTACTACTAATAATTATATAAATAATATATAAATATATAATACCATGCAATATTGTCATGCTGCAGAGATGTCCTTAAGAAAACATCTTTGTTTGGTACAGATCCCTGCAAAAATCACGTTTTTCAATGAATGAATGAATGAATGAATGAGAATAATTATGTAAAAATGATCATACCCTGCAATATCAGTCAAAACATTAAGCAAATAGATATTTTTTTCAAAATCGTGGCCTTTTCTGTCCCCGGCCTGAACTCCATGCTGATGTCATGATCTGATATGTGTGCCTACAGCTTCACTCTCTTTATCTGAAATGATCTGTCATATTCATGTCTGTCGTTGCTCAGTTTCTGCTTTACTCTGGCTCCCACGGAGTAGGGGAAATAAGGTCTAGACCATATTTGCTGTGTAGTTACTGTCTCCCAGTTGTCAAAGTTCTTCCCAGGCAGGTCAGGTGGGATTGAGATTGCTCGCTGTGCCATGTGACCCATCTTGTTGATGTGATTTGGGCCTCTGTTCCCTCCAAGTTAGTTAGTGGAGACCAGAACGCATTGGCTGGCTGGTCTGCATACCTTGCTTGGCAGAAGCTAATGAAATCACGCTGGCTCAACAGCCTCATATATTTGTGAATGTCTCTGTCTTTTGGTAGAGGCGTGTGTGTTTATGTGTTATTACTTTGAGTGACCTTGACCTTGAGTGTTGCTGACACATTAAAGATACTCTAAATACATTATATACACTGAAATAGGGCTGCAGCCAATGATTATTTTCATTGTCGATGAATCTGTTGATTGTTTTCTCGATTAATCGATTAGTTGTTTGGTCTATTAAATGCCAGAAAATGGTGATGAATGTTTGAGAACTAATAGGCCTACACCTTTCTCATGACAGATGTACGTAATAACAATAATAATAGCTTCATTCCATTCAGGTCAGTGCCAACCATGGTGCTGATATTGTGCATGCTGCTACACTCGCATGGGTAACTAAATGGACCAGTTATGTCTATGCAATATATGTAAACTTTCTAATTTATGCTACATTACATTTATCTCAACTTTACTGGCTTGTCTACAGTTAAATGCATGCATTATTGGATCATAATTAACTCTCAGTTCAGAGATGATTATCAGGACAGTGTCTCAAGTTTTGTCTGTGTTGTGATGTCACTGTCCCAGTAGGGAGTAAAGACGTCATATCTACGACAGCAAGCTGGTCTGGGCGGAGGTTGTTATCAGATCTGTGGCTAGTAGACGACTGTGAAACCAGGAGGTTTTTGAAGTGTTGAAACAGTTTAAAGCTGTACTACATCTTTAATAACAACTGTTTGTCCTCCATAAAGAATTAAATGTGGCAGCTTTACTCTAATTCTGTGCCACATTTACCAAAATAGGACCATCATTAAAGCCTATTTGTAGGGCTGTCCTCAACCGAGGAAATTCTTAGTGACTAACGTTCAAACGATTTTGTCGTTTAATGGCTTGGTGGATTTAATCGACAGATCTGTAAAACTGAGATTGTCCACAAAGAATCACACAAAAAAGCATAAAATATGACTTATCAAATCCAGAAATCTTAATCGACTAAGACTAAAACGACCGATTAGTCGACTTATCAACTACGAGGGGGCAGCCATACCTATTTGATTATCGTTAAATAAATGCATTGCTACCATCTGTATTTGTAGCAGCAGACTAACTCCGGGTTGGCTGCATGAATATATGAAGGAATCTGAACAGAAATGTCCACCAGTGTAGATGCTTGTGTGTAGCACACTGGACATCCCCGAGAAGATGAAGAACAGACGGCCAAATGGCAGACAGCGAAGGGATTTTCCACTAAACAGTTGGATTTTGGTTGTGCTTGAAAAGGCTCTGCTCTCCAGTGTTGCTTCTTGGTACCCACAGTGACAGACTGTGGCTCGGGAACGCGGGTAGCCATAATTATACGTTTGTCGCCACACCAGAGACCCATGGGATAAGTCCCACCAAACCACAAACCCGTTTTTTGTGTACTTCACCCTCCCGTGAGAGCGTACTATGACCTCAGAGTTTCACACACCGGTTTCCATGTTTTGAAAACGAGCCCTGCCATGCCTCTGTAGACTGGAGGAAAAGGAGGATCAGCCGTGGGCTTCGGCTCCTCAGAGTTGCTCTGCCAGTTTGTAAGAGGCAGAGGCTGCCGGGGCCTGGAGGCAGGGGGAGGGGAGCTGGCTCTCCCGATCTCTCCCTGCCCTACTCTCTCTCGCTTTCTCTTATGGTGGAGGGAGGGAGGTTCATAGACTGATGCTCTTTGCTCGGCCATCCATAATGCATGAAATGATACACAATCTGCTCAGCCTCGTCTATCATTTACAGCGCATCAATAATGAAATCCTGGCCTCTTGCTTCTTTTCAGTATGCCGTTTATCCAATTCTGTCTATGAAGACTGACTGGTTAGATTTTGATCTTGTGTTATGTCTTCTCAGAAGAGCATATATGAATAAACAATTTCTTTGTGTGTGTTTTCACATAAACTTTATTGATGCTTTGTTTTATTCCTGTGAGTCTGCTTTGGCCACTTGTTGAGCCAATGAGGCGAATGAATGAGTTGCCTGTAACTGGAGAGATGCGTCAGTACATTAGCAGGTCATTCTTGCTGTGACCTCTCAGCAGCATCTTATCACCATTCTCCACATCCAGTCTGTTTAGTACATCCTCTCCCTCAGCCTATAGTTGCTTTGTTCTTCATCTCCCTCCCTCCCTTGCTCCCATCCCTCATCCAGGGCTTTCTATACTGTCCGCCGTGCGAACAAATGCCTGCATGCTCGACATTATGTGCATGACACAGCACCGGTGCTGAACCACAGACCTGTGGATTTTTGCTGATGTAAGGAACATCCAGAACGTTCCCCAGTGTTTCACCACAGGACTACAGTCTGGGACTAGCAGGCGGTATGTAGTTTAGCAGCTCCTCTCTTTTCTCCGGTCCTGTGGCTGACACATTGCTAACAGTCTGAAGTAAGCAGGCAAGCTGAGCACCGCTATAGTCCCCCTCAGGCCTGTAGGTCTGGCAGTAGGGAGGAAAAGGAGAATGTGGGTTAGTGACATGCTCAGCTCTGCTATGACTGTTCCAGCACTGGGGCCGGTGATTACCACCAGATGTAGTATGTTTGCAGAGCACATTTGGGAGGGGAGTGCAGAAGACTGGGTGGGGGAGCCTCGTATGAGGGCTGACGAGGCAACTCTGGTCATGACTCATGCAGTTAAAGAGGACCTATTGTGCTCATTTTCAGGTGCATTCTTGTATTTAGTTTACATACTTTAATGTTCAAAAAACATTTTTTTTCTTATTAACAGCTGTGCTGCAGCACCTCTGTTCACCCCAACCAAACTCTTCAGACTCCTCTCCAGCTCCGCTCTCACTAGCTTTGTTTGAGGGCGTGCCAAACTAGCCGCTAGGCAGGTATTATGCAGATGTGTTACTTGGTGACATCACCACTTTACAGAAGAAAAGGCGGGACTTCAAGCAAGGCGTTTCAGGCAGTTCAGGAGCAGAGTTTCTGTGGGGGAGAATAAAGCTCCGTGGTGCGAGCCTCTGTAGATGGCACACGCGAGGCGTTTATGCTCAGCGTGTTGTTCGTTGCAATATGCTCCGATACGCCAGGTGGCGTAGAGACAAAATAGTCTGTAGATGAGCTAAAAGTCGATGAATGTTACAGGAAGAACGTTACCGGAAATCGCGAAATCTCATATTCTTCCACAGCCGGCGGCAAAAGTCTCTTCTTTCCCCAGTGTGCTGCATATTTCTTTCCAAGAATGTATTGACATGTGACTGTCCCTGTAGTCTTTCAATGAACAGTAGAGATGTCTGTACAGGTGAACCTGCTCAGCCAGTCTTCCCTCGAATGTTGAAATGCAGAAAGGCTTCACTACGGCAACCATAAACCCGCCATAACTCCCTTTGGTGGGGACTTTGGGCTTTGTAACATTGCAGACTTTTACATGCACAAAAAAACTATATAACACACTAAAAGAAAGAGAAAAAGTACAAAAGCATAATAGTTCTTCTTTAAAAATTCATCAGGTACATTTTAAGAGAAACAAACAAGCCAACAGTGAGAAACTCATTGTTTCCTACAGGTTGGTGTCTCAACAATAGACTGTTGCACCAGTAGCATTTGCCCATGTTTGTTTTCTGTCATTTCCTGCTTCGTGCAATGCATTACCTTGTGTAATTAACCAGCAGTTTGCAAGTTTGACGGTGAGAATGTGCACACAGCAAAACAATGTCAAGTCTCAGCACCGAGGCTGGTGTGGTTAAGGTGTTATCGAGGGTGATAGGCCTATATCTTGTATTGACAATGCCTGGGCTAACAGTGGCCAGCCTTTAACATGAAAATATGCTCAAATCATAAGATGGCAAACTCAACCCCAACAGGCAACAACAATTGTCAGTGTGTCAGTATGCTGACTTGACTATGTCTTTCCCAAAACTGCATGTGATTATCATAAAGGGAACAAGTCTATAAAGGGGAGACTCGTGGGTACCCATAGAACCCATTTTCATTCACATATCTTGAGGTCAGAGGTCAAAGGACCCCTTTGAAAATGGACAGTTTTTTCCTCGCCAAAATTTGGAGCAAGTTTGGAGCGTTATTTAGTATTTTCACTCTAGCTTTAAAACTGAGCTAGTGTCATTTGAATGTCAGTCAAAATGTATTCGTATCCCTAATAAAATCACCATGGATGCTGTCATAGTGCCGTAGGAGTTGTTCCGTTATTCATCGTCTGTGGGGCATCTCTGGGATTTGTCCTTAGATGACATTATCATTAGAGTCTATTATATATTCAGCATAAGGAGACACTTGTTCAAATTCATTATTTGAAAGTGAACTGAAGTGTAGAATATTGTCAATATAACATCTGTGAATTCTATTTTAGGGTGGATTTTCCCCATAACAGTGAGAGTGGGTGTGAATGAATGGATCTCTTAAGCCCTAATGATGAGAGAAAATGACTTTGTCACATTTGATTTGTTGTGAGACAAGTTGGAGGCGTGAAATTCCCCCGCGCCCATCAATTTACCAGAGGCCACGCTGCGAGGAAATGGACATTGAGTGTAATGAATAATTGAACGTTCTTTCTGTCCCTTTCTCTCTTTATTTCTTTCTCTCTCTCTCTCTGTTACTCTGTCTCTCTCTCTGTCCTGAACCACGGCTATTTTACCCAACGTGCCCCCCCCCCTCCTGCTCCTGTTTTGATTTCCCTCCTTTTCATCCTTTCTACTCTCTATAATTGTGGTGTTTAATGTGTCTTCCTCTGTCTCTCTCCCTCAGGGACTTTCTTCCACGTGGATCAGGCATTGTCACCCGTAGACCTCTCATTTTGCAGCTGGTCAACAATATAGCAGGTGAGTGTACCAGTCCTACATCCCCGTCTCCTTTCATCGCTGCCCTGCACATGGCCTCTCTGTCACAGTGCCTCAAGCTAAGCTCACTGTCTGCTGTTTGCTGCCTCCATCTCTTTAATTTAATATTCTCCTTTTCTCTCTCTCTTCTCTTCCTCTTTGTCCTTTTCTCTCCCTCCACCCACCCTCCACTTGTGTATGTCATTTTGCCCTTGTGTGTAGAATATGCTGAATTCCTGCACTGCAAAGGGAAGAAGTTTGTGGATTTTGAAGAGGTGCGGTCGGAAATTGAGGCGGAGACCGACAGGATAACAGGCTCCAACAAAGGCATCTCTCCCATCCCAATTAACCTGAGGGTCTACTCCCCAAACGGTAATGAACAGAAACACACGTGATGTAAACACTTTTTGCTCTTTGGCTCATGTAAAGGGCATTTTGCATGTTATATGACAAGATATACCATGAGAGGAGATGAATTTGTCAACCATCAGAGACTGTTTATACCGTGCCATATATCCCTTTTGATATTTCTGGTTGTATTAAGGGGATTGTATCAAATCAATATAGTGAAGTATCTTGATCTGTCAGGTATTTAATTGAGTTGATAAGCCAAAAGACAGACATTGATATCTGGTTATTTTATCCATATATAATTTCTCAGTTGAGTTTAGCAAAATTGATATATATCACAATTAGGGTTGTCAATCAATTAAAATATTTAATTGTGATTAATCGCACGATTTTCCGTAGTTATTTGTGATTAATCGGAAATGAATCGCACATTTTTTTATCTGTTCAAAATGTACCTTAAAGGGTGATTAGTCAAGTATTTAATACTCTTATCAACATGGGAATGGACAAATATGCTGCTTTATGCAAATGTACGTATATATTTATTATTGTAAATCAGTTAACACAAAATTATGACAAATATTGTCCAGAAATCCTCACAGGTACTGCATTTAGCATAAAAAATGCTCAAATCATAACATGGCTAACTCAAACAGCTGTCAGTGTGTCAGTGGGCTGACTTGACTATGACTTGCCAAAAACGGCTTAAGGAATCCTAAGGACCTTAAGGAAAATGGCCATACCATTTTTTTCTCGCCAAAATTTAGTGTAAGTTTCGAGCGTTATTTAGCCTCCTTCGCGACAAGCTAGTATGACATGGTTGATATGGCTAGCTTTAAAACTTAGTCCTCTACAACCTCCAAAAGGTCAAATAGTGACCGGGCCCGACGGTGATTTTGAAGATGTTAATTTAAAAATTGCAAGTTGCATTAATGCGTTAAAGAAATTAGTAGCGTTAAAACAAATTTGTGTTATCGCGTTAACTTTGTCAGCACTAATCACAACATACAGTATATCATATTACTTACACCATGATGACAGATCCGTATTGTGCTCTTTTCTGAGTCGTGGAAGTTTTAACAAGTTCTGCCCCTCTCTGTTTACAAAATGTGTTCTCCAGAGAACTGTGTTAGATATCAGAAAAAAACTAGATTGTTGTGATTTTGGCAAAACATTAAAACACTGAAATGTGTTTTTTTACTCCATCACTGAACGGCTGTCACAAACTATCCTATTCATCTCCTCATGGGAGCCGTCGTGGGGAATTCGCCGTCAAGTTTGACATTTCATGTTTATTTCTTTCAGTAAATATAACACTTGTAAGTAATAAAACTTCTGAGGGGCTTTTTATGTTTTTATGAAGTAAAAAAACCAATTAGACATAGTTTTACAACAGCAAGTGTCTGCCTACTCAAGAGTCTCGTACACGAGATGAAAGCTTCCCGTACCGCCACAGACGCCCATTAAAATGTTAGATTGAGGCTGATGTCTGTTGGAGGTTTTTATGAAAAGGGAGGAAAATGGAAGTTGACAAATGCATAAAAAACATAGGACTGTATTTATCATGCCATGTAAAAGAACATATTAACAACACTATGAATGAATAGGCTGTGTGTTTTCTCAACACAGAGATTGCCCTTTTATTGAGAATGCTCTAGATAAATCAAATATTTGTTTGTCCCACATCCATCACTGCCTGGATTTCCAGTCAAATCAAGTATCAAGTTAATGATGTCAAATCAAACAAAGCTGTCTATCTAGTGTGCGGCTTGTTTATCTAGTGTGTAGGCTTGTTTTGTAACACAACTCTGCCCTCAGAATTATTTACTTCACCTCTGCTGATGGAAAAGCATCTTATTTGCGTTTCTCATTTTTACGACAATGTGACTCAGTGCTGAACCTGACCCTGATCGACCTCCCGGGAATGACCAAGGTTGCCGTTGGAGACCAGCCCGTAGACATCGAGCACCAGATCAGGGACATGCTGATGCAGTTCATCACCAAGGAGAGCTGTCTGATCCTCGCCGTCACCCCTGCCAACATGGACCTGGCCAACTCGGACGCTCTGAAGATCGCCAAGGAGGTGGACCCACAGGGTGAGCAGCACGTAGCTGTGTCTAGTAATTCAGAAGTCAAAGAGCACAATGTAACACAGAAAAATAACATTAAACATTGCATATTATGATATCCATTACTTCTTATTAAATCTGCTGCTGCTATTTGGTCCGTATTTCTGTTATCTGGAAAGTCTTTTTAGCTGTTTCTTAAATAGACTAGGGCTCCAGACTAACTTTTTACATTGGTTGCACTGGTACATCTAACTTTTTCATTTAGGTGCACCCAACAATTTTCACCGCATTTACACCGTATCCACATGTTTACATATTACGTTGGTATAAGAGCAGCGTAGTGTAATGTGTGCATAGCGAGTGTGAGGTCAAGTGACAGAGAGAGATGCGTTACGAGCAGATCAGATGTTTGGCGATCATCGGAGCAAAACAAAATTGCAGTTAAGTTCTCTCCTGTTATTAAATGTACAGTAGTTTCACACACTCACACTTTTTGCCCTTTCCAATTGTGAAATGAATCTGGCGCCATGTTCTGGGTTACCCCCGCCGGTGATGCCTGTCTGGGCTGGGCCGTTCAAAGCCGGGGACAGGTGTAACGGGCACCGCAGCATTTTTCTTCACAAAAAACAAACACTAGTTCTCTTCATTTTGAATTACCGGTATGTTTTATAGTTGTGATGTTGCTCAAGGGCGCGGTTTGACACTTACACACACAGACAGAGACAGAGACAGACATGGTGCTGGCACCGGTGTAACCAATGAAAATATTTAGTCGCACTCAACAGATTTTTGGTTGCACTCTGAAGCCCTGCAGGCCTCCGCTAGGAAAAGGTCAACGACACTGACGTAATTATTCTGATCATCATGCATCATATTCCTCTGTATTATCCTGTGAAGGAAATGTGATGGTGAGAGGTAATAAATCAGTTCAAACTGATGTAGTTACGCTTTATAATTTTGTGCAGGTCTGCGTACCATTGGTGTTATAACAAAACTGGACCTGATGGACGAAGGGACGGATGCAAAGGACATTTTAGAAAATAAACTCCTGCCACTGCGTAGAGGTGAGGATTATACACACAAATACACATTCACAGACTTTATTTTTTTAAATCCAGAGTGACAATTTGTGTTGTTGTCTGCAGGCTACATTGGCGTTGTGAACCGCAGTCAGAAAGACATTGATGGGAAGAAGGACATTCGCGTTGCTCTGGCTGCAGAGAGGAAGTTCTTCCTGTCCCACCCTGGCTACAGACATATGGCAGAGCGTATGGGCACACCGCATCTACAAAAGTTACTCAACCAGGTCTGCTATCAAGTGTTTGTTGTTGAATTGTAAAATGTAATTTTCTCCCTACCATGCCATAACAGTACTCCCTCTGTCTGTCTGTAGCAATTGACCAACCACATCAGGGACACTCTGCCTGGTCTGCGCAGTAAGCTGCAGAGTCAGCTCCTCTCCCTGGAGAAGGAGGTGGAGGAGTACAAGAACTTCCGTCCAGACGACCCAACACGCAAGACCAAGGCCTTGTTGCAGTGAGTGCATCTGACTATTGCTGCTCATAACAATGCAGCATACATGTTTTATTTACAGTAGATAGCTTGAAGGTGATGTAACTCGTGGCATCCATATTGGATTCCCACTGCGCTGGGCTACTGCCCCTGAGAGCAGATATTTGCAAGTTATGACTCAACGGTTTCAACAGTGTGAACATGTGTCAAACTCGATGGCCAAACTCCAGCCCCTCGCAGATTTTGATCCTGCCCCCACATCCATTTTAACCTGACCCTGTCAGACGGTTTGTTACACAGAACCATCTGAGAAGACATCATACGAAACTGTTTGGAAAAGAGTAGGCACTTTCAAAAACTACTTTGGAGATGATTGGATGAACCATCTGTCAGTCAAACGAACGAACGAACGAAAGCGAAACCTGGGCCTGGAGGTTGTGATATTAACATTAATCACCTTCATATCTTGCTTATTATTGTAGTAGTAGTAGTAGTAGTAGCAGCAGCAGCAGCAACCCACTAATGATGTCAAAACAAACTATGGTATTGAGGTTGACTGCGCTGAATCATCTCATATTCACTATTTTAGAGTAAAGGGAAGGGCTGCCAAGATATGATTGCATTAATGAACAGTACTTTATGCAGTGGATCTCCAGGAAGGCTCTCGCTGTAGTTGCAAGGAGATCATTAACACCGGCCACGTGTCTTTTATGCTTGACCCTTATCAGGATGGTGCAGCAGTTTGGTGTGGACTTTGAGAAGTGCATCGAGGGCTCTGGGGACCAGGTGGACACTAATGAGCTGTCGGGTGGCGCCAAGATTAACCGGATCTTCCATGAACGCTTGCCCTTGGAACTATTCAAGGTTAGTGTGCTATAAAGAGCAGCGATATGTTGGGCATTATCTATATTAGGGATGTCACGATACCAGAAATGTAGTAGGGGATACCAATACAAGTGAAATTCCACGATTCTCCATACCCAATTCAATACCACAGCATTGGAGCTCCACAAACTGCCGTGACAGCTAGCTAGCGCCTGCCGGGGTTGCAACCAGCCAGCCCGGTAGTCACGCTCACAGAGCGCTATGAGCTGTCTGGAGCTCTGTCAAGAGACTGGTCTGTAGACAAGAGGCTTTTATTTCTTTGTTGACGGATGGTTTGTTTTAACATCACAACACAAATGGCCATTATAAAGTAAACTAGAACCTGTGATTTTCTGCCTTTTTGGAGTTGAAAAGCTCCATAATCACCCGTGAGCGTAGCTCGCTCGAGAGCCGGCCAGTCAGTGTCTTATAAAGTAAACAAACCTTGGTCATAAATAAAAAATACAAAAAAACAAAGTTGTATTTTTCGATAATATTGCAATAGTGGTGAGAGTTTGTTTTTTGTCCAGTGCTTTAAGAGCTTGTTTAAAGGCCAAAGCCTGGTCTAGCATACTGCAAAATAAATTGCTTTAACTGTATACAGTGTATACTGTATACTGTATACTGTATACTGTATACTGCATACTGCATACTGCGTTCTGCAGTAGTATGTATAATATCTCAACGCCTGTAGGAAATTTCTTCAAATTTTGCACAAATGTCCACTTGGACTCAAGGATTATCTGATCAGGTTTTGGAGGTCAAAGGTCACTGTGACCTCAGAAAAATAAATTTTTGTCCATATATCAGGAATTTATATGCTAATTATGATAATTTCATACAAATGTCTAACAGGATTAAATGATGAAGTGATGACATGTTGGACAGACATGGATGTAAACTGCAACTTGACTGGTTGGCGGAGGCATACAACCGTGAGACGGTAATTCTAGTTTACAATCTAGCGTTATCAGAGAAATTTTCTGTTGTCCCCAGGGCGACGAGGCGCTGTAGTCTTGAGCCCTGATCCCCGTTACCTGCGGTATTGTAGAAAAACGAGTACCGTCACGTTTTCAGAATTTTGGCATCGACGTGGTAGCGAAGTATCGGTTCTCGTGACATCCCTTACTGATATAGTGTTTAGGTCTTCACAAAGATTGAAGTATTGTTAGGTTTGTTAAAGTATCACTTGCATCTTCTTCCCCGTCTCCCAGATTGTGTTTGACGAGAAGGAGCTAAGGCGAGAAATCAGTCACGCTATCAAGAACGTCCACGGTGTCAGGCAAGTGGAGCGGAAACAAAACACCTGCCAAAATGGTCACCCACAGAGCTCAATAAACAACTGTATTCTGTTTTTACACAAAACACTGCTGCACCCACATGCTGCGAGTTTCTCCCTACATGAAAGCCATTATTCTACTATAATTCAAATGTTTCTAATCAAGCCCTGCCATCACAGACTAACAGTACCAATTCAAAGAAAGTGTTTTCTGTTGTATGTGAAATGTATTTCCTCTGTTCTACTTTCCTTCACTGTTTCTTCCAATCCCCTTATCTCCCCACTGCAACACCACCCACTCCTTTTCTCTTTCTGTCTGCAATTATGAGGTTTAGTGTTACATGTATCTAAGTCCCCTGCTGCGCTAATGTTGTCATGTGTTCCTCACTGATACTCTCCTTTCTGTCATATCTCATTTGTGGTCGTGCGCTTTATTACATTCACACCGGGCCTTCTTTGGCGCTTTACCTTTCCTCCTCCTGTCCGGTACCCATCCGTCTATTCATCTGTTTTGTTGGCCAACATGTCCGTTAACTGTCCCATCCGTCTGCCGCTGTGCCTCTGTCTCTCTGTGCATCCTCAGAACGGGGCTGTTCACTCCAGACCTGGCGTTTGAGGCCATCGTGAAAAAGCAGATCGTTAAGCTGAAAACGCCCTGTCTCAAATGTATCGATCTGGTCATTCAGGAGCTCATCAACACAGTCAGGCAGTGCTCCAACAAGGTACTGCAGGTGTCCAGCATCTCCCGACCCAGCCAAGACACGGGGCAGGGGGCGGCCATGGGCGTGGCGGAGGGTACGCTGGCGCAGAACATTAGCCTTCCTCCAATATCTGGAAAACATCAGTTCTTGTATTTTAAAAGAAAGAAACGTTCTGTGCGGTTTGCCCTCGGCCCAGCCCAGCCCGATTAGCCCCGTGTGCAGGCAGCGCTGTCGTGTTGTGGAGTGTTGTGACGGGTGACGTGTCGTCGTGGATATGAGATGTTTCGGGGACTGTCTGAGCATCTCTGGTCTCTCCTGGACAAGCTGCAGGTCTCATAGCTCAGTAAAACATGTAAACTGTAATTTGACCGTGAGCTGGAGGTGATATGACCATCTCTACTATATTGACATAGTTTCAGAGGAACTAGCTTGTCAGGGAAGAGGATGTGAAAGACCTGTGGCTTGTCCTCCTCCACTGCTTGATTTGTCTGTCAACAACTAGAAATGACTAACTGAACAAAGTCTTTCTTCTCTTTTCTCTTTCCTGGCTGTCCCCTTTTTTTTCTCTACTTCCTTTATTTCTCCCTTTCTCTTCAACCACAACAACATGCAATCTGACCCCCATGACCTTTCAGAACGGGGCTCTTCACCCCTGACCTGGCTTTCGAGGCGATAGTCAAAAAGCAGATCCTCAAACTCAAAGAGCCCAGCCTCAAATGCGTGGACCTCGTGGTGTCCGAGCTCACCGCGCTCGTCATGAAGTGTGCCGTTAAGGTAACCAGGGATAACACCTGCTGGGATGATGGCATGAACAGAGAAGGGATTCCTTTTCTTCGTAAATGTCTTGTCTTCCTAGTAAAATGGTCACCCCAGTGAAATTAGTCCCATCGCCACCCATGTCATCCGTACCCGCTGCTTCCATTGTGTGTATTGTCCCATCCCTCTGGAAGTCTCCATACCATTCAGATTGACTTACAAATCATTGAAATTTTAAGCATAACTTAAAATTTCCCTCAGCCAGCTCCCACATGCTGCTTGACTTCAGCATCAGCTCATTAAAGTATTTTTTTTTTTAACCTCCACATTGCTTCCTCCCTCCCTCCCTCCCTCTCTCTGCCCGAGACCCTGTCAGTCAGTCTGGGCAGAGCAGAGCCCGGCGACGCTCCCTCGCTGACCCACATGGCAGACTGACACTCCGCTATGAGCTGAACCAGATGGAAAGGGAGTGATCTAAGGGGGGGGGGGAGATGTGAGTGCAGTGGCAGCTTGAATGGTTTCCATAGCAACGGTACTCCACTGCCATCTTGTGGACACATGAAGGCGCTGCACACCATGAAATGATTCAACATACACACACAGTAACCCGACCATCCTTCCCCTCTGTTTCTGGAGTTTACCTCTGCCTCTGTCACTTTCCCTTCTCATCCAGTCTTCACTAATATTATTAATACTATCAAAACTCTACCATCAGCTAGAGATGACAGGTTTGAATGTATTGTATATTTGGACATTGCTGTGTTTAAAATACAGAGTTAGTCTGATGGTAAAAAATACGCTTTGCTGCCTGCCTCGTCCACAGCAGTACATTGCTCACGTGTGGTAACTCCTGTCTGTTTTTCCAAACTGGGGGCGTGCCGACCATCATCTACTGTAGGTAATATACTGACTATGGTTAAGTACCTCATACAACCCCACTTCAAAACACCCAAACTATCCCTTAAAGGCAATGACAAACTTATAGCATTACCACCTTGGTTCTTAATTAATGAAGTCATCCCTGGCTGATAGTAAACACCCTATTATCACCTTGTAGAACAGACCGTCACTGTGTATTTAAAGTCTGTTTTTATGTGTGTGTTGGTTTGTGACACTGAAATGTCACTTGACTATCTCTTTCCGTTTGCTTTGTTCTCTACTTATTCTCACTTCTCACTCCTGTTTCTCTCTGATACCTATTGGTAAGTCTTAACTAAGCTCAAGCTCACATGTAAGTGTGCGTGTTTGTGTGTGTCTCCGTTCAGTGCTGCAGTTGTGTGTTGTGTTGCCTTTCAGCTGAATTCCTACCCCAGACTGAGAGAGGAGACTGAGAGGATTGTCACCACCTACGTCAGAGAAAGAGAAGGGAAGACCAAGGACCAGGTGAGCTGCTAGGATGTTCATTAAATGGACTCTCGAGCACGCAAAGTGCTCTCAGGTCAGCCTTTGATGTTTGAAAAAATACAGTTAAGAGCTGCAATTTACAATTCATATGTAGCCCCACTTCAATGGTGAGATGCTGGTGAGCCCTACCAAGTTAGTTATCGTGTAAATGGAGGACGGGGACAAGATGTCACATAAGGTGAAGTGGGCGACTGGCGCCTGAACACCCACCGTTAGCATTGTGTCATCCGGCTTTGACAGTCTCTGCTTCTGCTGATCCTCCAGCTGCAGCATAAGGACAAAAAACATGTGCATTGTGTGACCCTTCAGGTATCAGATATGTTTTGCTTTAGCATTTGTCCAATGGAAAACAGTTTCTAGCTTCACTAGCTTCAGAACATAACAAAATCTAAAATGTTTTCTTTCTAGTGTGTATATGTTTGCACTCCCTTTAGTCTAGTTGCAGTTTGGGGCACACCACGGTCACATGAACGCGAGTTTACTCAAGGAGGCTGTAAAGGCGGACGAGTCGGCGTGATGACATTTAGTAGTCTCATTTAGCCACTTGTTAGCAACCGCCTTTTTTAAGACTCGTAAAATCTTTGAAATTCATAAGTGTGATATTTACTGATCTCTTCAGATTGTGTTAACCATAGACCTTATCTCAGGCATCTAGCTAAAAACCCATTGACTATGAGACGAGGGAACCTGAAGTGCTAAAATGCGAACTCATTTCTGGGTTTTTGGACTCATTCCTGCAGCACTCTATATACAGTAGCTATGTATAAATCTAACTCTAGATGTGTTTTTGTTCAAGTGTGAAGTATCGGAAGTGAGAGGTAACACTTTCTCCTTTGTGCCTTCTGTAAGTGGTGTTTAATTGAGACGCCTCCATGCTAATCATGATTTTCTGCCTCTAATCAAGGTTCTGCTGCTGATTGACATTGAGCTGTCCTACATCAACACCAATCATGAGGACTTCATAGGCTTTGCTAAGTATGTACCCCCCCCCCCCCCCCCCCCCCCCCCCACCTTCTCTAGCCCAACTTACAGCTTGTTGCCGGGTGACCCCAGTCTCACGAACGATATTGTGATCCCCATTAACTACTCGTTGTCTGAGGTGCACTTGTGATTCCGTAGCTTTACAAAGGAAAAGACTTGTTATCCTTTAACTCTCATCCAGCATTTCCAGCTGCTGTTTCATAAACTTAACAGAATCACCAGCACATCGCTGCTACTGAGTCAAAGTGTTGCTGCTTATAATTAGCCACATGTTGTAAACTGCGGTGCATCGGTGTGATGTAGCATGCCAATTAGTGAACCAGCCACATCAGAGCATGCGTCTCCCTGTGGGGGAGGTGGATGCCACGATGATCAAGGTCGCATTAGTTGCCCCCCCCAACCCTCCTTCCTGCATGCAACAATGCTACTCACACTCCAAACAAAGTCAATGAAGCATGCTCAATTGCTTGACAGATAAACTTCCTGTCTGCTGCAGGCTGTTTGACTGCCACTATAAAGAATGCTTACTGTACCAATGGACAGACTGCATTTGCTCGTAGCTGCTGTTGTGCACTAGAAACTCATTTGCACACTGCAAGGCACTCACTGTTTTTTTTTTGTGGTTAATCTCTAAGCAGTTTAGAGTTCGTGGTTGAATTCACGTAGTCCCCCTGGTGTAGCAGTTAGCATGTAGTTGAGTCAGTGGAGCTCCCCTCCTCTGTGTGGGCCGTGCCCATAGACTGTGTGTATAGATGGACGACGTGTCTCCACTTCCTCCCACTGTACAAAAGTGAAGACAAAATATCCCGGATAAGTCTCAACCCCTTTTTTATAGCATCAAATCCCTAATTCAAACCAAACTTACCAAAAAACTAACATTTGAACATCAGCTTGATAAGAACTACCTAAAATGACAGAAACCATCTTTGGGAAAAATGTATTTGACGTGTACTTTGACGTCTTAGTTTGGCCCGTGCCCTCTCTGCTAACATGTAGGTGGTTCCCACCATAGTTTCCTTGAAGCCCCTTCTACTTGTTTCTAAGAAAAGCTAATACCTCCCCTTCCCCTCCTCCCCCCTCCCCAGCGTCATCACCCTAAAAACGAAATGACAAATCCTCGAACAAAATCCTCAGTTTGAATTACGTGATTCAGTGCATTAAATGAGTTAGTCTTTTTTAATTAAATCAACTTTCTTGAATGAATAGAACTCAAATTAATTTACTATAGTGTTAGAGCCTCAATAGATGTTTTGTTATTGTGGTTAAATAAATGTAATTTATGGTGTTAAGAGTGCTGCTAAGCCTCCCCCTTTATACGCCTTCCTTTGAGTGCGTCAAGCGGGAGAACAAATAGGTTTTTTGACCGCAATGAAAACGTTGTTTTTGAAAGGCTAAACACCAACAAATATGGATTGCAGCAGAATATTTAGTTAGATTTATTATTTATTATTTATTATTTTTTATTTATTTATTTATTTATTTATTTATTTATTTATTTATTTATTATTATTATTATTATTATTTATTATTACATTATCAGTATTACATTATTTGCTACTAAGTAGCAACAAATATAAATCTTTTTAAGTAGTTTTATATTCAGACTTTTGTATAAATTATCCAGCATGGTGTTATTATGACTTTAGTTATACATGTACGAACCTAAGTTTGGCAACCACAGAGCAGACAAATCCTGGCGCACCCACTGTGATCTTTGGTACTCCCCTAAGGGGGGCCCAGACCCCATGTTTGGAACCGCTGGCCTTTACTGCAGCTGGCCAGCGATCGTTTTGGCTTCACTTTTGGGGAGCCGTCATGTCGTCCATCTTTATATACAGTCTATGGTCGTGCCGTTGACCGAGTAACAAAGCAAGCCCCCGTGTGTGTGTGTGTGTGTGTGTGTGTGTGTGTTTGTGTTTGAGGGTTTATGTCGAGCCTCTGCATGGCCAGTGGATTGTTGTAATGTATCGGAGGTCAGCTAGAGCTGTTTAATGGTTCTCATGACGTCACTTTCAGTCTTGACTACAGAAGGCTGGATGATGGTAGCCCCCCAGGGTACGGCAACAACAGGTGGGCCAACAGAAAGGATGTAGGGTTGTGTGTTTGTGTGTGAGAGAGAGAGAGCGAGAGACGGTTTGACCCTCCATGTTGTCCAAATTCCTCCACAAGCCACTTCATGTATGTCTGTAGTAGTATATTTGCATCAAAACCAGACAGTTGATTTACACGAGAGACTAAAAGCTATAAAACATATGAAACATAATATTGTAAATTAGGGATGCACAATATGTACCTCAACCGATAATGGTAAATTATTATGTATTATTCCGATAACGAAATTGAAGCCAAATTGCTTTCATTGACTTTTGGTGACGGTATGCACCTTTTAAAGTTTGTTTACGATCCGCAAGTAAACACAGAGGAGAAGAACAATGAGTGCAGCACGCTGACCAGAGACCCAAACAGGTCGTCGCCGGTGTGAATGTTTTTAACAGTTTCAGAGGAAGACAACATGATCGCTATTTGCAATACGTTTTGTTTTTTTTACTAGAAAAAATAAATGAACATTTTGTTAACAATAGTGATGTCAGTTAGATTATTAGAATATTATTGGAACAGAAGTGACATATGAATATTCAGGGTGTATATTTTAGACGGGTTGTGGTGTCAATTATATTTATTGTTGTTTCTTTGTTTCTTTGTGTGATGACAGCGCCCAGCAGAGGAGCACTGCTGCTAATAAGAAGAGGGCCATACCCAACCAGGTACGTTTTATCACTCAGCTCTGGCCTTTTCACCATTTTAATCTCCCTCGATGTCTCCCATTACCAGCCTCTTAGTCAACCATGTGAATATATCTCATTCCAGCAATGATTTAGCCCACAGCCATTAATCTGTCTCGACCTATCCAACTGTTAACGATTACCTCCCCCGTACATAATATTTACTACCGCTTGTACCCAGTCCCATTGATTTCTAATCCTCATATTGAACTGACTTTGTCCACGATACTGTAAAGCTGGTGCTTCTCCTTTTATGTTTTATTCAGACCGATATTTAGCAATTTATGTTGAATTTTCAATGTGTGTTTTTAAGCTCCTGGTTATAATACTGCTAATCAGCGTCAGAGATCGCGGACTCAGTTGAGGGGAGAGTTGCCTTAATGAACTTAAAGGAGTCTCCGCTTCCCTGCTTTTTCTGAAACCAGCATTTGTTTCCATGGCTGTTAATTAAGTGCTGTTTGCATGGTGTGACCCAGGCATGTTGTTCCACAGCAAAGCAACAATTAATCACAGAGTTATGTTGGTTTGTTTTTATTGCTTTCCCCCATTAACTCACCAGCATCTTGTGTATTGAAATTCAGAATGTGCATGGACCTCGCACCTGTCAACTGAGCAACAAATATGACATAACCAAATTGTGGTATACTTGAAGTAATTCTAATTGCATGTAACTCTCTTGCTCTCTCTCCTTCTCTCTCTCTCTCTCTCTCTCTCCTGCCTCTCTTCATCTGTCTTTCTCTGGTTGTCTTGTGGATTATTGCTTTCTGTTTCCTCCTGTTGTTGCTCCCTTCAAACCTGTCATTCCCACTAGTTCACCCTCTTCTTTCAATCTTTTCTTGAACTCTCATTCTCTGTCTCTTACTTCCAACTCTCCACTTTCTACCCTTTTCCCCTCCTCTCTCTCTCTCTCTCTGTCTCTCTCTCTCTCTCTCTCTCTCATGTGTCCCTCATCTTTGCTTGCTTGCTTTCTCATTTCTTTTGGCTTTGGTTTTACTGGCCCTCCTCCTTTGCTTTAATTCCCCCTCCCCTTCCTATTACTGCAGGGTGAGATTCTGGTAAGTACCCCAAAGATTTAAAACCGCACCCTGCCAGGGGGGGGCAGCAGGGTTAGGCCATGCAGAAGGACTGAGGCCATCACACACAGGTCAGCCAATGTGGTTAGGGTGGAGAAAGACAGAATGCTGTGAGATAACTGCAGCGTAAACAGTCGAAACCTCGCCGTAATGAGATGTTCTACCCCTCTGCAGCTCGGCGGACTGGGAGAGGGCCAGGAGGAGAAGGTAGAGTCTCCGGACGGATCAAATTGATATCAATTAGCACGCAGTTACCAGTAATTTGGAACTGACTTAACAGTAACACACGGCAGGTTTGCTCTCGTAATTCTTGGTTTCATTTTAATAAGACAGTAATTGTCTCGGGCTGCTACTAACATTTTACTTTTTCTCCACCAAATATTTTAATAATTTAACACCCCAGAAAAGATTAGGTCTCTTTGCAATGCTGTGTTCTCTATTGAGGATCACATAGAGAGAGAGAGAGAACTGGGAAATCTTCCACCACTGACTGTGAAATGGCGTCAGTACTGATGTCTTTGGGTTTATACCTCTGCTGCCGCCTCATGCGTTGTGACTGAAAAGTTTGCCTTGTGAGAATCATCCTAAATGTCGGTCACTGGGGACAAAACAGGGGAGGGAGCGGGGAGCGATTAAATCAGCAACACAGTAAACGTTTTGATTCTTTTAACATTTTCTTTCCATTAATTTCTAGTGATTAAGTGCATGTTAAAACACTTTTTATTCCTACTAAAAGTACTTACATATCCAAAAACCCACCTGTCTCCACATCTCAATTTCTGTATTCAGAGCTGATCAACATTGTCTGTAGTGTTTTGTGTGGTGACTGGTCATGGCTTTGGGATGTTTTCCAATGATTTAATCAAAATTCCTTGTTAAGATCTCTTTGTTTTCATAACTTACTGACTATCTTGACTGATTTTAAATTGGCATGTTTCATTATAGTCATATTATTTTCCTTTTTAAATCCTTGTAGTTAATCTCTGATGTAATCGCACATCTTTCATTAACCGCTTGCAACATTTCAAATAGTGTAAAAACGAAAGCATCCCATCGTTTCCTCTTTCTTAATGTCAACTTGGTTGCAACATTTCCAGCTGACATTTAATATAGGGAATTTGAAACTTGACATTATTTCCTGGCCAAGGCAAACAACATGTTTAGCTTCTATGTGCGTGCCTCCTCTCCCGTGTTTATGTTGGCGCTTTTGAACTAATAAACCTTTTTTTCCCCTCATAACTCACCCCAGTCCTGTGCTGGATGGAGAGGGAGTACAGAAGAGAGGTTTAAAGCAGAAATGTACATTTTCTCTTAGCTTTACTCAGCACAAGAGTACACAGATAGTAGTTTCCCCCATTGTGCCTGAAATGCATGGGGCTCTATGTGGGAAAAATGGACATAGTAGCTAAGAAGGCTCCTCTAAAACTCATGGCCTATTTTCCTCAGAGTGATTCAGCCAACTCAGCCTCTCAGTCTGATGTATTTGCTCCCTCTCCATCTCGTCACTCTAGATTTCTGCCCCTCTATGAACTCCAGTAGATCAGCTAGCCATTGCAATCTTTTCTCCTCCATTACTCCTTTGTCTTTTGCACTCACTTCTCCCCAGCTTTAACTTAAAAAGTTCTGCATCCGAGTCCAGTTAACCCCACTAACCCTGCTTTTTAAAAAAAAAAAACTACTAGCACATAGGCTAGCTTTTACTGACCCGCTGACACTGACATACCACCGCCGACCTTTGGTCTTTGACTCTGTGTCGAGGTGTCTGGACACCATCTGGTCCTGTTTGTTGGTTTAAGTATTTGTTTTCTGTTGAGTGAAAAAGACCATTTGATGCTTTTGTGTACATTAAGCCATATTACACACCGTATGTCTTCCTGTGCATGTTACTCCATGCTGTTTACTCAATAAGTTTCAATTAGGGCTGTCAATCGATCGAAATATTTAATCGTGATTAATCGCATGATTGTCCATAGTTTATTGTGATTAATCGCACATTTTTTATCTGTTCAATATGTACCTTTAAAGGGAGATTTGTCAATTATTTAATACTCTTATCAACAAGGGAGTGGACAAATATGCCTGCTTAATGCAAATGTATATATATTTATTATTGGAAATCAATTAACAACACAAAACAATGACAAATATTGTCCAGAAACCCTCATAGGTACTGCATTTAGCATACAAATATGCTCAAATCATAAGCATTGACTTTCCCTAAACTGCATGTGATTATCATAAAGTTTTTCCTCACCAAAATTTAGCGTAAATTTGGAGCGTATGTAGCCTCCTTCGCGACAAGCTAGTATGACATAGTTGGTACCAATGGATTCATTAGGTTTTCTACTTTCATATTATACCAGTATCTTCACTCTAGCTTTAAAACTGAACCCGCTGCTCTCTAAAAATCACAAATGCGTTTATGGTTTAAAGACATTAGTGGTTAACGCGGTAACTTTGACAGCCCTAGTTTCAATCCATACTTCTATGTCGTAGTGCATATGTAAGTAACATTAGACTCATAGACACACAAATGTTGAATATTAAGATAAAAATGTAAAAGACAACTGAATTTCCAGTGAGCCAGCAGGTAAGCAGGTAAGATTTTATTAGTGTCTGTCACATCCCAGTAACACTTAGAGGGCCCTCATATCACCTCATATCATAAGCCTGATTGACAAAGTTGTTTTCATCCGTCCTCCTGGTACCCCTCTCTCTCCCTACCACCGCTTTCTCTCTCCCTCGCTGTGCAGGTGATCAGGAAAGGCTGGCTAACCATCAACATCAGCATCATGAAGGGAGGCTCCAAGGAGTACTGGTTTGTCCTGACGGCGGAGTCCCTGTCCTGGTACAAAAACGAGGAGGTGAGAGGCATTTCTGTTCCATTGCTGTATTTCACCAGACACTGGGGATGCGGATAGCTAAGATAAGATGCTGCATTTTGGCACTAAACTAGTGTGAATTCGGTGTCATCTTCACCCACGGCGGTGGCTCGGAGGTGTGTGCGTCCCAGCCCAGCCTAACCAATGTGCAGACTACTGTTCAGCTGTAGCCTGATGAACAGGTAGTCTGAACACTGGGCAGGCGGGGGGGTGAGGAGGAGGAGGAGGAGGAGGACTCCGATGGGAGGAAGGACCCTGAGGTCATTGCGGCTGCAGGTCGCTACCCTAGGACAGTAGGACAGAGGGCACAGAGAGCAAACATTATCCCAGTGAAACAATTACACACATGAGAAAAAGCCACGTATATGTAGACACAGAAAAAGTCTGATTTATCAGGACCCGTACTGCTGAAACGCCACAATACTTTTTACCTTATTAAACATATATTATTCCAAATAAAGCTACCCTTCATAACGTTGCGTTCAAGCGATTCAAACAAATAAATCCAGACACGGTTAGACTGCATTCCCTCCTGGCTAAATAACTGCAGTGTGTGCACACTCGGCAAACTCTGCTCTACAGTTTATTTAAATTAGAGACCTTTTCGACTGTTGTATTCAGGGACTTGGAGAGTAACTTTCAGTACAACAGGCATGTCAGTGCACTGATGAATAAAGTTTACGTGATCTAAAATCAAATGATCTAGTTTCACAAGACTGATTTAACTAGATTTAACATTTGTCTACAGTGGTTATAAGTGCAAATAGTATTGTACTTACCGCTTGATCTTCTCGCCCAGGCCTCAGTCGTATCCATTCTCCCAGCGAAATAAAAAGAGCCTGTAAAAGATACCACTGCTAAAGATGAACCCCAGTCCAGTGTGTCCAAACACCAACTGGAAACGGTGCATTTCTTTACGTCGGGTCGCCTTTTGCGGAAAAAGCAAAGAGAAAGAAAGAGAAGGAGCGAGGGAGGATGGTGGAGGCAAACTGACGTGGCAGGCGGGCTGAAATGTTCCAGCCGGGATCTGACTTTGGAATTTGCAGGAAATCGTACTGGGTTACGGGGGCCGGAGGGGGGGTGTGATTGAGTGTGTCTGTGTGTGTGTGTATGTGTGTAGGCGCATGAGTCCTCCTGTATGTTTTAGTGTTTGTGCACTTGGTCATATCTGTACGAGTGCATATTTTTGCACCCACCCAAATGATACGTGTTTATTCAATCCTTTCAAGCTTGCGTATGTTTGTTGGCGTTGCACGTGCAATTAAGTATTTTTCTCTGTGTGTTTGTGTGTGTGCATGCGTGTGTATATGTGTGTGTGTGTGTGTGTGCGTGGTGGGGGCGGGGGATTGTGTGGAGCTGCGAGTGATGTAACCGTTGGACCCGCGCCGCTCTCTGTGTTAGCGCAGACGTAAACGCTTCCAGATGTCTCAGCTCAACAGTGAAAGCTGGCACCCCATCCCCCCCAGAACTCCCTCATGCTCCTCCTTTTCTTCCTCTTCTTCCTCCTCCTCCTCCTATTCCCCATCATGCATTTCTCCATCTCACCAGCCTGGTTGTGGTCCACACCAGAGGACACGCATTCCATCATGTCTACTCATTGGTGGAGAACTGTTTTCATCTACCAAAATATATATACTCACATTTTGAAGATATAACTTCTTTGTGTTGTATATTCCAGGTAGTAAATAACCCTTTTCTTCTATCTGCCTCATGCTAGGAGAAAGAAAAGAAGTATATGCTGCCCCTTGATAACCTGAAGCTCAGAGATATGGAGAAAGGCTTTATGTCCAATAAGCACATCTTTGCAATCTTCAACACCGAACAGAGGTCAGGTTTCTATTATTAAGTGAATGCACATGTACCTACGTTTTGTGTGCATATATGTCCTGTACCACACATGTACTGGCTTAGCCTACACACTCACCAGCACTTGTGTTTGTCTTTTGTTTATATGTACAGGAACGTGTACAAGGATCTTCGCCAAATAGAACTGGCCTGTGATTCTCAAGAGGACGTGGACAGCTGGAAAGCGTCCTTCCTCAGGGCAGGAGTTTATCCAGAGAAGGACCAGGTATGTGGTTGGAAGGGTGGGGCTTTCTGCTTCTATTAATTACTTAATATTAAATTGGTCATTAACCCTCTGGGGTCTGAGCCGTTTTTTTTTCTTATTACTGGAGCCTCGACATATAAAGGTGTATAAATTCAGTACTGTAAGGCACAAGCTTGTGATTGGAGAGGAGAGAGTCAACATGTCTGCCAGAATCCTCATTCACCAAAACAGTAAAGTTCAAGTTGTTTGTATAGTTGGTATTAGATAAATAAGTACATAAAACATTGAATTATTGAATCGAAGAAGATTACCAAGCCCCTGGATGGTTTATTAAGAACAAGTAATGGCGGAACGGTGTGCTGCAGGACAGTTTTTAAATTAAGTCGCTACCCACATCCGTTACAGAGATAGCATTAAAGGCATGAAGTGAGTGCTTTTGCAATCGCAGGCGACTGAGGCGTTCCCAGAGGGTTCAAACACGCACCTCTGTATTTCTTCTGTGAACGATTTTGAGACAAAGAGAGCAACTATGAAAATGTATTTATGATATATTTATACTTCATCTGTCTTGTGTGTGTGTGTGCGTGTGTGTTGTTGTCGTCAGGCGGAGAACGAAGATTCTGCCCCTGCGGACACATTCTCTATGGATCCTCAGTTGGAGCGGCAGGTTGAAACCATCCGCAACCTGGTGGATTCGTACATTGGCATCATCAACAAATCCACCAGAGACCTCGTACCCAAGACCATCATGCATCTCATGATCAACAATGTGAGTGTCACTAAATCACTAGATCAGCAACAGCCGCGTTCTGCGCGCTAAAATTACAGATGTTCTCAATGGAGTCAGGAGGCTTTCGCGAGAGCATAGATGGATACAACGGCTTCGGTTCGCCGTCTGAAGGAACTGTCTTACGGCAAGATGAAGCGGTGAAAATATACTAAATATAGCGTACACACACACTCATATTGATTTTTTTTTAGGTGAGCCTTTCTTTTAGGTGGCTAAAATACATTTTGCTGCCGTCCCCGTCCACAGCAGTACATTTCTTTGCTTCAGTGCGGTAACTCCTGTCTGCTTCTCCAAACTGGGGGCGTATTGACTGTCATCTACTCTAGGTAATACACTGACTATGGATAAATACCTCATACAATCCCACTATCCCTTTAAGGCTGTGTGCTATGCAAAATGCTGGCAGTAGTTAGATCTCTACCTAAACAATGTAAATGTGAACATCCGGTCTTGCAGGGCTCTACATAGCCTAAAGCGTGCACATTGTAGTTCTGCATGGTTCCCCTCCTACTTACCAAATAAAGTAAATTTTTGTTCAAACTATGTAAACTTCTATGTATATGTGGAGGTAATATACCATTAGCTATGTATACTGACAGTTATTTTACCAATTATCCTGTAAATGTAGCATCCTACATGACTATATTCTTTATAAAAAATAATCAAGGCACCTGATAAACCAGAGATCTGAGCTTGGATCACATAAAGTGCTATTTAATTAGGTTTAAATGTCACCGTAGAGCCGTGCAGAGTAGCGCTTCGCTTTCTTGTTCATTTTTAGTAGCAACAGCGGTCATGAATTTCATGTTCACACAAGGTCATAAACTTGAAGACACTAATTAACAGGATTTATGGTGCATGCTCACAGTGACTTGTCTACTGTCCATTTATTAGGTTTTATTATTGTGGTGAGCTCACTTGATGGCTTCCAGCAATCCAGCAGCTACACACACACACACACAAAACCAACACTTTATGTCCACTGGGCAGCTCCTTTCCCATGGTTTTATAATATTTTGTTTAAGGATCAAATACCTTCAATCAATACATTGATTTTGCTCTCGTGGTTGAATTTTATAATTTATGAACCTTCTGATCATTTCACTTTCGGCTCCTGCTGCACCACATCTTTTAGCGATGTAAGTTACCACCTTCTTTGTTTTAATACTATGAACAGGCAAAGGATTTCATCCACTCGGAGCTGCTGGCCTACCTCTACTCCTCTGGCGACCAGAACAGCCTCATGGAGGAATCGGCTGACCAGGCCCAGCGCAGAGACGAAATGCTGCGCATGTATCACGCGCTCAAAGAGGCACTTCACATTATTGGCGACATCAGCACCAGCACCATCTCCACCCCGGTACCGCCGCCCATAAATGACAGCTGGATACAAGAATCCAGGTGAGATAAGGATTAACTAGCTTTTTCGTTGAGCTCCAGGTATAACAGCTGGAAAATACAGTATCTAATAACATAGTGGTTCTCAACCTGGGGGTTTACATCGCCTGTACCAGTGGTGTAATTTGCCTCAGGATAGATTTTGAGTGTGTTTGTGACAAAGTGTGCGTGGACATGATTTCCGGCGGGTCAAATATCTCTCTACAGGAGAATTAATGTGATCTTTAAGGTGATTATTACGATGTGAGTTTCATTAAATCGTATCCCCCTCTCAGCCCGACCCCTCAGCGCAGGCCGCACCCTGCAGCCCAACCGGCCCCCAGCCGTCCGCCTGCTGTCCGGGGCCCGACACCGGGACCACCCATGAACCCTTCCCCCGCCTTTGGAGTTCCGCTCAACCCCTCTCCCGCCTTCGGTGCACCACCAATTCCCTCTCGCCCAGGCCCACCCATCAACGCTTTCAACAGCCACCAGGATCCCTTCAGCGCTCCCCCACTGATCCCCTCCCGGCCAGCCCGCATCCCACCCGGTGTACCCAGGTACGACTTCCTGTTATGATGTGTTTGTTGCATATAATACGGTTTTTGCTGCACTGTATTTGTAACGTTATGTCACTAACATGTCATCATCCTCTCTTTTAAGAGTCACAGGCATGGTTTGTCTCAAGCTCACCAGTTGTCCCATCTAGATATTTAATATTATTTCTTGGCATTCATTCTCCTCTCACTCACTCTTTTTCTCCCTCTGTCCTCCTCTTCCCTCTTCTCTCTCTCTCTCTCTCTCTCTCTCTCTCTCTCTCTCTCTCTCTCTCTCTGTCGGGATGTTTTGGTTTCTCCGCTGTCTCTTTGTGAGCACGTCTCACTCCTTGTCCTTTATCTTCTCTCCCCGTTGCAGCCGAAGACCCCCTGGCGCTCCTTCTCACCGGCCCACCATTATCCGCCCTGCCGAGCCCTCCCTGCTAGACTAGACCTGTGGCCAAGTGTGTGTGTTTGTGTGTGGGTGTGTGTATTCTGCACACTGTAAAGGCCAGGGGCGGGGGGCTCGAGGGGAGGGGCCGACTGATAGCGGTGCATAACATGCATCGTCCAGCCGTATTAATGTCTCTTCAAGCAATGTAATAAGCTGCTAATACCATCTTTATCAGTGCACATGAACAACAGAAAGCCCTTTAACCACTTGAATATTACATTTGACTGCTGTGGATATAAAACCCAGCTCATCTGTGGGATGCATTGAGCTTCTATCAATAGGAGATGATGTATCAAATTCAGTTCAAGAGCTTTTTTTTTACAATTATAACTGGTTTATGTCTTCTGACGAGGTTCCCAGCAGAAGCTCATTAAATAACTTATTAACCATTACAAGCTGGCTTTCCTCTCCCCTCCCTCCACCTTTTTAGATCGGCCCAAGTCTAGATCTCTGTGTAATATACACACTTAACCTGTTGTTAATGTTTTACTGGGTATTTCCTAACTGATTCATACTGAAAAACATGTTATTTTTGGTGGTGTCGATTACATTTTTCCCCACTTGTGTTATTTTATTTGAGTGACTTTGTCCTTTTTAATGAGCGTCATAAAAATGTAGCTTTAAAAAATGAAAAAGCAAAGCATAAAAAGTCACAGGATCTGATAGAGTAGCTTCATCCCCCCTCCCTCCTTCCACAATGAAAAGATGTCAGCCAGATTGACCATTATAATCCAAGCACTTCTAGCCATGTAGCCTTACAACAAGCCACTCACAATAACGGGGATGTTGTAGTCCGTTACCAGAACACTATGCACAAAAAGACTCGGGAGAGGGGAGAGGCTGACGGCTGTCTGCACTTTGTGAGATGCTTTCTCTCCAGTAATTCCGCGTTGAATTATAATCCCTTTAAGTCTCAGTTGAATCCCGACGAGACCTTCAGCCTTCGGGTAGACTTTGTTCATTCCTGGATTCACATAGAGCAGAGCACACAGCACAGTTTCCTCTCGGAGAGGATAAAACTCGGCGAAGCGGTCGTGTAGTAGACAAGGACGTGATTTAGAGTATAAAGATGGTATTAAGCATTTAGGAGTTGGCACATCTCTTTCTGGGCTTACTTGTCAGGGTTTATTATTCTGCTTCCATGCATTAAAAATATTGTATATAGCTGGCCTATACTGGGGGAGTTAGCACTTGTATCCCATTTAATCGCAGGGTTGATGACAAAAACTATTCTAATCAAAGCCCAACACGTTCAAAATGTTAGTCGTCGTATTAAAGGAAGCACCAACGCTTTCATTTCATAGCCTTGGACGTAGGGAAAAAGAGATCGGTCATCTCCTGATGCGTTATTTATAACCGGGGGGCATTTTGTCATTTCTTTTGATGTTTTTGGAGCAGCTCTGTACAACTCGGCTCCAAAGCTTCTCCTGGACTTTTATTAGGGGTTCTGCTACAGGGATTAAATGTATTCTGGGAGGGTCTGGACACAGTCTACACAGCTGTGATTATATGATGATGAATATCTTTTGATTGCTCTTTTGAAGGTATTTTGAGGGGGAAACTGGTCAAGTGGGGAGTGACGCTGGGCTACTAGGATGTTTTCTATTTTAGGTTTGATCAATAGTGGTGGTGAGCAGCAGGTGGAGGGAGTTGTGGTGTAATATGAAAGCACACTCTGTCTTGAGAAAGCTGTCTAGACTCTTTTCTCACCACAGAGGATAGACATACAATTAGCCGACCTGACGAGACAAAGAAACTGTAAAGAATTGTCCCAAACCACAGACTCTTGAGACAGAGTGTGCTTCTTCTTCTCCTGTATTTCTCTCCAGGTCGGGCTTTCAGTGACAGCGCCAGAAGGATTAAAATAATCTTTGAATACAGCCCTGAATCTGAATCTCAAATCTTCCACAAACCCCGCTGGAACACAAAAGTTTGTGTGATCAAAAACTTGTTATTGGCCAAAGTCCCCTTGTGCCTGTCACTCGAGCCTGTCCTTGAGAAGCCCAGTCTGTATTACGTAGGTTGTGGTTACACTGCTCTGCCTCCTTCCTCTTTCCATCCCCTCCCCCCTGTCTGGATCTGGTGGAAGGGGTCGGAAACCAACCTGTAAAAAAAATCCCTTTTCTTTTATGTTTTGCAAACCCTTGTCAAGTGCCTCTGTAGCAATTAATTGATTTGAATAAACAACATGAACTGATTTTAGGATGGAGAGTAAATAAAGAGGTGTTGTGTACAATAAAGGGACTGGCTCTGGTGGTTGGTGTCTCCTTTTGTCCTGTGTGATGCACTTTCTCTTCTCTCTTCTCTCTTTTCTCTCTCTCGGAGATAAGGTAGCGTCCCTCTTGGTGTTCCTCTCCTCACTTGCCTCCCCTCTCTACATCTAAACCAATATACACTGACATTAGATGTTCCTATGGCAACCCTCTACTGTTTCAGAGAGGCTCAAACAACAGTCACCGTTCTTTACTCGCAGTAAATGTAAAGTGACAAACAAAAACAAATCATAGTAATAGAGAGTAGTATGAATCAATATTTACACTGCCTATAAAATGAATTCACCCCCCTTTGTTAAGTTTTCATGTTTTGTCTTTCAGCATTGAGTCAAAGTAGATTTAATGTGACTTTTTTACACTGATCCACAGGAAGAGACCCTGTAAAGCAGCAGTGGGTAGAAATGGAGCAAATGTGATTTAAAAAAACCCGTTATATTTATAAAATGGTCACTATATCCTGACAGTAGTGCATAAGACATGTGCCTCTGTGTCCTCCGGTGTCAATCAGAGCCGAGCTGGAGTCTGGAAGTATTTTTATTGTCACAATACCCCAAAAGCATAGACAGCCCCGTTCTGTGCTAAATATGCTCAAGCATTAATTAAAAAAAATCCAGGTATAGTGTCTTTATCTTCGTATGATGGTGGAGGATGATCTCGCCAACAGATTGCCTCATTACAAATGGCCTCGCTGTTCCAGTAACTGGCTCCTGCAGTATTTCCTGTCAAAGTGCATTTCACAAGGTCAAGAGATTAATGTTGGTTGATTGTTCCTGAACAGGCGCCCAGCTCCCCGTCGAGACCAGTGGTGACCTCGACCAGCGTGAAGTGGCCATGAAAAGACTTCAATCCATGACAGCAGCAGGACTACAGAAGAACTACACTATCTTATATTCAGTTCACTCAAAAAGAAAAGCTCCAACAATGCTTTTATTATTAGTTAATGAGGCATCAAACTAAGGAAGTTATTTCTTCTATAGTGAATGTTGTCCAAAATAGTTTTGTACACTAAAAATGTTTTAATATTTCCACAGATTGTCAGAACCAAGTTGTAATAGTGGCATTAAATTTAACACTTTAAAACTTTTATTTGAGATACACTAGGCTATAAGTCAACTCTTATACCAGATACAGTGCAAAGTCATAACGACAAGCCAATATGAGAATGTTGAAAAGAAGTTTTATTATTATAATTGTAGTATGTGTCAAGAAAAATGCCTTTCAAGTGGTGGAGCATGACCACTGAGAATGTCTTATGACAGAAAATGTTAATGAGGAAGTTTCAACACAGTAGTGGTATAGTAGTAGTGATTGAAGTGCACAACAAGTACTGCGATATGTATGTTTTTACCACTAAGTGCAATTGCATGAACCAAATAACTGCAATGCATCCAAATAATGGCAACGAAATGAATGTTTCAGACAAAACTAACTCTCCGTCTGCATGAATTTACTGATTCCTGTATATTTAATCTCCAGATGGAGAAACTGATCAGGGTGATTGACTGTGTGAATACTTTTTTTTTTTTATCAGTACAGATTTTAGATGTGATCTTTTTTTAAACAGCCTGAGGCTTAGTAAAAAAAAAGTGGGCTAAACAGTGGGTGAGGTTTCTGCAATATTTTTGTTTTGTTTTGGCTATTGGCTTGATAAAACTGCCTTGAGTCATAAATGTGTGTCTGAAATTCAATAAAACAACATTCAGTGAGAACAGCTGTGGTTTTCTAGCTTCCCCCAATGACATTAATCACAATCGCGAGCCGAGCACAGTCACAGCTTGCTAGCGAGGGAGACACAAAGCTGCCAATCATGAAGTCTCAACCTCTTTTTAAAGCATCAAATAACTAATTAAAACCAAACTTAACAGAAAAATTAACACTTGAATAAACATCAGCGTGATAAGAACTACCTAAATACCAAAAATGACAAAATCTATCTTTAAGAAAAATGTATTTGACATGTACTTTGACTTTTTAATTTGGCTAATGTCCCACCCACTAACATGGAGGAGGTGGGACTTATGACGTGTACTGCAGCCAGCCACCAGGGGGCGATGGAGAGATTTTGGCTTCACTTTTGGGGGGCTGTCATGTCGTCCATATTTATGTACAGTCTATGATATTTATGTATATTTTATGTATGCACAGTATGTGTTTCTGTGTGCATATTACAGTACTAATAAATCACTTAATGTGATTTCCATTTGACTGGAATTCAAAATTTCACAAACATCATCAATGATGAATCACTTTTCCAAAAATTTTGAACTGCCCCTTTAAATGTGCTAAATGCCAGATTGGATTGATGGTGCCTTTACATATTATCGTGTTTACCGTGTTCACGAGAAGAGTCCACATGAACGCCCCCGTCCTGCATTATGTTACACACTTGCTAGCTTGCTAAATTGTTAGCCTTTATGGCTTCTAGTAAACAAACAGTAGGGAAGTTATAAATGTCATGTGGCCCATAAATCCACAGGAAGCGATCTGCAAATGCGCAAATATCATTCCACGAGTAGAAATAGATGCACAAATGCGTAGATATCACTTTACATGTAAACCTTAAAATACGTATTTACAGAGTAAGTTATGCGTATTTGCAAATCGCTCTTCATTTTTGTGGATGTGAATTTACACAAATACAAAAATACATGTTTGTGGATAGTGAAATATTTGCAGATCATGATACATATTTGTCGAATGTCTTCTGTGGATTACAACTATTAAAGTCCAATAAAAACTTCCATACTAGATTGCCGACAGTATCGTTAATATTGCTGTTTAGCAGCGGTGTTCTCACGACTTAACCACTTGAACGCAAAGCATAATTGTGTACACAACTTGTTATAAACAGGAGTTAACGAGTTTCACTTGAAGGCACCATGAGAGCAGTAATATTGCTTCCACATGGCTCTCAACATGGCAACATAGCTGAGCCGCGGCTCGTAGCTAACGGTGCTAACAGCACTAACAGTGAAAACAAGGCAACACACCTAAACAGAGCTAACAGTATTAACCTAAAAGGAGAACAGGAAGGTGGGTGCTATGGTTCCGCAACTAAATACTCATTCACACACCGATGGCTATGCCAATTTGGGGTTAAGTGTCTTGCTCAAGGACACATCAACATGTGACCCGGAGCAGCCGGGGATCGAACCATTGACCTTCCAATTGGTGGACAACCTGCTCTACCCTCTGAGCCACAGCCGCCCTAGAGAGAAACTGACTTCAATCTCTGCTCAGGTAGAGATTACTCCTCAATATCTTTACATAGCAAATAGTAGTTTGCGGCTATATAAATGGTTATGGGTCAAACTTATAAAGCACAACTAGCAGGTTCTGCACTCTCTTGGCTGGAGGTTAAGTGACAGAGTTTTATTGGTTTTATGTGCGGACCCGCTTGGTGTCCTCAAAGAGGCGTCGCAGGGTGTAGATTTGAGTGACAGCGACAGTGAGCATGACAGATAGGTTGAGGCAGGACCAGAAGGACACCCGCCACAGGTTGTCCTCCAGAAGGTAGCGGTCCCTCGCCTCGAAGGCCCGCAGCACAGTCAGGACCTGCCGGCTCTTCTCCAGGTGCTCGTACACAGAGTCCAAACTCGCCTGGAAGAGGAAGAGGAGATGAAAGTCAGCGCTGGGATGCGTTACATCAAAAAGAATGACATCAGATAACAAGTGTTGTCTGGAGGGGAATCATAGAGATGCAATCGCTCTTTGTTTCCCTCTTCTCTCACCCTGATGTCCTCCAGTTTGTAATCCACCATGCTCATTTCTGTCGCGGCCAGGTCAGCCCACTCATTTTGGCCCGTACTGCTTCTCTGACTGTTAATGACCACCTCAAAGAACACCATCTTCTCTGACAGTTTACTGAAGCTGTTGTCGAAACACAACCGGTAGTCTCCATCCTCTGTGGGATCCACCCTGCACGACGAAATAAGATGTCAAATTTGTAAAGCTCTATAGATGAGATTTGCACTCAACAATATCATGCTTGAAAGTACTCACTGTAATGGCAAACATAGTAGTAATCACTTGTTTAAAAAAAATGTCTGGGTGAAAAATGCATATACACTGAAGTTTTGCTAAATAGACATGAACGAGCATCGCTCAAACAGTGAGGCGACACACATCAGCTAAAACCACAATATCACTCTATATTTCACCAGCTTGGCAGTAATGTTAGCTGACCAGACGGAGGTCTCTCCATGAATCACTGCTGATCCTACTGTTGGCTTTTCCTGCGTCAGCCTCCCGACCGCGGCCAGAGGTAACAGGGGAGACACCGGCACCCGATCAGAGACGATAACGTAACTTGTTGCGGAGCCCCGTCACAGGAAACCTCTGTTGGTCTGGAGGAGCTGCAGCAGTTATTTCTGCACAAACGTCCACTGTATATTTACTAGATATTCTCAGAGCTAAACTAACTCTTCTGCAGTGTGTAGTGTGCGCGCATGCACGTGAGGTGGAACGAGCTGTGAGTGAAGGCAGGCAGGCAGCAGAGCAGAGTAGAGCAGAGACACAGGCTCCCCCGCGTCCTCCGACCGCGGCCAACACTGTTTTGCAAGACAGGCCTCACTAGATATAACTTTGTGGTTTTGGTGCTTCCGTGTAGTTTGTGTTGTAGTCTGAGTCTGAACAGCATACACCCGGATTGATTTATACGTGTAAGAAGTTACAAACAGTCCCTTTAAAGCTGCAGTTCGTAACTTTGAACAAATATGATAAAAAGTGCTCCTAATGGCATTTGCAAGATTTCACCGCGCCTGAAGGAAAACAACTGAAACTCTTGAAACAAAAGCTTGTTGGAGAGCATTTAATTGACCCACATGTGAATGCCATCAGATCTCCTGAAGTCAGAGACCAGCCGGTATCCGCTGGGTGAGATGAGGGCGAAGCCAACATCCATACCCGACCCAGCTATCACCTGTAAAAGAAACAAGATGTCAGTAATGCTCCCAAGACACACCAAGAACGCACTCCCATTTTCACTTCAGACTAGCTGAGCAACTGCTATCTGATATTTAAATTAAAGCCCTCACAGTACACAGAGCAACAACCTGGCTCACATAATGTGCCACAGTGATAATAAAGGGACAGTGTAGGTATTTGCATAGGGAAATGATCTCATTCGCTTCCCACTACTGCCTTTCTTTGTCCTCTAAAGGCCCAGACACACCAACCCGACGTCAAAGAACTAGCAGCAACTGTTGTGTCGCTTCACGTCGCCTTTGTCTTGGCCAAAAAGTTGCACTCAAACACACTGCAAAGACTACAGTCAACGGCCAACTACCACGTACGTCCTGCGCCTGCGTGAGATGAAATAACTCCACACCAGCAGGTGGCGTTAGGCTGTATTCGTCATTCAAAAAGGGAAACTGGAAAACCAAGGACGACAGATATACAAGCCGTTATTATGATACGTACATGAAATAAAGCAGCATTTGCCGACAATTTTCACATTCCAGATGGCCATCCATCCATCCATTATCTGTAACCGGAGGACAACATGCAAACTCTACACAGAAGGGACCCAAGCCGGGTTTTGAACCTGCGACCCTCTTCCAGATGGCTATGTTGTTGTGAAAATATCCGTGTATTGGAATGATCAGATGAGATGAAGACGAAAATGAGAAGAGCCTAAAGTGTGTGTCCTTTTGACTTCACTCGTTGGCTTGCTTTCCTCACGTCTGTTTCTCTTCTTGTGCACTGATTCGTTTAAGATGAACAGCCCATCAGAGGGATTCTGTCACAACTGAATCGGCCATAAAACCTCCGACACGGGCAGACTAGAGCCGATGGCGCGGGACACACCACAAAAACTAGACCGACAGACGCTCACCGACGGCCCAAAACTGTCTGACGGCCGACGTTGGCTTGGTGTGTCAGGGCCTTAAAAGAAGAGCTCAAGATCAGACGAGGTTTTGGTTTTGACTGCAATAATCCCAGAACGATGTGTCACTTCCACATCATGTAGCAGCTTTCGACATACAGGAGTTGTGATAGGCGAATAAGATACATGCTGCAGCCCTAGGAGCATCCAGACTCTTTTCTGACTCCACAGGAACACACAGGAAACCACAGGGACATGACTCAACGCCAACACAGTCCTGCAGCTGCCAGAGGATGCAGTATTAGCAGAAGTAGTATATACACAGTCTATGGGTGTGAAGCAATGCAAAGGTCATGTCCATAAAATGATTGAGGTCAATAACACACTAGTAGTGCTGTCACGATACTGGAATTTCTAACTTTGATACAATACCTTGAAAAATATTGATATTCGATGCCATTGACACAACATTGAGGGCATAAAACTTTATTATTCTTTTATTAAAAGATAAATAGCGGAGAGACGAAAGAGCAGAAAGCGCAGCTGATACCCGTGTATCGATACTGCAGAAAATGAGTATTGAAACCATTTCAAATATTCAGTATCAATATGTATCACTTTGAGGACAATTGTTCTTTTGAAGTTGAAGCCTTCCCATTTGAAAACATTCAAAACTGGCAAAATATGTATTTGTGTTTTGCATTTGAAATTAATGATGATGGCTAATGTATATTATGGATGCATTTATGATGTCATCAGCATGTAAATGCATGTTTGTGCAGGATGTTTGTTAAAATGCTTTTGCAATAGTATGTGTAGCAGCAGAGGTATTCCTTTTAGGTGTTTCCGCCCCTTTGCCCTATCTCAGGATAAGTGTCTTCAACAACAACAGCAGTGGTTTTCTTATCTCTCCGCATGCAAGAAGACCAAAGTCTAAGGCTTGTTCATTTGTTTTTCAGTTAGACATTATTCACAAACTTTAACAATGCTTTTTAAAACTTCAAACACAACATTACGCTGTCGTTGTGCCAGACAGACACAGAGACAGAGAATTATATTTACCTGGTATTCAACTTCCATGCTGTCGTTCCTCACTGTGGTTTGGTAAAAACACTCTGTGCTGCCGGCAGATAATAGAAATGTAAACTCCACGGGTTTGTTCAGTCCCAAACCCAAAGTCAAGTCTACAGACAGAATGAAACATGCCAGCAAACAGAGCTCTGCAGACACACTCATCATCCTCTGCTCGCAGTGCATTGTCCATGTAATCCACTTTCACCGACTTTCAGCAACTTTTGTTACACATGAACAATAAAGCAAGTTTACTGTATATCTGTATAATAACTGACTGTCATGCTCCGACGGTTGGGAAATAGCGTCACTGTAAAGTTCCTTGATCAGAGCTCTGAATGAGTGCAGCCACTATCTGCGTCGACCAATAGCTCTCTGCAGTCTGGACTACAGCCACATGCAAAACTGAGGTGGGGTGATAAGGTGCATTATGATGCGGATGATGCATGATGACACCTGGTGTATGTTGTATATGTTTTTCTTACATTATTAATTCCTTCTAACAAATTTGATGCTTGTCATGTCCTTTTCTATTCTGTAGGGGGAGCTCTGGGTAAAAGCAGGCAAAACAAATCAGGACATACTGTACAGCCTTGACATCATGGATGTATTAAGAAGAACTTAATATGGGTAAGTGAGCAACTTACAGAAAATTTGCTGAACTGATGCGTACATTCATGATTCATGATGATTCAATGTCTGAATTAATATAGAATCATGAGTTCCTGTTGCTCACTAAAAATGTCAAGTCACTGTGAGTTTGTATGATTCTGCACCTCCTCATGGCTCTGTTTTCAGGCTTTAAACAAATCTAGCCTGTGACGGGAGACTTTGGCCAATGTCAGGTCATTTCAGAGAGAGAGCGTTCCTGTTGGCAAACAAAAACAAAATGCCCTACATGATTTAAATTCATAGAGTATTTGTGAGAGCAGATTGGTCTGTATTTTGAAAGGGACAGATGGCCTTCCACTTGACATAATACAAACAAGTGTAAAGCCTCTGAACACCCACACAGGTGTTTTCAGTTATTCTGGCTGATTAGACCTCTGCTCAGGTTGAAGGTGGGCCGGAGTTTTGATGGGAATTTATTAGGTCACTAATCTTCATCTACCAATTAGAACAATAAAGGTGTAATTTGTCCCACCCTAAAAGGTTCAACAAAGCTAACAGGCAGATGTCACTCAATTACAGTCCATACTGTACAGGCCCACAGCGGTCTAATCAGCCAGATTAACTGAAAACAGCTGTTTGGCTGTTCAGAGGCTTTAAGTATAAGTTAGTGACATCTCTTTGACACTTTGACACTTTACATGTAGGGGGATTTTCATATTATTCATAGTATTTAATTATGTACGGAGGGTATTAATATTTTACGTAAGGAAGCCCTTCTCTTGCTTGATGTAGAAAGGGCCTGTGAAAGGGTTTAGTTGTTTAGTTTTTTGCCACATTCTGATTTGTATGTCAACATAGCACAGAGCAGGTGCCCTGGTAGTTCACCTGGTAGAGCAGGCGCCCCATGTACCATGGCTGAGTCCTAACCACAGGGTTTGAATCCGACCCGCGGCCCAATGCTGCATGTCATCCCCTCTCTCTCCCCCTTTCATAACTATCAATGTCTCAGTCCATTAAAGGCAAAAAGCCCAAAAATGTATATTTAAAAAAAAAATAATAATAAATAAAAGCACAGATTACAACACACACAGAGAGAGAGTGACTTCATTCTCTGCTCAGGTAGACATTACTCCTCTATATCTTTACATAGCTAATAGCTGTTTGATGCTATATAAATGCTCTGTCATATGGAGAACCCTTAAAGGTCCCATATTATAAAAAAGTGAGATTTTCATGTTTTTTTTATTATAAAGCAGGCTTATATCTAAATACTCTGAAAGTATCGAAACACTCAATCCACAGGGAAATTCACAAAGGCCGTATTCGGAAACTGCATTTGAAACAAGCAGTTAGGATTTCTGCCCATTAGTGATGTCACGAATATACAATATTTAGATCCTTGACACAATTTTAAACGTAAAACATTCTAAATGTGTCCCAGTTTATTCCTGGTTGCAGTGTATGTGAATGTCATCAGCTGACAAGAAGTACACATGGACCCAAGCTGTTGCCTAGCAACGCAATTCTGTTGCAATTCCGTCAAAATGCGCTAAAACGGAGCGTTTCAGACAGAGGGTAAATACAGGTATATTCAGGTCGACAGTATGAGGAAAATAAAGCTTTTTTTGAACATTACAGCATGTAAACATGTTCTAGTAGAAACACAAAATACAAGTATGAACCTGAAAATGAGCATGATATGGGACCTTTAACAATAATGTGATTCTGCAGTCAGGAAGGGAGCAGCAGTCCTCGTCAGTGCACCCACCGCTTGGATGTCTTTCCATCTCCTTCATCACATCATGCTTGTCAGGTTTTTAATTCAGTTTCCTCGGCCTTCCTGCAAAAACTGGAAACTGTCTCATATGTGTGATCCAGAGGAACATGTACTCTATAACATTTACTCCTTAAAATGCATCCTCAATTAATTTATCAAGCGTAGGCCTTACAACTCTGCCCTATCCTCTACAACAAGGCACAAAGGTTTAACCCTGTGGATAAAAGAGTGATATGTGGTTGAGATTTGGATGTTAAACTCCATTTAGGTCAATATCTGTTGCTGTCAGACTATCGGACAAAACAAAGAGAGAAAGAGTGTATGAGAGAGAGGAAGTGTGTATTCAGATATTTCAACATTGCTATTACAGTGAAGTGGGAGTGTGTGAAGGGGAGGTGAAATGCATAGTGCTTGGTCTCCCACTTTGTGATTGTCTGCTGATCGATTGTCAGGTTCTGCAGCTGCATCTAGTGCAAGTATCACCATTCTGATGTCGGAGTGCAGACAGGTGCATCTCGGCCTTAAAAGGTGCTTTGGTGATACAGCTCAAGTTTTCTGCATCTGAGTCTGTTCTTCATCTGACTACTTGTGACGTGAGCCATCTCCATTTGAACCAACCAGAAGTGAGCCCACCCATTTTGCTACTGTTTCACCCCTCGCTGTCTCTCAAGTCTATTTGTCTCCGCGGCCCCTTTGAAGCAACACTCTCTGGCAGCTACTGGAGGATATTTCCACACAGAATCGTCTTTCAGTTTTAGAACTGAGCACCGTAATGTCCAAGGGTGGATATCCCTCTGTGTTTATGGTGGACACCCACGCCACCCGGCCACCAGTGCCACCGAGGTTGAGCCAGGGGCAACGGCGTCCCGGGGCGGCGCAGACCCTGCTGATCATGCTGGTGTGCGTGGCGTTGTGTGGCCTTGCCATAGAAGCCTGCTTTATCTACCGTCTCTACCATCTTGAACCTGTGAGTATCAACCACATCTCTGAGTTGACACCTGCTTACAGTGCCTGTGATTTCTTATCAACGCTGTGTCTGAGTGCTTCTTGTTTGATTCATTTCTTTTTAAATCTCACTTTCCTCATAAGAACTCATTCAGTTGCAACACCTTATTCTCACTTTCAGTTTTCTTTTCTTTTCTTTTCTTTTTTTTTGTGTCACCCTCAATCCAAAACTCTTTCTGTTGTGTTTTCGTCAATAACACCTTTTATATAAGCTGGTTGTAAGTATTCATAATGGAAATTCTTCTGCCTTTCTCAGTAACATCTTGATTTTCTTTAAACACTTTGTCACACTTAGTTTAAACACAGTCTTACCTATTCATACTTTAATATTTTTATGAAAAATGGAATTACTTGAAGTGAATTGAATGCTTATTAATACTATTATCTTTAGACAAAGATAGCAAAATACAAAAATGAGTGACCCCGGAATATGAAACTGCATCGTGAAATATTATAAAAGCGGCACACTTCATGTTTTGGTGATGATAAAGTTACTTTAGAACTGTAAAATGTAAAAATTGTGAGTTTTGTTTTGTTTTATTAATGAAATATATAACACAAAGTAGAAATGCAAGGACTATTACCAGTGTTCACATCGCTTTTTAATATGCAAATCACAGAGTCACATGCTCCGTATGGGAAACTGCCTGCTCTGCTGTCATAACCAAAGTGGAAACTTCCACTGTCCAAGAGTGAATTCGTGGTTACAGATGTTCCCGTAGTGTCATAACGGAGTCACGGTGTGATTTAAACAAAACATGTGATTAGAATATTGGGAGAAAAAAAAGGCAGACCCACATTTTAGACACCATTTATGTGTGAGTAAGGATATTGTTCAAGTTTAGAGAAGCAAAAGAAACAGAACTGACATTTACTATAATCATATGAATGATTGCTGAATGATCCAAAAACTGCTGATGGTGAAATAGGTTCACTATTATGGGGAAGAGAGTAGAGATGTAGAAGTCCAGCCCATTTAATGGGAAACATGGCAGACTTGATCTCCTGTAATGGTGGATGGTCGCTGTGACTCAGTTTCCAGTCCTTGTCTGATGCTCTATGTGAGGGCAGCAGTCACAGGGTAGAAGGGGAGAGGGACATGGGTGGGTAAACAAGGTTACATACATATCGTACAAACAAGGGGCACAGGAAGTGGTCTTCTTTCCTGTAGCATGATTTTGATCTACTTTTTAGTTCTTCACCAGAAAGACAGACCTGTCCTACTTTGTTCTGCAGAAAGATAACATCATAGAAAAATAAAATGCAGATACTGTCACATACCCAGCAACAGTGCATGTTTCTGCATGCTCACAAACACAAACATATATACAACTGAGAGGTAAACCATTTTTCTTTCCATTGCAGGATACCCAAACATCACACTCTAATCAAATTGCAGGTATGTCTCAGCACTTTTTACTTTTAAATATCTCTTCAGTTACTTAATCCACATCAGTGACATTCTTTCTGGTCCTCACACAGGTCAAGACTTTACTTCTTCCACTAAAAGTCCCAGTCCTTCTAGTCTCCCTGACAAACCGGTTGCTCATCTGACAGGTGAGACCAGTGCTGATGTTCCCTCCGTTACCACAGTGCTCAATTTATTACCAAGGCAGAAAATAGATGACATATACAGTATTGTCGTAGCATAGAGTGCTGCAGGGATGACGTATTTTTGTAGGCCAACCAGAAAGTTAGCATCGCCCTGGTTCACTCGACAAAAAGCCAATGAGATTTTTTCCATTGGGTTTTGGATTATTGCAGGAAATAAACTCTGCGTCAAACACACGTTTATGATACTTACACGTTCTGTTCAGCAAGATAATCTCCACAAATGATCACCACTTTTATGATTTTTGAAGTGTGAATGCAATCGGCAGATGTAAAAAGCTAACGTTAGGCTATAAGCGAACTACACCACGGTCACATGAGCGCGAGTATACACGACGAGGCTGTAAAGGTGGACAAGTTGGCATGATGACATTTAGTAGTCTCATTTAGCCACTTGTTAGCACCCGCCTTTATTAAGAAAATTCACGGGTGGGATATTTACTGACGTATTTTATATCGTAGAACAAAATGTTGAAATCTCTTCAGCTTGTGTTAACCACAGGCCTTATTTCAGGCATCTACCCATTAAAAAAACCCAGAAGAGGGAACCAGAAGTGTTAAAATGCTAACTCATTTCCGGGGACTTTAGGACTCATTCCTGTAGCACTCTATAATGTATTCATCATTGTGTGAATGCTGATTAAGCAGTCACACTATTGTGATCCAAATCTTTATTCTTCTGCTATTTCCTCCGTATGTTTTTTGGACTCAAATATCAAAATGTTCAGCTCTTTAAGGACATTTTATGCTATGACTTTTGCCGTTTATACCATATAAGCTTTTTCAAATTTTAAGCTTTTTTTTTTCTCAGTGAAGAAAATCTTCAAATCCTCTTTTCCGCATTTTCAGCAATACTTTGCCATTTATTTTAGCTTTCAACATTCACACGCATTTTCTGCATTTTCTGCATTTTCTAGTTTTAAACTCTCTGTTTCAAATGATCAATACATTATGAGTACATTATATGAATAAAATGAAAAGTCAGACTTCACATTGTTACTGTTTCCCTCCCCCCCAGGTGGACAAGATGTAGTTCACGGAGATAAAATCATGGCATGGAGCATGATTGCAGACCCTCTCCTCTTTGAAATGGGCTACAAAGACAAAAGTATTGTCATTCAGAAGGACGGTTTTTACCACGTTTATTCCAAGGTTTCCTTCTTAGACACTGGTGGATTTGTCCACTCTGTTAATCGGAAAACTAAACTGTACTTGGGGAAAAGTTTTCCCCTCCTGATGTCTAAAAAATACTCAAAGAAGTCCAGGGAGATGCGATCCAACAGTTACCTGGGTGGGGTGTTTCACCTCAGAAAAGATGATGCCCTTTTTGTGGAAGTGAGCAATACCTCAAACATTGTGCAACAGAAATCCTTCGAGAACATCTTCGGTGCTTTTATGATATAAATATCACATTGATATTTCACCATGAATCCGAACGTTTGAACAGTGAATAAAAGATGAAAATAAAAGTTACAAGGATTAACGATTCTCTTTGTAAAGAACAAGTAGGTCTTAACCGGAAAGACAGGCAGGTGTGAAAACCCCTTTGTGCATCTGAGTGTTATGAAGCTCAGGACCGAGATGGTATGGCTTTCTTATCGAGGGAGGAGGGGCGGAGGGGGGTGGAGGGGGGTTGAAACTCTTCAATTTTTAATATTTTACAGTTTTACAGTGTAATAGAACGTTTCTTATCAGGGATTTTTTAAATACTTCTTTATACTTATTTTAAACGGTAATCGTCCGAATGTTGAAAAATAACTCGTCATAGATGGATTTTTCAAAAAACGTTCATACCTTGTTCAGTCTTCCTGATCTTCATATTGTTGCTGAGTATAAACGTATGTGTCATGTTCATGCTAAAATTAAAAACATACAAACTGTCTCCTTACACATTTCTTTTCATTTTTGCTGTAACGTTTTTGCTGCACACTATTTATTTATTCCTCCAGCAGTAGAATGAATGATATAATCACTTTAAAGATCCAATGTGTAGGAATCTCTCTTGCTTCACCACTCATTTCCCACGTACACACACTCTACGCACCGGCTCTGTTCCAAATGACTCTAGGGAGGAACATTCGTGTTTTCGTGTCATCCAGCGTAGCTCTCCAACGCGCTTGACACAAGGGAGGGAGAGGATTCAGTCGTTTGCAATCTCCTCAACTCTCCGCTAGATACTACACACTGGACCTTTAATTCTGCTGTATTTATGTACAATAATGTATCCAAAAGATTGAAATAAACATAATGATTTAAAAGTCCTGTTGTTGGTTTCCTCATTGAGGCCGTCATGTAGCTGACTTGAAGTCGCCGATAAGGCGGTGCAGGAGCTTTTGCTAAGTGGTCTCAGTAGCAGCAGATTCACCCACTCAACCACAAGACTCATATTGTAGAGAAAGTATGTTTTTAAATAGCACAGTGACACATAATGTGTCAGCCACCTTTAACCAGAATGTGTTCATGCTGTACAGAACAGCAGTATAACTTTTATGAGAAATGTATTTGAGCTTAAGGGTTGGGAGGGACAATAGTTGTGTATTCAACACATGCAGATATGCCATAGATGATCGTTTCATCACTGTGGTGACAAGCATGCTGACATGCTTTGTACAAACAAAAAAAAGCTTCATCACAGTGGGAAGTTTTTTTTCTCTCGGTCTTTTGTATCTCTCATGCAGTCGCTGTTACGCTTTCCTTTCAGCTGTGTCTGTTCGAAGAAGCCGCTCTTGAAAACACCCACAGAGTTGTATATTTGTAAACTGAAGAGGAAGTGGTAGTGGGGGCCGCTGGGGGAGAGGGAGGGACTGCCTGACTCACTTTCCAACCCCAGACCCGGAGAGTAGTGGTACGGTAGCAGGACTGTGTGTGTGTGTGAACCGGTGGGTGGTTAAAGGGGACCTATTAGGCTTATTTTCAAGTTCATACTTGTATTTTGGGTTTCTACTAGAACATGTTTACGTGCTTTAATGTTAAAAAAACACTTTATTTTTCTCATACCGGCTGTGTTGCAGCACCTCTTTTCACCCTCTGTCTGAAACGCTCTGTTTAAGCCCCTCCCCTTCCCAAAAAGCCCAGTCTGCTCTGATTGATCAGCTGGCCCACTGTTATGATTGGTCAACTCTTCAGACTCCACTCCAGCTCCGCTCTAACTAGCTTTATCACACGGCCTTGTTGAATACTCGATTCTGATTGGTCAATCACAGCGTTCTACGGTCTGTTATTTCTTTATAGCAGACCGTTGCTATGTATAACAAACCGTTTCTATGGGCGCAGTTCTGATCTCAGGCTCTGGTGGACCGTTTTCGTGTCAAATTATTGTTTTTTTTCAGTAAGTAGCCGTTGTACAGTGTCATTGTTGTGAAATAAACCCCGACAGGGCGACTTTCGGGGTTTATTGTTTGTTACATTTGATTAATTATTGTTACTTGTTTGAGGGCTTGCCAAACTAGCTGTTAGGCAAAATGTGTTACTTGGTGACATCACCATGTTACGGAAGAAAAAGCAGGACATCAATCAAGGCTTTTCAGGCAGTTCAGGAGCAGTGTTTCTGTGGGGTAGAGTTACTCCCTTTGATGTGGACTCTTTATAACTTTCCAGACCTTTTACATGCATACAAAAACCCACTATATAACACACTAAAGGAACGGGAAAACGGCACAAAAGCATAATAGGTCCTTTTTAATTAATTATCCCTATGACTACTAGTTTTGTTCAAATTGGTTAAACAGAGTTTGAGACTAATTACAGTTCAGGCTTTTGCTATATATAGTCTGAATTCATGAGTAAACATATTATCTGTCGAATCACGGGCGGCTTAGACAGTCGACTTTCATGAATGCTCCTCACTGGATGTGTGAGTCATTATCTTCCAGCGCTGGCTGACCTGTGAGTTGTGTAGTATCAAAGGAGGGGGAGCTGTATCAGCTGTGGTTTGGATTCAGGCAGTTGGGTTTTCTCTTATGATCAAACTTTAGTCTAGACATGACTTTTACAGACAATTAGTGTGGGATGACAGAACTGCCTGTGATCTCCAGCTAATTATTCACACTTCCTTATAACATGTTCCAGTGATAAAGCACGGTTGCGTTGTCAGATATCAATCTGTTGAGACATTGTCAACAATATTTACAATTACGTTGGTAATAAAGCACTACGTAGGTGTCACTTTGAAGCCTCGTTTCTGCAACTTGTGATGCCTAGAGCAACATTTCCCTGCAAAGCAAAACTGAAAGGTGGTCACGGTACACAGTCTACAGCTAAATACTGTCCCCTTGTGTTAAGATCAGTTAGAGAACAGTGGAGTGCTGACGTTTGAAGTATCTGTAAGCAGTGCATCCAGAGGGTCCACTTTGCCGAAATTCATACCTTTTCACTTACACATGCTTGATAGTGTAACCCGACCTTATTGGTTGGTAGCGCTGCAGTAATAAAATGACTCTGAGGCTAAGGGGACATGCAATAGCAACTTAAATGTGCACATATGTAAATACAATAATAATGATGACAATGGAATAATTACTGTATTTAATGATACAACTTATTTCTTCAAGTCCAAAATAACAATGTGGAATTATTCCTTCTAAAATATATATCTCTTTCCACACGTATAACATAAATTAGTATGGTAAATCATCTACATAACCCAAAAATATAATGTGTACAGTACACTACAATAGTAATTCATATTTGAATAGGCTATCTAACTATAAAGAAAGGAGTCACTGTGTGTCTTTCTGAATGTCCTTCGCATATCTCGAGAACCGATTGACTTCATACTTGGCGGGTGTATTGCTCAGGACTCAAGCGAGTGCAGTGTGGTGCAATTTGGCCAGATGGTGGTGCTATAACAATGAACTTTACGTTTTGGCCTGTAACTTATTAACCATAACTTTCAGAAATTTCTTGTTTTGCTGGATTTTGTGGGTCTAGACGAATCAATCTATATAAGCCATGCCCATTTGCGTCCAGACTGATTTTCCACCAATTTGAATTTTGTCCACATCTCATTTTTTGCTACTACTCCTACAAATTTGGAGCAATCGTCACCAAATTTGGTAAAGAACATCTCTGGACCAAGCCGGGAAAAATAACTCTTTTGGATTATTGATGTTCCACAAAGTTTTGCTATAGCAAGCCTTCACAGTTAGCTCAAATGTTGTGGGCAGGGCTTATATTACCAAAATTGTCATATCTCCTGAACGCATTGTGCTATTGTGACCACATTTGGGGAACATGTGAAGATATGATGTCTGAGTGACCATGACAAACTTGGTACCATTTGGTCAATAGGTGGCGCTGTAGCATCATCATCTAACTATAAAGGAAGTATTCTCTGTCTGTCTGGGTATGTACAGTATGTATGACTGCCCTTCGCATATCTCGAGAACTGTTCATCCAATCAACTTCACACTTGGTGTGTACAAGCAACCATACCGCGGTGCTCGACAACGCTGCAAGCAGAACTTCTGGAGGCTGAACAATTCTGAATGCATTCAAATTAATTTGTTCTGAATGGACACAGCACTAGTTTTATTATAAAGTGTGACTTTTTTTATGAACAAGCTTGAAAGAGCACGTCATTCAATGATTGCATTTTGCAAACATGTCTGACACCACATACAAGCCCTCTCAGTGTGGTTTGGGTGGAAGTGATGGAAATGAGGGTTTTCACAGAAGCTGCCACACTTCTGTACGCGGTTACACAAGTCTTGTACGTCTGGCAGTGGAAAGCAAAGGTGGGAACAACCCCATGCAGATGCCTTTTAATAAATGAGACAATGTGGGTGGTATAAATGGGTCTGTTATGTGTATTTGAATTCAACATCTCGGACTTCTCCTCCTCAGTAATCGAAAGCTGTGGTGGCAACAGCTAATACAGATATGGGACTCTCATTGCGGCTGAGGTTTGGAAAGATGAAACCTCAGCAACTTGGAAAATATTTGTGTGTTGGCAGTGATGACTAACATCCTGTTCCATTGACCTTTTGTGTACTCTATCTGTTGTGATGTAGGTCAGATATGATGTTGGATGTTTGTGTAAAGTGATGATTTTTATTATTTCGATTTGTCAGAGTCTGGAGGGAATATTCTTCGACAGCAGACAGCAGGGAGGGTCCCGCTCTATCTTTCTATTAGTGACTCATTATCTACGAGGCCCCACTGTTAACTCATGACCTCTCACTTTCACTTTATATTCAGGGTCTCGTAAATGACTCAGTCAAAAGCGCTCATTCATGTTTGTAATATCATTCGCTCTATTTACTGCAGCTCCATATTGGGGCTTTTAAAGATATCAAATATGATAAACACCAGGATGACAAAAATATTGTTTTTAATTAGAAAATGATTTCACGGCAGCAGTTACAGAACATTGTTGTGGTCAGATGTAAAGACACAATTGTTCCCAGAACAAATGCTATGCTTTTTTGAATACATAATCACACTGATGTACACACATCATCAGGGGTGAGAGCGGTTCCTTGTTGCACTGAAATCAACTGAAAATCGACAAAACCAAATATTTCTTTCAACATCTCTTAACACATGAAACTTTCCGCATAAACCACCACGAGTTGTGATTTCAGGTGTCATAATGTGTGATATGGAGGTTCGTTATGTCAGGTCTTTTCACTTTTCATTTTAAATGAAAGTATAATACTGAACGTGGTTCTTGTTTACTTTTCTCTTTTCTCTTCTTATTGATGGCATTTTTATGTAGACGAATATTTCTGAAAAAATAATACATCCGCAGAGCCTTTAGAAATGTGCAGAATAAATGTATAGCTTTTCCTGGAAAAAATAAATAACTCTGATTGTGAGTTAATCATTTAAAAAAAAATTGGCGGGTCCAAAAGGAATGTTTTGTTTATCTCTGTGGAAAATATCTGATGTTCGGTTCTCACTTCTAACAAAGCTCGTGACCCAATAACGATGATGGTATCACGTGGTCGTCAGTTAGTGTGGAAAAAACAGATAAAGGGCTGAGATTGACGTTAAGTGTTGTGAAGTAAATGCATTGGAATGGCTGAATGTTATCAATAGCACCAACCATGCTGTCTAGGTTGTACAATTTTAGCTTCATATCATTACAATCATTAATAAAAAAAAACACTGTATGCTACATACATTCCAGTTACTCACTAACAATATATGCATGCCACACAATGACAAATATGGTCACACAGTGACATACATTCATTGGTTATTCGCTGGCCGGCCCATGGAACTTTGTTAAATACAGTAGACTATACTACACTATTTATCTGTATATGGTATACAGAGGTCCAAGCAATAAATAAATACAACATAAATATCATTCATACAGTTCAAAACATATCAAGAAATAAATCAGTAAATAGCTAAATTATATAGTTGTGCCAGTAGATGTAGCATTTCAGAATACATTCTTGCCGTTAGCTACCACACATTTTAAATGTAAGAAACTCCAACAAAGAAAAAAAAGCAATCAAGTTGTTGGTTTACTTGAATACCTGCTTCAATTCAATTCAATATGCTTTATTGGCATTAATGTAACCAACACGTTCTCATCTCAACTCGTCACAAACTGACGCTTTATCGGACCCCTCAGCGCCGCTTTACGGTAGCAGTAAACACGTGCTTAATGTTGTAAATAAACAAAAACACTTGCTTAGGTTCAGGCGATAAAACCACTTAGGAAGTTTAGGAAAAAAACAACATGGTTGGGCTTAAAATCATTACATTTCTACGGTGAAAATGACATTTGACGTTGTGAACACGGGACATGAACAAACAGCTTATTGTAACGTGACGCACAGCGGTCTCCTGGATGAAAGCCTTGTCTTTGTAGGACCCATCCACCTCCTCTGTGTGTTTCTTTCGCTTTTAAAGCTACGTCACCACAGCACTTTCCCTGAGTGTGAGCATGTTCTTTCCATAGTAGGCTACTACACAGCTGAGCAGATTTGTAGTGATAACGTCAACCATACACCAATCCTAGAGCTGCCATATAGTATATGTACGTTACTGGCCAAAATAATTGGACATTTAATCAATTTAAATTCTGTGTTTGGGTGGATATTTCTTTTTAGTTGACCAGAATTTAAAGGGGTGAGGTTTTAGACGTCCTTCAATGTTGAATCCAGCCCTTTCTCTGTGACTCAGTCACCTCTCTGACTGCAGGAACACAGTTAAGTGATCTGGTGATCCAAAGGCAAAGACAGATTTCTGTTTTGGTAACATTAGAAAAATAAATACTCTCTACCATCTTTGCATCTGAACAGAGCTGGACAGGTGCCCTGGAACATGCCAGGGATTCAGTACATAGATATATCAGAGCGACTTCTTGTACATGTAGATGATATCCAGGTGTGTAAGAGTTATATTGATGTTTTCAGTTGGCAGGTTTACCACCAGGTTGCTTCCAGCAGACAGCTCCTCCACCTTCCCGAGGAGACCTGTGCTGCACGTTTCCGTGTTAATCCGACCCAGCAGGATAAGTTTGTCGTCCTTCTTCAGACTGACTATGTCCTGCGATGATGCATTACATTTATCCAGTGTCACCTGAAGATTTAGGAAGAAATATCCGTCCATCTGTATTTTCAGAACGTTTTCTCCTATGATCAGGTCTTTATCTTCATTCTTTGCTATCCACCTAATTATCCCTTTGCCTGTGGGCGACAGAAAAGTTGGTATTAGCTGCGAGTTTGTTTTCTTAGAACTGCATTCAGAATATCCTGTGGTGAGAGACGATTTCACATGAAGCATCCAACAGCTTGTGAATGGTGACCTGACTCATCGTTACAGTTTATGTCATATAGTTTAGTATGGAAATACTTAAAAAATAGCTTTACCTTGTGCCGCCTCAAAGGTCATCATTTTGCCTTCCCCCAAGAGAAGCCCATGCTCGGAGGGGGACTGTTGAAAGAGGAAGAGATCCATTAATCTTAAAATATCAGCATTAAGTTTGGTGCCAACACGGCTCCTACAGTGGGTGGTTACATTTTTTCTAAACATAGTGATGAGACGAGTACCTCCATCTTAAAAGTGAGAGCAGAATACATCATACACTTTCTTCAGAAGGAACATGAAGAGACTACAGTTTAGGTTAGTGGCATTTCCCCGAATGTGGAGATGACGTCACTGTGCTTCCTCCAAGAAGAGAGGAGAGCAGTTAGACCGTCGTCTGACATAAGAAGAAAAGTAATTTAAGATAGAGCTGCCTGGTCTGCAAGATGTGTGTGTGTGTGTGTGTCTGGAGTAGTGGGATTGCAAAACAAATAGCATGACATCTTAATTACCAAGAGCATGTGTATTCAGATTGTGAGAATATATAACACAACACAGTGAGGTCAATAGGAGTAGCACTATTATCTTACCGAAGGTGTTTTGCTTTCCTTGGAATGCATTTGGCGATCTGGTGCTACAGCGCTACTGTTCTGAGACTGGAGGAAGGAAACAGAAGCGCAAAATATGCTCATAATTGATGATAAATGTTACAAGAGGGTTTTGAAAAACAGAGAGTGCCTGTGAATGAAGGTTGACCCAACTGCAGGTGCAATAAAACCATCCAAATTTTCTGAATGGCATTGCTAAACTCGACAATGCTGAATAAAAAATGAAAAAAAATATGTTAAGCGTTGTCTCCTGACTCCAAACACCAACAATAAAGACATTTGCTTAGTCATAATTGTAGATTTATATGTCCTTTAAATTATACCAGTTATGCTCCATTATTTGTGTTGCTTTAGGGCTGTCCAATAATTTCTTTAACGCATTAACAAAACTTTTTAGGTTGTAACGGACTCAGTTCAGTCATCCATTGGAACCAACTCATACTAGCTTGTCGCGAAGGAGGCTAAATATCGCTCCAAACCTCTGATCTCAAGATATGTAAATCAAAATGAGTCTCCCCTTTACAGACATGCCAACTTTATGATAATCACATACAGTTTGCAAGTCATAGTCGAGTCAGCACACTGACACACTGACAGCTGTTGTTGCCTATTGGGTTTGAGTTTATGATGGATTATGGGGGCATTGATCAACATTTCTATCTGAACAATATGCAAAAGCTGCCACTGTTAGGGAGTCATAATAGGAGTCTCTGTAACCAGCTGTATACCACAGGTGAGGGTGTCTTTCGCACCAGCTGTGCTACTACCAAAACCACAAGACAGAACAGCTGCACTGCACAGGTGTTTTACCAGTGTTGACATTCATCCTATACTCATTCAAATGTGATGCAGCTATCATAAAAACTGATGTACAAGTTTGTATCTCATCATTAAGACACTGTAATATTCTGTAAATGAAATCTGAGCATATTTTAAGAGGTCTCACCAGGCCGTGATGTCCAGCTGTGAAGAAGAGGATGATGAACACAATCTGGACAATGGAAAGGATGGTGATCCACAACAGGAAGACATGGATAAGGGAATGCTGGGTTTGCTGTGGCATCGTCAGTCCGTCGGCAGAGCTCAGAGCAGCCTGAGCCTGGGGAGCACAGGAAGACAGATGTTAAGAGAGCTGACGACTGTACAGGTCCCGAGTTTCCTCTGCTGTGCACTAGCGCAGTGAGTGTATGTTCGCTTCCTGAGCTCAGTGTGTGAATGTGATGAGGAGGTTTTGCTGTCTGACTGTGCTCTGCTGTGAGTATCTGTTGAACAAAGAGGAATCTAGATGCAAGGTACTTTCCCCTGTATGTTACTGAAGGCAAACACAGAGCACCCAGATAATGTAACTGTATCTTGGGGCTGGCCCTTCTCTCCCACTCACCACAATACACAAAAAAAGGAGGAACAAAACTCATTACCAGGAGGAGAGGGAAGGAATGAAGTGAATCATTCAGTTCCTCATTTATGATGAGACTTTTTAAGAGTTTGGTGGTGGTGTATGTACTATATCCTGTTTTACATGACTTTTTTGCCAACTTTGAACGTCATTGCCTTGCTGCTTTTGCTCTGTATTTCCCCTTTTCTTTCTCTGTATATATTGAACATGGTAGAATAATAGTGTGTAACATACTTAAAACTAATTTGGATAATGTACATAATGTAAGTAAGAGTTGATTGATTGATCAAATGTATTAATTCAGCATTGAATTATCGGCCTATTGAACCTTTCAAACAGGAATGCTAGATTTTGGCAGGTTTTTTTGCACTTTTTTCCCTTAAAGTCTGTGAGTAAAAGGCTGATAAGACCTGGGGCCAGTTGCATAAAGACAGACCTAGTCTTTGTCTTAAATATAACTTTAAGTCAGACTTCCTATGCACTTAAATTGACCTGTTACATAAAACTACCCTATGAGACCTGGTAGCCTGTCACACAATGCATTATGGGTAAAATAAGACACTTTTTTTGTCACACTAAGACACAGAAGAGAAGAAATGATGGATGCAACGCCAGCCACCACTCCATGTACAGGAGATAACATGATGGATGCAACAGCACCAACCACACCATGTACAGGAGACAATATGATGGATGCAACAGCACCCACCACTCCATGTACAGGAGACAATATGATGGATGCAACAGCACCCACCACTCCATGTACAGGAGACAATATGATGGATGCAACAGCACCCACCACTCCATGTACAGGAGACAATAACAGGAACGGTAAAGCAGCATAAATCCAACCGTCGTTAGAACCGTTAAAGATGTTCAGAAACTATTTAAGATTATGGTAGGCTACAAGAATCCAAAGAAGTAATAGATAAACAGTTGAAGAAATTTGCTAAAATGAGCTAAAAGTAGCACAGGATGGGTAAACGGTTGAAATAGTCAGCTAAAAGTTAATGTTAGCAGCTATGAGTAATGGATGAACAGCTGAAATAGTTAGCTAAAAGTAATGTATAGTTACATACTTGAAATAGTAAGCTAAAAGTAAAAGTAATGGATAAACAGTTGAAACAATTTGCTAAAATTAGCTAAAAGAAGCACAGAGTAATGGATGAACAGTTGAAATAGCAAGCTAATAGTTAGCTAAAGGTAAAAGTAATGGGTAAACAGTTAACAATAGTTAACTAAAAGTTAGCTAAAAGTAATGGAGAAACAGTTGAAATAGTTAGCGAAGAGTTAACGTTAGTTGAAAGTAATAAATAAACTTTTGAAAGAAAGATAAACAGTTGAAATAGTTTGTTAAGAGTGATTGGTAAACCATTGTTTTCATAGCAACAAAGCTTTCACCTCAGGCTTAGCCAAGGCGAGAGGTGGATAACTTGTCTACCTCAAATTAAATCAGTCTTAATATTTGCAACAGACAGTCTTAATTAGACTAATCTAACCTGACAATCTAAGACCAGTCTAAGGCCAAGAATAGTCTTAAACTAAGTTAATGCAACTGGCCCCAGGAACTGGGGAGTTTTACAAACTAGGGTGAAATTTATTGGCCTTTGAGAATATATTGCATCCCAGTGGGAAACTACTCCCCTGCTGAGTAAAAGCTTCTGTAACTGTATGTTGTTAATAATGTCAAACAAAATGTCACAGTCAAAAATCATAGTGGAACAAAATGTCATGATATGTCATATGTTATTTACTATTTGCACTTCTTGAAAATTCCCACCTGAATTCTGGTTTAAGCCATTAAATGTGGTTTCACTTTCTCCGTTTGTACTTTGCGTGGGGAAAGTTTCACGGCAGGCAAAACAGGATGGGCTTTAGTTTAGGTATGTGTCATCAGACTGAATAGAGGACTAGAATAGAGACGAAAAGGTACATGCGGTTGGTAGAGTACCTTTATGACTGGCGATGGTCAAGTAACACAATAACAAACAACATGCCCAGACTTTTTACTGATTTTAATTCACAGTGATCGAAGGTCTTTATGTGCACTGCAGAATAATAGGATTGCATTTTAGTTAAATAATGGCCGTGGAAAAGCAGAAGAGCAATTTTGAGAGTCAGCAGTATGGAGTCATGTGCACATTTGAAACATTTGAAAGCGTCTCCTGCCTGTGATGACAAACATGATTCAAATGGAGAGTGAAATAAGATTGTATCAGCATTGTTTGTAGCTTAACTACTGCATTTTCGGGTGATGAAATGCTGTCGGAAACAAAAACAAGAACAAATGGCATAACCCTGAGTGAATCATAGTTTCATTTGAGAGTATGTATGACATGTAATTAATCACTGGAAATGAAATTTCATCCATCATTATCGGAGTGGTTGACGATGGGTAATGGGCTAAATTAATAGTGGAAAAAGTGACACGTAATGTAGGATGGAAAATCCGCTCAGACTCTTATGAGGGCGATGATGACACCAGCATGTAGATTGTCATAGACTGACTACAATACATGTAACACATGGTGGAGATATTCAAGGCATTACTACATCTTATGTTAAAACCTTTAATTTCCTTCAATACTCATCACAAAATGACATCAGATCAGTAGAGGAGGAATCTTTGTGACTCCAGCCATTTTAGATCCACTTCTCAGTGACTACTGTTGATATACAGTAGGCCCAGGTTAACTTCCTCTGACTTTCTGCCCACTAAATGATGATTTACAGCCATCTAGTGGATGTAAATCAATAATGCACAAAACAGACAGATAGACAGACAAAGAAGAATAGAAAATGTTAGGCTGTAAAACTAATTACAAATATGCTTAATCAATCCTACACTGTATGATCCTGAAACACATGTGGAACTGATGTTTCACTGTCTGTTTTTACTACATCATTTCCCCACAGACAATCCACAGGTAAAAATACAACTGTGGTGAAGACACATGTTTACAAATATGCTTATAAGTGTGTGAATGCTTATAAGTAAATGAATAATAGAAAAGACATAATATTGCATTACGAAATAAACTGGAACATTTATATGAAATTTTTTAAATGGAAAATTACATAAAAGTGACCTTTTTTACTTTCCTTCATCCTTTTTTCTTTTCCATCTGTCAATTTATTTTTCTTATTTGAGGTTTGTGTAAATATCAATAGGCCCACACAATTTAATAACAAAAATCAAAAAGGACCACAACAACAGAAATTTGATTTATTTAGAAAGTGAGCGCGGTCGACATGTTGGTTTAAATCTAGATTTTGACACGTTTGGTCCATTTTTTCGCTTGAACTTACTTGCAAGGAAAGAAGGGACTTTATAGTTTGGGGGAAAAAAAGTGAGACAGTGAGGCTTACACTGTAGATGTGTTGAAATATCTGTAAATCCAAGAGTGTAAGACTGACAAACGTCAAGGTTTTTGCCTTATGGGCGGGCTACACCTTCTATTTTACATACAGCACATGAAATAAAAATGAAAGAAATCACTGGCTAAGTACTATAAGTCAAAGTATACAAAGTGTACTTTTATAAACTAAAAAGTGTGCTACAAGTATATACAAGTATACTTACAGTATAACAACTATTAAACGGAGAGTATTTTAAAGTGTACTTTCATAAAGAGTGTGCTACAGTATACCTATTCACTTGTAGTATAGTTCATAGTATAGTTGCAGTACAAAATACAACTTAGATGTAAACTAGTTGTGTACTCAAAGTGAACTATTCTTACACTTAAAGTACACTTAAAAGTATACTTTTATAAACTAAAAAGTGGGCCAATTTAGTCCCAAGAAGTATTGAATTATTACACTTACTGGTATATTGATATTAGTACACTACATAAAGTATACTTCGGGGAAATATACTTGAACTTTACTTAAGTATATGTCATAAAATAAACTTGAAGTATACTACTTTTTTGTAAGGGGAATGCTGAGAAACCTTTGAGAAGCTGAAGCAGCTGTGCTTCTGTTTTTACACCAGGTGGCAGGAAACCTCTTGCCCACAGTCTACTACACAGTGAGCAAGGCACTACTAATAACAACCAGGACCACGGTGAAGTTAGTTCTATGTTGGATTCTTTCAATTTACAGAGACCATAGATGCTGTCTCATATCCAACTTAAAACTAACTTCACCGTGGTACAACCAGGAGTTCATCATCACTGAGGAATCAAAATGACACATGCAGCTGATTGATTTATTTAAGAAACTCAATTTGTGGCAACATGCATTTCATAAATGCATAACCTTAGGCTGATGTGTTCAGAGTCTGCTTTGTCTGTCTGTATATTTGTCTAGTGCATTGGCAGACAGTCAAACAGCATCGGTCAATATTGTGGAAAATCTAATTGACAGGCAGTATTGCATGTAAGGGCACTATGGTGGGATGGTAGGATTTTTAAAGGTCCCATATCATGCTCATTTTCAGGTTCATACTTGTATTTTGGGTTTTCTAGTAGAACATGTTTACATGCTGTAATGTTCAAAAAACTTTATTTTTAATTCATGTGTGACAAACAACAACAACCAGAGCCTTACCAAATAGAAGTTTATTCAATTACTCATTATGTTTTTTCTTGTCTTCTGACATTTGATAGAACTATAAATTAATTAACCAATAATGACAATAATAGTTAGTTGCTTTCCTAATTCATGTGTGACAAACAACAACAGCCAGACCCTTACCAAATAGAAGTTTATTCAAGAAAATCAAGATTTGTCTGGGAAAACTTGGCATTAGAGTACTGATATGTCTACCATTTATTTTACGCGTGTGATATCTGCATTTTATTTTTTTTGGTTGGATTAAGGACACATCCTAAGGATTTATGAGTGGTACTGGGTTTGGATTTAAAGGTCCCATATCATTCTCATTTTCAGGTTCATACTTGTATTTTGTGTTTCTACTAGAACATGTTTACATGCTGTTATGTTAAAAAAAAACTTATTTTCCTCATACTGTCAGCCTAAATATGCCTGTATTTACCCTCTGTCTGAAACGCTCCGTTTTAGTGCATTTTGACGGAATTGCAACAGGATTGCGTTGCTAGGCAACAGCTTGGGTCCATGATTACTTCCTGTCAGCTGATGACATTTACTTACACTGCAACCAAGGCCTATGGAAAGGAGGCTGGGTCACGGGCGGACATGGTTCTTGGGGGTACAACATATGCGCAGTGTAACTGAAGCTGCGGTCGTGCGTTGCAATTTCGGCGAGTGCAGACCAGATTTTACTGCGCATGTGTTGTACCCCCTAAGATATGACGTGTGACCCAGCCTCCTTTCCATAGGCCTTGACTGCAACCAGGAATAAACTGGGACACATTTAGAATGTTTACGTTTAAAATTGTGTCATGGGTCTAGATATTGTATATTCGTGACATCACGAATGGGCAGAAATCCTGACGGCTTGTTTCTGAATACGGGCTGTGTGTATTTCCCTGTGGATTGAGTGTTTTGATACTATCACAGTATTTATATAGGACTTAAGCCTGCTTTATAATAAAAAAAACATGAAAATCTAACTTTTTTTATAATATGGGACCTTTAATGTATTAGCTTCATATCACAATATATTCTAGAAATCTGAATTACAAAATAAATGTCCTACATTGGGCTAATTCACCCTATAGGAGGATTAGTCTATTGAAAAGTGTTGCTTGTTATGTGTTTTTTTGGCAGAAACTGACATGTCCTCACATGGGTGGGACAGTTTAATAGGACAGGGGACATCTCATGACGTCGTCATTACACAGCTGTCAGGTCACAGCTGGATCGAACATGTGAGCTCCAGCAGCTTCATGGTTACACATTGACCCTGTTGAGGGTTTTAGCGCGGACTAAAGCTGCATCAAGTCAACCTAATTACACCGGAAGTGATGCGATTTTCCTACCAAAATAAAAGGCGAGGCCAACCAGTCATCGAGAGAGCGCTTTTATTTTGAAAGTTTGAACCAAAAGTGTTGTTTTTCATTCGTGTTTATTTGACACAAGTGGTCTGTTCAGGACGTTTAGAGAGAGCACAGAGCACAACACACTCAGAAGAAGTTGAGAGGTGTATGGTTAACTTACTGGGTGTCTGAGCTCCTAATTAGCCTCCCCTTTGTTTTTCTCTGTACTTTCTTGATGTTTCCTGAACCAGCATGGTTACTAACGAGGGTCTGCTGCTGTCACACTTCCCTTGACATGGATTTGTTGCACCGACGGACGGACTGAAAAAGTTTGGGAATTTAACCAGCTATAGCTCCAACAAAAAGGGACACACTACAACTACTTTTTTTTTTCTTTATTTTGTATTTTTCTAGCAGAAGACATGCAGAAGTTGAACTCCTCCAGCGGGACCCACCACGGCACCACGCTGCCCCGGGACGCGGAGCTCCAGCTGCGGCTAGCTGACAGCGGAGGAGCCGGGGACGGGAGGGAGAACGGCGGGGGGAAACATTTCCTCTCCCAGCCTGAAGAAGAGGAGGAGGACAGCTCCTTCTGCACCAAGAGGAAGGTGCTCGTCGGGTTGGATGTAATTTGCCTTTTTGTGGGTAAGAATAAGTTAATTTACTTCTTTTTAAATTCATGTTTTTTTGTGTTATTACTTCTCATTTAAAGCTTTGACTTTACAATAATTAACTTTTAATATGTTTAACCTTCCTATTGTCCTCGGGTCAACTTTGACCTGACTTTATTATATCATAAATATGGATTTCTTTAATCTAATTGGCTAAACATGGATGGTTCCCTACTATATGGTCTTTGCAAAAAAAAAATACTTTTGTTGTATTTTGGGTTTTTTGTTCAAATTTATAGCATCACAGGTGTCATTATTTGCTATAAAATTTAAATGGTTTCAAAACAATGTTCTGACTAAATTTTGACATATACCAACCAACTTCTTTTTACATTAATGTTTTTTTGTGTTATTACTTCTTTATTAAAGCTTTGAATTTACAATAATTAACTTTTAATATGTTTAAAGGAGCTTATCTGTTGATTGCATGTGTCAACACGAGCTTTGCTTCTTTTAAATTAATGTTTTTATACATTATTTTATGTTATTACTTCTCATATAAAGCTTTGAATTTACAATAATTAACTTTTAATATGTTTAACCTTCCTGTTGTCCTCGGGTCAACTTTGACCTGACTTTATTATATCATAAATATGGATATCTTTAATCTAATTGCCCAAACATGGATGATTCCCTACTATACGGTCTTTGCAAAAAAAATAATTAATAACCGCTATTTTTGTCTTATTTTGGGTGTTTTGTTCAAATCTATAGCATATGCTGCCATTAAAAAAAATGACATGGTTTCAAAACAATGTTCTGACTAAACTTTGACATATAACAGCCTGTGATAACCCCATCTACATTATGTTCATCTGATAATAACTATAGTAAAATAATTCATAATTTCTTCTCTTTTTACTCAAAAATGTTGTATAATTTCACAGAAATTAGGTTTATTTACCACAAAAAAAGTCTAAAACTTGTGGTAATAATTTGGAATGAAGTTGGCCAAAAAGGTGTAACACAGAATTGGGGTGATAATTTCTACTGTATGCTTTATAAACAGTCAAACCAGACGGGAAGACAATAGGAGGGTTAAAGGAGCTTGTCTGTCTGATTGCATGTTGTCAACAACACAAGCTTTTTGTAGATCACATTTTGGAAGGTTACAAGGAGGTTAAATGAAGTTGGCTTTCTAGAGGAAAAAACACATTGCATGGGGGGATTTGTTAAAGTTAACGAAGCTGCAAAGCATTTTTCCAGAAGTCAAATGGAAAACTGTTCAAACTTTCAGCTTGTTCCCCTCGGTACACACGTGGGGGCAGGAGGAGGAAGGGAGGGATGGAGGATTGGAGAGAGAGAGAGAGAGAGGAGGGGGCTCAGCTCAGCTGGCAGGAGCAGAGTTGTCCCGGGAATTCATCTGTTCCCATGGTAACTCCCCAAAGTTCCCGGGAGAAGAACGTGGGAATCGGGATAAAAAACATGCTTGTGTTCTCGTGCCGAAAATTACCTCAGTTCACTGAGCTCTTTAGCCTCTCTCACTCACTATACTGCAGCAGCAGCTTTAGGCCCACTGACTCTGTCAGCCACACATCATTTACAGGCTTATAATTCAATAAAAATCAACCACCAGCTTTCACAAGGAGATTTAGAAACATCAGTAACAACATGTGGACAGAGGCCACTAACATAACCATAATACTGGAGTGGTCAAAATCTCCATAATAACTTCCACTTTATAGAAGATTTAATAAGCTAACTGTGAAAAGTAACAACACAAAACGATGACAAATATTGTCCATAAACCCTCACAGGTACTGCATTAGCATAAAAAATATGCTCAAATCATAACATGGCAAACTGCAGCCCAACAGGCAACAACAGCTGTCAGTGTGTCAGTGTGCTGACTTGACTTTGACTTGCCCCAAACTGCATGTGATTATCATAAATTGGGCATGTCTGTAAAGGGGAGACTTGTGGGTACCCATAGAACCCATTTTCATTCACATATCTTGAGGTCAGAGGTCAAGGGACCCCTTTGAAAATGACCATGCCAGTTTTTCCTTGACAAAATTTAGCGTAAGTTTGGAGCGTTACTTAGCCTCCTTCTTGACAAGCTACTATGACATGGTTGACACATCAATGGATTCATTGGGTTTTCTAGTTTCATATGATGACAGTATCTTCACTCTATTAAAATTATACCAGAATGAGCACAATATACAAAATAGTAAACATTTACAAGACTGTAAACATGTTTAAATGTGAGGTAAAAAAGTGTAGATAAAGTGGCAACAGTATACTATACCAGTATATAAATAAAAAAATGTAAATTACAGTATTTCTGGTATATATATATATAATATATACAACAATAAGAGTTTATTTTATATCACAATATGTATAATATATATACCTTTTGCTTAATTTGTGTAACCAGAAGTCACAAAACGCAAATATTTTTAACGTATAATGAAGAAAAACACACTTGCAAATCTTTTGTATTTTAACTTTAGAAATGGCAAACAATGTATAGGTGATAAAAATTCTCAAATTAATCATAATCAGCACTATCCATCATATGGACACCTACAATATCAGAGACCTCTGTAATTGTATCAAGTTTTGATTCAATATAAAGCAGCTGATGATCACATTACCCATTCCCTCATTGTGCCCTCATAGCTGATAAATTATTGTAATAATGTGAGATTGAACTTTTCATTAAAAAAAATCCTTTAGTTACATAAATGTGACGAGACCAATGAGAGGAATTATTAGCAGTAACATGTTCACAAGTGCCCAAAGTAGATTGACTGATTGATCCTTTATTTCTGTGTCATGCACACAAAGTGCCCAACCCTCATGGGTTTGCAAGACACCAAAAATACAGTTGCAGCGGTCAAACATTTCATAACATTTCATTCAATTACAATATTACAGGTTATTTTACCGCTCTGTCCTAAACAAAATATTCTGCCTACGAAAAAGGTTCCCTTCCTGAAGCACAACTCAAGTTTTTTATAGTCATCCAGCCAAAAGAAATCAGCATAAATGGAGGTCATTTTACTAAAAAGTACATCCGCCATGTCCTCGCAAACAGGACAGTAAAAACAAAAAGTGAACCTCATTCTCACTTTCACCTAGTAGAAGTTAAATAGTATTATTTTCATTAAGATGTAAGCAGTATTTTAATGGTGTACTGTAGTTTGTTCATGTCATGCTTGGTTGAACTGATTCATGTGTTTAGTAGTTCAAACAGCATCTTATTATAGGAGATTTTCATGTGTAATCTGGCAAGAATCTAGTGACTGAAACTGTCAGAGAAATGAAGGGGAGGAAAAAGTAAAAGTAAAAAAAGTACTTAATTATTTTCCTCCTCTGTTCAGTCAAGTGGGGAAAACCTGCCGGAGGTACCTGCTGTACTGGACTGTGATATTCAGTGAAGAGTGAGATTGTATAATTTCATCAGTTTCATGTTGTCATCTCACATGACTCTGATGGGGAAGGGAGCATGTGTGTTGTTGTTTGATTTTATTCGGAAAACACGAGAGAGGCGTAACCTGTCCAGGCAGACTGACAGGTCTCAGTCTCGTTGGCAGTTAAAGCATAGGAGACACGCGAGCAGACATTATTCTTAACCCCTGCAGGTATGCTATTAGTTGTTCACTCTGCATATTCTCCAGCAGCTTTTGTTTTGTGTTTAGGAAGTGGCTAGCGACCCAGCATCAGTCAGCACCACAGAGGAAATGGTCTCTCTCAGTTCTCCTCCTGAGACGCACGCTGAGCATGCCACTGGCTTTCCCACAAAAATTGCGTGCCCTTAACCCTCTTATCCCCCCTACACTAGATTACAACACTGACACTGAGTCACTGAGCCTCCAGCTAGTCACAGCTGAGAGGATTTAGAGAGTCGGTTAGTCTTGTGACTGAAGTCAAAGGAGTTCACCTTCTTGCTGCTGATGTAACAATTGAAAAAGTTTACGTGTAATTTGATTTCCTTGCCAAAATTTAGAGTTAGTTTGGAGCGTTATTTAGCCTCCTTGTCGACAAGCTAGTATGACATGGTTGGTACCAATTGATTAAGTGTTTTAGTTTCATATGATGCCAGTATCTTCACTAAAAACTGACCCCGCTACAACCTAAAAATCACTTGTTGCGTTAATGCGTTAAAGAAATTAGTGGCATTTGCACACAAATTTACCCAAACACAAAACAAAAACAGTGCTTGACAGTTTTATCAGGCACAATCAGATGTGCTGACAAACAAATGAGTTATGATCTCAGATCAATAGCTGCAACACTTCCTGTTAAACATCACATGTGGTGGATAGTGCTGGGCGATATGGAGAAAATCAAATATCACAATATTTTTTACCAAATTTACCACTAATCGGCAGATTAATCGACAATGCAAATAATCGTTAGTTGCGGCCTTAATACCATATTATGATATTCCGATACCCAAAATCTAACCAATGTCTAGTCTCATATCACGATATCGATATAATATCAATAGATTGCCCATGCCCAGTGCAGAATTGTTCACTACACTGTGAACTGAAATGAGAGCATAATGATATTATACAATATAATGTATTGTTACACTCATTCTTGCTACTGGGAGATCTAATTAGAGATGAGTTTAAAAACAAATTCCTGGCTGTCTGACTGCCTGTCTCTGCTCTGTTAACCATCATGTCAGTTATCACCAGCAGCCTGACCTTGACTCATCTGTGAATGCCATCACTTAGTGGGGATGAATTGGGCCCTTTCTTTAGCTAAACCCCCTTATCTCTGACTAACCCACTTTTCCCTTAAAAATGCCTTCATCACATTCCCTCAGACAGTTGAGCCGCCGGGGTTATTCATCCTGTTAAAGGGGCTCATTCACTACTGTAACTGTGGAATTTCACCCTGAAGCATCCCATCCTCATTATGTTATCAGCAGAAGAGGGATTCCACAGTGGTCTGTCACAGCCTCTCCATGTGTTTCACTTTTACTTCACATTTAAAGGACATAAAGTTAGTAAATGAACTTTAATCTGTGTGTTGTGAAATGCAGGGATTTTGAGAACATTAACTGAGGCTTTGACTCATGTTACCTGATCATTCTCTTACTCAACACCGGGCTTGTCTAACTTTGTTGTGCTCCGGTGTTTTTTAAGGCGCCGTTCTGACACGCACATGATGAATGCTGCACAGAGATGGATTGTTCTGGTTCAGCTCAGTGTCAGTACTTTCCACGTAAACTGCAGGATGCAAGTGTTTGCTTGTGTGTCTTAAGTGTGTGCATGCATTCCTGGTCGGTGGGACTGTAGGGGTTTGAACGGGACAGACCTGACAAAATCTGCGCCCTGTGGCTGCATCTATAAGATCTAGCGTCCAGCCGCCCAGAGGTCAAGAGGTGTCGGGTTGTTTGTCATATTCTGCAGAGCGTGCAGGGACAGGCCTCCCAGCCTGCACTGCTGTTTCCCTCCTGCACAGGTGGTCCTCACTCTGTCATCACCCCCAATAAAGCCAGTTATTGCCTCTCTTAAGAGTAATTGGGAAATGATTGGAAGTGGCACTTGAAACCCCACTATTAGCACATTATACAGCTTAGAGGAGCATTATGATAGCCACAAGGCTTGACCCTCTTGTAGAGGTTAACTGTGAAATTGTTTCAACACTTGATATGCACAAGATGTTAGGCTGGGTTAAAATAATGCAAAAGAGAAAAAATGATTCACAGTGTTGATAAACTGCATATACTTTAGGACTGCCTCATCGTAGTCGATTAGTCGACTAATCGGTTGTTTTGGTCTTAGATGACTAAGATTTCGACTTCATGCGAAATCGCATACTACACACTACATACCCAATATTTGTACTATCGTTCAACATAACCATGGGAACCCGTGCCAAGTCTGAACTAATTTTTTTTTAAATATTACACCTAGCAAAATGAAATCTTATACCTACACTTAAAGGAACAGTGTGTAGGATCTGGCGGTATCTAGCGGTGAGGTTGCAGGTTACAGCGTGCTAAGCGTGTATGATTGCCATGTTGGCCGTTGTGAAAACGCAAATGCGTAGAGTATGTCCGTATGTGGGAAGTGAGTGGTGAAGCAAGAGAGAGAGCAGCGGCGATGGGAGCAAGTAACGTTATCGACTCCGGCCCAAGCAGGAAAAGTTAACAGTGTTTGGTTTGTTCGTTCTGGACTACTGTTGAAACATGGTGGACTCCGTGAAGAGGACCCGCTCCCTATGTAGATATAAACGGCGCATTCTAAGGTAACGAAAAACACAACGATTCTTATTTTCAGGTGATTATACACTAATAGCACATACTTAGTAATATTATATTCCATTTCTGCCAAGAGATCCCCATAAATGTTACACACTGTTCCTTTAAATTGAAGCGTGATTGACGTTACAGAGCTGTCTGTCAACGTCTGTTAAGAACGTTGTCGTTACTACCGCATTGCGTTGTGGGATATTTATGCCACCGTAGTGTCCAGTGTTCGCATACTGTATTATTTCACCGGAAAAAGTATGCAACCTTCTTCTTTCAATTAGTCTTTTTTTATGCTTTTTTTTCATGCTGAATGACTTATTTCCAAGAAACTTATGAGCACATCTGTGGTAAACATTTTAAGTCATGCTTTTGTGTGATTCAGTTTTACAGATCTGTCAATTAAATGAGCTAATCAATTAGTCAACAAAATCATATCGTAGTGTTAGTCGATTAAGAGCTGCACTTGGTCAGGAAACTTGGTGCTGGAAATGTTTTTAAGTAAAAAAACAGGTACTTTTCAAAGTAGTCAAATAACAATAAAAACAGTGACTGTCCAGCTTACTTTGAAAGGAAGTCCTTGCCAAGGACTCCTTGGTGTAGGATGGCAGTCTGGAAAACATCAGAGGCATACAGATTGTGAATTAAAAATCCTTTATTAACACACACCAGGAATTTTTGTGGTCGAGGACAGTCATAATATGTTTGTCTATATAAAACAAGGGAAAATGATTTCATTCAGGAGTAAAAACAGAACTAGTTTGTGGATAATACAGAAAGAGAAACCTGGAATCAGTTGATCACTGTTAAGTGTGTGTGTGTTTTTGTTCTGGACGTGAAGCAGCATGCCAGGAAGAGAGGGCCGGTATCTACCGGAGTGATCTGAATTCTAAAAAGGCTCCCTCTTTCCAGCTTATCTCTGCTTTAGCTCCCTTCTCTTTTCCTACTCTTTTCTTCAGGCAAACTCTATTTTGAGATTGAAGGTGTTCCAGCAACGTAGCAAGGTGTGTGTGTGTGTGGTTTTTACGTTTGCATGTGTGTGTTTTGGGCGGGCGGCGGGTTTATGATTCGTGGTTCTGTTATTTGGCAGAGAAAGCTGCTGAGTGAGACAGCTAGAGGCCGACACGTCACAGCATGTCGGTGTGTGTAGGGCCAGGAATATTAAATTGTCTCCTGTGTGTGTGTGAGCGTGCTTTTGAGTAAAAGTGTGGGTGTGGGCATTTTTGTGTGTATGCGTCATCATCGTGGCTGCTAACAAGGACACCCTACTACAGCTGCCATGTGCGTGCTGTTTGTTGACAAAATTTGCCGGTCCTGTTTTTGCTGCGCATTTTAGGAACTGATCAAACAGGCTCCGAAGTTATGGAACACGCTGGCGTGTCTCTGCGGCTGACAGATGGAGAACCATTAAAGACGGCTCAGTCAAATCATTAGTCAGTGGAAGAAGTGATTTCGCTCGCTCTCTCTCTCGTTAGTGGGCTAATGCATCTCCTTCCCATTTGACAGCACTGCAGAGCTTCAGGAATCCATTAGTCTGCACCCGTCCTCAGACAGACTATATGGGCACATGTACTCTGCTGTCAATACGTCTTCTCTCACCCATTAGCTCACCGGAGCCGGTTCAGAAATGTCTCAGGTGCCTGAAGGCTGGGGGGCAAGTAAGAGCCTGAGTGAGTGAGTAGCTCCGGGGTGGGAGAGTAGCGTGAGGCGTGGAAGGGGTTGAAGATCTACAGTAGGGGTCAGAGGTCAGACCCAGGGGCGCCCGAGGGACCTTACCCACAGCTGTCTGTTTATGTCCTTGTGAGGAGGAAGTAGCGCTGAGACGGTTCAGACAGCAAATAGCTTCAAATGTACTTTTAATGAGGCAGCTGCAATCTTCTCCTCGATGCCGGTTCCGTAAGTGCCCAGGGTGGTCCATAGGTATTAGCCTTAATGACTGAACAAAGATGTGTATAGTGCTCTAATCCTCAGTGCTCATTAGCTAGAATGGGTTTTTTGGAGAAGCTTACCATCGAAGTATCTACCTGAATCTGAATACAGCCCCATCTGTCTGAACTAAAGGCCCAGACACACCAAGCCGACATCAAAAAACTAGCGGCGATGAAGGCCGACTGTTTTGTCGCCTCACGTCGTCGACAATTTGCATTTGAACACACCGCAAAGACTACAGCCGACGGCCAACTACCACGTACGTTCTGCGCCTGTGTGAGATGAAATAATATCTCACCGACCGACTCCGCAGCTGATTCAACATGCTGAATCAGCCTACGGGCAGATTAGAGTCGAAGGTGCGGGACACACCGCAAAAACTAGGCCGACAGACACGTACCAACGGTCCCAAACTGTCCGACGGCCCACCGTCAGCTTGGTGTGTCAGGACCTTAATGGCTCGTCCTCTTCTGTCTGTTCCCCCCCATAGAGAGACGAAGTCCCTCCCCTTCCGTTGGACCACCATGGGACCTTATTTCATTTTGTGTGAAACCGCTCACTGAACTACATCCTTCGTCTCGCACAATATACGTCACCAACACTAGCTAGCTAGCTAACTTAGCTATGTTCCACACACAAATGAAACGTTATCTTACCTGATGTGTTTTGTCCAGCGACTCCTGGTCTTTTTATCAGCCGGGAAGCGAAAGAACGATCAGACCCGTTGTTGGTGTGGGTACATCCCAGTACGAAAACAGCGAGAGAGACGTGTGATTCATGGCGCAATTCAAACAGGATTAAAAAAATATTTGTCTCTCGCCGTTGACTAACGTTCATATTTTTTCCGAATAAGGTCCCATGGTGGTCCACCGGAAGGGACGGGACTTCGCCTCTCTATAAGCAGACTTAGACAGCCCCCCCCCTTTGGCGCCATGGCGTGGTTACCCATCATTGGGAGCGTTTTATCATTGTGTAACATCTCACCTGCTGGCGCCTTTTCCCTTCCTTCATTCTCTCAAGCTCCGCTCTGAAGTTGTTCCAGCTGCATGTTCCACTGCAAACCAAAACACGCTGACAAAACAGACAAAACTCTTGACATACATACATACATACAGTACAACCACAATTAGGCTGCTCCGTGCCAAATACTTCTTCAGCCGTCTGAACCACAACCCCGTGTGTCGTTCTCACACGCCAGCCCTCATCTCTCTGCTGCGCACACCCTCACCTTCACACCACAAAAACCACCGGTGAGCTCCTTTTAAAGTCTCCAAGGTGCATACCAGAGTGGCGGGTCCTTTATGTTCCTGCTGATTCAGACAGGCAGACAGACAGAACCACTTCAGACCTCACCGCTCTTGCCCTGAACTCCAGAGCCGGGCTCCAGGAAGCAGGTCAGTGAAGTGTGGAGAGAACAGAAGCAGCTGTGGGGAGCATGTCTCCACCGGCCAGCTGTAACAGTAACAGAGAGAGGGGCAAGCAGGAGCTCTCCTAGTATGCTGGTGAAGCAACATAAAGGCAGCTGGGAAAAAAAACATTGCAGCTTAGTTTACAGACACTTTATTTTTTTTGATTTTGCACATCAAATGTGTCGTGATAAATGAGGCGTTGGGTGTCAACTTAAAGAGGCTGTTTGGAGCAGGAGATGCTGATGATAGCAGATGGTTAACAAAGATCCAAGACTGTTGTGGCTCCTCAGTCCTTCTTTGTTCTTCACTGATTTGTCTCTTTGTGCCGCCATCAGGGCAGACAAAACAGAGTCTCTCAGCACAATCCAGCTAATTATGGAAAAATTAATGTGTCATAGCAGGTGAGCACCACTCACACTGACCCCACCAAACTCCCAGGAAGTGCGCCGGGTTTTGAAGCAAATTTTCTACAACTTCAATGTCCGTGACGTGATGCCATTAGGCCCAAAAATACTTTTTCCCATAGACTAACATTGGGAAAGAGACGTCTGTAACTCAGCGCATAATTTTTTTGAAGTAAATCAACTCCCCAGTACGAACACTCGAATAGCCCTTATTTAAATCATGAGGTCCTAAAAGTTGTAAAATGTAAAATGCTCTAATAGCTGAATCCAGAGTTATTTTCCATCCTCCGTTCATGTGAATGAGACCCAGACCGAGGCTACACTGTGCCAAATAGATGCAGAAGATCGCCGGTTGATCTGGGTACATTTATCAATCGGCACGGCAGTCGAGCCATTTTGGCTTCATGCGCCACCGGGCAACTCTCATAGGAATGAACGGGAGCCCTCCTCCCAACGCTGTATCCAGTTCTCTTTATACATCCATGGACGCCACCACACCTGGATTGGCCACCATGGATGAACAGGAAGAGCCACCTTCTAGGACACTCACATACACATACAGTACTTTAATTGTCTTTGTGGCAGTTTATGGTTGCCAATCATAATCACAGCCTTGGTGCGGATGACACCTCCTCTTTAATTGTTACCTGCCCAACAATACAACAGACTCTCTCTGTGTTTCTCTCTCTGTGGTCTTTTGTGTGATGGTGCATACAGTCTGCTTCTTCAAACAAAGATTTTGTATATCAGGTGAAACATAAAAGACTTGAGTTTGCCCTTAAAGTACCTGACTCAAACTGAATAGTAATTAGATGAAAGAACAGATCAAGACAAGCTCACAGAGACAGCTTTGTGCAGTTAAAGTCATTATTACACAAATAATTGTACAAGCCCATCCAGCCCAACTGGTGACTGCTATTTATGAGCATGTCAAACAGGCCGTCACACTGCTTCTTGTAATGTCGTTACCGGGGATTATCACGCTCGCAGAGATTCAAATTACGACACTTCAGGGTTCACTTCACCAGCTTGCTTTTTTTTTTTGCGGGGTTGACTTGTAGGTAAACAAGCAGCTTAATAAAATTTAGCTGGGAAACATTGGCACATGCAAGCTGGTGAGGGGCCCCAGCGAGGGTGGACCACCCCTGAAGGGTGCTGTAGCAAGCTGGGCTGCAGCCCAGGCTCAGCCTGGTCCTAAACCGCAGGCCAAATGGACCTGTGTTGACAGGTCACTCACTAATTGTCTGTCCTCCAGCTCTATCAAAGGGCAAATGTAGAACGAGGCAAACATTATTGGATGTGTTGAAGCAGATGGTCGTTACCGTGGCTCAGATATCGTTTTAGGCTGAGTGTCGTGCTGATCTATGAGGCTGTTTGTCTGACACCAGCAGCATCCCCAGCACTTCATGCATGTGTGATAGTGAGGCTGCTCTTGCGTGGTTTATTTGGTTGATTTTCTAGATGCTGGTGGGTTGTTTTGGTGGTTTGTTTGGTTGTCTATGTGGCTGCGGGTTTTGGTTTGTTTGCATCCCAGTGTGGTTTTTCTGTGTGTGTTGAGTCTGAGTGTGCGTTGGGGATATTCTGCTGGTTGACGTGGGGTCGTGTTTACAGAGCGGGTCCCAGCAGAGCCCAGATCTCTGACCCTCACATTCCAGAACCACCACTAATCGCCTCCGTCTGCTGTTCTCCGTAGAGAAACCCTCGCCGCATCTCTCTTGGCTCCATCTCTCCAGTTTTCTCTCACCCCGGTATTACCGCCCTCACCCTCATTTGTCAATTCTCTGGCCTCCTGGCTATGCATTTTAGCCTAGTTTTTAGTTTGACGCCGTATTGATCAGCGTAAAGCATGTGGATGACTAACTATCATCTGCCCTATTTCTTTTGCGCTCTGTCTTTAATCACTTTTCTTTTTTTTGTATTTCTAGCTTTTGGTTGTTGTTGTTCTCCTCTCACAGTGAGCTCATTCTGGGCTGTGGTCATAGATGTGTAAATTAGAACCAGAAGAGTTTCTCAGAGCGAGGCACATATCCCCTCTGCTCTCATTCCTCCTCTTCTCCTCCTTCCCTCCTTCTCTTCTTTCCCCCCCTTCTTTCTTTCTGTCCCTTTTGACTATTTGAAAGCATTCCTGCTTTGAGTGTCAGGCCCAGCGAGCAGCACATTCTGGCCTGGCTGTGTGAGCCGACCCACTCCTCCGCCTCCTCTTGGGTCCCCTCGCAGGCCCTCCTGGCCCGGCTCTCTCTCTCTCTCTCTTTTGAGCATGTCTTGGCCAGGTGCAGAGGTTTGCTCACAGCTGCCTGACAGATGATGTGAGGGTCTCTGGAGTGTTCTCATGTCTTGTTGTGAAAACAGTTTTAATGTAGTTGTAAAGCATAGAGGTTGACTGTGACACGGGAGCTTGTAATTTGTACAGGATGGTGTAGAATAGCTTTGCATGTGGTTTTCTAGCACCATCGCTTTGTTTTTTATTTATTCTACAGCACTGACACAACTGCGGTTGGTGGATTTATTTTATTGAGAAGCTTTGCAAACAGCTTTGCCACATTGGAGTGATCTTTGGTTCGCGGCCATCGGTGCCGAGCCTGTGCATGGACTGCATGCAGAAATGGGGGAAAACAACACAAGCCGTCAGCACTGGCAGGTCTGAGGTCATAAATTATGCTGCAATCTGGCTCAGCACTTCATGGATCCCATTAGACCTCCACATGTATTGAAAGTGATCCCTTAAAATGTCCATGTTCCCACTGTAACCGCAGAGTGTTTGGTCCTTAATGGAGAATCTGTCCATTAACTCGCTGCCAGGGCAGCAAAAATATTGATTATTGAGAGAGGAGCGTCCATATGGTGGAATCTGATGAGGACACAGAGGAAGCCGGTTAATGGATGGTATGGAAAGCAATATTTGCCACAAAATTGACCTCATTACATGCAAAGCAGTTCATTTATGGCAGAGTAAATGTCAAATGCTGTAGTTTATGTTGCAACATTTGAGCACACAAATAACACCTCAAACAGGCTGTTCTCATACACCGTTCGTAGTTATATGAAAAAAAAAAAGTCCACACCCACTCAGTTTGAACCAGAGATGAACCGGAGACCATATCTCTGCAGGTCTCCACCAAGGTATGATACACACTGATAAGAGGATTACGATTAGGAGATTAAGAGATGTGTGTGCATTTTATGCAGGTGGCAGAAAGGAGCCAGGAAACCTTCATTCAGGATGTTCACTTTTTTTTTTTCAAAAAAAGACTTTCCCAAAGTATTTATCTAATACTCCAACAATCTTATAGCTAATATAAACTAATCAGAAATACTTAAAGCAAGCAGTTTTGGCAACACAGTGCCCACAAAATTCAACGTTGTAAGATGGAATCGTATCATGATTAAATCATATATCGAGGTATCATGATACACATTACATCGTCTAAATTGATCATAACAAACACATATTAACTCAAATTTCTCAGAAAATGTGATCTGAATATTTTGAGGGAATATCATTTGAGGATTGCGGTTTTGTTTTTACATTACACTCTATATTACCACTCAGTTCAATGTGATTAACAAACAGTGTATACATGGAAATATTTTGTTTTCTTTATAATTTCACTTGAAACTGTTATGTTCATTCTGCACTAAAGTTCTTAATGAAATGAGAAAATACTCTGTACTTCATTTGTCAAGTATTTAATTCACACAGCAGTATACAAACATAGGCTTTACCATGTCGTTATTGCATATAGACCAGAAAACATGCTATATTGTGATATATATCATTACTGAAAAAAAACTGTTGCTGTTGAGCTTTTTTATTAGGAAAAAATGTATAAATAGAGCTTTATTACATTCATCAATCAGTTTATTAATTTGCTAATTCCACAGCATGCTGCTAACTTCCTGTGGTACACAATGCATACGGACTGTCTGTTATCTGCTGCAAAAGTTAAATTTTTTCAACATACTTGATACTAAAAAGACTAAAGGTTTCGCAAACGCACCGGATATCACAGATGTTCCCATAGGAATGAATGAACTTCCGGTCGACTCGCATACGTACACACAGCTATGAGGAAACGAGACGTCATAGTAATAATCCAAAGGTTTGTCAAGATTCAACTAACATTTGTTATAAAGGCAGGAATTCTGACCAGACAACCCCAGGACTTCAAAATAAAAGATGAATAGATCCATTATCATAAATTCCTCTATCTAAAAAAACAGATAGCACCTGTATGTGACCTGTACGTGGATGTGTGTGTTGCATGAGGTACATTTATGTAATTTATGTAGGTGTGTGTGTGTGTGAGGAAACGCCTGTAGACGTGGCAACTGAATGAGCTGGATGATAGATCGGGGTCAGATGAGAGGTGTTTCCTATCTCTCTCTCCTTGTTGGCGTCACAGCCTCCTGCTATCTGCCTGCAACGTGTTTCCCTCCCTCACTTTCTGACTAAGGCCTCTCTTAAATTATATGCCAGAGGGCCGGCGTTTATCTGTGTTATGTCTTTCTACCAGGGCAGCGTGACTTTGACTACAGAGGTCACTAACGCATTTTTGACTACAGTATAACATCCTTAATCAGCTGTTGTCACACAGCTGTTAAGAGTTGCCTCCTCGTGTGTTTTTTGTGCTGATAGCCTCAAAACCTATAGATTATTTCCTTGCTATCCTTTATCAGTTCGGTGAGGGTGAATGAGCGGTTTGACTGCGTGGGTGTGATAGCAAACACAGAATAATAAAAAGTGAAACAATGTGGACATATCTCAGAGTGGGCCGAGTTATATAGGTATTCACGCCCTGCCCTTTGTTGGTTAATAATTGTTGATTCATCATACTTCAAGACATATTTGCCTGCCATTGTTTGTGTTTGAGTGTGTTGTTCCTTTTGCCTGATTTCGAGTGTGTATCCTGTGAGCTACACAGTCACGTAGTCTGAGAGTTTCCCTGGCAGGAGAAGCGTTTTGGCCTGGGTGTGTTCCAGCCAACCAGCAGGCCTGGGATGACAGGAAGAGGCACAGAGGTTAATGATTAGTCCCATGTTCTCGCTGCATTCCACGGGGTGACGAGGGGACATGGGATAGATACGGGACAAACAAATAGAGCAGGCTTTTTACAGGGCTACTGGTTATTAGTTTGAAGTACAACACAGAATAAAAGCTGTGTAGCTCGGCTCCCGTTTCTGGGGATACAAACACACATTTTCTTTTCCCTTTTTGTCATCATTAAAACGATGCACAACTTTTACTCAATGAACTTTCCCCATCCGGCTGTGAGGCATGTTTGCTTAAGCCTGCCAGACCTTGACCCACTTTCACCTGATACAGAGTTCTTATAATTAGTGACCAACCAGGAAATGTAGTGAACACACATGTAGGGCAAATGTTAATGTAAGATTGAATGGGTTGAATCAAAAGTCACTGATTTGTAGGGCTGCAACTAAAAATGTCTTTCATTGTCACTTAATCTGTTGATTATTAATTGATTGGTTGTTTAGTCTATGAAACATACTTGCCAACCTTGAAACCTCAAAAATGGGGAGGATTTCGAAACCAAGGTGGAAAAATTTGAGTTTCAGAGACTTTGATTCCTGCTTTCTGGTGGCTTTTAAAATAATTATAATTATAATGTACACTGCAACAGCAGTTTTATGATAAATACTTTTAATTCTCAGGAATGAATACAGAGTAATTGGCCCCTCTAGTGTGAACTTGTGTGAATCTCTGGCATCAGCTTGAGTAGGCCTATTTCTTTCTCCTACTCTCCATTTCTCACTCACTGAAGGTCCTTTCAATCACAACGCAACAACGGCACCACTGTGCTTTGAAACCCGTTATTTCCAATGGCTTGCGCCACGCCAAGACGGCTTTTTGCTGTATAGAGCAAACCCAACTTTGGGTGCAGCGCGCACTGACAGTGTGCATTGAAACCAGCAGCGACCGCAGCTCACACAGCGTTGTCTCGAGCATCTCTTCCACCAGGAAACAACATTTGGTGTAGCTGTATTGTTTTCTGGGAGGAAACTTATACACACTGTACAGTGCCAGAAACAGGTTGAGATAACGAAAAGGGAAAAAAGGTGTGAACATTTGTCAGAAATTGGGAGAAATGCAGGAGAATTGTGAGAATTCAAAGGAAACCGGGAGAGGGCAATGAAAAACGGGAGTCTCCCGGGAAAATCGGGAGGGTTGGCAAGTATGCTTTTTAATGTCAGAAGATTGTGAGAAATGTCGATCAGTGTTTCCCAAAGCCCAAGATGACGTCCTCAAATGTCTTGTTTTTGTCCACAACTCAAAGATATTCAGTTTAGTTTCATAGAGGAGTAAAAAAACTGAAAATAGTCACATTTAAGAAGCTGGAATCAGAGACTTTAGACTGTTTTTTCTGAAAAATGATTCAAACCGATTAATTGATTATCAAGACAGTTGGCGATTAATTTAATAGTTGACATCTAATCGATTATTCGTTGCAGCTCTAATGCTTTCCACTGGAACAAAGCTTTATTGTTAATAAAAATACCTAACTCTTCCTACAATGGGTTTATTGTCCTCTTTTGGCACTCTCCTGTGTAACACACCCTCTCATCTTCTTCCTCCTTCCTTATCTTAATTCTCCACTGTCATGCCCATCTCCTAGTCTGTCTGTCTTTCTGTGTCCCTCAATCCTCCGTCTCCCTTCTCCCCTGATGGAAGCAGCTATGTGAGGAATGCTTCATCCTCTGGGAATCTGGAAATCATGTCACCAGATGACTGTTGTTCTTTAACGCGGCTCCCCTCATGCTCCTGTGAGGCCACCTTTATGTTAGCCGACTGTACCAATCTCATTTGTGATCGTTGTTGCATGAACCACATGCTCACAGACATTCATCAAGCCATCTTTTGTTTTGTTTTTTGTCTGCCTCCCCTCCCTCTCTCCCCTACATCTCATCAGCCTCCATCCCATTCTTTGCTTGCGAGTTGAAGGCGGTGACTGCGTACCAGCGAGGATTCTTCTGTGGAGACCCCAGCATCACCTATCCCTACGACCCGATCGAGGCCATCCCCGACAGCCTGCTCATTGCTGGTGGTATAGCCATCACTGGTTTAACGGTAAGACAATAATAGCTGTTAAGTATTGGCACAGTGAGTTCAGTGAGTTGTCATCACAGCATGTGTTTATTTTTAAAAGGCGGGTCTTTATATCATTCTGCAGCTTTCCAGTGGTGTTCCTTATGTATTTGGTCAAACTGTGTATGTTTTAGCGTCAAAATGCTATTTCCCTAAGCACTTCTAAAAACTATTTCTCACGTGAGCTGAAGTAGGTTTCTGCATGATGACGCTGCTACATGTACAGTATACATACATCCTTACAGTCAGTGTATTAACGTTACATACAGTAACTTAGATGGCGTTCGGCATGCTCCCAGTTTGGAACACAGAAGCTAAGCAATGACCTGCTGTGTGGAGGCCACGTTAGTTCGGATTCGAAAGTCACACAAGCAACTCCTGTGTTCCACGAGGTAAAATGACTGTTTTTGCGAATGGAGTCAGTCCCCCGTCAGACAGGGCTGTCTGACAGCGAGGTAAAGCGGTGAAAATATTCAAAATATAGCATACACTTAAACTAATATTGATTTATTGTAGGGTGGCTAAAATATTTTTTTCTGCTGCTCCCGTCCATGGCCGCTTTACCTCGCCGTTAGACAGCCCTTTCTGACAGTAACTGAAGCCGGTATATTGCTCTCTTCAAAGCCACCAGACTACATTCACAAAAGCAGTTATTTTACCTTGCAGAACGCGGGAGTATACATACAACCCCACTTCAAAAAGTCCCAACCAACCCTTTCAGTTATTTCCATTTTTCATAACCTTATTGATTAGCGTCACTGCTTTTTGCTAACGGCTGAGTGGGCAAAAATATATTTGAAAATAACAGAACAGAGCGCAGATGGACCCGCCCTTTAAGACTAAAACAAATATACTTTCACTGTATTTGTGCAGCTGTACTGTATGAGTTATGTAAACCTTTTGTGTTCTTTTCTTCTCAGATCGCACTGGGTGAATGCTACCGGGTGCGTTTCCGAGGCGTAAACTCGCGGGCATTTGTGCGAAACTGCTACGTGTCGTGCCTGTACAAGGAGCTGGGGAGCTTCATGTTTGGTTGCTGCGTGGGTCAGTCTCTCACCAATATGGCCAAGCTAAGTGTGGGGCGCCTGCGACCCAACTTCCTGGAAGTCTGTAACATCACCTACGAGTCCATCGGCTGCACTCCGGGCAGCTATGTGGCCCAGGTCGAATGCCAGCGGCCTAACGTGAAGATGGTGGAGGAAGCAAGGTGTGTGTTCTTGCTCTGAAATGATTTGGTGTGTTTACTAAGGGTGGGGTGTACAATAGCTTATGCAGTTAATGTTTAACCTTCAGCATCTTTTATTGATCTTCTCTTTCAGGAAGTCTTTTTTTTCCGGCCATGCTTCCTTTGCAATGTACACCATGCTCTACTTGGCAGTAAGTTGCTTTTAAACACACACACATCTGGAATGTGACCTTCCCAGTCACCTGATCTTGTGTTGTGTAATTACAGTATTCGGTGCTGTGTTTACAATGTTGGGGGAATATTACAACTTTCATTTTCAGTTATTAGAGACAACACAAATCCCAAGAGGCCAGGAGCACTGTGCGCAACCATTAACTAGATAAGCTAATTAAACATGCGCAAACACACACCAGCACATGCTGCTGTAAAATATATTCACACTTCCTGATCGTGAGGGAGGAGATGTTTGAGAGCAGCAATTCTCCAAAGGCACCCTGCTCCGAGCTGAAAGAGCTGGTGAGACACAGAGGGAGGGGGGGGGAGTTAGAGAATGAGGGAGAATGTTTTTCCACGGGGAACATGAATAGATGAAGAGGCTACGCAGACAGAGGAGGCCTTGTTGTGGGTCTCATTTAGAGGAGGGGGTGGAGGGCTGAATATGCCTGCTGAGAGATCGACAGGCTTCTTTCAGCAAGAGACACCCTCTCAACTTCCCCCCCCCTCTTCATCTTTCTCTCACACTGCACTGCCCAGCACTCGCGGGTGCATTGTGGGAGAGAAACGACAGTTAGAGGGAGACAAAAGCACATTATTAACCATAAAATGTCCACATTCCTGGTGTATTTCCCCCTCATTAACCCTTAAATTATAGTCTAAGGTGACTTAAATATGTTAATGTGTATAGCTAAAATGAATTAAATGAGGATGTTCAAAGAGGAGAAAAGAAAATCACTGCCTCCCCTATTTGCACTTATAAGAGTCCAAATGAAAAGCAGCTCCTCTCTGAGCAGAAAGAGACAAACAAGGATGAGTAGAGGGAGACTGAATAAGAGGAATAAAAGAGTAAAGTGCTGAAGTGGTGTGAGAAAAACGAGGGCGACAATCAGTGTTTGTGACCGTTGACCGTTTGTTCCTCTCCTCTCCACACACACACACACTACAAGCACAAACTCACAGCGTCGCATGCCGACTGTAGACAACCTGGTGAGATTGTGTCAAACCTGTAGCTACACGCCACCAGCTGCTAGCGTTTAAAGCAGGAACAGTGACACCTGCTCTCATTCGGGATAGGAGGAGTGGGAACCGGTGAGGGTCGGCCTCACCGCAGGAATGTAGGCCACGTGCTCCCCAGTGGTTGTCGGGTCCAGACGGACCTCATAAAGCTAGCCCCCTGTATCTGCATCACGCTCAGCCCCGTGACCCCATTTTTACAGACACAAACATCCATTCTGCGCGGAGGCAGGAGACGAGGATGAACAAAATGAGGAAATGGGGTTTAGATGGTGTTAATGGACTCGTGCCAAGCCTCTCTTTTCCCCCTCCGGGTAGCAGACTGAGTGGATGTACATTTTTTACCTTAAAGGTCTCTGTCTGTGTTTATAGAGCACAACAGTGACCGCCCGGAAGTGACTTTCCCATTCATTCACTCCATTTATTGACGTTTCAGAAAATCATTATATAAAGAGTTTTAAACATGGAAGCAAACCAACCAATTACGAGATGAATCATGACCATAAAACATTTGATTCGGCGCAAAAACAAAAATGGAAAAACATAATTATTTTAAGAGTGAAGGAACTACTCATCCCATAAACCATTGTGAATGGTGACTCGCCGCCTCTGAAAAACGTTTAAACTAACCGTTGTCGATCTAAAATGAAGACAGATTCAGCAACTGCATGCCTTATTTCTCGCCACAAATGTTTTTAAAAACATTTCGGGGAATTATTTTCGTAATAGAAGAGAATGTCTCCAAATGAGCCGCCTTGTTGAGCAGACCACGGAGCAGCACGTACCAGCACTAGCCATTCGCGGGTGCGATAAACATTTCCTTGGTAACAGCGAGCTCCACCAATCAGAGATGTTGCTGTTACACTTAGGATTGTGGGTAGTGTAGTACTTCTCCATGACATCTCGAATAAAACATGATTTTCTTAAAACAAGTTTGATATTATCGGACTTGTAGCTTCTACAAGAGCATATAGCATCTTTACACAATCTCATAAACGTTTAGACGTAACTATTAGTTTATGTTTTTGGGGCATGCATTGACACACAAGCACCAACATGCATGAATTCACTTTTCTGTGCTAACTATAAAGTCCCTATCAATATAATGATGTTTATCTTCTTTCTTGCAGTTCTACCTGCAGGCGCGGTTGTCGTGGCGAGGAGCTCGGCTGTTGCGCCCACTAATACAGTTCCTCTTGGTGATGATCGCCATCTACACCGGCCTGAGCCGCATCTCCGACTACCGCCACCATCCCACTGACGTCCTCACGGGCTTCATCCAGGGAGGGCTCACTGCGTACTGGGTGGTACGTCTAAATAGTCCAATAACAGTTATCTCTGTCTTCACAGGATTTGCTCGGCTCTCTGTTGACTGAGCCAGCTTAAACAACAGCCTCATTTTCCTCACTCTGATCCCTCGTGGTGTTTATGAACAGTGGATGATTGACAGCGTGTATGGTCTGTGTATATCTCCTAACATGCTTTTGTGTCTGTGCCTGCAGGCCTTCTACATCTCCTCCATGTTTAAGCCGTGCGCCCGTCAAGACCTGTCACCCACGAGCATGTCCCTGGATAGCCCACTGTCCAGCCAGCAGACCGTCTGTTAGCAGGCACATAACAATCATCCCAGGAGTGAGACAATAAGAGAAGATGGACTGCAGAAAGACAGGGAGAATGTCAGATAGCGCAGGTGAGGAGCAGAAAGAGAAGATTTTTTAGAAAAAGGGAATCTAAGAGAAGGATTTAAAAGAGTACAATCTAACACTTGCTCTTTTTGGGGCATACTGATACATTCACAGCGTAATCTAATGTTCACACACTCACACACGTGAAATACAAGAAGCACATTTTGACTGTAAGTCAAACCCGTCCAGTGAAAAGAACTGCAGAGTGATATTTTTTTATATATGGAGAGAAAAACAAATAAAAATGTCTATTTTTCAAGAGGATTTTTAGAAGCTGCTAATGTTGATAGTTTTCTTCTGTGATGGAGGCATTTTTTTGGTCAGTGCAGTTAGTTAGCTTTCAAAGCAGAACTGGTCACTCTGGGGGTGAGAGAGAGGAGAAAACGCCAGCCTCCTCTTTGTTTCTGATCTCGGCGTGGAAAACATCAGCCAGCAGCAGCAGCAGCTGTGAACTGAGACCATTAGAGCTCAGATGTAAAGACAGCTCTGTGCCGAGTGATAAGGAACAAGCTTCAACTTCTAACCATCTTTACCGTCTGATGTGCCACTACTCAAATCAGACTGCCCGGCGTCGCTATGACTAAATAATAACCTGTAAAGAAGAAACACAGTATTTGAGCTGTAACACTATCTTTCTTTTTGTGTAACCAAGTTAGTGATGGGGAGGACTCCTCTTTCCCTTCCACTACTCTGTACTAACCACTTTGACTGTGTCTCAGAGGTGGAGCTTTGACTGAATTTTGTAACCTTTGACCTTTGCCCCCCTTGGACTCCAATCTCTGAGCTGCACCTTGATTTATGCCACTCTTGTCAGGAGAGCCGACGTGGCTGCGACCCCTCCTGTGCATCTTTATTAATAGCACTTGAACGTACATAATGGAACCTTCTAATTATAATCAATATTATATATTTTATCACAAGTTTTAATAATCAGTGTTTATTTTTTTGTTAATGTCAAACTCATACACTATATTTGTTTCTCTTGAAACGATAATTATTCAAATTGAATGTAAATAGCTATGTCATTTTATAAACCACACAGAATTTCAAAAAAAAGTATTAGTTCCAGTTTTGGACCGTTTTTACATGTTTATTATTAAGTGTTTGTATTTACGTTTGTGTCAATCAGGTACGGAGAGTTACTATTGTATCTGTTGTAACTACTAGACTGAGCCACAGATATTATCAGAAAGCTATATTTTGTTGTGTTCCCAGTTATTGTTGTTTGTTTGTTTTGTCTGTGAACGCCAGAAAGGCAGAAATAACCACTGTACTCAAAAAAACCAAACCAATAAACTGAATGTTGAATGTTTTTAACTTCTTCCGTCCTCGGTTATTTTTAGCATCAGCAAAATGAAAAGTAATACACCAGACACACACACTTAAAGAGGAACTATTGTGCTCATTTTCAGGTGCATACTTGTATTTGGGGTTTCTACTAGAACATGTTTACATGCTTTGATGTTCAAAACACGCTTTATTTTTCTCATACCTGCTGTGCTGCAGCACCTCTTTTCACCCTCGCTCTGTTTGAGCTCCTGTTCTCCCCCAGCCCGTTCTCATTCCCAGGGCATCAAATACCGAAGCTTTGTCACGGCGTTTGGTACCGCTGCTCACGGCACCTTTTAGCACCAGCATGGAAACACATGGGGCGTTCCATTAACTATAATGTAAACCCATCCGCAGCAACAGTAAACGCTGGTGACGTAGTTTAAAGAGCGAAATAGCCACACCGGATGGGTGGGAGGGAAGCTGAATGGGTCCAACAAACACAAGGCTTTCATCCAGGAGACTGCTGTTTGTGTACCGTGCGTCACGTTACAATCAGCTGTTCGTTCGTGTCCCGTGTTCACAACGTTCAGTGTCATTTTCACTGTACAAACGTAGTAGTTTTAAGCCCAACCATGTAGTTCTTTTCTAAACCTTACTATAGTGGTTTTATTGCCTAAACCTAAAGTGACGCCAAGGGGAACTATGGTGGTTTTGATGTCGAAAATAAAGTGACGTCTCGGGCATGACAAAGCGGCGGTACGTGACGAGTTGGGATGAGAATGTGTTGCCCCTCTCCTGAAAAGCCCAGTCTACTCTGATTGGTCAGCTGAACCAAACTCTTCGGACTCTGCTCTAACTTGCTTTGTTTGAGGGCGTGCCAAACTAGCTGCTAGGCAGGTATTATGCAAATGTGTTACTTGGTGACATCACCACATTACAGAAGAAAAAGGCGGGACTTCAATCAAAGCATTTCAGGCAGTTCAGGAGCAGTGTTTCTGTGAGGGAGAGTAACTGTCTTTGGCGTTGACTTTGTACTTTGTAACTTTGCAGACCTTTTACATGCACAGAAAACTATGTAACGCACTAAAGGAGAGGGGGGAAAAGGCATAAAACCATAATAGGTCCTCTTTAATCTCAATGTCACAATATTTATGTCATCTCAGTTGTCTCTGGCTACTCACATGCAGCAGCGTTGGTAAAGTAAGCCACTTGTTAGTCAGTCAGCGCACAAGATGCCAGACTCTGTGAGGAGGTAAGGAAATCTGGGCTGAAACAAAACGTAAACACTGAAATGATAAGTGATTTAACCTCTTGTTTTGTTTGGAGGCTTCCACTCCACTGCTCTCCTAGTTTCTTCCATTGCAGCTCTCTCTCTCTCTCTCTCTCTCTCTCTCTCTCTCTCTCTTCTTCCTCGCTTTGCCCCTTCCTTGCCTCCTCTCAGTCCTTTTTGAGTGCAGTGAGGCATGATGGGCTGTTTCAGGGGGTCATGCTGCCATGGAGATGCTTAGCCAGATACAGGTCGAAGGCGTCTGAGGCGTTTTCTTTCATTTCTTTTTTTCTCTTCCAGGCTGAGGGAGCAGAATAAAAAGCAGCCCAGATCAGACAGAGAGGGCAAATGAGGAAGAGAGGGCTTCAGTAATGCATAACGCTGAGGTAAAGGGGGGACAGGACAAGCAGGAAAACTGGTCCAGTAATGAAGGGAAGGAGTAATGGAGCAGTTGGCAGAACAGATGGGGCGGTAGATAAGTTCAAGTGAGGGTGATGGGCGTGGGGTGTCGGGGTGGGAAGGAATGCGATCGTGGTTTCCAGACCTGTTTTGTTTCATAATACTGTAACTAAGGAGACACGTTTTTCATTCCTGAGCAACGTATATGCCTGTGCTTGTGTGACAGGTTCTTGTCTATCTGTGTGTGCCGCGCTCCTTGTTATTGTCTTGTGTTGAGGTGTGTGTGACTGAGGTAGGCCGCTCCGCCGAGCTGAGCTTACACACCCTGTCAAACATGACATCTCGTTTACACTGCGACTGTGGCGTCCTCCCCGCTAGCCCTTTGGCCCTGTAATGGAAATGAATGGGGGGTCGACAAGCTGAGGCACATTCTGTGTGTTCAGATTACTGAGGTGCAGGCAGAAGGGCCTCACTATTTACACTGCTCTGGCTGTGCACACAGTAGGAACAGTAGCCCGGCACTGTGGTCATTTAGTATTTGAACTCTTATCTCAACAGGTGAAAGCCATTACTGTCCACACGCCTCACTGTGAAAGAAACCCACTTTCTCCCTCTGTCTCATGCTTAACTTTGGGGAATTCCTCAATAAGATTTTTATAAAATTGGATTGGTGCAAAAACAGCAGGGCGGATGCGAGGGAGGGCTGATCCAGATCAACACACAGCGTGTGGCGGAAGGCACATAGCTCACCTGCATATCTGTTCATGTCTGTGGAAAGGACACTTATATCACTTACACTTGTATTAGGCAAGTCATAGCCCAGTCAACACACTGACACACTGACAGCTGTTGTTACCTGTTGGTCTTGAGTTTGTCATGTTATGATTTGAGCATATTCTTTATGCTAAATGCAGTACCTGTGAGGGTTTCTGGACATTATTCATCATTGTTTTGTGTCGTTAATTGATTTCCAATAATAAATATATACATACATTAGCATAAAGCAAACATATTTGCTCACTCCCATGTTGATAAGAGTATTAAATACTTGACAAATCTCCCTTTAAGGTACATTTTGAACAGATAAAAAATTTGATTAATTTGCGATTAACTATGGACAATCATGCGATTAATTAATACATTTTTTTATGCAATCTGAACAGTGGATCTGCATTTTACAGTCCCCGTAACTTCCAACATCATAGCATTACTTTTTATGCAATCAGAGCTGCTGTCTGTTACGAATCTTTGCCAGTAAACTATTAATTAAAAATCAATACTGTTTTTCGAGACTCGATACAGTATCACAAAACATATCGCGATACTCAAATGTACTGATATCTCCTTACAATCCAACTTTTGATGGAGATGCCTATTTTTGTTTACTATCAAATAAAAGCTGCTTAACGCTGTGAACTGATTCAACTGTGAACAGGAAGAGAACTTTCCTTGCGAATTAATTTTTTGTTAAGTAAGAGCTTTTCGCTGCAGGTCTCCGAGGCATTACAGACGTAGTCTCTGGAACTCTGCTGGCCTCTTATCCCGCTGTAGACCAATTCTTAATAGAATTAAAAAGGATTAATGCGCTCTTTAGTATGCTCAAATTCAGGCTTGCTCTCCCAGCCCGAACTGTTATGCATATTTCTAAATCTCCCATAGTAATTACTCAGTGAATACACTAGCTGCAGCCATTAGGACTGCAAGTGGGCACATTGTGTCCCGATATGAGTCTGTGAAAGGCATTACTTTGCATGTTCCTGGTTAGATAAATCTTCTTGCTTCCCCCGTCTTCTCTCTCTCTCTCTGCTCCTCAGGGATTAGGATATTTCAATAAAGCCACGTTGGCTCATTGAATAAGCAAAGAGATCAACCGCAACACTGACGTACAAAGAACTGACGGGGCCTACAGGTGGATAGCAGGGTTGCAGTCACTGCCAAATGTGGAAACCTTGTTGTGTTTGTGTGGGTGGGTGATGTTTGTGCATTTCTTCACATACACAACAGTAAACACATACCTAATTTATCAGTCCAGCACATATGGCATGTTCAGATGAGATGGTACACCTAGACATACTATCTGATGAGGACAGTTTCATTGTGCTATCTGATGAGGATAGCATCACTTAGCAAATCAAAGCAGTGCTGTACTCCCCCACACACATACATACATACTATTCTGGTCAACCGAGGCTGCAGAGTATTTTTCGAAGGTAAGTGTTGAAGCTTATATGAATTACTAATGAGTTGTAGAGGAACACTGTGTGAACATGTATAAGAGTGCGATTAAATTCCTCCCTGTAATTCTCAGAAATGTCTGTTACAAGATTAAAAATAGCATAGATTTATAGAACACACTTCTCTAAGAAGTTAATTTCCTGTCAGCGTTTTAAAAGAACAATCAAACGTTTTATGACTGCTCAGGGCTGAACATTTCATTGGCAGAGAAATGATATTTCCTTAGGTTTGTTGAAATGCAACCATGCCTCTCACTAGCCTCGTATAAACCAAGGTTGCATCTGAAATTCCATACTTACTTGCTATTTAGTACGCTAAAACACTATGTGAGATTGCTTAGTACGAAACCTTATGGTGCCTTCACTCTTGAGCTTGTGTTTACAACATGGGAAGTCATGTACACAATATGCTTGGCGTTCAAGTGGTTAAATAGTGAGAACACCGCTGCTAAGCAACGGCAATATTAACGTTACTGTCGGCGTCTAGAAGCCACAGAGGCTAACAATTTATTTAGCAAGTGTGTAACATAATGCAGGAAATGCAAAGGCATAACGACAGAGGAAAAAGATGAGGCCGTTGGGAATATCAACATTTTCCTCAGACATATTATAAAATTCCGAAGAAAAAACAATATACAAATAAAATTACAATATCTTAAATTATTATGCACCGAAAAATGAACTTCCATGGCCTCTGCCATTTCTGACAACGTCAACAGACACAGGACTTTCAGAAACTTTCAACTTATTATTATATTACAGAATGCAACGCTGGACACTATGGCGGCATAAATATCCCACAATGCAATGTGGTAGTGAAAACAACGTTCATAACAGACGTTGACAGACAGCTCTGTGACATCAAAAATGCTTCGATTTAAGTGTAAGTCACTTTGCTACAGGCGTAATATATATTTGAAATAAATTCAGACTTTGATTCTCACAAATCATCATTTTGGTCACATGAGGTTGGTATGGGTTACCATGGTTACAACCAGCAAGGAGGCACTCAAGAAGTGACAAGGTAAATTGCTTCTCAGCGCGTCCAAAAGGATACATACTACTGTTTATTCACACAAAAGTAAGTTGAACGATAGTACACATATTGAGTATGTAGTGCATAGTACGCGATTTCAGACGCAGCCCGTTTCACAGGTGTAAACATTCAGCTGACAGGAAGTAAACATGGACCCAAGCTCTTGCCTAGCAATGCAGTTCCGTTGAAACAGTCTATAGCCGGTTATGTCAAACAGCAAATTGAGCAGAAAACATGCCACTATTTACCATCTTAGAGGTCATATTGTCTTTGCGAGGGAGAGGTGTTACGAAAGTATACCACACAATGGAAAAGGTTACCTGATAAGACCTGGCGCCACAACGTGTGGTGTGTTTATTTTAGTGTCAAGCTGAATGTTTCAGGGTAGGGTGACCTTAGCTACCTGCAGCTTCTCTCTGTTGAGCACGAGGTGTGTTCAGACAATGATCCGACTCTTCCTGTCACCTGTGAAACAAACCAGAAGAAGAACACGTTTAAATAAAAGTGACGGTTAAAGATTTGCCCCAGAATCATAACAAACTAGTTGGACTTTGACATAACAGTCTTTGATAAAACCGGCTTATCTACCAGAACCTAGACAAGACACGTTGTCGATAGAGATACCAAACCACTTTGTTTATATTGGGCTGAAGGATGAGAGATGTCGAGTGTGTGTGTGTGTGTGTGTGTGTGTGTGTGTGTGTGTGTGTGCTCCATAACCTGCAGGCTGCTGAGGGCAGACTGGAATGCAAAAACAAGATCTTTGGGAATAAAAACAATAGTGAGGTGTCAGTGACAACTGCGCTGGGAGAGGTGGGAGGACGATCCAGGGCTCCAAGGTCAACAAGCTGAGCCTCCTGCAGCACACGCAGTCACATGTAGTGGTAATGTAATAGTGACATGACACTCTGCCCGTGTTAATACAAGCCGGGGGAGTCATGAAAACAGCCCATTCATCACTTAAGCAACCCACAGTATTACTCAAGAGAACCTCATAAAGTTGGATGTATACAACTGACCTCAGCGCTTACTCTGGAGCTCATAAGTGATACATCTTGAGAAAACACATCTCCTATGTGTATAAAACATTTTGAGTCAGTGTATATGGAATCTTTTATTGGATTTAAATAAGATAAGATAAGATAAGATAAGATAAGATAAGATAAGATAAGATGAGATAAGATAAAATATACTTTTATTGTCCCCGTGAGGAATTTTTTCCTACTGCAGTTACAAACACTAAATTAAAAAAGCATCAACAACAATAATAAACGATTCCACACAAGACAGGGAACAATTTCACAGAAACAGATGTTTCAACACATACACAGTCCACGTTCATATATGGCACATATAATCACACACACCATGGCAGGTATTGCACCCAGGTAGTGCACTGCACCTTCTACCATCTTGCCCATATTGCACAGACAATAGCCCAATATTACACAGATGCAACGTATTGCACTGTCCCTATTTAACATATTGCACTGTCTAACCATATTGCACTGTCCCTATTTAACATATTGCACTGTCTAACCATATTGCACTGTCCCTATTTAACATATTGCACTGTCTAACCATATTGCACTGTCCCTATTTAACATATTGCACTGTCTAACCATATTGCACTGTCCTTATGATAGCTTTATGTTACGAGTTGTTGAGAAGTTTAATAAACATTGGCATGAAGGAATGTTTGTAACGGTTCAATCTGCACCGTGGAACTCTATATCTCCTGTCGGAAGGTACAAGTTGGTACTCCTGGTGTAAGATGTGAGTTGGGTCTGACACAATTTTCTGTGCCTGTCTGATGACAGACTGCTCATAAATCATTTGGAGGGTATAAGGTGGTTTTTGATCCCCATAATCTTCATGGCAGTCTGCAACCATATTAATAGTTTTAATCCACAGAAGACAATCCTACAAATATTTCACCGCCCACAAACATGTATTTTAGTATTTATGTTGTGTAAAAGTCACATCCACACAAATACAGGGCGAGTGTCAATCACGATCCTATGCCCCGCCCCCCTTAGTTACTGTTGCTACGCCCCCTTAGTTACTGTTGCTACGCCGGACAACCTTGACCAAGAGAAAGATGGCTACGATGACAAACTTCACTCAGGTAACTTTGGGATGCTAGACATCGTGTAAATCAACATTAATAACACCAAAAGTTACTTCGGAGCGACATGTAGAGATAATATAAACAAAGGAACGAAGTCAGACGAAATCATGCAGTCAGAGCTCCAACAGAAAGTGGAGAGCTCCAATGCTAACGATTAGCATAATAAGCAATTAGCATAAGTGCTAGAGATTAGCATAAGCCAGGGGTCAGCAACATGCGGCTCTTCAGCTCCTCTCCAGTGGCTCCCTGTGGATTTATAGAAATGGAAATGAATAACTGTTTTTTGAGGAGTATTAGGGCCACATTGAGGAAAAAAAATAAATCTGAGATTTCGAGAATAAAGTCATAATATTATAAATGTCATGTTCTGGCTGTGCCAGTCTTTATTAGTTATGTTTATGTGATTTTGGTTTGTGTTTGGCTTCTTTTATATTCTTATTCCAGTTTCCTGTTTTATTTTGTAATTCACTCCTCCTGTGTCTTGTCTGGTTTTACTTCCCTCCTTTGTTTGTTTTCCCGCCTTTTGTTGATTGTCTGCCCCGCCCTGATTTGTTTCACCTATGTGTAATCATGTCTTGTATTTAAGCCTGTGTGTTCCCCTCTGTCCTTGTCGGTTCGTTTGTCTTTCCAGCCCCGTCTTCCTTGTCCTACATGTTACCTGTTACCTCCTGCTCTGATCCTCGTGTTTCCCTGGTTAGTGATTTTTGGTTTTGGTCCTCTGTTTGGTTTTTGTTGTTTGTTTCTATTTTGTTCTTTTGTACTTTGTTCCCCTCCCTGCCTTTTGTTGTTTTGGATTTCTCAGCTTTGTATTATTAAAGCTCGCTTTTATTTCAACTATTTTCCTGCCTGTTACTCTGCATTTGGGTTCCATGTTAAATTCACCCCACACCGTGACACCACGTTCATATATGGCACATATAATCTCACACACACCATGGCAGGTATTGCACCCAGGTAGTGCACTGCACCTTCTACCATCTTGCCCATATTGCACAGACAATAGCCCAATATTACACAGATGCAACGTATTGCACTGTCCCTATTTAACATATTGCACTGTCTAACCATATTGCACTGTCCCTATTTAACATATTGCACTGTCTAACCATATTGCACTGTCCCTATTTAACATATTGCACTGTCTAACCATATTGCACTGTCCCTATTTAACATATTGCACTGTCTAACCATATTGCACTGTCCTTATGATAGCTTTATGTTACGAGTTGTTGAGAAGTTTAATAGACATCGGCAAGAATGAATGTTTGTAACGGTTAAATCTGCACCGTGGGACTCTATATCTCCTGTCGGAAGGTACAAGTTGGTACTCCTGGTGTAAGATGTGAGTTGGGTCTGACACAATTTTCTGTGCCTGTCTGATGACAGACTGCTCATAAATCATTTGGAGGGTATAGGGTGGTTTTTGATCCCCATAATCTTCATGGCAGTCTGCAACCATATTAATAGTTTTAATCCACAGAAGACAATCCTACAAATATTTCACTGCCCACAAACATGTATTTTAGTATTTATGTTGTGTAAAAGTCACATCCACACAAATACAGGGCGAGTGTCAATCACGATCCTATGCCCCGCCCCCCTTAGTTACTGTTGCTACGCCCCCTTAGTTACTGTTGCTACGCCGGACAACCTTGACCAAGAGAAAGATGGCTACGATGACAAACTTCACTCAGGTAACTTTGGGATGCTAGACATCGTGTAAATCAACATTAATAACACCAAAAGTTACTTCGGGGCGACATGTAGAGATAATATAAACAAAGGAACGAAGTCAGATGAAATCATGCAGTTGGAGCTTCAACAGAAAAGTGGAGAGCTCCAATGCTAGCGGTTAGCATAAGTGCTAGAGATTAGCATAAGCCAGGGGTCAGCAACATGCGGCTCTTCAGCTCCTCTCCAGTGGCTCCCTGTGGATTTATAGAAATGGAAATGAATAACTGTTTTTTGAGGAGTATTAGGGCCACATTGAGGAAAAAAAATAAATCTGAGATTTCGAGAATAAAGTCATAATATTATAAATTAGTAATTTTACGTGTTATTTTCTTTTTTTTCTTGTAAAGTTATGACTTTATTCTCGTAATATTACAAATTTTTTTCTTGTAAAGTTATGACTTTATTCTCGTAATATTACAACGTTTTTTCTCGTAAAGTTTTGACTTTATTTTCGTAATATTACGACTTCCATTCATTAAGTTCTGACTTTATTTTCGTTATATTACGACTTTTTTCTCGTAAAGTTCTGACTTTATTTTTGTAATATTACGACATTTTTTCTTGTAAAGTTATGACTTTATTCTCGTAATATTACAACGTTTTTTCTCGTAAAGTTTTGACTTTATTATCGTAATATTACGACTTCCATTCGTTAAGTTCTGACTTTATTCTCGTAATGTTACGACTTTTTTTCTTGGAAAGTTATGACTTTATTTTTTTAATATCACAAAAAAAATTCTCGTTAAGTTATGACTTTATTTTCGTAATATTACGACTTTTTCTCATAATATGACGATTTTTTTTCTCGTTAAGTTATGATTTTATTCTGGTAATCTCAGATTTTTTTCCCCTCAATGTGGCCCTCATACTCCGTAGTACATTTGCACTTTGGCCCTCACTGCATTAGACTTATATACTATATACTTAGACTATAAACTGTGTTACCTTCATCACAATGCTCAAATGTTTTGTGGCTCCAGACAGATTTCTTTTTTTTTCTTTGCCTAAATGGCTCTTTTGATAGTAAAGGTTGCTGACCCCTGCGTTAGGCTATAAACAAACTGCAAAAGTTGCATAGTCTTGCTTAAAATTCTCCATAGTTTACCTTGTCTCCTTCTTGACGTATACGGCTTGTTGGCTAATGTGTGTATAACATAGTATAAATATGTGTGTAAGAGGGGGCATGTAAGAGTTTATAGTACAGTACTGTGTGTGGGAGAGTAAAGTGCATGGTGTATGTGCCAGACATTGATGCAGAGTGTGTCTGTGATAGTGAGGATGGTACTCTCTGTGCAGCGCTGCTCCTAATTACAGTCCTCCCCAGGAACCAGCTTGAATAACATGGAGAATTAAATAACCTGAGGTGCTGAGGTCACACTTACAACACCGCAGTACATCAGAGAGCCATTGAAACGTGCTCGTTGGAGTTAACTGTTAAATACAGTCACTTTCTGCTGCTGTACGCTTTTCTGCATGTAAGTGTGATGACAGCGTAGAACCAATAGTTTAATGAGCATGCACACAGCAGGCACCTGACAATATTCCTGTAATTCATGATTATGAATGTGGTGAACAAGTGAGTAATTTGTGTGTGTAATGCTGATCCACTAACATCACTTGCCACGGAGAGCTTGTGTAATTGGTAGATAGAGGGCAGTAAGTACAGTGCAGTAAGTCGTTTTTATTATCTTTAACAACAATGGTTACTCATTATTAAATGTGTTGCACATGCTCGTCTTTTTGTATTACATGTCTCTTAGTATGTCTTAAAACAAATTATCTTTTTCCTGACACTATTGGGCAACAGGTGGCCTACAACAGCTTTTTATGATGTGTTGTTTACAGTCATTCGGTGAATTGTTGAACAATGTCAGTCTGACAGTCACGGCTGCTGGCTCCATTGTTATTAGTGCTAACCCTGGGGGGTGAGTTATGGTTACCTCTGTCCTGTAATTATGTTTCTCCTTCCCCTTGGTTGTGGTGACAGATGATGCCGGCAGTGGAAAAGCCGGCGAAGGAAACCTCCTGTTGGAAGATGAGGAATGATGGCAGTGACAGGGAGACAATCCCAGGCCCGGAACCACAGATGTACCTATCTGTCTAGACACTAAACAGCTGTCCTCACATACTGCTCCCACACTGCTTAAAAAGCACCACAAGTCAGTAACCATGTCAAAAAAAAATTATGAAGTAATGCAACTTGTTTACAGTGCAAATCAGTTTTTTTAATGAACATTATTGAATTGAACGCCATTATGTCAGCCTTGTATCAAGACTGGAGGGGGAAATTGTCGCACACAATAGGCCTTTTTTGCAGCAGCAGATATTTTGACTTTTCATGGCAATAAAATCACAGATCGCAGGAACAAATAATCTTATAACTACAGTTGGTAACTTTAATACAAATATTTTTTTGTCATATTTGCTCAAACTGCTGCTATATCCTGACAGTAGTGTAATGAGACTTTTAATCTGTGAAAAAATCTTGTTCCTCTTTGTCCTCCTAATGCTCCTAATAGCATTTGCAAGATTCCACCACGCCCGAAGGAAAACAACATCTCAGAGCCGAGGAGTCTCAAACGTAGCTGTCAATCACTGCTCATGAACTCCGTTTATGCCGTGTTCACACTGCACGACTTAAACCCTGATTTTCCACTTTGCAACGGTTTTTAGAGCTCCCCGACAAAAGCCCCAAATCAGAGGTGAATCTGCGTTGGCTCAGCGCTCGCACATCGGTGCTCGAGCGTCATGTGTGAACTGTTCAAAGACGACAGCCTAGAGGCTTGCTGGCATATCACAGACGCATTCCAGATATCTAGCATGCTAAATATCTAGACCTGTCGGGGAGTCTGTCAGGGAGCTACAACCAATGATAGCGTGAGACACAGGTTGAGGGGAAACCTGGGGGAGGCGGGGTTGCCTGTAACAATGGGAACTTACTGTATGTGTTGCATTTGCAACACGGAGCAAAGTTGTTGTTGCACCGAGGGTGTTGGATGTTTGCATGAATAAACATAACACAAGACCGGTCAGTCATGTAGTGTGAAAACCACAACGACTTAAAGACTCACGATTACAAGACAGCAAGTTGTGTAGTGTGAACAATACAGCAATCTAACGACTTTTAAAGTTTAAAGTTGTAGTTTTAACTTGGCTTTAACTGTAAAATGAGAAAATATGTGATTCGGCCGCCATGTTGAAAACAGTCGAGCCAAAACCAAGCACATTTGAGGAGAGAAATAGGCATTACAGTAACTCACTAAGTAGTCTTGTTGCCTAAACCTAACTAAGTTGTTTCCTGTGAAGATGGAAGTTTATTTTGAAAAGACTGGAGCGGAAATTGACTCGTGCGTCACAAAAAAAATGAGGAATAACGTTTCGTAAGATATCATACGAACCGTTGTATGAGGATACGTGCACTCGAACACCTGTATGGCACGCAGCCATGTTAGTGTTACTAATTCCACCGGTGCTTTTCATGCTATTACATGTCCATATTTCTGCTGTGGAAATGGTCCATTTGTGCATCCATATTAATTAAGTGTGTTGACATGTACATTTCTTGCAGTGTGCTGCTCCCCTGCTCCGTTCTCCTCTCTGCAATTTTTCAGGTGAGTGCCTGATCGCCTCACTGATCCGCAGCACAACCAAACACAAGGCTTTGTTTATTTAACAATAGGGCTCAGCCAAGTGTGAACAGCTACAGACGGGCTGCCTTAACAAAACATGACAGTGATAGACACACTGATTTAACTGACATTTTACAGCGCTGCAGCACCTCCTCATTTATAAATCCCTGTCCCCCTAACACTCCTGTCATGTTGTCATCGCTGCAGGTGAGACTGTTGGATTCTGACAGAGAGCAGCTTATAAACAAAATCAACCAAAAGGGCAGTTTGGTGGGAATTTCTTGCATTCTTTCTCATGAGTGAGCAGTGCATGCCGGTGCTTGTACATGTAGACTGTGTCAGAACAAATGGTGGCGCGTGTGAGTTGTATTGTATGTGTGTGTGTGTGTGTGTGTATTTTGACGTGTGAAGCTACAGAAATAACAGAGGGCACGGTATAAAAATCCTGATTGTTTCTGAGGGATTATCCTTCACAATGCAGGGCTTTATCAGAGGGCCTGGACCGCTGTAACAAGACACGCTCGCCCTGGGTTCGCCCAGCCAAATACTGAGACTTACGCCAGCAAGGAATCACAGGGAGGGGGGGAATAAATGAAGAGAGTAAGAAAAGAAAAGCAAAGGGGGGGAGACGATGGCGAAGGAGTGCAAAGAGCAGAGAGAGGGAGGAAGAAGAAAAGTGGAGTGAGAGGGGAAAGTGAGAGAGAGAGTAAAATGTAGAGAGAAGTTGAACAAGTTTAACTGGAGGCCATGCTTCAAACAGAGAGGTTTGTTTTCTGACAGAGATCCCTCTCAGGAGATTGAGCTGGAAAACAGATTAATAGAGGCTGTCCAAGTTGCTCTCTGATATTGCACAACATGTGCCTCAGCAGCATGTGAATAAGAGCTGCTCTGACGTGGCTGTTTGTGCGTTATAGCCTATAATGTATAAGATGCAGCCTTTATATTCAAACAATGTACAGGCAAGGGTTGGTCTGTTTGCAGAAATCTTTCATGTTTGGCTCCTTGGACGAGAGGTGTTTTTGATTGGGTTGTTTTATTTGCTTCCTTTTTATAAGGCTTTCTCAGCAGGATCAGGTTGCCGTGCCCAGGCTGACCAAACTCTGTAAAGGGGGGCTGTGGTTTTGGAAATGAGGGGGGAGAGTTGGCCGCTATGGAAGGGGCTTTAATATGTGTGTAGGAGGTGTGGGTGTACATGTTATTGTGTGAGGCCCTGTGACTTCATATATTCATATATTCCCATGACACCTCCACTCCTAGCACTCATGAAGAATATTCTTTCAGACTCGCTAATTCACTTTTATGAGCTGTTCATTTCTTTGGTATGTGAGCGCCATAATGTAACCACGTAGCGTGATTGAATGTTTATGTATTACAGCGCTATCCAGTGGGTGCAAACCTCAGATGAATGTGATTACTGTGTACATATTTCTCTATATGTGAGTATGTGTGTTGGTGTGCTTCCTGTACTGGCAGCGTGTCGATGTCCCTTTTGTGATGTTCAACCTGTGCCAATTTCAGGCTTCATGCTGAGCCGATTGGACGGGCCAAAGTGTCTGTAAAGCTGAGAACACAGACGAAGGCCACCAGTTGCGTCGCCTCACGTCGCATTTGTCCTAGCCTAAAAGTTGCACTCGAACACACCGCAAAGACTACAGCTGACGGCCAGTTAGCACGTACGTTCTGGGCCTGCATGAGATGAAATAACTCTCCCTACCAGCAGGTCGCGGTAGTCTGTATTCGTCATTCAAAAAGGGAAACCGGAAGACCGAGGACTGCGGATATACAAGCCGTTGTTATGATACGTACATGAAATACAGCGGCGTTTGCCGACCATTTTCACACCACTCTCGCTCACCACTTAGCTTCATTCCAGATGGCCATGTCACTGTGAGAATATCCGTGTATTTCATCTCAAGTAGGCGCAGAACGTACGTGGTAGTTGGCCGTTGGCTGTAGTCTTTGCGGTGTGTTCGAGTGCAACTTCTTGGCGAACAAAGGCGACGTAAGACGACACAAGGGTTGGCCATTGTCGCCGCTAGTTCTTTGATGTCTGTTTGGTGTGTCTTGGCCTTAACAGTCCCAGCACGACTTGCTGTTCTCTAAACTCACTTCTCCTTTGGTCTTGCACTTCGAATGAGGGATTATGCTTATTACCATTTTACTTGAAAGCACCACTGACTGGAAGCTTTTCCTAGCCACGGTTCAATCACTTCTAAGGTTTGGGGTTCAGGGAAAATGCCATGTAATTGCCTGTGCTGTTGCTCTCTGGTTGAATAATATAATTTGTTATCTCTAGAGAAAGTCTACTTACTGTCAGGGTGTGAACTGTTTTCTTAAAAGGAGTCACTCCTGGCCTGTGTATGCAGTTTAGGTTGCGGCCGACTTTCTACCGGGAGTATTTAGAAACCATTGTCGAGCTACGCAAACTCAAGCCAAGCAGGGTACCGACTGAGAAGCCAGGACTATTGTTTCAGAGCTACTCAGGATTCTCAGGGTGTTGCTTTGCCTTAGCTTTGACTCCACAACTCACACGCTCTGAATGGTGCACCCAGTTTTTGTTCATAATGGTGAATTGTACAAACTGTATGGGGGTTAATTTACCTCTGTCCTCCTTTTGTACGTAAAACAAATCTTATAAACGCCAGAGCCACCTTTCAAGCTCTTAGAGTTTCATCCACACATGGGCAGAGAATGAGTGATTGAGGGGGTGGCGGTGGGAGGGGAAGAGAGCTGTTTATCTCTCATCGCTGCTCTTATGAGCGGAACAAGAAGGGAAGAGTTGAGACAGATGGGGAGAGGACTCAAAAGCAGCAGAATTGTAATTATTTACCCTAAAAGTCCTGTTTAGACTGGCTGGAATTTAACTCCTTCTTCTAGATGCGTAGTGTTTGTGGGGGTGTGGGTCGTGGGACATGCATGCTCAGAGCTTTGTGTGTGTTTTCAGCCAGTCCTGCGTCATCGCTGCTCTCCTCTGTTTATGCAGGGGGCTCAGTGGATACGTAGAGGGATGGTAGGATATCCAAGCCTCACACTGTCACTTGATATCTATGGAAAATAGATCAGATGATTGGGACAAGTCCACTTCCACACAGCTTCCCACCAGCAGAGCTGAGCCAAGTCCGTTTACTCTCTCATTAATGGCCTGTTGTCATGCTGTCGTTTTTATTCAGTACGTTGGCGTCGCCAAGTAGTGATGAAGCGCTCAAGAATGATGCAAACTCAAACTGGTTAGTCACGCCAAATTGCTTGGCCAATGTGATCGTTATGGTTAAGATGGAAACTTGAGAGTGTGTTTTGGGGATATTTTTTTGCTCACTATGCTGGTGGACTATAGAGTGTTGCAGAAATGACATATTTGTGTATGCCAACCAGGAAGTTAGCATCGCCCTGGTTCCCTCAACAAAAAGCCAACGGGATTTTTCCATTGGGGTTTGGATTATTGCAGAAAATAAGCTCTGTGGCAAACAAACGTTTATAACACTTACACATTTTGTTCAGCAAAATAATCTTCACAAATGAACACCCCTTTTATGATTTTTGAAGTCTGAATGCAATCGCCAGATGTAAAAAGCTAACGTTAGGCTCTAAACAAACTACAACATGGTTGCATGAACGCGAGTGAACACAAAGTGAACACAACGAGGCTGTAAAGGCGGAAGAGTCAGCGTGATGATGTTTAGTAGTCTCATTTATCCACTTGTTAGCAACCGCCCTTTTTAAGACACATGAAGGCTTCAAATTTCACGAGTGGGATATTTACTGACGTATTTTAGTTTGTTGAACAAAACGTTAAAATCTCTTCAGCTTGTGTTAACCACAGACCTTATTTCAGGCATTTAACTAAAAACCCATTGACTTCCATATGAGGGAACCGGAAGTGCTAAAATGCTAACTTTTTAAGACTCATACCTGTTGCACTCCCCAGGGCGATGCTACCTTCCTGGTTGGCCTACAAAAATACGTCATCCCTGGATCACTTTATTTGGCTTAATTGTTATCAGTTGTCCTGTACTGTTATCGTTATGCATTGGATATAATATGAAATATCCACAAAATATGTCACTTAGTCAGAGGTCCTCAGTTTACTCAATGATAGAAATGGGGTCCTTTAAGGGGAACCACTGGACTATCGCAATGTAAGAGAGACAGGGAAGGGCAAAGGAGAGGCAGAAAGGAAGTAGTGAAGAGATAGAGAGGCCCATATTGAGTGACACAGACGACGCTCTGTGTTTTCTCGGTGGACCAGAGAAGATGCAGTGTAAATGAAGCGTGCTGCAGCATGGCGGCTTCTGCTTTATCCTTGCACTGTGTGTGTGTGTGTGTGTGAGAAAGGGAAATGACAGAGGGCCTCTTTGAGTACTCTGTGCTCTGTCCTCTCATGGTTAGGATATGTAGGGAGGACGAGTGCAATCCTCTGTCCACGACCCATCCCCAAAGATAACAGGAGGATATACGCAGCACAACATGGATAAATACAAATGATCCTGCCACAATACAGAATCCATGCTGGGCTTCAGGATGTGCTTAACTAATGTCACATCTGTTTCATTGTTTTTAAATCTAGACTGGAATTAAGACCGTGTGGTGATGTTGTGTCTCTTCACAGCAGTCTGAAGAGGGCAGTGTGTCCAATGTGTGTCTCTGACCCGTAGGACAAGGGCCTCCCCTTGTGTTGGCTGTGCTAAACTACAAATCTGGCATATTTGCAATAGTTCAACCAACAAGACATGAGGTTAGAAACTTCAAGTAATTAATTCATAACAGAGGATAATTTGGCATAAAACCCTGGCACCGTCCCAGATAACTTGAATGATGCCAGTAGGGGTAAAATGATAATCACGATTATTTTGATCAATAATGAGATCCGGATTATTCATTGTTTATATTGACAAATTATTTTTATTGTACTTTTATATTTAAATAAACAGAACATCGATTTCACTTCCATGTTGTGCTACATTACTGTTAATGTACAAATATTTGCATCAAAAATAAGATTGTTCCTTATTCACAGTGTATCTCCCAGAGGCAAAATAAATACAATTGTACCAAAACTTTTTACCCAAAATGAAATCAACAGAGCACTGCTTTCACTTTCACGCCGTGCTTCGTCCCTGCGAAATAACAAATTGTTGCATCAAAATAAGACGTAAAATAAGGTTGTTCTTCACCTGAATTCAGTGCGGTTTCATTTTATTATTAACTGGCGAGTAATATACAGTAAATTACTCGATCGCTCCCTGGTGGCTGGCTGTTAGCTTAGGAAGTGCTTGATTTGATATTCAGCGCAGTTTTCTATGAATGGAGCATTTTAAACGTCAATGACACAGGCGATTATGTTCATTTAATTGTGGGAAGCCAAAATTGTGATTGTGATTAATATTTGATTAATTGGGCAGCTTTTTTTTCAGACATTTTTCAGACTTTTTTAACATTTTTCAGACTTTTGAATGACAGCTACCTCCGTTGAATGAACAGCCAATAGGAACGCTCTCTCTCTCTGAAATGACCTGTGATTGGCCAAAGTCTCCCGTCACGGGCTAGATCTTTTTAAAGCCTGAAAACAGCCATGAGGAGGTGCAGAAGTCTAGTTATCTCTCAGAACACTTGAATTACAATATGCTGAAAGCTTATTATGGATTTTTTGCCCAATGATGTCAAAAATGTACAGCCTACTGAAGCTGTAATGTTAATGTTTCTGTGTTGTTGTTTTTACGCCTCCGGGCTTCCCCTGGTAATCGTGGTAACCTTGAGTTTAATGTCTCTAAGACAGGAATTTTGGGTAATTCCCTCAGGCAGACTTTCTCTGCAGATTTACGGAAAGTGTTCATAAAGAGCTCAAAATGTCTGCGAGAGAGCCCTCAAGGACTTGATGATCTGACAGTGAGAGAGTCCTGAACCCTCACGGACTTTAAGAGAACGCACCTGTGAGTCTGTGAGTGTGGACATTAGGATCGGGCTTGATTTTATGGACCTATAGAATGTTTTTTTTTTCTTTTTTATATGAAAATGAGCTTTATTCTACTGTAGTGAAACAGAAAATGTTCCCATATACTCAGAACATTCCCCTGGGTGCTCTTAGTGTCATCTAAAACATATCTCCCTCCTTCATTGGATTTGGGAGAGAGGTGTTCATGTTTACTAATATTTGTTGGATGTTGTCCAGCAGCAAGTCTCGCGAGAAAACTTGTGAGATTTTTTCCTTCAAGAAGCCAGGTCACACTTCCTGCTTCTGTTCCTCCTTGAGACTTGGCGTCTGTTGGCGCGCTCTCCTTTCCTTCGACAAAATGAGTCTTAAAACCTTCCTTACTGGTGTCGTGGTTATGTCATTCTTTATCGGCAAAACACGAGGTAAGAGATGTAGCATTGTAAATGTGCATTTCTCTCCTGTTTTTTCTGTTTTTGTTGGACATTCTTGACTTCCGCTAATCATGGATATGCGGGTGCGGTTATCCTGTTCCTTCTGCTGAGGTTTATAGAGATAAGAGATAAAAGTTTGTTAATGATTCACTGCACATCTGTTGTCTCACAGAATGCCGTCAGATAAACACCTCCTGCAGCGATATACAGACTGGAGAGGGATTCCAGTTCAAACATCGATGTCCTGACGGAAGTGACTTGACAGTGAATGATAATAAGGTATTTTAATTTGCCTTTACACTAAACAGTAGTACCATCGTTTTTTAAAAGGTTTTAAGGTCTTTTACTGTGTATTTTTGAAGAAAGAAAGAGATGGAGAGAGGGGAAGCGGTAAAGAGGAAGTGAAAGTTTGAGGTTTTCAAATAACTCCATGCCAGTGTGTTTTTGCTTTGACTGCAGTGATTCAGGGTACGTTTTTTTTTTTATTATTTCCCCGGCAGACAAAGCTTGCTTTTGCTGTGATTGGCACCGAGAGGAAAAATTATTCGGGTGAAGTGATCCGCTTGGACAACAATTCGGTTGTTACAAGAAAGTGTCGGGACCTTCAAATAGAATGCATTGTTCGTAATGTGAGTCTCCCTTTATTTTAATATATGTTTATATACATTGAATCAATGAAAGACATAAACAGTAAAATCTTCACACTGTACACTCTCACAATATAGACTTTGATTTTGACGGGAAATCTTCAGGGAGAGGAGTCTGTAATAGACATCTGTGACGATTATAAGATTACCGGTAAGGCAATGAGATGTTGTGAATAACTGATTTACTATCTTACATTGCTAATCATGAATATATATATATATATATATCATTCATGTATGATATACTGTACATAAATCTCACCTCTTTACCTTAAACAGAGAAGCTGAAGAATCTTGATCCCAGTTATCCAACAACACCACAGAACCTCACCAGTGAGTGGACGTTTACTCTGATAGTGACATTGTGTTGTTATTCTTGTGCCTCAAAACATTTTTGTTGACAATACCGTTAATTAAATTGCTGTAAAATAACTCAAAGTAATATTTGATGATAACATGTTTGTATTTTGTCTGTCGTCCAGACGGTGTACCAGTCGGTGTAGCAGTCGGTGTAACAGTCGGTGTACTACTGGGTGTACTGGTGCTCTGTGGGATCATTGGGATGCTTTGTTACATTTTTTGGTTTAAGTGAGTTCTATTCTATTTGCAATAACAACTGACTTTTAATGTCATGTACACATTTGCTTACACAGTGTCTTACACAGACTGTTTCTGGACCCCAGTATGCTGAAATATTCAAACACACTATTTTTAGAATAAGCGAAAATAACACATTTATATAGCATGCATAAAACTGCATGATTTTTGCCCCAAACTGCATGTGATGATCATAAATTGGGCATGTCTGTAAAGGGGAGACTCGTGGGTACCCATAGAACCCATTTTCATTCACATATCTTGAGGTCAGAGGTCAGGGGACCCCTTTGAAAATGGCCATGACAGTTTTTCCTCACTAAACTTTGGAACGTTATTTCCTCCTCATTCCTGACAAGCTAACATGACAAGGTTGTTACCAATCAGGGCTGTCAAAGTTATAATAACAATAATAATTCATTTTGACGCCACTAATTTCTTTAATGCATTAACGCAACTTGCAATTTTTAGGTTTTAGCGGGCTCAGTTTTAAAGCTAGAGTGAAGATACTGGCATCATATGAAAAAACCTAGAGAAAACCTAAGGAATCCATTGGTACCAACCATGTCATACTAGCTTGTCGGGAAGGAGGATAAATAACGCTCCAAACTCATACTAGATTCTGGCAAGGAAAAACTGGCCATTTTCAAAGGGGTCCCTTGACCTCTGACCTCAAGATATGTGAATGAAAATGAGTTCTATGGGTACCCACGAGTCTCCCCTTTACAGACGTGCCCACTTTATGATAATCACATGCAGTTTGGGGCAAGTCATAGTCAAGTCAGCACACTGACACACTGACAGCTGTTGTTGCCTGTTGGGCTGCAGTTTGCCATGTTATGATCTGAGCATATTTTTTATGCTAAATGCAGTACCTGTGAGGGTTTCTGGACAATATCTGTAATTGTTTTGTGTTGTTAATTGATTTACAATATTAAATATATACATACATTTTTATAAAGCAGCATATGTGCCCACTCTCATGTTGAAAAATGTGTGATTAATTTACAATTAATCACGATTAATTATTTTAATCGATTAACTGTCCTAGTACCAATAGATTCTGTTTTTTTCCAGTTTCATATGATATCAGTACCTTCAATTCTAGCTCTAAAACTTTGCCTGCCACATTCACTGAAAGACAAGTCGGTTCGGATCGCCAGCAATCCCGCAGGTCTCACATTTACTTAGATAGTGTCTTGTATGGATTCTGAAATGTTTGTTTGTGTTTCTTGTGTCAGGAAGCAGCACGATGGCGCTACAGTTCCTGAGTTTTTAAGATACCTACGGACTTGCTCTTGTCTCAGAAATGAGAGGGGAGAGGCACCAAAAACTGGGTCAGTTTTACTTTTCACATACTTTTCAGTTGGCACTGTTGCACACATAAATACACTTCTGTTATTAAATTTCAATTAGTAAAATTCTCTTCAATGCACATCCACATTAAAGCTGCAGTTGGTAACTTTTAGCAAATATAAAAAGTTATTTTCATAAAACGGTCACTATATCCTGACAGTAGTGCATGAGACAGATAATCTGGGGGAAAAAAAATCATGTTCCTCTGCCTCCTCCTAGTGCTCAACGAAAACAACTAAATGTTTTCAGAAACATCTTGTAGTGTACTGTTTAGCTGTAAATGTGAAAGTTTGTGACCTGGCCACCATGTTGAAAACAGTCGAGCCAAAACCAAGCACCGCCCACCGGGGAGCAAACTTTCTCATTTTACTGCTAAACAGTACACTACAAGATGTTTCTGAAAACATCTGAGGCGAGAAATAGACATTACAGTAACAGAATATTGATTCATATTTGATCAGCGCTGTCTAGTTTGACCGTTTGATCGGAGTTCTCGAGCTTCACAAGCAGTTATAGAGAGCTACAGGAATGAGTCCTAAAACCCGGAAATGAGTCAGCATTTTAGCACTTCTGGTTCCCTCGTCTGGAAGTCAATGGGTTTTTTGAATGGGTTTTTAGTTAGATGCCTGAAATAACCTCTGTGGTTAACACAAGCTGAAGAGATTTTAACATTTTGTTCTACAACATAAAATACATCAGTAAATATCCCACTCGTGAGTTTTGAAGCCTTTATGTGTCTTAAGAACAAGTGGCTAAAGGAGGCTACTAAACGTCATCATGCCGACTCATCCGCCTTTACAGCCTCGTTGTGTTCGTTTATAGCCTAACATTAGATTTTTACTTCTGGCAATTGCATTTACATTTCAAAAATCAAGTATCATAAACGTTTGTTTGCCACAGAGTTTATTTTCTGTAATAATCCAAAAGCCAATGGAAAAATCCCATTGTCTTTTTGTTGAGGGAACCAGGGCGATGCTAACTTCCTGGTTGGCCTACAAAAATTCATCATCCCTGCAGCACTCTATTGACAGCTGACTCTTCGTCTCTGATTGGCTGTTTTCCTTTCAAATTCCATTAGAAACACAGATTTTTCAGATAACCTAGAGCTTTAATGAAAAGTTGGTCTATGGTAAAACAATTTTGCTTGCCAAATGTCGCTCTAGAGGAAAGGTGAATTGGAAACTTCAACAATAATTAGCACACTCCATTCACAACTCATCATTAGGCTAACTCATTTAAACTGGACATTTTCAGTGTTTAAGCACTTTATGTTTGAATGTCCCTTTCAGAGACCCTGAAGGACGTGGAGTCCAGGAGGTCGGAAGTGGTGCTTTGGACACAACTCAACACAACGGTGGCATCGAGTGAGCTAACATTCACAAGCTACTGTCAGCACTCATCAGTGACGTTGAAAACATCCTCATCTTTTCTCTGTCATTACAGGCTGAGTGTGATATCTGCCTCTGATCGAAGGGGTGAAAATGTTATCGAGCAAGATGACACACTGGAAAGTGTTCACAGGTTAGCCTGCCACGTTAACATTAAAAACATACTTGTCAAAACTGTCAAAAGTGTTTTTTAAATAGCAATTTCAAGTCTAGACTGCAATCTGCTCAAAGCTACCGTTGTCTCCATAGTAATGATCCTAAGGCTGTAGGCGAGACTCCTCCATCCTTCAGTCTGAACCACATCTTGAGAAACAAGGGAATCCAGCCGACTGCAAAGTGAGAATGAGAATTGTTTGTGCTTTTGTTTGTGCCTGTAGCCTCTATTTTCCTTTGGGGATTTAGGTGAAGTGTCCCTTTTTAGCTGGGCAGCTACTGAATGAGATTTCTCACAAGAGATCCAGTGCCATTCTTATCTAGTATATGTTTTGCAGCGGAGACATAAGTGCCCCCGACATGAACAGAGCTTCTATTCATCAAGCCGTGAACGGGTAAGCTTTTGGTGCTGGACGGATTGTCAGTGTTTTTATTATAAATGTTTTATTATTATTTAATCAACACTATTATGTAACAGCTATTGTATTTGTCTGCCTCAGGAGCTTGAGGGATGATCCAGGAGGAGTGAACGACAGCAAAGGAAAAGGCAACGTGAGGTAGGTTTGTAGTCGAACAATTTAAATATCATAATAGAGTTGAAGAGACTCATATTTTTACCTTTTTGAATTACATTTATGTCTCTTTAAAAGGAACAGTGTGTAGAAGCTGGCGGTATCTAGCTGTGAGGTTGCAGATTACAACTTCTCCCATGTGTCAAGCGTGTAGGATTGCTACGGTGGCCGACGCGAAAATGCGAATGTAGAGCCAGTTGTTGTAATGCTACATGTCTTCCCATTCATTGTCTTTGTAAGCAGCCGTGCAATGTATTCTGGTACCTATTAATATTATATTCCATTTCTGCCAATAGATCCCGCTAAATGCCACACACTGTTCCTTTAAGAGTGTGTGAGGTGAAAATATGTCCTATTGAAGATTTATATTATTATGTTTAGCCACCAAGAGGTTAATCACTTCTTATTAGTAGTTCAGTATTAAATATGTATTATTAAAATGTATCAAATGTAATTAGTTTACAGAAACCCACAGGTTATGTTATGCTTCTGTTTAATGATGAAAAAATAAAGTAAAGTGGAAACAAATCCACAGTGATAAAATATGATAAAAGCTAGAAAGAGGAGATGCAAACTATCGATGTGCAGGTGAGAGGAAAATAAGCAGCACCAATTTGTAAACACAAAATATACAATTATTTAAACTCCACTTACTATAGCTGACAGAAAAAAAACGATTACTTCCTAGAAATTAACAAAAGCATGTAGTCATCCTGATAAGTCATCAAGATGATCAAATCAAATAAAAATTCTATTTTAAATTTTCTTCAAAAAATGCTCAGATGCAGTTAACAAACGACATAATGAGCTGAAGAACTCACCCTGAGGTTTTTCTCTGCCCGTCTTTTAACTGATGATGGTTATGAATTCTTCTCCAGGATCAGGGAGATGCCCAATGGACGGACTCGCGGTGATCGTGGTCCTGAAGATGATGAGAATGATGAAGGCCAACCACTGATGTCGGACCAGCGGTGAGACTCTGCCTCTCTGTCACTCTGCACTCACAACTGAGCCCAAAAAGAAATCGCTTTTCATTTCCCCGTCTCCTTCATACCATGTTTCATTTTGCCTGTTGCTGCTGTTTGGACAGCTGTCAGGAGTAACTTCATGAACTGCCCCCCCGCCCAATCTGGCCAGTCTGAACTTCAGAGCTCGTCTGATGTCTGCTGGGAAAGTGAGCATTAACCGAGCTTTGCTGTTTCTGTGCCTAGGCTCATGTCTGCGTTTCTTGTTGTTTCTGTCTCCAGAGCTGCCAACCAAGGTTTTGACATGACAGGTGGAGCCGTAGCTTTGGTGGACAAGCGCGGCTTTGACCCAGACCCGGTCAGCAGGTGCTCTACTGCTCCAGTAAGTAGGAAGCTCTCTATATATCCTTTATTATATAGTCTCTGTGAAAATGCTCTTTTATGATGTTTGATTTGGCTATTTGTTTTGTTTGCTGCACAGGACACTGACGTGGAGTCAACATCCAACATGAAGAACTGTAGTATATAGATATACTGACTCATAATAATATTAATAATAGCCTTCTCACAGTCAGGGTATGTGGTACATTTACTGGCAGTTCCTTTGGGATCAAGTCCAGGGCTGCGGTCGAATAGTCTTTTTTGCTTAGGAAGGTTCCTAACCGAGTGAAATGACCCAGAAGTATCTCTATCGAATTCTCTAAATGCTGAGGAAAGGTGCGTCAATGCTTCCTTTATTATCTCCTTTAACATAAGATACACTGGACCATCCTTTACCAAAGGAAAGGAGAGAATAACATCCCACAATTCCTTGCAGCAGCAACATTTAAAGCGACGCAACATTCTGCCGTTCATGAAAACAAACCATATGCTTATCTTGCATATCGTTAACAACCATTTCTTTTCACTTTATTTCTATTTATTTATTTCGAACAAGTAACAAATAAGTAAAAAACAAAACAAGAATAACAAATCAAATGAACAGTAAACATGTAGCAGACTGTCAATTAACAAATAATCAACATCAATAAATATTACTTCCAAGAAGGGAGTAGGAAGTAGTAGACATTTAAGGATTCTACTCCTTCTCTATAACTCGAACAATTAACTCAATATTTATCGTATAAACTTGGGTGACTGGTAGCCTATATTCCTTTTTTTATTTGGATTCCAACCTTGGTAATGAAGTTATATTTTTCCGCGTTAGGTCAGAGAAACCTCTACTATTTGTTGATAAAGTGTTCCAGCAGCAGAAGGACCTGCGGTATCTCTCTTTCACACATGGCTGGTGAAGCAGCCGGTCACTGAAGGAGCTATTTAAGAACGTACGGGGCGAACATGCGCCTTTTGTAGTCCATTTTTGGAATATTGTAGTTTCACCACGGCAGACCCGCGTCACTAACGTCCGCCAGCGTCACATCATAATTACGGAGCCTAGTGTAAGAGCATTCGGATTCTCCTAACACCACGGTTGTCTTTTTCTGAGTGCTTATGAATTCTCCTTCTCATCTTTCCATGACCTCATGACGTCTTCTATCGAGGTCAAGAAAAAGTGGTTAAGAAAAGACATTAGAACGTAATTTTTTGACTTTTCGACCGCAGCCCAGCACTTTCGTTTAATATAATCATTTTCAAATCCCATGATGCTCTGCTCTCTTAATGAGCATGCTGTCTCTTTTCACAATGTTAGAAGATATATTCTCTACAAGCCCTACGTGCCAAATTTTGTGATTACATCTTTAAATCAGTCTGATGACATAAGCGAGATAATCCCGATGGAAATTGGTGTTGTCTATGCGTCACTTTCGGTTTATTCACTGATCACTGATCAGTCAATCAGATGGATCAGATAACATATTAATTTGGGTCATAACATTTAGATGAACATTAGTTATTACAAACAAAACGCTTGTTACTGAGAACATTAAGTGGCTTGACCAAAGTTGGGTGGACCGTAAAACATGTCAGAAAAAGTACCACATACACAACTGTATATAAAAGGCCTATATAATGTATACATAAATATATTATACTATACCTCATTGGAATGTGTGATTTCAATGATATAATGCATTAATTAATTAATTAACTAATTAATTAATTAATGCATAAATTAGGGCTGTCAAAGTTAACGTGATAATAATGCATTAACGCAAATTCCTTTTAATGCCAATAATTTCTTTAACACATACTGGTATCATATGAAACTAGAAAACCCTCAGGAATCCATTGGTACCAACCATGTCATACTAACTTGTCAGGAAGGAGGTTAAATAATGCTCCAAACTTGCGCTAAATTTTGGTGAGGAAAAACTGGCATGGCCATTTTCAAAGGGGTCCCTTGACCTCTGATTTCAAGATATGTGAATGAAAATGGGTTCTATGGGTACCCACAAGTCTCCCCTTTACAGACATGCCCACTTTATGATAATCACATGCAGTTTGGGGCAAGTCATAGTCAAGTCAGCACACTGACACACTGACAGCTGTTGTTGCCTGTTGGCCTTGAGTTTGCCATGTTATGATTTGAGCATATTTTTTATGCTCAATGCAGTACCTGTGAGGGTTTCTGGACAATATTTGTCATTGTTTTTTGTTGGTAATTGATTTCTAATAATAAATATATACATACATTTGCATAAAGAAAGCATATTTGCCAGCTCCCATGTGGATAAGAGTAATAAATACTTGACAAATCTCCCTTTAAGGTACATTTTGAACAGACAAAAAAATGTGTGATTAATTGTGATTAAATATTTTAATTAATTGACAGCCCTAATATAAATGCGATACATAATAAATACATTGTGTATATGTATTAAGTATGCTTTTTATTTTCTTTTTTAATTGTAATTTCTCATTTATCCAATCAGTTATAAGTAAGCCTGCCTTTACTTAATCATCGCTGCATAATCTAGCAAACATGTTTATTCTTATCACCTGAATCACAACACCCTGTTATTTTTTGTTTTGTAACTTAAATGCATTTCACTCTGAATTTGTGAATTCAGAGGTTTTATTGTGATTCTGTATTTTTTCTTTTCTCACTTATGTACTCAGTTGTATCGCTTTTGCTTTCTAATTGATTAATTGAAATATAAATAATAATAAATACAATAAGTATATTAAAAATGATGAATTCTTGTAATGAGTTTTAAAATATATTTTTTTAATTATTTTCATTTAATTTGACTCTACCCTAGATCTCACTGCCTGGTCATTTTTAGTATCAACTTTATACCACAAGGGGGCAGTAAATATACATGAGTAGTACACCACTGAGGCAACATAAATTACACCTCTTATTACTTTTGTTGAGTGATGCAAACGCAATTAATGCACATTTATTCCAGATAGCAATAGCTTTAAAATGCCTTATTGTACTTAAATCTACAAATACATATATTTTACATACTGTATTTTGATAATCAACCACTATAGCTGGGGCTAAAAATTATTTTATTTCAATAAATCACCCTATAGTGCTGCTTATTGACTATTCCTTTATGCAATCAGTGTATTATGTTTCGGTTGTATTTTCCAGGATGGCGCTCTGATTTATTTATAAACCAATAAAGGAACAGTATTACAAATCACTCTGTAATTTAAATGTTATATGTTACAGTACTTAAAAGATGTGTTGCCCCCACCCCGTGGCTTGATGTATGATAGTAATTACAGTTACACACAAACACACGGGGGTTGGGGTTGAGTTTAATGCTCCTCTCGCTATCTCTTGGGATCTGCTGAGAGTTGCTGTTAGTCAATGTCTGATTCTATTTTAAGCTTCTCTAAATGTGCAATGACCTTGAAAAAGCCCCCTTTTTTTACCTCACAGATGGACTGAGTACCTAGAGGAGAGTGTGTCAGGGTGGTTGCTGCTCATGTTTGGTATGTCGGTGTGTGAAAGTGAATGAAAGGAGGGTGATTGGACGGTCAAGGCCTCGGAGCGTCCCCTCTCTGGGAGTTTCACTGAGGGGACATGAGCGAGGCAGATGGGTTGATGGGCCATCATACATGTGTTGCAGATAGTATGACATGGAGGAGGGGAATGTACATGGGAGAGTCTGTAATTATGGATCCTCTCTGCTCTGATGCACATAATAATTAGATATCGGCTAATTAGTTACCAATCACGCTCCACCGTGAGCAGTCAAGGAAACAAAACTCAGCGGGAGCCGAACACTGATCACCACATCGGGGGATGAGAAGGCTTAAGGGGAACTAGATTGGCTGCAGACAATCACAGTAGTTGTGTTATCCCTAACTGATCTCTAGTTGATCACTATGTTTACGCTCACTCTGGAGCGCAGTAAAGGTCGCCTACAGTACTGTACGTGTGCTGCCGTGGCTTAACAGACAGCTGCAAGCAAACAGTGCTGCATTCGGAAGTCGGTAAGCTGCACTCACACGGCAGTTATTAAGAGATTACATCGGGGATCACACCACACTGTATGATTAATTAACCTTGACTGATGCTTTGTAAAGAGGAATCCAGCTGAGTGAGTATGCCCACAGGTCTGCGTGTACATACAGATACATATGAGATGGTTGAAAGCATCACTGTAGCTGCTCTACACATTAGTATGGGACCCGTCCTCTCGTCCTCCCCGCTGCGTAAAGCTCTCAGTAGTCCCCGTCCAAGCACCAAACACCAGAGGTGGAATGTAACGAAGTAAATTTCTCAAGTACTGTACTTAAGTACAATTTTGAGGTACTTGTACTTAACTTGAGTGTTTTCTTTTCATGCCACTTTCTACTTCTACTCCACTAGATTTCAGAGGGAAATATTGTTCTTTTTACTCTATTACATTTATCTGACTAGCTACTTTACAAATTAAGATTTTTGCAAGAAAACTTATGAAGAGTTTGACTATAACAGCAACTTTTTTGATAGTCGGTTAAGTCAGTTGACATACAAAAATGTAATTAATTAATTGAATAATTTCAATAAACTGTATATGTACAGTATACTGTATATACAGTATGTTTATATATATATAAAAATATATACTGTATATATATATATATATATATGTGTGTATATATGTTTATGTATATATGTATGTATATACTGTATATACGATATATTGTATACTTAAATATATTTATTGCTCTCTCTCCCTTTCTATATATATATATATATATATATATATATACAGTATATATATGTGTGTGTGTGTAATTGTGACGGCATTTCTTACTTTTTTAAGATTTTTAACAAACCAAACAATCAATCAATTAATGGAGAAAATATTCAGCAGATTAATCCATAATGAAATTAATCAATAGTTCAAAATGAGCTCAACCAACTACAGCAGTAAAACCCTGCTCTTACATTAATGCATGAGTAATAATAATCTAATGATATAAGATATAATAGTAGTCACAGGGGACATTTTACTGCATTGAGTACTTTTACTTTTAATAATTTAAGTACATGATCCTGATTATACTTACCTACTTTTACTTAAGTAACATTTCCAATGCAGGACTTTAACTTGTAACAGAGTATTTTTACTCTGTGTTATTAGTACTTTTACTTCAGTAAAGGGCCTGAATACATCCTCCACCACTGCCAACCACTCAGAGCTTTCACAGCTTCACTTTCCCTGCATGTCTTTGATCACTTTGTGTTGTAGCTCTGCTTTGGACGCAGACCAGTATTTGACAGAATCATCATCCAAACCACCGGGTCAGATCTGCATATGCATGCGTACAGTGTGTGTGGTTCAAAGGGGAGCTGACTCAGGAAGGGGCCGGGTTGCTTGGCTTCAGTCCCCTGCTTCCCCCCGCGGTACACACAGATGAGCAGCACAGCGCTGTCGTAACCTGCAGGACGGCCCATGAATAAAACATAACCACTGTATTAGTGCTTAAAGACGTCTTTTCATTTCCAGTTTGAGTCACGAGGCCGGTATATTGAAGTTTATACGGACATATGGCACAGCGACAGATTCATTTTTAAATCATTTCTGTGTGCTATTATGCTTTTATCACACTGGCACATGCATAAGCACACTAGCAATTACAACCACACACACACACACACACACACAACAGCTGAGTCCCTTTAAAGGAACAGTGTGTCATATTTTGGGGGATCTATTAGCAGAAATGGAATGTAATATTCATAACTAGGTTTTCATTAGTGTATAATCACCTGAAACTAAGAATCGTTGTGTTTTCATTAGCTTAGAATGAGCCCTTCATATCTACGTAGGGAGCAGGTCCTCTTCACGGAGTCCTCCATGTTTCTACAGTAGCCCAGAGCGGACAAACCAAACACCGGCTCTAGAGACAGCTTTTCACGTTTTTACGTTACCTGAAGGCCACCGTAGTTCTTTCGCTTGCGAAACGTAGGTTGTTCTCATACGTTCTCATTCGTAGCTATAAGCTACCTACGAGAAGTAATTTACCGTAATTCGTTAATATCCCACAAAATCGGATCAAAAAATGCCAGACTTTCACCAAGGAGACCGATGTTCGTGTCCCGTTTGAAACCAGAAGTCAACGTTGATTTATTTGTCACGTAACTTCCGGTGTTGATTTAATTCAAACCACAATCTTTCCCTAAACCTAACTATTTAGATTTCGTCACGGAATTTCCATACTTAAGTTACGGCACTTCTGTTGTGGCATAACCACTTCCTGTTTGGCATAACTTAACCATGATCTTTACCCTACTCTAACTAAGTGGTTTTGTTGCCTAAACCTAACCACATTGTTTCCTGTGAAGACGGAAGTTTATTTTGAAAAGACTGGAGCGGAAATTGACGCTGGATATTATGTGGTAAACACACGAAAAATTAGGAATAACTGTTTGTGAGATATCCTACAAACCGTTGTATGAGAATATGTTGAACTGCGGTAGCCGCCATCTGACTTCCGTTGCTCCTATAGTAGTGTTATTATGGTAAAGATACTCAGTTGGGGTACTCAGTTGGTTGCAATCTGCAACCACACTACTAGATGGTGCCAAATCCTGCACACTGTACCTTTAAGACTTTCTCAGAGAAACCCTGAAGTATGAACAGCATTATATTTTCCAATAATTTTTTATTAATATGTGCTGATACAAGGTCGCTCTGACCTGCGATGACGCAAACACTCACAGAAAAATCATCCCCTTTGGCCCAGACAGCTGTCAAAGCAGTGACGGTGAGAAAATAAATCAATGAAAATAGAAACAGGTGTTATATAAGACCTCAGTTTACAGATGTCTCATGATAAATGATTTATTTCATAGAAAAAAATCACAGAAAGCTCTGAGAACCCCACATAGTTTCTACCAATGCCTACAGCCAGTTATGTAAAACCACCAGCACCCAATAATTTATTCTCATTTCAGGGACGTCCAATACTGACCAGGTTCTACTGGACTGAGCTGATTAAAACAGCCCCTATAGCTGATACTATCCCATTCACACCTGCTTTAGCCAGCTATTCCACCTCTGAGGATGGACACAGATCGTCTTGTAATTCCTGTCCTGTCACCATGGACGACCATGGGATGGAGATCACTAGACAGGTACAGTTCTCCTCGCTGTCCGAGACACTCAGTGGAGGAAAAGGAAGAAATAGAAAAACACCGTGCCTACAGACTTTCTCCACTTCAGAGTATAAAACTACCTGCCCTGACTGAAGATGTGTATTGTGTGTCAAAAGATATGTTTGTTTTGGTTTTGGACCTTGGAGGTCTCTATGTAGAACGTGCCTCGCAGGTTTTGGAGAAGCCCGTCCTACACAAACAGCCCGTCTGATGTCGGTCCCACCCTGTGCATCAAAGATGGCCTGAATCGCCGGCACAGCTCCACGGACACAAAAGAGAAACGGCATAATCCTCCATCACTATCCTTAAAACCAAGGACCAGGGTTATCTGACCCATGTTCAAACCTTTCTTTTGTAATCTCAAACCAAACCAGTCAACCTGGATACAACCTGGGTCAACAATGCATACCAATTAGATCAGGTGCTAGAAATGAATGGACCGGGGGTTACACATCTGGAGGACTACAGAGAGAGAAGGGATGACAGTGGCATCATCAATGTGTGTACAAATGTCTCAGAATGATGCATGTTTTTGGGATAACGCATTTTTACGTTTGTAAATCCTGTGACAATTGCGTCACGACTGTGCGCCCTCATTTGCAACCAAATGGATTTGTCCCACCCCTGTTGTTAGCGAGCCTGGTACGTGCCATTAACCGTGGTCCGACCCTGGTCTGACCCACCTCTTGACCTGGGTTGCGAAGCTGAGTAGGTCTGCGTGGGTTAACCCTTTCAAACACATAATCAATGCTGGTTTAACCCTGGTTGATCCCTCGGTGTGAAAGAGGTATAGTATTCAGTAGACCAAGAGACCAATAACAAAATAGTACTACTTTATCGTTGTTTAGCTTTTTAAAAATCTGTATAGGTAAAATCCTGTTGTTAGTGCTCTAAAAATCTTGCTTTAGTCGGCTGATGCAGCATCCATTAAAGGAAGGATCCATTAGACCAAACAACAATCATCTTTCTTCCTCTACTGCTTTATTCAATGATCAAACTTGAGATGTGACATGATCAATTTAAACAATAAAGTGGTAACCGCTGGACTGCAAACCATCAACAGAAAGGAAACAAAGTATCCATCTCCTTATCTCCACATCCAACCCCTGCACAGCCTCAATGCAAACCCCCCTCACTCTCTCTCTCTCTCTCTATAGAGAGCTGCAGGAATGAGTCCTAACGCCTATTGAAAGGGGCTGGGACGTGGGTCTTGTGGAATGGGGTACATGCACAGTATAACTGGAGCTGCGAACGTGCGTTGTGATTGGCTAAATTTCGGCGAGTGCAGACCAGATTTTACTGCACATGTTGTACCCCAAAGATATGACGCTTTGATGACGCATGACATCTCCTCTTTCCACAACTCTTTGCCTAAAACCTGGAAATAGTTCACATTTTAGCACCTCCGGTTCCCTCGTCTGGAACTCAATAGTTTCCTTGAATGGGTTTTAGTTAGATGCCTGAAATAAGGTCTGTGCTTAACACAAGCTGAAGAGATTTCAGCGTTTTGTTCTACGATATAAAACGGCTTTACGGCCTCGTTGTGTATACTCGCGCTCATGCAACCGTGGTGTAGTTTGTTTATAGCCTAACGTTAGCTTTTTACTTCTGGTGATTGCATTTACACAAAAATCATAAAGGTGGTGTTCATTTGTGGAGATTATCTTGCTGAATAAAACGTGTAAGTATCATAAACTTGACCTTATTTTCTGCAATAATGCAAAACCTAATGGAAAAATCCTTTGGCTTTTTGTCGAGGGAACCAGGGCGATGCTATCTTCCTGGTTGGCCTACAAAAATACATCCTCCCTGGAGCACTCTATAACTGCCTATAGCTGTGAATATGTGACATCTCTGGGCCAGTCTTTGTGGACATAATGACCCCCTGCTCCTCTGCTGCTGCTGACCTCACACACCAACCTCCCAAACCGCCCTCCTGCTGTGATACGGACCACACAAATCCCCTTTCACCGTAGTGCGAAAGGGTCAACTGCAAGTAAACGGACTGTAGGGCCTGCTGGGACCTCCGCTGTCTAATGGTAGACCGAACAATGCCGCAGCTCACTCTGCGCTGACACTAAGCTGCAGGGGTGAGACAGCGGCGTGTCAAAGGTTGGGCGTCCACACCTTTTTAAACAACTTCTAACCGCTGGAGCACATGCATGTCAGACTCAGAGTTTTGTTAAAAAATCGAGAAGAAAAGAGAGCGAGGGCGAGTTCACTGCAGTAAATTAGTACCCACTGTGTTATTATTGTAATCACAGGTTTGGAGGGCTTTGAATGGTGGAGAAACTCCCGTCGTGTGAGCCTCCGTCCAAACAGCACGCTTCTGCGGACCTTCTGTAATCACTATCATTTACCACAGAGCAGCACTCCTCTGTTTATTGAGATATTAATCTGGGATAAACAAAGCTTTTGACAAAACAAATTAACACTCGCACAAAGAAGTGCTGCACTAATGGAGCCCATTGAGATTGATATTAAAATGTGGATGAGATGCGGGGGAGAGAGGGAGGAAAAGACACGGTGCCGGAAAAAAAAAGAGAGAAGAGAAGCAGGCCCAAGGTGACGCACATTCCTCCTCTCGAGGGGGAGTGCCTGTCTAAACAGTGTTCGTCCCCCCGGGGGCGAGTCCCAGCTGAGCAGTAGAGATCAGCACATTATGTCAAACACAATGAGGGAGGGATGGAGTAAATGATGATGGTGATGAGAAGGATGGGGGATAGAAATGATGATGATGGCCGTCTTGTGTTTCCCATTAACACTTCGGCCCTGGAGTGAGTTGTTTTATCTTCAGTCCTGCTTGTTAAAATACATTCAGTTGTCCTCAGTTGACCAGCCTGCCTCGGTGCGCCGCCGCCGAGCCATGACACCGCTGCTTCACATTGTCCAGCAGCGGAGCAGAGTACATGTGCATATTGTCTTTTCATTTGTAAACAGCTCCCAGATTCAGCTGCAAGTCATGTACCATCACAGCACATCTTTCCCCCCCCTATAGCTCAAGAGATGATACCAGGGCCTTCTTTATTTACACAAGTGATTTGAATAACAAGCATAAATGGTGGCTGATCCTTGTAATCCCTCTCCCCTTATCTGCCTTTAACCCCCTCACTCTCTCTCTCTCTCTCTCTCAGCCCCAGGATCCACAGCTAAAAGCTCTCCTTTGGGTGCTCTCAGAAGTGGGACAGTCGGGCCCTATAGCCAAATGTCACACTGCAGTGGATGCATCTATTTTCTGCTCACGTTCCGTCCACACATCACACTCCTTCGCTTAGCGCAGGTTTACGAGGGAGAACAAAAAAAAAACAAAGCATGAATAAATCAAGGTGAATAAATATTCCAAAAAAAAAGAAGATAAATAAACCATAACAAATACCTACAGTATAAATACAGCGTAGAAGAAGGCAGGTTTTTTTTAAAGGTCAGACAGATGAGAGGAGCCTCATGAGCAGCTCTCTCTTGACAGCTAATTTCTCAAATGTATCGCTTGCATAAGGTGACATATTGGAAACATGTTCCTCCCGATCAGTCAACCCTGCTTGTCATTTCCATGGTATATGGTTATCTCAGGCGGTCTGATTCCTCCCATCCTCCTTGTACTTGAACGCCATGGCAACTTCCTTTTGAGGCCTGGAAGTAATGGTGGCTCTCTGAGATGACCCCCCTTTAGTCTGATAAGCATTCAAGTCATGGTACAAAATAATAGCCTTTCAAATGAGTGTGCACACAGGGCCGGCTGAAAGGCATAGGCCGTAAAGGTTATTTTCTGCATTGAGACAGCATGACCAAATAAATATAGAGAGAAAGAAATACATTTTCACCCCTGTAACTGTCGTTGTAGTGAAACACTTTTAAGCCAACAATATCAGGGACCAATTGTTTATCCATCCATCCATCTGCAACCGCTTATCCCGTTAGGGGTCGCGGGGGGGCTGGAGCCGATCCCAGCCGACATTGGGCGAAGGCAGGGTACACCCTGGACAGGTCGCCAGTCCATCGCAGGGCTGACACATAGAGACAGACAACCATTCACGCTCACATTCACACCTACGGGCAATTTTAGAGTCCACAATTAACCTAACCTGCATGTCTTTGGACTGTGGGAGGAAACCGGAGTACCCGGAGAAAACCCACACTAACACGGGGAGAACATGCAAACTCCACACAGAAGGGTCCCAAGCCGGATTCAAACCTGCAACCATCTAGCTGTGAGGCGCCAGTGCTAACCACTGCACCACCGTGCAGCAATTGTTTATTTATATTATAATAAATACAGTTATTTATGAAAATAAAAATCTTAATTTTTGTCTTAAAACCATTGTGATGTTCTGGGGGGTAGAACCTCAAAGGCCCTGACACACCAAGCCAACAGTCGGCCGTTGGACAGTTTGGGGGCCGTCGGTGAGCGTCCGTAAGTCTAGTTTTTGCAGTGTGTCCCGCACCGTCGGCTTTAGTCTGCCCGTGTCTGAGGCTTTTTGGCCAATTTAGCATTGTGAATCTGCGGCAGCGCCCGTTGGTGAGAGAAATCACTCTGATTGGCTGTTCAGCTTAAATGAATCAGTTCATGAGAAGAGAAACGGAAGTAAGGAAAGCGAGCCAACGAGTAAAGTCAAGAGGACAAAGAGGGCTCTTCTCATTTTTCATTTTCATCTGATCATTCAAATACGCAGATATTTTCACAGCGACATGGTCATCTGGAATGAAGCTAAGCGGTGAGTGAGAGTGGTGTGAAAATGGTGCAGAACGTACGTGGTAGTTGGCCGTTGGCTGTAGTCTTCGCAGCGTGTTGGAGTGCAACTTTTTGGTCAAAACAAAGGTTGACGTTAGGCGACGCAACTGGTGGCCTTTGTCGTCGGTAGATCTTTGATGTCGGGTTGGTGTGTCTGGGCCTTAACCATAGAGCGACAACGGCAGGGGGTGGGGGTTCCACATCCGAATTTTGCACCAAAGGGCACCAAAAGGGCTAGAGCCGGCCCTGTGTGCACATACAGAAATCAGGTGCACAGCATGCACACATACTGGACACACAACCAGCCATTCAGACACACTCATGCACACAGGAAATGAATGAATTGTCACATTAGGCTTTGCTGAAACTATCTTTAAGAAACAGCAAAAATGCAATATTCTCTGATAGCAAAACAAATGTCATCATTATCATACATGCTAAAACCCATGTTGTTGTTAAAAAGTGTGATCTGGTTACATCTTTCAAATAATACCAGAAAATCACTTCATGGATGCTGTCGTTCACCCACAATGCTTTATGGTGCCTGAGGCACACTGTGACATCTGACGATCGTCGCTTGCCTCATATCTCCCGCCCTCTCAAAGGTCAAAGGTCAAACATTAACAACATGTTTATATTACATAAAAATTGTGCCATTTTTTTGCTCAGTTTTTCTGTTTGTATGAATAAAATCTACTACACATCTACTCTCTCTGCCTTTCTCTCTCCATTGGATCACTAAAGATTTGTCCCAGATAGCGAGAGAGAGAGAGCGAGCACCGGGGGGAGAGAGATAGAGTTCATCATTCAGTTCACAAACTCCAAAACATTTTTATTTTTTTCTTTCGTTGGTTTGTTGCAGTACAAGAAGTCATTTTTCATAGTTACTTTTTGTTGCTTTTGATCATCTGGTGTCTTTATTTACATAGTAGGAATAAAGTAGATTCATGTGTGGTTCCTATGTACACGCTTATACCAATTGGTCGACCAGTTGCGGCGTTTACAGTCTTGCTTGTCACAAGCACACACAGGAAACAAGTCAACTGGCTAGGCTCTAACAGCAAAGTACAAGGAGGGGGGGGAGGAGGGGGCGACACCAGTCCGCTCTCGCAGCCCCCCCGGAGGATGCAGACCCAAAGTCAACAAATTGAATACTCTCTTCAAAACAATAGCAAGGCAGTCGTTTAACTTTTCAAATGCCTGAAGCAAACAACCAGAGAGAGGAGTGGAGCCAGTCTTGTGGATGCAGGTCGTGCGGCGCCTCCTCAGTCTCCGTCTCTGCTTCTACTCCACTTCTGTACATAGTCGTCGATTCACAGCAAGAGAAAATGAAGGCAACTACTCTGAATCAGCTCCCACTGCCTGCTCGGAACAAAAGCTCTTGTTCCCTTTTACTTAGATGGAGTACTGTTTTCACTTTTGATGTTCAGTAATGAGCACTTCTGGATGAGTGAGCGTATGTGTGTGTGTGTGCGTGTGTGTGTGTGTGTGTGTGTGTGTGTGTGTGTTGTGAATGTTCTAGTTTCTGTCCTGGCTCAATAAAAGATATTTTTGGCAACAATGAAGAGCATTCTGTGAGACATTTTTTTAGGTTATAATAGTGTACTATATTCCCCGTCTCCACAGCTAACTACTCCTATCAAATGATGACTCAAAAAGGACCTATGGATGGTACGAAAGGGAAATGAGATAAAATATAAAATGATATTCCCATCTCCGGAGGCAGGTCTGAAGAGAAATTACATAAAAAAAACTTTAACAAAGTTTTAAAGTTTTGAAATATCTGAAGGTAAAGGGGGGGTGGATCGGTACATTCAGAGTGCTGGACTTGGCCTTGGGGGTACCAAGGGGGACTGGGGGAAAAAACACCCATCACACGTCTCCGTAAGAGGGTTAAAATTAAAGGCTGATTCTGCAGCCGCGACTCCCCCCGAAGGTCACTCTGTTTGCTCGTCTGTTAGCGAAATAAAAGTCAAGAGAAAGAAAGGCAACCAAACAAGCAGAACGTGGAGAGACGCGAGAACGAGGCGGGCTAGGAGGCGGCTTTGGCCGTCACATTAGTCTCCAACTTCCTCCTTCGGGCTCCAGTCACAGGCTGGTGACCAGCTGCATCTGTCCGTCTCCCTCACTGTGGGCAGGCTCCTGGGCCTGGTGTCCCTCCCCGCTCGGTCTCCGGGGGTGGGCCTGGTAGAAGGTCTGCATGGGGGCCCCACGGGAACCCAGGGCGGGCCTCCCGGAGCTGTAGTACAGCTCCTCGGGGGGCTGGGCCGAACGGGGGACGACCTCCAGGGGCTCGGGGCTGCTGTCGGGGTAGGGTGAGTCTCGCAGGTTGGTGATGCTGGTGTACAGGGAGTCGCGGGCAGGGGAGTCTGGCGCTCTGCCGCCTGCCTGCCCACCGGCGCTCTGGCCACTGTGGCCGCTGTGACCCAGGCTCTCGGTGAGGTCGGCCGTGTAGCTCTCTGACTCCTCCGGGTCGCTTTGGTAGAGGACCGACTGGGCTCGCTGCAACAGCAGGGGTTCCTCCAGAGCTTTATAAAGCAGCTCCACATCCTGCGGGGTGCGCTGCCGCCCCTCCCTCATAAAGTCCTCGTCTTCATCCATGCTCAGAGACGGCTCCGGCCCGGGCCCCGTCGTCCCCCGACCGACCCCGCCGTGAGGACGCCCCCTAGCCAGGCTGCCACACACCCTGTCCCCTACGTCTCCTCCTCCTCCTCCACTCCCTCCTCCAACTCCAACGCCACCTCTCAGGTTGTTGTGCACAAGCTCAGAGATGATCATTTTCTCGAAGGCGGCGGCGTCGGACAGGTTTCGTCGGATGCCTCCGCCTCCCAGCGCCTCTGAGCCGCGGGGATTGAGGAGGGGCGGGGGACTGTCTCCTCCCCCGCTGCCAAGGAAGTCACAGCTGCCCCCGCCTACGCCCCCTGGGCCACTGCGCAGGGAGTAGCTGTTGTTGAAGTTACCATTCAAGGGCAGGGTTTCCATCCCACAGGGGTCGCGGGCCTTTGATAGCGTGCTCTCTGGACCCAAACACAAATAGAAGGGAGACAGGGGACACAGGGTTTTGGCATTATTATGATACAGTCAGATTAAAGTGTCGCCGAGAGAAGAAGAATAAATATCAGGTGGTGAAAATGATGTGAATTACACTTACTTGGATCACGAAAGGTTCCTGTGCGTCCCAGAGAAAGCCATGTGGAGTGAATAAAATGAAAGACACTAGTCAGTAAGTGTTCTTTAATGGCGCAACATTAACTTGATGTATTCATTTTTAAGACATTTCAAAAGGGAACCATTAACGGAATAAAATTGTCCATCGGCCCCTTTTCTTTTCTCTCTCACGCTCAACATCAAACCCTCCAACTCTTACTCACAAACACATGCACAGTCACATTAACTCTGATTTATGCAGACTTGGTCCTGTTTGTTTGACACCACATTCCTCCAACATTTACATCTAAGCCACAGAGAACACTCTGGATATTTATTTACCGCTGTCAGTGATACCTGGATACATACATAATTCATGCAAAAACCTTGTACAGTAGCCGTAATGTTTATTTTACGACTTCCCTTCAATGCACCACAGATGTTGTGCTTTTTCTCCCAAATTACCATCACACAGCAAAGCAAAAAGCCGCCCCAAAAAAGTGTTCATTTTTTAGATTTACTGCGTAGTCTGACTTTAATCAACGCTCTTCGGTGGTGGTGTGGGTAATTAGACATTCTAATGAAGTGCTCTCCCTACTTCCTCTCCCACTCTCTTCTAAAAATGTCTTGGCTGCCAAGCCTGTGGCCATCAGGCTTGACGTATTGTGCGGAGAGGCTTTAAAATATTTAACAGAAACGCCGCCTTAAATTTCAGTCCTCAGACACGAGGCCTGATACACTGCGGGTGCACAGTCAGCCAGCAACCAGCCACACGCAGTCACAGCTCTCTCTTACCAAGTGAATATTAGTGGAGCAATTACCAGAATATGTCTAATTCAGCAGTTATATGCATCCAAAGAGGGGTGTGGGACCGCAGCACTGCAATAAAACAGCCATCAGAGTGGCTGACCTACTCCCAGATGGACTGTCCCAGACCGCAGAGCCGTCTGATCTCTTTCTACGGCCGTCGTGATTTAAGCAGACTATACTTTTTTTCTGCCTGCACGGGAACAGGGAAAAACTGTCTTCAAGATTTCTGGCAGTCACAGCTGTAGCTAAACTTCGAAATCAATTTGTGGCTGTTCGTTCTCATGGAGATTCAAGATCTGACCAGATGGCTGGTTAGGCTGTAAGCACTGTTTGGCTCTGTTCTGCACAGCCAAGTGAATCCGTCTGACAGCTACGAAGTCGGAAAAAACAACACACAAACAGGCATGTGTGGTCAGGGTGGGCAGTGCCTCGCCAAAGCTAAATAGAAATGTTGAGATTACATGATTGGCTAGTTGTATTTAGATCATTTAATAGATAATTTGTCTCAGTATTATACATACTCTACTATATATTCCAATGGCTTTTTGGCTGATAGGTGGGTGACATGCGGTTAAATCTTTGCCTGGGTAGTGACCTACCATTGTGGCATATGGATTTGTCTACATTACGCATGGATAGATAAAATATATGATGATATATATGATCCTTTTGCAACTTGCTCCTAAAAGTACAGTTCTTGAATGCAGGAAATCCAAAGCCATGGGCCATAGGATCCTTCCTACAGCCAAAGAAGTGACATTTAATTTTTTATCTATCCATCCAATCACTTATTACAAGAAAGATTTAATTGGAATAACAACTCATGTGGATCCTGTGAGACAGATATTGAGACTGTAGAACATATTTTTCTTCCAGTATGCTGGAATTTTGGCTTGTGTTTCAGAGCTGGCTTCTTCTAAAGATATAATGTTGATGTCGCTTAAAACTGGAGAACTTATGAAGGAGAAAAACTTTCTGATAAACAACTTGATTTCGTTGAGTAAACACTTTATTCATAGATGCAAGTATTTAAAGGTTAAGCCCACATAATATCAACGGATGGAAGAATGAACTCAAGATATTTGAAAAATCTCTACAATGCATGACGAACAAAATTGTCCTGAAACTTTTTTTCATTATTGGATTTTTTAGAAACGAAAAAAACGCCCCTTTTTTCATATTCTGCGATCGGAAGTTGCCATTTACAAAGTAAGAGCACGTATGAGGACTGTGATGTGTATGAGAGAAGAAAAAGTACAGTGCTGCTGTGTAACTGAAGGTGATGGACACGGATCAGTACGTAGTTTTTTGAAACAATAAAAGAGTGTGTCTCAGAGAAGAAGACAGACTCCAGTTTTTCTGCAGTCATGTCTTTTCCCCCTCTCATACACACCACCGTCCTCATACGCACTCTTACTTTGTAATTGGCAACTTCCGGTGGTAGAATATGAAAAAACAGGCGTTTTTTTCGTGTCTGTCTCTTAGTGATTTTATTTTTTGTTTTTACAAATAGAAAATTAAAATCAACCCGTTTTTTAAGTTTAGTTCATCCCTTTTTGACCCTGATAAAGAAAAACACCTTGTATTTCAATATTAATTTTTGTATTTTAAAACAAAAATAAAATAAACACTTATTTTTTGTTTTTTAATATCCGTACGTTAAAGGAAAATCGAATGACCAGAAGATACACTGACCGTCCACAAAATCAGTCTCCCATTCATTTTCTATGGAGCAGCTCCAGACTATACCCTTTGACATAACAAGTTTGAGTTTTAGCACTCTAGTTTTTGGATTTGGAAGACAGTTGTTCATGTTAACTAATATTTTTTGGATTGTCTTAAACCATAGGAATAAAATGTATGGAATTTGAAAATGGGTGTAGTTCCCCTTTAATGTTTTGGTTATTGAATTTTGTATGATAAAGTAAAAAAAAATATTAAGCTTTGCGCATGCGTAGTCGGTTCTCATCAACAGAGCGACGCTGCGTCATGTGACGTCACGTACACTCCCTCGCGCTGCTGCTCGGCGCCACTCGGCAACCTTCGGAACTACCACCTAACGGCTATCACGGCTAGCTCAACGGCTGCTGGTCAATATGGATATTTATTACTTATTAACTGTCTTATGAAGAACAAAGAGCTGTGGTAACTAATGGTAAACCAACACCGGACCTGCAGGACGTTTAACCCAGCTGAAGTGAGTGAGTTTTCACCCAGAGTTGTAGGAAAAGAAGGACTAATTTAACGTTAACTATCTACACTGTAAACAATTGCTGTTAATTTACAACAGTACTAACCGTTTTTTAACTGAACTATAATGCATTCTTAAAAAACAGCACTTTACTGCTTATCAACTGTCTAAAGTATTATATAGCGACCCTGGTCAATGAAGCTACGAGGCAGGAACTGGTTACGCTGGTACTTAATTCCTCAGCTTGAACACAGGTTACTGTGGGCCGTAACCAACGGCAAAACAACACAACTACTCTTTACAGTGTGCTATCTGCATTAGCAACTCACTTCTCATCTCCCACACACACTAACAGGAACAACAACAACCCTCCCTCCTAAAGCCTCTGCCAATCACAGGTGGCTATCTCCACAAATCACTGTCAATGCTACGTTCGCTGACATCATGTAAACCTGACTAACTACAGTAACAGAACTTAACAGTTGACTCCACGTCATCCAGTCGTTACAGTATCATCAGTAACAGTTTCATGCAGTATTGTTTTAATTCTGGGACCTGATCTGCACATGTGAGCCTTGTACATTGTACATGATTGGAAAATCAGTGAATTAGCTTTATTGTTCTTCACTCACATGTTGTTATGGTTTGCATTCTGTACTCAGCTATAGACATACATTTTGGGAAAAGTGTCAACAAGTCTATTATAGCCTTCTTCCTATTAAGTGCCTTTAATTGTATTTAGTGTGACTATTCCTATGTCTGTAACCTGCTAAGTCTGTTCATCTAGGCAAAAAATAATGTTTATTAAATGTATGTAAAAAATAAAACCTAAATAGTGAATTAAAACAAATCAGTAAGATAATGTAAAAGAAAGGTGAAAAAACAGCTATATAATGTATCTTTAAACAGTAAATTAACTGTAAAATACTGTGAAATTAATAAAGTTCAAACTATATTTTTCATTAACAGTATAAAAGCTGTAAATTTCAGCTACAGTATAATAATGTTAATTTTACAGTAACATTAAGGCAACCCTGCTGCCAGTTCTTTACTGTTATTTTACTGGGAAATTATTAACAGTGTAGATCCTAATTATATGAGCAATTGCATCTAGCAAAGTATACATTTAGTCCTTTGTGTGCAACTGTGTGTGTCTCTCTAAAGCTAAATCTGTGTGTGCATGCATGCTTTTATATATAAACAGCACTTGTGTGAGAGAGAGAGATTGACAGAGGATGAAGATGTTGATCATTATTATAGCTAGCTATGTCCACTCTCCGGTAGCTTGGAAACCTTCGGTAAAAGTCGTGTTGACTTGTCTCTGGATCAACAGAGCAGGCTCCATATCAACACATACAATGCACAGGTAAAGGAAAACATGGAAATATTAAAAAGTGATGGACTATAGCTACATTTAACTGTTGCATGTGTTGGCCAAAAGATAAACAAGGAGATCCTCCACCACACATCTGTCAGAGAGATGAGAGGAACATAATATTCTGTGATTTTCTGGACAACATCACTGTAAATAATGAAAGCCAGGTTTGACCGTCTGGAGGAGCTTGGTTTGGTTTCCTTGGCTTTGCTAGTTAAACTGCAAGAAATATCAGCTAAATTGTGATGATAACAAACTGAAGAGTCTGTCCAGATATGCAAAATGATCTGATCCGATTAGATTAAAGTCTGATTTGGTGGGATTATATGTTCACAATCAGTCCAAAGGAATGACAGTTTGATTACTGTTTTTGACAGACAATGATCTGCAGGAGACTGTACCAGAGAGGCCACAGAAACTTTTCAAGTCTTCAAATGCATAAAGACAGAGTGGAACATCGAGGCTTTCGTCCTTGGTTCATATTTCCATTGAAAAGGAGGTAAACACCTAACATGAGGACTTCTACAACAAAGTCATTGGCATCTTTGTCCAGAGGGTTAGACGCATGGACTTCATCTACAAATAAAGTAAGTGCTAAACCCTTTTTATTCTTTATCCTGGTGCGCTTTTACGTATTTTGTTTGAGTGAATAAGCTGTTTTCTACTGGCGCACTGTCACCAAGATGTCTCTCTCCTTTTTCTTTATGATGGTGCGCCATCACCAGACTCTCATTGTGTGTGGTTTTGCTTTTGTGCCTTTTGTAGGAGTGAATAAGCTGTTTTCTACTGGTCTCTCTCTCTCTCTCATTTCCTGTTTCCTGTCAGGCCAAACTGGCCACATGGCTTACTTGAAGAAACCAGAGCTGTGTTCCAAATCACATACTTTTATGTACTGTTGCATGCAGTACGCATACAATTGGGACATACTACTTCATCAAAACATTGTGCCTTGAATTTTAACCCACTTGGTCATATATCTGCTGTGCATTGGATGGATTGTGGGTCAGAATAGCCAGAAAAGCATGCTGGCTTGCATACTGCAAAATGATGCAGCAGGACATCCTGGTATTTTTGGCATACTGCAAATGACATACTCTGGGACATAGTAAATCTTCTTCTTGCATACTAAATAGTAATCGTAGCATGGGCAGTGGGCCTGTTGACCTGATGTTCAGGGGGTTGGTCTCTGCGTGCCTGTAGGGCAGAATATGCTTACTATACGCAGGATAATGACATTGTGGGGTTTCAGTATGTGTGGGGTGTAGAAGGGCCAGTCGCTAATGTTGACTATATGTATATAAACTGTTTCTAAAACCCCAAATGGAACGCATATTCCGAATGCGCTGTATACACGTCCAAAGAATGCTCCAAAAATCCGAATGACACTGGCACATCCCACGTCTTAATCAGAAAATACTCCATTTGTAAAAAGACCTAATTCAGAATATCCAAACAGAATATGCTGTTTACATGACCCGTATCTAATTCAGAATATTGTATTATTCTGAATAATAAAGGAATATTAGTGTGCATGTAAACATTGTCACTGATAGGTCACTGCCTACCTAGGCTGTAATTTCACAGCATGTTATCTACCTCTTTTTCTGGCGGTTTACAGTATACCAGCCAAAAAGCCATTGGAATATATAGGAGAGTAAACCCACTTCCTCCTCGGCAACCTACCTATCTACCTTGTACCAGACCCACCTCATCAACGACCACTACACCACTGCACACACACATGTGCATGCACTCAAATACAGTAATGAGTTTGTGCCTGTAAAACGACTGACAGAGTAATGGACAGAAGGACAGCATTTATGAGTGTTTGTGAGGAGCTAACCGGTGGAGTTGAAGACGCCTGGTGAGGGCGGGGTGAAGCTCTCAGCCAGCAGAGTGTTGTAAGGAGAGGTACCAGTTCGAGTCTGTAACACCGGGTTCGTCAAAAGGTGGTTGCCCATGGTCGCTGCGAGATACAAACATTTAAAAAAACAAACGGAATCATAAATAGGCTCTTATCTTTGTCTCAAATGTATGCAAAGCAATCACAAGCAGAAACACTGCACCACAATAGGTGTAACGCTGTGAAATTCACGTTTCCAGACTCAGTAATAACATCTGGAATCATAAAAATATTTACTGTTTATTCAGATGGGGTTATTTTTGTTATGCCGGTGCTTTATGGAGTAATGCATTTCACAGTGTTCTTCTCGATGTTTATGACTGCTGATTGTAACCTTTGAGTAAAAATACAATTGCAGGGGAAAGGTACTGTTTGGAGCGCTGCCATTATTTTTTTTTTCTTCCTTTTGGCTCCTGACGATGTAGTCAGATGGGGTAGAACAGTAATGCATGTCATTATGTAGTCTAGGGGTGCAGCCATTGAAACACAGTTAATTTCCCAGTGCAATGTGAATGCCACTACAAGACAAATATAATTCAAAGAAATGGCACACAGAATGTTGTATAATGCCCATGTATGGCTGCAGCCGGAGGCAACTCAAACAGAAATGCCATGAAATTAAAAATAGGACAGCATGACGGAGAGTCGTCCCAGGCAAAGTGCAACCTTCAGGTCTCACGCCTACCGTTCATCACACAGCAAGGGAGCAGGGAATACTAAAAAAAATAAATAAAATATGCACTCACGCACGGCTATTTATTTGTCATTTTCCCTCCTCTTACACTGTCCATATATCTGGCATGCCACACATACTCCCTCTTTTCTCTGGCTCGCTCTGTCTTGACTCGAACACATTTCCTCAGTTACTCGTGCCAGGATTTTTACAAACAACACCAAATTAGTCGGGATTAGCTGTCTGTGTGTACCTCATAGGAATATCCTGTAGAAAATTAAAAAGAAGTAGCTTTAAGTGGGGGAGAGAAAGTAGGGCAAGGGGAATCATGGGAGGCTGCGTGTGTTGTCTTCTGGACACATTATTGTCAGCGATAGATTCATAAAGAAGTGAAGTGGAGGAATCAAAGAGATGCCAGGGATAACGACTGAGTGTCTCTTCTCCAGATTTGGCCTCTTTAATTACTCCTCCATGATAGCGCCTCTCTCTCCTCTCCCTCCCTCCCTCCCTCCCTCCTCTTCGTCTTTCACTCTCTGCCAACTGACAAACTTTTCTCAGAAGCACAGAAAATAAAGGCTTCACAGCACAGTTGTTTGTGTTTGACAGCACAACACAGGATGATCCACATTGTGTGTCTCCAACAGCCCTGGTGATTGCTCTGTCGTGACGAAAAAGCCGCGGAAACCGACCCGCCCGACCACACACACAGACTCACACTCGCATGCATACACACCTCTCATCCGTGCAGCTCACTCGTAGCACCCTCTTCCTCACCCCCTGCCTCGCTCCTGTCACTCTCCTCAATTAGAATAATTACCCCCTGTTCGCTCACACGCTAATCAGTTCATTAAAAACAAAATGGATGAAATTAGCATAGAGAGTGACGGCTGATTTAGCGACTGCCTCTGTTGTCATCATCAACACCCTCCACCTCCACCTACCCCACCCATCCCCCCAATCCAGAATCTGAGACAACCTTTATGGTCTCTGCGTTACCGATGGCTGCAGCGGTGACGCCACCAGTTGCCGAGGTCGAGACAATCAGTGACTCCACACATTTCTTTCATGTCTTAAATAATTGCTAGTGCGCAATTCATGTGCTGTGTGGAGTTCAGAGGGGACGGCGTGCGTCACAGGCAAAGAAGATATGGATGCAATCGATCTCATGATGCTATAAAAAGGCTGAGAGCTCAAACTAGGGCTGGCAATCTCAGGTTATATCGCAGCTATTACAATATTTTTCTATAATGATGGTATGACAACACATGCAATTCTATGACCTATTTACTAGGGCTGCCCCTCTTTTAGTTGATTAGTCGACTAATCGGTCGTTTTGGTCTTAGCAGACTAAGATTTCTTCACTCGATTAGTCATTTTTTATGCTTTTTTTTTCGTGCTGAATGACTTATTTCCAAGAAACTTATGAGCACATCTCTGGTAAACACAAGATTTAAAGTGGTGTTTTTGTGTGATTCTGAATTAAACGGTTAAATCAACTAATCAATTAGTCTAGTGGTTCCCAAACTTTTTCATTACCCCTAAACTGACATGAATTAGACAACAGACCCCCATTTGATAAGATTTTGTCCGAGGTTCCCAATCATCCCCATCATTTTTGCTATTGGATGTTTTATTACAGAAAATGTATGAAACCTATGACCAACATAATCATACATTCTGTCATTTATAGTTGCTGGGGACCCCACTTTGAGAAACACCACATTAGTTGACAAAATCGTATGAGTGTAAGTTTCCCTAATATATTGACACATCAATACTTCTGTGTATCTTATGTGGAAAATAATAAAAAAAAACATATTTTTACAAAGCAGGAATCAAACCTATATTGGTAAGAAAAAGAAAATATGTCCAGTTTGGTAATGACACAATACATCGTGATATTGATTATTTGGCTCGATCCTTGTTCAAATAACTTTTTTTTTTTTTTATTTAATTGAAAAACTGGAAATCACAAAACAAAAAGAACAAATAAAGCAAAGACGGATGACTCATCTTCGATGATGAACTATTTCGCTGCAACTGGCCTCTAAACCATTTCTGGTGGTTACAGAGAGTTGGAAAAGAATTATTCTCTGTGATACAACAAAGACAGCCTTTGTTAAATCTGCTCTCTCAGTTAAAGTAGTGGGGAAGTGGAATTTCATACCCACAAACATTAGAGACTCAGGAAGCTTTGCGGTGTTTAAAAGCTTTGGCAGCACAAACGTGTCACCACCACTGATTGCCTCGTACAGTATTTATTGTATTTATCACGCCTATTCTTTTTATTATCTCACACTGATGGACTTTTATGCATTGTCTAATTTTATGTAGTGTATTTCAGTGTTAATATTGGCAGCCATTTTAGATTTAGTCTTAGTATTAAGACGAAAATGCTTATTAGTTTTAGTCATATTTTAGTCATTTTTAACCCTCATAGTTTTAGTCGACGACAACTCAAAATGTTCCTCCTGACTGCGCTTATTAATGATGACGCACCCGCCGGTGCGTTATGAGAGCCAAGCCGCTCACCCAACGTGTAAAAATATGCGTTACTCAACCACCCGAACCTGACCCGCAAACCGCCAACTTTATGCATTTACAGTTGCACAGTTGTCAGCATTGAGGACTAAGACAAGTCTCGTCATTGTCTCGTCTTAGTCATGGAAAAAAAGGTCGTTGACGAACACATTTCGTCACAGTTTTCATTAACAAAATGAACACTGGTGTATTTATTATCATGTGGTTGTGGTTTTGTCTACCTGTGCAGGGACAACAGATGCAAATCTAGCTAACTGGTGCATTTAGTTTTAATTGTGCGCTATCCCTGCAAAAATAAACAATAAAAAGATAGCAAATAAAATGATATACAGTATGTGATGTGACCTCTTTAAGTTAAATTAGTATTATTCACTTTGAATAAAAAAATTGAAATACACTTTAATCTGCTTAATTACAGTAACAGGAGTTTACTGCGACCCACCCACACACATACTCACATAACAGAGCGTTTGAGCTCCACATACTGTAAGTGCTTTCACTGACCACTGCACTGCAAACTGAAACCCACCAACCAGTCTTCAACCATATGTTATTCAATTTAAGCAATTACTGCTGGTATTTGCTGGCTGGCCCACTGGCCGCTGGATCTGAATCCTTAGTTAGCCTCAATACACCAGACATGGGAACATATATTTCATCACACTGCCAAATGAGCACATTTAACACTGAATAACAGCGCTACGCCTTGTCCACTCTATTCCCATGCTTTATTTACTTTTTGTTCAGTTGTGTAAGCCTATATGCTACAATCCATGTGTTTGTGTGCATTTAAGCGTGCATGACTTAGCGTAGGGGAAGCAGAGCGGTGATGGAGGGAGGTCTCACCGCGGTTGAGTGTCGGGGTGCTATTGATATCCCCCGCCATGAAAGAAGATTCCGTCTGCTTTCGAACCGTGTCGTTCCACATCCTGCGGATTCGACTCTGGAAGAAGGAGCAGAGCTCAGTGAGTGGCAGCAAACAGACAAACAAGTTAAATATAGAAGCGCGACGGGTAGACTTTGTAACTCAGTGGGGCTGCTGTAATCAAAACGGTGGGGCTCGCTCTAATCCGCAAAGAACAATAGGCAAACACGGCAGACAAAGAGATCGAGGCGTCGGGTAAAGAGGCAGCTATGTCATGTCATCACGAGGGCGGCTAATAAACTGGAGATGTGTAAGACATGATTGCGGTAGCTGATACCATTGTTATTTGGAAGTGTCTTATTACATCGTGGGAAAGCTTGTTTGTTGATTGTGAGGACTTAACTGTCAATGGGTGTGTACAGTTTGTGTCTGTGCCAGTGTGCACAGTATGTCTTCTATTGAGCCTGTGTCTATATATAGTATATCAAAGGATATCTTTATTAATGAGTCATGTACTCACAGGGTAAGCACAGTAGTGGATGGGAACATAAAAGTAAAAACTTCACAACAGGTGAGCACGCCGGCTGATTAGAACAATGAACACGTCATACAACCCCGGTCTCACGGGAAGGCGTATAAATACCATGACATTTCACTGACATTCTGCGTGTCACGAGTACGCACTTTTAGCCTTTTCACGTGTTATTTGTATGCTGCTTTTTTGCGTGTCATTTGTCAAGTTAGGTTCTGGCAAGAAAACCACTTAGTTAGGGTAAGGAAAAACGTCATGGTTGGGCTTAAAATAAATACGTAAACTAACTAAAACACGCCAAAAATGTCAATAAAAACGTTTACGTTTGTCACAAACGTCAGTAACATAACTTACAAAACAGCGGTCAACAACAGTCTCGAACACAGGTCTCCTGGTTAAAAGTCTGGTGTTTCTTGGGCCCATCTACCTGCCCACAGTAAGTGGTCTTTCTCGCTTTTTATACTACGTCACTAATTCTTACGGTAACATTTATACACGGATGAATTTACATTGCAGTCAATACAAGAAATCAAGAAAGGCGTACTTATTGCTAAACGCCTTGCACATTATCGTGCATTTATACGCCTTTTTGTGCGAACGGGCTGCTCCATATATTGTAATGATGTGACATACTCTAACACTGCTCTGTCACCAAGAACGAAATGTGTTGTAATACCGGCGTATCACTTGCTGCACATCTCAACAACGTGACTGTGGGCTGAAAGTTAAGTAAGTAAGTAAATTCGAGTGCTTCACAAAGTAATCGGTGAGTCATTGCTGTTGATCAGGTGCTCTCATTTTGTTCTCTAGTATCTTACATAACGGACCTTTTAAACAAGGCAGAAAATACATCAGCAGGGTGAGGAAATGTCCCTTGTTTCCAAAGCTATTTATTTGGCTTTTACACCCTTTTTGACAGTGTTCTAAAAAAAGTCAGATAGTATCAAGAGAGTCTTTTGATTCGAGAAAATTGATTTTTCGTTTCATTCCACCGAAACAAGCCAATTTCCACTGAAATCATCTTGCCGCACAGGCAGATTTACTTTTCATTTGTTCAAAGAAAAATACAATTTTAAAGCTCAACAGTGGTCTGGTTGATGTGTGAAGATGAAGCACGCCTGCGTTATGTGTGTGCTGCTTTGTGTTTGTGTGGGTCTGTCCTGCCCGCACCTGTCGGTGGGCCGCTGCGTGGCGAGCTTGGCTGCCGCTGTAGTAGCGGTTGTTGGCACGCAGGCCCGAGTTCTTCAGGGAGCCGTGGGAGCTGGTGGTGGAGGTGCGGCTGCAGCAGTAGGAGTGACGCAGACACTTACTGTACTCCTTATGGACCTGTAAAGAAATAACACCACCGGCACAGCGGGCAGGTTTTAAAGCCACTCATAAACACAAACACTTAGTTTCAATAGCCTGTGGAGCAACAGAGGCTTTTAACACACGGCAACAGCGAAATGCAATCACTCTGAACATGTATGCGGAATATTAATCAGAGAGGCACATCCATCCATCTCCACAACATTTACACTGCTTATTCAGAATTACATCCATAAAAACAAACAAGTTCGGGCTTTCGACAAATATTCTAAATTAATTTAGAACCCATTTTCATCCACATATCTTGAGGTTAGAGGTCAAGGGATCCCTTTGAAAATGGCCTTGCCATTTTTTTCTCGCCAAAATGTAGCGTAGGTTTGGAGCATTATTTATCCTCCTTCGTGACAAGCTAGTATGCCATGGTTGGTACCAATGGATTCTTTAGGTTTTTCTAGTTTCATATGATGCCAGTATCTTCACTCTAGCTTTAAAACTGAGCCCGCTACAGCTTAAAAATCTCAAGTTGCATTAATGCATTAAAGAAATTATTGTTATTAATAATGTTATTATCATGTTAACTTTGACAGCCTTTGGTTTTATTAGAATTATATTCAAACGTAATTTTTGGCCAATTTTAACAGCCCCATAGCAAATCTTCAAAGACTAGTCTCGTACAGTTACCTTCTTCTGCAGAGCGCAGTGGAAGATGAAGATGAACATGCCCTGGAAGGCGTTGAAGGTGGTGAAGAGGTAGGCCATGATGACCGTGTTCTCATTGATAAAGAGGAGGCCAAAGGCCCACGTCATCCCCAGCAGGAAGAGCAGAGCGATGGCCCCCAGAGCCCATGATCTGACAGAAGCGGACAAGGAAACGTTAACAAATAATGACACGGAGAAACCGAATCAATTTGGAAATCCAATCTGACGGTGTGGTTTATTTATCACAAGTGACTCCCATTGAATGATTTGAACTCACTTAATGTTATCCAGGCGGCTGGAGTCAGGTTTGAGTGCTGAGGAGTTGCGGATCATTTTGTGTAAAGTGATCATGAGAAAAATGAGGTTGAGCTAGGGTACAAAAGATAGAAAGAATCAAATAGATGTGTTGTGAACTTTACAGTCTGCACCAAAAATACTGAATTTGCTCCGTTAATAACCTCATAAAGCAAGCATGGTGAAACACTTTTAGTTCGACGGGGTGATATCGAAATAGAGAGGGGAGTAATACTGTCTGACAGTAAAGCTAATACCATAATAACGAATGAAACGGGTCCAATGAAGCTCCAGATGAAGTAGTTATCCACTCGCAGCCAGCATCTGGAGTGGCACAAAGGAGAAGAGAGAGTTACACACACACACTCAGACACGCACACACACACAGGCATGCACACACTGTTTCCCTGTCTCAGCGGATTATCTTATGAAGGCTAATCATCAGGCTTTGGCTAAGTGTGTTCAGAAAAGCCAGTCCGCGGGGAGGTGCAAGAGCCGTTCACACAGCACTGCATATTACATTTCCAGCTGGGGGAATAGCATAATCCTACTTCTCAATCTGCAGGTGCAAAAGACCCGTCTTCACACGTACGCTTTCTTGGTCCCATAGCTCCTGTAGTCTACGGCCGCCGAGATGCCCACCACCAGTGCGGGGAAGCAGTAACCGCACAGATAGTAGTACTTTTTGCGGGAGTACTCGCTCTCAAAGACCTCCACCAGCATGAGATAGAGTTGCACACCCTCCAGACACATCCAGGAGAAGGCAGCCAAGAAGAAGAAATGCAGAAGGCCAGCAAAGATGGGACAGGCAATCTGAGGACAGCAGTAAAGGAGAGAGTAGAGAGAGGAGAAGAAGAGAGGAAAGAAAATATTAAAATAAAGGACAGTTAAGATCAGGGCATATAACTGACTGAAAAAGAGGACAGAACAGAGTCACTATCAGGAAGTAGTTTTGGACATTCACAGAGGAAAAAATGAAAAGCTGCCCCCTGGGTGATTGGCTCTGTGCACATTATTGAGTGATAATTCATTAGTTTTATAGAGTAACGTAATGAGACACTGCCTCAATTTTAGTTTCACAGTCACTATTAACATTATGAAAAGTTGTCACTTGCGTCATGCTGTCACTCTCTTGTCATTTTCAAGTTGGAAAAGTACAACCTGATGTCGTGATTCCCTTTCATAAGAGATCCAGGCGTGCCAACAGAGTTTAAAAGGAGGGGATGTAATGCAGTTCTTTTTTTTGTAATTAACTTTTTATTGCTTTTCATAAGAAGTTACATCACACAGAGCAAAGACATCAGAAACAAAAAAGACAACAGTAATAACAAAAAAAAAATAATACAAATAGAGCCTGAATGCATCATAATGTTAAACAATGGTACCTCCCATGTTGAATTCAGCATGATGAGAGCTAGTTAACGTTAGCTGTTAGCAGCCCCTGGATGCGTCGATAGTGAGTTTACTGTGTCCCAAACACATTTTTTATTGTCCCTGGGACGCCGTTAAGGCTGCTACACATCGGCGGCGTTTTTTCCGCGCTATATTATATATATCGCCCAATATATTTTTTAGAACTGTTGTTTTTGTCATGAGTACTTAAATCACACATAAAGGGAATATTACGCGGCAAAAAAGTGACTTAATTTTTTCCGGAACAAGGTTGATTTTCTGAGCTTTCGCACTGCGAATAAAGGCATCAACCAATCATGTTGTGTAGAACGGGTTGAGTATAAAACAACAACGCAGAGGCTCCGTAGTCCAAACTAGGACGGCAAACTTTATTACTCCTTTCAACCTTGACATAGGCAGCGCAGACCAAATCTGCTCCTTCCGTTCTTAACTTTCACAATAAAAGCCCTAGACATATAATATTTGCAGGCAAGTATTTCCTATTTTCCTGTTGTATATTCGTCACGCCCCCGATGTGTAATGGCCTTTAGTCTTAAGCCCTGACAGTATCTGCGGCACTGTAGAAAAACGATTACCATCACATTTTCAGAATTTTCAAATTGGTACTGAAGTATCGGTTCTCGTGACATCCCTAAGTGAGACCCCAACATCCTTGGCAGGTATCAGGCCAACATATGGCTACGAACTCACATGGTATTCTGTCTTGTCGATGCCGATGAGGAAGAGCAGCTCGGCGATGAAGAGATTGATGCAGAGATTCTTGTGGATGGTGTTGCGGTCGGTCTGCAGGCCCCGCAGGAAGCAGAAAGTGGAGATGCAGATGGCTAGACACACTAGGGAGATGACAATGCCCACCCAGGTGATCACAAACAGGATCAGTTCATGCATTCGCCCCTGGTACTGAGGTCCGGGTCGTGTCGGGTAAACAAAGATGGGGGAGGGGGTTGAGAGAGTGGAGGGGAATGGGATAAAAACAGAGGGACACAGATACGCAGCAGAATCAGACAAATAAAGAGGGGAAAATATAGGAGAAGACAGTGGAATGGGAGATGAGGAGTACAGAGATGGATGGGAGGACAGTGGAGGGAAGAAACAATAGGGGGATAGATAGACAGGACAGGGGGGAGGGGGAGAGAAAGAGAGCAAAATTGCTTTATTTAATATTTGTAAATATATGCAAGGAGCTAAAGTGTAGAGACAAGAGACGAGACGTCCTGAAAAAAAATACATGACATTCAAATTCATGTGAATGTCAGCTAGAAGTAGCAGGACATGAATTTGTAAGCATGTGCCTCCCCGAATGTCGGAGTGAAAGGAGGAAAATAGAAAATTCAAAACAAAGAGCTTGTCAGCCTTGAGAGGGTACATTAATGTGCAAGTGTGTGAGGGTGTGTGACTGAGAGCGAGCGAACGCTTAATGCTCGCACGAATGAACGTCGGCATAAATTACTCGGCTTCCATTTTAACCGCGCGTCTGCCACGCCCTTGTTGACTCACATCGGGCTCGTTGTGAGCCATGAGCACGGCGAAGTTGGTGAGGTGGCTGCAGGAGCAGGTGGTGTGCGTGCTGTTGGTGTCCAGCAGCTTGCAGCCCTGGGACGACCACTGGCCCGTCATGGAGCGCTCCGAGTAGTTCCAGAAGGAGCAATTTGGAGTGTAATAATTCTCCAGCTGTGGGAAGAGAGAGAGAGGGATGATGGAGAATGGCGATTGGTGTGTCAGAATATAAATTAAGCATGATAACGGCTGAATTAGGCCACCTGTAGGTGTTTGAGTGTGAAGACCACCGGCTCAATGAGAAACACTCTGCTGGACTCTTTGTTGATGGAGGCAGCGATTACATGGGAGTTGACCGCCAGGAGCCGCTTATCGTGGCCCGGCCCGTCCGCCTCCATCTTCACAGTGGCGTTCTCAGTGGACAGGAAGGAGCCCAAGTTTTTATATAGAATGAACACCACCTTGACTTGTCCTGCACATGGAGGGAGAGAAACACAAAAAGATAAATGAAAGAGAGAGAATGTGAAAATAAAAAGGGATCCTCACTCCCAACTCGTCAAATACCGCCGCTTGGTCAGTGCCCCTCAGCATCGGAGACGACGCTGCCAATACACGCTCGTTACATGCATAGTGTCCTTTCAAAATAAACTTCCTTTTTTCACAGGAAGTTAGGTTTAGGCAACACAACCAATGTGGCAAAATAACTCAACGTTACTTTTAGTTTCACACGAGACACAAACACCGGTCTCCTGGTTGAAAGTCTTGTGTTTGTTTGACCAATCCACCACCCCTCCTGCCCACCCTGAACGGACTCACGCTATTAATACTACGTCACTTTCTCCAACTGTCGGAAACGCCGCGCATGGGTTTATATTGGAGTTAGCTGAAAGCCTGTTTCGTCACAAACTATCGGCGGTTTTTCATGAGTTGGGAGTGAGAACGGGTTGAGACGTAATATATAAAGGTAGATGCAGACAGAACGATAAAGGTGGGAGGAGGAGGAGGAGGAGGAAGAAGAGGAGGGGGAGGAGGAGGAGGAGGAATAAGAGGAAGGGGGGGGGAGGAAAGACCAAATACAGAAATGGGGGCATAATATGGTAATGGCAGCGAGAGTGACAGAGATAGAGAGCGGGGAGTGACAGGGTGAGCGAAAGGGAGACAGAGAGAGAGAGTTAGTGAAGGTTAGAATGATGGTAAGGACCGTTTCATTTTGACTGGTGGAAGAGAGCGAGATTTAATGTGGAGGGCAATGGAACATTCATCCCTCAAGCATTCACAGATCTCTTATTATTCCATATGAATATTTCATGTGCGTTTGTTTCAATCATTCTAATCTCGTTCCCACTGCAGAGCCGAGCGGAGACAGAAAACAGAAAAGGGTATGGAGGGAGGGAGGGAGGGAGGTAGGGGGGGGATGGGAGCGATGAAGAGGGGGATGACAGAGGAGAGTAGGGGGGGTAGAAACGAGAGAGATGAGAGAGGGGGATAAGATGGCGAAGAGACGGAGCGAGGGAATGGAATGGGGAAGAGAGAAGAGAGGGAGTGCTGAGATTGCTCTGTCAGACTGGGGCCGATTGTAATCTACACGCCTCCCCAGCTATTCTATTAAGACTGCTGTTAAGAAACCATCAAGAAAAGAAATTGTCTCAGCACTTTTGTTAATCTGATTAGCCTATTATTATGAACCAATAACTTAGTCAACTGCATGCAGATTGTTTTAGGCTTGCATGGAATGGGAACACAAGAGTGGGCTGCACAGGACAGTAACATTTATCAGGCCTTGTGGTGGAGGACGGGGCTGCTGACCGTTGCGACTGTACTGCTTGATAGTGGAGGCTGAGAGCTGGATGGTGCTGTCGCTGGCGTAATTCTGTGGGAAGGACAAGTCCTGCTGGTCCATCTCTGTGTTTAGAACGTGCACCTCCAGATCTGATGGTAGAAACACAGCATGTAAAAAAAGACTTCTGCGCTGTCAAATATGCAAAAAAAATAAAACATCCAAAGAGAATCAGAGTAACAACCTGGAGGTAAATTTCATCCATACATCTACCATAATTACCACCACGTACCACAAATATTACTCAAAATCTGGTATTTGGGTCAGCCCTAATATATCGTCATATTGCCCAGCCCTACACCATCAATGCTGTTTCCTTACCAATGCTGGGCGCTCGGTCAGTAAAGCGAATCCCGTACATGTTGTTGGCCAGCAGGAAAGCTCCTTTTTCCACGACATCCAGTAGCATGGTGGCGGTGTGGGCCTGCTCTGTGCTGTTCATGTCCTGCCACGACTCCAGGGCCTCGGGACGCAGCAAGTTGTCCACCGTCTGCACCACCGCCTGGCGCATGCAGGAGGCGTAGTAACATTCATTACCATTACTGAGAACACTTTACAACACAAGGTACACAAAATCCTGAGTAGTTGACAAGGAAGGAGTAACAAACGAATCAGGAACTAACCGATAATTAATGAATCGCTCAGATGTAGTTGCAGATATGATGTGAATATTTAAGTAAATGCTCTGAATAATGATGCTTTTTTTAAATCTTTAAAATCTTTTTAGTATTCTCTCTCATCCTTGTGTCATTTGAGAACAAACAGCTCATTCCTATTTAACTTTAGAAGCTATTTCTCAGTTCACTAGGAATTTGCTCTACTTTATGTGAGGAGGCACACAAAAATGTTAGTAATGGTAATCATGAAGTAAAGATGCATTCCTCACAACTATTTACTGTAGGAATTTCACTGGCGGCCATGGCCCCTCTGTCTGGCCACACTGCCCCAGCTGATTTCACCGTTCTCTCCTTTACCTCTCTCCTGTCAATACGTTTTGTAGACACCAGTGTCTTTACTGAGCAACATCAAGTGAAACGCTGCGCACATAACCAGTGGTGGATTAAAAAAACTGGACTATTTATGCCGATAATTTGACGCCGGGTTTAGCAGCGCTGGGCAGCCGGAGCTGATCGTGGCCACTCTAGACAATGCTTGTGATTCCACCACGCACCGCAGAGCCTCGAAAGCAGCTCTCAGCTCTGCTCCGCTGTAGTCTATTTATGACGGAGCTGCATCGCGATGCAAGTGTCTTCTTCACTGGTTGAGGGGATGCTCTGTAGTCTTTCAATTACTAGAAGAAATGCAAGTGTTCTCCTCCTGCTAACAGGCACTGTACTGTGAATATAGATACAAAATCATTATGAGAATGAATGTATATTTAACAACTAAAACACAGCCACAAATCTTTGATCCATGTCGTTCATAACTGGACTTTTAACGGTATTAACTTTGTCTGTAGGCTACAGCACACAGAGTAGTAAATAACAATAAACAACTTAAAAATATTGGTCATTTGTAAATACCAATAAATTATTTTATGAAGTAAACAGCTTTTTTTTAAATGTATATATTTCACTGATAGTTATATTATGTATTAAAAATAAAATCTTACTTACTTTAACTCTTAAGTTAAATCCATTATTTCCGTGGACTTAAAATCATTGTTTTATTTGATGGCCTTACTGCCCTGGCATTTGACCTTTGTGCCCTCAAAAAAATTACAACACCAAAGGCCAAGTAACCTTGCCCCTAAAATGATCACATTCAAGGCCCGGCAGTAATGATAACTTATTATTTTTTTTGCCATCTATTACACAATTTGGAAAGTAAATCTGGAACAATTCAATAAAAAAATTGGCTGGAATGCAGATTCACAGATTTCCACAGCAGCAATTAATCATTAGACAATATAGAAAAAAATCTATTCTCATTTTTCAGGAATTAGCTATTAATTAGCCAATTATCAATTAGTTATTGATTTGTTTATCACCCGTTCCTTGATAACTATTATTTCTTTGTACGACATTGTTAAATGAAACCACATTACTTGTCCACTTTAAAGTACAAAGTCACTACGATCCCTCTATAATTTCCTAGAAACTCCTCACTCCCCTGCACTACATTTATTACTGTGCCATGTCAGACATATTACCTTTCTATTTCACACTTACAATTCATTTAATGGCAATTTTGATGGTTGTATCAGCTATCCAATTTATTGGAGTAGCCTGCTTGATGAATCATGTAATTCTCTTGCTCAGGCCTCTCAAAATGAAGGATTGACTGCTGCGTGGAATAAAGAGCGTTGCTGTTAAAGAAATGAATTCGGCATCAGAATGCACTCTGTCCGCCACTAAAAGAAGAAGACGGAGGGTGATTTTGGTTTATCCTCTGAACGCTGCTGAGCTAACTTGCAGTGAGTGAGAAGAAATAACCGTTACATGCTACACGGCAGCCCTTAAATTCATCCTTGCACCGACAGAGATCAGAAGATGTGGTGTCATATTACAGTTATGCTGCAGACAGGTCAAGATACACAAAAGCCTGTGTGCTGCAGAGCGCCGCATTTCATCATTACAGAGAAGCATACACAAGGCCTTTTCATGATATTAGATTACTGCTTTCTCAGAACCAGAGATATTGCACAAATATTGGAAAAGAACAGAAGGGTGTAGTAACACAAACTGTTGCCTTTCACACGGCGCTATCGTCAAATTACATTTTCTCCGAGCCACAGATATTGTGCCTTATTGTGCAATGCAATGAGGCAAAGGCCAATATTATACACTTAGGCTCAATCACAGTCCAACAAAGCTAAGATTATGTCAAAGACAGATGACTTTCACATTAGCTGAAGCCGTATATCAAACATATGTGCAACAATTGAAAATCAGCTTTCACTGCTCTGGGAAATACTGCACCAACGTCTGCCAGGAGTTATATCAAAACTTACTCACGCTGCTCTTTGAAAGAAAAAAAAGCAGAAATCCTATAAGTGATGATTCCAAAGGCAATATAAATCATAATACAGAGCACTGAGCCAAAGGAATCTCATCCACAAACCTAGTCTTCTCAAGGATTTATCTTCCCCCAGTTATTCTAAGTCGCAGAGCAGACCTACTCCACAGGCATGCAAAGCAGGCAGATAAAAAAGAAAAGCTACCTGGATGTAGGCCCGACAGGTCCGCTCTCGCTTCTGGAGCTGGAAGGGAGAAAACAAAGCATGGAATTAAACAGCTAAACAAAAAAAAAAACCCCGTAAATTAAAAACTCACTCGTCCTTGCATGTGCACTAGGGGGGTAAATTCGCATTAACCTCAGCACCCTTTTCTAATGCTTGAATTAAATATAGGCGTGGGTGTGTGTGTTTTTCTTCTACCTTGTTGTAGTTTCGTGCAGCTGACTCCTTGTTTCCGGGCCTCAGAGCTTGAAGCTGGGCGTCCAGTATGTCCAGCAGTTGCTCGATGAGTCGCACGGACGAGCTGACGTCTCCGGCTTGGATCCGACCCCGGGTGTGGTTCACCAGCTCTCCAGCTATGTTGGCCGCATTCTCGCCGCTCTTTATCTGCACATGAACACACGCGAACGCATACATGTTTGCATACAGTGATAGTATGAGGGGCCGTACACATGCCGCTTCTAAAAACACATGGAAAACACCAGCCTTTTTTTTCTATCCAATGTGCTTGGGACGTGGTTAGTGGACAAAGGCTCTTATGCAATTGTGTTACTTGGTGACATCACCATGTTACAGAAGAAAATTCGGGACCTCAAGCAAGGCGTTTCAGTCAGTTCAGAAGAAGCGTTTCTGTGCGGGAGAGTAACTCCCTTCTGAACTTTAAGCTTTGTAACTTTGCAGACCTTTTACATGCATAAAAAACTATAACACACTAAATGAAAGGGAAAAAGCACAAAAGCAAAATAGGACCTCTTTAAATGTTTACATGCACACTAACATTACCAGAAACCACATGTTTTGAGTCTCAACACTAACAAAAACCTCACTGTTTGTTCTGCAATCACATTTCCCCAGACCCCCTCTAAAAAAAGGATCTTTATTATTATCCCCTCTTGCATCATTGTAAACAAAAATGGGCCTTGTAGAACACATCGTGAACTTTTTATGCTCCCTAGTGCTGTTTCACTTGCAAATCACACCCTTAGCCACCACTTTGCGATTGCAATTGATTTTTGCCAAAAGGAGAAGATATAATGGATTCTTCCAACCATGTTACTTTTCACTGTGATGCTGCTTTCCCTTCCGGGCACACGAACACACTTAAGAAACCTTTAAGAAAGCCGATCAAGGCCAGAGTAGGCATGGCTAAATAATCAGGGTTTTCTCCTGCAGAAATGTAGCTGTGTTAACCAGCTTGCTTTTAATTCACATTTATATGGACTGAAATCTGATTACTGTCCAAATCGGGATTGAGCAGATGACTACAGTGTGTAAGAATGTAACACAATTTGGCAATTTAAATCATTGTGCAGCGTATTGCAATAAGATATATTGCGATTTATTATCCTCTTTCAACTGTAAATTATGCAGTTTGTCAACATCTGTTTTATCTAATAAGATACAGTTTTCACTCTGTATTTCTCAGAGTTTGCCATGTTATGATTTGAGCATATTTATTTTATGCTAAATGCAGTACCTGTGAGGGTTTCTTGACAATATTTGACATTGTTATGTGTTATTAATTGATTTCCAATAATAAATATATACATACATTTACATAAAGCAAGCATATTTGCCCACTCCCATGTTGATAAGAGTATTAAATACTTGACAAATCTAAGGTTCATTTTGAACGGATAAAAAATGTGGACAATCACTGCTACTGCATTATATAAGACTATGATGGAGAAATTGAAGTGGCAGTGCAAGCTGTTAGGCCTTAAGCCTGATTTAAAAAAAATAATTCAACCTAGCTGTGATTAAAGTATATTACTGAAAAAAGAGAGTTAATTAAGTATCAAGAGCAGATGCCTTGTAATGAAGGGCCAGTTGAAATGAGTCTGTATTTTAATCAGGCCAGCCTTGGAGATATGTTAATGTGTGTGTGGAGGTGGACGGGGAGGACGGCTGTGGCGGTGGGGCGGAGGACGGGGACGGACCCACGGCCAGGGGGTACGGCTCCAGGTCTCACCTTCTGGGCCACCTGGTTGACCCACGGGGAGGTGCAGTTACTCAGGTCAGGACCCCGCGGGTTCCACATGACCTGCTCCTCCAAGCACTGGAACGAAGCGATGCCTGGAGACGGGCAGAAGGAGGGGGGGGAAGTAATGGAGAGATAATAAGCGTTAGGGTGTCTGCAATTAAAGAGGAAAGTGTGGAGGAGAGGGATGAGCACCAAAAAAAAGTGTGATTCTTTTTTTTTTCCACCCAAGAAAAACGGAATGAAATGAATTTTAAAAATGTAATACTCAAAGTGTTTGAAGATGAGAGGAAAGGAGGAGGGAGGAGGTAGAGTAAAAATGGGTCAGAAGTGGAAAAGGTTCAATAATGGGAGAACGTGAGGGAAGAGAAAGAGAGGGAGAAGACGGCAAGGGGTGGAAAAGGCTTTCATGCTCTAAAAGGAGCGGTTTAAAAGGAATACTTGCAGACATTTACTGTGCGAACACACACACACACACACACACACACACACACACACACACACACACACCAAAGACATTAAGGTATGATACCTCACTGTCAAATAAAAAACACCTGAAGGGAAGCACCTTCCACTAACCCTCGTTTCCAGCTAGGTTTTTCCAGTTACGCGGGTTCAGAGAAAGGACAACACGCGGGGATAAAACCGGAGAAGGGTCTATACGCTGCTGCTAACACAAATAACCAACGTCAAGTCACAAAGACGAGGCAGGGAAAAGAGGAGAAGAGAGACCACAGAGAGAGAGAGATAGAAGGGCAGAGATGACAGAGACAATGCAGCAACGCTTCACAGTAGTAGAGGGATCAGAGCAGATGTGGCGTTGCATTTCATACCCCTTTCTTCTCTCTCTCGCTCTCACTTTTCTCTATACTCTCCTCCATCGACCACAGATTGGGTTTGAGGGCTCTGCCAAGACGCGGCAATTAAGCCAGCTGCTAATTTAATGTTACTGCCGTTCACAGGGAGAACATACAGAAACAGCGAGAGGCGGAGGGGGGGATGTCGTTTTGATTGCTGCATGTTTAGAGGTATAGAAACTAGCATGAAGGGGAGGTGAAGCCTGTGTTGTCTAGCCTTTCATTTTATTATTCGCCACTTTCAATCAGCTCTGTTTCTGTGGGAGATGAGCCTTTTCATATGTGGAGGACGGGCTTTCATCTGTGAGTCCTCGGGGACTGTGCCTGCTGGTGGCATCGACGCAGGGACGGGAGAGGACAACAGCGGAAAAAAAAACAGGTGCGAGAGCACAAACATGCTGATCACTTGGGCACATGCTCAGATATTGCACGCACAAACATTAGTGCTGGGACGATGCACCTATCTCCCGATAGATACTATCAGGATACTTGGGTGCCTTGGGTTCTATATGTATTACGATTTTTAAGTATTGCAATTTGATATTACGATTTATTGCGATTTTTGTTAACTGTATAATAAAGTTGAATCATACACTTCTATGGACTTTTACTTTGGAAAATATCTAAATTAATACAGTAAGAATGTTTGATTTTCACCAGTCAGAGATGTCCTGAAGTCAAATATATCAGTCTTTGTCAGGCATTATTTATAAAATATTTTTCAGCAACATTTCCCTCACAAATTAGTGGTAATTTCTTTTTAATTTAAGGGACATGTAATGTTTTGTAATTCTGGTGAATATAATCCAATCAATCTTATTTCCATAGATGTATGTTGTATATACAGTTCCCTTTGTTAGCACCTTATTTTGAAAACCGGACGTAGTCGCACGTGTATATTCCGCTAACATCGCCAAGTCCGTCTGTTAGCTCTCCCGTCAGCTCCGTTCTCTTTATACATCCATGGTCAGCTCCATCGTGGCCGTTTGAATGCATTTAACATAAATGTCAGTATATGGGTGTTCTACAGTTGTTGCGTCGGCTGATTTGACCACGGAGAAGAGAGTGACAGCTGGTTTGACCTCACGTTACCGCAATACGATATCGTTTCCTGTCCATGACAGAGTTAGCATGAAGCTTTAGCCGGGATGTCTAGCTCTGCTTTTCCTGGTACTGTATGTGTAGTGTTTACCACGTTGGATTGTTTTGCTTTTGACGGATACGGAACGGATATGACGTCACATTACTCTGACTACAACAATAAAAGCGGTAACTTCCATCCACCTCCTCATAGACAATACGTAGATGAATCGATTCTTTTCCCCCCACACCTAACATTCCACTTTAACATGAAATGCATGCTGGAAATGTTTGTTTCATGGAGTGGAAAAAAATACACACATGCAGATGTCCTCACCTAGAGATCCTTTGGGACATGGGCGGTCCACTGTTTCTCCTCGCTGCGTGGCGGGCCACGGGACACCGCGGACCATCTTGGCCTCACAGACAGGGGCCTCCGGGCCTTCAGGAGAGGGGCGGGATGGCCGGCGGGTGACGGGCACAGTAGCTGTGATTGGGCGAAGATCAGGTTGCTTGTTGATGGAGCCGATTGGGCGCGAGGTGGGGGCCACAGGACGGGCGGTAGAGGGGCTGGCGCTGGACGTGAAGGGCCTAACTGCCGGGGTGGTGGTCAATTGAGTGGTGGTCAGAGGGCCTGAGGTAAACAAGCAGTAATACAGAGAGAACAGAAGAGGTGGAGACATTTAGAGCTGTATAAAAGGATGTAAGGGATTTGTTAGAGAGCAGCAAAAGCAGAACAAGATCAAGAGAGTGAAGGACACATGCATGTGAATTTAAGATGTCTCTCAGAAGTTGAGTTCAAAAGTTAGCCTGACAATAATTGGGGTGACAAATACTTTTTTGAGTAGGCTCTCCAGAGAAATGAGAGATGCAGGGGAGGAGATGGAAAGAAGGCATCATCACAAGTCAGGGAGAGGTAAATAATTGATCAAATGTATCAGAGAAGTCACCATCGCTAACAACCAAACCTAATGCGAAGATAAAAGCAGCACATCACAACTACAAAATCCTAGCTGATCAAACGCTGAGGCAGCGCACACACTGTGAGCCGCCGCCCGTGTGTCTCTGCCTCCACTCTCTCTGGGCCTAATTCGAGCTTCATACAGGCCTCAGATATAGGCCTACAATACATCCAAACCTCCCTCTCATATTGATGGACTGCCAAAAATGCAGCGTGGTGTTCTCATTTCATCCTCCCCCTTATCATTTCAGAATGACTTTTTCATTATCCATGACACAGAGACGTTGATATGAAGTGCTATAGCATTCATACCTGAGAGGCTGCTCTTTACTGTAACTATGGCTGCGGATGGAAATACAATGATTTGATATCTGAGGCAGCCAAATGTCAGATAAGAAACAGGCACAAACACAGTCTGCATGTGCTGTTTGAAGTGTGACCTGATCAACACCAAACACTGTAAAAGGCTCTTCATTATTTCATGTTCTATGAATATGAAATAAGAGAAATGCAGTCATTGCAAGTAGTGTTGCACGGTGTACAATACTAGAAGCCGTTAAAAACAGTACCAGAAAGATGGATTCAACAAATGAAGTTGAAAGGAAGATTAAAGCAGGTGATGAACCACAATCCAGCTCTGAGCTGGTGTCTGTATCAGCAGAACTCCATTAAAAAAACAAGGATATTAACAGCGCAGCTCTAATTACCGACAAAATGTACCAATTAAATTAGATTCACCATCTTTTCTGAATCTATTCAAGCATCTCCTGTAATTCGGCAAACACATAATCCACCAAAGAGCATATGTAAATATTGTTTTGCTGTGTTTCTCTGTAACATGAAATGGACGGAAAGGAAAGCAGACCGGTGGTGACAGAGACATTCTCTTCACAAACACCACTTCGACACAACACAGTCCTTTCTACAGTTACTGTCCATATTTTAGCAGCTTTTCTCTCATCAACTTCTCACAGAACTTCATCTGAATTTATTATCATTTTGTGGGTTTTGTTTTGGAAGCCTCTTGCCGTCTGCCGTGCTGCAGTACCACTCTCCGCCTGAACTGTTACTGATGCGCCAGCAGGGGCGCAGTTTACAAAAAAAACGTATTTAACATTGTTAAATAAGTGATACCTGGTTGCAAATATAAAGTTATCTATCAAAGAAAGATAGTAAAGGGGAGATCAGATTACTGCATACCATGTAAATTTTTTAATCAATACATTTTTAATTAATAAAAAAGTCTATTATTCCATTACTTTTGATGCTTTAGGTTTTTGCTGTGGTATAGTTTCAGTATTGGTATTGAGATACTTAAGCAAGGTATCGTATCAAAGTCATAATTTTGCAAGTAAATAAGACATCGTAACGAGCTTAAGAAGTGTTTCAGTGTGCGTTCAGTGGGATCGCTCCTTACCCGTGGTGGGGTCTGGTGGTCCAAACTCCAGCGGGTAGCGCAGCACATTGTAGTTGTTCCAGACATAAAGCTGGTTGTCTCGAGGGTTGTAGTCCACAGAGGAAATATACTGGTAGGGGTTGGGGAAAGCGATGTTGACAGGCTCCTCGCGGGCTCGGTTCGTATTGTAGGCGTACATCACCAGGTCGCCGCCTGCTTCGCTGTCATCGTCCTGGTAGACAGACCGCACCGCGTAGAGCACACCGCACGCCATAAAGGCGTTGGATGCCATCCTCTTGTCAAAGCTGGTCTCCCAGGTACCTTCAAAGCGCAGGGTGTAAGGATTCACCTGTGGGCATAAAGGAAATGTTGAACAATCATACTGGGAAGCTTGAAGAGACAGTTTGGTTTTGGGGGATTTTACTTTTGTCTTCAGACTCTCTGCTATAGAGGTTATAAAGTCAAATGTCTTCATGACTAACAGAGCGAGTCTACTTGCATTTGATTTCTTGATATCCTTTTTTATTTCTATGTGTGCAGTTTTATGTATCATTGAACTTTGAAAATGATTTGATGTAACATTTCCCATGTTACTCATGAGCCCACAGCGGCACAAATGGTACTTCTGTACAATAATGTATAGATTTATAAGCACTTATAAGAAAATTAAAAAGTAATTAAACCCTCAGATTTAGCTTAGGAGAGGCGATATTTCTTTGCTTTTATGCAAAGCTACAGACTTTCTGCTGAGGCATAATAGAGACCTCCATGTTTCTCTCTGAGTGAGTAGGAAAAATAATGAAACTCCCCCGAACCCAAACAATTCCTTGATGATGAAAGTGATCACTTCCTTATTTATTACTTTGTTGCTCCATTATTCTACACTCTCATAGCTCATGCGGGGTTTGATATTTTAGATGAATAGTTTAACTTATACAGTTAGAAAAACAATTTCCTGGTTAGGTCAAAGATAGTGATAATAAATGGGACCTGTCTATCCGAGTAACACATTAATTCAAACTCTGTTTGTGTGGAAACTTGCTGGCTGATTGCAGTTTTGTTTGTTAAGAAACAAAGAACCAACGGGTATTAAATTATGAATGTTCTAAAGTTCACAGTGATGGATCGTGTTTTGATTTTGTCAAATAAGCCGGGCAAAGTAATGTAATATGTTTAAAGCAGTATGCACAGTATATGATTCTATTGAAATACAAATGAGTAGACAACCGAACAATACCACATTTTTATGATTGATTAAGAGAGACCCGCGGGATCGCCGGCAATTCCAGCCGACATTGCGGTCTTAAAGAAGATGTAGTGGGCTCAAGCTAAGCTAGAGTGAAGATACTGGCATCATATAAAACATATGAAAATTTGCCTGGCGATTTTTAAAGGTGTCCCTTGACCTTTGGCAAGATATCTGGATGAAAATGGGTTCTCTTGGTAACCACGAGTCTCCCCTTTACACTCTAGACATGTAGTATACATGTCTAGAGTGTTATTTAACCTCCTTCTCGACAAGCTAGTATGACATGATTGTATTATACAAATTGATTCCTTTGGTTTTCTAGTTTTATATGATACCAGTATCTTCACTCTAGCTTTAAAATTGAGCTACAACCTAAAAATCGCAAGTTGAGTTAAAGAAATTAGTGGCGTTAAAACAAATTTGCGTTGATGCGCTATCACGTTAACTTTGACAGCCATGGCAAATACCATAACGTTTTTTGCATGTAGTATACTTTGTGTTTTTTTCACCTATTTGAAAAATGGTGTGTTTGAATATTTCTGCATATTGGGGTCCCTAAACAGTCTTGGAATTACATAAATTGGGTATGACAGGAAAGCTGAGACTCTTGTGGATTCAATGAGCTCAACTGTATTTATTTGTGATGACGTTAATCCCCATAGTAGCCATTTCAAATAGTGAGAGCATTTTTTCAAAACCTGCAATCTCGCCCTAAAGTTCCCCTGCAGTGGCTAAAAAAAGATAAAAAGGGGTCTCTGTGGATTTCTTAGGGATAAATCATAAAATGTTTGAAGCCAAAAAGAAACTGGCTGTGGACCTACAAAACAAATCAAATATTTACCCCCCTAGTGGAGATTAGATTTTAGATATGATGAGATTTGAATTTAAGCCCAACCTTTTGCAGATCTTTCTTATGTGACCACAACAACATCTCATTTGTCAGTGCACCTGTGTAATCTCAATAGTAAGTCATTCATGTGTGACATATGACCTCTCGCCTGACTAGTCAAATGAGATTTTTGATATAATCCACTCCTGCATTTATAATCCACATCTCATCCCCGTCTGTGCAGCGCTGCTCTCCCACCTGGCTCACTACCAGTCGTCCGTTGTTGGACTCGGTGGCGTAGATCACCCAGAGGCCGTTCTCGTCCACAGCCAGGTCAATGTCCGACTTCCCTCCCCAGCGGTAGGGGGAGGTGTCGTGGTAGTTGGCGTTTGTGATGATGGCCTCGCCGCTCTTGATGCGCGTCCGCAGGTCGTACTTGACGATGTTTCGCGTGCGCTCTTTGTTGTAAAACACCGCGCCGTCATACACTACGAACCCCGTGCCGTCAACTCTGTTGGGCAACCTGTTGGGAGAGAATTCAGGAGTCAATTCGTCTACTCTGCGTGACACACTCCTACAAGATGGCCTCACTGTGAGCAAGCTGACACCTCAGTGGGACCATTCTGCTATCACCATCCATATCCACATCACAAGCCAATAAATCAATACAGCAGCAGATGCTATTTGATCATCCGGGACAGTGGGAGGCGCCCTCACTTGTAGGTGGTGGTGGCTCGGTTCTGTTTGAAGTCTTCCCAGGAGGCATACTCGTACAGCATGTCGGTGCGATAGGGGGTCCAGGGCATGACGTACAGCCGGTCCCCAGACTGCAGCGGGTCCTTACACCACGCCCCTGCCTGGTGCTCCGCCTCCTGCAGAGAGCTGGCCGCCTGAACCCGCAGCAGTGTCCCCGGACACACAAAGACTGGAGCAGAGGAAGTGTGTTGGAGCGGGAGAAGGGGAAAAAAGGGAAGAGATAGAAAATGAAAACAAAGCATTGTAAAAATGAAAGATATCATGGCGATGGCAGGGGAGGGAGAGAGGAAATGGGAAAAGGCCAAAGACCATGAAATATAGAACAGGAGAGAGTCATGGAGGGGGACGGAAGAAAGATGCGAGCAGATAAAAGTAAGTTGAAAAGGAGACAAAGAGTAGGAGGAGAATGGCGGAGAGTGGGGAGTGAGGTGAGGTACAATATCAGATTTAAAATGAAGGAACATATAAAAGCTCATTTGTAGAACATCAGCATTGTGGTCGGAAAGCGTCTGGATATGATAAATGGGAGATTTCTGGCTGCCGCCGCGGCTTGGATGTAGTCTCTAATCTAATTTATCTTGGCCTACTTTTTATTTGATTGTGCATTTTCTATTTCAAAGGCCCCTGCTTCTCTGCTCTGCTGCTGGGTGGTACAACAGTAATTGTGCAGCTTGTTTTATTAGGACTCAAATTTGGCTCTCAGTCAAGAGTAATGCCTCAAAGAAAAACCTGGGGTAAAAGATGGCGAGGTTGGCCGGGCCTCCCTTTCCTCCTTCTGCAGCTTCACACATCCACACGCACGAATACAGACACAAACGGTCCCTATTCCAAACAGACAAAAAAACATGGGAACCCTAACACACAATCCATATAACAAACAAGCACACACACACACACAGAGGATGTCTACTTTCGGCAGGTGGAGGTCATCCACTGGGGACCGGTGTAAATTGGCTGGCTGACGCAGTGTGTCCCTGCCTGACGGAGAGAGTGCCCTGGGACCACTGGGCATGTCAGGTGATATATGAGGAAAGCTGCTGGCATCCTCGCCACTCTGACATCACAGGGGTACCGGCGACAGAGAGAGAGAGAGAGAGAGAGAGAGAGAGTTGGAGGAACTACAGAATAAAACAGCTGAGGAGTCCCCACGTCTCCTCTGCCAACTTATTTATGTGGCTTTCTGGCTTAGGGTTGCGACAGGAACCAGACACCTGCTGGTCACCTCATGATTGAACGCATCTCTGAACTAATTGGACACTGCAGGGGCACTTGGACACAGATGACACACACACCAACACACATGAGGATAGCACGCGACATGCATGCACACGCCAACACATACGCTGTCACACAGTGACGGTTAGAGTGATGGATCAGTGTGGGCTCAAACTGTCTTGAATATTGCATGGAGTCTGGTGCAGGAGGAGAATCATAATGGAGAGATGGAGGAGCTCCAGGCTTTTTGGAAATCCAGCGTTCTCTTTCCGCTTGCCTGTCGCGCTGCTGTTGTTGTTAGTGGCTGGTGATCTGTGGTGCCGGGCCACTCAGGAATTAGCCTGTTCTGTCTGAGGGGGTCCAACAGGGATTGAGACCGGCAGCCAAACAGGAATCTAATCAAGCTCGGGCATAAACAAACACTCTGAATACAAACTCTTCACAGGGAGGAGGCTTGTCACGCTCCATTGTCGAACCAAAATGCTCCCTCGAAAGCAGGGACGCCTGAGGTGTTTGAACGTGGGTGACTGAAATATGCAAAAATAATGTTCAGAGCAATGGTTAAATCTGGCACTTTCAGACAGCTGAACAATGAATTTCCTCGACTAACATCTATGCCAACTCTCCCTCTCAACCAAAATAAAATGACATTTTTATCCAATCCAGACGCAGCATGAGTTCACTGCAAATAAACGGAAGTTGTGCTCCAAAGCATTTCAAATAAAGGCCTAAAAGGGCGAGGTATTATCGGAGCAAAAAGCTATAGAGCGGGGGGGAAAAAAAACAACCACTAAAAGTAGGACACTGCCTCAAAGTACAATGCTACTGCTAAATAGAGAAATAAACAGCATGCAGAAAGCAATGCAGCCGCTCTGCATGTAGGTGACCCATAAACAAAGCCAGGAACACTCTGCCTCAAGGTAGAATAAAGGACAAAGAAACACAAACATGCAAGCCTGTTCTCTACAGTCCGACCCAAGCAAAGAGAAGTATTAATATGAACGCCAGCATCCAACTTATCTGCTGCCACGATACAGTGAAACTGATATGTATTACAGAACAGTGAAGGGCAGAAAAGCTGGACTGAGGGCTGACGAGTAATGGCTAAAATGTATCATAAAGCGGGTCACAGAAAGAAGGAAAACCTAAAAGCCATGTCTCCAAGGTGTGATATTACTAGATTTATGTGGTTGATTCAGTGTGTGAAGATATACACAATAATAAAAGTTTAGGATTGATCTGGAGCTTTGGAGGAAGAGGGGTAATATACTGAGTCATGCCTTAGGGCTGTGCATTTAATCAAGTTTTAATGTCAATTATGATTTTGGTTTCCAGCGATTATGAATAAAAGATAATCGACATGAAATGATTATTGTGCTGCGTTCTGTTTCACAATAACAGTCTCGTTTTGTCTTGTGTTATAAATCGATCGCTCCCCTTTGTTACAGTGTTGCGCTTTCGCCCCGCTCTACAGGTCAATGACGGCCGCTCGGTGCGGGAGGATCCCCTTGTGGGAACTCTCCCCGGTGCTGGCTCGCCCTCGCCGAGCATATTTCCTCCTAGTTGGTGCACCGCGACCGGCTCCAGGTCTGTTTGGAAACGCCTAGGGTGAAGCTCCTCTCGCAGCACATCACTGCTTAGTGCTCGCTGTGCCCTCTTTCCATGCGACTGACAACCGGGGTGGACTGTCCTCAGTGTCTTGTTTACCATGTTTTGTGAGTGTGACTTTTTTGCCACGTCATCACCATTTATATCTACACAACCAATGTGATTATGATTAAATTGCTTACTAGCGCACAAAGTCCTTCATAGATCTAGCCACTAAATTTAGTTCTCAAAGTGCAGCAGATTGATGCACTTAACATTAAGATATACAAAATGTTCTTTCTAAATGCTGATTGTTCCACAGTCTATGAGTATCATGTTTATATATCGTGATCTCAATACTGATTATGATTTTTGCCATAAAACAAGCAGCCCTATCATGACTAGCTATAATTGTATGGAAGAGACAAGAATGCACTAAAATCTATCACCGAGCACCAAAATAGTTGTTGTTGTCTGCAATATAATTACTGTCACTACACGTGTGGCCGCCACAGTGTCGCCAAAAAATAACTACATGATTCTGTTCATTATTGCACCTAACCTTCCAGTCCTGTCCTAAATTGGTAGCAGTCCGTACTCTATTGGGCTCATCATCACAATAACACAGCGGCGCGGCGTCGACTAACAGTCTGTCAGGCCTCTGCCTTCCTCCTCCATGTTCCTCTCTCTACCCTCCTCCTCCTCCCTCCTCCTCCTCCCGTATACGAACCCTGCCGGCTGCCGATCAGCGAGCCTCGGTTTATTCTAATGAACCGGCCGTTGGTGGGCCCGGTGTCAAAGGGGCTCATCAGCGGCTCCAGGCTGTTCTGTACACACAGGCCACGAGGACACAGACCACACACATTCACACACTCACAGGCCAAACAGAAACAGTGGCCACGCTTCACACCCTACAAACCCTGCCTAGGGGCTTCATTAACTCTGACCTGCGCTCCCCGGCTGCTTTCTGTTTACCAGCCCTCCTCTCTCTCTCACTGCTAACTGTGAAGGGTGACTTGTAGCAGTGGGAAGCCGGAGCAGCCAAACCCTAACGGTAGACAGTAGCGTCTACAGTACAAAAGGCTATTATGACCACAGTATGAATGATGGTATTAGGCAGTAGGCATTAAGCATTAGGCATAAATCTTCAGATTAGGCATTATCCTAGTCTGGCTAGAGCAGGTTAGCTGGAGTAAGAGCCATCTCTGGGATTATGCAAGATCGTTAGATAATAGATTAATTCCTGTTTGGTGTGCGGATGGAAATCAATGCAGTCAGTGAAGTCACCAGGCAGCTCAGACACAACACTTCTTTACCCTACAAACTAGCCAGAGGCTAATGAAACTACCTATCAGGATTAAAACCCAGGCTGTAGCTATCATACTCGAGCATGCCATTACTGCCACACATACAGGGAAATACTGCTGTAATAATTGACTATTTATCTCCATAATCCCTTTCCCCGGCACAGTCAGCTTGTTACTTGTCCATACGAGCTGCAGTATAAAATGATTAAAGCGCCAGTAATTTCCTGAAAATGAACAGTAACTATCCTCCCATTCTGTGTCTCGCAGCAATTTGTGATCGACTGTAACGCACTTAAAAAGTGAGCGCTGGGGGGGGGGGGGGGGGCAGCTTTAGGCTAAATTTAGACTTTTCATTTGGTTGTTCTTCTGCAGTCCATGGTGTTTTTTAATGCGTGATGTGACAGCGTCATGTTGATGTTAGGTGTACGACTTTTGATGATCTCAACACCCCCTGCCAACGTGGTTGGCAGCTGCTCCTAAAGTGGCGTCCTCTCGGTTGTTGTTTTAGATTTGCTACGGGGTCTGAGGGGCTCTGCTGGCCCGAGCCTTTTGCCCCAGTGCCACAGTCATGGCCCTGCCTCACAGGACTGACTGCTGAGAACATGCTGCTCTAATTGAATCCCACACCTGTTTACTGGCAGGTGCAGCGCGCCGGCAGCATGGGGCAGAATGGAGCATGGCACGCTACCCCCGCGTCCATGCTGGACAAGTTAATGGGCTTTAAGGGGTTAGTGTGTGTGCATGAGTGTGCGGTGGGTCTCCTGATGGTATGTTGATGTGCATTCATCAGCCCATTAGTGTGTGTAACTGTGTATTTGTGTGTAGGCAATGCAGTGTGCAGCTCAGAGAGGCGGAGAGAGAGCGTGAAGAAGGATGTGTGCAAACAAGAAGAGAGAGAGAGAGAGAAGAGCGGAGTAAGAGAGGAGTAAATAGGTTATTTCCTGTGAAATGATAATTAGGAGTGAGTTAATCTGCTGAGGAGTGACATATTATAGTGACAGAGAGAAGAGAAAAATAGGGAAAGGTAGACGGAGGGGCTTCCATTGTGTTTCCGCTTCCTTTTAGACTACACGGGGGGTCAAGTCATGGGAGTAAAAAACCAATACAGTACAAACAGCCGTGCACAGACATATACACATACACACAAGCTCTCAGACAATGCACACACTGTCCCAGTCAGTGGAAGAGGCAGGTGTCAAACTGGCACCTTTATCAACCCAAACATTCACCCCAGAGAATACCCTTCACTGAGACCAAAAAGCTGGCAACAGCTAGAGATAGCGTCCATTGAAAGCAAAGTCTTATCTGCCTCGGAGTGAAGCTGACACTGAGTGACAGGAAAGTTGGTCGGGACATGGCGGCAGATACAGTAGACGACAATATACTGACTGAGGCTGGAGCTGTGGGGTAACAGTATAGCTGGGCATTCACTGTACGATTTTAGAAATGTGTAACTCCTACTCCTACTGTACGGGTAGATGGTTTTGCGATGTAAAGCAGAGCTCCTGATTTATGTGCTCACACTGTACGGGTAAAATGGAAAAAAAAAAAAAAAACGTCCGGTCGGCCTGTGCAGACCGTTCGGCTGTTGACAGTTGACAATAAAGATTTGCTTGAAAGCTCCGAGGCAGGTAAAGTTAGTTTGCTAGCAGAGGTCTGTACGGGTCACAATGGTAAACAAGGCAGAAACGTGCTGCTTCATCATCTGTACCATCCTGTCCGCTGAAAGAGATGGACTCACAGGCGGCTAAGAAGATGTTGACAGTATGGCTTGTCCATTTCGCAGAAAGAATTGGAGGTAAGCTAGCTACGTTTTACTATATCTATTGTACAAAAAAAGGCACTGATGTTGGGGAATCCGCTCGTGGCTCTGCCTCAACTTCAACAACCCACCAAATTTCTGACCTGTCAGAAATTCATCCGACTGTCCGACGGCTGGGTCGGGAGGAGTTAATCGGTCCTCGGTCCCCCTTGTACACTGCACGGCAAACAACGCCGACGAAGTTGGAATTCGGTCCGACTCTAAAATGAGTCGTGCGGCACAAAATTCGGGCCAGAAACATGTTAAAATGATACCGTGTATGCCAGCTTAAGCCTGCTGCATGGCTGTAACGTTAGCCTAGCCTAGCCTGCTGCCGCCCTGCATGTTCCTAATCTGAATCCCAAGAGGTGTCGTATCTCCATAAAGGTCCTGTGATTTATATTCATGACCAGCTGCCTCACTCGCTCACCTCTCTGTTCTTTGGCTCTCAAAATGCAATGACTCCTGCATGTACAGTCAATCCCCACACTGCTCCCTATCTCCCCGTGCTACTACTGAATAGGGTGTCTGCACTGCCTCGGTCACATGACCGTGCTTGTGTGTGTGGTGGGTCATTCCTAATGAGGCGATGCCTGCCTGACTCATCGTCTCTATAGCGACCGCTCTCTCCCTCCTCTTTCTCCATTCGCAGCAGCGATTCTTTGTGTTTCCCTGTCGCACGATGCAGTGGTTTCTCACTCATTCCCTCTCACTTTTCCCAAATCACAGGTGGAGAGCTGTTTGTGTGAGCGATGGCTCTGTGTCCCTCCTACCCCCCCTCCTGGTTTTACACCGCTTCCTTCTCTTGCCTCTTTTCCTTTAGAAGCAAACAGACTGGAGGTGAGAAAACATATAACGGACACTAGTTTGGTCCTGTCCAGCAGTGATAAAGGAAATACTGTAATGATGTGGATAGTGCACTCTGCTAGACTGTCAGCGAAAAGGGTGAGAAAAGGGACAGAGGGAGTGATGGAAGAAGGGGAGGCGGCTGACGCCGACATGGTCTTAAAAATAGCCTGACAGTAGGTAGGTTGACAAGAGTGTTGGACATTCATTGAACAGGATCCCCTGTGTGTGACATCATCACCGCGCGGTGCACGTCATCCCCAATCCAAATCTGCAATCAGCTGATCAATCAGTGAGGATTAATTGGACAGACACGGACAAGACACAAGTCTGGAATGTTAATTCAGCCATAAACAGAGAAAGGAAGTCCCAGCAGTGGAGGGATGGATTAAGGTGGGTAAAGGGCAGGAGTGCAGACAGAGGAAAGGGGTATTCATCTTGGTGTTAGTGGGAGGAAGAGTAGTAAATAATAATAACCAGTTGGGTGAAGCAGGAAGAGGAGGAGGAGGAGGAATGGTTTCGTAGCTTGTTATTCCACCGCAAGCACGCTAAAATGGCTGCTTGCGGTGGGAGAAAAATGTGAGACAATGATCCATGTTAATGAAAAGCCATGGACACGACAACAGACAAAGGGGTCCATAAACCAGTTAATGGCAACCTCTATAAGAGTTAATTCCTCCGACATATGGATCCAGCCATGGGGCCAGACAGGGAAATGGCTGAGGCCGAGACAGATGTGAGTAGGGGGGGTGGGGATTCAGAGAGAGTTTGAGGAGGGTGAGGACCCGAGAGAGGGAGTTAAGGCTCATTGGGACTCTGATGGCCACTACTCTCACCGTGACCTTGGGTATGGGTCAGCTCTATCTCTCCTCTTTAAGAGGCTTGTGATTGAGGTGCCTGGCCATGCTGATTGGGGCTCTTTTAGGAAGGCTCCTGGCGAGGCCCTGCTGTATCAGAGAGGCCATTACAAGAAGCCGGAGCACTCCCAACAGGGGATATACCTCCCTCCCCCAATCCCCTCCCCTCTCCTCCCCTCCAGAGCCTCATTGAACACATAAGGAACCAGGAGGGATTGATGTGGATGGGTATAGGGTGGGGGCACAAGTTCACAGTGCATGTGCAGTAAAGAGAGCAGAGACGTGGCAGTGACAAACTGTAGAAAGAGAGGAGTAGTAGGAGGAGGAGGAGGAGGAGTGTAAGAGATGCTCAAAAGAGCTTGCAGCTGCTTGTGATGGCCAGATGTGATCTGAGAGATAAACCAATCAGAGGAAGGCGAGAGAGAAGAAGAGAAAGGGAGGATGAGAAAACACAACAGAGAAAAATAAGAAGTAAGGAGACAGCGAGAGAGTTAAATGGAAGTGTGATTAAGTGAAAAAGGAAGAGAGAGAGAGACAGAATGAGAGGAGGACACTGAAGCACCTGGAAATGGGATTCTGTAAAAATGATACCTAGAGCAACTTTTGGCAGTTACTGTGTTATCTTAACACCATGTTTTTGAGATTACAGCAACAACAAACTTTGAATCGGTCCTGAGAAACCCAAAAACAAAAAAAAAGGAGGGGAAGAGATATGAGAAAAGGAGCAGCTGAGTAATGTAAAGAGAGAGGTTTTATTTCTTAGATCTGGAGGACAAATAAATCGCAAATGAGCTGAAAGATAATGTAATGAGAAATGTGAATTATCAGGTGTGTGTGAGGGCAACAGTGTGAGATAGTGGGATGGAAAAGGAGAGAGAGATTTGCCATCCATGAGATGATATGAACGTATGTCGTCTGTAAGTAGGCTGAGTACAGGAAAGGAATGAGTTAACTCTCTCGTTTATCTCTCATAGATACGGACTGACCTCCCATGATGCCTTTCTGTGTGTCTGTGCGAGTGTGTGTGCGTGCGTGCAGGTCAGGCTGGTGTCATCAGGAGGAAATCTAGAAGGATTTTAGAGTTTTTGGTTATAGTTCAAAGAGAGATAGAAAGAAAGGGGGGGCAGAGGAGGCGATTAGAGATCGAGAAAGTAAAGGGAGGGATATCAACATCAAACATGACCACTACACAAGGTGCTGGGTTAGGAGGGGACATGGGGGGGAGGAAGGGAGACAAGGGAGGAGGAGGAGAAGGGGAGGAAGGGGCGAGCTGTGGTTGTTATGTTCATTGTGGTCTTTACCTTTTTGATCCACTTCTATTCAAGCATCGGAAAAAGGAGAAAGAAGGAGATAGAAAGATAAAAGAGAAAGACAGTAAGGAAGAGAGAGAGAGAGAGAGGAAAAGTGAGAGAACGAAAGGAAAAACAGGTGCAGGAAAAAAGAGAAAATTGAGATTAAATAAAACGCTGTCCTTTCTCTCTCTCTCTCTTTCTTTTTTTTTTAAAGCAAGTTATCTGTCTGTGTTATGGTTGGCTACTCAGAGAAAGGATGGCTCAAATGGAAAATGAGGAGGGGAAAATGGCCTGACCTGGGTTTAAATCCATTTCCATTTCATTTCCGCTTATATCAATAATCCCCACCAACAAACACAATCCTCCCCCAACCACACACTCCGACCCCACCCTCCATCCCTCTTATTGCCACCATCCCTCCCGCTTCCCCTTACACCCCCGAAGTGCAGCTCCGGGAACCTGTTGGAGAGAGAAACCGAGGTCCTCTTCAGCTGTGGAAGTAAACAAAGAATGGGAGAGGTGGAGAAAGAGATGGATGTAAAGGTGGCGATGGGGATGTCTCTATCTCTTCGGAGGGGATCGTTGAATCCTCCTCCCCTCTGAAATGTACTGTGTGTTTGAATTGGAGCAGCCTCCTTGATCTAAGAAAGCGGTGCTTTTGGCTTTGCTCAATTTACAGAGTTAGGATGCTCGCTATAGAAGCCTGCGAAAACACTCAACCCATCGACCGTCCAATCAATGGGGAGCTGCCGGCTTGGCCTGGCGGTGCTGGCTCATCAAAGAAGAGGAGAACAAACAACAGGGGAAAGGGAGGCTTGACAGAGTGGAACGTCTCAGAAACACAGAGAGGAACCAAGAGACACGGTCGGAGGGGGAAGGGAGGAAAAAATAGAGACAAAAGAGAGATGAGAGGAATGTCTACAGCGGCTCATCACACACAAATCAATAGGCTGGCGTGTTGAGTCACACCAAGGCCTCAGCTGGCTTTAGCAGGTGAGGCTGCGGCTCCCTCCGCATCCGTGACGCCTGCTTGTGTCGCCTCGTCTGGGGAGGTCCGAGAGATGCTAGTGAGGATCTCAGCTCTGCCTTTCGCATCACAGCGCCTGGCACGCACGCACATTAAGTCTGTGTTTTTGTGGTGTGCGAGCGGATCGCCACGTCTCTCGGGAAGATGCGTCAAAAGGAACACTGCTGGCGGATCCCCGCTGCGGGCGTGATTGTCATGCAATGTGTCGAGGGAAGTCTGATGTCCCCGAGGGAGCCCTGTTGAAATTGTCACGACACCTTTGCAGGGTTGCCCGTTAGAGACCAGGAAAAAGGTGAGAGAGATGTAAAGAGACAAATAGCGAGCAAAATAAAAAGGGAGCGTTAGCAGCAGTGGCCTGATCTGTGTGGGGGGATGGCCTTGCATCTCGCCAGCGATGCAGCAGAGGCAGCATCAGTATCAGCAGCAACACTGATCATTTATCATCTTCTGCCAAGATCAAACTGGACAAACGACCCCCATGAAGACCTGGGGGAATGGTAGCCATTTTCAGCCTGGAGGAGGTAAACACTGCGAAGCCATGAATGCGAGTCCTGTGAAGGCTGGGGCAGGGGGCAGAAAGCATTACATCCCGACCACCAACTGCGAGTGCAATCATTAGCTCCAAGGTTAGGGTAGCGACTAGAGAACATCCAGAGCTTTCATCCTCAGTGGAACGACAGCAGAGAGGGGATGCATGGGGACACCAGATTTCAGCAGAACTCCAACATATGAGTTTTTTCATTGGTGTCTACTGACAGCTAGGGATGGGAAAGAAATCGTTTCATGTTTTTTTTTTACGATTTTAAAATCGATTTTTTTAATGCCAGAATTGATATATTTTCTTCATTTGAGTCTATGCGGAGGTAGAAGGAAGTTACCCGCTTTTATTGTTGTAGTTTGAGCAACGTGACTTCATATCCATTCCATACCCTTCAAAACCAAGCAAAGCCGAGTGAGCTGAAACGACGAAGTAGGAAACAGCGGAGGGTCCAAGTGGATACGACCTGCACTCTCCCATGTTAAATCCAAAGTGGTAAACACTACACATACAGTAAAGTATGAATAACACTTTGGGTTTCACACATTACAGGAAAAAGCAGAGCTAGACATCATAGCTAAAGCTGCATGCCAACTCTGTCATGGACAGGAAACGTTATCGTATTGTGGTAACGTGCGGTCAAGCCAGCTGTCACTCACATCTCCGTGGTCAAATCGGCCGACGCTACAACTGTAGAGCACCCATTTACTGACATTTATGTTAAATGCATTCAACGACCCTGATGGAGCGACGGACTTGGTGAATTTAGCGAAAGTATCCACGTGTGACTACGTCCGGTTTTCAAATAAGGTGTTAACAAAAGGAACTGTATATACAAAATACATATATGGAAGTAAGATTGATTGGATTATATTCACAAGAAATATAAATCATGCAACTAATTTGTGAGGGAAAAGTCTTTATTTTTTTATTTTTGGCTGGAAAAGATTTAATAAATTGTTATTATTATTTTTTATTAATAAGTATTTGACTTCAGGACATCTTCTGACTATATACATTCTGAAAATCCAACATTTTTAATGTATTAATTTAGATATTTTCCAAAGTAAAAGTTCCTAGAAGTGTATGTTTTCAACTTTTTCCCCATGGTCCAGTGTTAAAAAAGTTAACAAAAATTGCAATAAATCATAATATTGAATCACAATACCTGTAGAATCGCAATACTTAAAAATCGCAATACATATCGAATCGGCACCCACGTATCGTGATAGTATCTAGTCAGGAGATAGATTAATCATACATATATGAAAATAAGATTGATTGGATTATATTATATTTCCCTTATGAATTAAGAAGAAAATACCAGGAAATGTCTTTATTCTTTGATTTTGGGGTTGCTGGAAAAAATGTAATAAATGATTCCTGACAATGAATACTTAAAAGTAGCAATACATATCGAATCGTGATAGTATCGAATCAGGAGGTTGTGTATTGGTGTATCATCCCAGCCCCTAGCGTCTATTGACAGCAGAGCTTGTCCACTTCATGCAAGTGTGTCCTCAAAAATGGTATTCTAAATGTCATAAATGTACAGGAGGAAAAATGAGGTGTGTGATGCACAGCAGTGACATGTAGAGAGAGAGAGATAGAAAAAAGAAAGCTTCTTCGACGCTGAAGAGAGGAAGAAGAAGAAGAATAGGGTCGGTGGAAGATTGTTGACGTCATCTCTTCTGCTCTTGGTCGTCCTGAAAAATAGACACTAAGCACAGACACACACACACACACACACACACACACACACACTGTCATCATCACACACACAAACACACAGAGAAAAGAGACAGAAACTCATCAAACTGTCCTCACAGTGAGCAGGAGGTTAGTTTAAGGCCACCTTGGTTGTTTGTCTGATTCATTCAGCATTTCTCTTTCAGGGCCCTTTTGAGAAATAAGGCACTGCCCTCTCTCCCCTTAATCACTCTGCTCAGCGCTCTCTACAACCATATCAATTACTCCCACACTAATGAGTACAGCTAGAAAACGCACACTCTCAAATACACACACACACATTGTTGTATACTGCAGGACAACTTCGCCTCCTCCGTCTCTTTCACGCTGTTGAGAGATAGCCTCTCCAGTCTCTCACTTTAAATTTTCACGGTAAAGAGTCAGCCCGAGCAAAGCCGCCTCCGCCAAACATTTATGAGCCTCACGTTTAACGGCGCCCCTAAACATATTAATAGAAATTCATTTTCAGCTACATCAAAGTGTTTCCTTTTTCTTCCCCTGAAAACTTGTCACATTACAATGCCATTATTCCTTCCACTGACAAACTCTGCCCAACAAGTCAACTATCATTTCCAGCGGCTTAGTGTCCAAAGGCGATGTCTCATAATGAGCAGGCAGCGCTGAATACATTTGTGGGGGGAGAATCAATTTTATGAAGTGAAACAGTGGCAGAGCCACAAGATATGGATGTAAGAGTGGAGTTAGTTCTGCAGGATCTCTACTGTACGGTTCCTCAGCTACCTGCACTGTGCATATCAACAAGATAAATCACAGCTGATGAAGTAGCAGAGGCACAACGCTAAGTCTAATGGCTCTGGCGTGGCTAGCGTGGATGCCCAGAATGGAGAGCATTAGGAGTCAATAATGATGTAGCGCTGTGTCCTGGAGGAGGAGGAGGAAGAAGGGGGGGACAGGTAGAGTTCTCTCGCCGGGTAGATTTACTGTGACTCGGTGTACATCTGTGCTAAGACTGCAGTGTAGGGTTTCCACTGCAGTAAATACGCGCCGCAGCTGTGTGCATGGATCTGTGATGTCTTAATGGAATCCAGCAGTCCACAGCCGGCTGTGACAGTGCAAAATGAGAGTTGTGTTGAGCCGTTTTGTCTTGCTCTGTTCTGGCTGGCAAAAACAATGCTACAGTATGTGGCGGGGAGGCCTCGCAGGGCTTTTTGGCTCGATGAGATGCGATTTGACTTGTTGGCGGATGTCGTATTTTGCCAAGGCGATCCCACGCGCAGCAACCAAACACACACGGACCCTCGTTTGAGCTCAGCTGACAGAGGTATGTGTGTGTGCGCTCGGCTGTGGCTGTCACCTCGCCGTTTCAGGTGACTGGTAACATGGCGCCCGTGTGACATGCACATAGAGGACCCTGTCAGACGCCAACATCAGCTGTGGCTGTCTCAGTTCGCTATGACACACAACCTTAACACATCATCTTTCTGTTGTTCACCTTTTTTTTGCAGAGACAACCGATGAAAAACACACGTTGGCCTCGGGTGACGCCAGAGCGCCCGGCATTCCCAGCCAGACGTGAACGATGGGGCATTACCAGAGCGATTAACAGCAGCAAATTCAATTAATCTTGACAAATCTCTGCTGAGGCAGAACTGAGGAGAGCGACGCGCCCCCCTCTCCTGGTAATTAAAAGTGGCCGAGTTGAGTGGCGTGTGGTGCGACGGTGACTAGGTTTTGGGATGAACAGCTCCAGCTCCGAGTCTGAATGTGTCAGGTCGTATTTACTTTGTCAGATGAGAACAAACACGTAGAGCGGCCATACCGCAGTATAAGTTGTGTGCATACGTGAGAGAGTGGCAGAGGACAGGGGTAATTGGCTCTTCTTTGTCACCTCAGACGGGCAGGACATTTCATCATGGAGGGATCAGCTTCCAATTTTCTAAGCCGCGCCATACTTCAGACGCAATCATGAACGTTTTTTTTCCAAACACGGGGGGGAAAAATGCAAGTCAGCGGCTATTTAATCATCCCTTTGATTGCCTCGCGGAGAGAGAGCGATCTCCCTTGTGTAGTCAGGGGGGGGGGGTGGTGGTTAGAAAGCACGAGGAGAAGAAGGCAGGTGCGACTAAGCAATGCTACCTTGACCCTCTGTGGACGGCACAGTACAGGACACCAAGCTACTGCACAGGACTTGCAGAGGACTAACAAACAAAGTCACACGCCTGGAGAGGGTCAGCCTGACATCGACTGAAAGACAGGTGAACAAAGGGCAGAGGAGACTCGAGAAGAACACTTGTTGCCACTTGGAAGGCACCAGAGAATAATCCCCAATGGAGAGAAACTCAGCTAACTTCTCCTTATCTGTGACTGTGGCTGCAAACTGACTCAACAGAGTCTCTCAGAAGGTAAACCGAGGGCACAAAAGCACAGAGCAGAGGAAGGGCAAAGACTGAAAAGAGGTGCTTGGAAGTCCCTGAGTTTCTCCCGAGCCTCTCCATCAGAGCTGGATGGTTGCACATTTGAATATTTGTCGCACCTGTAAAAGAAAAAAAACGACAGAGACAGCGGAAGAGACTGAACAGAATGATAAGATAGTGATGGACGGATTAAAAATAGAAGAAGAATGAGAGAGGGTGATGGATGAAGATTAAAGGAGATGGGAGGTGACGGAGAGAAAAGCAGAATACAGAAAGAGATGAAAAGACTGTGAAAGATAATAAGCAAGAGGAGTATGAGTGAGAGACCTCAGAGAAGAGATGAGAAGAAGAAGAGTAAAGGAGGGTTAGCGGCTTGGCAGCGACTCCGACCCGTGGCTCGCCTCAACATCTGCGCCTGAGGAAAGAGCAGAGAGAATCACCCCGTATCCCCACCCCGATCAATGAAACACCCCAAGAAGACCTCCCAGTTCCCCGCCACCCCAACACCCTTCCTGCCCCGGTGGAGGGGAGCGCCACCACCCCTCCCCTCCAGCGAGGTGCTCCTGCACAGTGAGGGGATCAATGCTGAGAGTAATAATAATACATGAGAGGGAGGAGAGGGGAGACTGAGCGGAGATTTTCACATGAACGAGGATCAACACAACACCATATATATAATCCTTTGTGTGTGCCTGTTCCTTTGGCTGCGTGCTCTTATATGTGTGTGCATTAGGGCTGGGACAATTCACCTATCTACCAGTTCGATACTATCACGATATTTGGGTGCCGATTCAATATGTATTGCGATTTTTAAGTATTGGGATTTGATATTATGATTTATTGCAATTTTTGTTAACTATTTTAACACTAGACTATGGGAAAAAGTTGAATCATACACTTCTAGGGACTTTTACTTAAAATATTTAAATTAATACAGTAAAAATGTTTGATTTTCAGCACGTATGTAGTCAGAGATGTCCTGAAGTACTTGTCAGGAATTATTTATTATATTGTTTTTCAGTAACCCCAAAATCAAAGAATATAAACATTTCCCTCACAAATAAGTGGTATTTTCTTTTAATTTATAAGGGACATATTTCCATATATGTATTTGGTATATACGGTTCCTTTTGTTAACACCTTATTTTGAAAACCGGACGTTGTCACACGTTTATACTTCCGCTAACTTCCGTCACTAGCAGTCCCGTCAGCTTCGTTCTCTTTATACATCCATGGTCAGCTCCATCGGGGCTGTTTGAATGTATTTAACATAAATGTCTGTATACGGGTGCTTTACAGTTGCCTGATTTGACCGCGGAGAGGAGAGTGACGGCTGGCTTGACCGCACGTTACCGCAATACGATAACGTTTCCTGTCCATGACAGAGTTAGCATGCTGCTTTAGCCATGATGTCTAACTCTTCCTAGCAATGTATGAAACCCAAAGTGTTTCCATACTTTACTGTATGTGTAGCGTTTACCACGTTGGATTTAACATGTGTTAACGAGTGCAGGTCGTATCCGTGCCGACCCTCCGCCGTTTTCTGCTTTGTCGCTTCGGCTAGCTGCGGCCAACTGCGTTTTGTTTTGGTGACGGACACGGAATGGATTTGACGTCACATTATTCTGATTACAACAATAAAAGCGGTAACTTCCTTCTACCTCCGCTTAGACTCAAATGAAGCAAATATGTAATTTCTGGCATTAAAAAATGTATTTCAAAATCATTAAAAGAAATAGTGAATCGATTTTTTTCCCCCACCCCTATTGTGCATGCTCAGAGGAAGAGAGAAAGAGAGCAACTGTGTGTCGCCCTTTTGCAAGTGTGAGGTAGACTTGTGTGTGTGCAGACGTGTGTGTATGTCACACCTGCCACGGAGCTCTGAGCAGCGCCGTGAGGAAGTCAGCCGTTACCATGGGGACATTAAGATGTGTGGCGCTCCAGGTCATGTGGTCTAAAATAAGCCCTTTTGCTGTTTTGTGTTCCTATTGTAGAGGTGCAACACACACACAAACACACACACACACCGCCCTCCCCCGCCTGCCTCCCAGTCTCACTGCGCCCAATTTTAATTTTTATTGGAAATCAGAGGGACAGCAAAGGTGTTTGGCACCCGATAAAGGCAGTGGCGTGCCCCCGGGTCAATCAGTGTGTGAGTGCGGGGCGGTGTGTGTTACACCGCTGTGATCGCCAATAAGGGCCGACCCCGCAGTGTTGCAGTGGGCGTGCGCGGAGAAGTGCTTATCGGACCCTGTGTTTGCTTCCCCCATGTGAAAATCCCTCTCAGCTACTGTTGCGTTGCTCTGTCGATGAAGGAAAAAAGGTTTAGCGCTCTGTGTGCAGTGTGTGTGTGTGTGTACGTTGTAAGTGTGTGAGAGAGAAAGAAAAGGGAGACAGAGAGAAAGCAGGTGAGGATGACTGTCTTGTTTTGCTTGTGCTGAAAAAAGCCAAGTGTGCACGTGTAAGTGTGAGTCATTTGTCGAGGGTTTTTCGGGGGTTGAAAAGGGGGTAGGAGGGTAAAGGGAAGGGAGGTGAATGGGGTGAGGGTAAGGTGTAAGGGAGGGGGTGACAGGGTCTCAGTACTCACTGTAGGGGACACACTCGTACTGGATCTCCAGGTACTTGTAGGTCCCCGGGCAGGGGTCTGGGAACACGTCCGACCCCGCCACCACCACACACTGGGTGCGGTTGTTACACCTACGAGAGGAGACAGGAAGGGAGGAAGTAAGTGATACAAAAAAATGACGAGTGCCATTGTAAGAAAGACAAAGAGGAGGAAAAAAAAAACATCTTGAGGCTCTGAAAGATGGAGAGAACGGTAGGGAAGAGAGTAATTTCACACTAGACTAGATCATGTGACAGCTGCACCCGAGGGGAGGTGGGAAACAGAGAGGGAGGGAAAAGCAGTGGGATGAAGGATAGGAAGGAAGGAGGAGGCAGTGAGAGGGCGAGTGACGTAAGAGGCTCCTCTCCTGGGGGATTGTGAGTGGGAGCAATTAGAGGTGAGAGAAGAGGGAAGGACGAGAGGGGGGCTAAGGCAAATACTCGCCGCCACACGCACAGGGAAAACATTCATATGCACATAATACCTCTATCTAAACCGCATCGCTGCATGCCGTCTCACGTACGCACATAAACACACGGAAGAAAAGACACATGCACTCACTCATTCTCATCACATAATCCGTCTCGATCCTGCTTTTAGCATTTCTCCTCTCGCTCCGTTCATATCTCAAATCTCTGCTGAACTCACTCTATCATCCCATCATTTCTAGCAGTCTCTCTCCTTCCTTTACCCCCCTTTACTCAATTCTCTCCTCCACCCCCCATTGCCACCCCTCTCCCTCCTTTACTCCCTCCCCAAGCTAGCACCCTGCGCCTCCATTACATGCGTGATGGATAGCTGAGAGAGGGCTTCCATTGATCTGAGCTCAGAGGAAGCAGATGCTGAGCGCAGACACAGAGAGCAGCTGTAGGAAGCCCTACAAACACTCTTGCAACAATCCAAAAACACACGCACACACACATAACAAACTGCCGTGCACGTCTCAAGACGCAGCGGTGTTCTGCACAGAACAAGTATGCTGAGTTCAGTATTTCAACACCTCAGGAGGAAAAGCAGGAAATTCTGGACGAATTATGTTGTGAAATGGTATCTTGTTTCCTCGTCCAATAACAGGCAGCACAAACACAAGATCCAAACAGATCGATAGTTACCTCTGTGACATTATCTTGAAGGCGTCGGGCAGGTAGCACTGCACGTTCTCCATCTGGAAGGGGTCGGCGTCGCAGATCTTGTCATCGGTGCGGCCGTAGTTGGCCGTCTCAATCATGATGACGTCGCTCCCAGGGCAGCGCAGCTCGATCGGGTAGCCCTCGCACGCCAGCTCCCGACGCATCAAGCCGAAGGGCATCATTGACCGGCTCAGAGCTGGAGCGGGAAAAGAGGGAGAGAGGCAACGTTATTGATGATTCAATGAACCTTAATACTTTTAGGAGGCACTTTATTATTCGACCACATTGTAAATATGATGTGTAGTATTTGACAAGAGCAGGCGGAATGAAAGTGGCTCCTATTGTCCTCGTGTAAAACACAAATTAGCTATTATCGACTCGCTGAGCAGTAACTGTTGATGCACAGCCTGGAACATCACAGATCACATATTTGGCGTGATGGATTTGCAGCCTTCTCCAATAAGACATCGCACCACTTGTGAAACAAACTGTGAGAGTTTCAAATGTTAACAAACTCCTACACACACACACACACACACACAGCCAGGCAGCAGCGTATCATACAAACTGTGTGTCTTTCCCAGCGTCCTTTTGGTCTGTTCCACCTCAACGAGGTGTCAGAGCAGCACCTTTAGGAATCGCTCCGAATAAGAGAGGAAGTCGTGGTGGAAGAAGAAGCACAGAAAAAGAATTAGCGTCCGTGTACACCTTCACCTTTGCTGTGTATACCATTTGCACACCCACTGCTAATCAGCTGTCTGAGAGGCATGTCAATGCACCGCTGTGGCCAAAAGCGGGGCTCTGCGTGGAGACGGGTCAGCGGGGACGGCGGGGTACTCGGGGTTAATCGCCGAGCCAGACTGAGAGGCATGAAAGAGGGCTGCAAAGAGGCGCTGAGAGAGACACTTGTTGTCTCTCCAGCTCTCTCCATAACTGCATACCTATCCAACTCCTCACACGCACACACACACACAAAAAAATAACAAAATGGCTGCTGGCTTCTTTTACAGCACAGGGGCACAGAATAAGAGTAGAGACAGAGTGAGTGATCTGGCAGTGGAGGTTTCTGTGGTGTTGAAGGACGGCCAGTTCTGTGTGCTGAGACTGTGAGAGCTGCTGTCCATGGTCCTTGGGGAAAATAAGTGCTGCATCAGAGGCTGGTAGGTGCTGTCCGCTGTCCTGAAGGAGGACTGAGCTCTCCTCTCCGTCGGCGGCGGGAAGGACATGACACATGTTAAGCTGATGGTGGCCATTCTGTCAAATCTAAACAGAGCAGTTCCTGCGCCACTTAAGTAGGAAGGAATTTTTGAAAATCTTTCTAAACTCTCTCTGCACAGCATTTCCCCCTCGCCAGACGGGCTCAGCAGCAGAAGAGGGCACTGAGTCAGCCCCTCTCTCTCCCACTTCTGTCAGTGCTGAAACCCACAGAGCTGACACTGAGCTAGCACTGCTTAGGTTTCAGCCGCTGTCCATTCAGGAGGAGTGCCCATCTGGGTCAATGTCAATGTCAGTCATCCCCGACATGCTCTGCAGCGGCGCGCTACATGACTCTCTGCCGTCGGACTTGCTCATGTTTCTAAATGCCACCCATTTATGAAGCGGGGACTTGAGAGTTCAGTTGTGTAACTAGCGCCACATTAAGGGCTGAATGACTAGCAGCACAGGCAGACTTCAAATCTTTCATGCCTCGCCAGCACGCAGTGCCAAATCACAAAGGCCTCAATGCAAAAGCGCATACTAATTAAAGCACACGGAGATGCAAACAGCAGGCGAGGCCAGACAAACAAATCCACACAAGCAAATTAGCACATGCGCAGATGTACCGGGCACAGGAAAAAAAACTTGTATGCGTAGAGTCTTGGTGTCACAGTGGGAGTACAATGCATGGTGTCAGTGTGTGGCCTTGTTCTCTTAACTACCCTGTGGTGTAAGTACACAGCGGCGTACAGCTGGCCAGTGATTAGAACCACAGAGCGAGCCAAGAGAGAGTGTAAAACTGAAGCGGGCCACCAGGAGTGATCATGCTCGTTCCACTTAGCCCCTATCAGAGGGGGGCAGACCACACGTTAAACATACTTTACATACCAAACACACTTCATATGGTAACTATTTCTGGCTGTTCAGGGCCGTCTACTGCCACGCCACTGAGCGCTAATACAAATAGCCACAGTGGAAGGGTGCAAATCAGCCCAAGGAGGCAGTCAATTTCATTTCTTGGCTGTTTCAACAGTACGGAATAAGATCATTTCTGCACTGTTTTTGGTTGATAATGGGCTGTTGCATTGCTGGTAGTTACTCTGATCAGCTTGTGTTTGTGCAGATAATTTCAGCTTATTACCATGACTGTTATGTTTGATATATTGCTTGTAGCTCGCTGACTAGATAGTAACATACTAAGTGTGGAGTAAAGGCTCAAACCAAACATAATGAATAGGGCTGTCAATCCATTAAAATATTTAATCACGATTTATCGCATGATTGTCCATACTTAATCGGATTAATCTTTAATTAATCGCACATTTTCTTATCTGTTCAAAATGAAACTTAAAGTCAAGTATTTAATTATTATTATAACCCATAGAACCCATTTTCAGGTCGAGGGACCCCCTTTAAAAAAGGCCATAACATGCACGGCTGCATGTTAACAGGAATATTAGTTTTTCATTAGCCATGTAAACAGTCGAGTAGGAATACTATCTTTTTCAGAATAAGGGCAAAAACTGTAATATTTTGTGCATGTAAACGTAGTGAAAGACAGAACATTTAATAAAACAACAATAATTCACCTGTCCAATTTTACACAGATTGTGATGTATGTGAGGGCGCTATCACAAGCCAACATTTAGTCTGCTTTAATCAAACTCTGGGGCGGTTTGTTTGACCGGTTGTGAACGCGGTAATCGTACTCCGGTGCGGACCAAAACAACCGGACCGAGACTGCTTGCGAGAGGCGGTCTCGGACCGTTTCCAAGTGAACCAAAAACGCAGGCTGCCTGTGTGGTCATTTGTCTAGATGGACACAGGTAAACGATGGTTAACATGAGTGGGAGAGGACTGACCTGTACTTCTGTTTGCTTTACATCTGGTCCGAAGAGAACAAACAAGAATATGCTAAATAAAGTCCGCAAAAACAGTGACGTTTATGTAAGGGATAATGTACAGCTAGTGGATCAATGTTGTGAAATAAACCACTTCAGGGCGTGTCAAGGTCCACCGTATTGCCCTGTCAGGGTTTATTAAACAATGACCTGCTAGCTGTACATTATCCCCCTTATTACACGGCTACTTACTTTAGAAATCAATAATTTGACACAAAAACGGTCCTCCAGAGTCCAACATCAGAACTGGGCCCATAGCAACGGTCTGTTATAAAGAAATGACAGACCTTAGAACGCCGTGATTGACCAATCAGTGTAATGAAAAGTCATAAACTGGAGGAGAAGGGATTCAGTCGATCAGTGTCGAGTCAAAGTGAAAAAGTGACAGCATCAAAGTGTACAATTCCCTGCATAGAAGTGTCAGCTCCCGAGATGAAACACGCCCTTCAGCAACTTCTTTTTTTTTTTGGTCCACTTTGATGTGTGCACTGTGAAACCGAACCAGACTAAATAGAAAATGAACCCAAAGTATGATTCGGACTAGCCAAACGGACTATGACTTGTGAAAGCACCCTGAATGTATAAATCCCTTATCTTTTCCAGGTATTTCTTTTTCGGGGCCCGCCTGTTACAGTTTATATTTAGCCATAATTGAGCACAGCCATTATTGAGCTAGTGCACTTCAATGGTGACAGCAACCATGATAACTAGCCTATTCCTGGCACCGCTGCAACTCTCTCTACCTCTGCCATATTGTATCATATTTCACACCCACACTGTTTGACAAGTTCCAGGTTTAAGGTGGAATTCACCGTGTAAATACAGCGGGATGCACCTTACATACCGATTTACGCAGAGATTTTTGAATGGCGTATTCACAAACAAGTGTGGGACTTAGCTTCAGGGATTCAGTGTGTGTGTGTGAGAGTGTGTGTGTACGTGGTTGTGTCAGCCAGATGGCCTGAGGCCTAGCTGGAGCTGTGGCTGGCTCTGAGCTCAGCTGAGATGAGATGAGCAGAGGATAAGCTTGGACTGGCCATGGGCTACGATTGTCCTTCACTCTGCAGGAATCCATTAAGGTTTCAGGGTCTCTTCAGCCAACGCACACGCACACGCACACGCACACACACAGACGCACGAAGATGCACACGTGGCCATTTAGTCGTGCCTGTCAGACTCATAATAGCTGGATGACAAAGTGTCTTTCTCAGCAGCAGCCATATGTATAGGTGGATCTAATCCCTCACTGTGAGACTGTGACTAAGCTCCCGCGGTATATAAAACTGTGTTAATACCTGTCATCCGCAAGGAACTGTTACCAATTGTTCCACACACTGATAACGATATGAGCCAATTCAATAATTACAAGAGCTGATATGCATAGACGTGGCAGTGTGGCAGACAGACAGACAGGGGCCTGGTGTCACTCCAGGGCAGCTGGTGTGAGGGGCTGAAGCGGTTGGCTTCATAATAGAAGCTCCATACAAATTAAGAGCAAGAGAGAGAGGTGATTGGATTTGACTCATTATCCTCACTCAGTAATTAAAGCCTGAGGGTGGATAGATGCTTGGACCCTCAGACAAGAACATCACTTTGCAGAATCGAAGCCAGTCTTTTGCACACACTTCATCCTTTCTCTGCCATTACGAGCCTCCGCTAGGCTTGCCGCGGTAGTTACTGGTGTTACACAGTGTTCAGGCATACACCGATTACATTAGCCGCTCCTCGGGAAGAAATAACACTACGAAGTTCAAAGGAAAAACTGGCATGGCCATTTTCAAAGGGGTCCCTTGACCTCTGACCTCAAGATATGTGAATGTAAATGGGTTCTATTGGTACCCACGAGTCTCCCCTTTACAGACATGCCCACTTTATGATAATCACATGCAGTTTGTTGCATACTGTGCAAATCTGTTATTTTCTCAGATTCTAAAAGGGTGTATTTGAATATTTCAGCATGCTGGGGTCCCTAAACTGTCTTGGAATTACATAAATTGGGTATCACTGTAAAGCTGAGACTCTTGTGGATCCAATGAGCCCAACTGTATTCATGTATGATGATGTTAGTCCCCATAGTGGCCATTTCTTTATAGTGAGACCATTTTGAAACTTGACATCACTGTATAAAATGACCTGTGGTGACCTCTATATAATCACAGCCTCATGAAACTTTACAGCCACAAACTAAAGACCTAGAGCATTCAGAGGATGGATGGCTTTCCTCGGTAGATTGACAATAAGGGTGTTTCTGAGCAGTTTCCAGAACAGAAGGGCTCGCCATCTAATCGCCGAAAAATGCAATTCATGCAGAAATCTTCAAATGTCAAAAGTTTTTGATACTAAATCACAACAAGGCTTTTTCTATGGTGTTCCTCAAGTTGATGTCTTAATGTGGTATTTTGGAGGGATAATTTATCATTTTTTATCAATTTTCGAGTGGTAAAAAATGGTTAAATTTAGCACCAAATCTATGTAACAAATGGCATCAACCCAAAACTGACTGCAACAACTTATGAGACATAATGGAGCATGGGAATGGCCATCATATACTTATATCATAATGTTCTAAGCACTTAAACACTAAACACAATTTATTTTAATTTATTGACTACTTAATCCATTTTTTTTTCTGATTTATGACGAGAACAACTTGACACACAGTGCTGAGCTGCATCTCAAATGTATGTTCAGGTTCCCAGTCAGGATAATGCCCTCACTGTGATATCCCTAGTGTCCATCCCTAGTGTCCACACACACATACACACAAATGTTTGCCAACATCATTTGGAGGTGAAGAGACATGACCTGCAACCATGACTTGTGACCAGCACTTGAGTACAGTTGAAAGAAAAATCTGGTTTGTTTTATCAAGACTGACCCGGAGAGTGAATTCTGAAAAATCCACAGCGTGAATAGATAAAGATTTCTCTTCATTGAAAACATGACAACGTTCGATCATCAGCTTTCAAACATAAAAGCGCTTTGATTTCAACGCCTTTGACAATTTGACCTTGGACACTCTGTGGCATGTTTCCTCAGAAATAATTGAGTGGGAAGGTTTGGCCTCGCAGGTAGCCACAAGCCAGAGACGATGATAGTGACTTTGTAATTGAGTCACAATAAGAGATTATGCTCGTGGAGCTCAGTGGCCCTGAGGCTGACTTGTTAGCTGGATGGCTGACTGTCTTCCGGGGGCCGAAATGTGATCAGCCCCTCTTAGCCCCTCTGTCTGTTCCAGCAGTCATCGCCTAATGCTCATCAGCATAGCACTGAAGCATAGAGCCAGAGGACAGTCTCGCCAAGCGGTAGTTGAGACACTGGGCAATGCTTCTGATGAGGATTCTTGTTATATCACCGTCCTTAAAATGAACTTTAAGTTGCATTAAGGCTATGGAATAATACTGTCAAAGTATACATCTACATATGCCCTCAGCTCGGGCCAAAATGGCTAACTCCCTCACGAGTTTCAGGTTAGTAAACCTGGCGAAGAAGAACAAGTAATTTTACAGTCATTGGACAGAACTGAGAGGTATCAATGATGGGAATCCCTCTCTAGCACAGAATAATCCAGACCAATTCCTCCAGTACTTTATACAGCTTAGCGCTGTATCGTAGCGACTCATTTAGCACTGCGAGTTAGCGTAATGACTCGCTGGAGCGTGGCCTGTCACCACGGACGAGCTGAGGCGATGCGGCCAGAGCTGTCACATCCAGGCGGCCTTCAAGCTGAGGAGTTGTGACAAAGTGACATCCTGAGACAAACCTAAAGGCCTAACATGAGGGTGGGGGGGCTGTGTGAGCTTGTGGGATAGTGTGTGTGTGTGTGTGGGTGATAGGAAGGGGCAACGCTGGCCTCAAAGCTAGGATGCTATCTCATCTCCTCTGACTCCTCCGCCTGTCTCCTACAGGCGATGGAGATGAGATGAGGAGCGACTGTACGCGGAGTCACCAGCAGCGCTGTAAGGTCAGAACACAAAGCAGCGCCAAAATGACACACATCCACTGTGATGGAGCCGAGTCGAGCTAGCGCACGGAGGAGGGAGGGATGGGAACGGCAGAGCAAATTAGACTGAGTAACAATAGGAAAAGATAGAAACCATCAAACTAGATGCTGGCATGAGATGAACACGGCGACCGTTCTTTGCGGAGGTACAAGGTCACCGACATAAAAGGAGCGAGGCAGATAGATTTGTGTGAGAGAGGACCTCCTATTGTTCTGATCCACTCAGCCTCTCTCCTCAGCAGCCCTCTAACTGAACCGAATTACAGCACAGCCCATAACATTACATCATTCATAGGAAAATTAAACCTGCCCCCGTCTGAAATGCGATACACATACCCCTCATGCAACCCATACTCATGCATTTGCAATGCACACAGACACTGCAAAATTCTTGCAAACACAAGCCCTAACCCTCATCCACCCTCAACCCCGAGAACTCTCGGTGTGTGTTGACAAACTTTGCTGTGGGGGGAACTAGCAGGCATAGCAGGGAGATCAAGACAGGCGGTTAAAAAGCCACTGAGACACAGAGCAACACACACACACACTTGAGGAGGGAGGCGAGACGGGACGTGCTCATACTGTCAAACCACTTCATTGCCGGCCCTGGCGCCTAATTATGCAATAAAAGCGCCTCAGCGGGGGGAAACAAGCATAGCCTCAAAAATAAAAATCAGCCTGCCTAAAAAGTAGGAGATTCACCTGGTGTAAAATATCCTCCATCTCCCCGGGGACGGGAGCTTCGCTACAGGCCCCAACACAACTCTATTCTGTTGTCTGTTTCCCAGTACATATCACAAGAGGCAGGCCAGCAGACAGTGAGTCAGACCTAGATTCATATAAACATTGTGGTGGAGTGAAAACTGCAGGTGATGCAGGGAAAACAGCCACGGGGAAGTAGGGAGAGTAGAGCCGAGAGAGAGCGAGAGAGAGAGAGGAAAGTTAAGACTGAAGAGAAGAAAAAAGGAGGGAGAGTGAGAAATAAAGTGTGAAGGAAAGAGAGGAGAAGGGGGTGCTGGCTGAGTGAGTACCATCCTGTCAGAAAGATGTGTGTGTGCATTTAGAAGAGTTGCAAGTCGCATCCAGAGACCAGTTAGGAAAGATGAGTGTCAAAGCCCGGCCCTGCCGCTGCATTAGACACTTAATTAACCTCCTTATAGGCTAAGCCACAGGCCTGGACGTGTGGACAGAGTGTATGTAGTTTTACCGTGTATGTTTATGAGCTGATCGATCTCATTGCAAGTAGGTGCAGCATTTCAAGTGCTCCGGTACCTTCATTTTTCATATATATGAATTAGGGCTGTCAATCGATTAAAATATTTAATCGCAAATTAATCGCACATTTTTGATATGTTCAAAATGTACCTTAAAGAGAGATTTGTCAAGTACTTAATACTCTTATCAACATGGGAGTGGGCAAATATGCTTACTTAATGCAAATGTAGGTATATATTTGTTATTGGAAATCAATTAACAACACAAACCAATGACAAATATTGTCCAGAAACCCTCACAGCTACTGCATTTAGCATAAATAATATGCTCAAATCATAACATGGCAAACTGCAGCCCAACAGGCAACCACTGCTGTCAGTGTGCTGACTTGCCCCAAAACTGCATGTGATTATCATAAAGTAGGCATGTCTGTAAAGGGGAGACTCGTGGGTACCCATAGAACCCATTGTCATTCACATATCTTGAGGTCAGAGGTCGAGGGACCACTTTGAAAATTGCCATGACAGTGTTTCCTCGACAAAATGTAGTGTAAGTTTAGAGCGTTATTTAACCTCCTTCTTGATAAGCTAGTATGACATGGTTGGTACCAATGGATTCTTTAATTTTTCTAGTTTCATATGATGCAGTATCTTCACTCTAGCTTTAATACTGAGCCCGCTACAACCTAAAAATTGCAAGTTGCGTTAATGCGTTAAAGAAATTAGTGGCGTTAAAACGAATTTGCGTTAAGGTGTTATTATCGCGTTAACTTTGACAGCCCTAATATGAATTAAAAATGATTTTGGCTGCTGCTGAATCCCTCTTATCCTCGTGTGCCATCTTGTTCACCTGCAGTGCAATGAACACATACTGTATGTTTCTTCCACTCTTTGTGTTTTTCTTTTTCACCTCAGCAACATCCCTCGATCCCTCATCCAATTTCATCCACCCGGAAACTCTCTCATTTACCCTCCCCACCCATCCTCCTCACCCTCCCCTCGTTCTCTCCGTGTCTCCATTCCTCCCTCTCGTCCTGACCCTTCACCTCCAGTTTTCCCCTCTTCCCTTCCCATCCTCCTTCACCCCCTCTCTCTTTCTCATACAGTTTTACCAGCCTCTCCACTCATCCATCTCTCTCCCTGCGTTCCTCTCTTTCTCTCCCACACTCTCTGCCCTTGGCTGCCAGCCGTAAGCTGCTGCTGGTAATTATCAATCTGCAGTCCACAAAAACACACGCGAAGCAAATGCACACATTCTCCAGCACATGACATGCTTGACACACACACACACACACACACCAACACTCACGAACCAGCGCTCCCGGATACACACACACACACACACACACACACACACACACACTCAGTCCTTCACGGCTGCAAAGCTTCAAAGTTACGCAGCTAGGCCCTGAGAGAAAAGAGGCAGCTATCACACGACTGCACAAACAGGAACACAGTCCCCAATCCTTTATGTAGGAGCTTGTTTGCGGTACACAAATCAATGTACACAAACTAACATACCCCGACGCACACAACTACAAGCAAACACAAACACACAAACAAAATGGGCACACACACACGCGCGCAAAAGCACACTAACACTGTGAACGAATGAATAAACAAAAAAGGCACAGCCCCCCGTATACAGGCGCCGACACATGAGAGCAGTGTGCGTCATCTTCAAAGGGAGGTTTGAAAGAACACACCGCCACTCCGCCCCGGCCGCTCCCTCCTTCTCCCGCCCGCCCCCGACTACCAATATATGTTCAAAGGCCATCCATTAACCTTTCACTCACACAGGCCTCTCTGTGATCTACTGCTCTCAGCCAAGGGCTTTGAAGAGCACAGCAAACCCCCAGCACCGGGGAGGGAGCAGACCAGAGAAAGACAGAAAGAGGCGAAAAGGAAAGGGGAAGGAGGGAATGATAACAACAGGAGATGTTCCCCGTTAGACAGATAGTAGGCAGAGGGAAAGGAAAGGAAAGCAGAGCCAGGGGGGTGATACTCGAGGAGGGAGACTGGAGAGAAAGTGGGGTAAGGCAGAAGAGGAAGGAGGTGAAGAGAAGGTGGAAATTGGAAGCGGTAGAGGGAATTAAAGATGTCACGAGAACTGATACTTACCAAGTTGATGCCAAAAATCTGAAAATGTGGCTGTACAGTGTAAACGGCTTCACGTCTGTCTGGGTCAAATTGTTCACTATAAGCGAATGATTATTAGAACCAAATTGTTGTTGTTGTGCATCATTTCTCATGCAGAATACCATATAATTGACATTTGTATATTTGTTTGTATATTTATCACGGGTGCCGGTCTGCATGTGTGCCGCAGAGCCGGTTGAGGATCGGCAAAGTTTCACTTTGGGGGCATTACGTGACGAGGCATTATTAATCTACTTGAGTGCGTCTTCAATCACAGGTGCTATCCCGTTTTTTTTTGTTTTTTTTCAGAGAAAACATTGTTGTCTTGTATAAAAAGACTCAAAATGAACACTGTAAGCGGACTACTTGATTACTATAAGCAAATTATTTAAACAGCATTTATTTAGCAATTAGGAATTACTCTGTCCCAAGCTTTTTGATCACTATAAGCGGTTAATCACTGTACTCGTTTTTCTACAGTAACACAGGTACTGTCAATGCTCGAGACTAACGGCGTCCTGTCATACCAGGGACGATAGAAAATGTGTTTGGGATGCCGTAAACTCAACTATTGCACCTATTTTTTCCCTGATAATGCTACGTTGTGAACATCAAATCTGTGTTGAAATCGACAGTAAGAGAGCTAGTTAACATTAGCTAGCGTTGCCAATTTCAACACAGTAGGTGCCATTGATTTACATTATGATACATTCAGGCTCTATTCAGTAAAAATTAGGTGTGTGCGAAGGTAAATTATAACATTATGATGAAGTGTTCAAATGTAATCTTGTAAAATGTAGTTTTTAATGAGAAACTTGAATAAATCCAGTTGTTTGAAGGAGATGCTTTCACAGCAATATAAAATAAATAATAAAGAGGGAATTATGAGCTGTTTAACTTCCTGACAAAAAACAGTATCAAACAGAATAAAGGATGTTGAAGTACGTGGGATTTATTGTTTTACTTTTGTTTACCGTGGTCTCGAATTAGTATTGAGAATTGTGGAATTTTACTGGTATTGGTTTCGACTACTAAATGTCTGGTATTATGTCCCCAGAGGGAATAGGAAGGTAGAGAGGGAAGGCCAGCAAAAAAGAGAGGAGTTTGTGAGGAGAGAGGGAGTAATGGCTGAGGTGTTAGTGGAGAGAAAGCAGAGAGATTGGATGAAAATGAGAGGCGAGTGTTAGCGAGTGAGAGAAGTGAGACTGTTGCTGGTAAGATGGGGATTCAATGAAAGCTTAAAAAACGCACACCAGAGGCGAAGAGAGAGAAACGGGGGGAAAAAAGGCTTTACAGCAGTTCTTTTATTGCAAAATCCAGATGATACGCAGCAATATTCACAAGCCGCTAGATTAGCAATTAGTGTCAGTGAAGCCTGTGGATTTCAGCTTTATGGCAGAGAGAAAAAAAAACATATTCAAAGGTCATTTTCCAACAAAATGAGAGCATTTACTTGTCTCTTTAAACACACACATAACTAGCCGGCTCCAATGGTCTATAAAAGACAAAGTTATTAGGAACTTGAAAATGCAAGTTGTCTGTATAGTTCTGAATTTAAAGTGTGGTGTAAGTCATCTGTCTGTCTATGAGCCTGCAACTAATACTTTAGGAAATTGTAGCAACATGTGGTTGTAATGTTGTATTTGGAGATAAAAGACTTACAAGGCTGTTTCCCCAAATGAATTCAATGTATGATTAATAAGAAACCAAAGAATTCAGCACAACCTTAACAGCATCAGGTGCAATGCAACGAGTGTGAGCCTGCCAATTTATAAAGTTCACCTCATTCACTTGTTATGGCTGCAGCCGATTCGACTGTTATCAGGCCATTAAATAGGCGTTATCGCTCGCTATAAGCACCATAGATGTGGGTCATTAGGGGCCTACTAGGCCTACTACTTTGTAAAAGTGAAAGCGAAACTTAAAAGCAACACGTAATGTTGTAAAACTGAATGAAATGTTACGTTTTGAAGACAAACAAAACAGCTTCTTTAAGTTTAGGCAGCAAAAACACTTCGTCATAAACACAGGTTTTGGGGAAAAAACATTGTGTTTTGGCTTAAAATAACTACGTTTCAAAAGTGAAAGTGAAACACACATTGTTGGTTCCCATCCATCGCTCCGACCTCTACCCTGACAACCTCTTTTATTCCCTTTTTTTGGTTTTTCGACCATGTGAACAGATGACAAAACCTACCATTAGGTGTAGCAGGGCCCTACTGACCCACATCTATGAGCCTTATAACTAGGGCTGCACAGTTAATCGAATATTAATCGCGATCACAATTTTGGCTTCCCACAATTAAATGAACATGATTGCCTGCTTCCTAAACGAACATCCAGCCACCAGCCGGCTATCAAGATGTTTTGGCTTCACTTTTGTGTATAGTTATTATCTATACAACCAATGTGTTTATGATTAGACAGAGAGCAGAAAATTGTTTACCTAGCCTCTTAATGTTGCTAATTGTAATCTCAAAGTGCACCAGATTGAAGCGTTTAACTTTAAAATGTAGCTAACAAAAGGGTAAGGTGAATATTCCGGTATTTTTTTCGTATTGCAATATATATATAGCAGAAAAAAAATATTGTTATGTCAGTTTTTTCATCGTGCAGCCATAATTTGTACATTAGTGGGAATGTAGCACAGCATGGAAGTGAAAGCATATAGCATAGCGTTTATTTTAATGTGAAAGTGAAATAAAAATGTTGTTGCTAAAATCAATGGATAATCATGATAAATAATCATCAATATTGATCAAAATAATTCTGATTATCATTTTGGCCATAATCGTGCAGCCCTACTTATAACCACTGATTTAATGACCAGATATGTGTTATTCTAGTGTCACCTGATTCTGGTCAGCTAATACCACGCACTGTCTCATATGTGCTCCGTTTTTCAGACCTGTCCGTTAGCTACAAAAATGTAGAGCTAAGAGTTTACAAAACACTCATTAAGGCAATATGCTGTTCAGCAAATTATACGACAAGAAGCCAAGTGCACATACAGGAGCAAGGTTAGCGGCACTATCGCTTTATTGCCTCCTCTCGAGATATTATTGCTACAAGCCTGTCAGGGAATCAATTCTTATGAATTAATGAGTAGGTTGCACTTTTGAAATTATCATTTTAATATTATAGCATTGCGGGACTGAAAGTCTACTCTCTTAAATACTGGATGTGGTTTCGGGTCAGGCATTTTATTCTTTGCTCAGAATTTTAAATCTCGGGTTGAGCAACACTCAAGACCCGAAATAACTGTCAGCTCAGTCATAAAGGAGCATCTGGCTTGCAAAGGCATATGGTGAATTCTTCATGCGGCCCTCCCTGAAAAATATGCACCACCCAGTCGTGCATTATAGAAAGCCAAACACTGCGTCGAGATCAGTCCCCATTCAGACATTGTCACCATCCAAGGACAGTCAAGAGACTAAAGCACTTTGTTGAGAAGATGTGTAAAAACAGCTAGTCCCCCATCCTTAAATAATAACTACCGTTCGGGAGAAAAAGGCGCCGAAGAAAAAAGCCGGGGAGACGAGGGGAAGACAGATAAAAATGTCTGTGTGTGCTCTAAAGGACCAGGGGCCTTTCCACGCGACTGATCTGAGAGCAAAGGCTTAAATACAGGGGAGATGAGAACAGATTCCACCAGTCAGCTGGCGCTGGCGTCCTGATACGACACACATCCGACATCTGAACACACTCAGAAACCCACTTACACTACGCACTCACGGACACACATATACAGTATGTACACTTGCAAATTAACACACCTCACATTACAGACCGAAATGACCCACAAGTGGGCTTATTATGGTCTGGCTTCCACCGCTGGTGCACATAAATACAAACACACATGCACACACAGCGATGCTTGCGCTGTGCTAAATGAAAGCTCTGTGTCAGGGCTTCATCACGTACGGCGCAGCTGCCTGCAATGCCTGCCACATTAAGCAAGCCTAATGGGCTTTCAGAGCAGCAACGCTACGTGCGAAGGGTTGTACATTCTGGAGCGTTCTGTGGAATCAGCGGGACATTCGGTTTGTCAGGGTATGCATGTCAGTCTGTCGGGGAGCCTGCCGGGCCTGGCTGGTGGAGGGGTTTTGTGCATACCGGTAGGAACATGGCTTTATTTAGCTCCGTTAGTATGAGTCTGCGTTCACACATGAAAATATTGTTTTCACACAGCCACTGCATTTCAAAAGAGAAATGGAGCAGTGATTTAACAAGATAATAGGGCAGGTGAGTGAGGTTTGTGGGAAAGAGAAGCTCACGCTGGTTAGGAACATTTGCATTAAAGAGCTGCTTCCGCAGGAGAATAACTGTGCGAGCGTTCGGGGTAAATATTAGAGTGTGCAGCCAGGAGTAGAGCGAGGTTAAAGCATGGCAGATTAGTCGGGACGCCGAGGAGGAGCAGGGGTACACATTAGACTGTGAAGCCATGTGTGATGATCCTGCAGGTTTCCAAATGAGCTCTGATTAGCCCGAGAGTGATTTCAGCGGCTCTCGTCACATCAAAAAACCCAGCCCTCCTCCTTTAAAGTCTACCTCTCTTCCCTCGCTCCCTTTTCTCAGTCTCTCCTGCTCTCTGATCACACTAGTAGAATACAGAGAGTTAGGGGTGGGAAAAAAATGATTCACCTATGTTTCGCGATATTTTTTGAATAGATTTTTTAATGCCAGAATTAATATATTTGCTTCATTTGAGTCAATGCTGTCTAGGTGGAAGGAAGTTACCGCTTTTTTTTGTTGTAGTCCGCAAAACATGACGTCATATGCTTTCCTTATCCTAAACGAGAAAGCAGAGAACAGTGGAGGGTCTGTGTGGATACGACCTGTACCCTCACATTTTAAATTCAAAGTGTTAAACACTACACATACAGTAAAGTATGGAAACACTTTGGGTTTCACACATTGCAGGAAAAGCAGAGCTAGACATCACGGCTAAAGCTGCATGCTAAGGCTGTTATGGACAGGAAACGTTATTGTATTGCGGCCAGCCAGCCGTCACTCACATCTCTGTGATGCTATAACTGCAGAGCACCCATATACTGACATTTATGTTAAATGAATTCAAACGGCCCAGATGGAGCTGACCATGGATGTTTAAAGAGAACGAAGCTGACGGGAGAGCTAGTGACGGACTTGGTGAAGTTAGTGGAACTATACATGCGTGACTTCATCTGGTTTTCAAAATAAGGTGTTAACAAAGGGAGCTTTATATACAAAATACATATATAGAAATAAGATTGATTAATTATATTAACCAGAAGTATAAAACATTACATATCCCTTATAAATTAAAAAGAAAATACCACTAATTTTGTGAGGAAAATGTCTTTATTCTTTGATTTTTGGGTTGCTGGAAAAAATATAATCAATAATGCCTGACAATGACTGATATATTTGACTTCAGGACATCTCTGACTACATACATGCTAAAAATCAAACATTTTGACTGTATTAATTTAGATATTTTCCAAAGTTAAGGTCCCTAGAAGTGTATGATTCAACTTTTTGATTTGCAATACTTAAAAATCGTAATGCATATCGAATCGGCACCCAAGTATCTTGATAGTATCGAATCGGGAGATAGTCGAATCGTCCCAGCCTTAAAGTGAATATACTTCAGCCAAAATTCAGCTGCCAAAATTATGAGCACCAAAACGATGTCTGCGTGCCTGAGAAAAGCTTTTCTTAATTTCATCAAACCAAATGTTGCGCCTGTGCTTTGGGGCTGAATACAGATAACAAGTCAATTGATTATTAATGCATTATTAATACCCCCCAAGTGCCGGGTCACACAGATAGTTGGATTATTTTCACGCAAATGCACACCCACACAAACACACACACAAACACAGCGCCAGAGGCCAAATGTGTCCGATGGAACAGAGCGTACGCTGCTCAAATCCAATGTTACAGAAAGCAGCCAAATTAAGATGGAAAAAAACCCAGCACCGACTCAAATTAGAACAGCACCTGGCCAATCAGAGCTTACACAGAGGGAAAGCTAAAAGCAATGCTGACACAGGCGTACACAAACACGTTTTAATTTTAACCCGCCCTCCCCTCGGTTTTTCTCGACTCCTCCCGCTTTCATCCGAAGCCCCTCCCTGTGGCGCTTCCTAACGCTCCTCCCCCTTGCTCGTCCTCGCTGTCCATCACCCAGCGGCTCGTTGGCACAGAGCTGACTGCGAGCGTACAGCAGATGGTGTGCTGCTGTCTGTGTGGCAGGCCACTAGCAGGACACCCAGCAGCCCCTCCTTCTCTCTCCTCGACCCTCTGCCTCTCCCCTGCAATCCCTCCTACACATCTACACACACCCTCCAGCATCACTTCGGCCCAACCAGGTCACCTGCTGCCAGGCTAACAGCTAGCACACACACAATGAAATATCTCATGGTACATGGCACATTCAAGGAGGTCACACATATGGCACCATTACATGCACGGATTCCCCCTTATATTCCCGCCACGCTCCAACTAACATCGAGATGACAAGAAATTTTATTGACATTCACACATACACACACTCTCTCTACCTCGCTCACACTCTCTCCGTCTCCTGTAGAGGCAGTTTGGTTAATCAAGTGCAGTGTTTCCAGCCTGGTCAGCAAGTCAATACGCTTACAACCTTCATCACGTAGCTGGAGTATAAATATTACATGTTCATTTGCAATAACCTGGTCAGGCCAGTCACAGAGCACAGCGAACCCAACAGCAGCTCATGTGCTACATTACAAGCTGGCTCAGTGAAGCAATACAAAATATACATTTTATTACTGTATTTTAGGGGCTGTCTATCATTAAAATATTGAATCGTGATAAATCACATGATTGTCCATAGTCAATCTTTTTTTATCTGTTTTAAATGTACCTTAAGGGAAGATGTGTCAAGTATTTAATACTCTTATCAACATGGGAGTGGGCAAATATACTTGCTTTGCACAAATATATGTATATATTTATGATTGGAAATCAAGTAACAACACAAAGCAATGACAAATATTGTCTAGAAACCCTCACAGGTACTGCATTTAGCATAAAAAATATGCTCAAATCATAACATGGAAAACTGCAGCCCAACAGGCAACAACAGCTGTCAGTGTGTCAGTGTGCTGACTTGACTGTGATTTGCCCTAAACTGCATGTTATTATCATAAAGTGTGCATGTCTGTAAAGGGGAGACTCATGGGTACCCATAGAACCCATTTTCATTGATGCAAGTATGTTCACTTTAGCTTTAAGTCTCAGCCCGCGATAACCTTAAAAATCGCAAGTTGCGTTAATGCGTTAAAGAAATTAGTGAAGTTAAAACAAATTTGCGTTATCGCGTTAACTTTGACAGCCTTTAGGATTACACACTACTATGGGTGGGGGGATAGAAATCGATATGGCATAGTATCGCTAGATTTTGTGTGGCGATACTGTATCGATACACGGACGTCAAGTATCGACTTAGTCCTAAAGCTAGAGTGAAGATACTGGTACCATATGAAACTGGAAAACCTAAGGAATCCATTTGCTACCAACCGTGTCATGTTAGCTTGTCCGGAAGAACGCTAAATAATGCTCCAAATTTATGCTAAATTTTGGCGAGGAAAAACTGGTGAAAACTGCATCTTATTAGATAAAACAGATGTTGACACACTGCATAATTTGCAGGGAAAAAAGGTTATATGTTGCAAGATATCTTATCGGAATACTCAGCATATTGCAAAATGTTTAAAATTGCAATAATATTGTATCGTGGGGACTCCCACCCCCAGTGAACATGTACAGCATAAATACCGAATGCAGATAGACATGAGTTTAGTGATTCCCCAAAAAAAATCCCACAAAATGTTAATATTTCTTACACACCTGGTGCAGACGGAGCAACGTTGCTGAAAGCCACAGCGCAGGTGATGATGATCCAGACTGCTAGAGCCATGTTGGAGGCTGACCAGCGGGGGTGGGGGGGGAGGCAGGGCGAGGGGGCGGCGCTAAAGCGTAGAGGCGGTCAGCAGCAGGCACAGGTGAGCGGGGCGGCACCTCCTCAGCTTACACCCTCCCGGAGGGTGATCCTGCAGGGAAAGAGGGATAGAAACATCAGAGGGGTAAGCGCCTCATAAACATTTGCATGTAACTGGATGTCCATAAAGAGGAATTATTCCTCTGTTGTGATTTTCATTCTTAGCCCTCTCAGTATGGCATTTGAATTAGACAGTGTTGACTAATTTATTCTGCATTCATTGCTGGAATATGTGATAATAACTCTGCACTAAACTGAGTGGCTCATGAGTGGTACAGCATACTAAACGGTATCAGAGGAGAGGAGAGGAGAGGAGAGGAGAAGAGAGGAGAGGAGAGGAGAGGAGAGGAGAGGAGAGGAGAGGCGAGGCGAGGCGAGGCGAGGCGAGGAGAGGCTCCCCCTGTGGTGGTCAGGTATAATGATCAGACAGGGAGATCTGAGGCCATTTTGTGCAGGATGGCATGGCAACAGCTGTTACCACTACCAGCTCATCACTCCACAGTGTTTGAACGCTTGATTGAATCAGACATGCTACATATGTTTTGGGGCTGTTAACGGGGCTATATTCAACATGTGAAAAATACACATCTTCTGTGTGCGTGTGTGTGTGTGTGTGTGTGTGTGTGTTTGCGTACAGGCATGCAGAAGCCAAGCGAGACGGTGAAAAGCGGTGACTCAGTCAGCGGTGCCGTTGGGCTCACACATCTCATTTGCCTAATGAAATAAATCATAATCTGGAACTTCAGCTCTGATTTCTTGACAGTAGAAAGTGCTCATCCCCTCCGGGGGCTGGGAGACAGAAAACAGTAGAGACGGTATTGTTAGAGCTAATACTCCTCCTGCTGAGCTCGCTGATGAAACAGACAGATTGGACTGCATCTGTCTGTGTTTGTGTTTGTGGATGCAATTTTATTTTGAAGGGGGTTTAGAGGATTTCCTTTGATCTCTCCAACCCCATAACCCCTTTACTTGATTGATCTAACAACGTATACTGCAGGAGGGCATAATGTAATAGATTAAACATACTCTCTCACAAACACACACACACACACACAGGTTCAGCTACTACAGTACAGTGTTGACTTTTCAATGACTCCATTCAAGTCTTAGCATTTTCAGCTAACCTACACAATTACCACTTCAGCCCACAGGAGTAACCTGACGTCACAGAGTTGTTTTTGGGCAAAACACAGGCATCGCCAACGAGGATACTATTTAAATACTCGCCTTGATTGGCCTTGAATCTCCATATACAATGCAAATTAGCATTGTAACAACAGAGAAATAATCCACCAAACACAAGTTTCCGAACCTTTTTTTCCCCAGTATAGATGGACAACGCGTCTCCACGTCCTCCCACTGTACAGTACAATACAATATTATCCCAGATAACGGAGCTGCCATCTTGAGATTTTGCCGTCATTTGGAGCCACAGTCTACGCAGTAGTGATCTAGTGGTGGAGCCGTGGCATTGAGGTCCCGCCCATACACTCGCGCAAATCAATCGTGAGCCGAGCACGGCCGCAGCTTGCTAGCGAGAGAGAGAATCACAGCAGTCAATCATGACGTCTCACCCCCCTTTTTATAGCATCAAATAACTAATTAAAACCAAACTTATTAGAAAAATGAACACTTGAACAGACATTAGCGTGATCAGAACTACCTAAAACGACAGAAACCATCTTTGGGAAAAATGTATTTGACGTGGACTTTTTATTTTGGCCCATGTCCCATCCGTTAACATGGAGGGGACGGGGTTTATAACCTATACTGCAGCCAGCCACCAGTGAGCGTTTGAGATATTTTGGCTTCACTTTTTGGGGAGCTGTCATGTCGTCCATCTTTATATACAGTCTAAAGCTTCGGCCCAACAAACTATTTCAGAGCTCCAACTCTACAAATTTGTGCTACAGATCTTTTCAGAGCCAAAAACTCCAACTGTAGCAAATATTTTTCTATTTCATATCATGTTTTAGCCATAAAATGTGATAAATCTTACAGCTTCTGGATAAAGCACATATAGAAGAATATGCGAAAATGTATATCTTACTCTGAAAATATTGAAGCAAAAATTCAAAATAAATATTTTTTAATTTTTAACCCTAATACTAATCTTGATTTTAAACTTTATCTCGAAATATAAGTAAGACACTTGGAATGATAAAACTGTCCAAAAAGGCCCTGCATTTGACTAATCTTTTGATCCAACACACACAACGACATGCAGTCATGGCCAAGCTCTCTTCTCCTGGCAGCCAAGATGGCAGATCCTGAGCAACTGGGTGGCTTTACCCCCTCTCTTCATCATCACTGATTTGGCTTCCCCTCCACCTCTCCAGCCCCTCCTCTTCCTGACCTTCTCTGATATTTACCCTCCTCCCCAGTGGCAACGCCCGGCCCGCAGCCACCGACCTGCCGGGGTGTGTGTCGCTGTGTGGATTAGTATGTTGGATGTCGTGGAGTACGAGCAAGACGGAGTGAGAGAGGAGGGGAGGGCAAACAGCGAAGAGGGAGAGGGAACGCAAGCAGAACACCGAGTACAAAGCACATCCGCAGCAGCTGCTCTTTACACCGACGTTTATTTCTATCGTAGGCACAACACACAAACACAACCTCTGCACCAGTGCAGCCTGCGCCTTAATTTGAGTTTGTTTGCGACCACCCTCTATGACCAGAAGCTGAGAGAAAAGGACACGCTCAGAGGGAGGGCAGGAGAGACAAAGAAAGAGTAGAAAAGCGGTAAACAAATAGCATTTGACATGTGATGTGGTACTGTCGGAGCCTTGGCGGCCCTCGCTCTCTCTCACGGCCTTTCCTCTACCGCTGCTCTGTATTATTAATGGTCAAAAAGTGATCCCCTCCTGTGCTGTGACAGGCCGTCGTTTTTTTCTCTCTAACTTTTGTGGTTTTAATAAGAAAAATCTGTCTTTCCTCTTGTTTCTTTTGACTCTGCGTCTGTCTGTGCTTTTCAACAATAGCTCTCCTGTGGTCTCTGAAGATGAGGAGGGCCAGAGAAAGAAAGCAGGGAGGGAGGGCAGGTTGGGGATTTAGGGAAGGAGGGAGGGGAAAAGTGCAGGGTGGATAAATTGATTTCATTTTGTGACAAAAAGAAAGGCTGGCATTACACAACACTCCATTTCAATGTGGTAGGAAGAGAGAGCAGAAGAGGAAAGACGGATGCAGTTGCGGCCAAATGAAGGAAAAGAAGAAACAAAGGAATGACAGAACGAATGAGGCATCACACAGCCTGAGTAACTAATAAACAAGGAACAGAAGGAGCAAAGGAAGTAAGGAACAAACAAAGTAAGGGAAGGATGACTTTCTGTATAACGAGAAAAAATAAGAGAGAGTGGGAGGAGGGAGAAGCTGCTGAAAATAGCCAAGAGAGAAGAGCAAAGGAATAGTAAGAAAGCGGGAAGTAATGTCAAAGGAGAACGCATATCTCCTGCCTGAGTCAGTCTGCCTCTGGGTGGAGGGAGGTTAGGAGTCTTTGGAGGGTGCGAGATGGGTGCCTTCGCCCTCCACGCTCTCCCTACTTGGAGGATGCTACGCACCCGAGGCCGGAGGCTGACCTTTTACACTGATCACATCCACCGTTATTATCGTCACTTTTTCTCTTCTAATAGAGCAGAGGAATATCATATCCCTGTGAGACCGGAGCCCACAAAATGGGAGAATGGACCGCAATTTCACCGAGCTGGTGGAAAGGTGAGGAGGGCGAGCAGGAGAGGAAGTGGGAGGCAGGGCAAATGACAGATCAGTTGTATCAACACAAAGACACACATGTGGCTGTCCAAACCGAAGCAGTGGCGAGGTTACCCTGAAGTGCACAGCTCCGTCTTGTTTGGGATGCTACTAGTGTTGTCCAGTGGGCAACTCCGGGTCTGAGAAGTGAAGCCAATGAGGAAGTGCATTAAACTTGCATTCTTTCTAACAGCCAGCAGGTGGTGACTCCTCTGGTCGCAAAAATAAGTCTGATTGTATAGAAGTCTATGAGAAAATGAGCCTACTTCTCACTTGATTTATTACCTCAGTAAACATTGTAAACATGAGTTTATGGTCTCAATCGCTAGTTTCAAGTCTTCTTCAATACAGCATGATGTTCATTTAGTAAATTATGGTTCCATTTAGAGTCAAATAGACCATAAAGCAGGGGATGCTTTAGGGCGTGGCTACAGGTGTTGTCCGGTCTGGGAGTTGTCTTCGTTTTCTTCTTACAACTTTAACCCTTTCACTGAGTGTTTTGAGCGCCACAATATGCAACCAAGAGCTGAAATGCTAACAAAATGCCTGTAGCTAGATAAAAACGTTAGATTTCAGCATGTCAAAGGATTATTTTAGCGTCCAATGTCTACCACGGGTGCAGTTGAAAGTGATGACGGGATGGGACAAGTTAGCAGTTAGCGAGCTAATCTTAGCTGTGTGTTAGCAAGTTACTGTAGTTATCTAAGGAGCTTGCAAACATAATACTGCATAGCTTTCTAATTCATACACATTCCACTATGACACAAGTTGCACACTGTCAGAATGCTTTAGCTTAACTTACAGAAATAAATTAGTCAGCCTAAAACTGACATTTAGACAGAATTCTTGCTGCACACGGCGGCATAATGAGTGGCAGGATCCCACAGTTCTCCCATTCTTCCTGCTCATGCCTCACTTCTTATTGCCTGTATCTTCTTTTTTTTTTGTTTGGCAGCTTATAAATACTTAGTTCTGTACCCTGTTGGTAGTGCATCCCATTACACAGCAGATTTTAGGCATTTTTCTGCTGTTTGCTAGCAGATGTAATTGACAAGGAGGCACCTTCACATAATACAAAGTCAATGGAGAGCGATGAATCGTTTCCCCTTCGGTGTGGGGAGGACTAAATTGCGCTCTGTCTCTATGTCTTATTCAGCGTTCGGTTGTACTTAGCTCCACCCTCTCGTGTCACTTCTCATTGCAATAAACCAAGATGGCGACAGACAAAATGCCGAACTTGAGGCTTCAAAACGGCTGTCCACAGACCAATGGGGGACGTCACAGTGACTACGCCCACATCTAATATACAGTCTGCGGTCTAAACGAAGCAATGGCAGAGTTACCCTTAAGCGCACAGCTCCGTCATCTTGTTTAGGATGCTACCCTCCGTTTCTTCAGCTATTAATTTTTACAGGCTGCCTTGATCCAAAGCAAATAACCTCATTATCCACTTCTATTGGATCATTACGATAATCACCATGATCATTAGGATCCGTTTGCTTTAGCCGACATGCTCGTCGAGATCAGAGTGTCACAAGTCCTTTTTATACGGGGCGGGGGGTACTGTTAAAGGCTGCGTGCGTCTGTCACGAGAACCATTCATGTTTACCCCGTCATGCAAATCATTTCTGTACAGAAGAAAGCGGCATTTAGGAACATTACCCGACCAGAATCAAAAGGAGGGAGAACAAAGAGTTTACGTAGACAGTTTTTGCTGCATAATTAGAAACGCTGGTGCAACTCTCAGAGCTGCTATAGCTTCAGGCTTTCTCTCTTCTCTCCGAGGGGGAATCTGATATCAAGGTGGGAAAGACAAGTATGATAAGTGTGAGTCGACTCGGTGCACGTGTGTGACCGGGCAGCCCTGTGGTCAGAAAGCTTTAGATCCACACCGCTGATTGGACCAACTCTGCAGTACATATTCCTCTAAGACCTTGCCAAAGATGCTTTGCACTCATAAAGTTCTTGATTAGCATTCCAATATATTTGAAGATGAGTTATGTTACATGAACAAGTGAAAATCATGCAGGGCAACGGGGAGCAAAGCGAGGAGCGGGAAAAACACAAACAGATTTATTTGGCTTGGAAAACACTTGTGATTGATTTAAAGATTTGACAGTCATAACTTCTGACGGTCTGCTGCTCCATGCAAAGAGAAGTCTTTGCATCCTAAGATGAAGCACCAGCATTTCCCATGCTATTAGGATTGATGTTTATGCCTCAGATGCTTCAACAACAAATAGTTGGTTCAGTGGCAAAGCTCCCGCTATGAAGGGAATGATTGCCTCCTAGCAACCAGCGCAGTCGAGCGTGCGAAACTGAATGGCAATCACATCTCACTTACAAATCAAAAAGCGATGCAAACTGCTGCATTAAATATTTGTAATCAAGTAAAAAATTCACTTCAGATAAACTTCCCACATCCACTTAAATTGGAATAAAAAGAAAACAAGTACTTTTTTTTCACGAGTGCTGTTGGGATTTGGTTTGAGTCAGGTTTGAGACAGGCACTTTATTTCAGAGGAAAGTATCAGTAGACTCAGTGAAGGCTAGCCATGTAGTATTAGAGTTTGATGAGACTGCAGAGAACGACAAAAACGTATGCTTCGCCTGGGGGCCTCTAAGTAATTCTCCCTCTGACTCATCGGTGCTGAAGCTTTGTCACACTCGATACTCTTTTGTACTCTCTCGAGTTGAGGCAAGAGGGAGCAATACGAGGAAGTGTAACAATAAATGAGGATGAGATAGAATTCATTAATTACTTCTTCACCTCCATAAAACTAATCACTCGCCAAAGTGAATATAATTATCCTACTTTTCCTTTCGAAACGTAGCAGACATACCATGAAATATCATTACCATCGCCATCTGTGATGGAGCTTTGCTGAGTGGGAGGCTGTGTTTTTACTGTCAAACCTGCCTTCCAGGATGCTGAGGTATGACAGTCGAATTTAATTCAATGATTATTCAAATTAGCCAAAGTGGTGATTTGGACACACTTACACTTACAGTGTGTGTGTGTGTGTGTGTTAAAAGCCCACCATTAACGGAGCGCATGGAATCAGATAACTGTGATTATGAGGAAGAGTTAGCTTCAATCACGGAACTGAAAGTGACATCAAGAGCAACGGCTGGCTCAATCTGACACCATTATCTATGAAATTCAAAACAACAGGAAATATGTCCTTTTAGTATTTAAAGTGGCAATCCGTAAAGCCCCCCCTCCAGTGTATTTTGGCATTTATATGATATTTCATATTTATTTTTAAGTTCATTAGCCACACTTTGACAAAATGTCTTTGCTAAAATGGAAATATGACGTGTGACTATAGTCGAAGCTGCAAGTCATATGTCGTCATCATCCAAGCAGCAAACCGATAAATGTGTTTATCCGTCTGTCAGTTTGTCTTTCTAGTTAGTTAGCTAGTTATGTAGTTAGCTAGCCCAACTTGTTGCATTAGCTATCTGAGGGTTTTTATTTTATTATTTAGTGTCCTCCACCTTAGTTTAGTGTGTCTGGTTGATTTAGAATTTATATCTGAGTGAAAACATTTGAGAGTTTAGCAGTCTGGAGTCTTTTTGTTGATACATGACCATAGAAATAGAATAGAAAAATTCTGTTTCTATATACTGTGGGAAAACTAAACCTTACTGTGCTTGTGCTTAATGTATATGACAAGATGGTATATGAAAAATATGATATAATATAATATAACAACATTTTAATGGTAATACAAACTAGAACTCAGCAGTGAATAATCTGGCCTCTTGGAGTGGAAATATACTGGGATGTTCAGTTAAATATTGCTTAAGTGGGAAGAGAAACAAAGTGAATAACAAGTCTATTTATGGGAATAAAATGACCAGTTTATGGACACATCAGGTGGGATGTGTCTCAACTGTTTGATTGCATTAGAGAATTGGCAAAGGGTAACATTGCTTTGGCTAAATAACAGGATGTGGGACACGAAGCATGATACAAAAACAAGATGTTCTGCAGATTTGGCTGGAACATCTGGATGTTCCCAGAAAAAGAACAAGAGTTGTTTGTCCCACTGAAAGTTAATGAGAAATGTGCTGAGAATGTGATTTTTGTTAACATGACGGACATGGCGGGCTGAAGGATATCTGTAAACAAAAGAAAGGAGGGTTGGGGGAGACATCCACATCTGCAGACACTCAGTTCATAATACTGCAAATATGTAAATATTGCAATACTTTCATCATTGGGCCATATGCTCAAACACCATTGTGTTACCTTTTTTGGCGATAGTGCTGTCAAAGTTAACGAAAATTCGTTTTAAGGCCACTAACTTCTTTAACACAGTAACGCAACTTTGATTATTACGTATTGTCACAGAGGAGGCTAAAAAATGCTCCAAACCTGCGTTAAATTTTGGCGAGGAAATCTGTCATGGCTATTTTCAAAGGGGTCCCTTGACCTCTGACCTCAAGATATGTGAATGAAAATGGGTTCTATGGGTACCCACGAGTCTCCCCTTTACAGACATGCCCACTTTATGATAATCACATGCAGTTTGGGGCAAGTCATAGTCAAGTCAGCACACTGACACACTGACAGCTGTTGTTGCCTGTTGGGCTGCAGTTTGCCATGTTATGATTTGAGCATATTGTTTTATGCTAAATGCAGTAATTGCGAGGGTTTCTGGACAATATTTGTCATTGTTTTGTGTTGTTAATTGATTTCCAACAATAAATATAAACTCTAAACTTGAAAAATAACAATTTCCTACAAATTGCATAATCCCACCTCTGAACACTTAACAGATGACAAAACAAGATCGAATCAATGTCACTGCAAAAAAAAAAAAAGAGAAAAAGATGGATCGTATAAACGGCCGTCCTCCCACCCCGTTCATTGTTATCTTGCAGTCGGGCCGATCGCTAATCTCCCTAATCCTTTTTGGTGAGGCTATCGCTAGCAAAGACAACATAATAGCATTAGATATTATTCCTTCACAACAACCTGATTCTATTACATTTGCATTGACACTCAGCAGCCCACACGGTCTCTCGGTCATAGCGAGGACTGTAATGCTCACACTGGAGAATCCATTCAGGATGGATAATGTTGTTAAGATCGCAGCGACTACACAAGCACATTCAGGTCAGATCATCCCAACACTTCTCCATTTACTGTGGTAGGTCAGTTAAGGCCGGCGCTGTGGTGTGGTAGTATCTCGCTGCCTGGCTGCAGCAGCAGGGCTGTTTATATAATGACACCATTGTGCCGGCTGTGTGCAGATGGAACATCAGAGCTCTTGTAATGGCCTGTGTATTAGGGGCAATGTGTTTGATTACTGACTCAGGGAGAGCGGGGATAGGCTGTGTAGTCAACAGGGAATAAGGCTCCTTCCAAAACAGCAACCCAGGGAAAAAAAGACCTATTTGAAGAAACAGAAGGAGAGAGGGAAGAGACAAAAAAAAAAAACAGGGAGAGACTTTAATGGAAGTGTGCTTTAAGGGAATGCAAATGAGACAAGGGAATCTGCAGAGCTGCAGAACACAGCGGAGGGATATCAAACAGGGCTAGTGTGGCTGTCAAAGAGGTAAAGGCAAAGGGAAGGGGGGAGAGAGAGAGAGAGAGAGAGCCCCTCTCACTTTATTCAATAGACACTCCTATACCACTTTTTCCTGCTTCAGCATCCGCCCTCGGCTGCAGCTCTCCACAAACCCCAACCCACACACCTCCTCATCTCTAGAGTCTACACTTTAACTACTATATGTTTCCGAAACAGTAGTAGATCTAAGAAGAAAAGCCTATAAAGCAGCGAGTAAGAGTCCAATATTCCTGAGTGACAGTCGTACATGCTAATCAGAGTCCACGAGTATCTGACTGCGTGTGATAACGTGGCTTCATCTGTGAATGAGCGATAGAGATAGTCTGCCCCGAGCCAGCCGGCGTGTTCGTCAGCAATGACACCGCGCAGCAGAGAGCGAGCGCGCTCCCCGGCCCGGTCTTCAGTGTCTCCAGTGTGGCCTGTGATTTATTGTGGCGGCGGAGAGCTTGTCACTGTTCATTATTGCTGATGCAACAGGAGGCAATGCCACCACCCATCAATGCTCGCCCTGTGATGCCCGCCGCAGCTGCCAGAGGAAGTGACCTCACCACCCACCTGTCTTCTAACGCAAACACTGGCTGCAGCCCCGCTCTAATGGGATCTAATATCTTACAGCGATGGAACCTCTGACCCAATTTGGCAGCCATCTCTTAACCAATCACTAACCATGGGAAAGATCATACATTAAAGGGATAGTCTCTGTGTTTTGAAGTGAGGTTGTATGAGGTACTTATACAGTCTATGTTTCTGACAGGGAACTGATGACATTATGTATGCTCTCACCAAAGCAACCAGACTCCATTGAAAAAATGAGTAATTATACCTCGCAGAACACAGAGGTTGCTGGTCTACACTGCCTCGATCGGTCAGTTTGTTTGTGTTATAGTGTGACTTTGGTCAGTTCGGATTCACCAAAGTCACACAATAACACAAACAAGCTAACTGATAGAGGCAGTGGTTGACCAACAACCCCTGTGTTCTGCGAGGTAAAATTGAAAGTTTTTTCAATGGAGTCTGGTGAGTTTGGCGAGAGCAAAGATGGATACAACGGCTTCAGTTCCCATCGGAAAGGGCTGTCTGATAGCAAGGTAAAGCAGTGAAAATATTTCAATTATAGCATACACTTAAACTGATAATGTTTTTTTTAGGTGAGCCTTTCTTATAGGTGTCTAAAATACATTTGGCTGTCCACAGCAGTACATTGCTTTGCTCCCGTTCTGGTACTCCTGTCTGTTTCTCCAAGCTGGGGGCGTGCCGACCGTCATCTACTACAGGTAATGCACTGACTATGGATAAGTACCTCATACAACCCCACTTAAAAACACCCAGACTATCCATTTAATTCAGTTTGAAAATTGCAATTTGGCAGTGACAAATATGAGATGTCAATCTATTTTTTAAACACCTAGAAGATGGAGAAAGTTGAGCAGCCCAATTTGTGCCACATCTGTCTCCGCCGAGACATAACTTCCTTGTTTCTGGCTTTTGACTTTTCCTCTCACCCTCCCATTTCTTCTCCCCTGCGTCTCAACCTCGCAGTCAAATTAGATAAACTCCGTATCAGTCAACCTGCGCTGTCAACTTTGTCAGAGTTGCGTCGCAAATCAATAGGAGGAAATGAATAATTCACTGTGACCATTAAGTCTACACAAGAGTGATAACTGCCGGCCCTGACATTAATCTTATGAGCCACCAACAATGGATTATGATATAACATGATAATGTTATGAAATTGTACTCTCTGGTGAATCTTGCTCCCTCCCGCCCTTTTGCATTGAGCTGTTCCCAGATGTCACTTGGCTGTGACTGGCAGGCTGCCACCCCGAGTGCCTGTGCACCGCCAGGCCCGGCTAGATCCATCTTCATTAGGGACAGAAGCGCTGTGAGTTGTGTGTGTTATTATCAGTGTCTATCTATTAATCTGAAAGCTCCAGCAGGGCAACCCCTGCCTCACTGTTGCGCTACGGTTCACCGTAGCCAAGCGTACGCTATGTTGAAACACACCACGGAGGCACACAAACACATGGAAGTTGTACTGTATCCATCTGCACACACAACCCTTTTACACTCCCGCCTATCTATCCACAGCTCTCTCTAATAATGAGCAACAGACTTAAACAATTTGTAGATAATTCATGCTCACTCCTAATTGGGAACGATAGAGAATAATTACGTGTGGAAAAAACTCATTTTTTAATTCTGCAATCTGTAGACACCCCCTCCCAAGTGTTGATGTCGGTGTATTGGCACGTGATCACGTCTTGAAGCATTCACATACGTGTTCAGCCACACGCACACACTCACACATGCACACACACACACAGAAGGGCCCACCGGGGCGCCACATGTGATGTTGACCCAGTTTAGATCTGTGGCACAAAGTAGAGCAGGGATTCAGAACAAAAAGAGACAGTGACATTTAAAAATAGGTTGACATTCTTTTCATCTCATTGCTGAGGCCCATACAATGAAAGTATCCATCTTTTGTGTCAGCGGCACCATCGACTAATTATTCCGTCACATCTTCAACTTAGGGATCCACTCTCTGTACGGGCTTAGGTTTCAGGGAAGCTAGTTGGAGTCAGGAGGGTCCGGCCGACCAAAAACCAAACTAAGACGTAGACTTTTTAGCTTGGAACAGCTTTGATCTTTCTGTGCTTCATCGTGGTTGACAATAACTAATTCTTATCTAATTTATGGGGAAGTGTATGAAGTGGTGTGACGTGAGGTGAGCTGAGTAGTTGGAACATCTGAGCGTAATGTACTGATATTGTGTTTTATAGGGATGTCACAATACCATAAATTTAGTAGTTGATACTAATACCAGTGAAATTCCAAGATTCTAGATACCAATTAGATACCACGGTAAAAAAACAAGGAAAACGATAAATCCCATGTACTGTATTTTTTTACTGGTTATTGTTAGAAAGTTAAATAGATCCTAATTATTTTATATTGCTGTGAAACTTGCTGTATTTATTCAAATTTCGGCCCAAAAACTAAATTTTACAAGATTACATTTGAACACATCATGATAACGTCATAATTTACCTTTGGCCCTACTAATTTTTACTGAATAGAGCCTGAATGCATCATAATGTAATCAATCGATGGCACCTCCCGTTAACGTTAGCTGTTAGCTCTGTGCAGGACTGTGCTGCCCACCAGCTGCTAACAGCTAACTAGCTCTCATCCTGTTGATTTCCACACAGATTAGTTGTTCATAATGTAGCGTTATCAGGGAAAACATAAGGTGTGTCTCCCTGAACGCGTTGACGTTTACTGCGTCCCAAACACATTTTCTATCTTCCCCAGGACAGCGGGACACAGTTAGTCTCGAGCCCTGATGGTACCTGTGGTACTGTAAAAAAACGAGTACCGTCACTTTTTCAGAAGTTTAGCAAAGTGTCGGTTCTCGTGACATCCCTAGTGTTTTGCATCTTACTCTTCCAAATAATTTGTTTCCTCCTCTTAACTTCACATTGGGCTTTAACATGTCTCATCCCTTTCAATGCACTTGGTTTAAAAAGTGCGCTGCAGGCTGCTCGTTGAACATGAAGCCGACATTGTTATTGTGCTGTGGTGCGTTCAGTGTTTGTAAGAACGTTCAGGTTCCGAGTCTGGGCAGCCAGCTGATAAAGAGCAGCCTTTTTATGGGCAAAATATCCTTTTGACAATGTCAATATTAATTTGCCAGGTTTATGTTTGTTTTCAGGGTTTGGATATATAACATAACATAAGATAATATACACTTTATTGTCCCAAAGTGGACGTTTTGCTTCGGATTTCTGGCACGATAGCTTGAGAGTGCTGTTTATGAGCAAAACTGTTAATGTCGGAGCTTCACACTACACTACTGTAAATGGCCCACACACAGAAATAGTGCAGTTTGCATTCTGAGCGCCTCATGAACGCTTTTGCTCTTAGCTTTTAAAGTTCCAGTGAAGTGGAAGTTAGAGCGTCTTTAACTGCTGTACTGTGACGTATCTCACAGTGAAACGGAATATTTGAGCAATGTACAATTACAAGAGGGATTTAAATCAAATCCTTTGCATCTGATTTGACTGCTGGGCAGGCTGTTTAGTGCAATAGGGAGCTACAGAGGACTGTTGGCTCTACATACTCCTCCCTCACCTGTTGGTAGATCAGGAGTAGGACGAGGGAGAGTTGAGAGATTTTCAAAAGGCTCTGTTGTTCTGGAGCATGTGCAAATAATTTAGATGAATAGCGGCCGGTCTAAAGTCTCATTTGATTGGATGAATTTTTGTAAACTCCCCCTTGTGCAGGATGAGTCATCAAACATTTGAAACCGTTTACAGGAAGAGGAAAGACAGGGATTTTAATGTAAAAATACTCTGATACTGATTTTTGTTTGGCATATATTTGGCATGTAACAGGAGATAAATGAACAATTAACACAGAGACACAGGATTAAAACTGGGAGCATGTATTTATCATTTCATGGGGATTTTAATGTGAGCGCACATTAATTAAACCTCAGATGTGTATCTGGATTTGTATCAGTGCATTCTCTCATTGTGATGGTTGGGCAGTAGAGACTTTCACAATTCAGCCAAACTCCACCTTTAACTGAATTTTCCTTGACCCTCTACGTCTGTCTGGAGTCATCCACATGATTTTGTTGTGCATTGCAAGAGTCTGCTTGTTTATGTGGATGCAGACATGTCTACCTTTTCCAAATGCACATGTCGGAGTGATTAGTGTTGTGCAACGGTGTGTTTGTGTATGTCTGCATGTGTGTGTGAGTGATGTATCTAATTTGATAGTAGTGACCCCAATCTGCCTGCCAAGGTTATCCAGCTTTAGGATGGCCAGCGTGGGCATCAGGAGATTCTGACACAGCAGCAGGGCCTGGCTGACATGCCCCAATTCTAAAACATGGCTGTCACTCACTTCCTCTCTCTGTCTACCTTTGCTACATACACACATACTGTATGCACACACACGCACACACACATACATGAAGGCACACTGACACTCTCCCACATGCAGCACAGCAGCAGCCATCACAGCTACTCAGGAACAACAGGAGGGATAACGTACACACATGCGAGCGCACCCAAACACGAGAGTCTGATTCAGCCAAACGTAATGCTGCTCAGTTCTTTATCTGTATCTGCATTTGAACTGCAAACTGAATCAGTGACAGAGAAATTGCTAGTGTTTGTATAAATGAGTCTGAACAGAAACAGTGGCAAAAATAGACACTTTCATACCAGAGGGGTAAAATGAAGTCTCCGGCACAACAATAGTTTAATCATCACACAGCAGCCTTCGCGTTTGTCTGTTGCTCGGCTGTCTAGGAACCAGACAGGTAAATGTTTGACACCAGCATACACATTTGCTGGAAATAACCACACAGAGAGCCTCGGGCTGTGTTTGGAGCCACCGCTACAACTGAAATGATTGTAGAATATCTCCTTCTTTGTCCTCTTAATCCACCTCTTTTTTTTTTTTCCTCTTGTTTTGAACAACACACGTAATCATGCATACATTCCTGCTGTGAGGTCCCGGAGGAAGGACGGGCGGTGGCGGTGGTGGTCTGATTATTAGAGAGGAGCAGTGGGAGACACAGCCCAGAGCCCAGAGCTCAGGGCCTCAGTCAGTCAGGCTGTAACAGGTGCTGCTTTCCACTGCCTGCTTCTGTTAATTACCAACAGCGCTGATGCTGGAAACGCTTTGCCGGGGATCCACACCAGGTGAACACCCATTAGTGCATGGAGAGGATCCAGAGGGCCTGTGCCGACTGCCTCCCCCCACTGCTGTTCATAGCCTGAAGCTAAAAAACACACACACATGTAACACTCCCATCCCTTCACTGTGCACACACTTGTATATTTTTGCCTTGTTGTGTGCTCTGGTGTCTTGAGACATGTACTGTGGGACAATTAAACCTTGTGCTTAATGTATACGACAAAAGGGTATATAAAAAATATAACTATTATTAATATCTTGTATCAGGCTCAGTTTTAAAGCTAGAGTGAAGATACGGGCATCATATGAAACTAGAAAACCTAAAGAATCCATTGGTACCAACCAATGTATATGTAATGCATGTCATACTAGCTTGTCACGAAGGAGACTAAATAATGTGCCAAACTTAAGCTAAATTTTGGGGATGAAAAACTGTCATGGCCATTTTCAAAGGGGTCCCTTGACCTCTGCAGTTTGCCATGTAATGATTTGAGCATATTTTTTTATGCTAAATTCAGTACCTGTGAGGGTTCCTGGACAATATCTGTCATTGTTTTGTGTTGTTAATTGATTTCCAATAATAAATATATACATACATTTGCATAAAGCAAGCATATTTCCCCACTCCCATGTTGATAAAAGTATTAAATACTAAACAAATCTCCCTTTAAGGTACATTTTGAACAGAAAAAAAATGTGTGATCAATCTTGATTGACTACAGACAATCGTGCAATTGATCGCAATTAAATGTTTTAATCGATTGACAGTCTTAATTGTACTACAAAATATAACTCAGCATTGAAAAATCTGGCCAAGTAAATTTTTTTCAATTTAAATTTCAATTCAATTTTAAATTTTTTCAATTTTAAATTTTTTCAAATAGTCATTAAATGATACAAAAATTGACTACTTTATGCGACTATCATCCTGTCTTCAAAAATATATATTTTCTCTTGTTTTAACCGTCGTGGTAATAACGTTACTACCCGTAAAACGCGTGTGCGGCCCCCCCCCCCCCTCGTATTTCCAGCATGTAGATCAGCTGTTCGAGCTGCGGAAACATATCGTCATTCAAACTCCAACAGAAACAAAATAAAACTCATCAAAAAAACGTCTTGGTTTGTCTTTCGACTGGCCTCCTCCACTGTTCCAACAATATGGTTGAAATAAACTCTTAATCCATAGCGCTAGATGGGAAAATGTGCCGACCCTGCATGTCGTGTTCCCCCACTCTGTCTCTCTCTCCTCACGGAGCAACTGCTGCTCAACTATTTGATTGCATAAGAGAATTGGCAAAAGTAGCATAGCTTTGGCTAAATAACAGGGCGTGGATGGGACAGGAAGCATTATACAATAACAAAATGTCCAGCAGATTTTGCTGGAAAATCTGGATATTCCCGGAAAAAGAACAGCAAAGTGAAAGTTAATGAGTTGTAATAACAGGCTGAAGTATATCTGTAAACAAAAGAAAGGAGAGGAATAGAGATCCACTTCTGTTTATGTGTGTTATTGGAAAAGTCATACTGACCTAATGATGCGAACAGTCAGGTCAGGTCGGTCTGTTTTTCATCTGTTACTCATTTGCTGGAGAATAACTCGGTGTATTGTGACATGACGTGTGCAATAAAGCTACAAGGGGACCAGAAGCTCTTTCAGACGCTGCACATATTTTGTGTAATCTTTCTTATTGAAGTAGTTAATTAAATACGGTGTCAGTTAAAATGTGTGAAAGAAAATATATTCCACAAACACACTCAGAGACACACACTGCTCTGCCTCTACCCGCACTTTTCGTTTTCTTTCTTTTCGAATACTCATTTTTCCCTCCATGTCCTCCCATCCCCGGAGGCCTCGAGTACATCAGTTCATCGACACATTTCGTTCTGGTCGGTGGTCTCCATGGAGCCTCCTGTTTCATGTGACCTTTTTCCCCTCCGTTCCGAGAGTCTCGGGCGTCTGGTCACTCTGAATCACTCCCTCCGTCTGCCTTTGTTCGGGTAAAAAGGTTCGGTGGAGAAAAGGGAACCAAGCGCATAAAGGGAGATGAATCAACAGACATCTCATGGCGCCTGCTGCTGCTGCTATCCAAGTGAAGGATAGTACTGTTTGTACTCATCCACCTTATCACCCCTCCCCCCCTCTACATATCTCTCCTCAGCTCCTCCATATACCCCCCACCGCCCCTGTTTTGTACTCGCATGCTCCCTCCATCCCTCCGCAGTTCTCATCCCATTTTCACATCTCATCATCAGATCCTAGTTTGCTTCATTCCCATCAATAATGGAGGAGTTTTTGACTGGGTGAAAAATAAATAACTCTCAGCCAATTGGCGGGGTGCTTACGGGCTTTCCACCGGCTCCTGCAGCCAATGGAAGAGGAGCTTTTGGTGGCTCAAATGAGATCAGATGCGAGTCGGTGCTCTGATCCCATTGAAAGGGAAAGTAAATAATTCAGGTGACACTGCTTCTTCTGCTGCAAGTTCCCTCTAAACTAGCAGAGAAGGCCGGCGCATCGACGGAAAACGCAGTGAAACATTTAAAATGCAAATTCACCGACAGCAGTCATAAATTGAAACACCCTTAAAGATAACTAAACACATGCAAATGAGCTGATTAGCCGAATATGCAAATTGAATCATTATTTGCATTTATATGTTAATTGACACGGCGGCTCACTGTAGATTAATTATATATATTAAACATTAAGTATAGAATAATCTATAGAAATGGATGCAGATAAAAAGATAAGGATAACAATTAGTTGCCGTTAGCACGTCTCTGTCTCTCCCATTGATCTGACACATGGCTCTGACCCAAGTTACAAATTGAAGGAATCTCATTGTAATGTTCATGAAGCGTAGAGTAGAGCTCCACACTAAAGCTGGTTGTGCATTCCGAGACGATGGGTGTGTAGAGGAGTACTACTATCTGTAAGCTCTGTAGCCTTCTCTCTTTTACTGTCTCTCATCCCCTCTGTCTCTTGGCCCTCTGACCTGCTCAGGTCTCACGTTCCTGACTCCTCTCACAGCAAGCAGCCGATCGATAGATGGATCTGACTTTACCCTGACTCAATAACCCCTCATGCACATCCTCCTCCTCCTCTGAGGAGAGTGCATGTTTGAGTGTGTGTGCCAGTATAGAGGAAGGGTCTGCATGTGCAAGTCTGTGCTCGCGAGGCATGTTTTTTTTTGGGGGGGGATTGTTGGCAGAGCTGCGCATGTCTGCGTCTGCCAGCTCCAGTCTCTCACCCCGGAGGCCTAGAAGTCACGGCAGCGAGAAAACAGATTGATTTCTCCCCTCCCACGCACAAACAATTAACTACACAGCGCTCAATTAGACACACGCTGGAGACGCCTTCAGACAAGCCTTTGCCTTGACCTGGGATCTGTTTCCTGGAAGCTCACCTATAGTACTTCTTTATCTCCCCTCCCCCTCTCCAACCGAGCATCAGAGTGGTGGGAGATGATAGCAGGAGGGAGTTTATGTGCCCCGCTCCGGCAAAATGAGCCCTTCCTGTTGTTTACGGCTCCTTCCTAGGATTATGTGTCCCAGCACAAAATGAGCCAAGATTATCTTTAATGATGTCGACGGTGTGCGCTTTCATTATCGCCAGCGTTCACACACTGCTCCGCCGCCTGCACCGCTAGCTGAGTAAGCGGAGTTAGGATGCTAATTTAAAGGCGGGGATTCCAGTGGAGCGTGAAACCCTCTATATCAGCCGCCCCGTGTCCACCTTGGGGACCCATATCCGCGTAACACATGTTGATCATCCAGTAAAGGACAAACAAGGTTGTCATCCCTCCGTCAGCTTTCTGTCACTTTTCATTTTTCCATGTGAAACACTCCAGTGAGCATGTCTTCCTCGGTATCTCTCTCCCTTTCCTTGAGCCAAGACATTTGTCAGAATTTCCACAGTGTCCTCCTACTGCTTCAGTAAGCTGGCCTCTGTTTGTTGGCCGCTTCAAAAATACATGTCCATTGTCTATCCAAGGAAATAAATCTGTAATTCTTATCCTACAGCAGGGCTGTACAGTGTGACATACATGCACACATGCTACGGAAAAAATCGGTCTGTGCGATGAAGGAAATGACCGCAGTAGCACCCGTGCGATGCGAGTGTGAGGCAGAGCCGCTTATTTGTTTGAGGTGAGGGTGTGTGTGTTTGTGTGTGAGGCGCATTGCTATTCTACTTGGTAGTTGTAGTCTACCGAACGATTAAAATGCATGTCTCCGGCTGCATAGAGTCCTTACATCTGTGCTGGAAAAAAAATCACAATACTACACACCTGTAGTTTTATTATACAGTCTATGGGTTAAACACTCACGTGCATGTGGCTAAGAGCAACAACTGTGTGCACACATCTGGTTCACTGGCCACGAGCTGCACATGTGGCTGCTCAGGCGCGTGTCACCTTACTAAAACAAAACAAAACATGACGGCGGTGTGGAACTTAAAGTGTGTTGGACAGATAATCGGCAGGAGGAGACCTAGTTAATGTTAGCTGTTAGGTGTTAGGTGTTAGGTGTTAGCAGCCGGTGGACAGCACATCATGCTTGGATAAATAACAAAGTTGACAGCTAACATCAACGGAGGTTCCATTGATTTACATCAGTGATTCTCAAAGTGGGGTCCGTGGCACTTTGTCGGGGGATCCGCAAAATAATTTGCTGTAAATTACGAAATTGTGCTGTATCATTAAAAAGTGCATATGGTGTCCATCACTCCCACCCACGTTAGTAATTCTGATATGATTGTGACACGTCATGTCAACCTGTCATGAATCAGTCACCTCACTCAGGGCGCAACGAACCGTTCCTGCTGCTGCTTAGCTTAGCTTATTAGCCTGCTAGCTAGCTGGTGAGCATGGAGAAATATTTGAGATGGTCCATATCGTCAAGCGACACTAAGACCACATTTTAAACTCTATTTTGTGGCCTGTGCAACAAAACTTTAAATTTTCTGTTGCACCAGTGCTATATGCAAAAAACTGACTGATTATTGCAATTCAAATGAATTAGCACATTTGCAGCAAATGAACTGAGCAAATGAATATTCCTATATGTAAAAATAGATGTGAATTAAAATAAGTATTTCGTATTAAAAGCAGGAAAAAAAAAAAACGGGTCATCAGCACATCAAAATTGAGCCGTGACAATTATTTTCACAGATGCTGGCGTTAACGTTAATTGTGATCCACTGCTGCATGGCCAAGTCATTCCCAGGCTTTAAGTGTGTCATTCATAACACGGGCTAAGGGAGATAATAGAAATCAAGAGTGCGTGTGTGTGTGTGTGTGTGTGTGTTTATGAAAGACAGACGGGGGAAAGAGTAAATGAGAGAGAGCGAGAGAGAGAAAGAAACTGAGAATTCATAGAAGTACAAGCTCCAGTGAGTGTTAACATTTCTAATTATCTCACTGTCACGTCTGGAGGCTAAGAAGATAACACCTGAAGTCACCGGGGCGGCAGAGCGGGCACATACAGAGTACACACACACACACACACACACACACACAGTCCCACCAGCTCGCTCACCTCCCACCTCCACGCTCGGCTCTCAGATTTGTCTCTCTCTGCATGATTGCCTCCACCTCTCCCTCATCTTTTTCTCTTTCCATAATTGTATTCTCTTTGTTGCACTCACACTCTCTGTGTGAAGCAGAAGCGAGGTCCAGCTCGTGGGGCTCTCCCCTGTTTACTTACGTAAGCGCTGATGTCACGACGCCGCGCTCGCCTCACCCCCTGCCGCCCTTATATATGCAGGCAATACGTTGCATGTTCCCACTGATGTTTATCCCTGTCGTGCCTATTGAACGCGGCTTACGGCCTGTGTTTGATATTAAATCCCGTGCTGAGGGGCTAGCTGGTTGCTCCACTGATCAGATAAGCACCAGAGGGAAGGAGGGTGGATTTAACTGGTTTAGTAATCGCAACAGTACATCCCCTTCCTCCCCTATACATGCTACTGTACATCTGAGGGATTTGCATTAATACTGTAGGCTAGTTTGGACTCTGCTTCCACATAAACCCCATTTTCCATATAGCCTTCACTTCACTATAGCTGTACCAACCTGCTATATTCTACAACTCGCTCAAGGGCTGATGAAATATTCACAGACCTGAGTGTTACAGCAATATCTGGCGCTGTGAAGCTCTTTAAGGTCAACTTTCACCGAGACTCTCTCTCTTGTCACCCTGTCCCGTTTCCCCTCTGATGCCCTGCAGAGGGCCTCTCGGTAGTGACAGCCATTCTCCCGAGACTCCTCTCCTCACTGTCACCCAGCCACGCGCAACCCCTCTGGCCTGCTAACCCCAAGTGGTGTGAAAGCTGGGAAGCATTTCCACCGTACTGTAGGTCCGGGTCAGGGTGACTCACTGGGCGCTAGAGATCTGGCGTGAGACTGTTTAAAATTAAGGAGGCATTCGCACGGGAGGAGAGCCTTGAAATATTAATCATGTTAGAATTAACGGAGCTGTCAATCACACCACATTTAGTATACTGCCATCATGCCCTAACTGCGAGGGCTCCGGTGTCACTGCCATCATCTGCAAAGTGAAACAAATAGGCGGAAGGGAAAAATCAATACAGGATGGTATCGCGAAAGTTTGCGTGGCAATATTGGCAATATATCGCGGTGAAGGAATTTACCCTGCGGTGATAACGGTTGGCTTAACAGTGCGATTTTTCAGCTGAGACTCTTCGGTTGCGTCTGGTTGCTATGATAGGGAATATCCGTATAAGTAAAAATGTCCACAGAAGGTAGAGTACTTGCTCTGGATATATGCGAAATATGTGCCGCTCCCATTGCAAAGAATTTAACAAAAAAAAATGTGATCATAGCGGGATGGCAAGCAACCAGGTTGGCTTGTCAATAGCGCGGTATTGCAATATTGCGGTTATTGCGGCAGCCCTAATGTGAATCGATCTTTTATTATATAAACTATTAACCTCTTAACAATCCGACTGACGCTATTCAGTCTTCCAGAGGTTGTAGCGGGCTCAGTCTTAAAGCTATAGTGCAGATACTGGCATCATATGAAACTAGAAAACATAAAGAATCCATATCATTATAGCTTGTTGGGGAAAAACACTAAATAACGCTCCAAAGTGGCGCTAAATTTTGGCAATGGAAAAACTGTAATAGTCATTTTCAAAGGGGTCCCTTGACCTCTGATCTCAAGATATGTGAATGAAAATGGGTTCTATGGGTACCCACGAATCTCCCCTTTACAGACATGCCCACTTTATGATAATCACATGCAGTTTGGGGCAAGTCATAGTCAAGTCAGCACACTGACACTCTGACAGCTGTTGTTGCCTGTTGGGCTGCAGTTTGCCATGTTATGATTTGAGCATATTTTTATGCTAAATGCAGTACCTGTGAGAGTTTCTGGACAATATGTGTTATTGTTACAAGATATCTACAGTAAATACACTGAAAGCAAAGATGTGTGTACTAGTCTGCTCGGCCATGAATAGAGGAAAGAGCTTGTGTCAAGGCCAACAATTCCTTCTTGTCATTAAAGAACGCTTCCCACATTTGCAGGCACACAAATTACAAACAGCCTGGTTTCAGTGACCCAGCATCCCGGTCAGCGGCGCAGTTCGCCCCCTCACGCCTCATCGTCCAATCCGCTGACGCTTGCATAGCTATGGCCCGATAAGTCTGCTCTGTGGCTCAACGAGCCAGCTTCACCAGCACAGAGGTCCAATGTGATTCATGGCGTTCACCCCTCCCAGCTCCCATGGAACCCAGCGCTCTGCTGCTGTGACATCACAGCCAGGGCCCTGATTGGTCACCAGATGGCTGCCCTGATTGGATCCTGGCCCAAACTGTGCAGGCTGAATCACTGGCTCAGTGCTGCTCTGGATACTGATCCAGCCCACCTGCGCTGCAGCCCAGCAAACACACACACATTTGCAGACGTGGACACATGCACATAAGCAAAGACACGCGACGTGTCAATGACATTCAATTAAACACACTCATTCATAAAAATAAGTCACTTAACTGCCAACAACTACACCTTCCTCTCAATCTGTCTTTACCTTTTATATGTCTTGTCAATTGATTTTAAAGCGCCCCTTTTTGAAGATTATGGCCCTTTAAAATCTAAGTGCCCTTGTTTAACTTAGCTTAAACGACTCTCCCTCTTTGCTTCGTGGGTTAGGCCCCATTTCAACATTTCTGAGCACTGTCCTGGGAGACATAAAGCGAATGAGAAAGCAAGGGCATTCAAAGAGAGAGAGAGGGAGAGGTTTGCTGTGCTATGTGTCAGTCTTTGAGTGTACCGAGGCTTTTACGCATGTATCTGCTTTCGTTCACTGTCTCCGTTCGGCTGCACGAAGCAATAAGTAGCCCTTAAGTGCACGCATTCTCTTTTAAATACACTACAAATGGACGTTAGCTTGTACTTGAGCCTTGAGAGGCACTCCTGAAGCTTTCCTGATTGAGGCATGAAACCAGAGCACTCCTCTATTCCCTCCCCTTCCTACATTCCCGAAGGGACGCCTGCAGCGTGCCTCTCTAAAGATACCCCTGGCACACACATCCGCACCAAACACAGTTCCCCGAGGACAGCTGCAAGCGCACTGCAGCGTCCGTCCGCACAACTGGACCGCTGCTCTGTTTTTTGGTGAGTCCCGGAGCTGCAGGACGCTGCAACTCTGAAGCATTCCTGTAAAATCTTCAGCAGAATTTTCCTTCTTTGTTGTTTCAATCTGTTTTCTTTATGCACTTTCGTCTCGCTCCCTCCCCTGTTTCCTGTTGTATCGGCGCAGGCTGATCAAACACTTGCATCTGCAGCTTTTTTTTTTAAATCCCCCCCAGAAGCGAAAGAGAGAGCAGCACAACCCTCTCGTAAGCCCAAAGGAAACAGAAGCACAACATTTGGCAGCGGGACAAACCCCCCTGCTGCACCTGTGCCCGTTCAAGCAGATCAGTATTTAGCTGGGGCCGCCTGCTGCCCCGGGGACAATGAGAGGGGATGGACGGATGGACCGAGGATTTGAGAGGAGGACTTGGACACCGTCCCCCAACCCTGTGTGCCAGCGTTATGGGTCGAGTGGACCAAATGTCTACTCACTGGCACTAACACACAGCTGTTTGGTGATCTGCCTCTGGGCCAGCCACACAAACACGTGAAGAGGATTCAACATCTTGTCCAACATTGCCATTTTTTCCTCCAGACTATAAAAGAAGAAAAGGAGGGTGTAAAGCGAGGGATGGGATTGAAATGATGGCCACAGTTAACACAATAAACAGTTTGAGTTGAAATAGCTATAAACAAGAAGTAACAGATTAGAAACTGTAACTGCCACAGTGTGTTTTGCAACTAGTACATCCGTCTACGCCGCCTCGCTTTGCATTTCAATGCACGCCGGCGAGGCTTCAGCCCCGTCTCACGCTCTTTCCCCAAGGTCGTCATTACAACAGAACAAGCTTCGCTCTAAATTCAGAGAGAACCGTCGCTCCTGGTGCCAAACACCCCCCTCCCTTCTAATATTTAAGAAAGCTGTTGATCACACCTGTTCCCGCTCCTTCCTCGGATGTGGGAATTACGATGAAGGGGAATGGCACCGAATGTGTTATCTGCTTAGGAGCTGTGACGCTGCGTTTCCATGGCAACACTCCACCCGGTGTTACAGTCACTTTGCTGTCTTTTCTTTCACTGCCAGCTATTCTCCGAGACTGTCTGGGTGGACTCAGGAAAGGGAGCCAGTTTAAGAGGGCAGTCTCCCATGTACACACCTGATATTGTTTTGTATATTTCCTCTTTAATGTTTTTGTTATTAAGGCCAACATGAAGAATTTGGGGACGCTCCCATGCTGTTCAATAACCATGTTTAAAGCTTATTATTCACAAAGGAAACCATGTTTAAAGCTTATTATTCACAAAGGAAGATTTAATTCATGAATCCATTCTCCTATTGACTAAGAGCTATGTTTACCTAATTATGCACAAAACACACATTCATCAGAGTGGCATTTGTTTTTGCACCTATGTTTCCTCTTGAATAAATGAACACAGGAGCCCGTGGCGAGGCTGTAACACCATCCCCCGGGAGCCCGGCGTCCTGCAGGGACGTCGATCCGCACGGTGACAAACTGTTGTTCCGATCGATACGGCCCGTTATTGATCATTCGTTGATGATCAATGTCTCCTCCGTGTCTGTATCATTATTGCAACGAGTGACATTAATGAGCCCTGGTGCTCTCATTATTATCCCAGCCTATATATATACTCTCACTCTCTCACACCTCGTATTTTGCGCTCACACATACTGTACGGTAAGCTCTCAGGCACACAGAGGGAGCTACAATACCTAATGTGTAATTTACTTAATTAGATCATGATATGTGCAAGAAATCACTCCACACACAGACACACACACACACACACACACACACACACACACACACACACACTAGGGGTGTCATGATTTCCATTCCAAATCGGAAATCGATCGAAATTGGCTTCCGAGTTCGACTATCCAAATTAAAAGCAGGATTTTTTTTTCTACACTCACGACTACTCGGCTGTGTATGAAGGAAAATACTAGGGGTGGGAAAAAAATCAATTCACCTATGTATCGTGTTTTTTTTTTGTTTTTTTTACGATTTTGAAATCGATTTTTTAATGCCAGAATCGATATATTTGCTTCATTTGAGTCTATGTGGAGGTAGAAGGAAGTTACCGCTTTTATTGTTGTAGTCTGAGTAACGTGATGTCATATCCGTTCCGTATCCATCAACCAAAACAAACCACAGCCGGCCGCAACGAGGAAGTACAAAACAGCGGAGGGTCCGCGTGGATACACCTGCACTCATTAACACATATTAAATACAAAGTGTTATACACTACACATACAGTAAAGTGTGGAAACACTTTGGGTTTCGCACATTGCAGGAAAAGCAGAGCTAGACATCACGGCTAAAGCTGCATGCTAACTCTAGGTTGCTGGAAAATAAAAATAAATAATTCCTGACAAATTAAAAGTCCCTTGAAAATACAGCTGTACTGAAGAACTGCGGACACATTAGATTACAAACACTAATAAAAGTAACATTTGCATTTTGGAACATAAAACAGCAAACTTAAACTACTCAGTCCAGCACTCGGGACGAGGCAGGCATGATGGGAAATGTGGGCCGTCCCTTTCGCTACAATACTCAGGACACTTCCTGCATACATATGGCATTTTACAATGCATTAATTAACCTAGCGGCTAGCAGACTTTAATTATTTAGTTAGCTTCCTTACTCATCATAGCTCTTCTACTCTTACTTAGTTTAAAGCAGCAGTTAGTAGAAATGGAGCAGGTATGATTAAAAAAAAGTTATTTTTATAAAACGGTCACTATATCCTGACATTAGTGCATGAGACAGGTAATCTGAAAAAAAAATCATGTGCCTCCGTGTCCTTCGGTTTCCTCCGGTGCTCCTAATGGCATCTGTAAGATTTCACAGAACGGAGGAAAACAACCAATCAGAGCCGAGCTGGAGTCTGCCGTCTCCGAGCAGCTGTCAATCACTCGCTAACTCCGATCAAAAGGTCAAACTAGGCAGCGCTAATCAAATATGAATCAATATTCTGTTACTGTAATGCCTATTTCTCTCCTCAAATGTTTTCAGAAACATCTTGTAGTGTACTGTTTAGCTGTCACCCGGCAGCCATGTTGAGATCTGTTGAGGAAATACCAAGCACCGCCCACCAGCCGGTGCACAGCCAATAGAAACGCTCTCTCTGAAATGACCTGTGATTGGCCAAAGTCTATTTTTCTCCCGACAGAACAACACCACGGTTGAATTTCAGCCTACATGCACGTTTTCTCAGCTCAACATTGTTGAATCAGAGCAGCTGATGTTGGTGGCAACAAGCTAGCAGGACTGCAGAGTGCCGTCGGTGCCGTCTCTCAGCACACACAGGCTGTGTCCAAAGCTCCGCCTCCGGCCTCGCTGACACACAGCGATCAGACGAGAGAGGAGAGAGAGGGCAAAAAAAAGGAGAATTGTCACCAGTGTGACAGTAAATGACAACAAAACCTGATTTTAGTAGATTACAGCACACTTGTAATGCACTGCAGAAGGATTAATGTTTTGTTTTTTTAATGAATATGTACTGAGGTGGGTCACACAGATACTGATATTTGAAAGATGCAGCTTTTTATATTGTAGTTTAATTTTTTTAACACTTTCTAAAAAGAAAGGGAGTTCAGTTCTCTTTTTAAAGAAAGATTTGAAAGTGTAAATGACAGTTGATCTGTTGATCTTTACGAATCAAGACTCCATAGTCTAACAATGGCATGTTTAAATCGAAAATCGAATTGAGTCGTGACCTTAAAATCGAAAGTCATATCAAATCGTGACACCCCCTAACCGACACAATTGCTCAAAAAGGCAGAAATGTTGCAGTGGAGTCTGTAGCAGAACGATAAACTGGACTTCAGTCCACAAAGGGGGAGAGATGGAGAGTGAGAGCAGCAGAAGGAGAGGCAAAATGAGAGGGGAGGCTAGAGAATAAAAGACCGGTGGAGATGTACACTAGCCATATCACTCTCTCCTTCTTTCCCTCTGGCTTTGCTGGAGAAAGTGTGAGAGCGAATGAGAGTCTCTGACCGGTCTCTGAGGCTACAAAGGCAAAGCCGGGCACAGACCTTACGAACTCTTTTCCACTTCCACCACTGCATACAAACGCATACACAGACACACCGAGGGCGTAAGAACAGACAGTAATGGAGACATGAGGAGAAAAGACGAGAGAGACAGCAGCGTAGAGGGGTGCCTGATGGGAAAAGACAAAGAGGAGGGAGGAGGAGGGATGAGGAGGGAGATCGGGCACATAAAGGAGTTGTAATTTGCCTAACGAAAGAAGAGAGTGACAGATAGTGAGAAATAAGTGTGGTGAAGGGAGGAGGAAACGCTGGGCTAAGGGAGCCTGTTGGTGGGTTAGAAAAGGTTGAACGAGAAACAAGAGCACAAATGGAAACGGGAGAAGGTCAGAGATGCAAATGTGCAGGAGGAGACAGAGAAAAGATAGTGTGGGAGGAAACTCAAAACATAACCAGGGGGATAGAAAGACGGCGGCGCGGAGTGAAAGGAGAGCTGATGAAGACGGAGGAGGGCCGGGGTGGGGAGGGTGGTCTTTAATCAAAATGTTTTTCAATTAATTTTACAATTAGGGCGCTGCTCGTTAGCTTTGGCACACACAAGAGATGACATTGCTAGCAGTGCTATGCGTGTCATTAATATAATGATGACAGATTGGCGCTCCTGTGGGACCTGCCTCTGCTCCGTGACAGCTGGGCCCCTCCAAACAAACGTCACCTGACCGACCGGCATGACATCACCTAACCTCATTCAACATGGCTGCCAGTGGTACACAACAGCTACTGCACTTGGCTCTATACCAGGAAGGGCAGTGACACAGACAGAGAAGCTGCTCCTTTCCTTCTCCCTCTGTCATTCATACAAGGACATACGACCACGGGAAGGAGATAAACTCCCGCCCACCTTTTTTTTACACCAAAAAAAATGCCCAAGGTGCACTTGTGTTACCGTATTGTACTGTATATTGTCTCACAGACAATCAATCACTTGACGAGCACACACACATCCACATACCACACACTCTGCTGGAGCCTGACTCTCTTATACACTGTTGTCATGGCAACCCCATTAAGGGAGGACACTCAGGCTGCAACTCTGGTGAAATCAGCCTGTCTCTCTTCTACCTCTCTCTTTCACACACCTTCCTTTTTCTTCCACTGCCAGCCGTTTCTATTTGTCTCCCTCCATTACTTTCTCTTCCTCGCCCATTGTCCTTCTCCTCCTATCCTTGCATCACCCTTGGCGCTCCTCTCTGCCCGTCTCTCTCCATTACCGTGCTACCTTTTCATCTTCTCACCTCCCGCCTCCCACTTTCCGGGGCGAACGTAAATATGTCATCTCACTCCTCAAAAACCCTCGTCGTATTTATACCTCTGACTTTTGTTTTGGTCTCCACCCACGCATTTCTGAGGACCTCTCCTGTCTGTCTGCCTCTCTGCCTGTCCCTCTCTCTCTCTCTCTCTCTCTCTCTCTCTCTCTCTCTCATCCATCCTTAGAGACGCAGAATACATTTGTGATTGAGGCTGCACCTCTCTTCTTGTGCCCTCTCCAATTAAAGGGGAGATTTACAGGGGGAATCAGTCAGAGGGCAGCCTTGGAGGACAGCTTTAATAAGGGCTCCGTGCTGCACCACTCTCTTTTTCATGCTCTCTCTCTTAGGAAGATGGCTTGCCATTTAACAGGTGCGAGGACAGGAGACAGGAGAAACAGGTTACATGATAACCCGCCCTGACAGGAACATTAAACAGTGGCCCGGCCGTTAAAAGCCAGCCGACCAACAATGATCAAGGCCAATTTGCAAAAGGTGCCCCGACCAACGCAGTTGAAATAATAACACAAAAGCACTTGAACTTAAAGCTGCAGTGGGTAGAACTGGAGCAGATATGATTAAATAGTTATTTTTTTGTGTCCCCCGGTGTCCTTCGGTGCTCCTAATGGCATCTGCAAGATTTCACAGACCAGGGGAAAACAACCAATCAGAGCCGAGCTGTCGCCTGTCGCCTGTCGCCTGTCGCCTGTCGCCTGTCGCCTGTCGCCTGTCGCCTGTTTGCTGTCGTCTGTCGCCTTTCGCCTGTCACCTGTTTGCTGTCGTCTGTCGCCTGTCGCCTGTCGCCTGTTTGCTGTCGTCTGTCGCCTGACGCCTGTCGCCTGGCGCCTGACGCCTGGCGCCTGTTTGCTGTCGCCTGTTTGCTGACGGCTGTCGCCTGTCGTCTCTGAGCAGCTGTTAATCACTCGCAAACTCATATCGTTTGAGACGAGAAATAGACATTACAGTAACAGAATATTGATTCATATTTGATCAGCGCTGCCTAGTTTGACAGTTTCATCGGAGTTTGCGAGTGATTGACAGCTGCCTCCGTTGAATGAACAGCCAATAGGAACGCTCTCTCTAAAATGACCTGTGATTGGCCAAAGCTAGATTTGTTAAAGCCTGAAAACAGAGCACAGTTTTCTCTCAGAGCACTTGTATTACAATATGCTGAAAGGTTATTATGGATTTTTTGCCCAGTGATGCCAAAAACAGTCTGCCTACAGCAGGTTTAACCGCTAAGCCAGATATTATTCAAGCTCATGCCTTGAGACTCAGCTGCCACATTAGTTCCAGCAGCCATCCCATCCATCTTATAGCTCGCAGGCAGTCGGTGGGCCCACCGTGTTGCTTCACAACTTCATGATATTGATGGCTTTAACAAATAACGTCTTGTTGTTTAGAAACCAGTTCAGAAAAGATCGCTATAGAAACGCTACCATCCTCCCATGCCTTCGTACTTATCGCTGTTAGTGCTCGTCCCTATGGGCCACCTGTTTGCCACAAGCCGGAGCATCAACCCCCACCCGTCCTGATCCACTCCAACCCACTTGATGAGCTAGATAACGCAGTATGGTGGAGAGCACACACAGGATGCCCCCCTGAGAAATAATCTGCAGATACTACGAGCCAATACGGAGGATAAGCAGCGGGGCCCAGGGCTAGCGGGAGGCCTGCATGATGAGAAGGAGAATAAAAGAAAAGAGGGACAGAGATGGAGAGAAATTTGGGACAGCATAGCGAGAGAGTAAAGTACGGGGAGGTGGCTGAATGAAAGGGAGATTGAGAGGGAAGGGTGGAACAAGTGGGGGGTAGTCTTCATTAAGGGAGGCAGAAAGGAGTGAGATGGTGGGATATGAGTGGAGAGGAAGGGAGGAGCGGGCATTAGAGGGAGACGGAGGCATCTGCCGCTGCTCCACATGGATGTTTATCCAGCCTGTAGCTTCCTGGGAGACACACGGTTGAAGTTCACTCCCCGGAAGCCACCACTCGCATCACTTTCTGCTCCTGCGGGTTTGTTAAGGGTGTACCGATATGTATACGTACGTTTCTATGGTTCCGATACGATTCAAGGACGATATTTGGCTCATCGATATGATTCGATATTTATTTGAAAATAATAAAAAGTGCAACTTCAGGACCCGTTGCTTCAGTTCTCAAGAGACAAGGCAGTGCAAATTCAAGTGAAATGAACAGTTGTTTAACCACCTGTTTCTGTTCTCACTTCGTTTTGTTGTCATCTTTCTGAGATTGGCGCTGCTGGTGCATGTTGATGACGTCATACACAGGGAAAGTGAACCGGAGTAACTTTTCTTTAATATTAAATGTGCAAAAAAATACATCCATATAACGTTTTCATGCTTAAATACAAGGTGCAAATTCTTAGTATCAATACCATAGATTATTTACCCTTCACATTCATTTTAGATCGATATACTTCCCCCTTGAAGGGCAACCTATCGATGTAGTTGGATCGTAGGAATATAAATCGATGCATCGATTTACCAGATGAACCGTTACACCCCTGGTGTTTGTGTGTGCAGCGACGTCCAGACACATTTCTGTGCTTAATAGTCTTTGCATGTATCACACACTGGCCCAGTATGTGCGCAGCCTGTGCTAAGTATAGCATCTCTTTTGCATGTGTGCTAGTTCCCTCTTCCCCGGCTCCGGCTGGGTTTCAGCGTAGTGTAAAGCGGCGCGACCCCTTTAGCAGGCTGCTGGTTGCGCTCTGGGTGAGGGGGAGGGTTGTGGAAGTGGATGGCGGCAAAGTGAGTGTTTATATTTAGCTCCATGCAGTTGACTGAAGATCCAAAGCCCTGCTTAATACTTATAGTACGTACTGTTAATACGCACTGACCACAGAGTAGTTGACTCGCAGCGCTGGAGCCGTGTTCAGGCTAACAGCAGCCTCTTCAAAATGGAGAGGAGAGGCTGCTCGGCGTTGCAGCGTGGCTGTTATGAATATTTGAAGCAGCCATATCGCTAGGCTCCTGGTTGTTGCTTGAGGGGGGGAAACATGGGCGCGGGGCACAGAGTTGGTTGGCAGCGCGGAGAGGCCGGGTTGGGAGGGGTGGCGGGCAGTGGCGGAGGCAGCGGCCCATCCTGAGGCTGGCAGCAGGCGGCTCAGTGAATGAAAGCAAGGCAGGTCATGTGTGGGTGGGGAGGCGGGACTCTCCTGCTGCTGAGACAGATGCCACGGTTGTTAGGCTTAATTTCTTCTGCCAAGCACCACCCAGCACTGGCCAAAAACAAACTCCAATGCTTGTGGCCAGTGTGTGTGTCAATATAGAGAAGGAGCACTCGGTATCAGGCCGTACCAGGAGCACACACGAGCAGGGCAGTAATCGTTTACTGTTCAATCCACCTTCCATCTCCTCCTCAGTGTCTTTCTCAGTCCTATCTCCATTTCTCACGATCTATCTTTTCCTGACTCCCTCCCTCCATCTTTCCCTCTGCAGCAAAGCTCCCACTGCAGTGAAAAGGGAAAAAGGCAGAGAGAGAGAAAGAGAGAGGGTGGGGTGGGTGGAGGTAGGGTGGGGTGTGTGGGTGCACAGAGAGACTGAAAGAGAAGAGATGAAGAAAGAGCAGTGTGGTATTTGGCTCAGTGTTGCATTATTGGCTCTGGTTGATCTGATCTGAGCAGATTACAGGAATACAATACCCACAAATCACCGTTCTGCCTCTTGAGCCTCACGCCCCGTCACTCGCACGCAAACACTAACTCTCTCTCTCACACACACACACACACACACACACTCCCCTGAGCCCACACCTGTGGCCCGTGTAGCCGTCCTGTATTCGCTGCTCTTTCTACCCAACATTACATGCCGCCGCAACACTTGAGCGCACACGTCATTCACCACGCCGCCGCCTTCCTTGACAAGAGGCATCACCCATGCAGCAAGACATAATTACCTCTCAACTAATAATTAGTCAAATTAATACACCAGCAAAAAAAAAAAAAGACAGATTCCAAAAGCTGAATGCATTCCAATTCACCCCCCCATAATGTGTTCATTATAAATGAACACTTATTTCTTCTCCTCCACGCTCCGTTGCTTTTTCTTTCTCTTCACTCCTCTCTCGACTTCTCTCAGCCCAGCTGGGTCGGAGGCTGTTGGGGTGGTGGTGGTGGTGGTGGGGGGCGGGGCGGCTGCCTGTGTGCCAAGGCCAGTGCGACATGTTTTGACTCTTTACTTAGACATTAATTCAAGTATTGATCATGCTTGTGTTAAGAGCGAGGGAAAAAGAGAGCAGGGAAGTCAGAAAAACCCCAAACAGAATTCATCAGAAACAACAGCCACCATTACCATTCAGGAAACAAGAATGCTGCTGACACGCACACACAACCCCCTCAACTCGCAACACATCATACAAATACTTAACACACCTATGCAGTTGAAGGAGCATCACAGCAACCTCAAAACCAAGCTCCCACCGCATCTTACCAACAAACACAAACACTGACACACACACACACACACACACAGCCGCCACTACATTCATTTCATCTGCAGCACAGCAGGTCTTTGGATGCCGATCCATAAACATTGATTCACACTTCGACAGCACTTATTCATTTATCTATTTACTCATTCAGTCGCTTATACATCTCACATCAAAGAAGTGCCATCTGCCTACGCTGAAGTCTGGTAATCCACTCATGTAGGAATTTCTTTCTTTTTTACTCTTTGGACACAAAAATAAGAGAAAAGTTTCTGTTCTTTGTTATGAAAGACTGTGGTGGTCCTGCGTAGGGATGTCACGATACCAGAAATATAGTAACACCAGCGAAATCCCACGATTCTCGATCGAGAAAAAAACAATACAAAGATCCCGTGTACTTCAACATGCACTCCTTTATTACCGTTTGCATGCTGGTTTTTGCTAATTTGTTATTAATCCCTGATGATCCGCCTCAAGTTTCTCACCGAAAACAACATTTTTAGGGCTGTCAAAGTTAACGTGATAATAACACGTTAACGCAAATTTGTTTTAACGCCACAAATTTTTTAACACAATCGATCTTTCGGAGGTTGTAGCAGGCTCAAAAGCTAGAGTGAAGATACTGGCATCATATGAAACTAGAAAACGTAAGCAATCCATTGGTACCAACCTTGTCATACTAGCTTGTCAAGACGGAGGCTATATAACGCTCCGAACTTGCGCTACATTTTGGCGAGGAAAAACTGGCATGGACATTTTCAAAGGGGTCCTTTCACCTCTGACCTCAAGATATGTGAATGAAAATAGGTTCTATGGGTACCCACAAGTCTCCCCTTTACAGACATGCCACACTGACAGCTGTTATATATATATTTGCATAAAGCAGCATATTTGCCCACTCCCATGTTGATAAGAGTATTAAATACTTGACAAATCTCCCTTTGAGGTACATTATGAACAGATAAAAAAATGTGATTAATTTGCGATTAATCGCGATTAACTATGGACAATCATGCAATTAATCATAATTAAATATTTTAATAGACTTACAGCCCTAAGATTACATTTTAACACATTATGATAACGTTATAATTTACCTTCGCCCAGTACTCATTTTTTACTGAATATGTTACTGAACGCATCATAAACTAACTCAATGCAACCTCTGTACATTAGCTTTTAGCTCTGTTATTTATCTAAGCAGGACTGTGCTGCCCACCGGCTGCTGACAGCTAATGTTACTAGCTCTCCTCCTGCTGACTTCAACATGGATTTGTTGTTCATTTTCAGGGAATAAATAGGGTGCAGCCCCTAAGATTTATTAGCGTCACGCTGTTGAGCATTTTATTTTCTCTTCGCCATGGCTCCGGTCCCAAATATTCTGAAACACGATACAGGGTGCATTGCGTTACGTCATTGTGCATGTGGAACTGATAAGAGGAATCAATAGTCACAGAAGCATTCCAAGTAATCGGACAACTAGGAACTGATTCTCAATTCCCATCCTTAGTGTTTTTTTGGACAGCCTGACAATTTTACCCACCACTGCCAACAATTTACCCGCATTTGGCAGGTGGCGGGTGCTAATTTCAGACCTTGACTGTATTGTAGACTGTATTATGGACATCTTGCAATCTTTAGATCGTCAGACTTTCTCGAATAAAACTGAACCAAACTGCAGCACAGTTGCATTACAGTGCTATAAAAAACAAGAAACTGTTGCACGTGTACATCACATTACAAATGTTACACTTGCCATTGTGCATCACACGGCAGTAATCTCACACACACACATCACACAATGGTGAAAGCACTGCGCGTCATGGTGTCTGGGTGGTAGACAGGCTTCGGAGACAACAACGGTGAAAATTAAATTCCGTTTAAGGCTAATCCCATTTCCAACCTCTGCCGAGTCTCACTGCTATTGTGACAGTCAAGGAAATCTGTCTCAATTGTTCCATTGCGGGAATTGATGGTGAAACACGATGCAGCATAAATAATGGAGCTTGATCACCAGGAGACAGTTCCATGAAGGAGACTGGGACAGGGTCAGACAAGCATGCTGCAGCCGAGGGTGGCGGAGAGGCCATGGGACGGAGCCACGCCGGGACGCGAAGGTGAGCGCGACAGGCGAGCAGAGAAAGTGAAAGGTTTGAAGAGAAGAGGGGACGGTAAACAATGTGCGTGCATTTATGCCACGCTAATTCTCTTGACATTTCACGGGCTGTATTGTTTTGCAGCTGACAGAGAAGAGGTGAGAGGGAGGGGAAGGATTTGAGTGTAGCACAGGCTGCAGACAAGACAATAGCCTCGTCCCAAACGTCCCCACATCAACACGCACAAACAAACGTATACACACTCTTCTTGGCGTTGAAAGCGAATCGGCCATCGGCATCCCAAGGGAAGAAGAGCAAGAATAAATTATCTTGCAGCTCTCTAGTAACAGCGCCTCTCTAATCGAGCACTGGCATCGCTTAGTGTTCCTCTCCCTACGAGAGTAAATATACTCATCTATTACACAAAACAAAATGGTTCCCAGTTGTGGCGTGCCAAGAAGGTTGGGATTATTATTTATTAAATCTGAACTAAATAATAGAAACCCTGATGATGACAAGAGGCGAGGATAGAGGACCCTCCCTGACAAATAAAACTGTAATCACACAGGACATGAGATTTTTCAACAGTAGCTACATTTCTGTGCCAAAGAGACTGAGAAGATGCTCATCTCCTGGGCTCCTCTAAAGTGATGTCGAACCGACAGCAGACTGACACATAGAGATAGACGCGCAAACACCATCCACCTACTTTCTGAATTTGCATTCATTTCGCATCCAAGTCGAAATTCACATCCAATTTTACAGTCGCTTCACGTCCAAGCTGGCACTCAAATCCAGCCACTTGTGCATGCAGCCTGTACGCGCGGGTCAGTGTGGTTAAAGCTGACACTTTCTGTCAACACACCCATCACTAACCCCCATTACTCGCTCACTTAGTCTCTTCCATCGCGCCTCACTCATTCATTCGCCCCTCGCGCGCACCCGTGCACCGACGCCCCCGCAAACACGCACTCGTCACCCACTTGTTTGTTCAGCAATTTGTCCGTTTACTCAGGCCGTCACTTGATCACAATATTCTCACCCACTCATTCGACATTCACTCTTTGTCTGGCCGCCACTTGTGCCCTCATCTGGTCCCCCGATCTCTGCCACCACTCCTCCACCCACTTCTACTTCTCACCCATTGTTCCCACTCGCACACTTTCTCTCTCCGTCTCTCGCCATATCTGTCACATCCAGCCCTGTCCCTTCCCTTCATTAACCCCCGGTATGACACAGCCCCGTCACCTCACCTCACTGTTCATCCCCCATAACTCTACTCCGGCTAACACTGCCGTCTCCCTCTCTTTATAGATTGCCTCCACCCATTCCAATAAAAGATTTAAGAGCTCCTTTAAGTGCTAATCAGGTTGTCATCCGTGCAGCCAAAATCAGAGGCTTGATAAATAAAGGCTTGTCTCTGTTGGCTAGCGGCTCACTGTGTTTAAATAGGTGACACCGGAGTGCATTCTGAGCACACCGGATCGATGCCAGAACCCCTGGGGTCCCCTGAAACGGTGAACAGAGACAAAGCTTAGCGCTCGATAATAATGCAGGCATAGGCAGCTTGCTCCCTATTTTCAGAGGAGCTCTCCCCGGGCTTGTCCTACACTCCCCTCTCTCTCTTTCTCTCATCACGACAGGCCTTTTCAGCTCGCCAGTTGGCCGAATTGCATAAACATAGAGACTCAAAACCTTTATTTTCGTACATTACACAGAAGGTTAAGCTGTTGCGCTGAGAGAAGTGCATTAAAAAAAAAACACACAACACACAACAAGCACTCCTATCTTCAATCCCCCAACCAGCACACTCTCTGCTGTCCAATCATCCCATCACATCCCACTACGGCCAATTTACCGCCCCTCCACAGTCAAGCTGTTCGCCATCACTCGAAATAGCATATCAGCCATCGCCCGCCACGCCATGTCACCAAAACGTCCAATATATTCAAGCCCGACGTGTGCTATCACTGACCCATGCCAAGACGGCACTACAACGTGATGCTCCTCATTAGGCCCCTACCTCATCTCACCTTGCGTCCACTTACATTCCCTCCCATGAGAGCTCCGCACCCCGCGACGGCAATATAAAGTTCCACCTCTCCCTCGGTGGCTCTTTCCCCCCACTTTGATTTTCTGTCCATCAAGGGGGCGTGGATTAGCGGTCTCTTGTTTATCTGCTCGTCAGTTTTATCTATCTATCACTAAGCCATCCGCCGTGCTGCAGCGGCCTCAGCACTGCATTAATCCCCTATCAGCCAGCCAGCCATCCATCACCCCGTTGTCTATCACGTCAGATCCATCATCCGCCCATCTGTCTCGCACTGCCCGTGCTCGGAGATGATCTCCTCGGAAAGCCCCACCGGCGAGTCACAGTGGGTGGAGGGGGGACGGCGTGGCGGGAGGAAATTAGAGGGAAATGTAAAAAAATAAAAAAATAAAAGACAGGGGTGAGGGAGAGAAGATTATACCCTGCCCTTCCTTCCCTCTCTCTGCATCCCGCTGAAAGCGTTCTCCTCGTGTCACTACATGCTTATTAACTGTTGTGTTTGTTTCCTTGTAATTTGTTTGTTTTCCTCGCCTGCTAATTCTAGCCAGTGGGAGAAGTGCCAGTAGAGGGAAAGATAGCTGCAGGGGACGGGGGGTCATAAATCCCATAAAACCCCGATGTAGTGAGAAACCCTGGCCCCTCCTTCTCCGGCACGTCGGAGCAAGGAAAGGATATTGTCTAAAGCCTCCAGCTTTAAAACAGCTCAATATCTGGGTTCATCAGGGGTCATTTGTATTTCCATCCATATCTGCTACCATCGGGAGGTGAGTGAGGGGGGCACGCGGGCAGGAGAGGAGGTGAGTGTAGGGCAAATGTTAGCACACTCGCGGAGGAAGGGGAGTCCACACCGGTGCATGTAAGTGCAGCGTGCAGGGGCAAGAGAGTGTAAACACTAGGCACATATTAGGAGAAGCGGTGAGCACATAGATATTTAGGTCTGCAAATGGTAGGTGAGCAAACAGGTACGCACGTGGGCTGTAGCACCGTAATTATTTAGACTGGTTGACAAATAGAGTCTGTGAGGGCAGAATAAATTGTTTGGAGGGTAACAGAAAGAGCACAGAAAAAGAGGTTAATGTAGACTGTTAGTACGGAGGAAAAAACAAGCCGGATTATGGAGAGAGGATACTTAATATGCAGTCTTTGCAGTAGTAGATCTGTGTGAAACAGTTTGAACACACACTAACCAACCACAATAACCTGCACCTCAAGGCGATTGTACGATTATGATTCGCCGTAACTCGATTTGCTCGGTGGACGTTGTTTACATGATTTGTTTGATGCGAAGTAGCCGAGCCGAAAAACATCTTTTTTAGCACCACAAGGAGAAACTGAGTGTGTCCATGTTTTATTGTGATGATGAATTTACAGAACCCCGTAACACAGGCGCCGTCGCTCGCAGAGTTAGTTGGAACATGAAAGCCCCAAATTTTCCCTTTGTTTCCCTTTGTTTTACACCGCTAGCCATGCCGCTGTGTGCTTTGCACAGAATCAAAACACATGAAGAAATCAGAACGGAGGTGTACGCCAGCTAAAGATTGATTTCAGGGGTCAGGCAATTGAGTTATCCTTTCTTCAATCCTGGATTTAATTCAACTAAGGTAATCCAGTTAACATGTTTACATGACAGCTGCAATCATTAGAGTACTGCCCTAATCTGGTTATAATGAAGTTACTGGCATTCATGTAACCTCTCTGAGTGTAAAGTAGTTGTTGTAGTGTAAAAAAAAAAAAGGTGAAAATGCCGCATAGTGCTGAAGGTTAATGTTTCCTTGTGTGTCTCTAAAGGCAGGTAAGGAATTTCAGGCATCCACGATCGACACATTATGCTGTCAAGCAATGTTACACGGCTGCTGTTGACAATACAAAACACAATGAAATACAGTCAATGGTATTTCTTATAAAAATGGAAGTACTTCCCTATCCAAGGATTGTTCCTTGAGTATCTTCATTTGTTCATCTTATTTACGATATACACAGCAGAAATGCCAGTAGAATAGAGTGCTGCCCTTTGCATTTATTTGAACTCGTATGGTAATTATGACCTAAGCTGTGGTCCATGTCATATGATTAAATAAACACATGGAGTAGGAGTTAAAATCTCTGCTGTATTTCATTACATGGCTGAGCTTACCCTCCAGTAACAAGCTACCGCTGCTCCCGCTGGATCTACAATAGCTTTCAGGATCAACAATAATATATACAATAGCACACAGTAGTAGGATGCTACTGCAGACTACTAGACTTACATGCCAAGCCTCTGAAAGTCATCATTTTCTTTGCTGATGATCTCTCCCTGTGTACTTTAAAAGGATAGTTTGGGTGGTTTGAAGTGGGGTTGTATGAGGTACTTATCCATAGTCAGTGTATTACCTACAGTAGATGAAGGTCGGTACGCCCCCAGTTTGGAGAAACAGACAATAGTTACCACACAGAAGCAAGGCAATGTACTTCTGTTGACGGGGGCAGCAGCAAAACGTATAAAAAAATCAATGACAGTTTAAGTGTACGCTATATTTAGAATAATTTCACCACTTTACCTTGCCATCAGATGGCCATTTTCAACAGGGAACTGAAGCTGTTGTATCCATCTATGCTCTCGTCAAAGCAACCAGACTCCATTGAAAAAAACTGTAATTTTACCTTGCAGAAAACAGGTGTTGCTGGTCTGCTGCTGCCGCGATCGATTAGTTTGTCTGTGACTTTGGTGAATCCAAACTAACCAAAGTCCCACAATAACACAAACAAACTAACCGATCGAGGCAGCGGTAGACCAGCAACACCCGTGTTCTGCGAGGTAAAATTAATAAAAGATTTCAATAGAGTCTGGCTGCTTTGGCGAGAGCATAGATAACAGCTTCAGTTCCCTGTCAGAAACATAGACTGTACAGCTGTCTTGTGGCAAGATAAACTGGTAAAATATTCTAAATATAGCGTACACTTAAACTGATATTGATTTTTTTAGATGAGCCTTTCTTTTAGGTGGCTAAAATATGTTTTGCTGCCGGCCCCATCCACAGCACTACATCGCTTTGCTTCCGTGCAGTAACTCCTGTCTGCTTCTCCAAACTGGGGGCGTGCCGACTGTCATCTACTGTAGGTATTACAAGAGTTGTTCCAATAATGATACCAGTATTGGAAATAAGTCAGATACTGCCCAAAATTGGGTATCGGCGAATATGCCGGTCTATGCACCGATCCGATACCAGAAAAAAATTTGTTTAACCGGAAATCAATTCTTCTTCTCCGCTCTAAAACAGTGGCCTTCACTGTGCTGTCGCCCTGAATGTATCATGACTGCCACTGGCAACTACTGTTTTAGAGCAGCGAAGAAGAACTGATTGCAGGTAGTTTGTCACAGCTGTTTAATAATAATTATAACTTAATTTTTTCATCACGCTGGTATCGGATCAGTACTCGGTATCAGCCGATACAGCAAGTTCAGAGGAAAAATAGTATTGGAACATCTCTAGGTAATACACTGACTATGGAAAAGTACCTCATACAACCCCACAACACCCGAACTATCCCTTTAAATATCCTTGTAGGATTACAGCCAGGACTGCACAATGTCCTGTGAATAGAACTAGCTCCGTGTTTGCGTGCAGCCAAATGACAGCTGAGATTCTCCTCTGTGTAATATCAACATCGGTGGTCCTCCAGTACACATGGAGTAGGGGGAAAGAGATGTGTGAAGCTTGTGTTTTTATCCATAATGAGCCTAAACAAACATCTTCAAACAAATGTTCTTCTTCCACATGCAGCCGAATCAGATGAGACAGCTGTCAGAAAGCATCCATATCCATCCTGAGTTAGCTCTAATTGGAGAACTACTCTCCCTCCTCTGGCCCCGTTTGACAGATACTGCTCAATCACCACACCGGAGCCGAACACTGCTCCAGCCCTACAATATATATATACAGTATATATATATACGGTCTGCAATTACAGCACTGCTGTTACACAATGATATCTGGCACAATGCAAACATGCAAGCGTTTAAGTGTGTGTTCACATGTGCATTAATGCTGAACGAGCATGTGCTGAGGCTGCATGCGATGTGTCATTTTATAACATACAGCAGCCCGCGTGCTTTTGCCTGGAGAGAAAATGAAAAGGGTATAAATTGTAAATGCTGCTTTTCCAATACAAGGGTGAAACCTGCAGTCCATAACAGATGCAATTACCAGTTCCGCAAATATACTGCGAGAGAGAGAGAGAGAGAGAGACACACAAACACCGCCTCATAAACACATACCTACATTATTTCGTACACACTGAATTAATCAGCTCTAAGACAAATAGCTGAATAAATACTGTGGATAACCAGATCAATATTGTACACTCAATTCATCTGAGTTCACAGAGATGTCAAATTCTGCATAGTTCCATGGCGCACTGATTAAACTGGCACCACATTAATTCAGTAAATCAATAAAACCAATCTTTCAAATAAATCAAGTCGCATGGACGGCTTGAGCCAATTGGAGGGCAGGAACACATTAAAATTCCCTCGCTACGACTGCGTATCTGTGTCGTGCAGGCAGCACACTGATTTGCTGTGTGGATTCCACAATTTGTGGAATGAAAATGATTAATCCATGAAACAATAACAAGGGTGCCAAGAAGGCACATGGTAATTCTATAATGATCAAAGACTCAATTAAATCCTTTTCCATTCTGTTCCCTAAATGCTTCGTGTCTGTGGCTGCACAGCAAATGTGTGTGAGAGTGTGTGTGTGTGCCTTTGGTGGTCAGTTTATGTTGTGTGTGTTTCTTTTTTCTGTTTTCTTGGAGGTGACCAGAGGCTAAGCTGTGGTCTGGCAAGTGTCTTTTGTGGTCAGATGACGTATGACGTGTGGTTCATGTTCATACTCTAATAGCACCACAGGATAGTGCGATAGTAATCTGTATTGGATTATAAACGCATTTATATCCTGTCAAAACAAGCCTGTGTGTTTTATTGGAAATATGTCCATCACCATCCACTATTTAGCTTTTTTTTTTCATAAAACATTACCCGTTTTTTGTTTCAAATGAAAGCAGCAAAGCATTCAGCTGCTGCACTGCACTGTAGTTTTTTTTAAACGAGCGAATAAAAAAACCTCACATAACCAGGGAGGATATGCTGAGCGTGCATGGACATTTTTAGCAGAGTCTTACTTCACAGTGATACTGTTAAATCCACACCTGCATGCTAGTTGTTGACCACTGTGCAGCTTCACTGGAAAACACGGGGCTCCAGCCCCTTAATGGCGTGGGCTTCAACCACTTTATTTACCTTATATTAAGTAGTAGACAACAAAAAAATTGTTCTGCCAACTTGTTTTCTCAATATTATTGGAAGGTAGGTCATAGACGATGTGCCTGATAATGATATTCAAGAACATACGGACAAAATGCCTATATGATGTAACCTGTGGTAAAACACCACAACAGTGGGTGCCATGCTATTGATTCTACATTGTAACATGTAAAGTAGCAGGCTGCTCTCATAAACCGTTCGTAGCTTTACGAAAAAGTAATGCACTGTATTCATATTTATCCCACAAGATGAATTCATATGTAATCCACGTAATTGTGAACCAGGAAGTATAAAGAGCGTCAGACGTCGAGTAGGAAGGAGGTCGGGGTGGATGGGTGGATCAAAACAACATCCCAGGAGACCGGTGTTTGTACCACGTGTGAATCCAGAAGTCAACGTTCATTTATTTGTCACGTAACTTCCGTACTTAAGTTATGCCACTTCCAGAGTTATTCACAATCTTTCCTAAACTTAACTAAGTCGTTTTTGTTGTCATGCAACTTCTGTACTTAATTTACACCACTTTCTTTGTTATTTTAACCCAAGCCACGATCTTTTCCTAAACCTAACTTAGTAGTTTTGTTGCCTAAACCTAACCAAGTCGATCTTTTCCCAAACCTAACTAAGCAATTTTGTTGCCTAAACCTAACCAAGTCGATCTTTTCCTAAACCTAAGTAGTCTTATTTTGAAAAGATGGGAGCGGAATTTGACATGTGCGTCACATGTTGCTGGACATTTGTAGGAAAAAATACGAAAATGAGGAATAACTTTTTGTAAGAAATCATAAGAGCTGTTCTCTGAGTAAAGTAGTAAAGAGTCTTGAAAATGGGCAAAATATCTGAATTTCTGAATCACCAGTTAGTGGTGTTTATAAACCACTAACTTGATTTCCCCAACCAAATATTGAGGATTTTAACCATCGTTATCTGATTGCAAACCTAAATGTACCTGTGTACTGTGTAATGAACCTCTGACGCCGCTGTGTGTCCACCGATTGACTTGGCCCATTTACAGCGTGAACGCATATAAGACCAAGTGTTGTAGTGGATTTATTCAAAAAGCAGGTAAAAGGTTAATACGCTGTTGCGCTCATTGACTTTTCCGCACAGTGTCAGAGAGGTGAAGCTATGATACCACAAGTGTGGGTAGTATTTTCCTGTGGTTTGTGTCCATATGTGCAGAGGAGCAGAGGGCATGAGGATTGGAGAGCAGCGGCACAGGGCAGTCTCAGGTGAGACGTGCATAGTCCCAACATAATTATAATCCTTAATTAATCCACTCCGGATGCACGCCCTCTCTCTCTCTCTCTCTCTCTCTCTCTCTCTCTCTCTCTCTCTCCTGAAGTTCATTGCTCTGGGTGTTTATGGACTTTTTCCATCATGGTGCACCTCCCCCCCCTTTCTGTCTCATCTGGCATCTGCCTATACTGTATGTATTATGCTCTAGGTGTTTTTGCAGCTGTTTATGAATATACGTGCCCTCTCACACCTCTGTGTAGGAGCTTCATCTCCCTCACCCTCCTCCCCCTCCCCTTCCTCCTCTCTCTTCTGTCTACCTGCTTCCCTCCAACTCCCATATTGGCAGATGGGCAAACAAGCAGCTTTCTTTGGCCCCGTGTTGTTTTCTTGGTGCTGCCTCTGCTCACGACGTACAGCACACTCACACAGAGGCGCACAAACACAAACATGCTCACACCGGTCCAACACCAGATACTCCGAGGGGAGTCCCGCTGACACAAATACAAACCCACTGGAGCCGTCCTCTGTGGAGTGACTCAGGTGAGTCTCAGGTGAACGTCACTGCTTGTAAGATGCCAGACAAGCAGACACACACACACACACACACACACACACACACAGATGGAGCTCCTGTTTATATACACGTCTCTCCCAATTCTGCCGCCTGAGCGAGTGCGCTGATAGCTTAGACGAGTAGCTCCTGTATTAGTCATCGACTGTGAGGGGTCAGTGGCAGAAAGCGAGGAGTGGATCGTGTAAATGGAGGTGTAATGAAGGAACATTGGAGTCCTGTAGCAGCCGATGAAAGGCTTGTGCATGGCACTAAGCTGGAGCTAATGAGGACAAAGGTGTCAGTATTGACGCTGGTATAAGTGAGAGCGCCAGGTGTGAGGACGGACGGACGGCGACGAAGACTACTACTCCTGCCATTACCGCTCAGTCTCCCGCTCTGCCCGTTCAGGCCGAGCCAATTAGAGGGGCTCATCCGCCACTCCGGCCTGCACCCTCCGTCAGGCTATCAGAAAAACATAAGGATTGATTGGACAAGCTATTAGGTCAATTGATCCCTGTTTCCTTTCATCTGTGCGCTCCTCCTTTTTCAGACCGGCAGATTGGACGTGGAAAGCTACTCCAATTACCTGACGACAAGGGTTTAACTAAGATAGCTCTTGGATGGATCTTCTCTCAATCCTTCTTCTTTCTTTTTAAGTCTCTCCCTTCCACTCTTCACTGATTTTAGTTTTTGTGTAAATTTTTCACACAAATTGCATCAAAAGATATCATAATCCTGCAGAAATAAAGTTGTTCTTCTTTGCTAGCAAGTTCTGAACATTAGGCTGAATCGTTATATCGAGTGATCAACGATCTAGGGCTGACCCGAATGCTTCGACCGTTGCCATGGTAATCGACGTCCAAATCAGTATTCGAATGCTTCATTTTTTGCTTTATTTAAATATATAAGTATGTAATATTAATGTATAAATCCACAAATAACCCATGAAATAAGGAATAATTCCACAACATTATTGATTATTCATATTCAACATTCATTATTATTAGTTATTCTCAGACGGATATCGCTGTTTGTTGTGTGTAGAGGTGCATGTGTGTACAGTAAGGCCAACATTATAAATAAGAGCTTGTTCTTAATTGATTTGACTGGTTGGATAAAGGTTAGATAAAAATAAAAAAAATAAAATAATGCGACAGTCCCGAAGCTTCGAATACTTTGGAATATTTCTCACCGAGGCTTCGGAGGCCAAAAAATGGTATTCGATCCAATGTCATCGATGCAAAGCGAAAATATCGATACACATCATCATCTTTATTTTGAAATTCCCACATTATATTTGTTATATATTTTTTTTATTAAAAAGAATAGTTTTTCATTTAATGTCTGGAAGTGCCCAGTAATAAAATTGTCAAATCATATTTAAGTTGCAGTTTGTGATGATATAAAGAAATCTGATTGTGTTAAATAGATTGATCACAAATCAAACCAAAGTCTTATCGAGGCAGACTTACTGTTATCAGCAAATATCGTATCATTGTCCAAAGAATCAATATGAAACTTTAGATTTACACCTCTACTGAACATGTTGGCTTCCTGTTTCTGTAATGGCATTCATACATTTCTCTGATTGTAAATGTGCTTTGCTACAGGTGCAGAAGAATCCCTCTCACAGTGTTGAGAGCACCTTTTGCCATTATACAACCTTTGGCAGGAACTTCCGTAGCTGATTTCCTAAAATGGCAGACGACAAGCAGAGTAAGATTATATTGATTTGTGATCATTATTTCCAAGTGCCTTCGATATTGTATCTTGGCACCGGGCCTTTAAAACCCTATTAAATACATGTTAAGAAATGAAAACCGACAAACACGGAGTGAGCTGATAACCGGTATTTGAAGTTGCTTTTGACAACATGAATAGGGAAATCAGGCGAGCTCATAAAGGGCAATCAAAGCCGACCATTACAAAACAGCGGTTAGAATTTGGTCGTCAAAACGGCAGTGACTCACTATTTAAACGCCAATTCAGAGTCCCCCTTCCCTCCTGACGAATCTGTGTAAAACCGAATGAATTGCTGGTGAGGCTGATTGGTCACATTGATTGAGCATCAGTGAGTCTTTTCACTGCTGTACACCAAGTCGTCTCTCAGTCGATAGACACAACCCAAATACACCAGGCACTCAATCCAATGTGTTGCTACATGGGCCCATCCAGCTAATTTAACACCCACTCAATTTATGAAAAAGAGTCCTCATCGATTTTCTCTGTTCATGTGCTCTTGTTGCTCCGGCTCATTTTCGCCACGCCGGCGCCTACACGTGCTCGAGCCTGGCAGCAATTGAATTGAATTAGCGTGTGGTAGGGTTCCTATAAGATTGGCATCTCAAAGCCCACACCTTCAGTGTTTCTGTAAAGACCATAGAGCCTGCAGTTACAGACCGGCTACATTCACAGAGAACGCCACAGCACAAAGGCCACAAGCTTCAAAATGGACGCACGCTGCCCCTTCGCCTTTGCACCTCGGCACCAGCAGCAAAGATAATTTCTGCTTGGTTCCCCCTTCTTGCTATTGTACTCTGCACTCTATTCTATTCCTCGCCTTATCCCCCTCTTTCCAATCCATTATTGCGCGTTCATGCTCCCAAAATGTAATCTACCATTTAAGTGGAAAACAGCCAACACATTACGAAAAGCCTTAGAAAACATAATAGGGTATTTTTGATTGCAATAATTAGTCCAACAACAGCTGTTTAAAACCATTTCCAGTGTGTTTTGTCGTCGGTGGTAAAACACTGAACCACAATAGCCGTCATTATAATCATAATGGCTTTCCTGTCAAGACAAGCCTTATCAGGCTGGTGACAACCACAGAGCTGCCACCGGCAGGTAAACAGTGCTGCCTACGAAGGGAAGCAGCGAGGAAAAGCTACCTGGCACTACACGACAAACTGTTTCTAGGTCAGTCCAGTGAGAAACGTCCCTACAGAGACATAGCATTTTGACATAACTGTAAAGGGCATACAGTAAATGATGCATGCATCTTAAGGCTGTGTATATATAGTGCTACAGGAATGAGTCCTAAAACCCAGAGGTGAGTTGGCAATTTAGCACTTTTGGTTCCCTCGACCTGGAAGTCAATGGGTTTTTAGTTAGATGTCTGAAATAAGGTCTGTGGTTAACACAAGCTGAAGAGATTTTAACGTTTTGTTCTACGACATAAAATACGTCAATAAATATCCCACTAGTGAATTTTGAAGCTTTTATCACTTTAAAAAGGCGGCTAAATGAGACTACTAAACGTCATCACGCCGACTCGTCCACTTTCACAGCCTCATGCGCTCATGCGACCTTCGACATTTTCTTACACAGCTAATGTATCCTAACCCCATCAATCACTGGAAACCTCCACCCTGATGATTGAATATGTGGAAGAGAACTCACTGGTCACCCTCTAAAATGAAACTACAATAGACAATTTAAATCTCCAACCAATTCTGACAATAGTATCAACCAATAGGTATCCGTTTTGTTGCAAATGTCAGCAAATTTGCAATGATGTGATGGTGCGGCAAATGTTGTGGTAAAGGTCGCAGCTAGTAGCCCAGCTATCAACATGATTTTGAGTGCAATGTCAAAATGACATTTTGAAAAGAAAAAAAAAAATTGATACCTAGATACAATTCAATCTAACAAAGGGTTGTTTTGAACGGATTATATTTGCAAGTAATCTTTAGAATTCATACGATAAATCAATATGATTATTCAGAATAAATTCCCCTCTACTGTACAATGGACCATAAGAAGCCGGGGAACGGCAGACTAGCTAGTTGTAATCGGATATCATATCTGGGAGCCTTTAATCATCAAAAGACAACGATGAGATTAAGTTTACCATCAGAATATATACAGTGCTGCCGTACAAGCGTAGAAGTCATCCGTTCTGTTCTGGCACCAAAGATTCTCCATTCATTGAACCAGCGTACAGTGGCAGCGTGTGTACAGTATAGGCAAAGTAACAGTGTGTGTGTGAGACTACATCAGCAAACATCTGGACATGCTGAATATATGGGGGGTGTACTGTAATTTTAACTTCACATCAAAATCTGAAAATGATTTATCTACTATTAAACACAGACTGACGATCGACGCTGTCGCTGCGAGGTGATGACTGCAAACCTGAATCTATTCGTGCGAGTTTCCTCGTAAGACGAACACAAAGGAAACGCGATGGAGGGGAAAAAATCCAGTGGCTACGTAGTGGATTTTGTGCTGTGTAGCTGTAGCCGAATGTATGCAGGTTTATAGTCATTCGTTGTCCGTTTCTGTATCGTGTGCTAAAATTTAACTGCAGCATGTTTTTCTCTGGATTTTGCATTGTTGCATTGGAATTTAAGAAAAACCTGCACTTGAGTTGACTGAAATGCTGCTTTAACTCCTCCTTTTCTTATCTATAATGGTCTTTTTTTTACGTTTTTATTAAAACTGATCAGGTAAAAAAAAATAGAAAATATAAGTGAATCGTGGATTTGGTGAATTCTTACAGCCGTAGCACAGTATAATCAGCTTCTCTCTGCCTTTTCAATGATGTTATTTGTTCCCCCGAAGCCCATTGCAACTGTAGAATAACGCGCTGCTACTAAAAAAAAAAACCCCGCTCATTTTCATTTCACACCGTCCTATGCGTGAATAAAAGATGCCCGTGTCCTTCACAGGTTAAGGCCGAGTCTCCATTACAGTGTCAAAATCAACAAATCCTTTATTGACATGTAGCATTCAATATGTGCCCCTCGCTGTAATTAATAACCATGCCGCGAGAGTCATTGTGCGATGTTATATCAAAAGCTTTCAGCGTGAATGTTATTCTCACATTATTCTTTGGAGCATCATAGCGTGCGATGCATTTAGCTGTCCTGAGGGTGTGAAACATCATAGGTCATTTTTTGAAATTCATAGCAGTGCTGTATCTTTCTGCTTATTTTTCTATTAACATATTCAGTTAGTCAGCCTTGTCAAAGCGCTATAGGGGGCTGCATACATATTGCATAAAGGAGATGCAAAGGAAACATACGAGTAATCACTTTGCAGACAGAGCTCTGCTATTCTTATTCATAAAAAATAGCTTGTGTGTGTGCGTGCATATGCACTGTATGAAAGGATGAGTGTGTGCATTTGTCGTGTGCACCAAACACATTTTTTTAAACTAAATGCATGTGACGAGTCAGAATAATTCTGTGCAGAGACCGTCAGGCAGGTTGTGTATACAGGAAATCTTCAGCAGAATAATATGGCCGTCGAGTCCTGACCACAGCGTTTCAGAGCCTCCCAAAAAAAACGCTCAATCCCACTGAAATAAATCTAATCACGATTAGTGACTTATTAAAAGTCTGACGATCATTAATGCCATGCTAATGTATGACTATTATTCACCCATTGAAAGGCGAGAATAATTTTTCTGATGGTGATGTGACACGCAGACAAGGGGGAAATAAATCCTTCTGTCTTCCCGGGGAGAGTGTTTGGCAGTAAACCAATTCCAAGTCTGGCTTCTTGAATGCCCAGATAACGCAATCAGACAGTTGCAATATTGCTGTTTTACCACCTGAAGAATTTGAATTTCATTCAGCCCCTTCAGAATAGTAGACATGCCAATTTTTCCCCAAGAATTGGCAGGACAAACACAATGCACCCCGGTGAAATGAGGAAAAAGGCTTACCAGCAGAAAAAAATAACTGTTTTTCAGGCTCTTTCATGTGTGCCTCCTCGGGTTCAGTTTTATCATAATAACACACCAAGAAGAAGAAAAGGTTTAATTTCTTCCACAACGCAGGCTGACTTTTTATTAGATGTTTTATTATTAAATTGGGAATTAGTTCAGAATAGTAACAATATGAAAGCGCCTCAGTTTTCATGAGCATGACGGGGTCACATTTGATCAAATTTGGATTACTTGGGAGGATTTTTTCTTGCCTGTTGTTTTACGCTGATGCATTTATTATTGAAGACATGACCAGGATGGCTATTTCCATATACGTCCTCTAATTGGGATTTCACATAAATCATCTTGTTAGGGGACCACATTCCTCAAAGAGAGCAGCTGGCCTATAGGTGATGACTTGATGGGATTAATGGTGTAGTCTGGGACATGGGGGATTGGGCAGAGGAGTTCACTTTAAGGCAGCACACTTCGCTCTGATGCATTTCTCTTCTTCTAATAGTCAATGAGGTGCTTCATTTCTTTCTCTCTTTTTGGAAGGAGCTCCAGTGAGAGGGGTGTTTGCTAAAAAATCACACATGAAGCCAACATCCCAGGACATGTTGGCTACTTTTTCCTTATTTTTTTTTCTGGTGAACAAGGAAAGAATTAGTTCACCACTTGGGTTTTTTTCCAGTGTCACTTGATTTGCCAAATTTCTTCCACTTTGCTTTTTTGGAAAACTAGAGGCTATTTGTCCCCCCTTCTACCCAGACTGTATATTAATCAAAAATGCCCAAATCTTTTTAGTGTGCAGGCCACGGTGCAATGCATAAAGGCCCACAAACAGGAGTCCTTGCTCTCAAATTGAAAGCATCCAGCACAGCATTTAACATATGAAGCTGTTGACGCACAAACTCCTTATATCTGTCAAAAGGATCAGATATTAATAAATAAATCAGCTTACACGCCTGAACACCTCACACAGCCTGATCCTGGGAGCCTGTGGTGGTGCACATTACACGCTATTATTGTCGCACTGGTGTCATATTAAGAACACATATATATAAAAAATAAATATGTATATATATATAAGATGAAAACTGCTGCTTGGCTCCTACCTTGATTCCTCCCAATCTCCTTGGTTGCTCAGTGTGTCTCATTCATTCTTGCCTCCTCACTTCTCCTCCTCCTCCTCTCCTCCTCTCTGGTTATCACTCGTTTTCTCCTCTCTGGTCCCGTCTTCGTGCGGATGCATAAGAATTAAAAATTAATAGCCTGCTATCTTAAAGACAAACCGACGAGAAAAAAAAAATCCACCCGATTTAAAAAAAAACAAAAAAACAATGTGATAAAAAGGCAGAGAGAGACAGTGATGGAGAGAAATCCTCACGGACAGAGCAGATTCTCACGAAAATGCGCCCGTGTGGGCATCAAAATAAATAACAGCGACGACATCATTGTCCTGCTGAACAACTGCGATAACATGCGACAACGTTAAGCTGTGAATGTCAAAGCTGGAGAGGTTGAATATGAAGCTCAAGTTGTGTAGTCGTCCGTCGGTGAGCGAATGTGCCACCGTTTGCAAAACCGTCTGCGTAACACAAATCTTCTTGGATGATTCTCTGCTGTGTATGTGCGTCCTTTTCTCAAACTCTTCACCTTCATGTGATGTAGTCTCACTCACAAAATCAAAAGCAGCTCTAAATCACCCGTTGGAAGTGGGATAGTGTGCACAGGCCATCTGCGGGTATCTGTTGTGCGTCCTGACGCACCGAGCGGATCACTCGTCTCTAGTCTCCCAGGCAGCGCGCAGCTCTCTCATCAGGACCATTCACATTCACACGCTACATCTCGACCACTGCAGTTCTGCATCAGGCCTATTACAACCTATAGCGCATTCATCATCGCCCTTTCACGCACAGTTTGGTGGCCTAAAACACAGTTTGAAGACAGTTTTTATAACCAACCCAGATTTAGAGCAGGAAATAATGTCCCACTTTCTGCCCGCCCACTACAGTTACATTGCTCCCCCTGTGTAACACTACACTGTTCAGAATTTCCCAGTAAAATAACAGTAAAGAACTGGCAGCAGGGTTGCCTTTATGTTACTGTAAAATGAACATTATTATACTGTCGCTGAAATTTACAGCTTTGTACTGTTAATGAAAAATACAGTTTGAACTTTATTAATTTCACAGTATTTTACAGTTAATTTACTGTTTAAAGATACATTATATAGCTGTTTTTCACCTTTCTTTTACATTATCTTACTGATTTGATTTAATGCACTATTTAGGTTGTATTTTTTACATACATTTTAATAAACATTGTTTGTTTGCCTAAATGAACAGACTTAGCAGGTTACAGACATAGGAATAGTCACACTAAATACAATTAAAGGCTCTTGTTAGGAAAAAGACTATAATAGACTTGTTGACACTTTTCCCAAAATGTGTGTCTCTAGCTACAAGTACAGAATGCAACCATAACAACATGTGAGTGAAGAACAATAAAGCTAATTCACTGATTTTACAATCATGTACAATGTACAAGCCTCACATGTGCAGATCAGGTCCCAGAATTAAAACAATACTGCATGAAACTGTTACTGATGATACTTTGGACAGTTGATCAGCAGTAAAGTGATGTTTTTTAAGAATGCATTATAGTTCAGTTAAAAAACGGCCTATGAACGATGTATTAACAGTAAAGCACTGTTTTTAGCAATAACAGGTTAATACTGTTGAAATCCTGCTGTAAATTAACAGCACTTGTTTAAAGTGTAGCACTTTCTTTCTTTCTTTCTTTCTTTCTTTCTTTCTTTCTTTCTTTCTTTTTAGTTTCCTAACTCAGACATCCTTGAACTAGTCATCTGTGGTTTCCCTGCAAAAAGAGTTTAAATTCACGGGTGTAATTCTCCAGAAGTACCGGCCCCCCACTGTTATATCCCAACTCACTGTGACACATACAGTATATTACTCTATAACTCTTCTCAGATGTAGTTTCTTAAGATATATTTTTTAAATCAAAATACAGCCAGCGCTCTAACGCAACTACAGGGCTGCAACTCACGATTATTGTCATTGTCGATTATTTTCTTGATTAGTTGTTTGGTCTATAAAATGTCAGAAAATTGTGAAAAATGTCATTAGTGTTTCCCAAAGCCCAAGATGACGTCCTCAAATGTCTTGTTTAGTTTTCAACTCAGAGATATTCAGTTTACTGTCATAGAGGAGTAAAGAAACCAGAAAATTTTCACATTTAAGAAGCTGGAGTCAGAGAATTTTTTTCTTTAAAAATCAAACCACAGCCGATTAATTCAATAGTTGACAACAATCAATTAATCGTTGCAGATCTAAATGCAGCTATTTACTATGTGTTTCACTGGAAAAAAAAAATCTTCAGGTTTCTGAAAAAGTAGACAACATTTCATGAGACAGAGCCGTGGCCTCATGTTGTATAGCAGTGATTCTCAAAGTGGGGTCCGGGGTCCACCAGGGGATCGTAGCACTCCGCCAGGGGGTCCGATACATTCATTCAGTAAATATTTAAATTTTTAAATCTATGATAGTTCATAGATTACTTTCTAATCTAACACATCTATAATCCTCTTAGAATCTGCAAATATGTTTAATACATGTATAATATCTTTCTTACGCATTTCTCCTGTGTTGTTTTTTCACATAACTAAGACTAGAAGTGTATTGTATGTACAGTATATTAAAAAGATCCAACCATTTTCATACAGTACATGTATACTCAGTGAATTAATAGATAAAGCCATAACGATAATAGCCATGTTTCCATTCACATATTTTTTGTGCACATTTTGAAGGATAGTTATATGGAAACAGCAAACTTCGATAAACCTCCTTAATTGCGGAAAAAAACGTTTTTACGCTCGCTTGAGGAGGTTTTTGCCGCCATCGAAAAAGAGTTGATGAGCTAAATGTGTAATTGAAACGACTTCGCCGAATAAATTCTGATGCAGTCTCATGTTAACTGATCAGCTGTTTCCGCTGTCGGCATCTCAGATATTCCCATAACGTGTGAATGGTCGTCTTTGTCTCTTGACAACTTGAAACATGGCCAATACTAGCTGACATGAAAGAACAATTAAAACTTGTCCAATTCCTGAAGACCTCTCTCCATTTTTCTTTCATAGATGGTTAGGTGGCCAAGCCAACCTGTTTTGTTTCCGTTCGCGACCTCTACTTCTTCTTCTACTCTGTTTACTGTTGGATTACAGCCATGCGTAGCCTACAGCGCCACCTTCTGACCAAACTACGCTTTAGCCTAGTTTATTCGCTCCAAACCAGTTGATGGAAACGTGCCCAATTCCCATTTCTTTTTTTGCAACATTTCAAAAGTTCGCTTAAAATGCGCTTGACAATTGAATGGAAACAAACCGCAACAACTACAACAACTCATCTGTATTATGAGACTAAATCACTTAAGTGCACCATCTTGAATTCATCTCAATGGGCTTTTCATATTGTTTCATTAGTTTTACAGCACTACAGACAATGTGTAATGTCAAAGCACTCATTCTCAGAGGGGATAAAATCCTTCTAAGATAGTTTGCTTTCCTCTGTGTGCACAGGCACAGATGGATTTTTCTAAAGATTATTTTTCTGACGGACGAGGTGCTGACGAATCAAGATGACGGGGCTGAAGGACTGTCATAAATTGGCAGTTCAGGGGCTCTTCGGTATGCTCACAAGAGAGAGCGAAACCGGAGAAATAATCTGAGGAATACAAAGTTAAGAACAAGTTAAAACCCTTAACTGTAACATGGTTTAGCTGCTGTAGAGCACACGCGAGACGCTCTATGAGAGAGTGAGTCAGGGGATGACACACAGCAACAGTTTCAAGTGGAGTTGGAACTCCCAGCATTGGAAGTACATGTTAATCCTGAACTACCAGCATGCACCACTCTAAGTCTGGTTTCTCACTCCCAGTTTTCTCCTGGAGGTATAAATAGAAAACTGGCGAGAAGCCACTTATTCTACTGTATGTTAAAACACAGTGGCAGTGCAGGTTGGTTCTGTACCGCGCAAAGTAATTGACAAATCAATGATTCACTTACTTACAATAGTAATTAGCTATCTTGTCTTCTTTCTCTCATCACTTATCGGACACATCACAGGGTCTATATATGTACTTTATACAAGAATAGCCGGTAACACTTCATTTTTACAAGTCCGCAAATTTCATGGTAATTAGTTGATAATTATCAAGTAACCTATTTGAAATTTATTTTGAATTACTGCCAAATTACCCCAATATTTACCTCAAAATTTATTGAAAATTACTTTATTATAAACATTATTTAATACTTATATTCCGCTATTTCCAATTTCAAATAGGTTACTTTCTAATTATCACCTAATTACCATGAAATTTGTGGACCTGTAAAATGATGCCACATACTAAACCATATTATATGATACACGGTGCTGTAGAGTGCTCACAGGCTACATACTCTATGTCATTTATTTCCACTGCATCATTGATGCTACATGCACATTATATCAGATGTGTCATGTGCGGTATTGGGCTTATCATATACAGTACCGTACTGCATCAACATAATAGCACAGGGGAATGTGTAGCACCGGGAGGAAGTAATATACAGCTATGATAATATTTTATATTAGTAGGTTCAGTGCATTGAGTGCATTCATATATACATACAGTGCATACACACACACTCACACATCCAGAAATATTCAAACATACCCATTGTTACCCTGGCAGTGCAGTACAAGAGTCTAGGCCAGCACTCACATTATAGTAAAGTGGTTAAGATTAGCCTGCCTGTTTTCATATAGAACATCATAATCAGAATAGACTGGTGCGGAGGATTTCTACAACTGTCTACTTCCTAAAGCCTTCCACATTACCTTCTCACTAGCACCCTTATGCTGTATTCACACCAAACATGAGGCGAAAATGTGCTTTGCGCGAGTTTGACCACCGGGATCATTTGTGTTCACCAGCCACGGCCAAAATAACCACTATTGCTGCCTTGTACATGTTATGAAAGTCTCAGATACTTCGGAAAACCAAACGCTGTGGTATATCAGTTCATAACATCACCTGGCGGCGCTCGGTGAATGTCACCGAGCTGTAATCACTATGTTTAACAAGCCACACGCCGCTACAGCGGCATTAGCCCAAGATAAACGGGTTGTGCTGTATGTAACTACATAATGATGCAGATTTGTAAAAAGTCAGAATTTATGCTTTGTCAGGTCTGTCCGCAACACGACAAACAAACAACTTTTAAAATGCTTATTTTCTGAATGGAGTTTGGATCGATCAGTGCCAGGCTATGCAGCTGCTCCATCAACACTCAACATAACATCTCTAGGCATAAATACGGCAGTGAGGTTGTTGATTATACCGTAGACAGTGTGTGGGTTATACACATTCATTTATACACAGAGTTTTGTCCGGTCTCTGTACAAATATTCGTAGAGCTCTGGGTGTCCACAGAGAGCTGCAATATTGTTTTCCTCCATTTCTGATTCAACAACGAGGAGAATATCAACGCTGATAGGCTTTTGTGACACAGAGTCAAGTGAATTTCTCGCAGGAGTTGAAATATTTCAACTGTTGTGGTGCAAACTTGCATCTGTTCGCCTCTTTTCATTGACTTTGCATGTAATCGCGCCACGCGAAAAGTTCACTTCACGTTCAGTGTGAACGCCCCCTTAGTGGCCTGATTTAAAGATGCTATGTGAAAACACTGTAGTTAACGACAGCTCCCTCCTTAATTGTAACTGTTGGTATAGTTGCAGGAAATAGTTTGAGCTGCAAGTATCCTTTTGCTGATAGGGAAATGTCACTTTTATAGTCAGACACGATGTGTGGACCTGACCTAGTTGCACACAATCTGTACTTTTACATCATTGAGAAGGAGAGGATACGTGACAACTAAGGATGCACCGATACCTGATATTTCCTGATAGAAACAGAGCATAGTTTGCAGTAGGGATGTGAATAATTCACCGTTTGAATATATATATATATATATATATATATATATATATAAAGCTGAGCAAGACTCAGAGGAGTATCTTGTCACTTAAAGGAGAATATCTGGCCCACCTTAAGTGAGTCTGAGTCAGAGTTGTCGCTAGCTTCGGGGCTAACCCCCTTCACTTTAATCAGCAGGTGGCGAGCAAGACACAGGAACTTGACTTTGGTCTTGAGGAGTTGTAGTTGCATTTATTCACCGACAGATAAACTGTACACGCGCTGCACTGCCACGTTCACAGCTATAACGTTACCGCTAACTTCGTACTCATCATCACACACTCACTAACGTTACGCAGCTAGTGATAAATGAAGGATTTAACCTGTTTGTGCATTGGTTTATCTGGGCGGCTTGTTAGGCACTTCAACCACTGCACCGCTTGTCGGTTTACGTCATGTTTCCGTAAAGTGGTATCGGGTGTGGTTGCGTTGGAGTAGATTTAAGAGAACGAGTACATGAGCACAGTATTGGACCAGATACCTGACACAGGCATCGGTGCATCCCTATACTGACAACATCATCCCCATTTCTCGTAGGTTCTAGTAGGTCATACGCCCAGGACATGTCGAGTCACGAACCAATGTTTTGCTGATTTATTAATCAAGCCTTCTAACCTACTTCCATTTTTGCAGCCATCTGCGTCTGCTCTGTCTCCTCTGCTTTCATTTCCCCATGCACTCATTATTACACACACTTTTATAAGGTCACAAGTTGATAGACATTTCATTTGTCCTACATCAACTTCAATAACTATTTAATTCTCTCTACCCTCCCTCTCCTCTTACTGCTGTTATACGCTTATGCTGGGCCTTAGATCTTCTTTTGTAGATGATAGGTCAGGTATTGGAGAGCTGCAGGTCCAATAATCAATGACCAGCTTTATTCTGATCCTTCAGTAGTGGAATGGGCCTGCTGCGGTTCCTCTTCTTTTGGGTCTTTTTCCTCCGGGCTTCCCCTGTCCTTAAAGGGCTATTATCTGTCCCTCTTACTGGGCCCGTAAGGCCTCCCGTAAGGCCTCCTGGATTTGGCATCGACGTCCATTTTTCGGTTTACCCTAACAAATATATTTTCCCATGGTAATTCCCAAATTTCCTCTAATTACCATGAAATTTGCGGACTTGTAAAATGAAGCGTGACAAAATATTTTTCTTTTCATCTTCTGTTTGTAGTGGAAACTCTTTTGCTGCATCTGTTTTGAACCCACTAATTATTTACTGAACCAAAAATGTCTGAATACAGAATACATAATATTGTTTTTTGTTTAATTTTTCTTTAGCTCGTCCTTGCCAGGAGTAATAACTCCTGATTAGTCTTTGGTCTCCTGGTGAACACAGTGTACAGTAAGATACACTGCCAGATGATATTATTTAACTTCCACATCACATGCAAAAATTGCACCAGTCCGCAGTGCGTGTTGCAATCTTTCTCTCCCCTTTGAAAATGCCTTTGTCAGTTTCTATTATGATAGCTAATACTGGGCTCCGTTGAATGGGCTCTACACGCCTTTGCCACTTAGCCTTCTGTCACACAGTAGTCTACCTACTCTGTTATACTGCTCTCAAATCCAGTCAATTGACCTTCATGGGCCGCCTGACTCATTGCGCCCAATAAACAGCTAGCATAATGTAGTTTGTGCTCTGTGGCAGTCGCACACTATCAGGATTTTATTTTTCAACATCAGATGTTATTCATGCAAAGTCACAGTACAATCACAAGTGACTGTATATGCAAACCTCCCCGCCTATACTGGACCACTAAGAACCAAAAGTGGACACATTTACAGCATCATGCTTCTGCACAGTCTGAGCAGTTGTTCATCGCACCCCGGTCTCTTAGCAACAACAATAGTGACTACACATGATTAAGTGCTGATTGGCTTACAAAACACAAGCAGCGGTCCCTTGTTACAAATACTGCAGGCCTCGCTGCTTGATCACTTAACTCACAGATAACATGACCGTAGAAAGTCAAGTGTAAAGACGGTTATATAAAGATGAATAGATGCTCTATACTTGGTTAATCAAAGCTGGATATCATTATATTACGTGGTTGTGAGACTGGATTGTATTCTCTAGTAATGCAGGCTAAACATTTGTGTTAAGGTCAGTGCAGCAGTGGTCTTAAAATACACTATAATGAATAGTTCATTAGAAACCTCTACACATGTAAACAAACACAGTATACAGTTATCTTATAACTAAAGCAAAGCAGCTTATGCATTAAGATATTTCCAAATAATGGATTGTTCATGTGAAAAGTTCACTGTCCTCAGATATCATCTGCCTTACAGTCTCTTCAAGCTGATGACTGATCATTTTGCAGGGAGGTCAAATACAGCAGGGCTAGACGACAATTCAACATGATGATTTATCGTCTTTCAGTGGAATCAGATTGTGATGAAATCATATATCGAGATACACAATTACGTCGTCTAAATTGATAATAAGCACATACTAACTTCAATTTCTCAGAAAATCTAATTAAACTCTGTTAAATCAAACTATTGTCTATCTGATTACTCTGTATTTGTGTGTATGCATGTAAACATAGTCAGCGTATAGCTGGAAATATTTATTCATATTTTTCAAACTGTTCATTTGGCACTAACATTCTTAATTAAATGAGAAGATACTGACTACTTTTCATTTGTCAAGTTTTAAATTCAATTTAATCCAAATTTAATTCACACAGATGTATACAAAAATAGGTTTTACCATGTGGTTATCTCAATATACTGTCGACTACTTATTTATTGAACAACCCGGTCTCACTCTCAGCTTGTCAAATACCGACGACTGGGCAGCGTCCCTCTGCATCGGAAACCGTCGCATGGAGGCACCCTTTATACCGACAGCATGTGACGAACCGGGCTTTCAACTAACTTCACATGTAAACCCACCCGCTGCGTTATTCAACGGTTTGAGCAATTGACTTAGTATTAATAGTGTGAGAGGTGGCGGGTGACGAGGCCGGTGGTAGTGTTGTGGATGCGTCAAACAAACACAGGACTTTCAACCAGGAGGCTGGAGTTATTGTCCCATGTGAAACTAAAAGTAACGACTTATTTTTGTCACGTCGGTTGTTAGTCATGTGAGTTGTCGGTATCGTCAATCCTGTGAGTCACGTGACTCGCTAGTCACGTGAGTCGTTAGTATTGTCAGTCACGTGAGTCACGTTGTGAAAACGGAAGATTATTTTGAAAGGATATTATGCATGTAACGCGTATATATTGACATGCCATCCCTGGTCCGTACAAAAATAATACAAGAAGGGTGTCCTGTGCGTCATTCCCCGATGCCGAAGGGCACTGACCAAGTGGCGCTATTTGATGAGTTGGGCTAGAGAATGTGTCGACCAGAAAATATGCTAAATAGTGATATATATAGTTACTACGATATGAAATGACCTATATAACGTGATAGAAGATTTTGGCCATTTCGCCCAGCCCTGAGGTCAAAATAGAGTATACTGAACATTCACAGTTAATGTTAAGGATGATATTAAATTGCTCTTTATTTTAGTAGTCAGTATGTGGCTCTCAAATAAATACTGGAGACAGGAAACAGATTTTCTGTATCGGGTACTTATCAAATGTCCAGCTATAACATAGTCTTCAATTTTTAGACATCACATCATAATTACTTTTCTGTTTTTGCCCAAATAAAATGATCCAGATAAGTGTTGATAAATGCAGTGGTTAAAATACACAGGGGATGGGGGAAATGAAAGGAAGTCCAAGATAAGAGCCCGCCACTGTGTAGCTTTGTAGTGGTTTTGTACTGGTGTGCGGGGACGTTTCTCTCGCACTGAATAAATTCATTCAGGCTCGACCATGACTGTGAAAATTTCAGTCATTGTTAATAATAATTCTTTTTGTTCACTTGTGTTCCATGTTGCATTTATATTCTCAATAGAGCGATGTCTTGCGCGATAACACAGACATTATCAACAAAGCATCAGTGGTCCTGTTTGCCTGAATATTTCATGTCTTTTTTGCTAAAAAGGAGGAGAAAATGGAGCCATACAGCTGGCATATTTTAATTTGTTCTAGCTCATGTTTGATTAATGCCAGTTTTTCCTAGTCAGAGCTCATGCTTATGCAGCACCGTTATTTACATAACACCTTGCCCTATTTGCAAATAGCTCCTATTTTCACAGTTATGCAGCTTCTTGTTTTGCAGTGATTGCCAAATTATCTCTTTTACCGCAAAACACAAAATCACATTTTGTTTTGTTATGAGACATTGCTATGAAAGAACATTGTCTTTTCCAATGTGTTATATAAAATAATCAGTTTGACACTTTGTATTTTTTGTTGGAAGTACAATTATTTCTTATGATGAATTAAGGACTGATATGGATTTTGATCAGTTATCTGTTAAAAGCTGCAATGCATTACTTCGAAATGCATCTGTTTCGTATAAATCTCTATTATTTGATTGTTTGTATTATATTGATGGCACATTAATTGCCAAAATGCCTATATTTGTTTTCAATAAGTTGATACAGAATGTTGCTAAATCGTGGAGAAAGAGGAACAGTGTGTAGGATTTGGCGGCATCTATTGGTGTGGTTGCAGATTGCAACCAGCTGAGTACCCCTCCGCTCACTCCTCCTTTTCCAAGACTGCAGTAACGTGAGGAGCCGAGTGCAAAACCGCGGTAACGCCGTTTGCCTCGCTCAGAGGCCATCCTTAACATAATAACACTACTTTTGGAGCAACGGAAGTCAGGAGGCGGCTGGCGGTACAACGGTTTTGCATTCTGCGGTAACCATAGTTTCATAAGCGTGTCTGAGAACTACAGTGGCCTTTGGGTAAGGTAAAAACTCAAAAGGTTGTCTCTAGAACTGGATTGATTCAAGTTTCTTGCCAAAAACTACATTTTACAAGATTACATTTGAACAGATCATGATAACGTTAGATTTTACCTTCGCCCATTGCTCATTTTTACTGAATAGAGCCTGAATGCATCGTAATGGCATCGACTGGCATCGACTTAGTACAGAAGTATCCGTTCTCGTGACATCCCTAGACAAGAAAACGTGAAAATGCGAATGGCCCTAGCTGGAGACAGTGTTTGGTTTGTCCGTTCTGGGCTACTGTAGAAACATGGTGGAGCAACATAGTGGACTCAGTGAAGAGGACCCGCTCCCTATGTAGATATGAAGGGCTCATTTTAATCTAACAAAACGATAATGATTCTTAGTTCCAGGTGATTATACACTAATGAAAACATAGTTATTAATATTTTATTCTATTTCTGCCAATAGATCCCCCCAAATGTTACACGCTGTTCCTTTCAGGTTAAGAAAAATCAATGTCCTTTATTAAATAGAAACACACTACTAGAGACCGGGCATCACTGGAGGAAGTCTCTGTGGCCTTTCATGCATGCCCCGTACCGTGCATACAGTGTAGAGTTAGTACAAAGCCTGTAGGCGTAGATGTGAACGCAGTGGCAGGAAAGGAAACGGTATGGCATTTCCAGTAGTGAAAGGGGAAGAAACCAATGAAAATGGTTTAAAAGTCCAACAAAGCCGAACAGACGTCAGTATTTGGAGCCAGCAAAGCGTTGGTGTAACACCTCAGCTTTTATATAGCAACCCTGTGACCGCCGAAGCGCTCTTCCCATCATGCTCTTTCCATCACGCTCTTTCCATCACGCTCTTTCCATTGGATGGATGTTTGCAACAAACGCAGCATTTCAACATTTTCAGAGACCACATCCATAAAGACACCTCTCTCTCTCTCTCTCTCTCTCTCCCTTTCTCACTCACCCCTCTCAATCTTACTCTCTTTTTCTCTTTTTCACTCGCTGTGTCTCTGTGTCTCACTTTTCCCTTTTGCAATATGACATAGTCCATTATCTGCTCTTAGTACTAATTGGTGTATTAACGCCATGCTGTGGGTGACACAGTGAGAGAGAGGAAGGGAGAGAGAGAGAGAGAGGGAGAGACGCTGGATGAATATGGATGAGGCAGGAGCAGGGCGGGAGCGAGGCTCTGGGGGAGGCAAGTACAGAGTGATTCTGCGGGAGTGAGAGAGAATGGGAGGCCAAAGTAAATCTTTTCAGCTACACAAGTGGTTAAGAGCAGCATGGCAAAATGACGAGTGAAGGGGAAAAAAAGAGAACCATTCTGTAATGGCTTGTGTTTTTTTTTTTTTCAGTTGGCCTTCTCTGTATCCCTTTCTATCCTGCTCTCACCGTCACCACTTTCAACCCAATTATCCACTCTCTCTGGCGCCACTGGCAGCATATGGAAATGTAAATTGCAGGCGAGATGTTTTTTTTTTTTGTTTTTTTTTTCAAAGCTGTGGAAGGTAAGCAGCTCTTGAGGATGGGGGAGAGTAGGAGGAAGAAAAAGAAGAGATGACAAACAACTGAAACTGAGGGACCGCCTTTAGTCCCAATAGCTTGTCAGTATTGCTACTTTATCAGATACACAAATCCACCCACGGATGAAAATCTAGTAGACTGGGGTTGGTTTCTGCTGCTGCTGCACACATACACACAGCACCGCCAAAATAAAGTTAGTAGAGAAAGCGCATACCTTTGCCATGATATTTCAACCCAGTATCGCTCCAAAGCGTGTAATAGACCCGCCTCTCCTCACTGAGGCGTGAATATTACACGCCTGTATGAAAGGTGCAGTACCAGCAGGGGGCAACAAAACCACTTAGTTAGGTTCAGGGGGCAACGTTCGGGGTCTGAAAGTGAAGCCAACGCTGAAGTGCCTTAAACTTGCATTCTTTCTAATAGCCAGCAGGGGGCAAAAAGGTGTGTACTTAGCTCCACCCTCTTGTGTCACTTCTGGTTGCACAAAACCAAGATGGCGACGGCCAAAATGCCGAACTTGAGGCTTCAGAACGGCAGTCCACAAACCAATGGGTGACGCCGTGACTATGTCCACTTCTTATATACAGTCTATGGTTACGTTAAGGAAATGGTTGGCCTTAAAATAAGTAGATGAACTAGAGCTGCAACGATTAATTGTTTAGTTATCAACTGTTAAATTAGTTGTGATAATATATTAATTGTTTTAATCAAAATTCTCTGATTCCAACTTCTTAAATGAATATTTTCTGGTTTCTTTCCTCCTCTATGACAGTAAACTGAATATCTTTGAGTTGTTGACAAAACAAGACATTTGAGGACGTCATCTTGGGCTTTGGGGAAACTTTGATTGACATTTTTCCCCATTTTCTTTTTTCATTTCACTAACGTAAAAACACGTCACAAACGTCACTAACGTAACTTAAAAAACACCAGACTACTGGTTGAAAGTCCAGTATTTGTTGGACCCATCCACCTCCCTCCCTTCTGCCATAAGCAATCTTTCTCACTTTTTATTCTACATCACTAGCTCTGAGAGTAACATATTTACGCAGATGCATTTACAATTTGCAGTCAGTACAGACTACAACGGCGTTCTTAATGCATGCTTTTGCCTTGTGCATTATTGTGTCATTCACATGCCTTTTCATGCGACCGGGGCTGGATATTTACTTGATACTGGACACTTTAAGAGTCATTAAAATTCACATGTATAAATGTTACACATATGAACAGCCCACTCTCTGCGGCTCACTCATGCCCAGCGCTGGATTCACACGTTTAATTACATGCAGAGACTCCAACACAGTTGCACCACAGAGGTATACTTCCTCTGTGCTTGAGAGGCTTTTCAGACTGGGGCCAGGATGTGAGCCCTCAGGCTGCTGAATAGCTGCCGAAGCTCAGGATGCAGAGATCAAAGGTGCTCATCTTCTCCCATGCATGTGACATTGAGACATGCTCAGGCTGATTATTCAGATAAGCAGGTCTTTCCTCGGGGGTGGAGGCAAAATGGAGGCGAGTGTTTTGTTCATTATCATTAAGATCTGGCTTTTCCTCTGTTCACCTCTCCCCTCTCCACATGCTTATATTCCGCCCCCGCAGTGCTGATGAAGCCAACTTCTCAAATCCGCAATTTGCTCAATTATTTTCAATTATCCCGCCATCGCTGCTTCTATCATTCCCTTTAGTTCAATTGTGAGCAGAAATCACTTGTTGATTGACAGCAAAGGCCAATTAGAGGCGGGAGGAAAACTCAAACCCCTACGGTAATTAGTGCTGATTGGTGTCACACAGACGTTTCACAGGCCCTACACACACCACTGAAACCTCTCGTACTGATAAATGTCCCTTTCACCAATGCAGCATACTATACATTTTTAAATGGATTCCTGCTCGGCTAGCTTCAAGTTTGCACAATTACATAATGATATGCTTTAAGCTTCCTATACGTGCCCAAGGAAATATGTGAGAGCTTTCAAAGGGAGTGTTGAGAGAGTATGAATCTCCATCTACCATGTCTGTGTGCCTTTAGCACATTAACTTCAAGGTAGTGCTGTCTCAAGGCTTTAGACGAACTCGTCAGCAGTAGGCACAGGACTCAATGATGAGCCGCTCTTGAGCACGACAGAGAGACCCTCAGATTCAATATACCTTCAGCAGTTTTGCCGTCTGGGTTTGTTCAACATTGTTTTTAGCAGCTTAATGAAGGTTGGATCAGGCATAATAAGAAAATAAGTTACTTCATACATTTTCATTTTGTTGTGCATCTGTGGTTGTTTGATGTTTTATTGGGTTTTGTTGTACTCAGTAATCCGTTTATTTATTTTGCAGTCGGTAATGAAAATTTAAAATTTGACCTTGCTACTGCTTTTGTTTATAGGAGTTTTACAGATGTGACATGGTCTACTGTGTTATTGATTGTCTTTTCTTTGAGCAAATTTATGGAGACAAATAACACAGTTATTGTGCGTATATGTGGGTCAGGTTTCAAACAACACAGGTGGTGGTCACTGATCAAGTCGCTTTTGGGGCCGATTCCCCCCCCCCTCCAGACGATCGTCAGCAAAGCCCTGATTTTTTTAATGGTTCTAAAGATTATCTTTCCAGATGTTCCTGTGGTGTGAGGTATGTTATTTTACATCCCCCTCAGCTTGGAAGTCCATCCTGGCTGCATCGATTTCAAATCGTAAATATTAAACATGTTCAATATTTACGATTGGATATCCTGTTGTGTGTGGGGGAACCCTGAGGACAGACGATGACGCTGTCACATGGAAAAGAATGATAGCTAATTGGCAACCAAGTGTGGTCATGAAAAAGCATAAAGTAGTAAGATGGACCTCAGAAATGGAGGAACAACTTGTTGATTTGTTGCAACAACACAAGTGTTCATTGAACGTGTCTCCATGACTTCATCCATCTTTAATGAATTTTCAGGACAAAGTAGAGCAAAAACTAACATCGCTAATTCTTTTTGTCTGTTGTCCGCCATGTCTGTTTACACTAAAGTCACGTTTGATCACGAGGTGTTTTGCGAGATTTACGTTTTTTTTCCTTTTGTTGTTCATGGAGGGAATCTGTTAGTGTGTAGTGTGCTGCTGTTTTGGCCAAGTCGTTGCTCTCATAGGAACAAAACTGTTAAATTGAACATGTGTGGGGTCTCTCACATTTTCAGAATCTGTTAAGATTTGAAAAATCTTTTAGTGTGGGTCAGACTTAACCAGTGTTGTGTTAAATTGTGTTTTATTAACCACCTAGTCATGACAGTTTCCCCAAATCATCATAATTACTAGGGATGTCCTCGGCCAAAGAAATTCTTAGTGGACTAACACTCACACGATTTTGTTGAATAATCAATTAGTTGATTTGATCAACAGATCTATAGTTTCTCCACAAAGAATCACACAAAAGCACCACTTCAAAGCTTGTGTTTACCAGAGATGTGCTCATAAGTTTGTTGAAAGCAAGTCATTCAGCATGAAAAACGCATAAAAAACAACTAATTGACTAAAGAGCCCTAATAATTACAGCCATCCCTCTAAAACAGCTTCATTTAGTTTCACCTGAGGTTGATCAAACTTTGGAAAATGCACCCCTGACTGTATCTACATATCACATGCGTCAGCACTGTATTATCATAACTTAAAGCAGTGTATTTATAGACAAAAAATGATGCCAAATAGAGTATTTGAAATGACTAACACCCTGGTAACTTTACTGAACACTGAATCATCACTGTGGAAATACTGCGATAATCACTGGCATTTCGTTTCAGGTCATAATATCCAACATTTCAAGTGATACCAGTTTTTAAAAGCATGTCAATGATTTAATGAGATTTTTGAAAGCTCCTTTTTGCTTTTACTTTATCTGTTCTGCTTCCTTTAAAACGACGTTCACAGATTTAGATTCTGCTTTAACAAAAAATATATATTTGATGGGATTGTATAAAGGGTCACTCCTTTTATTCATATTTCATGAATGACATGTAATGAACAGGAGCAGACAGCCATGGTTATTCTGTTAATACCAAAGTGTTTGAACTTTAACATATAAATAGCCAACCTGGTCTCCGTCATTTGTACGACGCTTTTCGCCATGCAACAAAACGTAATATCCGCAGTTAGGTTAAGGCAACAAAACCACTTAGTAAGGTTCAGGAAAAAATTATGGCTGAGCATAAAATAAGTGCGTAAACTAAGTAAAATACATATGGAGACAACAAAACATAAATACGGAAAATGTCATTAACATAACGTACAAAACAAAACACAGGTTTACTGGTTGAAAGTGCTTTTTTTGTTGAAACAGCCCTAGTCACAAGGTAAAAAAACCCAACTGTACCGTTATGAGTAGAAAGTCATCCTGGCTGTTACTATGGCCAACTTTTCCATCTGAAGTTGTTCTCACAGAGTCTGAGTGTGAGGTTGAACTTTTAGTTTTTCTCTAGTTTGATATATCTTCACTAAAACCTCTTCTCCTCTGCGCCGCTACCCTTTAAGAAGCAGTTCACGTGGGCCACAGCTACCGACTTGCGCTGTTGTTTCTGATGAGTGGGCCGCCTATGCAAGCAGTGGTTACTCAACACTCCCCTAATGACATTATGGGCCTAATGAGTTTTAATTGGGAGGAGATCTTAACTTGCAGGCCTAATTGCATCTGATTAAAGACAATATTAGTTTTACTGATGGCAAATTGGATGGGGAGGGTGGTTCGGAGGGATCGATGGTGTCCTTGTGGAAATATCCTAAATGTCCTCCAAATAGTGATGAAGAGATGGAACAAAAGCACAAGAGGAGGCCGGGCCAGGTGAAGAAACACTCAACACGCGGCGACGGCGTGTTAAGGGGAGAAGATGAGCGGGGCTGAAGGTTAAGAACTCATCCAGAGCAACTCTTTGTCTCACCTCTGCAGCTTTTTGAGGACACACTCCTGTGATTGTGTGAACACCTTCTGATTGAAGACAAAGAAAGAAAATATAGATGACTCCATTACACATATCTCGCCTCTTGATTGCTCCATCTGCTTCCCAACTTTCACTCAGCGCTGGCTGAACTGTTCATACTTCTGTATGTATTTTTGGATATGACTTAGCTCGCGGTTTTCTCAGGAGCGGTGAACTCTGGAGCAGTGAAAAATCTTGCCTTAAACAGAATTTGAAGTGTAATTTGTGTGATCTTCGACAAGTAAAATCAATATTTTGAGGAAACAAACAGCTGGCTCTCAAAGCTGGGAAACCAGTTAGACCAGTGTTCTCATCTCTGCAGCTATCTTGTCTTCATGCAGAATGTTTATTTGAGATGCCTACATTTCTTTATTTCCTGTAAAGATTACTGGCCTGAATCTAAAAATACGGTCGTATCTCCAGTGAATAACATTCCGCATCTCTCTATAAACTCTTCCACTCTTAAATCCTGCAGGACTTATTGGTCTTTGACGACATCGTCTTACCTCCTGAGGCTTCTCCACAGAATCAGGCCTAAACTGTTCAAAATCATAACATTAATGTGTAAAAAACACTGTTCAGGGACGGTTTATTATAGTTTCACTGGGAGAGCAGACGTACTTCTTTATGCACCTTGCAGTGACATCATTAAAAAACGCTGTAATTTGCATTTAAGTAATAGATTAAAACATGCAGTGCAACCACATCAACCTGAGTTATTATCATAATTATGCATATTTACACCCGCACGCCATACAGGAAAACATGCACACATGTTTGCCTGCACACAAACATAATACAAACAAACAAAAAACACATAGAGTGCTTGTTCCCTCTGCATGCCACCATAAATATGTGCCCTGGATCGGCGGTGATTTAAAGCCACACACAGGAGAGTATAGTAAATTATGCGTGTATGAGGCTTCATTTCCTCCTCTTCTTAAGCACTTGCTTAATTGCCATTCTCACCTGAGCAATTGTATAATTTCCTTTATTTTTCTCCTCCTCTGCCCAGAATATGAGTCTATAATGAGCTGTGGGTGTCCCCCAAAGCTAAGCCTGGCGCCTTGAAATAGGTTTCACTAATTTACCAATTAGTCATAAGATACAATTAGTGTGCAAGTTCCCCAAGTCCATGAGTGCCCCCACCGCCAGCCTCCCCACTTTGATTGTTCAATCTCTGCAGTGATCATCACTCCATTACGTGTCTCATGCTCTCGCCCCGCTTTGTTCAGCCTCGCTACGAAAAGCAAGGTCCCACCTGCACTTTGGATATTACTCTAACCCTATGTGCCTCAGAGGGAATCGGTGAGGGAGTGGGAGTGCGTGAATGTGTCTACGTCCGCAGCTCTGGGTTTCTGTTTAAGTGCAGCTGGGACCGGTTTCACTGACCAGGAGGATGAGAGTTGGGGGAGGGAATAAAGGGGAGGGGGGCGTCTGGAGACTAGAAAACTTATGAGAACTGAGACAAGTTACCAAGTAGCAAAGTGAAAGTTTGCCGGAGGTGCAAATCTAATTTATGGTTGGAGAATACTGCGTTGTGTTGTGTTTCTCTCCCTGGTTTGCTCAGCCATTAAAACTCAACCTGAGGACAAATAGGAAATATAAGAAGAAAAAAAAAACCAACACAACAAATATCAACGCTACTGCGCTCGCTGTTGGTTATTATGCTGTGTGAGGGTCTGGGTGAACAGCAATCAATATGTGAGAGGTCATTTGTCAGTGCCTTTTTCTCTGCGAGGATGGTTCGTTGTTTTCTTTATGGCAACACAGTTCTCCTATATGGGATTTATTGTACTGTAATTGCAGTAAATTCCCTTCTGTCTTTGTCATATTAGCATGCAAAGGTGGTTTCAATATAAACTAAGATAAGATATATGTTTATTGAAAAAAACTAAACAATAAAACAAACAATAAAAAACATACACTTCACATTGAACATAAAAGTTGCTCAAAAAAAGCACAACACATAAAGGCACTTTGAATATAATGTAAGTAATATATACTGTATATACACAGAATATATATATATAAAAGGCTCATTCTTCTGTGGTACTTGCTGACAAGGTACTAAGATCACATCTTGGTGAAAAAAACTCTTATTAATAACAAAACTACTCAGAATTAAAAAATGAAAATAAAACTAATCAAATTTGCTGTCAAAACTAATGTAATAAATAAGAAAAACTGTATACTTCATCATACACTCCTTTATTACCGTTTGCATACCGTTTTTTGTTAGGAAGTTAATCAGGTTATAATTACCTCTCTATTATCTATTTTATATTGTTGTGAAAACATCTCAATCAAACAACTGGATTTATTCAAGTTTCTCGTCCAAAAAAAAAAATGTTTTACAAGGATACATTTGAACACATCATGATAACGTTAGAATTTACCTTCGCCCAATACTACACTTTTTACTGAATAGAGCCTAAATGCATCATAATGTAAATCCAGTGGCACCTTTTGGCAGGATGAGTGACATCCCTAGACACGAAAACGTGAAATTGTGATTGGCCCTCTCTAGAGTCAGTGTTTGGTTTGTCTGTTCTGGACAAAAAAACACAACGATTCTTATTTTCAGGTGATTAAACAGTAAAGAAAACTTAATTATATTATATAATATTATATTCCATTTCTGCCAATAGATCCCCCTAAATGCTTACTGATAATACTGATACCGGATCGGATATCGGGCCGATACTGACTCAAATAGCTAGATCGGATATCGGTGACTGATCCATTCAATTAAATTCTATGTTTATATACTATATACATTATATACTGTCATTTTAATTCCTGTTTAAGTTTTGACCAATTTGTTGCTGCATTGAAAAGGTTTACACTTGAATTATAATTCACATTAATGTGTTAATTTTGAAGATTTATACCAAGTTGTTGGTGTACAATTTATTACTGTAATAATAAATAACAATTAAATACATTTATATCTATGTATTTATTTGTTAGATTTTGTTTTGCAAAGTTAGAAAAGTGATGTTTAAGTCAAGCCTGATGTTGCCTTACACCTAAAAGATATATCAGTATCGGGACTTAAAAAGTCGGATGGATGCATTCCTATAAATGCTACACAGTGTTCCTTTAATACCCAAGTTTTTAAGGCTAAAAATAATCATCACTATGTTGACCTTTGCCTGATTGAAAAAAGTTTGCACCTATGCGGAAAAATACAGACAAATTTATAAGATTTATGAGAACGATCTTTATGCATCTCTATCTATCAAACAAGTATTTATTCAGGTTTATGAAAGTACAAAACATATCAAAAACAAAATTGTGTCCAAGAGGGCAAATGTCCTTTTATTAAAAATTTCACAGGTTTCAGAGGGAGCGATGTATGTCTAGAAACAAGTATAATATCTCCCTGTAATTTGAAAATGTATAAATAAAATACTGTAACCAGGTTTTAGCTTCAGCACCTTCTCAGTCAGCAGGGACTGAGGCAGGACTTTTTTGTGTCAATTGCAGTGAGCATGAGGGGACACTTAGAGTGTGATCACACCAAACATGTTTGGAGCAGTTTATTGGAACTGTGGAACAGTTTATGTTTCATTTAGCGGAGCGAGAACAATGCCATTCAGTCTCCAAATAACAGCAAATAACTGCGCTGACACTGAGGGAGGGCTAACTATGAGATAGACGGAGACACTCTCTTTATGATCTCTGCTCGCACAATTGTAGGCTTTCACAGTTTACTACAGACAAGTGGCTAGTCACTTCCAACAGACATGTGTAAGCTACAGATTACAGCCTCCTAGTGTTATTGGTGGTTATTCACTTGGTACCACACAGTAAAGCTCTCTTTTATACCCTTTTACAATTGCTGGTTTATCCTTAAGATTTCAGTCCTGATTGATTTTTGCGACACCCACGGTGATATCGGCAAATGTGGCCTAACACTCTTTGAGCAGCTGATTTGTCATAAATGCAAACAGAAGAGCAGCTGTTGTGTCTGTTTGCAGCAAAGCCAAACAAACCCACATTATTTTGATAAATAAAGTCGGTCGTAAATAATTGCAACCATGAATCCCTCGTCTGTGTGAAACTTATTTGAAAGGCGGACTCAGCAACTAACAATGAAAACAATAACCTTTTCCCACCAAAACTAGCGTCTATATGCATGTTTTTAAACACAGGAAAAGACACTAAAAATGAGGGATAGACTCCTTTCTGTTTAGTTGTTTTTTTCCTTGGTGTGTCACGTTAGACGTCACGGATGCACCGGCTGACACCGCAAGCAGGGTTAGTAAACAGGGAAAATGTTACAGTGGTTACTTCTTTTTTTACTTATTCAGTCTCTCTTTCAAACGCTCAAACCAGAGTTGATGGAAACACTAACCAAGACGGTTTTGTCTTATTTTGTTTCTGTTAAGTTTGATTAAAGTGTGTTTTACGATGATCAGCGATGTAAAATGACTGTTGTCTGACTGGTAAGGGTGGGGGTAAAAAATCAATACAGCATAGTATCGCGATATTTTGTGTGGCAATATTGTATCGATACACATCATGAATATTTTATTATATAAACTATTAACCTCTTAACAATCTATCTAATCTATCTATTCTGTCTTTCAGAGGTTGTAGTGGACTCAGTCTTAAAGCTAGAAAAGAAACTGGTATATGAAATTAAAAAACCTAAGGAATCAATTGGTACCAACCATGTCATGTTAGCTTGTCCAGAAGAATGTTAAATAAGGCTCCAAAGTTGCACTAAATTTTGGCAAGAAAAGCTGGCCATTTTCAACGGGGTCCCTTGACCTCTGACCTCAAGATGTGTGAATGAAAACTCTGAGATGAACAGAGCGAAAACTACATTTTATTAGATAAAAACAGATGTTGACATACTGCATAATTTGCAGTTGAAAAGAGGCGATAAATCGCAATATACGTTATCGCAGTACTCAGCATATCGCAAAATGTTTAAATTTGGAATAAGATCGTATCGTGGGAACTCTGGTGATTCCCACCCCTAGTGACTGGAGTCTGGTGGCTTTGAGGAGAGCATAGTAATCGTATATTTTCATAAATTATAATAATTGTCCAAATCTTTGTTGATTTTATTCATTATATATTCACCTGAACACGCGTCACATAGCATCACACAGGAAAAAAATAAATTATAATAATTAGCGTGGCCACCCGGTTGTCATGTTTCCATCACTGCCAATCAGAGCTGGAGACGATAAATACTCTACTCTACTACTGGGGAGTCATTTATCCCAGGAATCAATGCAGGTTGTAACCTTTCCTACTAAAGACAAAAGCCAGATGTTAAACTTAAGAGAAACGTACATACATACATGAAATTTGACCTCTGCATTTAACCCATCTTAAGTTAGTGTTTTTTTTGTCCAGTGGGAAAAGGACTCAGGAGAGATATTTTCTGAATGTAAACTCTGAACAAATTGCTGAACAAATGTGGACCATAAATATTCTCACAAACAGGGTTAATTTGATGTTGTTGTTTTTTTATCATAACTCTGGAGAAGGCGCGCTCCAGAGACAGATCTACAAGGTAGTTTGACCAAAGGCTAACATTATATATGACCCCTGAGTGTATTGATTGATGGGTGTGTTTGAGAACGAATGTGTTATTTCATTTGAACATAGGCTTGCTCAGAGTTGTCCCTGTGCTATGCACTTAAACTGTTGTGCCTTCCATGTGTTTTTTAATTGTCCTTTTGCATCTTATTTTTTGATAACGAGTTGCCGTCTTACTATCTGATATAATTGCTAAGACAAGCCCATGATTCCCCACGGATCGGATAGCTGGCGCTGGACTTACAGACTCACTACCTGTCAATTCCACTCTGGATCAACACGTTTAATGTAATTTTATATGTGAAGCTTTCAGGCACCAGGAGTCATGGAGCCTTCTTTGTGAACTTGAATTTAAATATGCACCTCTTCCTCGCTGTTTAGATGGAGGAAAAAAGGCGAGTGTTGCCATTGGCTGGGATACGGTTACATAATGTATTCATATATATTTGATTGTATAGCATCAAAAAAAAGAGTTGATCAGAAGGATCTGTATTGATCTGAGCACATGAAGTATATTCTGCTCTGTGCATCTGGCCTGCGGGTTTGAAACTGTACTTATATCGGTGAAAACAGTACACCCACGGGTAATAGTGTATAATTAAAGCAGATAATTTAGTCAATTAAGCTGCAAAGCAGTTTGAATGAAAGGAAAATGTTCTATCCCATCGGTGCATATCAAATATGCATATGCATTTATTTACTTGTCATTCGCTTCACAGTGTCTTTGATAATTCTTTATCTCAGCTTCTCTCTCTCTCTCCCTCACTGTACCTTCCTCTCTCACTCACTTCCTCTCAGAGGTTCATTCCCCTCATGCTAATGGACACCCCCCCGTCCTCATGTCTATCTAATCAAAAATCAATTAAAAACACCTCGCCGCCGAGTCTCCAGAGCCGAGCCTAGGTTGAGGGTGGAACAGAAACGCTTCCCGCACTCTCTCCCTCTCACGATCTCTCCCTCCCTCTTCCTCCTATGGTCTCCCTCTCTCCTCTCTCTCTCTCTCTCCTCCCCTAAGCTCCGCCCTCCTGTCTACTGGAAGTTGGCAACATGATTTACGAGAACGGAGAACTTAATTTATATATTTTTTTCCTCTTGCATCCTCTCATTTATTTATTAGATTTTTCTCCCAGCCGCCTCTTCCTGTCTCTGGCGTGGAGGGGAGGCGGAGGATGGAGGGAGAGAGAGGATAGGATTAGATGGAGAGTGGTCTCGGGGCAGACCAGTAGACTGGCAGGCCTGCAGACATGGAACAGATCTGTCCCACACTTAATGGCATTAGTGCCGTCCCTGAAAGGGGGAGGGGAGGCCAGCAGGGAGACAGGCTAACATATTAAAACTGCTTCTATACCAGACGCTTGTCTACTCCTCTCAAACTTCAACTCCAACTCTCTTCCTTTCTGGGTGTAGTTGTTCCACCGAGTGTCAACTGTATCGTAGCTGAGACTTTTCTCTCTTCAAACACATTTAGACAGTGGACCCCATCAGAATGAATGTTTCTAATCATGCTCACACTGCACCCACGCAGCACAAAGAACATACTAAGCCTGTCAAAGTTAACGCAATAATAACGCAAATTTGTTTTAACGCCACTAATTTCTTTAACGCATTACCGTAATTGCAGCTGGCTCAGTTTTAAAGCTAGAGTGAAATTACTGGTATCATATGGAGCTGGAAAAACCTAAGGAATCCATTGGTACCAACCATGTCATACTATATGTATATATACATACATGTTAGCAAGGAAAAACTGGCCATTTTCAAAGGGGTCCCTTGACCTCTGACCTCAAGATATGTGAATGAAAATAGGTTCTATGGGTACCCACGAGTCTCCCCTTTACAGACATGCCCACTTTATGATAATCACATGGACAATATTTGTTATTGTTTTGTATTGTTAATTGATTTCCAATAATAAAAATATACATTTGCATAAAGCAGCATATTTCACCACCCCCATGTTGATAAGAGTATTAAATACTTGCCAAATCTCCCTTTAAGGTACATTTTGAACAGATAAAAAATGTGCGATTAATCACGATTCACTATAGACAATCATGCAATTAATCCTGCTTAAATATTTGAATCAGTTGACAGCCCTAAAATAAACCCTTTTATCCTGCACACATGTGGATTCAGGCAGAAAGCTATCCCATCGTGTCAGGTGCAAATGGACTTCAGCTCAAAAGCTAACATGGCCCTCGGTGCTAAGTGACATCTCTGTCGACTCTGTCTGTGTGGATAAAACTACAGTCACTTCTTCCTCTGCATTCGCTCCTTAACTCATTTACACTTCGCCTTCTTCCCACCAGGATTTTTACACATCTTACCGATCTGTGTGACTTTGGTGTGATCAGTGCCGGATTGCTGACTGTCAGCACACCTTCCAAAACTAGATCCGAGCCCCGCGGCGCCCTCAGAGGCTCAAATTACCCTCTCTAACCTGCTTGGACAGCACACTCATACTACACACTACTACTGTTCCAAGGAGAGGAGCATTGGGAAATTGCATACAGGAGTTGGACAAGAAATGGAAGGGGGGGAAGAAGGTGGCAAATTGGAGTCAGCAAGAAAAAGACCAGGGACAGAAAAAGAGACAAAGAGGAGAGAGCGCTCTCCTTAAACATGCACATATCAAGTGTAGGAGGCCATGGAGTGGCCCGCGGAGAGGAAGTGGCCGGGGAATGTGAGAGGACACTGACAGACAGGTGGAGCCAACATGCTGTGTCTTTTGATTAATGGAGCAGAGAGTTAGTAAATATACATGGACCCCGCCCTCCGGCGCTTTCAGCTGTCTCAGCAGCACACCCCCGGCGTCGATGGATAGGGGAGTTTTTTCCCTCGCCTTCAAGAAAAGGTTAAGTCACGACAATATTGTTGTGGATCGTGAAAATATTAGCAATACTTCCCCCTCTGTCACGGGAGTTTGATTTATCCATCTTACTCTGTGCAGGAGGAGGAGGAGGAGGGTTAGAAGGAGATGGGCAGACACTAACAGCCTGGGGAGTGTTTTCTCTTTATCTCTGTGTCACAAAGGCCACCCCGGGTACTGCAGGTGTGTCTGGGAACAGCTTTAGAGAGAGCTATTGATCCTACTGAGTACTCCTACTGTATATAGCCGAGCTCTGCCCACAACCTCGCACCCTGAGGGAAACTATACAGGAACAGGCCATGCTAAAGGTCACCCTCTGATGGAGATGGGAGCCGCAGCTGGCTCTGCATACCTATTTAGCGTCTTAACTGGCTCGAAACCTTATTACCGAGTCAATCCACATTTTCACACACTCTCAATTCAAAGTAGCGGTTGTGTGTAGTGATTGTTAACACTGCCGTGGAAAATGAAGGAGAGGGAACAACAACAAAAAAAAAGCACGACAAACGTCTAGTCAGATATTAGTAATAGTTGTTTACAGAATACTGAAGAGTACAATTAGGGGCATGTTGATTACCTGCAGAGCCCAGTAATTATCAGAACCAATTATTGCTTGTTTCAGCTTCTAATTTAATTTGATGCAAGGCTTTTTTGTCACTTTGAGAAAATATGATAAAAAGTTATTTTATAAAACGGTCGCTATGTCCTGACAGAAGTGCATGAGACAATGGATCTATAAAGAAAACCGGATACAGCTTTGGAGGCGGGCTCCTGTTCATTCCTATGAGAGTTGCTCAGTGATGCATGAAGCCAAAATGGTTCGACTCTCGAGTGATAAAGTACTCGTATCTTCCGGCGATCTTCCACATCCATTGAGCCCATAGAGCAGGCGCAGTGGCGTTTCCTTTAGCCCCGCCTCCCAGCCCTTTGTCTGGGGCTCATTCACATGAACGGAGGAAGAGAAATAACTCTTTACAAACTGCAGGAGCAAATGATTTGAATAAGTTATTCAAGTGTTAAATGAAGTTGATTTACCTTGTGAAAAATATCCGCTGATTAGACATCTCTTTCCCAATGTAAGTCTATGGAAAAAGTATTTTTGGGCCCAATGGCATCACGTGACGGACACAGAAGTTGTAGTACTGCCGTTCGGCCACTACAACAATTTGCTTCAAGGCTTAGCGCTCTTCCTGGGGGCTTGATTCCGCTCTGTGCTGTCAGCCTGCAGTTACTGCTATTGGTTACTTACTGTTATTGTATTATTATTTGGCTCATGATGAGTTGTTGGGCCACATTTCGCCGCCCTTGCCAAAGTGCCGCCTTAAGCAATTGCCTAGATCGCCTATATGGACGCGCTGGCCCTGCATTTGAGGTGAGAAATAGGCGTTACAGTAACAGAGTATTGATTCATATTTGATCAGCGCTGCCTAGTTTGACCGTTTGGTTGGAGTTAGTGAGTGATTGACAGCTGCTTTAAAGACGGCTCGGCTTGGTACTAGGAGGACACAGAGGAACATGATATTTTCACAGATTATCTGTCTCGTGCACTACTGTCAAGATAAAGTGAGGTTTTATAAAATTAACCAAGTTACCGACTGCAGCTTTAAACTTCTCGAAGCTTTCCATTTCACTTTCTGCAACAAAGAATAGTTTCATCATAAATTGGAAATTTTCTGTCTCAACATTACAAGAAAAATGTCTGTGTTAATATTAAAGCACATTGTTCTGCCTTGGTTCAAAACAGGGTCACGACATAGCTATAGCATCATTCATTATTTGTATTGGAGATTCAATTTTCCTTGAAAAAACCCCAACGTTTTGTATTCGGTTCACTGAGGTTAAATAATATAAAACTGTTATATAAAACTGCCCAATTGATGAATAAATAGCGTACATTTTATTCTATTCAGCTGACAGTTCAGGATTCGTTCCTCATCACTAAAACCAATATCCACTAAAGACTTTATCGTGGAAATTGCAAGTAATTTTATTTTTCTCAGCCATTTCTTTAAACACTGGATACTGAATTGGTTTGTTGGACGCCATGTTTCGCTCAGCTGTATGTGTTTAGCCTGCAGTTAATTCTGGACGCGAGTGAATGTCCATTAAATGTAATCTTGTTTTTCAGTCCAGCGCTCAAACCACAACTTCAGAGAATTGGCCACCGATGAAGACATCATCCATCATCCCACTGACGCTCTGCCAGAACACTTAGAGATAAATATGGAGGCTTTTCAAGCTGTACCTGCGCGCCTTTGAAAAACCACACAATCATAAACACACACACAGTAAGAATACACAGACTCATAATTCCTATCTATTTCTTTCGGCAAATCAAATGTATAAAAAATCTATCTTTCTGCTGCCTATTCATCATGGAGCGTTCACTCTGTCAGCAGCAGCTTCACCGCCTTTTATCCAGCATCATTATTTCACATCTTGATGGCTGCTGCTGTGGCTCCTCTACCTCGTCTCACCTCCTCAAAATGTACGAAGAAACCCAAAATGGTCCACTCCGAAATTTGAGTTCTTGGTTTAATGAAATAGTGCTTTTAGAGTTGATCTGAGGAGCCCACTAGAACACTTATCTCAGCATCAACAGTGCTGCAGAAAAAAAAAAAGAGCTGCCTTAATCGGATTGCTGGAGCTCTAAAAGGTTTTTCTGCACATGGGTTCCTCTGCAGGCCGCTTGGCTCCAGGGCCCGGCTGGGCACCGGGGCCTGACTGTGCCAGCCCGACTGCGTGGCTGGACTGGCTGATAAAGTCCAGAGACTCATTGGTGTCTTTGTTAGCCGCTACGAGCCTATACGAGTAAGATGATACTAATTAGAGGCTTTGAATATGTGATTCAATCAGCGAACACTGCACACAGACGGATGCACGTACACAACACCCACACCTTTTTCCCCGCACTAAAAAGATCCAGTATGTAGATCTCATCGCACACATGCAGACACACACTTTTAGATTTGCTTTTGTTCTCTTTTCTCTCACTGTACACCTACACATCACTCCATGGACTCACACTGAGGAATTCATTTATCAGTGGTTCACTGTGCCCCGAAGCAAGTGAGAGCTGCAGCAGACATTGATCAAACTGACTTCTAACATGAAGAAGTTCAAAATCGCACTTTTCAAATCCCTTTACTGCCAGCAACCCTCCACTACCGAAATAAGAGAAATCACACACACACACACACACACACACACACACACATTGTTACACCCCGCTGTATGAGTTCTAGCAAACATAGTCGACGCACAGATCCCCTCTTACAAAATGCAACATAATCCTGACATTTTTAGCTCACACTCGTACAAAAATGGCGTCATTGCCTCCTTACACATCCCTCAACTGAAAGACTGAGGAACTATTTCGGTGATAACAAAGGTATTTCAGAAGAGACAGTGAAAACAATGACTCTGTGTTCTAAGGAAACTGGTGGTGAAATTTGGTCATGAATTGTTCAGTGAAATCAGCAGATTGTGCTGTTAAAGGACAAATCAGCCCCTCAAATTACTAATTTTTGCACTCTTAGATTTCCTTTCATTCCCTCAAGTTAGTAATTTAAGATAAGATAATCCTTTATTAGTCCCACAGCGGGGAAATTTGCAGGATTACAGGTACAGTGCACAATTAATCAAATATTAATCGCGATCACGATTTTGGCTTCCCACAATTAAATGAACATGATGGACTGCGATATTAATGTTTAAAATGCATGCTCTTCTCATAGAAAACTCAGCTACATATCAAATCAAGCGCTTCCTGAACTAACAGCCAGCCACCAGGGGGCGATCCAGATGTTTTGGGGAGCTGTCGTGCCGCGCACCATGCAGCGGCAGCGTGTGAAAAACTTTCCTGAATGTTTGCAGCTGCAGTATAGAGTAGTAGAGTGATATGTTTAGGTAAAAAGTGTTGGTAAAACTGTATATATTTTGCTTCTAGGAGATGCACTGTGAAGGACATGTCTTATGTTGATGAATTTTTGATGGATAAAGATTTGTACATTAGCAGAAATGTAGCAAAACTTGGAAGTGAAAGCAGAGCTGTTTATTTAAATGTGAAAGTGCAATAAAATTATTTAGCCCCTAAAATCAAAGAATAATCTTGATAAATAATCGTGATCTCAATATTGATTAAAATTATTGTGATTTGCATTTTGGCCATAATCGTGCAGCCTTAGTGCAAACAACAAGAGGTATCAGTAAAGATCTAATAAATAAGCAAGTAAAAAAAAAGTGTACTGTAAAAAACAAGATTTTAAAAAATGGACCGAATGAGTGGTTTCCTAGTATTGCACATGTGAATATGAAATATCAAATGTTGATATTTCTACCCTTGAATTAATAATTCACACACTCGCGTTATCACCTTCATTTCATTCGTCCTTGTCACCGCGACATTCTTGCTATCGACACTTGGATTTAATACCAGGTTTTGTGGCTGTTAAATACAACGCTGTATTATCTTCGGCACTACTTCAACTTTTTTTACAGGATAACAGATGAACTCTGCTGAAAAGAGAAGCGATGCAAATGTGAAGGCTAAGTGGTTTTAATTTCACCCCTGTCAGTTTGCCACCGACACTCAAAATCTCTCCCCACTGTTCAGATAAGCTCGCTAAACTACTCAAGGAATTGCAGAAACCTGTGTTCCTCCTCCGAACGATACAAAATCCTGCTTGGCTTCTACGAAAGTCAAGGAAATGCAGTCTTTTTTTGCACAGCAGCTCCAGAGTTATTAGCCTTTGTTCCAACTGTTTTGCATATTCAGCCTCCCTTCCAGCCCACATAGATGTTAATGCACTCCCACACAAACAGATCGGTGTGAACAGGGCAAACATATTTTCCATCTCTCTCTCTATCTCTCTCTATCTCTCTCTCTATCACACACACACACTGTCTTTCACTGCTGTCTTTTTTCTAAAAACCCACTCACATCACACGCAACTGGGCACACACGTGTCCGTGCACAAACACACACACAGAGGTGCACAAAGTAAGTTTTTTTCGTGAGTCTCTGGCAACCACCTCTCGGTGTGCTGGATCAGCTGAAATAGGATCCATCCCTCAGATCCCGCTGTACCTCTCACACATACTGATGTAGCCTGATCTCCTGTCAGTGAGACGGCCTGCAGGGAGCGAGTCTGGGGCTTACAGCACGGCCTCCAGAGACCATCTCAGCCAGATGCTCAAAGAGCTGGAAAAGCCAGGAAACAATAGCCACTACAGAGCAGACAGCCAGGGGTATTATGGGGCCAGGGTTGCTGCACTGTGCTGCTTTAAGGCGGCTTTATGTGACATCCCCACACAGTTCACATCTGGCAAGTCACCAGTGTTTTGACGTGAGACGAGTGCAGCGCAGTGATACACCTCAGGACACCACGTGAAGTGCGTGATAACACGCTCATGCACACTTGTACAAAGGTGCACACACGCACTTAGTTCCCTGTGACAACGGCGTCACAACAGTGGGCATGAAAACAGACTGTGTCAAAGCGAATCTACAGTACAAAGGCTGCGTGTCACGTTCAAATGAAACCATAGCCACGGCTCAGACTCTGCAGTGGTTGGCGTACAAGGTGTTCAAAGAAAAAGATTGTGTTTTGACAACTCGGGTCTGATTTTGGTTTCTATTTGCTAACAAAAATACTGTTTATTGAACTATAGCAACTCGTTTGTAACTCTCAGTAGTTAAGTTGTTTTTTCCACGTTTGTAGCCTCAATTTGTTTGTGGATGTTTAATGTGCCCAATAACATGCCTGTAAATGCTTGTGAATAACAAGTAAGGGATAATGTACAGCTAGCGGGTCATTGTTGTGAAATAAACCATGACAGGGCGATACGAAAATCGCCCTGTCATGAAAACCCTTCACGGAGGGGTCTCTCATCGCCCTGAAGGGGTTTATTTCACAACAATGACCGGCTAGCTGTACATTATTCCGCTTATTACACAGCTATTTACTTAAGAAATCAATAATTTCACACAAAAATGGTCCGCCAGAGTTTGACATCAGAATTGCGCCCATAGCAACGGTCTGTTATACATAGCAACGGTCTGCTATAAAGACATAACAGACCGCAGTACGCCGTGATTGACCAATCAGAATCAAGTATTCAACAAAGCCGTGTCGTAATTAAGGCTAATGTGGAGAATGTTGCTAGGATCAATATAAATAATAGCAAATATAGCAAATATAAATGAATGTTTATAAACAAAAGTAACACGATTGACTATTAGGAGTTATTACTGGGTTAAAGGTGCTAAATGCTGGATCGGGAGCATTTCTAGTGCCTCTCTAGAGCCGGTGGCTCGCAGCTAACGATGCAAACAAAACTATTTCCCTCCTTTTCCTCCTTTCTTTATTACTCTCTTTACATGACAATGTGTAAATATGGAATTATTGAGAAATTGATTGCCGCTCTCTTCTGTCCAGCGTGGCCTTCCTCCCAATCTCTCATGCTTGCAGATGACGCTAAAAATCCATCTGGGGCTCTCGGCTGCAGACGATTGTCTGAAAGACCCGTTCTATCCAAATTGAATTAGAATCAATGTGCAACATACACAAGCAGGAGCATCATTAGATCAAGAGACGTAAAGTAAAGAGAGGGACAGTGAAGGAGGAAGAGAAAAGCAGCTGATCGCTCTCCTCCTATTCAGGCCACGTTATCTTCAAATGAGATCAGCGTGAATGAAATTTGGTTTTTCGAGTGTTCATCTCCGCGTCCGCCTGTCAAGTTGCTTTCTCGCACTTTTTACACACAAGCAGCACTACAGTAGAAAGAGCCCATAACTTGTCTAAGCGAGCCCGGCCTTGAGCCTTCAAGTCTTGATGTAAGCACCACTCTCTATCTGCAGACAAGGAGAACAAAGGGATGCAGAGTTAAAATGGGAGGAGGAGCAGAAGGAGGTGGAGGAGAAGGAGAGTGCAGAGAGAAAAGAGAGAAGAGAGAGGAAGCGACGGTGAGTCATGTGCAAAGACACAGCTGGTGTGACTGGGCTGCCGGAGCGAGAGCAAGATGGGTGACAGAGACTGAGAGGAAGATGAAAGGCTGTGGGAGGGTACAGTGGAGGAAGAAGAGGCGTATTATAGTGAAGCTGAAAGCAGGTCAGCGACGAATGGAAATACGAGGTGATTGATATGCCTGTCACAGTGGCAAAAGCTCCAGATATGAGTTAGGGAAAAATGGTGGAGAACCTAGAGAGGAGTCAGCAGGAGATTAGTGAGCGTTAGATAGCAGAGATTTAGTCGGCAGGAGATGAAGAGATACTTTTGGAGAGAGCAAAGCAAAGGAGGATAGGGTAGGCGGAGGATTTAAGTAATTTTGAAAGTGATACAGTTTGTAGGCAGGAGAGAGTTTGTGTGAGGGGGTTGAGGCAGGGAGATAAGAGATATGGTGTGAAAAAGAGAGATCCAGAGAAAGTAAGATATGAGAGGGGGGTGAGATAGAGATAGATAGGCCGGCCTGGAGTGAGACAGAGTTATCGGCCGTGATCGATCTGGCCGGCTGATGCCAAATGGGGGGTGTAATGATGGGTAATGATATGAGCCTGGAGAGGGAGCACAGAGCGTGTGTGTATGTGTGTGTGTGTGCGTCCTGGATCCATGACCACACAGTGGCTCATTAATAGAGCCAATTCATCGCACCTCGCAGAGAGAGGCTTTAATACGCGCCCCCATAACAATCTATATATACTGTACATGTCACACGTCTCACTCTTTCTCCTGATCCCTCACCACTCTCGGTGCATTCGTTTTCTTTTCCCTTTCTGCCATTACTTCTTCATTTCTTTCCCACCCACCATGAATCTCCTTGAATCTGTTCATCTGTTGTTTCTTTTTCTTTTCTTTTTTTTTTAAATGAACCCGTCAAACACGCATTGCCGCCGCCGCCGCTGGGTATACTGCAACGTTTCAATTGATAAAACACATAGTATGCCAAGCCACACAAATATGCACACACACACACACTCACACCCACATTGACATGTTTATCTGCACACCCTTGGCAGACCTACTGACTCTTAAACAGTTTCCACAGCAACATGAAGTGGCTAAGAATAATGTATTCTGTTATGGCTGGGGATGATTAGCATTACCCTGCTCTGTTTCAACATCACTAGACTCCTTAGACTCCTTGTCTCAGGCACATCACAAATGATTGTTACCTGCTACTCGGTTAGCTGTGTGATTAAAATGAGAACTTGGAACAGTGATGTTAGGGAGACGGGATGCAGAACTATACAGACCGGCCGAATAGTCATAAAAATGCATGTCCACTGGCACCGTTCGATGAATGGACTCGTCTGTGGCCATTACTATGGAAACCAAATCCAATCCAATTCAGAAATTTAGGCCAAGATCACATCTTTCAGAACTGATTATTTTCCAGCAACAACATTTGACCATACTGATAGTAACTCACGAGCAGGCTGAACCAGCGACGAGCAGAATAATAAATAGTTTCCCAATCCCTGGCAAACCAGCAGCTTTAAACCGACAGATATCTGCATATATTCTTGTTTCTGATTCAACACAGTTTTACTGAAACTTGAGAGAACTGATTGACTTCATTTTTCTTAAAGGGTTTTTATATCATTCTGTAGCTTCATACTGGTGATCCCTATGTATTCAAATCTGAACATTTAAATAGTGGTCAAAGTATTTATGTTTTAGCTTATTTTCCCAATCCCAAACTTTTCCCCACACGACCTGACGTAGGTTTCTGCATGATGACGCTGCTACATGTACAGTATATATACATCCTTATAGTCAGTGTATTAACATTAAATACAGTAACTTAGTTGACGGTTGGCATGCTCACAGTTTGGAGAAGCAGACAGGAGTACCGACACAGAAGCTAAGCAATGTCCTGCTGTGTGGACGCCACGTCAGTTTGGATCCGAAAGTCTTTCTTTTTTTTTAGATGGCTAAAAGACGTTTCTCTGCTGCTCCCGTCAACAGCCGCTTTACCTCGCCATCAGACAGCCCTTTCTGACGGGGAAGTGAAGCCGTTTTATCGCTCTCTTCAAAGCCACCAGACTACATTGACAAAAACAGTAATTTTACCTCACAGAACGTGAGTATACATATAACCCCACTTCAATAAAATCCGAACTAATCCTCTCATTTATTTCCAAACTTAGCACAGCTAACTTTGTCACAGATACTGCTAACGTTCACATTATTCATAACCTTATTGATTAGCTTTGATTAGCTTACTTTGGTAACCTACATCACTGCCTTTTGCAACGGCTGAGTGAAAAAAAGGAAAAGAACACAGATGGATGGACCTGCCCTTTAATTGTAAAACGGATCCATTAAAGTTGAATTTTTGTACAATATGTATTATTAGATTTTAACATGCATTGCTTTAATGGTATAACTAGTTTCCATAACGACACATAAATAGTACCAGCTTTCCCGATTGAATTATGAAAACATGTTTCAGATGAGGAGCTCGAACAAAAACCAATTAAACTGAAACAATGCGACTTTAGCCGAGCGGAGGGCAGAAGGTGCCCGCAACGCGACGCCCTGCTAAACTCTGACCACACATAAGCAAAGATCAGTGCAGAGTAGGGCTGCAAATTACGATTATTTTCATTGTTGATTATTCTGTTGATTATTAATCGATTAGTTGTTTGGTCTATAAAATGTAAAAAATGGTGAAAAATGACATTCAGTGTTTCCCAAAGCCCAAGATGACGTCCACAAATGTCTTGTTTTGTCCACAACTCAAAGATATTCAGTTTACTGTCATAGAGGAGTAAAGAAACCAGAAAATATTCACATTTAAGAAGCTGAAATCAGAGAATTTTGACTTTTTGAGGAAATCTGATGTTCTTCTTAACAATCTACAGTCAAATCATGAATTTCAGAAGATATTTAAAGCTGCATGAGGAATTTTAAACGTTGGTTGAGTCTCTTGCTGGTGTGCCAAATCCTGTAGATCCATCTCGTCGTCGTGGTGCCGCAGCAGACAAATGGAGACTAAACAGAAGAGGACATTAAACTGTCATAATGAACTGAATAATACGACTGTAATAGCTCGTGGAGGTGAGATACTTTTCATCAGCAGCTAAATCAGTCAGTCAAACACAGCTCTCTCTCCACCTCGCTGTTTGTTTGACAAAGCCTTTTTTTATTACAATTACAGCCACAGCAACGCTGTTTGTGTAGCAGAGGTGAAATCTTGTTTGCCCACAAAATGGTGGGCAGAATGGATCACTTCTATTCAGTAATCCTTGCTCATACTGCTATTTAAAGGGCTACTGTGTTGTGGTAATGAGACACAGCTGACATAGAAATGTGTTGAAGCAGATCTATTCTTCTTGACATTATAGTGAAAGATTGAAAAATAACTGAAATACCAGTGTAACTTTACCTCTCTTCCTTTTGCCATTTATGCAAAATTGACCAATGAGGCCATAAGCTTCCAGCTCAAAAGACACCCACATGGTGCCGTCACAAGCCTGTGAATACAGGTACCTATTTAAAATCCTCATTCAGAAGACATAGAAGCTGAAATGTAGCTAAAACTCAAAGGCTGCAGTTCCATTGAAACAGAAAATTCACCATTGAATGTGGGATTTGCTTTACAGCGAACCATGTTTTATTTGTCAAAATACCAAAATCCAAGGATTCCAACATAACGTCAAGAGATGGAGTGTAAGATGGTGACGGTGTTGCATCATTTGCTGTTATATAGTCGGTCAGGGACCGCTACAGTTAGTTAAAGTTCTCATTAAATGGATAGCAGATTGCTGTTTGATTTCCACATATTAACATTTTTCTTGTAAGCTATGGAGGGACTCATTGTGGATTTTGATTGCCGTTTACAGTCGCCAATACAGCTTAAAGCTGCAGTGGGTTGAAATGGAGCAAATATGATTAAAAAAAGTTATTTTTATAAAACGATCACTATATCCTGAAAGAAGTGCATGAGACATCTGAAAGAAATCATGTGTCCTCCGGTGTCCTCCGTTGCTCCTAATGGCATCTGCAAGATTTCACAGACCGGAGGAAAACAACCAGTCAGAGCTGATCTGGAGCCTGCCATCCAGCTGCTGTGTATGAGAGCGAACTCCGACCAAACGGTCAAACTAGGCAGCGCTGATGAACTATGAATCAATATTCTGTTACTGTAATGCCTATTTCACTTCCGTAGTTTTATTTTAACCCAAACGTTCGCATATTTGTTACGTAACTTCCGTATTTCAGTAGTGCCACTTCGATAGATATTTGAACCCAAACCACAATCTTTTCCCAAACCTAACCAAGAAGTTTTGTTGCCTAAACACTGCTGGGGCTTGAGCTTGCGCACTGATCACTCGTGTTGCTGGACATTCGTAGGAAAACGCACAAAAATATATTTTCGTAAGATATCATACCAACCGTTGTATAAGGATACATTGATCTGGAGCCTAACTGTGGCGATATTAAAATATAAAAATCTCTAATATTTAAGATTGTGCTGCATAAAACGGCTGAGCTCTGGGCAGTCCACTCAGACAGATCTTAATATATTGGTAACCAATAGTGAATTACTATTGCTGACGTTTTGGTTAAATCTACAGTGAAAGATCGATCCTAGATAAAACTAAGCTATTTATAAAGAATGTTGTCCAAAATGGTGAACTAAATTTAGTATTTTATTATTTTGAAGCACTTTTTACACTCCCCCAAAAGAGGGGTACTGTAAATTTACCCAAAAGGAACAAGCAAGATATGAAAGCTTTTCAAACCGTGGCCGACTGTAGAGATACCTTTTCTTGTTGAAATCTGAGACTTTTTTCATCTTAGCCTTTTTTTTTTTTAATGTGAGGAAGTATTCCTTGAGAAAGAGTCGCACCTTATCTATTTTAGTAAAACCACAAATCATGTTTTTTCCATTCACAGAAATAATGCCAATTTCCCCCAAATGTTTATAGTAAATTGTGACATTTTAGGTCCCTTAATATTATACGACTTGTAAGCCTTTAAAATAAGAAGAAAAAAAAAATGTTGGTGCTTTTTGTTTTTAAATAAAGCTCATTAGCCTTCCGTTTTGTTTTTTTTAAATGCATAAACAAAGGTAATTTAAATAATTCATTTAATTAATTTTTAAATAGTTAGAACTCTTTCATCGTTAAATGTCAATAGTATAAATTGACCTGCCAACAACTTATTGCTGGTGTCATGAAAATCAGACCTTATTTATCAAACCACTTGGCATAAAACTGTTAATTCTGTCCGTCACAAACATAATTCACACCAAGCAAGCAACCGTCACTTTGAATAACTAAACTGGCCGTTTCATTCACTTTATGTAACTTGATTTGTCACAAGCTTTTCAGAGTTGATCATTCAGACGTCGTCGACGAGCTCCTGATGAAAGCCTGCTGAGGGCTGAATATAGCAAGGCGCAGAAAGGAACGGACACCAAGCGTCGGCCCATTATCTTTTTCTCCAGCAACTCCTCCTCACAACTTCACAAGCTGTGCCTAAAAAAACACTCATGTGGACAAACTGGCAAGTGAGGATGAGGAAAATAAATGAGAGGGAAAGGCTGGTTAATGAGAAATGCTATTTTTACTGCTTTGATGTCCCCCATCCACATAAGCACACAGCTTAGACAAAAACAAATTAGAGATGTCGACTGCATCCCAAAGACATTAAAAACATATTAGCACAACAACCATTTGAGACTGTGTCCACACCCATTCACATGTGGTGTGTGCGTCTGCATTTCAAATTCAGAAAAAGTATTCTCAGCGTATTTTGTTAGCGCTTGTCCACACTGGCTGGCATTATGCATATCGCTGTTGTTCCTTATGGCTAATAGTAGACAAAATATCAACATAATGACACCATAGTTTCTGCACGGCTAGATGACTCAGAGGCATAGCACCATGATTCATTTCCCCGCTGAGAACTGTATAGAATACAGATCAACATCATCAACACTTCCAGAAGGATCTAAAGGCACTTTGTCTAACTTTTCAAACTGATAACGTCATTTGTCTTTCTGCTCCAGGTAGCGTCCAGCTTCGCATAAAGCTCGGATGATGGGAGAGAGAGGAAAAGAAAACAACAAGGAAGAGACATGATTTGCATTAATGTGAACGCCCGATTTGAGAGTCATCACCTTTTCCGCCTCTTGCTTGTCGCTGTGGCTGTGTCCACACTCATAAGCTTTAAGCAAACTTTGCTTGTTAGCACGCATCGAGTCAATAAGCAACCCACCACTCTCTCCAGGAATTTACATGACTTTGGGCCAAGCAGCACTTGGGTGTTGTTTTTCGTGGCAAGGGTCGAATCCCAGAAACTTAATGATCTTCTCCTGTGAAGATATTCCTCCACATCTGGTAATGATAAAACTTTCTGGCCGGCGTCTTCGTCAGTTATTTGACAAATTACCACAGCATCTCCAGGCACTTTTTTGGATGACGGTCCATTTTTAAAACTTTTAAACCTCATTTATTTTCACATTGAGGGTCAATCCTGCGCTGCCTGCTATTCCACGGTGCCGTTAGAGACGATTCATTCCCATACAAATTAGACAGGAGCAGAGATCTTGTAGTGAGTCTTCACCATGAGGAATGCACTGAATCCACTTTATTTTGTTTCTTCATTTCTATTGTTCTTGAAATTTTATAATAATGCTTTTTTAACAATTTAAGAACAACAGGAACTCAAAAAACAAATAAGGAACAATCCTCTCGGTGCATTCTCTGAATAATTAAAGCCCCCCCTAAAGTGTATTTTGACATTTCTATGATATTTCATATTTATTTGAGTCATTTCCTGCCATCTTGATGTCTAAGTTTTGGTTAGGCACAAAACTACTTAGTAAAAGTTATGGAAATATCGTCATGGTTGAAAGAAAACAACATTGACTGTTGGCAGGAAGCAGGATAAGGACAGCGGTCGCTCGCCTCAAAGGCATTTGAACAAACAAACAATGCAGTCATTTTTCTGAAGATAATATCTGTTTATTAAAAGCAATATAGATTTGATAATGATCCAGTGTATCTGATTGGTGTATCACTAATTTCAGGTGGTTCTCATACACCGTAGTGTAATGCACTATAATTTGTATATTTCCCACCAAATTAATTCGTATGTAATCCACATAGTCATGAACCAGGAAATATAAAAAGCAGCATATGCTACGTAGGGAGGAGGGTGGGTCAAAAAACACTGGGCTTTCAAAAAGGAGACCGGTGTCCATGTGAAACCAGAAGTCAACGTTTATTTATTTGTCACTTAACTTCCGTACTTTACGCCACTTTGAACCCAAACCAAGATCTTTTTCTGACCCTAACTAAGTATTGTTGCCTGAAACTAATTAAGTAGTTTTGTTGCCTAAACCTAAGAAGTGAAGATGTAAGTTTATTTTGAAAAGACTGGAGATGAAATTAACACATGTGTCACGTGTTACTGGACATTCCAAGGATAACACACGAGGAATAGCTTTTCATAAGATATCATACGAACCGTTGTATGAGGATACGTTGCTGATTTGCATGAAAATCTGTAGAATCCTTATATAAGACATATTGCACGAAACACAGAGGTAGAGAAGCATTCAGACGAGTGAAAAGAAGAGACGCAGGAAGACAACAAAGGAAGAAGGGTTGAGGGTATTCATGACATTAAGGGAACAGTAATGAGTGACACTGAGAGCTCGCTCTGTGTCTGAGGGAAAACAGAGGAGACAGGAAAGATGAGGCAAGATTGGTTAAAATGAGGAAAATAGAAATGGGTGCAATAACTGACCACTGACTCTAGACCACAGTCAATATATCTAAGTGGATTTTAGCTGTGCCGCGATGGAAGAAATGCTCCAGCACGCCCACAGTGCACACACACACACACACACACACACACACCAAAACAAACAAGCTCAGAATTGGTTTAATTCCACCAGCTGGGTTTGAATGTGAGAATAGAAAGTGACATTATACACACACAGTGCTACGTTTCGTGCCTGCCTGCAGCTTCATTGGGTAGGTGGGGGCAGCAAGGTTGCAGGCTGCAATATTAAACCATCAATCACCCCCCAAATTAGGCATTTTACATCACACAAGCACTTACAGCTCCCTCTCCCTCTCTCACAGGTGGGGTCCAAGCCAAGGGAAAAGAGATTACATCACAAAAGCAATGATGGTGCAGCAAGACCCATGAATACATTACACCATCATATACACGCAGAGCATGGGCGGAAGGTGGCAACAAAATAATAAATCATAATGAATAATATCAAATCAACTAGTTATTTCTTCACTCCGAGGTGCATGAAGTATGCATTTATGCAGGAACTTTCAGTGCGGTGATTAGCTTACACTAATCATAGAAAATTGGAACAAGTGATTTGTATTAACAGTTGCTCACAGTATCCCATGTCTGATTCCAACCCGGTATCATGCCAAAGTGTGTAATAGAGCCGCCGGTCCACCTGAGGATAGCGTGTCAGTGTGAAGGGTGGGGGAAAAATGTATACAGCATAGTATCACGATATTTTGCCAGGCATATATCGATACACGGATGTCTAGTATTGATCTTTTATTATAGAAACTATTAACAATCCGACACTATTCTGTTTTTCAGAGGTTGTAGTGGGCTCAGTCTTAAAGTGAAGATAGTGGTATCATATGAAACTAGATGAGCTAGAGATCATGTTAGCTTTTTGGGAAGAACGCTAAATATTTGCGAGGAAAAACATCCATGGCCCTTTTCAAAGGGGTCCCTTGACCTCTGACCTCAAGATGTGATGAAAACTTGAAATCGCGATAATATCGTTCCTTGACTTTAGTATCGTGATAATATAGTATCGTGGGGCCTGTGGTGATCCCCACCCCTAGTCAGTGTCACGTTTTGCCTCGCCAAGGCGTGAATATTACACGTGTGTATGAAGGTGCAATAGCCTAACAGCAGGGGGCAACAAAACCACTTAGATAGGTTAAGGAAAAGCGTCATGGTTGGCCTTAAAATAAGTACGTAAACTAAGTAGATTACATATGGAAACAACATAACGTAAGTAAGCACTAACGTAACTTACAAAACAAAACACCGGTATCTTTCAACGGTCTCCTGGGTGAAAGTCCTGTGTTTGTTGGACTCATCCGCCTCCCCTCCCGCCCACCATAAGCAGTATTTCTTACTTTTTATCCCACATCACTAACTCTGAGCGTAGCATATTTACCATAGATTGTATATGAGAAGAGGACGCAGTCACCGTGATGTCACATGTTACATGGCGTACAAATGACATGCCAAAAGCAAGCACGCTTTTGCCTTGCGCATTATCGTGTCACTCATACGCCTCTTCGTGCAACCGGGCTGCTGATTCATAACACATTTATGTGCATTTTTTTGTCTCGTGCCCATGTTAAACACAAGCAAACAGCTCATTTCAATCACCCCTGGTGGAAGAGTTGGCGCCGTGTCCACTCTGCCGTTTCTCATGTTTTGATTATGAAAAAACATCTGGGGTATCAATGAGCCGGGAAGCCATTAACAAGCGCGAGCAAAGAGAGCAACGGAAGACGTAGAGGAGGGGAAAAGACGAGGTTAAAGCCGAAGCGAAGGAGGAGGAAGGAAATGTGAGCGGGGAAAAGACGGAGCGGAATAGAGAGGGTGAGGGTAAATGAAGCATGGAGTTGCATTTATCCCAATTAGCTACTGCAGGGGTCTTGGGTGAGAAGGGAGAGAGTGTCCACCCCCATTAACAGTGTTTACTGACATGCCTGCTGATTACAAGCTGGGGAGAGAAACTGATTGCACAGCTCTCCTCTCTTTGCAAACATGAAAAAGGAAAAGGCGCAAACAGAGACACACATAACCGCAGCTCACTTCCCATCTTCTTTTTTCATCGTCTTCCCTCTCACCACCCTACCTCTCTCTACGACTCCCTCATTCTCTCTCAATCTGAAGGTAGATTTCATATGTCCCCTCACTTTTCGTCTTCCTCGTCTCTGCGTTGTGTGGCGGTGATGATAATGGAAGTAATTACCCTAGGCTCCATGTCTGTTCTGCAGCACAGCGGCGTCAGTCTGTGGCACCGTGGCGCCCGCTGCCTGGCCTCATCCACGCACACACACACACTCTAGAGAATCGGCATTGAAGGGGCCTGCACGCTGTCGCACGGAAACACATGCACCACCAGGGAATGAAATGGTGATAGAAAGACTGTGGATATTTCTTGCGCTGTAGTTTTCACTCTCTATTCATTCTGCGAGTATTTCACCGAGCTTGAATATGTTATGCGGTTTCAGTGGGATTTGCTGGAATCTAGTCTTATGGCGCTGCCGAGATAAGCTGCCCGTGGGCGAACATACTGCTGCACTCCTGACCCTCCCAATACAAAACGATATAACCTCTGTAGCGCCGGATTGCAGTTGATACGAGGGAATAGGAAAGCAGACAATAAAGAAGCACGGAGGAAATGTGTGAGTTCCTCTTGAAGAGGGGGGGAAGGACAAAGGAGTGGAAATGCGGAGCAGCGTATCTGAACAAAACCGGAGAAAAAAGAGAAGGAGAATGTGCATTTTGCAGAGCTAAAGGGCTGGGGAGGTGAAAAAGGACGATAAATAATGAATACAAAGTACTTGTTGGGTAAATGAAAACATGAAAAAGAGACTTTTCATTCCCTGGAACATTTTTATCTCGGCAGAACTTATAGGCTACAGTTCTGCATTTTACATCACAAATGAGTCAAATGGGTGAGCACCTGAAGGAAAAAACAACAAGCACAGTTTGACAGTTAGGCTCCGAGCTTTTATGGCTCTCCAGGCAACGGTCTCATCTGTGTACAAACAAGGGCACAAAGAGAAGTAGAGTTGCACTCGCCGCTTTCTTCTCCTCCCTCGTCTCCGGGTCTGACCTCTCTCAGCCCCTCTGTCAGCTCCCAGCCTCGGTCTCTAGCCTATCTGAAGAGAGACACCTAGTGGTGCAGAACAAACCTGAACACGTCTCCCTATCCCAGCTGACTAAACTGCACATCACCGTTACACCATCATCCTCTCTTAAAAGGACCTTTAACGAAACCACATTAATCAAATTGAACTCGCTAACTACAGCAATTATTGGTGTGATTTGCACATCCCTCGCTATCAGCCTCAAACGCCTTTCCCAAACACAGAGGTAGTTTTTTTTGCTGGGGTGGGGGGTGTGTTTTCTCTCAGGCGGGACAAAATGGAGATCATGTTGGTTATGGATGAGGTGCCAGCTTGTGTGTGTGGTATATAGGAGGACTCATATTACTGACCAAGGATGATTAAACGCCACCCTTCAGGTAGGCGGTGTAATTAGAAATCAATTAAATTCAGAATGCAAAAAAAAAAAAAAAGATTGCTTTTGGAGTAGCCTGATAATGGCAGTGCTCGAAAGTTAACATTCGCTTTAATTTGCTCGCACAAACAGACGTGATTTCGTTTTTTTTTTAGCTATCATCTTTAAAAAGACTCTGTGCAAACACCGTGGAGTGATATCAAAAACACCTAACATCGCATGAACAGCAGGAAACTGTGAGAATTAATCAATCACACCTCTCAAGCTCTTGAGGGGTTAATAACACTGTTTAAATTCATGTGACAGGTTGCATACAGCATGTCATTATTCTCCCCAAGAGGGGCGAGACGTGACAATTATGATTGGACGGTACATTTAAAATACTTGTCTCACCTTATAGGTCTGACACTAAATCAGCTGACGCGAACATCACCGCGCTCCCTTCCAGTCAAAAATCAGTTGAATCATGAAGCTCTTGAAAAGCTGATGTGCCACGAGTGCTCAACGGGCCTCTCTGATAAAGCCAGACAAGGTGGTATTACACTAGCGAGCCCCAATCAGAGCGGCTGCATCGATCTATCACGGTGTTATCTGCGGAAGAGGTATATTACCTGGGGCCCAGACAGCCCTGGGCATGCGTGGATGTATGGGGCCGATAGCGGAGCTGGCTGTCATCCCTCTGGGCTGATTAATGAGGAGCTCGGCCCAGTGTTTAATGTGTTTAATATGGGCCGCTGACGAGGCCGTCACACTGACGGAACCCACCTGTCTCCCTGACTGATGAAGTCACCTGCGGCTCTCGCTCTCTCTTTCACAGATACAGTAAAATACATACACACCATGAAAACCTTCCACTGCATAATATCTGCCGTGTTTACCAACATGCAAGCAGCCTTTAAAGGGACAGTTCGCCAGAAAATCAAAAGTAAAATTTTTCCTCTTACCTGTAGCTCGGGGTGAGAATCAGTAGAGGCCCCACGATAAGATATTACCACGATACTTAAGTCACGATACGATACGATCTTATTGCGATTTTAAGCAGTTAACGATATTGCAATAAGTTATATTGTGATATACTGTGATTTATTACCTTTTTTCAACTGCAAATTATGCAGTTTGTCAACATGCTTTGTCTAATAAGCAGGGCTGTCAATCGATTAAAATATTTAATTGCGATTAATCGCATATTTGTCCATAGTTAATCGCGATTAATCGTAAATCAATAGCACATTTTTTATCTGTTCAAAATGTACCTTAAAGGGAGATTTGTCAAGTATTTAATACTCTTCTCAACATGGGAGTGGGTAAATATGCTGCTTTATGCAAATGTAAGTATATAAAGCCACTGAAAGACAGAATAGCGGTATGGGCCCTCCAGCAGGCCGTCGTATTATTAAGAGTTTAATAGTTTATATAATAATAGATCGATGTATCGATACAATATTGCCACGCAAAATATCGCGGTACTTTGCTGTATTGATGTTTTCCCCCACCCCTACTTGTAGTGCTATTTATCAATCTAGATAGTTTTGGTGCGAGTTGCAGAGTGTTGGAGATATCGGCCGTAGAGATTTCTACCGAACTACACTCACCGACTGTATCACCACACAGAAGGAAGCGTGCATCTTTACTCAATACTGCTAGTTCACCGAGCACCACAAAGCTACAGCTCTGCCGAGGAGGACGCCATTATTGTATACATCTCACGCTGTCACGAGCCAGGCCGCTCTCATACGCCTTTCATAACAATGCGTAACGAAAACACAATTCTTATTTTCAGGTGATTGTACACTACTAAAATTATATTCAATTTCTGCCAGGGACTGCATGGTGGTGCAGTGGTTAGCACGGTTGCCTTCACAGCAAGAGGGTTGCAGGTTCAAATCCGGCTTGGGGAGTTTGCATGTTCTTCCCGTGTTAGCGTAGGTCCCACAGTCCAAAGACATGCAGGTTAGGCTAATGTGGACTCTAAATTGCCCGTAGGTATGAATGTGGGTGTGAATGTCTGTCAGCGCTGTGATAGCTTTCATAGACAGCTGAACACAGTGCCAGGCTCACCACTCTGCTGTGACCCTGCTCTCGTGGTGAATGGGAGGGAAAATCAGGGCCAAACGGAGAGTTCTGTTCTGGGGGTATTTTGGGAGCCGGAGCTCTCTAATGGAAGATACCCTCCTGTGTGGAAAGATTCAGGCTCTCTTGCTCTGTGTAATGAAACAGCTAATGTTCTTGTACCTTCTCTGCCCAGCAATCAGACTCTTCTCCTCCTCCCTCCCTCCCTCCCTCCCGCTCCATGATATGTCTATTACTTTCAGCCTGCCTCGCTCTCTTTTTCTTTATTTCAGCTCTTCTCCTCCCACCTGTTAATTTTCACTTCTTTCTCTCTCCCTCACTATCTGCTGCCTTCCCACTCCTTCCCAGCACATTTCTATCTCTCTCTTTTCATCTATCACCTCCTCTGCAATGTTCTCATTTAATCATCCCCTCAAGAAATATATTCACCTCCGAACAACTGGGCTCCTATTAGATCATATACTCTGTTGTTACAGGCTGTTATCGTGGCCAATTCCTGTGCTCTCGGGGTGGCCGGGGGGCCGCCATGTAAACAGTCCTCTTCAACGAGCACACGAAAGAAGAGCAAAGATGCATACTGTAGGAAGTAACCTATTTGACGGATAATGATGGGCAACTGTCCACGCCGTGTGAGAGTGACGGCTGCTTTGCTCACAGCAGCACATGTGCAAGACAGGCACAGATGTGTTGATGCCACAATGTTGACAACATGCTGTACATGTTGCTTTACGTACACACACGTTATCAGATTTCACACCTCTTTCGCAGCTCCGTCTCTCTCGTGCAAATTCAGGGCTAAAAGTAATAAAATGTACTTGGTAGGGCTGTGTATGATATATATCATGATACAAGGGGTAAGGATTCAATATAATGCAATACTGTTAGCGAGGAGATATGCTGCGTTTATTTTTTTCAAATCTAATTTTAGGAAAACTGTCATAGTATAAAGACACACCACCATATGTGTGTAAAATGTGAGTAAAAACAAGTCACTATGTGACTGGTAAATGGCTACTATGGGAACTAACATCATTACACATGAATACAGTTGGACTCATTGGATCCACAAGAGTCTCAGCTTTCCAGTTATACCCAATTTATGTAATTCCTAGACTGTTTAGGGACCCCAGTATGCTGAAATATTCAAATACACCATTTTAAAATAGGTGAAAATAACACATTTGTACTGTATGCAAAAAAAAGCATGGTTTTTGCCCAACACTGCATGTGATTATCATGAAGTGGGCATATCTGTAAAGGGGAGACTCATGGGTACCCATAGAACCCATTTTCATTCACATATCTTGAGGTCAGAGGTCAAAGGACCCCTTTGAAAATGGCCATGCCAGTTTTTCTTCTCCCAAATTTAGCGTAACCTTGGTGCTTAATTTAGCCTCCTTCGCGACATGCAAATATGACGTGGTTGGTACCACTGGATTCCTTAGGATTTGTAGTTTCATATGATGTCAATACGTTCACTCTAGCTCTAAAATTGAGTCGATTACACCCTACGAAATACAGAATAGCGGCGGGCCATCAGATTTTTTTGTAGTGGAGGTTAATTCAAACTCGATACAGCGTTTTGGAGAATCGACACAGTATCGCAAAACATAATAATAATCGCGATAATCGTGTGTATCGATATTTTCTTCCACCCCCAGTACCTGGTAGATGCTCAGATATTCATAGCAGCTGGAAGATTTTTCTTCAACATTTTTATTTTCTGGCAAGCAGTAACATTTAATATCACATGTGCGGAGAGGTAGCATCTACAGGACTCAAGTGCTAAGTGCTTGTTGAGTCACCCTTGCATGTGTGGGTTGGATTGAAATTTTTCCAAGTCCAGAGTCCAATGTGGAGCTACACAGTGTGAGCTATGCTCCCACAGGGCGTCTCCGGCTCTCCATGAGGCAGGTACGGATCAAGCCGGGGGGAGCTGGCGGGGAGGTGGGGCGCACTCAGTCCCTCCAGACTGGAGTAATGAAATATCAGCTCTCCGAGAGGCTTGTTCTGCCTTCGGGGTGGTTAGCCAAGGCCCAGTTTAGGTTTAAATTATGGACAGAATCCTAATGACTCCTGGCCCTGTCCTCCTACCGTGGGCTTTGCTGTTTTTAATATATATGTATCTGCTTTTTTAATTATCTCCGTGTCATGTTACACTTCCATTTGCACTGCCTGTGAGAGGAAAGAAGCGTGGCTCCAACTGCAGCCTTCCCGGCTCTCGCCACCCGAATCCCATCTGCGCATTTATTCACACATGCACAATTTGCACGCACACACAGGAGGCAACGGAAATAGAAACAACTTTCATGTGAGCATACAACCACGCACAATTGCATATGCAAGAGCTGAGGAACATATGTAAATCAAATAAATATCTATTGTAGTTTATGCATGGTAGAATACCTGATGAACATAAGACAGGCACATCAGGCGTGTGCAGTGAACACGAACAAGGACATAATCTAGACGGAGGAAAGGAAGAAAAATCACAAGAATCAAACTGTACCCACTGCTAGTGGCAGATTTTAAAAAAAGGAACTATGTTTTGTAAAGCATCTATTATATGCGTCTAATTCAAGTTTACAAGCACGCAGCATGTCGATGCGGTATGGTGCAATGTAAAGAATGTTTTCAGCTCTCAGTTCCCAGGTGATGTATCATAACAATAATCACTGTCAGGCCCAGAATGAAGGTGTTTCTTTCAGAGAGGGGGGATGAAGGCAGAACTGTGGTAATTATGCAGCCGTAATGGAGTCGGTGCCTAGTGAGAGCCTAATGAGCTTACTGAAGTCTACCATTGAGAATTGATTCCTGGGAAGGAGGAAAAAAAAGCAGTTGTGCTTGCAGGAGAGGGCCAGTGGAGGTGAGCTTGTCTCCATTGTTGTGCACTTAATTGACAGGGAACCAACATGCACTGAAATTCCCCAAGAGCAATTAATAATAATGAAAGGCACACAAAATCTTAACACGGGGAATATCCTGATCTGAAGCCTTTTATTCTACTGTCACCTATCGGTGTCTCTGATCATATTCTTAATAATGTGTGTCAGTGTGCATCTCACTCTCTTTTTCCCTTTCCTCTATACTCTTGTCTTAATGCGCAAAATAAGATAAAACTGTCCATATCAGCAGGGGGAAATTGAGATGTCTTTTCCTGGCCTGGCTGAGCTGTCACAGACCTAGTGTACTGCAGAAGAGGATGAAAAGAGAAGCACTTAACCCTGAAAGCAATGAAAATTAATCTGACCTCTTTGTGCTGCCAAAAGAAGTAGACACGTGTATTATTTTGCTGTGTGTGTGTGTGTGTGTGTGTGTGTGTGTGTGTGTGTGTGTGTGATGCAGTTCAATAACAAACAACAATACTGTAGAATAACAGAATCCTTAAAACTGAACACCTTTAATTGAACCGAAAGCCACGTGTTGCAGCGCTAAGCCGTCCGTCTCAGCCCTAAAACGGTGAAATGTCTGGCCGAGTCCTTCCCGAGTGATGTCAAGGAGATGCGCCAAGAGCCCTTGTCGCTGTTGCTTATATCGGAGTGAAACACGTGCTCGGCTCGGGCTGAAATGAAGCTTCCACATGCTGCATTACGCACAGGTTTGCAGCCGGGCACTTCCGGGATCGGCGGTGCGTATAATGCACGTATAGACGCCGCCGTTTAGGGGGAGAGGTCCCGCAAAGGTAACCTGATCCTGTCAGATAGTTTGTTTCACAGAACCATCTGAGAAGCCGTCATTGGAAACTGTTTGGAAAAGGGTGGGTACGTTCAAAAAAAGACTTGGCAGGTGATTGGATGAACCATCTGTCAATCAAGCTAACGAAATCGAAACTAATGCGAAAACATCTGCGTATTTTACATGTTCAGCGCCGTTCTTTGCTCTTCTTTCAATGAAGAAATACTCTCCAGTTCTGATATAAACTGATGCTATTGCCACTTCTACGCTAACCTCTTTAGGAGTCGCCATATTGTTGAGAACCAACAGTCGCCTCTCCATGTCGCATCACGCTATGGTCTCACCGGGTTTCACATACACCTTACAAACCACGCCCGTAGTTTGATAACGCGATACCCGTGTGTTCTTGTGACATAGTGCAAGCGTGACTTTGAATTACGGCCACACTCACACACAGAGGAATGAGGAGAGGAGACGGTTAACGCAGACACTGTAGCCTCAAAACGGCGCCGTTTAGGGGGAGAGGGCCCGCAAGACACTGAGCGCAGACAGAGGCGTGTGTGCAGCGTCCACACGAGGCGTAAAAACAGCACTCGTGGACTCATCGTGACACATTTTTGTTGGAAAAAGCATGTGTGGGGGAAGCCTCTGAGTGTGTGACAGACCCCCCTCTGGCCGGAGCTTCAAATATTCGCTGTTGATTACTACAGAAAAATGTTATTCAAGACAGCCCCAGTAAAAACAAACCCACCTCATGACAGTATAATGTCCTCATTTTTTACATGTTCAGGCTGCGACACAGTGGTCTTGTTGTCTTTTCCACCTTCCCTAAAAAACAGTCTATTAGTATTGCGAACAAGCTCCCTTTCAACACATCTGCCAGCCACAGACAAAGCTTTCAGACTCAATTTTCACACATGCTTCACTCAATAAGTGCTCTCTCAGCTTTTTTACACTTTTCCTTCATTACCAGTCTTTTCTTTTTTGCCTCCCGCTTGTCCCGTCTCATCATTTACTCTCACCACCAATGTTTATCCAATTTACTCACAATTACAGCAAGAGAAATGAAAATATTTCTTTTAATTAAGAAAACCAAGTTATGAAGGGACCGACTCGGGGTGGCAGTGACCATATGGACACTGGTGATACAATTCTGGCAAGTGGGCTGGTAACAGATGCCGCGGACCGGTTTATTTTCTGTGGAAGCAGGGATTCAAAGTAAACTTAGTCTATTCTTGTGAGGGATTTGCTTAATTTTGAGAGACGATGTTTTAGCGGAAGACTTATTTCACTTTGGGAGGAAAAACAGGTGTTGAGTGCCCAAATGGGACATAGTCCGTATGAGTCCCTTCACAGTTGTTTACTGAATCAACTAACTGTGTTTGTCTTCTTGAACCAATATGGGCATTTAAAAGTGGGAGTTATATTGAGCCCTGTAATAGTTTTTCAGCTACCAGGGCTTATAAATTAATCCCAGATGACATGTTTCGGGGTGAACGTGAAGCTTAGGAAGTATTTTAGTGGCTTTATCAGGAGCTTTGCTTTGCTGCACATCCTCTCAACCAGCTCTCCCCCCACATGCTCCTTCGCCTGAAGCTCAGAAATTTCAAATATGCACAGCAGCAAAAATAACTCAATGAACGTGTGTGTGTGTGTGTGTGTGTGTGTGTGTGTAGTGTGTGGGTGTGTGTGTGTGGGTGTGTGTGTGAGATACAGAATGTGTGTGTATAATCTGCCCATCTGCCATGAACAGACAATGCGTTTCATAAAATGTTGTCATATTCTGCATTCGAGGCGCAGAACTGACCATGTGGCGCTGGGACCGAACATGCAGCAGCTAAACATGCAGGCTGTCTAATGGGTGAATCTCAGGAAACTCATTTGACAGCTCCGCTGAAAAAAAAACATTCTCCACTCTGGGAGTTCTTTTTTTAAAGCACACAGGGAGCTGATGTTTGGCTAGTCACAGAGCAGCACGGCTGAGCGCGCTGTAGAGAGAGCTTCTTAACTGTTTCCACATTTCCGAAGGACAAAAAGGGCACTCTTATTCCCACAGTGTAAACAATATGACCATAATGGGGTCATAATAATATCCACATGGGGGAGTTATATTGTTTCTGATCAGTGGGTAACCTCCAGGTCTGAGAAGTGAAGCCAATGCTGAAGTGCCTTAAACTCGCATTCTTTCTAACAGCCAGCAGGGGGCGACACCTCTGGTTCCAAAAAGAAGTCTGATCGTATAGAAGTTTGTGAGAAAATGAGCCTACTTCTCACTTGATTTATTACCTCAATAAACATTGTAAACATGAGTTTATGGTCTCAATCGCTAGTTTGAAGTCTTCTTCAATACAGCATGATGTTCATTTAGTAAATTATGGTCCCATTTAGCGTCAAATAGACCATAAAGCAGGGGATGCTTTAGAGCGTGGCTACCTTGTGATTGACAGGTCACTACCAAAACGTCGCCCATGTTTTCATCTTACAACTTCAACCCTTTCACAGTGTGTTTTCAGTTCATGAAAGTTAATTATAACCTTTTTGGTTGTCTCAAAAATTTCTTATTCAACGTTTGATTGTACTTAGCTCCACCCTCTTGTGTCACTTGCAAATAACCGAAATGGCGACGGACAATATGCCGAACTCGAGGCTTCAAAACGGCCGTCCACAAACCAATGGGTGACGTCACGGTGGCTACATCCACTTCTTATATACAGTCTATGCATACAGTACAATGACATGTTTATTACATATCATTTAGCGCGATAATAACGCGATAACGCAAATTTGTTTTAACGCCACTAATTTCTTTAACGCATTAATGTAACTTGCGATTTTTAGATTGTAGCGGGCTCAGTTTTAAAACTAGAGTGAATATACTGCTATCATATGAAACTAGAAAATCCTAAGGAATCCATTGGTACCAACCATGTCATATTAGCTTGTCACAAAGGAGGCTTAATAACGCTTACACAATCTTACACTACATTTAGGTGAGGAAAAATTGTCATGGCCATTTTCAAATGAGTCCCTTGACCTCTGACCTCAAGATATGTGAATGAAAATGGGTTCTATGGGTACCCACGAGTCTCCCCTTTACAGACATGCCCACTTTATGATAATCACATGCATTTTTGGGGCAAGTCATAGTCAAGTCAGGACACTGACACACTGACAGCTGTTGTAGCCTGTTGGGCTGCAGTTTGCTATGTGATTTGAGCATATTTTTATGCTAAATGCAGTACCTGTGAGGGTTTCTGGACAATATTTTTAATTGTTTTGTGTTGTTAATTGATTTACAATAATAAATATATACATACATTTGCATAAAGCAGCATATTTGCCCACTCCCATGTTGATAAAAGTATTAAATATTTGACAAATCTCCCTTTAATGTACATTTTTAACAGATTTTGAACACATATTTTAATTGCTTAACAGCCTTAATATAATTTAATAGTTTTTGGACAACGATGGAGCCCTACAGCATGGAATTATAAGATGCATCCAACTGGATACACACAAAACTTGTTAGCATATAACAAGTTAGTTTCAACCAATCTGTTCTGCTTTTTAGAATAAAAATCCTCCACTGTTATTAGAACTCTTTTGCAACCAGTTTCTGATCAATACCAATGACTCACTGATCATTTCTCTTGGTGTTATGATCTCTGGCTTTCAAACCTCTCTTTCTAGCCCATTCCCAGCTTATACCCTCTCTTCTCTCTCTCATCTATATTCACATTTTAAATTGATAAATGACGGAGGATGGGGCTGCAAGCAAGAAAACAGTGTTTTTTAACAAATGTTAAAAGAAATTGTTCAAACAAATGTTTTAACATTTCAAATACAAAGGCTGGAAAGCCTCGCGCTCAAGCCAAAAAAAGCAAATGACACAGCAGTATTATTATTGCAGTGTTTCGTATTTTGCATGGTGATGTATTACCTCTTTACAGGCTATTTCTGTTGGATCTCCGGTCTAATTAGCCACCTTATTCGTCTCACTTGTGAATATATGACTTCACCGTTTGTTTCGGTTACAGACCACCTCGGATCAGGGAGCGGGAGCAGTTGAGATGGGGCGGGCGGGGGCGGCGGGGGGCGTTGGCTGCGTAGGAGATGAGTTCTATTAATGTTGTTGCAATTCCTGCTGCTTGCCAATAGAGGTCGATAGAGGTCATAGATTACTTAACAGACCTTTAAATCAGCCTACTGCTGCCTGAAGGGAAAACATTTATCATAATACTGCAGAGTTTTTCTGTCTCTTCTGGAAGGGTTTCTTTTTTACTGCACAGGTGTGAGTGAGTTTAAGCAAGAAAAACACCCGATGTGACTGTTATCAGGCCATTAAATAGGCGTTATTAGTCACTGTAGGCACCATAGATGTGGGTCATTAGGGGCCTACTACGTTGTAAAAGTGAAAGTGAAACTTAAGAGCAACACATTCTAATATGTTGTAGAACTGAATGAGACATCACGTATACAAACAAAAATACTTATTTTGGTTTAGGCAATAAAAAAAACTGTTAGGTTTAGGCAATAAAACTACAAATCCTTTGGGTTTAGGCAAAAAACATTTAAAAAAATTAGGTTTAGGCAAAAAAACAGGTAGGTTTAGGCAGAAAAACTACAACTTTAGGTTTAGGCAAAGAAACTACAATTTCTTTAGGTTTAGGCAACAAAACTACAAATCCTTTGGGTTTAGGCAAAAAACAACTACAACTTCTTTAGGTTTAGGCAATAAAACAGGTTTAGGCAATAACACTGTAACTTCTTTAGGATTAGACAACAAAACTACAACTTCTTTAGGTTTACGCAACAAAACTACAACTTCTTTAGGTTTAGGCAATAAAACTACAACTTCTTTAGGTTTAGGCAAAACAAACAGGTTTAGGCAATAAAACTGTAACTTCTTTAGGATTAGACAACAAAACTACAACTTCTTTAGGTTTAGACAAAACAAAATAGTTAGATTTAGGCAATACAACTGCAACTTCTTTAGGATTAGGCAAAGAGAACACTAAGTTTAGGGAAATTTTGGGTTAAAATAACTACGAACATAAAGACAACTACACATTGTTGGTTTCACAGGGGATGCAAACTCTGGTCTCCTGGGTCAAAACCTTGTGTTTTGTGTCCCATCCATCCTGTCATAATTACTACGGTTACAACAGGTCGCTGTTGTGTTCTTTTATATCTTCTTTCGGTGATCTACCACGTGAATAGATGATAAAACCTACTAGTGGGTGTAGTAGGCCCCTATTCACCCACATCTATGAGGCTTATAACGACTGATAACGCCTATTTAATAGCCTGACAGTAGTCTAATCGGCTGAAAAAACATAACTGGCAAATTAGCTCTAGCATCCTCAGTGTCAGAATGAAATGACAACAATGCGGCAACAGTGGCTCGAGCACAATGGAGTGGAGTGTTTTTATATTTCTGTTAAGTGAAGGAGTGTGGGAACACTTGAGGATGGTGGCCATCGCAAAGCACGCAGAGCCGAGTTTACACGTTGGTGCATCGAGCCACAGAGGCGTGTTGCTATAGAAGCAAGGGCAGGTTTTACAAAGGGACATTACACACCTACACACTAAAGAACTGTTCACTTAATGTGCTCCTGAGGGACTGGCTCACTGCAGCACACTCTATTCATGCCTTCCCCCTCTGCCTTTCAATCATCTCTCCCTCTCTCTCTTCTTTTTCGCTCTCTTTTCAGGGTGCAGGTGTCTAATTCTGTGTGTTAAAAACTGCCTGCGGTCCTCAACTGTTGAATATTTCATGCATTTTAATTTTTCCCGTGCACTTAAAGCAACTTTTACAATGTCTTTCCCTACCCTTTCTCCTTATCTCTCCCTCTTTATTTCTCACCACTCAGTAGATATGTGCTGTTACTGTGGTAACATTTGCAGTAGATGTGCTCCACATTATCATTATGAAATGAACTGACCCTAACATTTTACATTGAATAATGGAGCCTAACAACAACACACTTCCTCCCACATGCTCTCCTCGTCCTTTCATATGAATCAGTAGCGAAACCCGTGGACTTTAGCGCTGACAGCAGTGACAGTGACATACTTTATCACGGCGTTTCAAATCTACATTGAGGTTATTAAATAGTCGAATGGAAATCCCACAATGGCTCGACTGGACCGTTGAGGTTTGCTACGTGTGGGTGTGCCAAGGCCAAACATTCACAACGACCAGAATGATTAAAAGCACGGGAGAGCCGGTGATGAATATTAAACATACATAAGAAATGACAGAGGACAGAACAGCATTTACAGTCCGGCCCCATGCTGCTTCAAGAAGACAAAAATATACCAATCAAATGAAAAGGCTTTTGAAAATGCAATTAAGCAGCGGCCCTGACTTAATTAGTTTGCCTGTAGATACCGATGGTTTTCATTAAGGATTTCATTGAATCTCTCCTCACAAGTCTCATTTTGACCCCGACCAATTGAAAGTGGACATTTTAACCTGCAGACTTTGTCCGCGGGTTAAAACACTATTCATGAGCCGCTTCACTTCTCCATTTATAAAACCACTTTGCCCTCTCAGGTGTACTACAGTCTGGCTCTTGGCTTCAATTCCATCCTTCCACGTCCATCAGGCGGCAGAGGAGGATGAGGAGGGGAGGTGGGATGGGACAAGCAAGGAGTGGAAAGAAGGATGATCTCGGGGCATAGATTGTATATACTATAAGAAGTGGCTGTAGTCACCGTGACATCACCCACCGGTTTGTGGACTGCCGTTTTGAAGCCTTGAGTTTGGCATTTTGGCCGTCGCCATCTTGGCTTTTTGCAACCAGAAGTGACACGAGAGGGTGGAGCTAAGTAGTAGTAGTTATTATATAAATACATATGCAGTATATATATTTTGTTTATATACTGTATGTATACATCTTGTTTGTATGCACTGCTTTTGCCATATACATAATGTCCATATGCTATTATATTTATATGTAACATGGTTAAAAAAACAAAACAATGAGTATCTTCTGTTTACAATAAAAAAAACACCAATAAAAAGAGTTTTCAAAAAAAAAAAAAGTGGACATAGTCACCGTGAAGTCACCCATTGGTTTGTGGATTGCGGTTTTGAACCCTCGAGTTCTGTATTTTGGCCGCCACCATCTTGTTTTTTTGCAACCAGAAGTGACACGAGAGGGCGGAGCTGGGTACAACCGAATAAGCTGAATAAGACATTTTTAGGCAACTTAACTTTCCCGAACTGAAAACACACTGTGAAAGGGTTAAAGTTGTAAGACGAAAACACGGACAACTCCCAGACCGGACAACACCGTGGTAGCGACCTGTCAATCACAAGGTAGCCCCGCCTTAAATCATACCCTGCTTTATGGTCTATTTGACTCTAAATGGGACCATAATTTACTAAATGAACATCATGCTGTATTGAAGAAGACTTGAAACTAGCGACTGAGACCATAAACTCATGTTTACAGTGTTTACTGAGGTAATAAATCAAGTGAGAAGTAGGCTCATTTTCTCATAGACTTCTATACAATCAGACTTCTTTTGCAACCAGAGGAGTCGCCCCCTGCTGGCTGTTAGAAAGAATGCAAGTTTAAGGCACTTCAGCATTGGCTTCACTTCCCAGACCACAGCGGTTGTCCACTGGCTCTGAAAAGTGCATAGCTCTGTTGAGCCAAACAGGCCCAAACATTTCCAGGCATGCATCATGGGATCCTGCGGGACCGCTGTGATTAAGACCTGAATGAGACGAAGGGGGATGCAGGTTGCAGTCAATCTCTTCCAGGTCTCTCATTACTCATTGATTGGTCACCTGGAGCAGCAGCAGCACCGCTCTGCAAAGTGCACTATATAATTACAGGACCAAAAAAAAAATAATACTCAACAAACACAAAGTCATACACATACTCATTCACCCGCAGGCGACACCTGGACTCTGGGGATTTCCTGAGACAGCACAGAGAGGGAAAAAAACTGCAGTAAAGTGTTTGAATAAATTCTATCTGAATAGGAACAATGTACTCATCTGTCACAGCGGGAACCATTACAATGCTTCTCCTTGGAGCCTTCTTTTTTGTTTATTTTTTTGCAACAGTGTGTAGTGTTGTGCAGTGTGTCTCTTTTTTTGGGTGCGCTGGCGTAGATGCATTGTCATGAGGATATTTTTTGAGGTTGTCTCGACCATCTGGGAGATTATAATTGAGGGACCCTGTGCTCTTGTGTTTTTTGAAAAACACTAATTATTTTCTCATTAGAAGATAATCAAGGATAAAGCAGGTATTTAGCTTAAATCAAGCACTGATGGGGATACATCTAACGCTTTAAACATATTATTACCATAATTAATACTGTTAACATTAGCCCCTTTGAGTCAGGGAGCCCCTTTATTTAAAAAGGAGCAAAGACAGATTTGTATCGTTACATAAGGAGGATTACGACGAGAAGGAATGATACTGATGTCTATTTTTGTGAGATGAGTCGGATAATTTACATGCATTTTAATGCGTCTAAACCTCTGGTGGATTTTCTCACTTTGCAGTTTGTGAGAATTTTAAAGGAGGTGACGCGTATCCATTATTAATGATTGGCCCGCACAGCTACAATACATCACCTGTGCCCTTAACATGGCTAATTATGCATTCATAGGCCATAAGTAAGCAGGACAAATGAACTGTCTGCGCTTGCATTGCTTCATACTAATTACCTCAGTAAGTCAGATGCTAATTAGTTTTATTACCATCCATATGCTTTGTCTTAATTCATCACAAAACTGGCAAATCTGTGTTTTGCCATCATGATTACCAACAATATATATGATTACAAGATAAACTTCAAGTGTAAGAATCTCCGGATACAGATGTGCACATATTAGAGGCCCGAAGCAAGAATTCTGATTCATTACAATTCAATTAGGCCGAGGTCATGACAGAGGCTCTCCTGGGCGGCTCCTGGTGGCGCAGTAAACGTCAGCCAGAGACAGAAACCTCTAAGAGCACACAACCTGCAGAGAGAGAGGTCAGCCATGTTAACTGGATCCTCAGAGAACAGAGCAGATCTATATCCCGCAGGCGAGCTGATAGACCACCGGCTGCGATTGATAGGACCCGAGTATCACAGCAGACACCATAACCGACAATATACTGAGCCACTACTGCACACAGGGACTGTACAAGTAGGTGGTGGACATGGAGATGGAGGTCCAAGCATGCACAGCAACATCTGCCCAGCACAAACCTAGTAAACTACTCTGACCATGTAGATCACAATGCAGGAACATGTCATACACCCAGTGGGCTACCTGAGAAGTGAAGCCAATGATGGAGTGCCTTAAACTTGCATTCTTTCTAATAGCCAGCAGGGGGCGACTCCTCTGGTTGCAAAAAGAAGTCTGATTGTATAGAAGTCTATGAGAAAATGAGTCTACTTCTCACTTGATTTATTACCTCAGTAAACATTGTAAACATGAGTTTATGGTCTCAATCGCTAGTTTCAAGTCTTCTTCAATACAGCATGATGTTTATTTAGTAAATTATGGTCCTATATAGAGTCAAACAGACCATAAAGCAGGGTATGATTTAGGGCGTGGCTACCTTGTGATTGACAGGTCGCTACCATGGCGTTATCCGGTCTGGGAGTTGTCCGTGTTTTCGTCTTACAACTTTACAATTGTTACATTTTGGTCGCCTAAAAGTGTGTTATTCAGGTTGTACTTAGCTGCACCCTCTCATGTCGTCCACTTCTTATATACAGTCTGCATACAGTACAATGACATGTTTATTTCATATAATTTAGTAGTCTTTGGACAACAATGGAGCTCAGCATCATGGAGGCATAAGGTTCATCCGACCGGATACACACAAAACGTGTTAGCATATAACAAGCTAGTTTCAACCAATCTGTTCTGCTTTTTAGAATAAACATCTTCCATTGTTGTTAGAGCTCTGCTGCAACCAGTGCAAAACATTGGAACAACTCTAGACTATAGAGCTGAAAAAATTAATCGATTAGTTGTCAACTATTAGATTAAGCGGCAACTATTTTGATAGTCAATTAATCAGTTTGAGAATTTTTTTAAGAAAAAAAAGTCAAAATTCTCTGATTCCAGCTTCTTAAATGTGAATATTTTCTGGTTTCTTTACTCCTCTATGACAGTAAACTGAGTATCTTTGAGTTGTGGACAAAACAAGATATTTGAGGACATCGTTTTGGTCTTTGGGAAATGCTGATACACATTTTTCACCATTTTCTGACATTCAATAGACCAAACAACAAATCAATTAATCAAGAAAATAATCAACAGATTAATCGACAATGAAAATAATCGTTAGTTGCAGTCTTAATCTTGACTGTGTAGAGGTAGAAACAGCTATCACAAACATGATTTTATGCAATGCCTTCTAAAGTCTTCCATCCTTTGTCCTCTTAATGTAATATTTAACCTGTAGTGCAAGAAAAACTCCAGCACTGCAAGCCAAATTCTGAGATGTCTCTTGGCGTAGCATAAAATTGCAGGCTCTTTACCATAGAGGATTTATGATTGGTTGTACCAAAATGATTCATTCTGATGATAATTTTCTGTGTTAATGTTTGTATTTACAGTAGCTCCTCGCTGAGCAAGACCAGCTACTGTTTGTTATACAAACATTTGAGGTCATTCAGGTTAGCAAGCTGGCATTCGTTACGAAAACAGAACGCTAACATTTAACACACTGAGACGGCCTCTTGTTGAAAAACATCCATGGTGATAAATAAAACATTCGTCAGGTTCAGAGCGTGCAGATTATTTATTCTGTACTTCAGCATGTGTAGCAATATAGTGTGGGATAAAGAGCAACTGTTGAATACACCTGACAGGAACAACTTTATATAAAAGTAATCATCATTAACAATTAAAAGGTGCTGTAATGGTTTGTTCTTTCTTGATTACACTATCCATAGTAACAGAGCCAAATGTGATCCTTAATCTGGTGAAAGCACTGCAACTTTTGTGTAATTAGTGGCAGGTTACATACAAAATGTGACGTTACGTAACTATCCTGAACATCTAAAATGATGATAGAAATAATTTTTTTTTATGAGATACTATTCTTCTAAATAAATCCAGCTACCGTATCCTCATACAACGGTTTCTGAGATATCCTGTGAAGAGTTATTCCGCATTTTTCGTGTGTTCTCCTACAAATGTCCAGCAACACGTGTCAATTTACACTCATTAAATGCATACAGTCTTTTCAAAATAAACTTCCGTCTTCACATGAAACAACTTGGTCAGGTTTAGGCAACAAAACATCTTAGTTAGGTTTAGTTAAAGATCGTGGTTAACTTTGGTCCCCTGGGCGAAAGTCTGGTGTTTTTGGACCCTCCCATCCACCGCGTCCTCCTCCTACGCTGCGTTAGTCGCTCTTTATACTTACTGGTTTACGATTATGTGGATTACATACGTATTGATTTCGCGGGATACGACTTACGGGGCATTACTTTTGTTGGTTTAGCAAAGAACGTATATTGCCAAGAAGTGAAAGTCAATTGGTTGTTCCTTTGCAACATCAGCGCCTGTGTTGAACAATAAAATATTATGAATATAATAGGCATTTTCAGTCCAAAATTGCGACAGCGGTTAAAAAACGTTTGTAGCATTCACGCTGCACCATGTAAACCAACCCTACTGACAGGGAAGGACAAGGAAGAATGCAGCAGGATAAGAGCTAAAGCTCCGGGTGAATCAGGCCAAATTAGGCAGTAGATGGTGGAATCAGGACTCCTCCGAGGGCCCCTGGTCCTCCGCTCTGGTCCATCTCCCTGCTGGAGCCTCCGCTCTGAACACCAGCACTCTAATTAAAGGGTATGCAGATTCCTCCACATCTCCTCCAGTGAGCACGGCAGGACAACAGGGATACATAAGTAAAGAGCCGCGGTAATTACTGGTTTTCAGTATGCAGTTTCGAAGAAGAGATTATATGAAAAGCATCAGGTACGTGTACTAGAGAAAAAAAAAAGGATGTAGGGAGATTTTTATCTTCATTCCATTAACTTGTGTTCAGCAGTTTTGAATCTTTTTCATCCGTTTCCTCAACGTGCGACAGTCACGCGTACCAAAGCTAGCCCGAAAATGTACATGAATGATCCCCTAATGTATAGCGTTCAGAGTCCTGCTGTGTCACCGTGGCTGTGTGTTAATTTTTTTTCTTCTGAGGCCATAGAAGTGTAAAAGTAGCTGCTTTTCCAGGGTTTAGGGTGCCTGTTAATCCCCTGCCAGTGTGGTTATGGAGGTAAAACACATTTCCGTGCTCATGCTCTGCAGCACGCTGCACTGGTGTGTGGCTTAAGCTCCGAGCAACAGGGAAGGGAAGATTTTTTTTTTTTTTCCTTGGGTGAGAATTTTTTTTTTTTTCCCAGTGTCGTGCTGTTGGACGCGTGTATTTTGGGGATTAGTGGCTTAATCGACCTTGTAATGGGGAGATCAGAGTGGCATGCAGGCATGGAGAGAAGTGCACATGCTGATACACACATATATACTGTATTCTCTCACACACAGAGTCATATTTAGGCACTTAAGCACACAAATCTGCGCATCCTTACTTTATTAGAAACTCCTTTATTTCATAGGCCAGCGCGCCGACTGAAACCAACTACAACCTTTTCCTTTTACAGAGGAATACGTACACACACACACACACGCACACACACTAATAACCTCATACTTCTCCCCAACAGCCAGAAAATGTACACTCACATCACATAGTGCAGCAGAGTACATTGGACACCTTATCGCTGCTTCCACCCTCTGCTGTAATATGCTGCAGCTCTGTGGGTACATTGCACTGCAGATCGAGGGCTCTCCGGGGGGTCAGTGTATTGTCTCAGTGAACAATGAGCACTCTGGCTAATGCTTCTGTGGACTCGAGAGGTCAGACCCGTGAGTCGCCCTCTCCGTCTATGAATTTACTACAGTACATGTCCATCTCTTTCTCTTGTCCCCTTCCCTCCCCCCCCCCCGGGGGTTTGTTTGCCCACTCCGCCCGGGTCACTCCTCTTTCTGACTGGCGTTGTGGGGTGTATGGGAATAATGCGTTATCTCGTATCAGCGGCAGTCGTGGAATCCAGTGCGGCGCGGCTGATAAGATGAACAAACAGTTGGGATCATTAGAGCGAAGACATTGTGTAATCACTGCTCTAATCTCCCCCTAATCCCAACATCTCCAACCAGCCAGGGGGCTCCAAACCACGCGGGCCCATACACCAGTCCACTAGCCAGGCCTCTGTACACACACACACACACACACACACACCTCACACACACACACCATAAACTGAACAAAAAACACATGGCGCTCATACACACACCCGCCAACTCTCTCCACTTTTTTTTGTTTCTAAACTAATAACAGGCTGTGCGCACATGGCCAACCCAGAGGAAAAAATCAATACTCTCTCAGACAAAATCAAGATTTCTTTTATCCTTCTATTTATTCTCTTTGGCTTTCCCCCCATCACTCTGCTTCCTCTCTCCCCAACCCCCCGCCTCCCTTTCCTCAATCGACATCGGCAGCTTCTTGATCTCAGTGGAAGTCCTTGGAGCACCAGGTACTCCAGATCTTTGGTGGTACTCACCCTTCGAGGCTGATCGATTAAAATAATAAGATATTTTCCCAGGACGCTCATCTCGTCTCCGTGACACACACACCTCTGCCCCGGCGCAGTCCATTCCCCAGTTCATCTGAATGTAACGAAGCCGACCCCTTTTCGACAGCGGGTCAAGCCTCCCTGTTATGTGTTTGAGAGGAACTCCTGGATCAGCTTCAGCTCTCTCATCGCCCCAGGACAAAGAATCCAGCCACAAGTGATGAGCTGGGGATGGTGAAATACCCAGACCTGCTACTGTGCACACACACACACTGGACAAACAGAGACAGAAGAGGAGGGAGGCCAGTGTGGGAAACAAGGGGTAAGAGAGGAAAAACAAGCAAAGATGTAGCTTCCAAACCATCCATACTGCCGTCTTTTCATCTCTAATGGGAAAGACAAATCGAAAAATCTCTGTTTGAGGGCTCTTACAGATGGACAATAAAGGAAAAAATACCCAAACAGGGGAGGGGGGCCGAGGAAGATGGGCAAGAAGGAAGGAGATAGTTTGCGCTTTCTGCTGGCTGCAGTGATTGCACGCTGGCAGGGAGAGAGCGGGGAAGGCTGCGAAGCGAGGAAGACATGGAGAGGCAGATATAATGCAGCATGGTTTTTTTTTTTCCTCTTTTTTTCGTAAAGCTTTGGCACTATCAAAAATGCCTCAGTCATGCCAATAAAGCCTGTTTGAAATTAATTGAATTGACAGAGGCAGCCAGTGAGACAAAGACGGGGAGGAGAGGGGAGAAAGGTGTCAGAACAGGGAAAAGGAAAAGTCATTACAACCCAGTTTTTGTTTTTTTTTATAATATATAGATCTCTCATTTTGTCTCTGCGGTTTGTTTTATTTATTTGAAGTTAGTGGCTTAATGAGATCCCAGTGGTACGACAATAGAATAAGGGAAAGAAGGAGAGAAACAAGAGAGATGGGAGGCAAATCATCTCTGGAAAAGAGATGCAGGCAACTAAACAGGAGAGAAGAAGAAGGGCTGTGGATCAGAACAACAGAGGAAGTGTAATGTTGGCAAAAGAGGACAGGGGGAAATGATACCACACTGCACCAGCTCACAAGTGCATTACTGCTCTCCCGTAAAGCTCAATAGTTGCTTTTTTCTCTTTGTTCTGCACCCGTTCTCATAGATATACATCCAAACTCCTGGGAAAAGACAAAGGCACGTTGAGCCAGGCTGGTGTGTGAGCTCAAATGAGATGAAGCCTGATGCAGATTGCATACCTCCGCCCTGGCGGAGAGAGATTGGCCACAGTGTGCCGCGGCAGCCGGCCAGCTCTTTGTGCCGAGCAAAGGAATGGAAAACAGATGCCACATAAAATGCCCTGGCATGGGGGCTGTATATTGATTCATTTGCTGTATTTCCTCTCTTTAAACAATGCTGCTTTATTACTTAGCTAAATATGCTGTATGGTCGCATGAGCATGCACACACTGTGGAGTGTGGACTGTGTGTGTTTATGCTCCGATGTGTATCTAAGCTTCTTTGTGTACATACAAGAGACCCGTTCCAACATTTTCTCTCTCATAAAGCGACTGAAAAAAATAGCCAGTTTAAAGTGTCTGTGGTTAAACTGCACACGGCTTCCTTTTTAAGATGCGTAGGTAGATATGTTTCCTGTGTAATCTTTAAAAACGATAATGCCTCTCTGCTACTTGGCAACCTCTTGTTATCTGGAGTACAGGAAACAGGTGAGGCGCCCTCCAGAGAAATAAGATCAACATTCTCCTGAGCTCGGCACCAGACCTGGAGTGACTCATAAACACAATCTGCCTTTTCTCACATAATACCGAACCATTTTCTCCTCAAGTTACACTTCATCATGTAGACCAGCGACCTCATTACAGAAAATACCTCAGTCTGAAATCCTATCTCGACTCAGTTTAGGATGACATTTACGATTTTTGCTCTTCCAGAAACATGTTTCCTAACTGTATTTAGGATTCTTATCTAAGGATATGAATTTAGCTATTACAGAACCATCCAAATTTATGGATTTCTCAAATTAGGAAACCTAAATTAGGATTAAAATACCTGCCAAAAATGGCAGCAGCACTGTTGTTAGGTCTGTATGGCAATGAAGATGGGGAATAACATCATGGCTAAAGCTGTATGATATCTCTGTCATGGACAGGAAACATTATCGTATTACGGTAACGTGCGGTCAAGCCAGCCGTCACTCTCATCTCCGTGGTAAAATCATCCGACCCTACAACTGTAGAGCACCCATATACTGACATTTATGTTAAATGCATTGAAACGGCCCCGATGGAGCTGACTATGGATGTATAAAGAGAACGGAGCTGTGGGGAGAGCTAGCGACGGACTTGGCGAAGTTAGAAGAAGTATACACGTGAGACTACGTCCGGTTTTCAAAATAAGGTGTTAATAAAGGGAACTGTATATATAAAATACATATATGGAAATAAGATTGATTGGATTATATTCACCAGAAGTATAAAACATTACATGTCCCTTATAAATAAAAAAAAAATAACACTAATTTGTGAGGGAAATGTCTTTGAATTTTGGGTTGCTGGAAAAAAAATTATAAATATTGCCTGACAATGAGTGACATATTTGACTTCAGGACATCTCTGACTACATACATACTGAAAATCAAAATTTTTACTGTATTAATTTGGAGATTTTCCAAAGTAAAAGTTTCTAGAAGTGCATGATTCAACTTTTTCCCATGGTCTAGTGTTAAAAAAGTTAACAAAAATGGCAATAAATCGTAATATCGAATCGCAGTACATATCGAATCGGCACCCAAGTATCATGATAGTATTGAATTGAGATAGGTGTATCGTCCCAGCCCTACGTCTTAACGTGCTTTTTTCCTCATCTTGAGCATATTGCCTTACATTTGGCTGTTAGATGACGTCCCCGTCTCTCTTATCGCCTGCTTCCACTCTCACACTCTACTCCGTCCACGCCGCGTACACTCCTTCCCTTCGCCATCACCGAGCTTCACAGCTGTCTCACAAATGTCAAGCTCTCGTCTTTTTTCCAGAGTAGAATATTGCTTGTTGCCCGCCACCTTGTGTTGTTTGCAACTCTCTCTGTGAGGAGTTTGGAGGAGTTGGCGGAGGTGGAGGGGATTTCTTTTTTCTGTTATTTTGGCAGGGTTGGAAAAGGGGCTGAAGGGGTAATGAAAAGGTATGTGTGACGAATTGAGGCAAAGGGCGAGGAGGCAAGCTGTGTGGCGATGAGGAGAGGAGAGGAGATGAGGGCAAGGCAGAAAGGGGGGGAAAGTCTGTGAAAAAATGCAGAGTTGAAGGGTTTGGAAGAGCCGAATCAGCACTTATGCAAACACTCTGAGGAGCTAGTAGCCACACACACACACACACACTGACACACACACACACACACCTGTACACAGCCATCCAGCGAGTTTTGCTGTACGAATATCTTCCATATCAGGATGTCATACTGGGCAGAGTCGGCTCTTGGAACAGCGACTCCCTGTTGCGCTGCGAGGCTATTACATGGTCTAACAGAGCTCGACTAATAACATGGACTGGATCAGCCACTTCCCACTTCCTCCTCAGATCATCACGTATCACAGGAGTTGGGGCATTTTTACCACCCACTCATGCCAGAAACCTCTCTCAACCCTAATCCTACACACAGAAACACACACAAGTCTTTACCTCCTAACATCCCCCTGCGTGCGTGCCATGAAACATAAATCAATCGTTGCCATCGGTCAGTCGCCGACCATCCACTGTCAGTGTTTTATTGCGCTTTGTTTGGCTGTTTGTTGCCGTTAATCTGTTTGAATAGCTGTGGGGGGCTTTCCAAAAGCACTTCCCGCTGAATTTACTGTCTTGGTGGCTGAGCACACATCTGTCTTTTCCTCAAACAGAATTCACACCCAAAATCACCGTCCAAATCCTATGCACATAAAATACCCCCAAACCCCCCCAATCCCCTAAATCCCTGTTTAGTAATTGTGTGTGTTGGTGCATTGTGGGGTTGAGATGTTCGCCGCTGTCAGTGTGAGTTGTGTGCCGCCACTGAATGTGCGATTTCTTTTTGTGTTTTGTGCCGTGCTGCTGATTGAATCAATTCTATTGACTGACCTGAGCGATAAAGAGAGATGACACGTGAAAATCATTGTATTAAACAGCGAAGGTCTCATCGACTCTCATAATGTTGCAATTGCACCAAGCTCAAATGTGTCCCTGATTAGGTTTTAGATCACATTGCGCTGCTGCCGTAGCTTTTAAAAGGAATCCTTAAGGTTCGCTTCAGTGCTTCTTTCTATGGCGCAAAATGAGCCTACGAGAATAAAGGTGTCTCTTTCTTTTCTACAAAGAGCGCTCTTCTTCCAGGTAAACATTAGATGCAGTATTACAAACAGTTTAATCAGCATGCTATACAGTTTTTCCATAGAGTGTCAGACATTGCCCTTCAGGTGGCACAAGATTGCATAAGACGCTGACAGACAGTGTGTGTGTACGTACAGAAAGAGGTCCTTTGGGAGGCTGTAATGGAACACCATTAGAGGAGTCACAAGCACCAGGCTGTATGGCTTTATTGCGAGCGGTGGCGCACTAACTGCCAAGTGTGTTTTCACCAGGATGAAGCATTTTACACAAGACGCACCCGCAGGCATAATGTCTGTCGTTCATGCCGCCATGTCCACACATACACTCCTGTCAAGCACCTCTCTTGCCTCCATTTTTTCCCTCCATCAACCCAGTGACACCCAGCAGTGGGCCGTGTCATTACAGAAAAACAGAGCCGGAGAAAGGAGGGAGGAACATTGCAGAAAAAAAAAAGAGGGATAGAAATTGTGAGGGCAAAAGGGAGAGATTTAAAAGAAGGGGGGGTTGGGAGCTTGGGAAAAAGATTGAGAGGGAGCAAGTGAGTGAGAAGTAAGTGAGGGACATGTGAGTGATTTCCTCAATGTCATGAGGCAACATGGGGGCGGCTACAGCCACGGGTGAAGGAGCGGTGAAGCAAGCTTGATGGCCTACACATCTGATGAGAGGAACTGGTCCCTAGAAAGAGCTCAATAATTCAAAGGGAGGTGGGAAAAAAAGAGAGTGGAGGAGAAGGAGGTGGCAGAATGGGAGCTGCTGGCTGACAGGTGTTTATAGAGTATACTGTATTTAGAGGGTGAGAGTGTTGATCGCCCACAGGTCAGAAATTATCAATCAACGCCAGCGCCTCTTCTGCTGCATGTGGTCAAAAACACCTTGCAGGCATACTTGCCAACCCTCTCGGTTTTCCCGGAAGACTCCCTTTAGTCATTGCCCGCTCCCGGCTTCCTCCCGGTGACACAATTCTCCCGCATTTCTCTCGATTTATGGCAATTTTTCACACCTTTTTTTCCTTTTCATTATCTCAACCTGTTTCTGGCGCTGTACAGGGTGTATAAGCTCTACTGGTTCCACCCGGACAGCAATAGAGCTACACCAACTGACTTTTCACGGCGGAGGAGAGCTGCTTGCGAAACCGTGGCGTGGTTTGAGCTGCACTCGTCGCACATCACAGCGAAGCCGTCGTGGCGTGGCAAGAGCCATTGGAAATAACGTGTTTCAGAGCGCAGTTGTGCCGTTGTCACGTTGTGTCTGACAGGGCCGTCAGTGAGTGAGAGAAGGAGAGGGAAAAGGAATAAAAACTGATGATTATTAGTTTATAGGGCTGGGACGATACACATATCTCCCAATTTGATACTATCACGATGCTTGGGTGCCGATTCGATATGTATTGAGATTTGATATTGCGATTTATTGTGATTTTTGTTCACTTTTTTTAACACTAAACCATTGGAAAAAGTTGAAATGACACTTCTAGGGACTTTTACTTTGGAAAAGATCTAAATTGATATAGTAAAAATGTTTGATTTTCAGCATGTATGTAGTCAGAGATGTCCTGACGTCAAATATATCAGGATCATTGTCAGGCATTATTTACTATTTTTCCAGCAACCCAAGAAATATAAAGAATTAAGACATTTCCCTCACAAATTAGTGGTATTTTCTTTTAAATTTATAAGGGACGTAATGTTTTATACTTCTGGTGAATATAATCCAATCAATCTTATTTCCATATATATGTATTTTGTGTTTTGAAAACCGGACGTAGTCACACGTATTGTATATACATCCGCTAACTTTGACCAAGTCTAGCCAAGCTAGCTCTCCCGTCAGCCCCGTTCTCTTTATACATCCATGTTCGGTTCCATCCGGGCTGTTTTAATGCATTTTATATAAATGTCAGTATATACTCACATTACAACAATAAAAGCAGTAATTTCCTTCTCCCTCCGCGTAGACTCAAATATTTAAATTCTGGCATTAAAAAATCTATTTCAAAATTGTAAAAAATGAATTGATGAATTGATTTTTTTCCCCCACCCCTATTAGTGTATGCCAGAGATGGACACAAATTCACGCTAGAGGGGCGAATTATTCAGTTTTCTTTCCTGAGAATTGAAAGTGAAAGTAAAGTAGGCATAATTAACATTAAAAAACGCTGTTGTAGTGTATTTATTATTTTGTTATTTTCATTCTTTAAAGGTCACCAGAATGCAGGAAACAAAGTCTTTGAAACTCTAATTTTTCTGGGGAGGACCCCCAGACCTCCCACTTTGATTCTGAAATCCTCCCTATATTTGAGGTCTCAAGGTTGGCGAGTACGCTTGCAGGTGTGCCAGAGTTTGTGAGTCCAGAGGCAGAATTCCTGGCGCGCTTTGCGGTGCAACGAAATCTGTCGCGCTTTTGTTTCCAGGTAAGCTCTTTGTGCAGGACATCACTCTGGAACAATTCATTCACACTGGCAGCCGCGCAGTATGGCCACAATCAGAGCTGCCACCAGCCTGCAGTGCAGACACAAGCAGAGGAATTATACTCTTATGAAAACTGCAGGGAGTCCATTCAGAGCCCCAGTGCTCAATGCACAACTCCATTCTGTACAGCAAAACACTATGTCATTTGTCCCAGCCAGCACAGTGTTCAGAATGAAAGTGAGGAAAATGTGCTGCAGATATATAGCACTTCCATTTGCCGTGTGAAAGGTAAAACACCCAGCACTTACATGGCATGTAATGAGGGTGACACTGCAGGAAAAAGGAATGAAGGGGCATTAATTCAGAGATTTTTTGCTCTTAGCTAAATTAACGTTGAGCAGGATGAGAATTAAAAAGAGGTCACGGTGGGTGACACCGTGACAAGAGGACACAGATTACAATTCGTCATAATGCAGTAAATTTATTTCCAGAGGCCAAATTCTATTCTCACCGAAAGTTTTAGAAATCAGGAATTGTTGCTAAGTTGGATGATAATAGCCAAGCTAATTACAAGCTGACTTCAATTAAGCATTAAGCAACAAGATAATCTCCGTCATTCCTCCAACCTCTAATTTGAGCGCAGATATTCATTTATGTGAAAAATGTTATTCATTTTCCCACACACATAAATATTCATCTCAGGCTCGCTGAAATGGTGCTTTTCAGCTTGATGGCTTTTCCTGACATTAACGCTGGAGCGTGATGGGGCTGCAGTGCATCCTGCTGGTTGAGCACAAGCACAACAGGCCTCACACCCTCCTCCCCTATACTGTAATGTATGTATATGTGTGTGGCCACTTGACCAACTCTTGCTGTATCTACAGTTTGTCACTTAAAGCAGGAGCTCTCTGCAAACTCTGCAAACTGATTGAAGCTAAACTGGAATGTACAGGACTGATATAACTCTGACGCTCTATTACTTTTCCTCCAGCTCAGAGACTGAATTGGATCTGTGACTTGCAGAATTGACAGTCTTTGAATTATTTTAGAGTTGGCAAACGCGTCAGTTGTCATCACATGACTAACCCAGCACTGCACCATGCTTAGAGCGTGCTATTGTTGTTCCTAAATCAACTCCTCTGACAAGCGTTGATGTCTAAATGAATTATTCTCTATTAATCCTACACAGATAAATGCTTACGGTATACATGTGGTGCTTGAATAGCAGTTGGAACAATAGAGACAAACGTACAAAGCATATAAGAACATCAACAAATCTTCACGTCTCAGATGTGAACTCAAAGGAATTTTAAAATGCTTACGCCAACAAGACGCACGTACAGCTTCTGAATTGAGGTCTGGGATTTGGGAGTGCAACTCATATACCTACAGTGGTGTCACATTGATTGTCACTCCTTTACTCGACAGTTTCATAATAAGTAGGGCTGTCAATCTATTAAAATATTTAATCGTGATTAATCGCAAATTAATCAGACATTTTTAATTTGTTCAAAATGTACCTTAAAGTTAGACTTGTCAAGTATTTAATACTCTTATCAACATGGGAGTGGGCAAATATGCTGCTTTATGTAAATGTATGTATATTTATATTTTATATTTATATTTATTATTGGAAATCAATTAACAACACAAAACAATGACAAATATTGTCCAGAAACCCTCACAGGTACTGCATTTAGCATAAAAAATTTGCTCAAATCATAACATGGCAAACTGCAGTCCAACAGGCAACAACAGCTGTCAGTGTGTCAGTGTGCTGACTTGACTATGATTTGCCCCTTAATTGCATGTGATTATCATAAAGTGGGCATGTCTGTAAAGGGGAGACTCGTGGGTACCCATAGAACCCATTTTCATTCACATATCTTGAGGTCAGAGGTAAACAAACCCCTTTGAAAATGGCCATGCCAGTTTTTCCGCGCCAAAATTTAGCGTAACTTTGGAGCGTTATTTAGCCTCCTTCACGACAAGGTAGTACGACATGGTTGGTACCAATGGATTCCTTAGGTTTTTCTAGTTTCATATGATGCCAGTAGTCTCAAAAGATCGAATAGCGGACGGGCCCAACGGCGGGCCGTCACATTTTTAAGAGGTTAATTAAAAATCAAAACAGTGTTTTTGAGATATTTTCTCAAACCCTGTCCCCGGCTGTGGCTCGGACGTAGAGCGGTTCGTCCACCAATCGGAAGGTCTGACGGTTTGGCGGTTTGATCGCATGTCGGAAGTGTCCTTTGGCAAGATACTTAACCCCAAATTGCTCCTGAAGGCTGAGCCATCTGTGTGTGAATGAGTATTTAGATTAGATCCTGATGGGCAGTTTGGCAGCTTGTAGCCTCTGCCATCAGTTAATGAATGTCTGTGTGAATGAGTGAATGCTGGCATGTAGTGTAAAGCGCTTTTAGCAGTTGGAAGACTAGAAAGGCGCTATATAAATGCAAGTCCATTTACCATTTACACCCCGAATCAGAACAGGAAAGAAATACTGAATTAAAAAAAGGTTCATAAACAACCTTAAAACTAGTTATTGTTCTGCAGTAATTAAAAAACACGTCTACTCTCAAGTTCGTCATAAGTCTTTGGGCTTGAGTTCTGTATGATTCAACCTTTCATCACTATTTTTGACTTTTCCTACTCAACAGTATTTCCAAAGTACTTCAAGTTTTACAGAGTAAGCAGATTTTCCTGCCTGAGCACTCTAGTGGATCCAAACACTTTTACACTCATGACTCCTAGAAGACCTATGGGTGCAACTCCTTCTACACATGCATGCATGAACACAACTAATGGTATGAACGCTACACTACACTATTGAGGATACTGCAATGCAATTATCCTAATGTTATCATGTGTAAGAGTTGGATCATTCATCCCCTGTGCAGCCCTGCAGCTTTTTTTGTTTATTCATGCTATTCAAAAAGCGCAAAACACATTTACATTTACACTGCAAAACACTCACAATCAAATGAAGGCGTAATCAAGTTCAAATGTGTTTCATGCAATATGAAGTACATCAGTCTACGATTATTAACTTAGAGATGTTGAATGGGTCTGGAGGGGCTCACTTTAAGACAAATGGGCAATCTCGGGCTTGTTGCTGACAGTAGTGAATGCTTAAATCCACATTAGCTACAGACATCAGCGCTCTGTAGTGTGCAACTGCTGAGCTGTTAGTGGTTCAGTCTGGCTTCAGATACACTACTTATTCACAACGATCCTCGATAATAGGACCACAATAATATAATAACCACATTAATGTTATTTTGTGGTAATTTACTTCAGACTTTGTACAGAATCTTGCAACTCCGACAATAATATCTTTAAAGGCGCCGCCCTCTACTGAGAGACTCTATTTTACTAACACACAGTGTTTACTGTTGGCTCAGTATGAACATAAATATCCTCATTATTAACCATTAAAAAAGCTCATCTGGCTAATAGCCTCAAAGACATTAGTAAACAATACTTTATGAAATATTTCACTAATATAATGCAATACAATAAACTATGCATGACGCATAACTTTGGGTGCAGCAGTAGGATGTGACGGCTTTAATGGGGGTGTAATAATGTCTGAGAATGTGGCCGTTAACATGATTACTGATATATCTGAACATAATGCACTAGTCCAGACTAGTGTACTCTGTGCCTAAAATCTGCAAAGCACACTGAGACTTACTGATATTCATAGACTTTTTACAAATAGCATGCATCAACAGAGTATGCGAAGAAAGGTAGAGGATTTGTTTGGATAATTTCTGGTGAAGAATGCTAATCTAAAACTGTTGTTTTGTGTTGTGATAAACGATTTGAGAATATCAAAGCGTTAAAACTATTAATACCAAATTAATTTGGTCAATCAGTTTGCGATTCATCAACAAAATCAACAAGAATGACACTTATTTTGACCCATTAGAGAGGGCAACTTCTGGTTCTTAAAAGTGAAGCCAATGCTGAAGTGCCTTAAACCTGCATTCTTTCTAACAGCGACTCCTCTGGTTGCAAAAAATAGTCTGATTGTATAGAAGTCTATGAGAAAATGAGCCTACTTCTCACTTGATTTGTTACCTCGGTAAACATTGTAAACATGAGTTTATGGTCTCAATCGCTAGTTTCAAGTCTTCTTCAATACAGCATGATGTTCATTTAGTAAATTATGGTCCCATGGTCTGAGTTTTTCGTCGTAGAACTTTAACCAATTCACAGTCTGAAAATGTCTTATTCAGCGTTATACTTAGCTCCACCCTCTCGTGTCACTTCTGGTTGCAAAAAAAACAACATGGTGACAACCAAAAACCAAGATGCCGACCTCAAGGCTTCAAAACGGCAGTCCACAAATAAACGGGTGATGTCGGGGTGACTACGTCCACTTCTTATTTACAGTCTATGACTAAACCTAAAATGTTTTTGCTATAACATCAAGATATATAGTTCCAGGTAGGTACCATGACAAATCTCCAGATCTGGATATTCCTGCCTGTCCCCTTCGCGGTCAAAGCGTACAGTAGTAGAAGGTGTTTGGCTCTAGAGCCTGAGGCAAGGAGAAGTAGTCCATGTGGATAGCACAGTTTTGTCTTGGAGGCCTGAGCACCTCAGGGACAGAGTGTGACCTCAGAGACCTGTGATATACAAAAGTCCTGGTGGATGAAGTTCACAAAGGCAGGTATGGATTTTGCATCCAGGCACAGTCACTCTGTAGGAGGTCTGTAGGTGTGAATGTGAATACAGATTCTCACAGTACAGTACTTTATTCTGCTGCATACTCTCCATCTGGAAATGATCCAGCAGACTTGACGAAAGACAGCCTCTCGTTGGCAGCCCTGACAACGACAGAGGATAATATCTGCGTCGTGTCTCTAATTCGCGGTCTGACCGAACTGATTATTCAGACCAGATTTCATCGGAAGATGATTCAAAATTCATCCACATCCATTTCCGAGAGGGTGGCCGGGAGCCTTGGAGCAAATTAGACAAGTCCAGTTCAGTCTCTCTGTGGGGAATTAAAAGGGCATCTGCCACTCTGCACAGCTATCTATTAGCAGTAAAATGGCACTCTTTCATGTAGGATCTTGACATGCACGAGTTCAAGTCAAAAAGACTGTTGAAAAGGCCAAAGATCTATTCATCAGATGATGGTAGGTTGTTGAGGACTCATAGTCGTAATTAAGTAAAAAACAAAGCCATCATTGGGCCATAACCAACCTGTTAATAGCCATCAGTTTAACCCACAGTGACGTCATTCTTAATTTTATGCATTTTTACTGTTCACAAACTTTCTTTCAGAGTAAAAGCTGAGTGCAAAGTGTCACCTCTCCAGATCTCTGCCCTCCTGCGGCGGCAGCTTCCTCCCTGCTGCAGCTGCTGATTTGGCACCTTTTTGTTCCCCTTCTCACATGGTCTATCACGACTTTTCCATGTGACTTTTGCTTTTACTCTGCAAAGGACACGACGGTGACACTTCATTTTACGAGTCCAAAAATGTCATGGTAATTAGGTGATAATTAGCAAGTAACCAATTTTGAAATTTCTTTGGAATTACTGTCAAATTACCCCAATATTTACCTCTAAATTTATAGAAAATTACTTTATTATAAACATTATTTAATAATTATATGCTGGTTAAAGTAGGGCCCTTAGGCTTGAGATGGAAAACCAAAACTAATAGAAGACACTTCTGATCAGGCACAAATCTCACCATTGCGTGACTTATTGTCAACACAAATGTAACCTGGTAGCTGATGTCATGATTCAAGGAGTTTTTTTAAGAAATTTCAAAGAAGTTATTTGCTAATTATTATTTATTTATCAGCAGACATGGAAATAAAGCATATCAATTAACTTTGCATTTTTTTTTCCTGGAAATGTATTAAATAAATACCAGCTATTGGGAAATAGCAGAAAATAATAATTAAGTAATGTTAATAATTAAGTAATTTATTAAAATATTTGGGTAATTTGGCAGTAATTCCAAAGAAATTTCAAATAGGTTACCTGCTAATTATCACCTAATTACCATGAAATTTGCAGACCTGTAAAATGAAGTGTTACCGATGCAACTTTCTGCACCATAGTCCAATACTTTGACTAAAAATAGGCTATTTAAGTAAAAGTAGCATTGCAGATTTAAATAAAATATTCAATAACATGCTGGGCCCAGCTCTGTTGTTTGCTTGTATGTTGGGTAACAGAAATAAAGTAAAGAAGGACATTACTAAATCTCAACACTTGAATATGCAGAGAGAGAGTGCAAAACGAAGCACTGTAAAGACACAGACGTTTATTAAGGTTATCAGTGATCAGTGATTGTTAGGCCTACTGTTGTTGTCAAAGATTGCACCTGTGATACAGACTTCACAATGTCTGTAATCAAGGAGAATTTTCAATTATAAAGCAATTAAGTTGATTAACGTGATAATTAATGTGATAACGTGACTAATTATATAGATGCTTTCATATTTAGTGTAGTAAGACTGCAAAGGAGTCTGCATGTTTTTCAGTTTGCAATTGCACAAATGGTGCATAACAGCTCCTGATGAGAAAATGTAGGTTATCCATGTGTGTGAGAATTTCACACCATCCAATAATCCAGTCCAATATGATTAAAACTAATAGAGTCTAAAAGATTCAGTTTTGGACCTGGGAGGTTAGAGAGGGTATTGCAATGCGAGTATTTCTCTGTTGACATAAAACATGGTTTGATCATTTTGCCCTGGAGCAGCCCTCTGGCTCTGGTACTGTACATGTAAACCAGCATCGAGTTCAAAATGCTAAAGTCAGCATTTTTAAGAGTTTTCCTTAAACTTGCTGAATTTGCTGAGTTTGTGGCTCCGCCTTAATTTCCAACCCAATAACAGGAGGTAAATTGTTGTTCCACATTGCTCCTGATAAGAAAAACTCTCAACACTGAATATTATCTTACACCTATTACAGGCTCTACTGAGAGACCGCCTGCCCTAATCTGCACCGCCAAGGAGACTTTTTAAAAATTAATACTTTTTAAAGGTAAACAAACTGATTGCCCTTGATGTAATAGATGCACTATTACATCTACAGCTGTAGATTGTGAGAATTAAAAAAGCAAGGTGGTGCAGAAGGGACATGCACACTAGAGATTAAAATACAACACTTGAGATAATTGCCTCCACTGGACGACTGATGTTTCCAGTTTAATTTACAGGATGGTCCCGTGCGGGGAGATGGTGTAATACCCACTTTTCTCCACTGGACTGTGCTATTTCACTTTGACAAAACCTTCACAGTGAGCAGCAACACACCATTTTGTTTTGGCACTAACTCTGTGCAGCTTCTTGTTACCAAAACAGAGAAGATTAAAAGCCTTCAAGTCTTTTTATTTTCTTCAGAAAGCACAGGAGCGGAGCTTCATATCACTCCCAAATGGATTGAAAATCTTTTCATAATTGGGTAAAACTGTTCAACCACTAAACCTGAGGGTTTAATGCAGGGCTGTCAAACATTCGGCCCGAGGGCCAGAGCCTGAATCATACACTTCTAGGGATTTTTACTTTGGAAAATGTCTAAATTAATTCAGTAAAAATGTTTGATTTCAACATGGATACAGTCAGAGATGTCCTGAAGTCAAATATATCCGTCATTGTCAGGCATTATTTAGAATTTTCTTTGCCAGCAAACCAAAAAACACAGAATAAAGACATTTCCCTCACAAATTAGTGATATTTTCTTTTTAATTTATAAGGGAGATGTAATGTTTTAAACATCTATACTACTGAATGTATTTAACATAAATGTCAGTATATGGGTGCTTTACAGTTGTCTGATTTGACCACGGAGATAAGAGTGACTGTCGGCTTGATCGCACGTTACCGCAATACGATAACGTTTTCTGTCCATGACAGAGTTAGCATGCAGCTTTATCTGTGATGTCTATCTCTGCTTTTTTTTGCAATGTGTGAAACCCAAAGTGTTTCCATACTTTACTGTATATGTGTAGTGTTTAACATGGTGGATTTAAAATGTGAGGGTTCAGGACGTATCCACGCCGACCCTCTGCCGTTTTATACTTTATCGTTCCAGCCGGCTACTGTTTGTTTTGGTTGACGGATATGACGTCAAGTTACTCAGACTATAAGAAGAAAAGCGGTAACTTCCTTCTACCTCCATATAGACTCAAATGAAGTAAATCTATTGATTCTGGCATTAAAAAATCAAATTCAAAATCGTAAAAAAATGAATCACAATACATAGGTGAATACATTTTTTTGCCACCCCCCTAGTAAATGGGAAACCAGTGTGCTTGTGTGTTCACAGCACCTTTCATTGCTCATAGAATATAATAATCTGCGTCACTATCAGACTCATCATGGCGAAACATACAAGAACAACTGAGAACAGAGAAGATGAATGAGATGTCGGCAGGTTCGTAGCCGAGAGATCAGCGAAACATCTGGCCGTTCATCATCTGTTTTGTTAACTGGATTGTTCATTAATTGTGAAAGTTTTCAGAATGTACTTTTACTTCCTTACACTAAAAGAAGGGGGACATTTTGTTATTTATAGGTTAGGCTATTAAGTAATGCTTTTACTTTTACTTTACTTTATGTGGCACCCCTGGTTTCATGTTTTCAGAATTGATCATTTGTTTTAAAGATTAATCTTAATCTGAGTTCCATCTATAATTCAAAGTCTTCAATTATACAGTACATATGAAGGTATACCTACAATCTATATGGTGAGAAAATGTCTGTGTCGGTCAGCTTCTGGGTGTTTTTTTGCTTTTTCACACTTGGACAAGCCCAAGAGCTTTTTTCACACCAGCCATCACATGGAAAGAGGAAAGAGGGTATAATGGACATTACTTCATTTAGTAAATTACAAAGCAAAAATCGTCCTCCACCCTTAATGTTATATCCTCTTTTTGCTCCAATGATACTGTTTTAGGTGACACAGTAGGATCTTAATAAAGATTTTGTACACTGGCAAGGAATTGTTGCATAACTCCAAATGCAACAAAGATCAACGACATCAAAACAGTTTGTGAAGAGAAGTCATACGACTGTTTAAAGTTCTCAACAAATTCAAGCAGCAACACAAAAAAACTTAGTTACCACTTCCTCCACTGGAAAGTCAGCTCATGAAAGTTCAGCTTGAAGGTGTGAAAGAGTGACGGGCACAGTTCCTCTATATGCATGTGAGCTATTTTTTCACAGCTATATAAAGGAAATGTTATTTAGCACACATTGTGACATTTAGCACAGAGGAGCAGGGAGCTGTACCCTGTACTGCATTCGACAGCATAATCTGGGTCATTCGTGACGTTCTTGCAACATTCACAGTAAACCCAATAAACTTTGTTAACCTGTAAACTGTGAACACGAGCGAGTGTTAATCAACAGTAATGTGAGATGAAATTCACAGTAGGAACGTCTATCAACAGACCGGCAGATTAAAAAATGAAAGGAAGCTGCAAGACTGAAGAAACTAGACAGATCCTCATGTTTTATGTGTCCATATAAAAACTCTGCATTGTAATATGTAATATTAAGAGTTCACGGTGCTGGATGAGATCATCCTCTCATAAAATCAAAAACATAGACTCGAGGAAATAATAATATAAATATAATAATATATGAATACTAGTAGGATAAGCAATTAAATAAAAACAATATATAATTTTAGTAAAAATCAATTGTAAAGTCGTGTTTTAAAAAGACACTTTTAAAGGAACAGTGTGTAACATTTCGGGGGATCTATTAGCAGAAATATAATATTCATAACTATGTTTTCTTTATTGTATAATCACCTGAAACTAAGAATCGTTGTGTTTTCGTTAGCTTAGAATGAGCCCTTCATATCTACATAGCGAGCAGGTCCTCTTCACGGAGTCCGCCGTGTTTCTACTGTAGCCCAGAACAGACAAACCAAACACTGGCTCTAGAGGGAGCCTTTCATGTTTTTACGTAACCTGAAGGCCACCGGAGTTCTCCGACACGCGTGAAACTGCGGTAACGTGAGCCTCAGAGTGTAAAACCGTGGTATCGCCAGCCGCCGTCTGACTTCCGTTGCTCCTAAAGTAGTGTTATTATGGTAAGAATGGCGTCTGAGCGAGGCGAACGGTGTTACCACGGTTTTGCACTCGACAGCTCGCATTATCGAAGTCGAGTGAGTGGAGGGGTACTCAATTGGTTGCACTCTGCAACCACACCACTAGATGCCGCCAAATCCTACACACTGTATCTTTAAGAGAATCAAAAGGGGGCCTACTCTGGTTTTAAGCTTTGACCTCTACCACTAACAATAACCCACCGGAGGATGTCAGCCTGCACTCAGGAGTAAACAAGACTCGGTCAAAACCAAGTATACTGTATGTCTGGACCGCGTATGGTCAGTCTGTGAATTTGTGGTTAAATTGTTACACAAATAGCGATCATGTCTATAATGTTAAATCCAGCGCTACATCGACGTCACTAGAGGACCTGCTGCTCCACTTAACTGGCCGTTCAAGCGGTGACGTAGCCTCTCGTAGAATACACCCGATTGGTCCCTGGTTCTCTGCTCGCCGTTTCAAACAGGAAACAACATGGCGGCCTGCTCGTAAACTTTCTGATATTCTGTCTAAACAATTCACTACTGACTACTACTGATCTTGTTTCATTTTAGAACTAGATCATCTAGTTTGACAGCTTGGTCCAAGTTTCATGAGCTGCACGGGTCCCGCTGTACAGGCTCATTTGTAGAAAGGACTTTTCCTGCCTTTTCATTTTGAAAGAGAAAACGACCAATGAAACGACCAATGAGGAAACTGTGTTTGTAGGTCTGACCCTATGCGGTCCAGCCAAAAACGTGGGATGTGGTTACGAGAAAGTGATCATAACAATCTTAAAATAAACTTCTCAAAGTACTACTACATGTTGAGATGCTAAAATTGGGGTTAAAGGTTTAGCAGTGGCTTATTTTAGTGTTGGTAGATAGAAAGCATTGTACAATATTTCTGCTCTGGGCCTCTTTTAAAAGAGAGGAAGCAGAACGGAAAAAAAGGAGAAATGGAATTTAGACAGTAAAAACGTTTTTATGGGACTTTATAGTTTCCAAATGTCACACAGCGACGAAGAAGAAAGTTTGACATTCTGTGTTTCTTCTATTATTTAGGCCATGTTTCTGGCCCTGTCTCCATAGCCAAACAAGAAAACAAGAAGTCGACGGTGGGCTGACAGGATCTAACAGCTCTGCCAGCAGCTCCCAATGTGGTTAATAAATTAAAAGGCCAGCATTTTGCTTAACCACCAGCCTCCTACTGTAGAGTGAACGTTTCACACATGGTGTGGTGGGGCAACACTATCCAGTGTGTGCCATCCAGCCGTTTCTAAAAACAAGCTTTTCAAAGTGTATTTCTCAAGGTGGTGCAAGAAAAAGTAACTTTTGCATGTGGAAGGACTTCAACGTTATTCCACACTGCCACAGCCACAAGGATTACATCATCAGTGTTGGTAATATTTATTGATGCACTTCAGTCTGCAGCTTTCTTTGAAATAGGAACATTTTGAAATGACTAAGTCTCAGTCATCTCTGTAAGACAGACGGGTTTCTACTGTAAGTCTCCGCTCTGACCTTTTTTGTTCAGGGTTTGTCAGGAAGTTGTTGAGACAGCTGGGCCACATTGAGGTCCCTCCTCATTGTTTGAGAGTTCAGAAAGAAACAAACCCAGCCAACACAAAACATCCCAAACTCTATATGTACACTATCTCGGTACGGACAGGAAGAAGGTCGTGAGATAACAGGACAAGCCCTGGATGCTTGCCATGATCATATTGGCTGGAAATCACTCTTTGAAAAAGGAACCCAGAATTAAACTGCAGCAAGACGCTGTATAGTTCAATTCGCCAACTCAAGTGGAACAGATTCATCATTTGAATACAGAGGTGATATCGCGCTCTGACCTCATCACTCCTCGCCAGGATCCATCAAGCGCTGACACAGCTTAGATTGGGAAGCGATCACAACATCCTCCCCCAAAAATTCATCACACACAGCCTGACACTGACTATAATGTGGATTCTATGTGTGGCATCAGTTGCTGCTCAGTTTAGTGTAAATACAACCCGATCTCATGGGAAGGTGTATAAATGGCACGACATTACAAGGACACTCCGTATGTCATGAGGACGCATTTTAGGCTTTTTGTCATTTGTACGCCGAGCAACAAAACTATGGTAACGTCCGCAATTAGGTTAAGGAAACAAAACCACTTAGTTAAGTTAAGGAAAAACATCATGGTTGGGCTTAGAATAAGTATATAAACTAAGTAGGGCTGTCAATCAATGACAAAGTTAATGTTGATTAATCACAAATTAATCACACGTTTTCTTATCTGTTCAAAATGTACCTTAAAGGGAGATTTGTCAAGTATTTAATACTCTTATCAACATGGGAGTGGGAAAATATGCTGATTTATGTAAATATATGTATGTATTTATTATTGGAAATCATTTAACAACACAAAACAATGATGAATATTGTCCAGAAACCCTCACAGGTACTGCATTTAACATGAATAAATTCTCAAATCATAACATGGCAAACTGCAGCCCAACAGGCAACAACAGCTGTCAGTGTGTCAGTGTGCTGACTTGACTATGACTTGTTCCAAAACAGCATGTGATTATCATAAAGTGGGCATGTCTGTAAAGGGGAGACTCGTGGGTACCCATAGAACCCATTTTCATACACATTAAGTGTCAATTTGCTGGGAATGGATAGCGTTACTGTTTGTTGATTGAGGAAATGAAGGGAAATTAATTGATCCCTGGCACCCTTTTTAAAAAACATACTTTTTAATCTTCAGGCTTGGGGGAAGGCGTCAAGTATTTTCAAGACAAAAGGCTCAAGTCCAAGTGAAGTCATGGTGTTAAAGTCCAAGTCATTTTTGATTTTGTTAAGTCAAGTCTAAAGTCATCAAATTTTAGACACAAGTCTGACTGAGTCACGTAACTTGAGTTCACAGCTCTGCCATTCCCATCAGCCCTGCACAGTGTGTGCTGTGGGCTCGAGCTGTCGCCAAACAACAGGGCCCACCTTTCGTAGTACATAACGCATCATAAGTTAATATACTACAGTAGAAAAGTCCCCATCTAGTGCGTCAACTCGAGTTCCACCTTTTATTCTTTGTACGATAAATGAATGTTGTCTTTATAAAAAAGGTGCTTACAGCGTGTTTCATGTTGTTACAGCCTCAATTTCCTGCCCTCATAATCTTCTTTTTTAATTCAGTTTCACTTTGTTTTTTTCTCCAAACAAAGACTCATCCACCAATATGTACCCAACCCAAGAGATACAGTAGAGAGGCCGAGCTGTATAGGACTGAAATTACTTTATCACAACTGTCACATACACGTTTGTATGAGGGTAACTTAGTTTTTGATTGAACGTGAGCATTACATACTTGATTTACTACCGTTAATGTGCTATTTATATAGATGGAAAGTACACCACAGACCTTGTGATAACTACGTCACTGATGGAACAAATTTCCTGTAAAAATAGATTCACTTTGAAGTCATACAGTATACAGTATACAGAAGAATAGGCTTATTTGCAGGGCAGGCAAGTTGGGTTTTTTTTATAGGTCATGCTAATGTCAGTACATTTCAAGGTCCCCCTGTGAGCACACTCTGTAACACAGCTGCATACCACCGGTCCCTAAAGGCCCGCTGTCTGTCACCTCCATTTTCTCGGGCCCACAAAGCCCAAATCCCAGCTCATTGTTTAGGAGTGTGAAATAATGCAATAATCAACCTGCCTGTCAGTGAGCCTCAGGACAGTGGGTTCAGTACTGAAAATGACCTTCCGTACCACTGTGAGCTGGAGACAAGAAAAGTTACTAAAAATGTAACAATTTGTTTTGTTCCATTAGACTGCTCTTATAAACGCTTACAGCATGTCGGCATTTCCTCACATTTTAATGCTCAAGAAGTCAGTACAACTCACACAAGTGTGCATAAGTGAAGTTGTTCTTCAAAAATGTGTGAAAAGAACATTATGTCCCTTCATGCTGGTTTCTCACAGTTGTATTTCCTCTTACTGACAATAAATTCATTTGACAGAAGACATTTTCTGGAACTTAGTTTCAACAACTTTTCATTTGTAATGCAGAAAGGGTACCACAATCAATAGTGGAAAAGATTTTAATAATAATATAACAATAACAAAAACCAAGAAAGAAAGAGAAAAATACGTAAGTAAATAAATAAGTTAGATTATATAAATCTAAATAAAATAAAAATACTAAATAAATGCCTTTAAAATAAATAAATTAAATGAATAAAAAAAATAAAATGAAAATAAATAAATAACTAAATAAAAAATTATAAATATTAAATTAAATTAATTTCCAGTATTGGAAAAGTACACCAAGAGATTTTAAGAATGGAAATAATAATAACAATAACAAAAATCAAGAGATAAAAAAATAGTAAGTAAATAAATAAATCAAATCATATAAATCTAAGTAAAAGAAAAAATACTATAAAATATATAAATATAAAATAAATTAATTAATATAAGTAAATATAAAAATAATAAAGATTAAATTAAATTTAAAATAAATAAATAACACTTTAACTTTCTGAATCTTAAGAATGGTTTGTAGTAGCAGTTGGTACTATTTATTTGTTGTTCTTCAGTAAATATGAATCCAAATTTGCTTATCTGGGTCCCTTTTATTGAAAATGAGTACAGTAGGTCTGCCTACAGGGAACGGGGAATTACACACGCATATCTATATATACTTTACTGTTCTTTGTTACCATTGTTATATTGTCTCAAACAGATGCACTCAGTGAGAAAAAGCTATACACAGTATATATGTCATCGCCATAGTTAGCAGGCTGTTTGCCCACCAGCAGGACAATGAGCGGTCACATAAACTCCTCTTGACCCTCCTGTCTGTCCCCCAACCACACAGTCCAAGAGAGGGGGAGGATACAGAGAGAGAGAGAAAGACATTACCTGTGCAAAAACACTGTTTAGTAACACAGTGCTGTCATGGAAATAGAGTGGAGTGAGAGGTGGCATAGCCATTTCCTCTCGCTATCACCCCGCCCCAACAAGAGCAGGAGTTACAGTTCAGGAACTTCTGGCTGTACTCTACAAACCTCTGTGTCAGAAACGTGATTCAGAGAGAAAGAGAGAGAGAGACAGAGAGAGAGACAGAGAGAGAGACAGAGAGAGAGAGAAACCCCTCCCCAGAATCTCAGCATGTCACCTCATTAGTGAGAGCAGATGACGATTCAAAGGGGAGAAGGAGACAGGAGAGGTCACTACTACTGATCCAGTATATATTTTGTATTTGCTGGTATCAGCATATACTGCAGCTCCTTTTTCCACATCAGTTTACTTGACTGCTGGATGCTTCTTTTTATTTTCCTTTACATTTTGTAAGTTACAGAAACAAGTGGAGCAAACTAGAAGAGAACGAGAAGGAACCGCATCATCTAAATGTAAAGAGTTTTAGTAGTTTTAACATACAGATCTGGACAGTGTTTCCCTCTTCAGCACCATGGCGGGCAGGTGGAAGCTCCTGATACTGGGTGAGTCACATCTGTCATCCATTTACACTGGAGTTGGGATGGAAAATCAATCTGCTGAGAAAGTTTGTGCTCCAAAGAGGGGAAACTAACTGGCTGCAGTAGCCTGAAAACTTTTAATAATAGACATTTATATCTGTGAGTGTTTTCTGTTGAAATCTACTATGACATTTTAGACCAAAAACAGATGTGTATATGATACTTTTAGTATATAATGCACTATATACTGTAATTAAACATATGCATTTTAAAAAGCGGAGTTGATAAAGTTAATAATTGTCTAATAATAGTAAAATGTCATTATAGAGCACACTTAAAAACAGTTATTGTATGACACTTTTAGTATTTAACACACTATATACTGTAATTAAACATATGCATTTTAAAAAGCGGAGTTGATAAAGTTAATAATTGTCTAATAATAGTAAAATGTCATTATAGAGCACACTTAAAAACAGTTATTGTATGACACTTTTAGTATTTAACACACTATATACTGTAATTAAACAAATGTATTTTTAAAAGTGGGGTTAATAATTGTCTAATAATAGTCAAGTCTAAAATGTTTATAGTGCACTTAGATGTTGACCAACGTGCTTTACGGAGAATTTACATATGCAATCACATGATCAAAATAAATCAGTAACAGACAAAACTATTTTTATATAATAATGTGTATTTCTAAATTCCATGTTTTATTCCTTTTTTTAACAACCTTCCGCTGAGATAAAAATCTGCCAGCGAGTCTAACTGGCAAAAATTATAATAGTGAGAAAGTGTGACAGCGTCTGTGCAGCAGTCAGAGTGAAGCCTGAGTGTGGGAAAGAGCCTGAAGGAATTAGTAGAAAAGGAAGGAGAGTGATGCTGAACACAGCAGCTTTTCTTCAAACAGCTCACTATCTGGGCCCCGCTGCACAGAGGACCTCTGTTCTTCTGCTTTTAAAGTGATATTTATACACTATGAGCTCATCACGCAGCGCCCACGTTACTTGTCACCTCATGGTGCTCACAGGAAGGAACTTTGTGTGTTGCCATGGCACAACACAACATTGACAGATTCAAACTTGTGCAAACCACTGAAACATTTCATAATGTCATGATCGCAATCTTAGCAAGCTGCTTTTTTTTTATATCATCCTCCTGTCACCGGTTATGAATGTAATCGCAATGAACATCATGATATCCGCTGGCCAGAGAGATAAAAAAAAATAAGTTATCTCAAAACACTTTAGGGTGTTAGTTAAGTGTCCTTAAAATATCTACTGTATCTAAACAACAGTTTTTACTAGACACTATTTTCTTCCTAAGGTAAAATAAATAGTGAAACTGTTGACAGAGAGTTGTTTTCAAGTACAAAGTTCCTCCAATTTATTAGTGTTGCAGCAAATATATTCAACAAATATCGGTAACATTTCATTTTACCGCAAATTTCATGGTAATTAGGTGATAATTATCAAGTAACCTATTTGAAATTTCTTTGGAATTACTGCCAAATTACCCCAATATTTACCTCAACATTTATCGAAAATTACTTTATGATAAACATTATTTAATAATTATATTCCGCTATTTCCTAATAGCTGGTAATTTATTTAATACATTTCCAGGAAATTAATACAAAGTTAATTGATATTCTTTATTTCCATGTCTGCTAATAAATAAATAATAATTAGCAAATAACTTCTTTGAAATTTCTTTAAAAAACTCCCTGAATCATGACATTAGCTACCAGGTTACATTTGCGTAGACCATAAGTCACACAATGGTGAGATTTGTGCCTGATCAGAAGTGTCTTCTATTAGTTTTGGTTTTCCACCTCCGATGAAGAGCAGCCGCTTCTCAAGTCTAAGGGCCCTATTTTAACCATTATAAGCTATTTTAGCATATAATTATTAAATAATGTTTATAATAAAGTAATTTTCGATACATTTTGAGGTAAATATTTGGGTAATTTGGCAGTAATTCCAAAGAAATTTCAAATAGTTTACTTATTATCTCCTAATTACCATGAAATTTGCGGACCTGTAAAATGAAGTGTTACCTAAATATCTGCCTGGCTAGATACCACTATTGATAACTGGGAATATGCCTCTTTGTGATTTGAACGAACTGACCATTTAATTAATTAGTTAGCTGCATCTTTTAATGAGTAATAAAATAAAAAGAATACAAAACAACAGATTTCATGTATGTACCTGTAGGTATATGACAGATCTAATAAAGTTTAAGTTAGGGCTAGCAAAGTTAACACGATACTAACGCATTAACGCAAATTCGTTTTAACTCCATTCATTTCTTTAACGCATTAACGCAACTTGCAATTTTAGGTTGTAGCGGGCTCAGTTTTAAAGCTAGAGTGAAGATACTGGTATCATATGAAACTAGAAAATGAGTCCATTGATACCAACCATGTCATACTAGCTCGTTGCAAAGGAGGTTAAATAACGCTCCAAACTGATGCTAAATCTTGGCGAGGAAAAACTGTCATGGCCATTTTCAAAGGGGTCCCTTGACCTCTGACCTCAAGATATGTGAATGAAAATAGGTTCTATGGGTACCCACGAGTCTCCCCTTTACAGACATACCGACTTAATTACATGCAGTTTGGGGCAAGTCATAGTCAAGTCAGCACACTGACACACTGACAGCTGTTGTTGCCTGTTGGGCTGCAGTTTGCCATGTTATGATTTGAGCATTTTTGTATGCTAAATGCAGTACCTGTGAGGGTTTCTGGACAATATTTGTCAATATTTTGTGTTGTTAATTTATTTAAAGTACCATATAAGGTCCATTTTTATTAATTTGCGATTAACTATGGACAATCATGTGATTAATCGTGATTGAATAGTTTAATCGATTGACAGCCCTACAGTATACGTTTATGAATATACTGAATCCATTGTCTATACTCATAATGGGGGAAAAAAGGTAACTGGACTCTTTCTTCCTGTTTCCATATGCTGTACATTAAACCCATCTGGTGTCATTTAGGCGACCACAGAGCACTGACTATGCACTCTGAGGATTTAATGCTTTTTTTGTGCTTGTGCCACGCCGGCTGATGTTTCCTCATACATAGGAAGCTGAGCTCTGCGCCCATGTGTTGAATTATGGTGCAGATGCTGTTGGAACAATCTGAGGAAATGAGGGCAGAAAATGAGTGAATTTATCTTTTTCTGCAGAGCCTTTTTAAAAACTCAGAACATTTCTGGTGTTAGTTATGTGGTCAAACAGATCCTTAATGTTCTTAGCAGCATTGAAATACCTTAGAATGATTAAAAAAGAGAGTTAGTGTAGATTAATGTGTGCCAGGGTAGCAGATTAATGCTCAGAAGGTTTTGAACTTGCCGTCTGCTTGTTTTTCAGCTCTGCACCTCTCCGTCGTCGTGGTCCTGTCGAAAGCAGACTGCTCTAAGGGATTTAATTGGAAGAACGGAAAATGCACAGGTATGGAAAAACAACTTATTTTCACACATAACCCTCCACAGCATGTTGTGGCATGTGTGCATTTTTTGTCATAGATTGCTCATCTTTGCATTTAGAAATTAGAAACTGAAAATATATAATATGGTTTGCAAAATGATCCATGTGAAATCAAATACAAATTGCGTTTGAAATGTATTATCACCTAACTTTATTTTTGGTGTGAAAAGAGTCTTATTCGCATCTGTCTTTTTCACATTCATGTTTCCTTAATTAAGATGACGATGAATGTGCTGTTGACCAGGACTATCCTGATATGGATGGGATATGTGGACTGAACACCGTCTGTCGCAACACGATTGGCAGTTTCTACTGCCAATGTGAGGATGGTTTCGGGTCAACAACAGGGGCTCTGAACTTCTCAGCTGCAACAGGTGAAACGTGTTATGGTAAGTCTTCTTGTATATTGAATCAATCATAGCAGAGACTCTGTTTTACGGCTGCAATCATCTAAATATAATGTCCCGTCCTTATCTTTTGTTTTAAGACATCAACGAGTGCGTGAACGATAACGTCAACTGTGGACTCAATGCCAAATGTCAGAACTCAATTGGAAATTATTACTGCATTTGCGATATTGGATTCATTTCTACTACCGGAGTGGAAGGTTTTCACCAGGGTGACAACGTTACATGTAGAGGTAAGATGATTATCAGCAGTGGCGGAGTCAGGCTGTTTGAGGGGCATGGGTGAAAAAAAAAATAAGGGCACCAACTGCATGCGGTGGGGCACCAGGAAAGTTGTCTATATAGCTCTGCAATCATGTTTTCTCCACTTTAAGGGCAGCCTAGAGGGCACCTTATCATGTTTTCTCTACTGGAAGAGCATCTTAGAGGGTATTTTATCATGTTTTCTCCATTTTAAGGGCAGCCTAGAGGGCACCGCTTCACGTTTTCTCCACTTAATAGCTCATTAGAGGGCACTGCAACACATTTTCTCTACTGTAAGGGCACCCTAGAGGGCATTTTATCATGTTTTCTCCATTTAAGGGCACCCAAGAGGGCACATTATCATGTTTACTCCATTTAAGGGCAACCTACAGTAGAGGGCACTTCATTATGTTTTATCTACAGGGACATGATGTTCTCTATATGTGTTTATGATGAGAAACATTGGTGGTTTCATTTCTCAGCTGTTCTTGTATCTCTTCTTCCTGCTCATGTAGATATCGATGAATGTGAAGAGGAAGAGGTCTGTGGCCGGAACGCAGCATGCATCAACACACAAGGCAGTCATGACTGTGTCTGCCATGCTGGCTTTGGACTGAAATCTGGCAAATCAAAATTCTCTGGCAATCAGGAGCAATGTGAAGGTGAGCGCTATGACATGATACTGCAAAAATACTTGTGATTTTACTAGTCATACAAGTTATTTAATAAAGAGGACCTATTATGCTTTGGTGCTTTTTTCCTCTCCTTTAGTGTGTTATGTAGTTTTTTATGCATGTAAAAGGTCTGCAAAGTTACAAAGCCCAAAGTCCACACCAGTGGGCTACCTCTGGGTCTGAAAAGTGAAACAAATGTGGAAGTACCTTAAACTTGCATTCTTTAAAATAGCCAGCAGGGGGCGCCTCCTCTGGTTGTAAAAGAAGTCTGTTTGTATAGAAGTCTATGAGAAAATGAGCCTACTTCTCATTTGATTTATTACCGCAGTAAACATTGTAAACATGAGTTTATGGTCTCAATCACTAGTTTCAGGTCTTCTTACATACAGCATGATGTTCATTCAGTAAATTATGGTCCCGTTTAGAGTCAAATAGACCATAAAGCAGGGGATGCTTTAGGGTGTAGCTACCTTGTGATTGACAGGTCGCTACCATGGCGTTGTCCAGTCTGGGAGTTGTCCGAGTTTCCGTCGTAGAACTTAAACCAATTCACAGTCTGAAAATGTCTTATTCAGCGTTCGGTTGTGCTTAGCTCCACCTTCTCGTGTCACTTCTGGTTGCAAAAAAACAAGATAGCGACGGCCAAAATGCCAAACTCAAGGCTTTAAAACAGCAGTCCACAAACCAATGGGTGACGTCACGGTGACTACATCCACTTCTTATATACAGTCTATGGTCCACGCCAAAAGGGATTTACTCTCCCCCACAGAAACACTGCTCCTGAACTGCCTAAGACGCCTTGATTGAAGTCCCTCCTTTTCTTCTGTAACGTATCTGTATCTGTATCTGCACTTGGTGATGTCAACAAGTAACACATTTGCATAATATCTGCCTATTGGCTAGTTTGGCACGCCCTCAAACAAAGCTAGTTAGAGCGGAGCTGGAGCGGAGTCTGAAGAGTTTGGTTCGGTTGACCAATCACAACAGAGTGTGCCAGCTGACCAATCAGAGCAGACTGGGCTTTTCGGGAGTAGGAGGGGCTCAAACAGAGCGTTTCAGACAGAGGGTTCAAAGAGGTGCTGCAGCACAGCCGGTATAAGAAAAATAAAGTGTTTTTTGAACATTAAAGCATGTAAACATGTTCTAGTAGAAACCCAGAATACAAGTATGCACCTGAAAATGAGAATAATAGGTCCACTTTAATCACGTGACATTGTCTTGATGCTTGCACAGTGGTGTGATCTTTCAAGGAAATTGTCCCACAAAAGTGCAACAGAAAGTTTAAATAATGATTTAAGTTCTGACTGCTAGTTGATTTAGTGAATGGCCGTCCTGTGTTTTGGTTCTGTCTGGGCTGCTTTATGTTTTTTTATGCATTGTCTTTAAAAACCTATCAAGCACCATTTCTGGATATGAACGTCCAGGATATTTATTGTTCCATTAGCACTGACTGGAAACACACAGTGTAACCATTTTCCTCTCCCTGATTTGTTTCCATTTTAGACGTATGTATGATTGATAAGACAATCTGCGGAAATGGAACCTGCCACCGTGGAGCCAGCGGCCATTACTGTGCATGCCACGCAGGGTTCACTAACTATGGCAACAACGGGTCTCGCTGCACTGGTAAGAACAACATCCATCACTGAACCAGTGTTTGTTCAGTAACTATATAAACCGAGCGTTTTCATGATACCCTCATAATGTGAATGCTGTGGTCATCAGCAAGCACATTTATCGAAACAATACTTCCTGTTTCCTCAGCGCTAAACTGTGATGTGTTCAAAGATATGGACAATCTGCCAAAGGTACTATCATATCAGAAGTAGTGTTATCACAGCTTAACATAGATGTAAAATGTCTGTTGCCTCATACGTCTGTTTCGTTCTCCCCAAATCGCTCTTTCTAGAACTTTCCCGTTGTACATGATCTCGTGATGCAGTTGGAAAAAAGCTGTCTGAAGCCAACAAAGCTGGATGGAGAGGCCCTACTAACGGTATTTCTGCACATAAATGCATTGTGATTATACATAATTATTCCTCAGAACAAGCCCAGAAATAAGAAGTTCTGCCCCCTGCAAGCTCTGTCACATGGTGTTCAGATGTCTGTGCACAGCTATGTAGACTGTTTATGTTGACCTGAGGTGGTATGCAGCCTGAGAGTCTGACTCTGCCTCCTGTTTCTCCCTCTCCCCCTCCTCTCCTGTGGCTGTAGAGACTGTTGGCTGTGATCGACAAGCTCTTGTCCGGCGGAGCCTTCAATGACAACAGGATGGTCTCCACCTTTCTGGACTTGGTGGAGTACACTCTGAGGCTCATAGGACCTTTCATTGAGCCCCCCGGGACAAATAAATCCTCCACTCACACAGGTACAAAGACGATTTGGTGACGTTTACACTTCAACAGCTGGTACATTTCTCTTAACAGACAAGCAATGCATGTTGATAAAAATGTGTTCTTTGTATTTGGGTACAGAGCTGGAGCTGCTGGTAGATAAGGGGGCCGACTTGCCCCAGGGACCTGTGACGTTATCGTCTAAGCAAGCTCAGCTGGACATCCAGTTGGAGACAGCAGCTGGAGATCCCTCCTCTTACCCTGGTAATAGATCATAACTATAATTAACACTTTTGTGACCACTTTCATTAAAGAGTAACTAAACCCCAGAGTTTTGGATGAAGTGCCTCTACCCTGGAAATTAAGAACGTGAAGAAAGTATCAACATGGGCAGGAAAGATTTAGCCAATAGGTTATGAATTGGTTTTCAGCTGAAAAAAAAGTGGTTCGGGGGTTTAAGTTACTCTTTAAGATGTAGATGACTTACGTAATGTAATGAATATTCACCTAATTAATCCAGTGTTCTCCTGTTATGATTGTGAAAGGCTTTACAGCAGTGTCCTTGCTGAGTTATGCAAACCTGGAGGACTCTGCAGACGGCTTCTTTAGTGGGATGAAACCACCAGCGAACCACAGCTTTAAGATCAACTCTAAAGTCGTGACCGTCACTGTCAGTAACGGAGACACCAGCCACCTCAAAGAGCCAGTCAATCTGACTTTCTACCACCTCAAAAAGGTATGTAGCATCTAGTCTGTCATTAAGGATAATGAACTATCTCTGCAGGAAACACATTACTTCTATAATAGTCATTATCTTTATTTTGTTTCACAGTCGAATGAATCCAACCACACCTGTGTGTTCTGGGACTCGTCGGTGGACGGAGGGTCTTGGTCTGCTCGTGGCTGCAGCGTGGTGGAGTCCAAACCTGAATACACCGTGTGCTCCTGCAACCATCTGAGCAGCTTTGCTGTGCTCATGGCGCTCTATGACATAGAGGTTAAAACTCTCATGTTACATATATGATGATACATAGCAGATCGTGACAGAGTTTTTAGTTGAAGACTGTACTGTAATGTAAACGCTTCTCTCTCTCCAAACAGGACAAGTTTGAGTTGCAGATGATCACCTATGTGGGTCTGTCCCTTTCACTAATCTGCCTGTTCATCTGCATCCTGACCTTCTCGTTGATCCGATCCATCAAAAGCCCAAGAACCACCATCCACCTGCACCTCTGCATCAGCCTCTTCATCGCCACCGCTCTCTTCCTCGTAGGCATCTCTCGCACGGAGAGCAGGGTAAGTACTTCTGTAACAGCTTGAATACAGCAGAGGAATACATACTAAGTAACAGCACAGCTATTGAATGATTTATGTGGGTGCTGAAGAGTTATAAACAACAAATCAGCAAGTAGTTTCTCAGCATCCGTTGTCCCTTTTTTCACTGCTGTCATCGTGATCTTCATCTCCCTCCCTGCTGCATTAGGTCGGCTGTGCGGTGGTAGCAGGGCTGCTGCATTTCTTCTTCCTGGCAGCATTTTGCTGGATGTGTCTGGAGGGCATACAGCTCTTCAGGATGGTAGTCCTGGTCTTTAACACCAGCTTCAAACCCCTCTACATGATGGCAGGTGGCTATGGAGTCCCAGCTGTTATTGTCGCTATCTCTGCCTTAGCTAATGCCAAGGGATATGGTACCGAGAGACAGTAAGTTCCCCCCCACTGATGCTGATCTTGTTTTAACTTTAATTTATACCTGAATCTCAGGTTGTGTTGACAGTCTGCTCAATAAACTCTTGATATGCTTTGCAGTTGTTGGTTAAACCTGGAATTAATTTGGAGTTTCTTTGGCCCTGTCTGCGTCATCATCCTTGTGAGTAACAAAAGAGGGGGTTTTTTTGTAATAATTTATTGGAAGTAGGGCTGTCAGAGGAGGTTAAATAACGCACCAAACTTCCAAAACAAAACATTGTTTTGTGTTGGTAATTGATTTCCAATAAGAAATATATACATACATTTACATAAAGCAGCCTATTTGCCCACTCCCATGTTGAGTTTTAAATACTTGACAAATCTCCCTTTGAGGTACATTTTGAACAGATAAAAAAATGTTGATTAATTTGCAATTAACTGCAATTCACTATGGACAATCATGAGATTAATCGGGAATAAATATTTTCATCGATTGACAGCCCCAATTAGAGGTAAAATCTGATGTACAGAAACATATAAATAAAGCACAAATGTAAATGATTGTCCCTTCATATTTTGGTATTTTTCCCCCAAGCCCCCTTCCACTCAACACTCACTCATTGCTGACGCAAAATGGATAAAAAAATAAATTAAAAAAAAGAAAAAAAGAAAAAAAATGTAAATAAAATAAAGTACACACTGACAGTAATAACATTATAGGATAAATTCCAAACTACAGATATAATAGGCTGATAAACTTTACATTTCTTGCTTCAAACAAATTGTGTTCAGTTGTTTCAAGTACCAAAGAATCATTAGGATGAAAAAAAAGTCCTAAAATTGACTACAGTGCTTTTTTTTTTTAAACTCATCACCTGTTGTGTTTCAGGTAAACATCGTCTTCTTTCTCATCACTGTGTGGAAGTTGGCTCAGAAGTTCTCAAGTTTAAACCCGGACATGGACAATCTGCAGAAAATAAAGTAAGTCACAAGCTGCCTACAACATCAGTCACACATCGGCTGTATATGTGTGTAAATATGGGAGCATACTGTATAATTCCCCTAATAAAGTCAACTACTTCCTGTTAAAGTGCCTCATATTTGACCTGTGTGTGTCTTTGTCGCTCCCTGCAGGGCGTTCACCATCACTGCAGTGGCTCAGCTGTGCCTGTTGGGCATCATGTGGATCTTTGGTTGCTTCCAGTTTGAGGAAGGCACGATAGTCTCGTCTTACCTGTTCACCATCTTCGGCAGCTTTCAGGGCGTTATGCTCTTTGTCATGCACTGTCTGTTCTCTAAACAGGTTAGTCGAGCTTCTCTCAAAAACAAAAAAAGCTCTGCTGCTTTTTGTTCTGGTGTCATAACTCAGTTTGTATTCTAATTGTAGGTGAGGGATGAATATGGAAACATCCTGTTCAGGTTCCGTGCACCTCGGAAGAAGAGATACACAGGATTCCCTTCCTCGCACACCAGCGAAGCGAAGGTAGAATGAAATGAAACTGTATTATCCAATAATGTTGCAGTCAGCACTCACTCATTTCATCAGAATGAAACATAGAAATGTGCGAATTAAATGTGATACATTATGATATTTATTAATATTTATTTGGCTACCATATCTATTTAGTTTCAACATTTTTATTGATGTGTGTATAATGTAAAAAGGGCACCACAATCAATACTGAAAAAATATACAAAACACAAAGGGAATTTAACGATGACAAAGAAAGAAAGAAAAACAAAAACACAATGAACCAATAGAACAACCCCCCACCCGTGCCTGTCAAGCCCCCCCTTGAAAATAATAATAATAACAATGAAAATAAATATATAAATAAAATAGGTAAATAGATCAATTAAATAATATAATCTAAATGAAATAAAATGAATAGATAACTACCTTAAACAAAAACATATAATAAAAATAACATAAATAATAATAAAAAAAATAAAAAATTATACAATTAACAATAATTTAATTTGTCATTATTATTATTAATAATAAGAATAAGAATAAGAATCTTTAAGGATGAAAAAAAAAGAAAACACAATGAACCAATCGAACAACCCACCACCCGTGCCTGTCAAGCCCTCCCTTGAAAATAATAACAATAACAACGAAAATAAATAAAATAGGTAAATAGATGAATTAAATTATATAAATCTAAATGAAATAAAATTAATAGATAAATACTTTAAACCTTAAAAATTAAATGCAAAATACAATTAACAATACAATTAATAATAATTAAATTTATTATTATTATTATTATTATTATTATTATCATAATAATAGTAATCATGTTTAAAATAGATAAATAGATAAATAAATTAACCCAAGTGACCATAAGGATTTTGTAAGATTACCAAACATACTTTTGTGATAGATTCCCGACGGCATATGTTCATAACCGATGTTATGACAATTAAGGTCCTAATCTGGTGGGGTTACACACAAGTTCTGAAAATAAGTCAAAAACCCATAGTACCATATCTATTTTCATATTATCTAAAGGAGGTTAGAAAAAGTACCTATTGTCAAATAAGAGATGCCAAGTGCTCAGCGACCAAGCAACAATTAAATTAAATCAAACATAGTTCAACTTTTGATCTGTAATTAGATTGCATAAGAGACTTAATGCGGTTAAGTTTAATCTGGAAACCTTCCAAAAGCAAACACATAACTCTTCCAGGGTTTGACGATGACGAGGTATCATAGGAGATGTGAAGTGAAGTGTGTCAGAGCGCAGCCTTCCCTGATAATGAAAGAGTACTGAAAGTGTCTGTCGTGACTGATGGGCTTGTCTCTCCCCTCTGTGACCCTCAGGCATCAAGGAGCACCCAGGACACGGGAGAGTCTCGCATCTGAGGAGCTAAACAGTGACGTGGGAGCAATGTCTGATTTATTCCCTGGAGACTGCAGACACACTGCCAACTGCTGCCCTCCCATTTGTGGTCAATGCACCAGTTTGCTTCACTGCAACATGTTGTAAATAGTACCCTTCTTTACCTTTTGGTTATTGTATTTGAAGCTATTTAAGATAGAACTGTTGACGGTTATAATTTAATACAAATTAAGAATGTTTTTATATATTCAAGCAAAGCTTTTAAAGGGATATTTTGGGTGTTTTAAAGTAGAGTTGTATAAGATACATATCCATAGTCAGTGTATTACCTACAGTAGATGACCGTCGGCACACTCCCAGTTTGGAGAAACAGACAGGAGTTACCGCACAGAATCAAAGCAATGTACTGTTGTGGACCATACGGCAGCAAAACGTGTTTTAGCCCCCATATTGAAACCCTCACCTAAAAAATCAATATCAGTTTAAGTGTACGCTATATTTAGAATATTTTTACCGGTTTACCTTGCCGTGAGACAGCCCTTTTCGTCGGGTAACTGAAGCCGTTGTATCTATCTATGCTCTCGCCAAAGCCACCAGACTCCATTGCAAAATCCTGTAGTTTTACCTCGTAGAACATGGGAGTTGCCGGTCTTCCGTTGCCTCAATCTGGTAGTTTGTTTGTGTTACTGTGTAACTTTGATGAATCTGAACTAACCAAAGTCACACAATAACACAAACTAACTGACCGATCGAGGAAGCGGTAGACCAGCAACTCCGTGTTCTGTGAGGTAAAACTACTGATTTTTTCAATGGAGTCTGGTTGCTTGGCGAGAGCATAGATAACGGCTTCAACGTAACATAGACTGTATAGCTGTCTGATGGCAAGGTAAACCAATGAAAATATTTAAAATATAGCGTACACTTAAACTGATATAGATTTTGTTTTTGGGTGAGCCTTTCTTTTAGGTGGCTAAAAAGCGTTTTTCTGCCGGCCCCGTCCACAGCAGTACATTCCTTTGCATCTGTGCGGTAACTTCTGTCTGCTTCTCCAAACTGGGGGCGTGCCGACCGTCATCTACTGTAAGTACCTCATTCAACCCCACTTCAAAACACCTGAACTATCCCTTTAAGATGACCCTTGACTAAGGCGCATAGTGTGCTTTACTTTCATGCACAGAACTTCACTCCTTTTGGAAAAATAATCTTCAAATCTTTAGACTTTTTCATATGTGGAAAAAAGGACCAAAATATCAAAGTGATTGATAATTTTATGACAACCTGTTTTATCAGGTGCATCTAATATGGCTTGTCATGTCATCCAGGTACTCTATTCAACAGCAAAGACAATCTGAAAGACATTTCTGAGGCAAGCACTTCTTTCTCTAGAACTTCTCCTCCATATTTGAATATTATCTAAATATGACCAACAAAAAGAAGGACAATTATGAGACAGAAATAGATTTTAAATGTATTTTTTGTGTATATATTGCATTCCTGCTCCTTTCAGCATGCTGTAACGTGTTATATGTATTATATTGAATTATTTTTTATTTACCCAGTTTCAAAACTTGAATGTTCAAAGATAACTTTTATTATTATTGTCTATTAGAATATTAGTACTGTTGTAAGCACTGGTTTTAGCACAAGTTTGGTGTAAATAATTATCTTTTTTTCCGTATTTCCGATTTACATTTTCTGTCTTTCAAAGTTTGAATTATTTAAAATGGTGTTTCAATACTTTTCATGCCTCTCCTGGAAGCTTTAAATTTATTAAATATTCTGATATATCTCATATTTAAGGGCTCCGTGTGAAGGTCTTCCCACCACTTGCCTGGATTTATTTTTATTTAAAATATATAATAAATTAATTTTGAACATCTGAAGGATGGCTTTTTCCCTCGGATGTTCAAAAACTAATTTATTCTTTTATTTATTTATTCTTTTACTTTAAAGTTCTTGATGTCGGAGCCCGGATTTAGCAGAAATAGCAACAAGAGCAAACAGAAACTCATCGCCAAACTCATGCAATGATATTATCTTCATTTGAGATGAGATAAGATAATCTTTTATTAGTCCCACAGCGGGGAAGTTTGCAGGATTACAGCAGCAAAGGGGACAAACAACAAGAAGCGTCAGTAAAGAACAAGATATAATAAATAAAAAGTAAGCAATAAAAATGTAATAATATGTAAACAGTAAAAAATGTAATACAAATATAAAATATATACAAATATAGCAGTAAAAAATATAGTAGTACACAGACATTATTGCACATGAAATATGAAATGTTGATATAGTACAGGATATGGGTATTGCACAGTGTTATACATCTTCATGTCATGTACATTTCACTCATCCGGCCGGTCGACTTAAAAGCCGAAAACACTCCTACATACAGAGGAAATAGAAGATTATCTCCTCTTCCTTCCTGTTTGTGATGCAGACACGATGGTCTCAAAAACAACTTCGAAGTCTCAAAATTGGTGCTTGAATTTTAACGAGCAAACAAACTTGAAATAGTCCTAAAAACATCATCTTTCAGAACAGATCTGTAACATTTACAAACCTTGGTGGAGTCATTGCTGGTTAATCTTTCATGCATTTGTACCAGAAACCCTTGAGGCACCTCATCATCATCATCATCACACACTATCAAACTCCTCTGATGTCCCTCTCTGCGCTTCACTGTGTGTTTATGTGACTGGTGATAATCGTCATGTAGAAGAGAATTTGAGAAAGTAAATAAGAAGCAATACCTGACTGTTTTTTTCACTGTTGAATTATTCAGCTATAGCACTGGATCAATACCACAGAATGAAAGTGATGGCTGAGATCACCTCTGGTAGAAATGATCAGCAGAGGAGGAATAGATGGAAGGACCACATCCAGATGGGGAAAGCGGATGGAAAATGCAGATCCGGCACGTAGAGATAAAATAGCTGCCAAACCTCTGGAGAGAGAGAGAGAGAGAGAGAAAGAGCCAGACCAGGGAGAAGGAGAATCTATCAGAAAGGCAGGAGAAAAGAAAGGGAGGAGGAGGAGGAGAGCTAATGATTGTGAATAATAGTGATTAGTACTGAACGCCAGGCAGCTCTGCGGACGAGAGAGACGTATTCGTATTCTCTTTCATTTACTCTGAGCCATCCCAAATAATCCACAGAGTCATCTGAAGGTAAGTTTCATTTATTATTCAGAACCATTTCAGGTAATTTGCTTAATAGATGGAAGCAAATTAGTCTAAGGGAAAGTGAATCTCTAAAGGATTTCTCCTTGATTTCAGCTATTTAATCCACTTTCATTTTCAGTGAGAGCTCGTATGAATGAGCTTCGTATTAGGCTCTGTCAGTTCTCCAGTTCTTCTACAGTATATTCAAACTGCAATTTAGTCTTCCTCACTCAAGAATTTCAAATATAGGCTTTCAAATATTGGCTCATATAGGCTTTCTGATGAACTAAACTATTCGTACTGATCATATCTGACTATAATTGAGCCTTCCGTCTTGTAAGGACTGAACACAAGTGTGCACACACACTCACACACACTCATACATACATATATTTTATTTATTTAGTTTCTGCTTGATTTATGTTGCTTACTTTATGTTTGCTTTTGCATTTTATGTTTGCTTGTTTGTTTACTTTTGTTGATTATATGACTTTTGTATTTGCTTATTATAATACTTATTGAGCTGAAATTCCTTCACATTCCTTTTAATCTCACCTGAACAACTTCTTTTCTTTTGTTGTGTTTCTGCTGCTTTGTCTTATTGTGCGAACAAATATATCTCAAGAATCTCAAGTTGTGAGGAGTCAAAGAGAGATTCAGACATCCTGATACCTATATTTGAGGCAGAAAAAAGCACTAACCCTGAAGTCAGCTGGCCAGTCCTTTATTATGCCTGACTTGTTGATAAATGTTTCGTTCTGTTTAAGGAACAGAGTAAAAGAAGAATTAAACAAGAGCCGTGATGTTTGAGAAAAGATATCCAGTATCTGTCTGAAGAATTTCCATGGTAAATTATATCATGGTTGACAAGACAACTTTCTTTTGTTACAACATCCTCTCAATCCTCAATAAAACCCCTGGATTACTTTTAATCGTGCAGTTCCTCTGTCGGAAGCTTCCTCACACTCTCCAGGGAAAATGCTTCTCTCTGTGTGAAGTACGCAGACTACTGATGCCGTACGAGAGAGAGGTAACAGAAAGAAATGCAAATACTTTGTAGAGATTTTTTTTTTTAAAGATGACAAAACAAACTGACTGCTTGAGTTACTGACAGGTTTCAAGATCCAAAGGATTCTGTTGGCCGTCTCAGCAGAAGATGGAAGGGAAGATTGATTTTAGGGTCGTGTCTAAAAGGGAGCCCGCAAATTGCTAAATCTGATCTGCAAAAACTTGCAAAACTTCTTGTGAGACTCGCTACCCGACGACCTATCCTGACCTTAACTATTCAAGGTCAATGCCTAACCTTAAACATCTCGCGAGAGTTCCACAGTTTGTTGGCTCCCTGCTACCCAATTTTAGCTGCAGTTTTGACTTCCTTCTTGTTTTCTTATATAATATATACACATCAGCTCCTGGAACCTCTTCTAAGATTTCTATCACGTATAGCTACTAAGAAAGTCTGTGCACATCACTGCTGAGAATCAATTGACCTGTTAGGAATATCAAGCCTCGTGTCTCAATTCTGAAGAAGAGCCTGGTGCTCGAAACGTTACAGCAATAAAACTCCTCCTATAACAGGAGCTATCTGTTTTAATGATGCATGATGTATCACACAAGGATGAAAACTGCTAATGCACATCGGTGGCACGTCCTGCTGGTTCAGGTTTAATGATATCAAATATCAGGTAGCAGAACAAATACAAGACTGTTGCTGCCAACGTTTGCTGTTTAAAATCATCTGTGAGTTTAGTTTCTCTTCAGGTTTGCTTCAAAGCCTCTTACTGTACATGGTGATTAGCTCAAAAAAGAGATGAGTGATTCTAAGTTATTATGGAGTTCACAGTTTAAAACCCAAACTCTCTCTTTCTATCACAGACAAACTGAGGCACACGGATGAAGGCAGTTTGGCCAAAACCAAAATACTAGTACCTGACATAGAGTAATGAGTTAGGACAGTGGTTTCCAACCTTTTTGGCTTGTGACCCCTTAAAATAAAGCAGTGTTAAACCCACTGCAGTAATCTCTGAGTAGCTTTTTTATTTTTATTTTTGTCATTTTATTTTATTTATATATATATTCTTTAAAATAATAATTATTAAAAGTAGTATTTTATTTATTTATATTTTATTTTTATTTATTTTATTATTTTTCTTTTCCTATCTATTTACCAGTTTTCTATTTCCTTTATCTCTCAACTTATTTTTTCTGTTACTATTAAGGTGTATTATAGATACTTTCTCTGTATTGTCCTTCATTTTAACTTTATTTATCCATAATTTAGAATATATTTTCTGTGGTCGGTTGTGGTTTCCTATGTGTTTCTTGTGTGAGCAGACGGATGTGTTGTGAGTGTTGTTGGACAAAACAAATTATTTTCACTGTACAGCTGCTGTTTAATTCATTATTGATAATCAGTAAAAAAAAAAAGACCTTTGAAAGAAAATAAAGCAGCCTTCACTTGCGGCCCCTTGTCGCAGATTCAGAAGTCTATGAATTTCTCAGATTGTCTGATTTGAATAAATGTTTGAGACCCAAAGAGGTAAAGCAAAATCACAAAGAATAAATCATTGAGTTCGGGAACCAGCCAAGCGAGGAGTCATATAAATAAATAAATAAATAAGCAAGGTAGGTTTATGGCAGATGAGACATCTGAAGGGTGGAAAGCAAATGAGTTGAAAAGAAGAACATTTTGTGAAACAGTCGTACACAATGTCTGGTCTGAGAGCCGGTTGTGCAAACCAAATAAAATCAGCAGAAATGACACAAGTTCCCCACATTTCCACACCACAAATGGCAGTAAAGTTCATTAACAGTTTGACAATCCTCTCCTTGGAGCATCGGCTGCACATTATGTTCTGTATTTAAACCTGACCTGCGGCCTTTCTCGTGTGTCTCGCTACATATCTTTCCACCCTCTGTGACAATCCTTAAAATATCCTACAAATATGACACACTGCAATAAATGTTTCATATACATTGTCCATGAGCAGCCACGTTTTTTAAAGTTTGCATTTGTGAGAATGGATCTATTTGTGTACTCCAAGCAAGCACGACACTGTGAAAAGACTCGTTTCATCCACTCTTCATATTATTCTTCATATCATTGTCTGGGCAGTAGTAGCTCTTCTAATTCAGCTCTAAATCCAAAGTGTCACTTGTTGTAATCAGTGTTTGAGTGGCCCAGAGAAACATGTATCATAGCATTCACTAGTACACGGTTTAGCATTTAAGACTTCTCTGTTGTCCTGCTGTCGATGAATTACTTGAGAGACCTTTTAGTCCTGACCCCCATTAGGGGTCACCAAAGCTTCACAGGGGGTCTTGAATTTAAATCATGTATGACAACTTTAAAAATATGTATATACAATTGACCTATAATCTCAGGATTTCATTCATTGCTGTGAGGAAAAAGTATTTATTAAATTTTAAAGTTTGGATTATTATCTAAGGGCACAGTGATGACCTGAACATAAGTTATCTTCCCTCTGCTAAACAGCCTCGTCCTGCAGTAGAAAAGTACGCCGTTAAAACAATCAAAGAGCTGATAGAACAATACCAAGCGTCAGGGGGAAGAAAACACTGAATTTGGAAAAAAAAGAAGCCTACTAAGTATGTATAAAAAAAATACATGATACAGACAGAGAAATGTATGAAAAGTTCCTAAAAATAACATGAAAACTCATCTCTGATGAAATATTCACAGGAAATAATCTGCTCAAAATTCATTCAAATCACTCGTTTTACACAAACCTCCTGCTGTTATTGTGTTTCCTATTTGGGTTAATTGTACAGTTTATCAGTTGTTCTGTACTGTTATTGTTATGCGTTGAATATAATATGAAATATCCATAAAATATGAAAAGGGGTCCCTATAGGAAAAAGGTTGGGAACCATTGGACATCAGAAGAGGATGACATGAAAACAGCTAAAAATGATCTCTCAGCGGCTTTGTTTGAACTAATGGCAGTATTTTAATCTGTAATTCTCTGTAGATGACACTGAAGATGAGGATGTCATCTATACTCATGACGTCATTTTCTAGCTCTTCCACGCCATCCATCCTCCACCAGAACCTGAAGATCAACTCCTCTGAACAGCCGGGTCCCTGGCTGAACAGCAGCGCCTGGCCGTCCGTCAAATCTCCAAATTTAGGGATGTCCTGCTTCACTATGATATTTGGCGCCGTCTCCAACCTCACGGCTCTGGGCATCCTGGCTAAGTCCCGCGTCCGATTTCGCCGCCAATCCAAAGCACCGTTTCTGCTACTAACAGTGGTTTTGCTTTTGGCTGACCTTGCGGGTCATGTGATCCCAGGCGCCTTTGCTTTGTATCTGCACATGGACCAGAGGAAGCCCACCAAAGAGTTCTGTCAGATATTTGGGGCGAGTATGGTGTTTTTTGGGTTATGTCCTTTGCTACTGGGTTGTGCCATGGCAGTGGAGCGCTGCGTGGCCATCACACAGCCCTTCTTCCACGCCGCTATGATCACATTGGGTCATGTGTGGCGAGTTGTGTTATTTCTGTCCTCTCTTGCACTTGTGCTTGCTGTTCTACCTTTCTTTGCGGTGGGGACTTACACTACCCAGTTTCCTGGGACATGGTGTTTCTTGCCCATCCATGGTCCACGGTCTACAGCAGACACCAACCTGGCTCTGGCCTTCTCCTGTCTGGGCCTCGCTGCGCTCACTCTTTCTCTACTCTGCAACATCCTGAGTGGCCTGGCGTTGCTGCAGGCCAGAATGAAGGCCCACAATGTTGATACTGAATCAGCAGCTCGCTGCACTCGTCGTGCCTCGTCTTCCTCCTTGTTTTGGTCGTTGGATGTGGAGATGATGGTGCAACTGGCTGTGATCACTGTGGTTTCCTGTGTATGCTGGAGCCCATTTCTCGTGAGTACTACTCTTTTAGATTGCAGAATTTGTTTCTAGAATCATTCCACCTTTAAAGAGGACCTATTATGCTTTTTCCCTTACCTTTAGTGTGTTATATAGTTTTAGTGCATGTAAAAGGTGTGCAAAGTTACTAAGCCCTCTCCTCTACAGAAACGCTGCTCCTGAACTGCCTTAAACGCCTTGCTTGAAATCCCGCCTTTTCTTCCGTAACGGGGTGATGTCACCAGGTAACACATTTGCATAATAGAGCGGCGAAGTCCCGCCACTTCCGGTGGACATCATTTTGGCGAGAGACAAATATTTTTTTTATCCCATTTGAAGTGCGCTATGATGTTTGTGAATTGAAAAGATAATTTTTCAAGTCAAGAAAGTTTTTCGTAGTATCATTTAATTTTGTGTGAAACTGCTCAGTGAACTACATATCTTGTCTCGCACTATGTACGTCACCAACAATAGCTAGCTAACTAACTAACTTAGCTATGACAACGCACAAAGGAAACGTTATCTTACCAGATGTGACTTGAAATCACTTTTTTTCTCGCAATATTACGACTTTTTTCATGAAATATCTTGACTTTATTCTCGAAATGTGGCCGTAATACTCTGTCGTACTGCAGCACGGCCGGTATGAGAAAAATAAAGCGTTTTTGCACATTAAATCATGTAAACCTATTCTAGTCGAAACCAAAAATACAAGTATGCACCTGAAAATGAGCATAATGCGTCCTCTTTAAGAATACTGTAGATGATAAAGTAAACCTCATGCGTTTATTGTGTGTGTCTCCTTCAATATAGATCCACATTCTTGTGATGCAGTTCAACCAAAGAACCTCAGCCCACGAGAAAGACGGGTTCGTTCTGCTGGGTTTACGTATGGCTGCCTGGAATCAGATCCTGGACCCTTGGGTTTACATCTTACTGAGGAGGGCAGTGCTTTTCAGAGTTTTCTGTGCTTTTTACACACAGAGAAACACAGTGACAGAAAACAGGTCCTCCTGTGCAGACAGAAACAGGCAGGCCTTCAGTCTGCAATGACCCATGTTGCACTTGAGACTTTTTGAAATAAATTATGTGAAAAAACGTTGCTGTGTTACTTTCAACTTGGTGAGGAGGGTCATATTGAGCCAAGCCAAGAGCAGCAGTATGTGAATGTGGGATGGGAACAGACTAGTGATGTGTTGGTCACGAACGAGCCGGTTCATTGAGCCGGCTCTTTTAAGTGAACGATAAGAGCCGGCTCCTGTCCGAGAGCCTTTTTTTTTTTTTTCTTTAATTAATTCAAGGCAGAATGATAGGACGATCTCCTCCGCACCACGGGCACTCCATGCACTGACTGTGACTGAATGTTGTGTTAATGACGTCCGTGCGACCAATCAGGTGATGACAGACAAGGATCATTTCATCAGGCAGGGAGGGGCAGGGGTGTGCGGCGCGCTGGCAGTCTACAGGTACAGAGCAGGAGGAAGAGGAGGAGAGAAAGAGAGAGGAGTGCGGTGCGCGAATTGCAGACAAGATGAGTGACAGTCGGAAACGAATCAGCATGTAAAATTATGATATTCTGGAAATTATAAGGTTTAGTATAATTATATTGAATAATTTAAGTGATGTATGTGCACACATACTAATCATAGGTCAAAACAGTGCTAAATTTGGCTGAATTATAAAAGGCAGAAGTGGTAAAACGAAGAGCTGTGTGGGAGCCCAAAGAGCCGGCTCTGAGCCAAATGATCTGGCTCACTAAAAATAGCCTGAATTCCCATCACTAGAACAGACTTTCACAACATTTATATATATATATATATATACAGTTGGCCTGTCTCATTCATTTCTGTGAAGAAAACTAAACTGTTATTTATTATATTTTAAACATAATATTGCTATTATTATAAATAATATATAAACAGGATAAGGGCAGCTGAACAGCCTCGTCCTGCATTAGAAAAGTACAGTGTTAAAACAACCAAAGAGCTAATAGAACAATACCAAGCATCAGGGAGAAGAAAACACTGAATTTGACAAAAAAAAGAAAAAGAAACTATGTATAAAAAAAATAATAATACAGACAGAGAAATGTATTAAAAGTTCCTAAAAATAAAGCCGAAAGAGCCGGCTCTTCTTGGTGAGCTGAGCCAAATGATGTGGCTCATTAAAAAGAGCCTGAATTCCCATCAACTAGAACAGACTTTCACAACATGTTAGTTAGTAGTCTGTGCCGGTGCTACTATCAATGGCAAGCCACCTGCAAAACTGGTGGTTGGGAAACACAGGGCGGAATTAGTATCGGCCAATCAGAATTGAGGAAAAGCTTGACAGGCGTCCGGTTCGACCAATCGCTGAGCCGCGCTAGAAGCCGTCACACCGCGGGATGGGCGGGGCTTCTTTAGCAATGACTCCATTCAATATGGAGGTACAGAAAATAGGCTGATTCGCTCCTCTGCATCTCTGCGTCCTCACTCAGTTTTCAGCCACTTTTATCGCATTTCGGGGCACAAATAATGACCCCGTAGATGTCAACCGACAGGACTCCTTCACATACGTTTGACATATTTTACAAATGTCGTGTGAATGTTGGCGTTAATTGTTACTAGCCGACTAAACGTCCGTTAACAGTTCCAACTGTCATCAACGGTTAAACAGTTTGACAGTTTAAAAAACGGCCGTTAGCTTGTAAAAACCGTTAATCTACTCGACGCTTTCGACATCCGGATGACGGTTTAACTACTCCCGTTAATTTCCCGTTAAAGTAAATTACCCAAGTTTGTGCCCGTCTGGGACCGGCCGGCGGGTTTATTGGGTGAAAGGTGACATCGCTTCAGTCTGTTGACTCGGAGGTAAGTTGTGTTCAACGTCTGGATGTTAGCTAGCTAACGGTTAGTAGATACGTCACGATACGACTTTACTGTCAGTTTGCACTGAATGCATTTTGCATCCTTTAGACAGCTCAGTACACACACAGTAGACATCACGTTACGGTAGACCAGGGGTCAGCAACCTGCAGCTCTGGAGCCACATGAGGCTCTTTAGCTCCTCTCCACTGGCTCCCTGTGGATTTATAAAAACAATAGTGGAAATGAATAACTGCTTTTTGTTTACATTTTCATTTGTATTCATCATTGTTGTAGGTCTATGGTACGAAGGACTATTAGGGCCACATCCAGGAAACAAATTAATCTGAGATTTCAAGAATAATGTCATAATATTACGAGAATAAAGTCATTAGTTTACAAGAAAAAAGTCTTAATATTACGAGAATAAAGTCATTAGTTTACAAGAAAAAAGTCTTAATATTACGAGAATAAAGTCATTAGTTTACAAGAAAAAAGTCTTAATGTTATGAGAATAAAGTCATTAGTTTACAAGAAAAAAGTCTTAATATTACGAGAATAAAGTCACAAGTTTAAGAGAAAAAAGTTGTAGTATCATGAGAATAAAGTCATTAGTTTAAGAGAAAATAAGTCTTAATGTTATGAGAATAAAGTCACAAGTTTACGAGAAAAAAAGTCTTAATATTATGAGAATAAAGTCATAACTTTACGAGAAAAAAAGTCTTAATGTTATGAGAATAAAGTCATAACTTAACGAGAAATAAAGTCTAATATTATGAGAATAAAGTCACAAGTTTAAGAGAAAAAAGTTGTAGTATGAGAATAAAGTCATTAGTTTAGGAGAAAATAAGTCTTAATATTATGAGAATAAAGTCACAAGTTTACGAGAAAAAAAGTCTTAATATTAAGAGAATAAAGTCATTAGTTTAGGAGAAAATAAGTCTTAATATTATGAGAATAAAGTCACAAGTTTACGAGAAAAAAAGTCTTAATATTAAGAGAATAAAGTCATTAGTTTAGGAGAAAATAAGTCTTAATATTATGAGAATAAAGTCACAAGTTTACGAGAAAAAAAGTCTTAATATTAAGAGAATAAAGTCATAACTTAACGAGAAAAAAGTCTTAATATTAAGAGAATAAAGTCACAAGTTTACGAGAAAAAAAGTCTTAATATTAAGAGAATAAAGTCATAACTTAACGAGAAAAAAAGTCACAACTTTACGAGAAAAAAAGTTGTAGTATTATGAGAATAAAGTCATTAGTTTAAGAGAAATAAAGTCTTAATATTAAGAGAATAAAGTCATAACTTAACGAGAAAAAAAGTCTTAATATTAAGAGAATAAAGTCATAACTTTACGAGAAAAAAGTTGTAATATTATGAGAATAAAGTCAGAATATTATAAAGTAATAATTTATTACTAGTTATAATATATATAATATTACTATTAATAGTTATAGTTATTTTGTTTTTTCTCGTAAAGTTATGACTTTCTTCTCTTAATATTACGACTTTCTTCTTGTATTATGACTTAATTCTCAGATTTTGATTTGGCTATAAAGTTTAGTTTTAAGTTTTACAGATATACTACTGAGCCAGGCTGTACTGCAGTACAACAGGACACTGAATCACTGAACCAAAAATAGAAAAATAGAAAAATAATCTGGCTACTGGCTCCAAATGATCTGAGTCTGTGAGGAAAGTAAACGTCACACAACCTGAGTATTTGTATGTGTAACAGCTTAAATGTGAGCTGGTTATGTGGGATAACTTTTAGCTATTATCTTTAAAGTTTGTATGAACTTGTGTGTACCACTCTCTCCTAAAAGAAGCCCATCTTTCTCCCTTTTTTTCCCCCTCTCCCCATCCATGACAAGAATGCACAATGCGGCAAGTGTCTCAGCCTCTCTGGGGTCCATGGGACTGTTGCGTCTCTTCGGGGTGTCCTGGTCCTGGAGCCTGGCAGCAGGCCTTGGTGTTTATCTGGGCACAAGGAGCTGGAAGTACTTCTACATTGCAGCACGCACAGCCAAGAGAGACATCATGTAAGTTAGTCCCAAATATATGCTTTTTGTGGTTTCAGTTCAATCAATTCAAACTTTATTTCAGACACACAGGAAGTGTCCATGGCAAGAAAAGAAAAGAAAACATAACAAGATAAAACCACAGCTATTCATCATTCAATTAAAAAGAAACAGCCATTCATATGTAGGCAGCTTGGATGAGTACCAAGTGCAGCTCTTGCTTGGGCTGCTTAAAGCCATCCCTCCAGTGTATTTTGGCATTTCTGTGATATTTCATATTTAGATTCAAGATTTCAAGATTCAAGATGTTTATTGTCACTCCGGTTATACAAGTAAAATCGTGTAAAATGCTTTTTGCTGGGAAGCTCCATTAAAAATAATAAGTTAAATTACAATTATAAAAGGAAATACTTTGTACAAGGCATATTAAGAACATAAACAGGCATATTAAGAACATAAACATTAAGAACATAAACAGGCATATTAAGAACATATACATTAAGAACATAAACAGGCATATTAAGAACATATACAGTATATACAGTATAAGATATATGATTCAGTTACTTTTTGTGTGAGAAGATGTTGTATGAATTATCTATTTAAAAGTCTGATGGCCTTTTATTTGAGTCATTTCCAGACTAAGTTGATAAGCCACACTGTTTTCCAAAATTTGTATCTTTATGACAAATCATTTTGTGCTCTAAGTTTAAAAAAGAAGGTCGTTGGTAAAATGGGAATATGACTTATCTGCATAGTACAAGCTGAAGGTCATACTTCATCGTCCAAGCTAGCGCAGGCGCACTCATGCTCGTTTGAGTCTGCAGCAAACTGATAAATCTGTTTGTCTGTCTTTTTAGCTAGTTAGGTGTAGTTAGCTAGCCCAACATGTCGCATTAGCTAACTGAGGGTTTTCATTTTATTTTTTTTAGTGTCCTCCACCTTAGTTTAGTGTGTTTATTTTCACAATGGCATTTGTGGCGCTGTGATGACAGCCTTGATGACAGCCTTGATGACAGCGTCTGTCCTGCAGTGGTTTGACTTTTGAAAATTAGAGCCAATGAAAATGTGGGACATCGTCTCAATATGTGGGACAAGGGATAAAAATGCTGTAGAGTCCCTCGTAAAGTGGGAGACCTGGTCACCCTAAAACAAAGGCGTGCAGAAAGCTCTAAATAATGAACATTTTACATTTACAGAACACATACTGAACTTCCGAAGCAACATATTTGCCTGAGCATATAATTTACAGTGCTGCCGATAGATATCTCTATCATCATTCCAATCATCAGTGAGAAAATGGCCACGGTTTACATCCTACTTACCTCTTTTCTCCCTCCTCTGACCCCCAGTGGCCTCTATGTGCTGTTGAGAGTGAAGGTGGCTTTGTGGCGCTACATGCGCAATGGAAGTAACATCCCTTCCATATTCGCCCAGACGGTAAAACGACACCCAGATAAACCAGCACTGATTTACGAGGCCACAGGGGAAACCTGGACCTTTGCCCAGCTGGACGAGCTGTCAAATGCTGTGGCCAACTGGGCGAGAGGTCAGGGGTGGGTCTCCGGGGACGTGGTGGCCCTCTTCATGGAGAGCAGGCCGTTGCAGGTGGCGCTCTGGCTGGGCTTGGCCAAGGTCGGGGTGGAAGCTGCGCTCATCAACTTCAACCTCCGCCACGATTCCCTCCTGCACTGCATCGGGGTATCGGGGTCACGGGCGATTGTGTTTGGAGCGGAGCTGGCTGATGGTAAGAATTTGTTTAACAAGGTAGGAAATTAGGTTTTAATTCTGAATCAATGGAGGGGTCACATTATACAATGCTGTTTTTACAGGACAATATCTTCCCTCTTATTCAGTAAATCATTTTAAAAGGCAGATTATTACTAAACTCTGCAACACATTCGTTTGTAAGACAGGGCTGCAACTAACGATCATTTTCTTTTAATTCATTCAATTCAATCAATTAATCTGACGATCATTTTCTCGATTAATCGATTAACTGTTTGGTTCATTAAATGTCAGAAATTGGTGAAAAATATCGATCAGTGTTTCCCAAAGCCCAAGATGGCATCCTCAACTCAAATATATTGAGTTTACTGTCATAGAAGACTAAAGAAACCAGTAAATATTCACATTGAAGAAGCTGGAATCAGACAATTTGGACTTTTTTTTTCTCCTAAAAAAGTACTCGAACCGATTAATCGATTATCAAAATAGTTGGCAATTATTTTAATACCTGACAACTAATCGAATTAATTGTTGCAGCTCTAGAGTAAGATCATGTGAGGTTGTCAACATTTCGTCCTGTGGTGTCACACTTATTCATATATTAATTGTGTGTGGAGCATAAACTGTGATAATGACCATTATAATCTCCATTATGTCATGTGGTCAGGATGTGCTGTTGGTGATCACATTGCCAGTAAAACTCCTCCTATGTCATCTCTTTCTAAAATAACATTTGATTCTGTTGGTTCTCTGTTACAATACAAACACATCACTCCTTTGTCTCTGTGGTTTCTCTGTGTGTGGGTTTGTGTGTGTGTGTCTTTACTATATTTACTGTGAATGTTTGAATTATTTGACCAGCACACCATTTGTTCCTCAGATGTCAGTTTTCTCTGCTTTTGTCTGTGATGTTTCAGTTTTAAAGGCATCTTGGCTTCAGAAACCAAATTTATAATTCGTTTGAAATACAAAAAGGATCATTCACTGAAGTTTCATTGTTACAGCATATAATTACATTAATTTCACTCACAATATTAATAATGTATTTATTCAAACTAAAATGAATAAACTAACCTGACTCCTGTCCCATCTCTGTCTTGTTCAGCCATGTTTGAGGTCAGTTCCTCCATCGCTCAGTCCATGGTACGGTTTAGTACGGGGGACCTCAGTGCAGAACATCTGGCCCGACTGGCTGCTCAACCTCTGGACCCAGTTTTAGCCTCTTCACCTCGACATCCTCCTTCACCTTGTGTTCCCCCGAAAGGCATGAACGGTGAGTATTTTATATATCACTGAACTCCGCTGTGACTCTGTCTAAGACTTAATCTGTATATTAATTAGTGGTTTCCCTTTAAATACCCTCTTCAAACTATTTCCTTATGCTGTGTTTGGCTGATAACCTTTTGTTTTTGTTTTTTTGCTCTATTTTGAATTCCCAAAGTGTGTGTCCACAGTAATTAATTTTTGTCACTCTGCTGTCTAGTTTCTTAGTTTTTTAGATCTGAAATTGTTTCCCAGTAATTATGTGACTCAGGGTTATTATAGTAAACTAAAACTGAATATCCTTCAAGAAAAACTAAAGCTAAACTAAAACAATATTGCCTGGTTAAAAACAACAGTTAGAGATATCTGTAATTCAGTTTTGACCATCCCAAATAACAGTTACAGATATCTCCAACGTCATCATGACTAGTCAGAATTGTTGTGCATGACGTTGCTCATGCAAGGCCATTGGATATTGGCCCAACAAAGCATTTGAACAGTGTTAGCAGAAGCTTTTGCTTGTTGGAAAGATTAAAAAAAAAGTTGGAAAGATATTCACAGATGCAACTTCCTGGATCAATAACTCCTAGGTGAAACATGGTTAAAACACAAACGACAGCTCTTTCTAACCGTAGTAAGGTAGACAACGAGCTACAACCTCATTTTAATCAAAACTAGCCGTCCTCCGAGCTGGACACATAACATCAGTCTCTATGTGCAGCCAGCTGTGAGATGAGTGCTCAGGGACTGATGTGGATAAGATAGTTAGAAAATGACATGAAATAAAAAGAGCTTATCATCAAGGAATTTGTGGCGAACGAGAGCTTCATTCACTAGAGAGTTGTGGTAGAAATTTACAGCGTATTGTAGATATATTGTCTCTAAACACGCTTTATAAACCCATACGGCTGCAGTGCAGCGCCAGTGTGTTTGAATAGCTTCCGCTGACGTAATTCCAGATATCTGCAACGTCATTTCACCTTGTCAAAACTCCAGTTAGAGATATCTACAACGTCATTCTAACTAAATTCAGTTGCATTATCTCTAATGAATATCCAGTCTAGCTATTAAATGTTAAAATATATATATATATATATATATATATATATATATATAATATATATATATATATATATATATATATATATATATATATATATATATATCAGGATGTCTTGCCTGAAAATCAACATTTTTGAGAAATAATCTGGAAAATTGGGAGGGCAGATCAGTGTTAAGTACGCTTTTTAGTGCTTTGTGAAACTGTGCCCAGAAAGGTACTATCACTCCCAACATATATGCCAGCGATTTGCTTCCCAAAACCACACTTTGTCCAACATTTGGCATCCCCTTCAGCAAAATGTGCATTCACACACTTCCACCAAAACTCCGGGCACATTTGAAAGTTGGTGCATTTCCATTTGCATTGAAATTTACACACATCCAGCCAGTCCTCATTTGATATTGAAAGATTCTGTTTTCACTGTTCCAGCAGTGACTGAAATGCTGTGAAGACGCCTGTATGGATCTTAAACTTGCTGTGTGCAATTGTAATGCTCTACTGTATTCTCTTCTGCAGACCGTCTATTTTATATTTACACCTCCGGAACCACGGGAATGCCCAAGGCTGCCATTGTGGTACACAGTCGGTACGTTACTCACATAAAAGCTTCACTCTTCTTAAGGGTCGTTACAGCTCATGATGGATGTCTGAGAATCTCTCCTGTGTTACCACAACAGTTACTACAGAATTGCTGCTTTTGGGTATTTCGCCTTTCGCATGAGTCCTGTTGACGTCATCTATGACTGCCTGCCTCTCTACCACTCAGCAGGTATGTGATGGCAGGCTCCAGCTCTTCACCAATACAGTCTCCCTCTTTAGGTTTGCATAACCGAAGTGTTAGCTTTCTCTTCTCGCCAGGTAACATCATGGGGGTCGGTCAGTGTCTGATCCACGGCCTCACTGTGGTAGTGAAGAAGAAATTCTCTGCCAGCCGCTTCTGGGAAGATTGCATTAAGTACAACTGCACTGTAAGAGCTTATGCTGGGAAAACATTGAGAAGTGGCACATTTTATGAAATCAATAACTATAAAACATTTATTTTGCCACAATAACAACACTGCTCTCCCGTTGCAGGTGGTGCAGTATATCGGGGAAATCTGCCGCTACCTCCTGTCTCAGCCAGTACGGCCGTCAGAAAAAGGCCACAAAGTTCGACTGGCAGTGGGGAACGGGTTGCGCCCCAGTGTGTGGGAGGCCTTCACGGAGCGTTTTAGGGTGGCGCAGATTGGCGAGTTCTACGGAGCAACTGAATGCAACTGCAGCATCGCCAACATGGATGGCAAGGTCAGCAATCACTGTGTGTGTCTTCACTGATTAAATGTGAGTTGGATCAGAGTTTATCAGAGTTGTTGTCCTGCCAGGTTGGAGCCTGCGGATTCAACAGTCGCATTCTCCCCAACGTGTACCCGATCCGTCTGGTGAGGGTGGACGAGGACAGCATGGAGCTGGTTCGCGACAGCCGGGGGCTCTGTGTGCCTTGTCGCCCTGGTAACTAATACTAATACTACTACTACAGTAAGGCTTTTGTATGTATGTGATTGTTAACTGTGTTGATCTTCTGAAAGCACCCCATTAGACTCCTCCATGTCTTGCAGGGGAGCCGGGGCTTCTGGTGGGTCGTATCAACCAACAGGACCCGTTACGGCGTTTTGATGGCTACGCTAACCAGGATGCTACAAGGAAGAAGATCGCTCACAATGTCTTCAAGAAAAATGATTCTGCATATTTATCAGGTTACCAATCCTTTTTATTTCTTAAAAATAAATATTTATATTGCACCACAAGACTCATCTCAGCATGCATTGCTCATTTTAAAAATATTTTTAAGTGTTCAAGAAAAAGAAAGCCTAAAAATAAAGGCGATGTCGGATTGCCAAGCTTCCTTTTGTCAGTTCTCAGTCGGGGTTATGTGTGATGATTGTTTAGCCATGCTTTGACCAGACATGGAGGGGGTTTTTTTTCGATTATTTTTATATCCATATGTCTACCCTAGGTGACGTGCTGGTGATGGATGACATGGGCTACATGTACTTCCGTGACCGTGGCGGTGACACGTTCCGCTGGCGAGGAGAAAACGTCTCCACCACCGAGGTGGAGGGCGTGCTCAGCGGTCTTCTGGGTCAGACTGACGTGGCTGTGTATGGCGTGGCCGTGCCAGGTGATGGTTAAACTCTGCTTTCAGCATCACATTGGGACCATAATTCTCTTTAATGCCTGACGAGCGTTTATCTCCATGTGTCGTACCAGGTGTGGAAGGTAAAGCGGGCATGGCTGCCATCGCAGACACCACAGGGAGTTTTGACTGCAACAGTTTCTTGCAGAACGTCCAGCAAGCTCTTCCTTCGTATGCTCGCCCCATGTTCCTGCGAATCTCCCCACATGTGGACACCACAGGTCAGTGGCACATCTAGAGAAATAATCAAGCGACAGACTTAAAAAAACATCTTTGTTTGCCTCTCACACATCGGCGTTCGAGCGCCATGTGTGAACTGTTCAAAGTCGTGAGCCGACGCTCGCCAATGCCTCGCAGACACTTTCCCGATATCTAGCATGCTAAATATCTTGACCTGTTGGAGACTCCGGCCACAAGCTACAGCAAATGAGAACGCAAGACACGGGTTGAGAGGAAACCTGGGGAAGAAGGGGTCGCCTGTAACAATAGGAACTTACTATATGTGTTGCATTTGCAACACGGAGCAAAGTTGTTGTTGTTGTACCTAGAGGAATAATGGTAAAAACGAGTGCAGGCACTGGTGGAAACAGGCTATTTTGTGAACACGTGATAACAACATCAGCAATGTGTCTCGCGTATGGTATCACGTCATTTACCGTGTGTTTCTTGAGTGTTTTCGGGACAAAACGTAGTTTGGAGATCTCATCAGGGATTCCTCCCGGTGAAAGATCTTGTAAGGTGTGACATAAAGACTCCCAATTACAAGACAGCAAGTTGTGTGACTTTGAAAGTCGTGTAGTGTGAACTTGGATTTACACTGGGTGCTTTTGTATGTTGCTTTGATCTAAAACGTGGATGTTTGTCTGCAGAATGAACCGTTTCAGAGATGTTGCTATAGCTGCAGGCAATCAGGAGACACTCGTAAGCACCGGTGAATATTTGGGTTTAATCCGTCCCTCACAAGTTACAAAACACGCTTCAACAAAACAACTCTCCATTATCCGTCTGCAGCCGTTCAGTTTTTCTTTGAGTGGAAGTTGTTGACCCTTCACACACATTTAACAGGATAAAATAAGCCATCAGCAGTTGTTGTGTGCGTCCGGTACCGGGAGAGTTTGCACAGAAAGGAAAAGAAACGGAGCTGTGTACTCTTGCGGCTCCTGGCACCAAACTGTGGAGTCTAGGGGCAAGGAGCGTCATCTCTTGCTGCGTTCACTTGCACTCGGAATTCAGAGTTTTGCCATTTTTCATATATGTTTTAATCAGATTGTCCAAAACTGGGGTAGCAAGGCATTTTTTAGGGGTGGTAGCTGGTACACTTACCTAATATCCCTCCTGAGTTCATAAGAATACGAACCATCACTGATGATTTCATATCCACAAATCTTAATCTATTTTATGTTTCTCCACATTCCTACATAGGTACATTTAAAATCCAGAAAACCAGGCTGCAGAGGGAGGGATACGACCCACGTCTCACCACTGACCAGATCTACCTTTTGAACACTAGAGCCGTGTGTTATGAGGCTGTAGACGAGGAGCTATACAACGCTATAGCGGAGGGAAGAATGTCTCTATGACATGGAGGCCGTAGCAGGTCAGTGAAGGTGCCTCAGTTAAAGAGATGCTGTAGAGAGGGGATGCATACGCTGGTGTCTTGGTGCACCACCTGCCTGGATTTTAACCTTTCAGGGAACTGAGTTGAGAGGACTACTTACATAGAGGCAGATTGTTACAGATCATGTTTTAACACTGTATGAGTAACACACCAGGACATAATGTGAGGGCATTTATTCCCTTTTAATAACATGTTTTTAATTATTAAATGAACACCTCAAAAAGCCTTTGAGCATCACCGCACATAGAGTGGGTATCTCCCACACAACCCATATGAAGTAGGATACACATTACAGTAATGTGGTTAGGACAGCGTGGGGTAGCATCAAGTCAAACTGTTACAGGGTATATTCCCATTTATGAAATATGCTGCAAGTATACAGTAGGTCTTTGTAGGTTTAAGCAATACTTGAGTGTGAAGCTATGAAGTTAATGATGTGTGTTTTTAAGACCAGACTCCAACATGCAGTACATGTGGCTACTAGAGAAAACACTAACCATAGAGTCTTTTTTAAATGCAATGGAAAACTAACCTCACTTGTCATGTTTGAACCTCTGAGCAACACTGGCACAGGTTTGCAAATACACAAGAGTTACTCTAATGTGCCTTATATGAAACATCAGATCTGTTTCAAATGTTTTTATGCTTTTGTTGGAGAGGAACTCAAAAGATTGTGAAAATCACAGTAGTGATTTTGTGTCATGCAAAGCTGAGTCACACATAGTGACTGTCATTTTATGTAACAAATCTTATCAGTGTAGTAATATATTGGTGTTGCAGCTATTTACAATTTCAAAAACTCCCAGACTACATTTTTTTTTTGTTGTAACTCAAATTAAATATTTTAAAACATTTCTGTTTCGTGTCATTCATTAAAAAAACTTAAAGGTGCTAAATGTGAGATTGGGAGCAGTTCAATTTCCTCTGCGCTGCTCTCAACATCACAACATGTATTATGTAGGCTACTGTCTTTGAGAGAGTGACAGAGAGAGACCACATTTTCCCAATAATCACATTTGATCGCCCGGTTGCAAGCACGCAGCCCCGCTCCACAGGCGCAGCTCGCAGTTTTGCCCGACGCACTTTGCCCACACCTGTAGCGACGCGTCTGTGTGATCAGATCCTAACTGTGTTAACCTGGTTGGGAACCGGAGGGTGGGCGCTACATTTCTGCGATGATGCCATCGGTCGGGACAGCGTTATCATCTGTAACTGCCGTTGTAAGAGCAGAGCAGAATAGCGGGCGTGAGCTAGCCAGTGGGGCACGCTCACATGCAGTAAAAGGGATGCGCGGCCGGCCCGGCTGTTCAACAAAGCGAGGAGAAGCGAGGATTACAACACACACAGAGGGAGAGCGACTTCATTCTCTGCTCAGGTAGACATTACTCCTCTATATCTTTACATAGAAAATAGTTGTTTGCTGTTATATTAATGCTCTAGGTATCGTATAGAGAACTTTTAAGAGCTACATTTTTTTCTGCTTTTTTGGCAATGTAGTGCTGTAATTCCCCACAATCGTCTCTTGCAAAAGAAAAAAAATATCACCTTCACAAGCCCTTGATTTCTTTCATTGGATTATATTTATATAAACAATGTTTGGTAACGTGTCTTCAATGTGAATTAGTCTATTGACAAGAGTATCCTTGTGGGAAGGAGCTTCAGTGGATGCTCTTTGCAGGCAGAGCAGAAGTAGGGATAGGCTCTGGGTGTGACGACACCTATGAAGGTGTAGAGAGGCGCCCTCTCTCCGGGGTCGTAAAAGGTCACCTTGCCTCTGTCCATGTCTAAAACTACTCTGATCACTTCTGGCTTCTTCGTCATGTTCAGCGGCTCCCATGGTGCCGTGCAGGCCTTGTGCTCTGCGTTGCGAAACCTTATCGTCCAGAATCCCTCTGCTGGCGTCAGCACGTGCTTGCCCTTCCTGTTGATGGAGTCGCTGGCTACTCCCACCACCCAGTAGGTGTTGTCCTTCACCTCCACGTCCCAGCTGTGGCGTCCAGAGGTGTAGCCCTCGGCGGCCAGCATCTCGGCGCTGATGTCGAAGCGTTCTGGGTTGTCTGGCAGCTTGAAAATCTGGGTGGAGTTCTGCACGACTGTGAGATCCTCTGAGAGGATGAAGCAGCTGGCTGCTGTGTTTGGATCCAGAATCACAGGATCTGGAGAGGAAAAGAAGTTACTAAGGTGGCAGGAAAAGAGCTGGTCAGTAAAACATGGTGTTGTTTGAAGAACTCACTATATTTAATGATGCTCTTCATCTTCTCCCACACTTTATATTTCAGAGAGCCCAGGTGCTTGGGCACATCAATCAGACCACCAGAAACCATTTGTGGATCAGCAGAAGGTCGCCAGGTTCTGATAAGATACTTCAGCAGTTAATTGATGAGAATTGCGTCTGTAGAGCGATATCCTAAAAATATGCTTAAAGAGGACCTGTTATGCTCATTTTCAGATGCATACTTGTATTTTGTGTTTCTACTAGAACATGTTTACATGCTTTAATGTTCAAAAAACGCTTTATTTTTCTCATGCCGGCTGTGCTGCAGCACCTCTTTTTACCCTCCGTATGAATCAATCTGTTTGAGCTCCTGGGTAAAGCACAAAAGCATAATAGGTCCTCTTTAACTGGATCCTAGATGTGGTATTAACACTTACCTTTTTATTGTTTCCTTGTAATTCTGAAAACAAAATTGAAGAGAACAACTTAGAGACCATTTCTGTTTACGATTTGTTGTTCGACTTGTCTGGAGCAGCATCTTGCCTACCTTAAGAAATGGGATGTCTTTAGAGTTCATCTCCTGCTCCACTAATCTGATGGTGTTGGACAGAGATGAAATTTCATTGTTCATCTCCTCAAACCTCTGGTTGACCATCAGATTCTTCTGATCCTCCTCGGCCCTCAAAGCCGAGAGTCTGGCGGCCTCCAGCTCCTTCAGGAAGCAGTGAAGGGCGTCAAACTCCTCTCTGATCTGTGTCTCGGTGTGTTCAACCTGGCTCTGGAAAGAGAGACAGTGATTGATGGGTAATCATTGCCTCCACACCGTGGCTTTCACAGTAACATGATGTGCTGACAGTACCTTGACATGTTCTGCCATTTCCTCACAGACCGTTTTCGCCTTCCTGCACAGCTGCAGTTTCTCTTTCAAAGTCAGCAGCGCGTTCTTCAGTTCCTCCTGAAAAGTCAGTGACAAGGCATCGACACTTGAAAACAAGGTCATTCTGGCGGACGGCCCAGCTGTCGGCACAATGTGGGGCTTTCAGCTGCCACATACTCTTCTATAGACGGCACTCAAAGCTGCACAATGCATCAGATTAAAGGGGCAAATCTATGAGACAGGATCGAATGCCCTGGTGACATTAGCAAAATTGAGCTCATGCAACTTTGAATCAAGACAAGGACATAATATAACCAATAGATTTCACATTAGGTTTCTCGAGAGAGAAGAATGAGGAGCAGAATGAATGTAGCGTCACAGAAACCTTGTGGGAATCATGTTTCAGTCCTCTCCGGACTTCGACGGCAAACCAAAAATATGAATCTATTATTAGAAAGTGAATGAACTCCGCCAAACACTTTAACACATATCAGCATATCAGGCCTAGAGACGCACAAATCAAATTAAAAAGAAAAACAGTGACAAACAATATATTATAATGTATTTTTAAAGTGTTGATAAACTGTAAATTAATATATTTAATATTAATAGTTAAATACAACTTCTTCTATTTGTTGAATGATGGATAGCGTTTGAGATTTCATTTGTAAAATTTGCAAAATAACCCAGTGAGCAATTCAACGTTGAAAATGTGTTTAATAGATGTATATTATACATCCATTTGTCTGTAGACGTTTAGTTTAGATTAAGGTTATTCAAGGTTGAAAAGTGAAAGTTTAGTAGACATCTAGTCTTAACCTAGGCGTTGTTTCAATCTGTATATGACAACAAATGAACAGTTATACTGTAAACACTGGGGTGTGCACTGCTTATGTTAAATATTTACAGCTTTTTATGCATTTTTAAAACATGTAATGATGTTTTTAAAATATGATCTATAGCTAATAAATCAGAACTAAAGCATAGAGGCAATGTTGAAAAGACGCCCTGTGGATATTGTTATGTTGTTGACCTTACTAGTCTATAAAGACATCCATCGAATTCAGCATCCAAACAATGTGACAAATATTCATTCTTTCCAGTTTTACCAAGTTTTTGGTAATTCAAGATTTCCCAAGCAGCTGATTGCTGAAGATATGCAGCTCAAAGGACGACCGACCCTCTAACTTTAACTCACCTTACAGTCATGAGCACCTTCCCCAATGGGATAGAGCCTGTGCCCCTTGTGTTCAACTGCTTTCCCACATACACCACAGATTGGCTCCAAGTCCTCCAGACAGAACAACGTGAGCTTTTCCCCGTGCTCCTTACAAGCCTCTGGGTCATTATGGCTTCTGTCCTCCTTGAAGGATTGGCAGGACTTGTCCAGCATGGCGCTCATCACGATCTGCTCCATGGAGGACCGGCGCCCGCACAGAGGACAGCTGTGTGAATCTCCACTGCCTTGTGTCCCCCGGCTGTCTTTCAGGCAGGCTTTACAGAACCTGTGTCTGCAAGTGAGCACCACAGGCTGACTGAGGATGTGTCCACAGATTGGACAGGAAAGGTCGTCCTAGAGATGAGCGTGTCTGGTGGCCATTCTTCTTCACGGGGGGCTTTGATGAGCAGGCAGGATTGGAGGCCCCTCCCATGTCTCTGGACTGGAAAGCCACCTCATCTTGACCTCATGAATAAGTGTTGATACCTCAGCTCCCTAAAGGCATATCCCGTGTTATGCTTGTCTTGTGTCGAGCATGCACGTCGCGCTTTCTCAAATAAACACCCCACGCCACAAAAAGACAACCTGGCTTAACATTTAAGAGACGGTCTCTGTGCAGATTAGAGCAAACGGTAGCCTGTCTGAGCCTAATGGTGACAGAAGAGTGAATGGTATGCTATGATCACCTCTAAGTTATTTGAGGAGTCTGTTGAAACAACCTGTCACGTTGTAATGAAAGAGATTACGGAGAAACAACGTCCCAAAAAAGACTCTGGGTGAGGCTATAAATAGAAGTAACCAATTTGGACTGAAGTTATGTGGGTAAAGCAGTGGCGGACTCAAGCTGTCTGAGGGGCAGGGGCGAAAAAAATACAAAGGGCACCAGCTGCATGCGGTGGGGCACCAGCTCGCAGAAAGATTTCTATCAGCCAGTATGGCACTGCATCGCATCTTCTTAATTTTAAGACCACCCTAGAGGGTACAAGTTTTCTCCATTTAAGGGCACCCTAAATGGCCCTGCATCACATTTTCTCCACTGGAAGGACACCCAAGAGGGCAATGCATCTTGTTTTCTCTACTGGAAGGACACCCTAGAGGGCACTGCATCACGTTTTCTCTACTGGAAGGCCACCCAAGAGGGCACTGCTTCGCGTTTTCTCTGCTGAAAGGGCACCCAAGAGGGCACAGCATCATGTTTTCTCTGCTGGAAGGGCACCCAAGAGGGCAATGCATCACGTTTTCTCTGCTGGAAGGGCACCCAAGAGGGCACAGCATCATGTTTTCTCTGCTGGAAGGGCACCCAAGAGGGCACTACATCACATTTACTCCACTGGAAGGGCACCCAAGAGGGCACTGCATCACGTTTACTCCACTGGAAGGGCATCCAAGGTGGTACTTTATAATGTTTTCTCCATTTAAGGGCACCCTAGATGGCCCTGCACACGTTTTCTCTACTGGAATGCCACCCAAGAGGACACTGCATCATGTTTTCTCTACTGGAAAGGCACCCTAGAGGGCAATGCATCATGTTTTCTCTACTGGAAGGACACCCTAGAGGGCACTGTATCACGTTTTCTCCACTGGTCGGGCACCCTAGAAAGCACTTTATCATGTTTTCTTCACTGGAAGGGCATCCAACGGGGCACTTTATCATGTTTTCTTCACTGGAAGGGCATCCAACGGGGCACTTTATCATGTTTTCTCCATTTAAGGGCACCCTAGAGGGCGCTGCATAATGTTTTATCAACCATAGGGTCACTTTTGCTGTGTTTATTTCATGGGGTCGTCCCCCTGCCCCCTCCCTGAGTCCACCGGTGGGGTAAAGAAATGTCTTCCTGCTGAATTTTCAGAGTCAGGTTTAGCTTTGGGTAACAGCTTTTTAAGAATAGACACATGGTTATTTTAAAAATAGCATAGAGTCAAAACCCCCAAAACACAAAACTGTATTAGGGTATTTCAAAGCAGGGTGTTAACTCAGTGGCATGGTTGTATGAAAGATTCATTTGTTAATTTCAAAAGAATGTAACAGGAAGTTGACCTTATGTGTAATGTAATTCAGTATTTTGTTGTGGGTGTTAGTTTACTAGAATCAGTGTTGCTGTACCAAAAATAGCTAGGGCAAGAGTGTTTAGATAGAGATAGAAAGGGAATAGAGCCCTGCCATTAGACAACACTGTGTGGACTAGTGGTGCGTTTAATACACTGTATGGCAGAACTTTACAACTAACACATGCTATGTTAGGATTCACAGTCAGCTTTAAGTGTGCTCTGTATCTGTAGCAGGCACACTGTAGTAAAGATCCCTATTTTATTTTCTTTTTCCACTTCCTGTCCTCTCCTACCTCACTTCCTTTCCTCGTCACTGATTGGCTCTTGTTTTTACCCTTTGTGACCCCTCATTTACCTCATTGAGTTCACCTGCCTGCACTCCCTTTCACCTCCGCATGAGGCAGCAGTTCTGGTAAGAGGAGTTTATCTTACTCTTTAGTTCTTATCCTGTGTCCATGGTGGTTAACTGAGAAATGTAGCTGCTTTTGATCTTCAAATCAAATTCATTTGTTGAACACAAACGGTTTATTAAACTGGAAACAGTTTCTAAATTGCAAAGACTAATTTAATTGGGAAAAGACAGATGGATAGCTTTGCTGTGTGGCTTTACATGCGGGCATCTCATTCAGATGAAAACACAGAAATAATGAGGCTGAAAGACATTTTACAACAGTGCACAGTCTACTGAGCCCATGGGGAGTAGCAGGGAGTCCCCTAGCTGTGAAACTGAAGTTTTTCATTGCAGGTTGTCTAGGTCTAATTTTCAATTTCCAACATTTTGTGTCTTCAAAATGACTGGACATAATCATGTCTACTCAAGATCATTCATGTTGAAGTAGTTCACGTGTAACAACACTTTTTAATAGAAATAGTTTTTTTTGTATTCCGCTTACCTTCCGATCCTTGAATGCCTCCTTTATGGGATAAACTATGTGATTCATATGCAGGCCTGATGTGCGGCACTCACAGCAGACAGGCTCCAGATCAACCACACAGAGGAGAAGCAGTCGCTCTCCATGTGCTTCACATGATTTATGTGGAAGTCCGGCGCTCGTTTTAAAGCAGAAAGGACACTCTTTAACACCATGTTGTCTCCAGAACTGCTCCAAACAACCGGTACAAAAGCTGCGACCACAAGAGATGCAGCAGAGGACCGTCGGAGTCAGGAAGATCTCTGCACACACGGCACAGCAGGACTCATCCACAGCCGGACAAGGGTCGTCAGCCTCCATCTGTGAAACTCCAGGCAGCACTGATGGGTCTCTGCAGGAAAACCTATGTTCCTTCCCTCTGAAAGGACAGTATGTACCAAGCATGTTCAACTGCATATATAGTCCTGCAGCAGGAGAGAGAGGGAAGACCAGCTCCTCTGGTTTCACCATAAATCAACATGCTCATTAAAGGAAGCTTTCAGCTCAGTTTCAAACCATGCTACCAAAAAATTAATTCTTTGCTTCTGTGTCCTTAAATAGGGAATATTTCAGTTACTGTAGCTGAATTTTTTAGGGGCAAGTCTAAAACACATTACTTTTAATTTACGTAATTACATAATTGTCAGTACTGTTATCATTTTATCGTCTATTTTAAGATTTAAGAATCACTTAAATGCCATATTGTTACTATTCATCAGCTTCAATAGAGTCCTGTCTGTATTACAAGCTTGTAATATCAGTAGAAAGTAACTGTGTAGTGTAAACTTAGAGTGCATTTGCACGATTTAAAGAAGTAAAATTGATTTAATAATGGACATCTGGAGCTTGAATGAACCTAATTTTAATAATAAATCCAGAGCAAAATATCAAATAGAATGTTTTCAAAAGGCTGCAGGATGTATCACCGATAGGAAAATGGTCATTAGTACTCTTGTAACGAAAATTGAGTTTAAATTATTTTCATGCCTCTGTCTTTAGATAGGGAAAGTGCTATTTACAGTTACCAAAACTAAATTGTTTTATTGGCCAAGTCTAAAACACAATTCCTTTTTAATTTACATATTTATGTAATTTTCAGCATGGTTAATATTCTGTATGGTCTATTTTAAGGTTTAAGAAACATTTAAACAGGTGAGAGACACTTATATTCTAAAGCAAATCTTCTTAAATGCAAATCAATAGTCTTGTCTGTATTACAAGCTCATAATCACAGTAGAAACCTAAAGGCAAAGTTACCGCAGTGCATTAACATAATTTAAGGAAGTAAAAGTGATTTAATAATGGATATTCGGAGCTTAATGTATAATGAGCCTAATTATAATAATAAATCCAGAGCAAAATATCGACTAGGCGGTTTTCAAAAGGCTGCAGGATGTAACACAGATAGGAAAAAGGTCATTAGTAGAACCACTAATGTGTCTGCTGCGTTCTTCTCCCCTCACACACACTTTACTTCTAATAACAAAAGTTTAGTTTAACATACAGCTATATGGGAGAAAAAAAAGTGCATCTTTAATCACATGGTCCACTTTATTGATTTTCACACAGCAATGACCAAAGAAAACAGACACTGTACAAGGAGAAATACATATTTACTGAATAATATATAAGAAAGAAATGGATTTAAAAGCTGGAGGTGACAATTGTGATCAACTGAGCTAACAAAAATAACGAGGTGCAACGACGTGGGCCCACCCAGAATGTGTGTCAGAGTTCATCCAGCTGAGCCGGGTCAATACTCCACACAGAGAGATTAAGGCAACCCTGAATGCATGCTCCATTCATACTGCTCAGCAGGATACGGCGTGGAAATACTGTGGTTCACATGGACATTAAACGACCGAAGTGTTGCTATTTACCACTGAAACGCATGTCAGATACACTTAAATCACTGTGAACATTTCATTTAGCTGGAAAGAATCTCAGCCTCTGACAGAATGATGGAAACTCAGGATATGGTCACATTATCACCACTACTACTACTTCTGATGAATGAGATTGTGTACATTCTCCAAATGTTCACAGTAAATAGTGACTATTAATATACATGTGTATAGTCTGGCGTGTATTAAGTGTGTTTAAAATGTTTTATGTTACATAACATTCTCAATTTACAAACATAATTTTTTCTTGACGATTTATATTCAGTGCTCTGAAAATTAATACTTTTTGGCTTCATCATCTTAATAATCTTTTCCAGAACAACAATATATATATTGTTCTTGTCCTTTCTTCCTCCTCTCTCTGTCCTCAAGGGTCAGAGGTCACGATGGCACAATAACATCACATCAGCTTCCTGTCTGGGTGATCAGAGGCCCGTCCGGAGCGTTGGTGTCGCACCTCCAGGTGTTTGCTCTGAACGCAGTCAAAATGCTGCAGCAGCTCGTCGTAATCCATTAGAGCGTGAGAGGCACGTTTGGACGCCGCTTGCCCTTTTGAGTCCATGTACTTGGACTCGTCCACAGTCCTCATGAGCTCTGGGTTGGGGACGCAGCGCAGGCGGTGTGAGAGCAGCTGGAAGGCCTGGCTCTGCGGCAGCAGCATCAGCAGGCCGTACAGCGCCTTTATCAGGTACGGGTTGTTCTCCACGTCCAGGAGCTGCAGGCGCAGGTAGGTGAAAATGGGGCTTTCGATGAGCTGCACCAGCTTGTCGACCTCCATCAGGAAGTCCACCGTCACCTCCAGATCCCCGAACTTCTGGATGAGGTCGTAGGCGTGCTTGTAGTTCTGCGTGAGGAAGCAGAGCGACACGGTGGCCACGGGGTTGTGGCACCAGGAGCGATACAGGCAGCAGAACAGGGCGCAGCTCTCCGGAGTGCGAAGGTCTTTCAGCTGGTTGCGCAGCTGGAAGAGCTCGGCCGAGGTGAGCAAGATGGTGTTGAGCGTCTGAACCATGGTGGAGGCGAATTTGAGATCCTCCTCCTTCAGCAGGATGTCGGCCATGGAGTGGAAGATGTTCTCGGCGTGAAGCAGCAGACAGAGCTGCCTGATGATGAACGCCCCTCTGTTCTCCAGCAGCTTCCTCTCCAGACTGAAGCGTTTCAGCAGGTTGATCATGAACTTGTAGAAATAGGAGTTCATGCTGGGAGTGGAGGGGGATGAGTCCGCTGCTTTGGGCTGCTGTCCCGTCTTGGCGCTCTCCGGGACCTTCAGCTCCAGTTTGTTGTCGGCGCTGTCGCAGGAGCCGACTTGGTCCGTCTGGCCGGCGGGAGACGACGCTATCTCAGCCAACACCTCCAGGTCTTTCAGTATCACCTCGTCCGACTCGTCCGACAGCGTTTTCAGCAGCATGGGAAACAGGCTGTCTGTGTGGCGGAACATTTTGCGCGGCGTCTTGATGTAGAGGTGGTAGAGCCATTTGAGCACGGCTATGCGGGTCATCATGCCAGTGGAGGAGTCGTGGAGGTGTCGGTCCAACACCTGAACAATACCATCCAGGTCCAGAGTCACCTGAGGCCTGTCGGCGTTCGCTGGAGTGAAGAAGCTGATGTTACTGAAACCGACAGATTCTTGCGATGCGTTCAGCATATCGTTGCCGTCCGCCTCCATCTTAGGTTGTCCGTCTTCCCTGGACGGCGACCCCGCGCTTCCATTTTTCTCCTCCTCTTCATCCTCGTCATCCTCAGGCGTCACCAGCTTCATCAGACTGTGATTACAGGCGCTGGCTGCTTCTTTGGTGTTCTTCTTTCTGTCGTCGTAGGAGAGGCACGGCAGCACCGCGGTCAGGATGCCAGAGGAGTACGGCAGAACCACTCTGCCCGCCAGCTGGATGAACTCCCTCATCCAGGTCATCGCCGTCAGCTGGATCAGGTCGTTGGTGAGCTTCGCTTCATCCGCGACCTGGCAGTGGATGACGAGGATGTTGGCCATCTCCGCGAACTTCACGCTGGACGGCGTCTTCTTAATCTCCTTCAGAAACTCCCCGAGCACCACCTCGCACGTCCTGCGGATCTCCTTGCTGTTGTCGCCCAGAATCTGGAAGAGCCCGTCCAGGATCTCGGGGAGGTAGTCCAACAAATTGATGTCCGGCACCGACTCCAGGACGTGGATCCAGGAGATAATAAACTGGCGAGCGTATTGGTTATTGGAGTAGATTCTCTCTCTGAGCAGAGGCACGAACGCCACCAAGTCAAACTTGTTGCTTTCCGTCACGATATCCTTCAGGAGTCTGTCCAGGAGTTCAGACCCACTCTTCACATTGGGGTCTGGGTCTGCCGCCAGCTTGCTGAGCCCGTCAAAGAGGAGGTTGAAGTGGGGCAGCACAGCCCCCCTGGCCACCTTCACTATGTTATACAGAGCCTCGCAGGCGTAGTAACGCAAACGGCTGTCTGAGTCATTAAAGCACGTGAGGACAGGCTCAATGAGCTCCTTCAGATACAGACCTGAGTCTTTGCCCAGGGCGATGGAGCAAGCTGCCAGGCCAATGAGACCCCCTTTACGGCTGTGGGGGTGCTGGGAAAGAGCAAACTCCGAGGCCAGGATCTGGATGACATGTCTGATCTGAGTGGAGTTGTTCTGAGCCACAAACTCCCGAACCAGCTTCTCAATCTCTAGAGCTGCGACTTTCCTCTTCTCGTACAGTTTGTCATTCAAAGCTCGGACGATGTTCGGCGTCAGAGGAGAAAAGTCCTTTTCTGTGTTCATGTTCGCAGCTGTAGTTGTACCGGATCCTTTCTACTTAACTACACGTTCATACGAGATAAAAACAGCTCGACTTTATGTTGAATTATCACAAAACACACACACATCTGTTTCACTCGCAGAAGCAGGAAGCTTTGTAATAAAGCGCAGCTGACCGGTTACATCCGCCGGAAATACGTCACGGTTGCTACATTTATTTAGGTCCCGCTTCAAGAGGAAACCGTGAGCTCAAATTAGCTGCAGCTTCACCTCTTGAATTAAAAAAATATATATTTATTGCCTTTATTTCACAGACTGGTCATACAGGTTAAATTACAAAAACATGTGCAAAACTGTAAAAGGAACAACAAGACAGAATAACAGATGCCAGGGGATAAACAGCTTACAAGTACAAAACCAGGGAAAATAAACATTTAGATAAATATATTAAAGGAGGTGCATAAAGTTACCGTCTTAATAGCTTTTTTGTTTCGGAGGAGAGAATCAATTTAATGTATTGTTTGGTTTCATCTTCAAATACAAAAAAATGAAGGTTTATATTTACTAAATTTTGATTCATGTATTTGAAATTTAGCTAAGAGAATAATCAGATTAATAATATAATGTTCTTTGATTGTACTGTTGCCTCTTGAATTGTATTATCTTTAGCTGGTGAAGATGGTTGTCACAGACAGTATTACAGGCTGTGTCAGCTCTGTCCACAGAGACAGGTGGAGACAGAGCAACATTTCCTGCTACAATGTAGCACATAGGAAGAAATTAGGAAAACAAATATTTACAAAAATTAAATGTAAACTCCAAGATTTTGATTCCCTCTCTGACCTAAATAAATTACAACATCTACTTGGAGGAAATGGTGTTTGGTGATTTATGTTAAATTATTACAGAAAGCACAACTGTTTCACTCGCAAACCAGGAAGCTTTGTAGCTTATTTATTTATTTATTTATTTATGCATTTCTTTTTTTGTTCCTTTAATTATTTTCTACCCTCTTTTATTTTTGCTATTATATTATTTTTTTTATAATTTAAGTTATCTTTCCTATCCAATTGTGCCTTGTATGTTAGAAGTATTGAGATTAGATTACAATGCCTTAATGTTTGTAAATGAATTATCTTCAATAAATAAATAAAAAAAAATAATAAATAAATAAATAAAAACTTAAATAAATAAAAACTTAAATAAATAAAAACTTAAATAAATAAATAAAAAATAATAATAAATAAATAAATAAAAACTTAAATAAATAAAAACTTAAATAAATAAATAAAAAATAATAATAAATAAATAAATAAAAACTTAAATAAATAAAAACTTAAATAAATAAAAAATAGTAATAAATAAATAAATAAAAACTTAAATAAATAAATAAATAAAAACTTAAATAAATAAAAACTTAAATAAATAAATAAAAAATAATAATAAATAAATAAATAAAAACTTAAATAAATAAATAAATAAATAAAGCGCAACTAACCGGGTACATCCGCCGGAAACACGTGACGGGTTGCTACATTTATTTAGGTCCCGCTTCGTGGAGAAACCCGTGAGCTCAAACTGGCAGCAGCTTCGCCTCTTGTATTGTTTTGTTTTATCTTCTAGCTGGTTGTCTCAGACGGTTTTAAAGATGTCGAGCCGTCTTCCCTTTCACTCGCAGCTCTCCTCCATCCTGGAGACGATGGCCCGGTCCGCTCTGAGTCAGATCTGCAAGCTGGTGGACGAGGACTCTGCGGAGCTCCGGCTGGGTCTGTCTCAGCTCCTCGGTGCTAACTCCGCTCTGGAGGAGCAGCTGACCGGTCTGGAGAGCGAGCTGGCGGCCACCGGGAGAAGCGACGAGCCGCCCGGGTCGTTGTGTAAAAGTTATCGCAGCGTAGGTGTACAAACTGTCTGCCACAGAGACGGGGACGCTCATGGTACTTCTGTTTACACTGTGACCAACAAGCTCACATGGTTTGAATAGAGAGAGACCATCTGCATTGTTTCTGATGTGTTGTTCTCTTATTGTTTGACTTTCCTTCAGTGTCTGGGTCGCCCACCATAGAGGGGATCTTTGGAAAAGACTGGTGCATGAATCTGTGGAAAGACAGAGACCCTTATAGTCTGCAGAGAGACTCCCCACAGTCCTCTGAGGAGGTAAGAAGAAGATGTTAGAGCAATAAACAACAGTGTTTACAGGCTTCCAACATGCAGTAGAGCAGCTAATATGCAGGTTTAAATGTAAAGTATTCAAACTAATCAGAAAAAATGCCCATGTTCTTCTTCTTGCAATGGAAAACTCTGCAAATGCATATTGAAAAGTAACCATAATTGAGGGAGAGAGTGTATAGATGTCCTGATAAATGTCTGAACCATGTTATTTATGTTATAAATGTGTATATTCATGTCGTTATATAATGGTAATATTCAACAAATTTAGGAAATGAAAATTCAGGAAAATAATATTGTATATAATATAAATAAAACCACAGGAAATAATGGTAAAAGCATCTCAAAAACCGTACACCTTGGAATAATAATTTAATATTAATATGCAAGTGAAAACAACACATGTGACATCAAGAGCTGCATCTAACAATGTTATTAAGTTTTTTTGACAAATCAATAAATCATAAAATATAAGAAATCCTACAACTTTTTTCTATAAAACATCTAATAAAGAATAAGTCTGAAGTAAAAAAAAAACCTGGGTGTTATTCCTAACTCTGGGCTGAATTTTAAATCACATAACAACATTACAAAGATGGCTTTTTATCATTTAAGAAATATTGCAAGAGTTAAACCCTATACCTCTTTGGAAAATGCCAAAATTTGACCCATGCTTTTGCATTTTCTTGTCTAGATTACTGTAATGCACTCTATACTGGGTTACCTAAAAAACATTAAAAAGCTGCAACTTGTACAAAACACAGCAGCTGAATCTGAACAAAAAACAGGAAAAGAGAACATATTACACCAGTACTAGCGTTACACTGGCTACCTGTAACGTTAACCTTAAATGGTGTAGCACCTTCACACATCTCCTATTGTTTATCTAGGTATGTTCCAAACTGTTCCCTTAGGTCGTCTAACGCTGATTTGCTCAATGTACTAAAAATGACTTACAAACAGGTGAAGCAGCCTTCTGTTGTTATGTACCAAAGGTTTGGTACAAACTCCCAACACAAATAAGACAAGCAACTTCTGTTGATAACTTTAGGAAAAAGTTCAAAACTTATTTTCCATTATTGTTATTGTTTTATATTTTTTATGTTTTTTCCAACCATCTGTCCAAAACCCAAAGAGATTTAATTTACAAAGCTAAAATGAAGAGAGAAGCAGCAAATCACCACATTTGAGAAGCTGGAACCAGAGAAGCTTTTTACATTTTTTCCTTGATTATTGACATAAAGAATTAATCAATTATCAAAATTGCTGCCGACTAATTTTCCGCCGTTTGACTACTCGACTGATCATTTCAGCTCTAGTCTGGTAAAGCATTGCTGTCACAGAAAATGTTCCTGAACACTTTAACATTTTGACTTTTTCCATTTTTTTTTCAGTATGTGGCGACGCTGTCCAACCAAATCACTGTGACTGAGATCAAAGAGGAGGATGTGGAGGACGTGACTAGCAGCTTCCAGCAGGAAACACTCAGTACGGAAGGTAAGAGAGTGAAGGAGCGTTGGCATGAAGGAATACACAACGCAGATGTAACCGCTTTAGATGCTTTTAGAGTGTCTTGACTTTGTATTTTTATGCAACAGAACATGAAGAAAGCATGGCTGAGGAGCCAGAGCTACTGTCAGTTGGTTACTCGGCCGATGGCAGCGCTTGCAGCCTGTCAGTTTATCAGGCTGGAGAACCGGTTGTGTGTGCAGGTGGTGTTGAAGAACCGACCGTGCAGCTGATATCCATTAGTGACACAGAGGAGGCCTTCAGCACTCACATCATTCCAATTGAAGAGGAGGAGGAGGATGACTATGATTTACAATTCGTTGAAGAAAGTCATCAAGAGCCACTGATGAACTCTGCAGGTGGACCCAGCTACGACAAACAGCACACTTTATCAGCAGACGACTGTGAAAACAGCACTGCTCTGGAGAAAGATTCACACTTTAATATGCTTAATGTAGAAACCGCCAGAGATCCAGACAAAAACAAGTTCACTTGTCAAATATGTGACCGGACGTTCTTCCACAAGGGCACTCTAACGCTACACATGAAGTCACACAAGTCCAACTTTTGCCACATTTGTAAGCAACATTTTCATTACAAGAACAAGTTCAAGTCTCACACCTGCGTGCCTCAAGTCCCCTCTCAGACAGACAGTAAGTCATGTGAGGTCTGCGGGAAGACCTTCGCAAACCCATCGGCTCTGAGGATTCACTACCTCATCCACACGGGAGAGAAACCACACACGTGCGGCCTATGTGGGAAAGGGTTCAGCCAGAAAGGCAATCTGAAGTGTCACCTCCGTATCCATACTGGAGAGAGACCGTACCGCTGTGGTAAATGTGGGAAGACGTTCACGCAAAAGGTCAACCTCAACCATCATTTACTGGCACACAGAAACAATGAGATCCCATAGTTAGGAGACACCTTAAAGGTTTAAAGGGTAACTTTGGTATTTTTCAACCTGGACCTTATGTTCCCATGTTGTGGTGACTAATAGGGACAACATTTCTGAAATTGGTCCAGTATTGAGGGAGAGCACTGTAGACGGCAGCTGCTCAAAGGCTACAATATGGTGCTATTGGGGCAAGCTGGCACCGTCATTTACGTCCACTAAACGTGCTTGTTTTTGCCATTACAGGCTCTGATTGTTATTTTAAGTGTCTGACATTATGGAAAGAGTCTCGCTCAAGGAAAAGTCTCGTTTTGAAATCTAGCTAGGTGACTTGTTGCCGGAAGACTACAGAAAGCGTAGCTTAGTGTCAGCTAAAATATTTTCAGTGTCATGGCTGAATATTTAGATGATTTCCACAATGTGGATGAGGTCTTTGAATTCGACAGCTGCCCATATTTATTTGAGCCAAAGTATACGGATATTCAGATTTCACAACGAGACTTCTCCTTGACAGACAAACAGACCAGATCAAGCACAAGGTAAGAACATTTTTTTATTTCTCTGTAAGGTCCTTTCCTTAATGTTGTCAGACACTTATAAGAACAATCTGAGACTTTCGATGCCAAAGACATAGTGGATGTAATGGTACATTGATGCTGCTCACTTGCCCGCGCGGCTCGTTTCGCAGCTGCCGGTTATAGCGTTCTCCAAGAAAGAAAAAAACAGCACTTTAGGTGGATGTAAATGACGTTGCTAGCTTGCCCCAATAGCACCACATTGCAGCTGGTGAGCAGCTGCCATCTACAGCGCTCTCCCCCAATACTGGACCAGTTTCAGAAAATGTTGTCCCAATTAGTCACTTAGACACAAAAACATGTGAAAATAGGGTCCAGGGGCCTCATTACATAAACTTCCTATCTTATCTCAGTTTAGGATGACATTTTGGATGTTTGGTATTACAGTAGCATGTTTATTAACTGCATTAAATCCTATTTTATCTTAGGATAAGAATTTTGCTATTACAGAAGCGTCCTAACTTACAGATTTCCCAAGTTAGGAATACTAAGTTAAAACGTCCTGAATTCAAAATAACTGCCAAAAATGGCAGCAGAACTGTTGCTAGATCTGCAATGACAATGAAGATGGGGAACCACGTGAACAGCGCAATATAATGATTGAAAGGCGATTAAAATTGTATGACACAATTCCCAGGCCATGTATTAATGGGTATATATATATATATATCAACTGCCAAGACAATTAATTAATTAATTAATTAATTATTTAATTGATAAAAAAAGGTGGTGTTTCCTCTCCTCCACCATTTACGAGTAATGCGTCCAACTCCTCGTAACAAAAGTTGAACGCCCGTCTTTGATATCTTGTCTTGTCCATCTCGAGTAGCCTACCAGCGGTGCATTCTTATCAAAGATGCAGGCTTGACAGGACCTGTGCTGATTAACGAATCAAATGTACAGTTACAGTTAGGATATCTTAAGATAAGATAGCAGGTCTGAGATAGGATAGGACACAGTCATGACTTTAGGAATTGCTTCTGTAATAGAAAGATAGGATTTTTCTTTGAAACACAGAAGTTACCCTCTAAAACCTGTCAGGGACTGAATAGCTTTATTTATCTGAATGCGTCATGTGCTACTTCTCACATTAGTGTCAGGGTAGATGTCTTTAATAACTTGTAGTCTGTACGGTAGTACTTTTAATAAAGTGTTTTTTCCATTTATTTAAGCGGTAAGCACGTCAGTGTTTTAGTTGTTTGTCTTTACAATAAAACACATGAATTTCCATTTGAATAAACCTTTATTTGATATAACTCCTTTTTTAAAGTATGAATTATTTTTTTTGTCTAATCTAAACCAAAGTTGCCTTGAACTTAAAGTTTTTAAGCCTTTACAACTTTGACAGTCTGAACAATGAACATGTGATGGGGCTGGAAGGAGCATGCAGGTGTGAGATTTCTTTCTTGGGCAGTTCAGTGTGGTCTGTTCAGGGGAATCATCTGTCAGGCAAAATAGGTGCGTAGTACATATTGCTCTGTGTAGGCGAGATGACGGTTCAGTACAGAATAAAATATATGATTTCTTGAACAGAAATGATTCACATTTAGAAAAAAAAACACTGAAATTTGGCTTGACTGTACATTGACAACACAATTTTTATGATGCAGCCATACAAATACATTTATTTCAAACAGTAACACCATTTCAACAACACTTTAAACAGTAGTGTTTTTTCAAAGAGACAGTTAAATACCAAGAAAAGAGGCATGACGTGTGAAATATAAAGCAGTGGTGAGACTTGTTTGACTTCTACATTGTTGTGAAGAGGTAGTTCTGAAGGTTTATGCTACATGTGTGCAAACAATGGAGCACTTGTCCAAAGTAAGTATTTTGGCATTATTTGACACAGGCCTTTTGTGGCATGAAATATATGAAACTGAGGTATAATACATTACCCCAACCGTATGACAACATGCAGAGTATAAAGTGGAAGTATTTTTGTCACAGCAAATATGTCTCATCTGATCCATGACGCTTATCAATACTGATGTGAAACTGACTTTAAAGGAACAGTGTGTAACATTTCGGGGATCTATTAGCAGAAATGGAATATAATATTCATAACTATGAAACTAAGAATCGTGTTTTCGTTAGTTTAGAATGAGCCCTTCATATCTACATAGGGAGCGGGTCCTCTTCATGGAGTACACCATGTTTTTACAGCAGTCCAGAACGGACAAACCAAACACTGACTCTAGAGAGAGCCTTTCGTGTTTTTAAGTTAGCTGAAGGTCACCGTAGTTCTCCGACACGCTTGTGAAACTGTGGTAATGTGAGCCGCAGAGTTCAAAACCGTGGTACCACCAGCCGCCGTCTGACTGCTATTGTTCCTTAAGGCTCTGACACACCAAGCCGACGGTCGGCCTTCCGTGACCCTCAGTCGGCCTAGTTTTTTTCAGTGTATCCCGCACCGCCGGCTCTAGTCTGCCCGTGTTGGAGTTTTTTCGGCTGATTCAGCATGTTGAATCGGTGGCGGTGGCGGAGGCGGAGGCTGTCGGTGAGAGAAATCACTCTGATTGGTGGTTCAGCTTAAAGGAATCAGTGCACGAGAAGAGAAACGGACGTGAGGAAAGCTAGCCAACGAGTAAAGTCAAGAGGAAAAACACCGAAGGCTCTTCTCATTGTTCATCTTCATCTCATCTGATCATCCTAATATATGGATATTTTCACAGTGACATGGCCATCTGGTCGACAGACGCTGCTTTGTTTCATGTACTACCGCCGCCTGCTGGTATGGAGAGCTATTTCATCTCACGCAGACATTGAATGTACGTAGTAGTTGGCTGTCGGCTTTAGTCTTTGTGGTGTGTTCCAGTGCAACTTTTTGGCCAAAACAAAAGCGACGTGAGGTAACGTAACTGGTGGCCTTTGTCGCCGCTTGTTCTTTGATGTCGGGTTGGTGTATCTGGGCCCTAAAGTAGTGTTATTATGGTGACGACCTCTGAGCAAGGCGAACGGCGTTACCGCGGTTTTGCACTCGGCGGCTCACATTACCACAGTCTCAGTGAGGGGAGGGGTATTCAGTTGGTTGCAATCTGCAACCACACCACTAGATGTCCCCAAATCCTACATACTGTACCTTTTTAAAGGCTTGTTGAGGGCATCACAAATTTAACAATGAACCCCCTAAATAAACTGAATCCCAGCAATTCAAATAGTAGACTACAAAGGACGTAATATTCTCTGTACCCTTGTTTGGCTGCTGCAGCATTTCTCTTAGCAATAAAGCTAAAAACACATCAAACAAACTAAGATTTTACAGCAGCACCGTTAACCATACAGGCTATAAAATAAGCCTTTCTTTGACAAAGATGGGAGTATTTCAAATCTTGAGTTTCGTATAGACACGTTGTAACACTTTGAGTAATACAGAGAGCACTTCAGTAGAAGTAGCAGATCAGAGTTAGACGTGCGGTTTGATCAGTCAATTGAAACACTGGTGGTGATTTAAACCATACTTGTATGCATAACATTTCCCACAATCCACACAGCTGTAAGGCTTTTCGCCAGTGTGTGTTCGCAGATGTATGTTTAGAGAGCTCTTCTGGGAGAAGCTCTTGCCACAGTCTGGACAGCTGTAGGGCTTCTCCCCCGAGTGCACGCGCTGGTGCAGCTTCAGGTACGTTTTCTGAGCAAACCGCTTCCCGCAGACCGTGCAACTGAACGGCTTCTCGCCAGAGTGTCGCCGGATGTGGACTTTCAAACTGCTCAAATAGTTGAATAGTTTCCCACAGAATAAGCACTCGAACCGCTTAATCGGCTTCACAGTTTTTGACTGAATCATGAGTTCTTTGGTTGCATTCATGTGCATACTGTTCGTGTAGTCTGTAGAGTAGTCGGCGGTGACTGAGGGAGGATGTGTGTTGTCAACCAGAGTGCTCATTGTTGCGTCGTCTATCAGCTTGTCCATAATTGTTGGCTGAGTGCGTTGTAGTGCTTGACTGTCGGCCGTCATGGGGAAGTTATTTAACTCCCCGGAGTGAAGCTGCAGCTCATCGACAGATCTGTGAAGCATGCTGTCCTCGTCAAAAATCCCAACAACTGTCGAATGAGAACAAAAGCAGTTAAATCACAGAAACTATCTGGATTATAATGATTAGATTAGATTTAAATCCAATCTTACTTTTTCTGTTATCTGTGAGCCTCATGTGCTGGCCAATAGGATGGTCATCATATATCTCCTCCTTGACAAAGATGAGATCAGGCTCTCTCTCCATTAGGTCTATTGCCTGCCAACAAGACATGTGACAAAACAGCTTTGAACACATCATTCGGTCAGACTGCATTGGAAACCAGTTGGTGGATGAGTCACTGACCTGCGGCCCCATGCTCGTCATAGCAGCAGGCTCCACCGTCTCTTTCCTTTGAGAGGGGAGTTTCTCTTCTCTCCACAGATCCATGCACCAGTCCTTCCCAAAAACTCCATCGATGGCTGGAGCAGGCTGCTGCTGTTCTGGAAGAAGAAGCAGATGTGAACCTCCTATAGATGGTAATCAAGATCTAATAAAAGTTAACAGCATTCATGTTGAGTTTTTAGACTGGATGTTAAGAGCTGACCAATGCAGATCTGGATATACAGTAACTGAGTATAAATATATATATATATATATATACACACACACACACACACATATATAAATATATTTATACGGTGTGTGTGTATATATATATATATATATATATACACCTTGTGTAAACACATACAGTATATGTGTGTGTGTGTGTGTGTATATATATACACACACACACATATATTTATACAGTGTGTATATATATATACATCTTGTGTACACACATACAGTGTGTGTGTGTATATATATATATATACATAAAACACACACACACACACACATATATATATATATATATATATAAGTTTTCAGTTACATCCAATTTATGTTGATTTGACATGGTGTAGCCTACCACATGGTGATATGACTGCATCATTGGAGCTCAATAAATGCAGTCTTGTCCACACATGGCCTTGTCTGTTATATTCCTTCTCATTATCAAATGTAATCTGTAGGCCAACAGATTCATCAGTTGGTTTTAATGTAGCATACTGTATGTGTGCAATATTATATTTGTGCACAATTTGATTTGTATAAATAGCTATATAAGAAGTCTTTTATTAACCATGTAATGCAATGCATACACAAATTTGAAGTGATATATATATATATAGATATATATATATATCTATATATATATATCCAAGACACATGCGATGATCATGTCATGCAACAGCTGAAACGGGGTACTGGCACCTTTTTTGGTAGCTGCAGTCTTCTCTAAAGCTAACTAAGTCTACATAAAGCTAACCAGTCTGGTTAGCTTTATGTAGACTAGTCAGCTTTATGTAGACTTGTCGGCTTTATGTAGACTGGTTGGCTTTATGTAGACTTGTCGGCTTTATGTAGACTAGTCAGCTTTATGTAGGCTAGTCGGCTTTATGTAGACTGGTTGGCTTTATGTAGACTAGTCAGCTTTATGTAGACTTGTCGGCTTTATGTAGACTGGTTGGCTTTATGTAGACTAGTCAGCTTTATGTAGACTAGTCAGCTTTATGTAGACTAGTCGGCTTTATGTAGACTGGTTGGCTTTATGTAGACTAGTCAGCTTTATGTAGACTTGTCGGCTTTATGTAGACTAGTCAGCTTTATGTAGATTTGTCGGCTTTATGTAGACTAGTCGGCTGTATGTAGACTAGTCAGCTTTGTGTAGACTAGTCAGCTTTATGTAGACTAGTCAGCTTTGTGTAGACTAGTCAACTTTATGTAGACTTGTTAGCTTTATGTAGACTAGTCGGCTTTATGTAGACTAGTCGGCTGTATGTAGACTAGTCAGCTCTGTGTAGACTAGTCAGCTTTGTGTAGACTAGTCAGCTTTATGTAGACTAGTCAGCTTTGTGTAGACTAGTCAGCTTTATGTAGACTTGTTAGCTTTATGTAGACTAGTCGGCTTTATGTAGACTAGTCGGCTGTATGTAGACTAATCAGCTTTATGTAGACTTGTTAGCTTTATGTAGACTAGTCAGCTTTATGTAGACTAGTCAGCTTTATGTAGACTTGTTAGCTTTATGTAGACTTGTTGGCTTTATGTAGACTGGTTGGCTTTATGTAGACTGGTTGGCTTTATGTAGACAGTCTACTTAACCAGTCTACATAAAGCCAACCAGTCTACATAACCAGTCTACATAAAGCTAACTAGTCTACATAAAGCTAACCAGTCTACATAAAGCTAACTAGTCTACATAAAGCTAACTAGTCTACATAACCAGTCTACATAAAGCTAACTAGTCTACATAAAGCTAACCAGTCTACATAAAGCTAACTAGTCTACATAAAGCTAACCAGTCTACATAAAGCTAACTAGTCTACATAAAGCTAACTAGTCTACATAAAGCTAACTAGTCTACATAAAGCTAACTAGTCTACATAAAGCTAACTAGTCTACATAACCAGTCTACATAAAGCTAACTAGTCTACATAAAGCTAACCAGTCTACATAAAGCTAACTAGTCTACATAAAGCTAACTAGTCTACATAAAGCTAACCAGTCTACATAAAGCTAACTAGTCTACATAAAGCTAACCAGTCTACATAAAGCTAACTAGTCTACATAAAGCTAACCAGTCTACATAAAGCTAACTAGTCTACATAAAGCTAACTAGTCTACATAAAGCTAACCAGTCTACATAAAGCTAACTAGTCTACATAAAGCTAACTAGTCTACATAAAGCTAACTATCCTGCTGTGACACTAACAGCTCCTACCAGTTACCGGTCTGCTGCCAATAGACTGTCTGTGTAGATGTCGGACCGTGCTGACCTGCTGGGTGTCTGCGGCTGATACTGTTGACATGTCCCGGGTAGGTGTGCTGCTCCCTGGCCGCTCTCAGCTGGACCTCCAGCAGGTAACACCTCTTCTTCAGCGCCTCGTTCTCTGTCTTGTGCAGCGAGATCTCGGTGTGAAGGACGGAGGAGCATTCATCAGCCAGGCTGCCTATCTCCACCAGAGCAGCCTTCGTTAGCTTGTCCAGGACGGCGGCTAGCTGCGCCCGAAAGCTCCGGTTCGTGGTGTCGCACATCATCTCGACAGAGAGGCTGAGTATTTAGTAATCTTTGTGGAGAGATTCTCAGCGAAGCGGCGTCGCTCCTTAATCAGATTATTATGAGGTTCAACGTTAGCTAGAAGGTAGAGACAGTTAGATAGAGCTGAGCCGCAAGGGATTGTGGGTAATGGTGATGTGTTGGTCGCGAACGAGCCAGTTCAAAGAGCCGGCTCTTTTCAGAGAACGATAATGGTACGTGTCCACAGGGGCGTTTTTTATCGCGAGGGGACGCAATGCTTCCCAACATTGGACGCTTGGTGGGCGTGCCGCTAGGGGGTGACACGATAGATGTTTGACCAATACTGGGCGGTGACGTTTTCCCGGCTTTATTTCAAATACTTCCGGCTGCACCTGATTGGACAAACGCTTTCCCTTGTGCGCTGTCCTATCCCGGATTTCAAATCAGACCAACATGGAGGCTCGTTTGGAAACTTTCTCTTATTTCACGAAAATAGTTCACCGAAATGTGTTTTTTGAAAACATTTGAGGCGAGAAATAATCCATGCAGTTGCTAAATCTGTCTTTATTTTGGATCGACAACGTTTATTTTAAAAGTTTCTCGGGAGTTTAGAGAGGCGGCAGGTCGTGTCGGACGCCCATGGTTTGCATAAAGTAGACTAGCCCTCAACTTTATGCAAATGAGGAGTGGGCGTCGTGACGCTCCGTTTCTCGAATCGCGACGCCATGCTACCAGAATGCATTGCGAGGCTGCTTATATAGACAATAAATGGGAAGCGTGGAAACCACGGATCCTGTGGACACGTACCATAAGAGCCGGCTCCCGTCCGAGAGCCGTTTTTTTTTTTTTCCTTACTTAATTCAAGGCAGAATGATAGGACAATCTTCTCCGCACCACGGGCACTCCATGCACTGACTGTGACTGAATGTTGTATTGATGATGTCCGTGCGACCAATTAGGTGATGAAAGACAAGGATCATACCATCAAGCAGGGAGGAGTGGGGGTGCGCTACCGCTGACGGTCTACAGGAAGAGAGCAGGAGGGAGAGGAGGAGAGAAAGAGAGAGGAGAGCGGTGCGCGTATAGCAGACAAGATGAGTGACAGCTGGAAACGAAACAGCATGTAAAATTACGGAATTCTGGAAATTATAAGGTTTAGTATAATTATATATAATAATTTAGGTGATATATGTGCAAACATACTAATTATAGGTCAAAACAGCGCTAAATTTGGCTGAATTATAAAAGGCAGAAGTGGTAAAATGAAGAGCCGTTTAGGAGCTGAAAGAGCCGGCTCTTCTTGGTGAGCTGAGCCAAATGATGTGGGTCACTAAAAAGAGCCGGAATTCCCATCACTAGTGGGTAACGGTCCCAACGTTTACGAGGAGCACCTGAAGGCAGCACAGTATAACGGTCGAGTGAGAGATTAAAAACGTTAAATGCTTCAGTGGGATTATACAAATGTATTTTAAGTCATGTAAGTATCTTTAATAATAAATGATAAGTTCATTAGACCCTTTGTTGACACAGCCCTGCAGTAGTGTAGCTACCATAGACTATATGAATGTTCACTGCCCTCTAGAGGTCACATGGAGGAACTGCAAACGTACATTACATTGGTTGTATCAGCATTACTGTTATTAAAGGTCCCATATCATGCCTATTTTCAGGTTCATACTTGTATTTTGTGTTTCTACTACAACATGTTTACAATTTAATGTTCAAAAAACCCTTTATTTTCCTCACACCGTCTGCCTGAATATACCTGTATTCACCCTCTGTCTGAAACGCTCCGCTTCAATGGCATTTTGTTATGTTGATTATTGATTCTCCAAACATTTTCTGGCCTCTAGATTACTGCAACTTTGGCTGTTTTTTTTAGTGCTTTATTGATTAGTTAAGTCATCAGAGTCAGTTCACGGTGTTGTGTTTTTATACTGTAATCTGCAGATAAACAGCAGATAACATGTTGACTCACATTTCCATCACGTTAATAGTAAAATCAGGCGATACACACTCGAATCTGGAGCAAAGATAACTTTATTCATTAAAATTTAACAAAATATTTCAATCAAACAGTAGCAGAAGTACATTACATTACATTTGACTGGCCGTTTTATGTGTTTCCATTTATGAACGTCCCACTAAATGTCGGTACACTTGATTCACTCCCGTACATGTTCAAACTAGGATCTAGATGGACTGCGAGGTGTTTTTTCAGATTACAGTTCTTAGTGAAGCCCTTGCCACATTTAATACAAACAAAAGGTTTTTCTCCGGTGTGTGTACGCTGATGCATGTCGAGAGTGCATTTCTGAATAAAGCCCTTTCCACAAATAGGACAGCGGTAGGGCTTCTCCCCGGTGTGTGTACGCTGGTGTGTGTACAGATGCCCCTTTTGTGCGTATCTCTTTCCACACAGAGTGCACCTGAACGGTTTCTCTCCCGTGTGACTCCTCTGGTGTATTTCAAGCTGGCTGAAGCATCTGAAGCTCTTGCCGCACTGTAAGCAGCCGAACCTCTTAGCGGCCGAGTTCCTCAAGTTGTGAAGCTTCATATTCCTGAGCACACTTAAGCCTTGGGAGGCGACGTTTTGAGCCAGGTTTTTCCCAGCCACTAGGTTTGTGTGTGCGGGTGTGAGCTGTGGGTTCCACTGTGTCTCCCTCCTCCCTGGTCCGGCGAGGGACGGCTGGCTGCTCATGGTCACGAAGCTGTCGATAAACAGAGGCTGCTGACGATCTGCGACGTGTTTGGGACACTGCATCACTTCTGGACTCTTCTGGGTGTCTGTGAATGCTCCCCTTCCTGTTGACAGCATGTGAACATGTTACAATTTTGATTATTATTAACCCTAATTACCCTGATGAAGGCTGCAATAAGCTGAATGCATTGGTCTCACAATAGTGTTGATGGAGTTTTGACCCTTTAAAAGGTACAGTGTGTAGGATTTGGCAGCATCTAATGGTGTGGTTGCAGATTGCAACCAACTGAGTACCCCTCCGCTCACTCCGCTGTATCCAGTTCTCTTAATACATCCATGCTCAGTGCGTCCGAAAATATACATAATATGTGTTTATTCACACGAAAGTATGTTGAACGATAGTACACATATCAAGTATGTAGTGCATGGTATGCAATTTCGGACAAAGCCAGTGAATTACATCAGCTGACAGGGAGTAAACATGGACCCAAGCTGTTGCCTAGCAACGCAATGCCATTGAAATGTGCTAAAACAGAGTGTAAATAAGACAGAGGGTAAATACAGGCATATACAGACAGACAGTACGAGGAAAATAAAGTTTATTTTTTAACATTAGCCTACAGCATGTAAACATGTTCTAGTAGAAACCCAAAATACAAGTATGAGCCTGAAAATGAGCATAATATGGGACCTTTAAAGGGCCCATATTATGCTCATTTTCAGGTTCATACTTGTATTTTGGGTTTCTACTAGAACATGTTTACATGCTGTAATGTTCAAAAAAAACTTTATTTTCCTCATACTGTCTACTTAAATATACCTGAATTTACCTGATTACCTGAATTGCAACAGAATTGCGTTGCTAGGCAACAGTTTGGGTCAATGTTTACTTCCTGTCAGCTGATGTCATTTACATACACTGCAACCTGAAATAAACTGGGACACATTTAGTATGTTTACATTTAAAACTGTGAAATGGTCTAAATATTGTAGATTTGTGACATCACAAATGGACATAAATCCTGACGCCTTGTTTCAAATGCAGAGTTTCTGAATACAGGCTGTGTGTATTTCTCTGTGGATTAAGCATTTCGATACTTTCACAGTATTTATATAGAATTTAAACCTGCTTTGTAATAAAAAAAATGAAAATGTCACTTTTTACAATATGGGACCTTTAATACTCACTATTTTCACTTGTCCTATCATGTTCACAGTCTCTGTTGTCCACCTCTGATGGCTCCTCCTTCACCACTATAAGCTCAGGCTGCTCTTTCAGTTGGAGCTATAGTGAGAGAACAGTGTATGAATTGCACCTGTTACAAATGAAGGTACAATATAGTGACATAATATGATCAGTGCAGGACTTACTTCAACTATGGCATGCTCTTCACCTTGAAGATGATGCCACTTGCTCATCTCAGTGGAGGAACTTTCCCATGGACTTTCACTAGGATGCAATAAACGTATGTTAGGGCTGATGAGCAAAGACAGTCATGCATATTAACACACTGCCTACCTACAGGCTACACACAGGAGCCCTACCTTTTTATAACAGGTCTCGTCCTGTCAGGCTCCAGTATCTCGTCCTCCACCACCGAGCATGCTGCTGCTGCTGCTGCGTCCTCCTGAAGCTGCAGCTGTCTGCCTCCTTGAGCGATATAAAGCAGTTTCTCCATCAGCTGCAGTTTCTCTGACAGCGAGGAGATCTCGTTCCGCCCTCGAGTTATTTCAATCTTCAGCATCTTCGACTCGATCTCCACCAGTTTGCTGATTTCCATCACAGCTGTTTTGGATAACGCGTCCATGATGGAGACGAGCTGCGTCTGGAAAGAGAAGACTGTCGACATGTTTCTTCCTCTTTCTGTTGGGGTTGGACACCCAGATGCTCACGGACAAGTTGATGCAGTCTAAGAAGTCTCACTGTACGATATAGTCAATAATACAGGAGACTTAGCTGTGTGTGTGTTCATGCCCACAAGATGAGTGTCTCTTCAAAACTCAAGTGGTTGAACCGGATGCAGTATCTCCCTCTTCCGGCTAGGAGGACGCATAGCAACCGTTACTATCAGAAGAGCCGTTTATAAAATAAAACATCTGTCTGGAGCCGCAAAACAACAATCTGAGATTTCCAGAATAAAGTCAGAACTTTATGAGAAAAAAATTGTAATATTACGAGAATAAAGTCATAACTTTACGAGAAAAAAAAGTCGTAATATTACGAGAATAAAGTCATAACTTTACGAGAAAAAAAAGTCGTAATATTACGAGAATAAAGTCATAACTTTACGAGAAAAAAAAGTTGTAATATTACAAGAATAATATAACTTTACGAGAAAAAAGCCATAATATTACGAGAATAAAGTCATAACTTTACGAGAAAAAAAGTCGTAATATTACGAGAATAAAGTCATAACTTTACGAGAAAAAAAAGTTGTAATATTACAAGAATAATATAACTTTACGAGAAAAAAGCCATAATATTACGAGAATAAAGTCATAACTTTACAAGAAAAAAAAGTTGTAATATTACGAGAATAAAGTCATAACTTTACGAGAAAAAAAAGTTGTAATATTACGAGAATAATATAACTTTACGAGAAAAAAAAGTTGTAATATTACGAGAATAATATAACTTTACGAGAAAAAAAGTTGTAATATTACAAGAATAATATAACTTTACGAGAAAAAAGCCATAATATTACGAGAATAAAGTCATAACTTTACAAGAAAAAAAAGTCGTAATATTACGAGAATAAAATCATAACTTTACGAGAAAAAAAGTTGTAATATTACAAGAATAATATAACTTTACGAGAAAAAAAGTTGTAATATTACAAGAATAATATAACTTTACGAGAAAAAAAGTTGTAATATTACAAGAATAATATAACTTTACGAGAAAAAAGCCATAATATTACGAGAATAAAGTCATAACTTTACAAGAAAAAAAAGTCGTAATATTATGAGAATAAAGTCATAACTTTACGAGAAAAAAAAGTTGTAATATTACGAGAATAATATAACTTTACGAGAAAAAAAGTTGTAATATTACAAGAATAATATAACTTTACGAGAAAAAAAGTTGTAATATTACAAGAATAATATAACTTTACGAGAAAAAAGCCATAATATTACGAGAATAAAGTCATAACTTTACGAGAAAAAAAAGTCGTAATATTATGAGAATAAAGTCATAACTTTACGAGAAAAAAAAGTTGTAATATTACGAGAATAATATAACTTTACGAGAAAAAAAGTTGTAATATTACAAGAATAATATAACTTTACGAGAAAAAAGCCATAATATTACGAGAATAAAGTCATAACTTTACAAGAAAAAAAAGTCGTAATATTATGAGAATAAAGTCAGAACTTAACGAGAAAAAAGTCGTAATATTACGAGGATAAAGTCATAACTGTGATGGAATAATTGATACACAAGTTAACTTTGGAAGGAAGAGGTCCGGAGCTGATGATGTCTTACAAAAGAAGGTTTATTGAAGCTTGATCAAGGAGAATTGTCAGATCTCCACAATAGATGCTCTCTGCGTGAAGGGCCTCACAACTCTGCCCTTCCTCCCTGGTGCTCAGTGTCTTACCCCTTATCATGTTTTGACTTACTTCGCTCCTCTGGAATCTCTGACCCTGGTTGCCCTAGCGACTGGCTCTACGGTCTCCACTACAGGCACAGCTGTACAGATAACGGTTGCTCCTCTAGACAGGACTCCAACCCAAGAATGTCAACAGAGGGACACTCTGACAAACACTCTGACCTTTCTACCAATAAGAGAGGAATTGATGGAAAATTCCATCACAATAACTTTACTAGAATAAAGTCATAACAAGAAAAAAAGTTGTAATATTACGAGATTTAAGTCATAACTTTACGAGAAAAAAAGTCGTAATATTATGAGAATAAAGTCATAACTTAACAAGAAAAAAAGAAAATAACACATAAAATTACTACTTTATAATAATATGATTTTATTATCATAATATTACGACTTTTTTTCTCGTAAACCTTTGACTTTATTTTCATAATATCACTTTTTTCTCATAATATTATGACTTTATTCTCTAAATCTCAGATTTATTTATTTTTCCTCAATGTAGCCCTAATACTCCGTCGTACCATAGACCTACAACAATGATAAATAAAAATGAAAATGTAAACAAAAAACAGTTATACATTTCCATTTTTAATAATCCACAGGGAGCCACTGGAGAGCAGACCCCTGAGCTAGGAGGACGCATAGCAACCGTTACCGTGCATAAAACTATAATATCGAGCTTTAATGGTGACACAGCTGCTTTATTGACTTCAGTATCCATCGATGTTGTGTTAAATTATCCCCAAATATTCTGAAGTGTTTTGTTAATGGCCTGTTTTTAACTTATTAGTCAATAAACTGTCTTTTTATGTCGTAGCTAGAGAACTAGACCAAGTTCTATCTTCAGACCTACACTTGGTCTTTGATTGGATAAAAAACAAAATAAGTTGGTACTAAATATCTCAAAAACCAAATCTATTATTCTGGGATCTAGTCATAAGCTGTCATCTATGCCCACACTGAATCTCTACTTGGACAGTGAACTTATACAACAGGTGGATAAGGTCACATTACTGGGACTATAGACAATCAATTGTCATGGGTAGAGCAAATTGACACAATTGTCAGGAAAATGGGAAATGGCATCTCCATGGCAAGAAAATACCTTCCGTATGTTCCAGCACACATTCTGGGACAAGTTAAACTTTAAGTTTAAGCCACCTGGACTATTGGTCACCTGTATGGCCTTCTGCACCGAAAAGTGTACTGCGGAAACTACAAATTGCCCAAAACAGAACTGCAAGACTAGTCTTACACTGCCCCATGAGAACGAACACAGACAGCATGCATCATAAACTGTCATGGTTATGTAGAGAAAAGACTCGCCTTAAGCACAGCGACATTCTTTAGTAACAGCATTTATTCTACTAAACCCGAGTTGTTATACCGTCAAATTACCAAATGCAGAGACGTTCACAGTCATTTCACTTGAACAGAAGGTGATGGCCAAATCATGTTATCTCACACAAAATCTAATGCCTTAAAAAAGACGGTCATTTATCGTGCCATCAATCATTGGAATAGCTGCCCTCTTTAAATCCGTCAATCCTCTAACAAATCCTCATTCAAATACCATCTAAGAATACATTACTGAAGCAGCTGATCGATAGTCCAGTGTTGGTCATGTATGGTGTTTCTTTTCTTTCCTTTTCCCTGATGATGGGGCCTTAAGGCTAAATGGTTGTGGAAGATTGTGTATGAATGTGACATTTATATATGTTTGGATAATTTGAATGTTATTAATGTAACACAACTATGATGTTGTATATAGTATGTATGTGATACATTTAATGTACTTCATTTCGGACCCCAGGAAGACTAGCTGGTGCCATTGGTATCAGCTAATGGGGATCCTTTTTAAATAAATAAATAGCAATGTAGTCGAAGACTTCATTGACCAGAATGCAACGCGGTCTAACTCAGAGACTGTAAAACTACAATATCGACCTGTAATGGTGACACAACAGCTTTATTGATCAGTATCTATCAATGTTGTGTGAAATTATCCCCAAATATTCTGAATTGTTTTGTTAATGCCCTGTTTTTAAACTTATTAAGTCGATAAACTTTCTTTTTATGTCATTGTAGCTACGTAGTCGAAGACTCCACTGACCAGAATGCAGCGCGGTCTAAATCAGAGACTGTGATTGGCTGGTGAGGAATTCGTTTCAGGAAGTAGTGCGTCGAATTACGTTTGCCGACTGAAAATCCTCCTCATGACAATCTGCTGTTGATATTCCCCATAAAGTAAGGACACTTCTTTATTTCGGACTGTAACTTAAGAGTTTAAATGTCAAGTTTGTTTAAGAAACGAGCGTCGCTTCTTCTCCTGCATATTTAAGATACTAGTTAATGCAATATCCTGCAGAATGAGCTGGGTTTGTTTATTTTAGCTCCACTTTTATTGCACAGTCTCAGTAGTAGTAATAGTAGTAGAATCAAGTTTTGCAATTTTTAATTTTGAATATTTTTAAAATATTTTAAAAAGTAAGGCTTTAATATATAAACAGTTTATGTGCAGAATTTGCCCTTTTCACAGCAGCCATTGTGACATGTCATTGCAGGGTAAACACAGGTGTAAATAATAATATTAATTATGGCACAGTTCCATTTAGGTGGGTCAGGACCCTGGTATTGTGCATGCTGGCTCACTGGAATAGCTGTGACACACTAAATAGAATGGGACCATAATTAATTTGATCAATTACACCTGTGTTTGCCCTGCTATGACATGTCAAAATGGCAGCTGTAAGATAAGATACTCCTTTATTAGTCCCACAGTGGGGAAATTTGCAGTGAAAAGGGCCTGTTCTTACAGACACACCATGCAAGACTTGCAAAACGGTGTTGTAATTTACTTCCTTATACAGTGTTGCTCAAAACCTGTTTGTTCTCTTTCTGTACTAACTCCTCTTTTTCAGACATTTCTCTAATGGCTGGCAGAAGAGTCGTGGTATTCCCCTCCTCAGCGGAGCTCGGCCCGGTGCTGGCCCAGCTGGTGACCTCTCGAGCTGAGAAGGCCATCGCCTCTCGTGGCAGGTTTACCCTGGGTCTCTCTGGAGGAAGCCTTGTGTCCATGCTCGGCAAAGAGCTGCCCGCCCGGTCAGGGCTGGACTGCAGCAAGTGGGTGGTTGGTTTCTGTGACGAGCGACTGGTTTCCTTCGATGACCCTGAGAGCACCTATGGGCTGTACAAGGTATCTGTTATCTATCAGGTGTGTGTGTCCCGGTTACATTAATGTATGGTATTCAAATGTAACCCTTTGTTTCTTTTCCAGACTCAGTTGTTTTCCAAGGTCAACATCCCGGACAGTGGGATCTTAACCATCGACTCCTCTCTGCCAGTCAGCGAGTGTGCTGAGGATTATACCCGCAAGCTGAAGGAGGTGCAGACATCTTTACAGATCTGTGACCAACTCTAAAGACACGCATGAAATGTTCTTTTACATTTAAATATTATGCAGGATGTTTACACTATTGTTTTGCTACGTTCAAACACACAGACGTTCCCAGACGACGGCGTCCCAGTGTTTGACCTGTTACTGCTGGGTATGGGGCCTGATGGACACACCTGCTCCCTCTTCCCAGACCATCCTCTCCTGGAGGTGAGGGCCGAACTTTTGTGAAACTGACAGACATGCAGGCAGAATTAGTATTGTCTGCCTGTATATCTGTCAAAGACACCCCTTCTCTGATTCTGTACCATACACATCTCAGACTTAGAGGATATAGTTGATTGAACCAATGACGGATCATAGTGTTGTTTGGAATACATTTTTCATATTTCATTAAAAAAAAACGAGCTGCGAGTGCATGTGAGCCGCGTCAATGTTGTGATGGAATTTTCCATCAATTCCTCTCTTATTGGTAGAAAGGTCAGAGTGTTTGTCAGAGTGTCCCTCTGTTGACATTCTTGGGTTGGAATCCTGTCTAGAGGAGCAACTGTTATCTGTACAGCTGTGCCTGTAGTGGAGACCGTAGAGCCAGTCGCTAGGGCAACCAGGGTCAGAGATGCCAGAGGAACGGAGTAAGTCAAAACATGATAAGGGGTAAGACACTGAGCACCGGGGAGGAAGGACAGAGTTGTGAGGCCTTCACGCAGAGAGCATCTATTGTGGAGACCTGTCAATTCTCCTTGATCAAGCTTCAATAAACCTTCTTTTGTAAGACATCATCAGCTCCGGACCTCTTCCTTCCAAAGATAACTTGTGTATCAATTATTCCATCACAAATGTGACGTTATATCCACTAAAAGTGCTTGTTTTTGCCACTGACAGGATCCGATGGTGTCTGACAACATTATGGAAAGGACCCTAAAGAAAAATATGTTTTTCTTACCTTTCGCTTGATCCAGCCTGTTTTTGTGTCCAAGTCTCACTCAAGGAGAAGTCTTGTGAAATCTGAATATCCGTATACTCTGGCTCAAATAAATACAGGCATTCGTCAAATTCAAAGACCTCATCCACATTGTGGAAATCATCTAAATATTCAGCCATGATATTGAAGATCTTTTCGATTACACTTAGCTGCGCTTTCTGTACCTCCAACACAACAAACTCTGCCCGGCTGGCACTCATGTTTCCACCATGGATGTATTCCACGTTTCCACCGTTGTCTACCAGCAACACATCACCTCGCCAGATTTCCGAACGAGACTTCTCCTTGAGCGAGACTCTTTCCATAATGTCAGACACTTAAAATAACAATCAGAGCCTGTCACGGCAGAAACAAGCACATAAATGACTTGCCATCTCGCCCTGATAGAACCATTTTGCAGCCTGTGAGCAGCTGCCGTCTACAGCATTCTCTCTCAATACTGGACCAATTTCAGAAATTGTTGTCCCTATTAGTCAGTGAGACACAAAAATATGGAGAAATTGGGTCCACTTTGAAAAACACAGCAGTTAGCCTTTAAACCATGTTTGACAGTGTGACTCTATTTTAGGAATGTCTATAAATTTGCAACTGGTCATTAAATTGCCGGGTTCTGGGCATTCTGCAAATGTTTCTGTAAATCATACCCTTCAGTCATAGAAATATGGATTTCTTTATGCAAACACATTATTTTATTTTATTCTGTCAGCCCTGCTGAGTAAGGTCTGGAGGCATTTCGGGGTTTACTCTTTGATGTGGTCCCTGATTTGCTAGTTTAGAAGAAGTATTTTGCCTGCATTTTTCAAGACACTCCCCTGACTATGTATGGATCATTGATAGGTTTTATTTTTTTTGTGGTCTGCACTGCCATTGCTTGTTGCATGTCTGTGCTGCATTCTTCCTCATGTTATATCATATTTGACAGCCACAGTATAGTCTTGGTGTTGTGGTTCTCACATTGGCGACTGTATACATCACACATGATAGATGATTGGGTTTTGGTGTACCCCATATTCAGGAAACCGAGAAGATTGTGGCCCCCATCAGCGACTCTCCAAAACCACCGCCTCAGCGTGTAACTATGACCTATCCGGTGGTGAACTCTGCACGCTGTGTGGCTTTTGTGTCAACAGGAGGAAGCAAAGCACCCGTTTTGAAGGTAATATTTACAGTCTTTCACTGAACACATTTCACATTCATGATCTTAAAACCCTCCTGTTTCCATGGCACAGTAAATCAGTCCAGGCTCGGGCATGTTTAGACACAAAACCCATTGAATATGAGACGGAGGGAAAAGAAGATGAATGCAAAAACCATGCACTGCATCTCTGAAATTCACACTGGCTCTGCAGGTCCAATTACATGACTCAGCAATTACAGTTGACCGTAGAAAACCCTGTCAGGACTGAAGATAAACATCATAAGTGAAAGGAACATGAGCTTGAGCACAAATTTCTGCCTCTATTCCGTTACCGATGACTAAAACAATACAATAATCTATGAATCAGCAGCTGTACGACCCACTTGAGTTATGTAACGATGCTGTTGAATCGTAACACTGTGACTATTTTCTTGCAGGAAGTACTGGAGGGAAGAGAGGATCCAGCATTTCCAGCAGCCCGCGTCGTCCCAACTAACGGCGAGCTGTTCTGGCTTGTTGATGACCCCGCAGCTGCCTCCTTAACTATCCAGGTAGAGCGGCTGAGTTCAGGGGCCAAACTCTAGAGCTTTCCATCTGCCAAATGAAGGCAGGACGTCAACACTGGTGTGAAAAAAAATAGTTCCCGCTTTCACATGAAGGCGTCATTGGTTTACGTAGGTGAGATGGTGAGATAGGATATGGAGATGAATGTGTGTGTGTCAGAGTTTTATTTTTATTTTAGTAAGATTTAAAGTCCCCCTCTACTCAAAAAAGTGTTTTGCTTATTGTTACTTCTGACCTTCACTGTACAGAATAATGTTCAGTATGTGCAAAGTTGGACACTAGAAGCATATCATGGACCAAATTGTGCAACGTTCACAAATGTGATGACGAAAATTGAAACATGCAGCACATACACTGAGAATAGACTTTTCAGTGAAGTGGGAGACACTGTCCATCATATATACTCTGGATTTTTCATACACGGAGAATGAATAGATGTAATTATATGAATTTTGAATCATTATTTCTCTGTGTTACGTGCCTGCAGGGCCAGACAGGCCCTTCACCACATTTGTCAACCTTTAGTTTTCTTTAATAAACACCTTAATTTTGCACTTCACTTTGACTCTGTCTAATCTTTGGTTGTTGTTCAGTTATTGTTCCACCGAGTGGACGTAACACTCTGTCTTAAAATATGCCTGGAGGAGATCTTTAAATTTCGATTTTCTTGACTGTGAAGTTTAGTAAATTGGATATTTATAAAACACAAAACAGTACATGAATCTGACAATATTAAAGGGGAACACCAACCTAAATTATGAATGCCATGTTTCCATGGCCTGGTAAAGGTCAATCAGTATTTGTGAAGATGAGCTACTCTCTCTCAAAGCCAGAAACCAGAGAAGTATGTAAAAAAAAACACTCTTAACATACCTCACACCACAGGAATATCTGGAAAGATCATCTTTTGAACCATCAAAAAATCGGGGCTTTGCTGACGATTGTCGGGAGGGAGGAATCTGGCCCGAAATCGGCTTGATTCTCGTGTAGTGTGTTCCCGGCATAAGCTAATGAAAACACAACGATTCTTATAGTGTGTTCCAATCCACGTACTTCCTGAAGTACAGTTCAATCTAGTGCACTGTGTGCACTCTGTACCTACTTGAGTAGTGCATGAATTTCAACGGGGTAGGATCGTCTAAAATCGAATACTCTGCGGCGCACTTACCGGAAATGACGATCGCAACATTTGACCGCGGCTCGCTACCCGCCAAAATATATATATATATTCATCTTCTTCGGGGTTTTACGGCAGCTGGCATCCTTTGTGTTGCACTGCTGCCTCCTTCAGGTTTTACCCGTCCACTACCCGCCAAAATATCTGCCTGCTTTGTTGATCCAGAATACACAGAAAATGAAATCAAATGAGTAGAAGTGAAACGTCATAACTTACACCTATAAGGTACGTTGTTCAGCACTGCAAAAGCTCCTGCATCAGATGCCACCGTTTTCACATGTTTGAATAGCGGTCGTGGTCCCGCCCCTTCCAGTACGTAGCCAAGATGCCGACCATTGAGTGTGAAAAATGTCAAGCGTTCCACACTCAACAATTTGACCGTTTTGAGTACAACACCCGGGTACTTCGAGTGCACTGCATTTTGAAATCCTTCACAGTGTGAACGCACTTATGCACTGAAGGAACTGGCCTTCTACCTCCAAGAGGTCAAGGCCCAGTTACGTGTTGGTTAATCTTGTGTGACAAAGAGAATTTCCAAACAGATGAGTTAAAGCATAATGATTCAATTTATTCCGAACAATCAATGTTGCATAAGTAAAAATAAAAGAATTTACAGATATCTGGATCCAACCTACGTGTCCCTGACAACATACAGTGCATGGGTCAGTTCGCGAAGTCTGAACCCCGAGCTATCCCTGATCCAGCCTATTCATGGTTTACACAATATTAATATTCATGAGCTTATGGCACGTGATGTTTCTGCTGCATGTCTTCTCTGTTATCTCCTTCTGGCTCCTTCCTCCCTTTGACCTTGCAAAAGAAGAACAGCACCTGCCTCTCCTCCCTTTCCTCACAATCACTCTATTCATAACAAATCCAACAGTCAGGTTATTGTAGATCATTGTAAGCACTTTTGTACATAATAAATCCAACAGAACTCAAAATAGTAAGTGTAAGTACGCGGATTGGAACACACTACTTGTTTCAAGTGATTATACACTAAAGAAAACATTGGATATTATATTCCATTTTTGCTAATAGATCCCCAACATGGTACACACTGTTCCCATTTTTGCTGATAGATCCCCAACATGATACACACTGTTCCTTTAATACTGTATATCAATACACTGTAAAAAGCTGAGTTGCCTTCACACCCTTTTATAAACATCCAATCAAAATCTGCATTAATTTGGAACTTTGGTGCATCTAACAACCATCTATAACACTTTTTATTCATCAGGAAATTTAGAAAAATAAAATGTTAATTAAACATTTATTTCCTTTTTGGTGTTCACTAGTCCATCCCCTTTAAGATGATAGATCCCACCCCTTTAAAAGCTCAACTTTGCAGTGTTGTCACATCAGGAGCTGCAGCACAGATTCTGCTTGTCTGTCTGTCATGACCGCGCAAAGTCAAGAGACAACTTTTCTATAGCAGGGTCTCATCAGCTAGATATTTCTTTATACATATACACATATTTCTTTAATTTATTGCCGCAATGGCCGGGCTCTGCTGCCTCCTCCCCGCCGCCCTGCTCGCCCTGCTGCTGGCCGGCTGCAGCCCTCCTGTTCGGGGGTATTTCGCAGAGGAGCGCTGGAGCCCCGAGTCTCCTCTGCTCGCTCCGCGGCTCTTCCTCGCTCTCATCTGCAGGAACTCCGAGCACTCTCTGCCTTATTTCCTCGGTACTATTGAGCGCCTCAACTACCCCAAGGACCGGATGGCTTTATGGTAAGTTGATACAGTGATTCCTCACAAGCTAGTCAGCCAGCTAAAAGTAAAGTTACCCTCCATGTTGCAAGATAGGGGTCGTACTTTCCCTTGAAAGTATTTGCATAAGAAACCAATGCATGAGTTGTGGGAGTTCTGGGTCCAAATGGGGTGGATCCACTCTGGTACTATAATGGTAAAGCCAAGTTCAACAAGCCAACACATCTCAACAAGCAGTAAAATATCTAACTTCAGACCATGCATGAACATTATTATGTTATAGCAGCCTTTCCAGAGGTGAGCACATCTGGACACTGTGTGCATTGATCTGTATACGTGGAGGGGAGGGGACAGGACTGATCTGGCCACGAGGGGAGCTAACACAGATCCCTTACCCTGGCTTATCGTTGTCTCTATTAAACTGTCTATTAATACATGCACATACCTTTAGGCATACCTGAACTCTTCATTTCCTGCAGACCACATCACCTCCTGACAGCCAGATGTGTGATTGTGATTGACTCCCATCATCATCATGTCAGATACATTTTTATATATAGCCCACACACTGATCTCCATCTTGTAAAGCTTTAGCTCCAGGGATCCCTTCTTTGGATGAATAGACACTGGCGGATTAAGGTGGTTATAGGGCCCCCTAGGCTTCTCTTTGTGTAGCCCCCCCTTATATATATTCTTTAACGTTACCACAAAAAAGGTATTTAGTCCCATGTCTAAAGGCGTACTAGTAATATTCTTAGTACGCTTTTAGACATGGAACTAAATAACTTTATTTGATATAATATCACACAGCCCACAGGTAGTCAACTCAAGCCAATTTTATTTGTATAGCCCATAATAAGATAAGATAAGATAAGATATTCCTTTATTAGTTCTGCAGTCGGGAAATTTGCAGTGTACAGCAGCAAAGGGGATAGTGCAAAAAACAAGATGCATCAGCTAACACAGTAAAAAAAAGAGCTAAACAAATCCCTTACAGTGACTTATTGTTGTGTCTAAAAACTGTCTTTTAATACATGCACACACCTTTAAGCATACCTGTACTCTTCACTTCCTGCAGCACACATCACCTCCTGATGTCAGCCAGATGTGTGATTGACAACCATCAGCATGTCAGATACATTTTATTTTATAGCCCACACAGATCTCCAGCTTGTAAAGCTTTATAGCTCCAGGGATCCCATCTTTGGATGGATAGACACTGGCGGATTAAGGTGGTTAAGGGCCCCCTCGGCTACTCTTTGTGTGCCCCCCCCCCTACTTTATATATATATATGCTTTAACGTTACCACAAAAAAGTTATTTAGTCCGCTGCCTAAAAGGCGTACTAGTAATATTCCTAGTACGCTTTTAGAAATGGAACTAAATAACTTTATTTTATATAATATCACACAGCCTACAGGTAGGCAACTCAAGTCAATTTTATTTGTATAGCCCAAAATAAGATAAGATGAGATAAGATATTCCCTTATTAGTCCCGCAGTGGGGACATTTGCAGTGTACAGCAGCAAAGGGGATAGTGCAAAAAACAAGAAGCATCAGCTAACACAGTAAAAAAAGAGCTAAACAAATCACAAATTTGCCTCGGTTGGGTTTTACAATCTGTACAGGATATGACAACCTCTGTCCTTTACTGTACGACCCCCTCATCGGATAAGGAAAAACTTAACCAAAAAAAAAACCTTTTAAAAAGGAGAAAAATGGAAGAAACCTCAGGAAGAGCAACAGAGGAGGGATCCCCCTTCCAAGGCCTATGGAAAGGAGGCTCCGTGACGGGCAGACATGGATCTTGTGGTCTTGGGGTATGGGGTATAACACATGCGCAGTGTAACTGAAGCTGCGGTCGTGCGTTGCGATTGGCTCAATTTCGGCGAGTGCAGGCCAGATTTTACTGCACATGTGTTATACCCCCAAAGATATGACGCGTTGATGACGCATGACCCAGCCTCCTTTCCATAGGCTTTGCCCCCTTCCAGGATAGATAGACATGCAATAGATGTCGTGTGTGCAGAGTAACAACATGAAAATACAACATAGACAATCCATATGACCAAAAATAATACATGTAATGTGAACATATGTGAGGAGGTGGATCCAGGAGGATGTCAAGCAGCTTCCAGGCGTCACCAATCAGATAGAGCCAGAGCAGCACAACTTCCTCTCCGTGCCAGATAGGTCGAGCCCACACACACACACAGTTGAGGAGCGCTTTCTTTTGTAGATCTTGGCTCTTGGTCACGGTGTTCTTTCAGCCATTGTGCGCTACGTTTTTGTGCTCTGCGATCATATTTCTTTGTGACATTTTGCTGCTACTCTGTCCAGTAGTAAGTGAAGTATTATTGAAAAAATCTCATTGTTTAAATCAGGATTCTCAAACTTTTTGAGACCAGGGACCCCTAACAGAGGAGAACATTTCCCAAGGACCCCCTCATAATCATAACACCGATTAAAGCATATGCTTACTACTATTTGTACACTTATGTCATTGGAACTAAAAAACTTTTCAACCTAAATACTTCAGACCTGTTTCATAGTGATAAACAGAAACACATTACAATTTAAATCATGTTAATTCCACTTATATACTCGTAAAGAGAGGGTAATTTTATTTTTTTTGAACTCAACTTGACAGCATTTATACTTTTCAAAAAATTTAAATGTTGCAGAAGGAATAGTCCTAATAAATGTTTGAACAATCTGCCGGTTAAAAGCTGACGTTCAGTTAGTGATTCAACTTAAAAAATAAGAATATTATTGCTGTGTGTCACAGTCATATCAGCACTTCTATTGGCCCAAAGCTAACGTGGGTGGAAGTAATGGACACAATATGCTGATGATACAGCACAATTTTATAATTAATATAATAATAAATTATTTTGCGGACCCCCTGACAGATTGCTAAGGACCCCAATTTGACAATCGCTGGATTAAATATTTGGTCAATAAAATGTAAGAAAATGGTGAAAAATGTCAATCAGTGTTTCCCAAAACCCAAGATGACGTCCTCAAATGTCTTGTTTTGTCCACAACTCAAAGATATTGAGTTTACTGTCATAGATGAGTAAAGAAACCAGAAAATATTCACATTTAAGAAGCTGGAATCAGAGAATTATTACTTTTTTTTCTTCAAAAATTACTTAAACCAAATAATCGATTATATAAATAGTTGGTGATTAATTTAATAGTTGATCGATTACTCGTTGCAGCTCTAAAAAAGTAACTAATCACTAACTTAACCGCATTATGTTTTAGCCCTCTTAAGGACATTTTGTGTAAATTCATATCCATTCTTTATCATTTCTGTCGACCAATTTTCCAGCGCAGTTGCACCCTGTCTGACATTTGTGACAAACTAAAGGCAATTATCTTGTGGGTGTGCAAATGGATGTTATGGAGCATTTAAACATCTGTCGACTGTGCTCGGGCAAAGCTGAGGGAAGTGAAAGGGAGGTGCTGCTCACATAATAACAACATGCTCCAACAGCCCACCCGTATTTATACCCTCAGAGATCTGAGCATGACAGCCCGGAGGGCTCGGAGAGGTATGCTCCTCACTCACCAGCCTGAACTTTACCTCCCACCCCTCTTTATGTAGAGGCTTTTATATGAATGGAGTTGTTTGTCGTAAAACTCTCTGTAAATATGGGGGAAGTCAGGACAGTTTTGTTTTGACATGTAGCTTAATGTGCATGGAGAACATCTGTAAAATACAAACAGCTGTGAGATGTTATAAACACCTACACACTGTATGCTTTTTATGTTGAAGCTTTTCTGCAGCTGCTTGTACGAACGCCAACGAATCCAAAGTGACATTTAAATCTCTGGTGTCTGCAATTAGCCCGGCATTTCTGCTCTAAAAGAGCAACAATAGACCAGATGTAAGTGAAACACCACTTTGTAGATGTATGTTTTAGAGCAGAGTTAAAACTATGCTTTTAACAAACATTTATTTGAGCTCAAACATGAGGCGGAAGAGTGAGTTTGAGGATTTGGACGGCTGGACAGCAGGAGTGAGGGATGAGATTGTTTAGCGAGGAACTGCTGTGTTCTCACGGGTCCGTGTGAAATCTGTCGGCTTGGCTGTCGTCCCGCTGAGCAACTCAGCTGTCGTGCAGATGTTACTGTACACTACATCATGGATAAAGAAAGGAAGGAAGGTTGTGGATGTTTTGTGGCACCATATCTCACTCTCTTGTTCAAGAGATTCAGGCGGATGTAATGACTCACCCAAAGGCTATATTTAGTATGATGAGGAAAAATACCATAGTTGTTCTGATCGGTCAAAAGTCTTGATATGTGGTACGGACATATTTTGGGCAAGTATCTAACAGTACAACTTGGACATTTTTAGATCACATGAAAAATCACGGTAACACTTAATTTTAAAGGTCTGTAAATTTCATGGTAATTAGGTGATGATTAGCAAGTAACCTATTTGAAATTTCTTTGGAATTACTGCCAAATCACCCCAATATTTACCTCAAAATGTATTGTAAAATTACTTTCTGAGATACAACCATTTTCTTATCATACTATATCTAGTCTTTGGGTACATGGGATGACTGATTTCTCCTAAAATATAATGGAGTTTATTGCAAAAACAGTCATCCCATCATGTGCCCAAAGACTAGATATAGTATGATATGAAAATCTCTCTTTTCAGCCAAACGGTTGACAGATATTTGAAAATGTGTTCACATTTGTGCTTTAGGCACGACCAGAGAACATTTCCACCAAAGGAAATTAATAATTTGCGAGCACATGTGATTTCATTCCTTTCCAGAATTAGATCAAACATGCAATTTGTCTCACACACGACTTCAGCCAGTTCAAATCATTTCCTGATGTTTTTTAGCTATTGCAGACAAAAGTTTCACTTCTCTAATGCTGTTTATTTTATATAGTAGAGTCAGTGGTGGAAAGTAACTAAGTACATGTACTTAAGTACAATTTTAAGACACTTGTACTTTGCTTGAGTATTTCCAATTTCTGCTACTTTATACTTCTACTCCACTACATATCGGAGGCAAACACTGTACTTTTTACTCCACTATATTAATTTTATAACCTTAGTTTCTTTGCAGATTCAGATAAATAGTACAAAATATAATCATCAAATAAAGTATGATGTATTAACTTGGATAAAGATAGGACTGTATTGATCCCTTAGTGAAATTCACAAGCAACTCAACAGTGTATATAATAAAAAATAAGCTCCACCTTTACCAACTGCAAAATTAAAGTACATTTGACTGCACAAATAATTATAATTCAATAATATAATATTCTGAAATAGGCCATTCTGCATGTTTTTTAAACTTTTATTTTTGGTACTTTAATTATATTTTTTTATCTTAATACTTTAAGAAATTTTGAATTCAGGAATTTTACTTGTAGCAGAGTATTTCTACACAGTGGTATTGCTACTTTTACTTAAGTAAAACATCTGAGTACTTTTTAAAGTGTGATATGCCCTGTTTTTGTTTTTGTGATGTTTGTATCATTAACACTCGTGTCAGTTCCCACAACTGCAGGCAATGAGCTTATAAAAAGTGAACACTGGGCTTTTGTTATTTGAGTCGTGGTGTTGGCTTTCAACTCTTGTCTCAGCTTGGATCCGGTCTGGCACCAGTGCTACATTCAACCAGTGTTACTGGTCTCAGTTCAGTTACTGATAATGTTCAACCCCTCTGATGTTCTAATGTTTCTAATCATTCACATCTGTTGTTTATTGACAGGGTGGCGACGGATCATAACAAGGACAACACCACGGTCATTCTGCGGGACTGGCTCGTCAAGATGCAGAGTCTCTACCACTATGTGGAGTGGAGGCCGCAAGAGGAGCCCAAGTTGGTTACTTACTAGAGTTTCTGGTGATATTTTGTGTTGCTTAAAGCTGCAGTCGGTAACTTTGAGCAAATATGATAAAAAATATTTTTATAAAACGGTCACTATGAAAAAATCCTGTTCCTCTGCCTCCTCGTAGTGCTCCTAATGCCCGAAGAAAGAAAACAACCAATCAGAGCCGAGGAGTCTCTACAGCAGCTGTCAATCACTGCTCGTCAAACTTGTGAACTATGATCAAACGTTCAAACTAGGCAGCGCTGATAGAATATGAATCAATATTCTGTTACTGTAATGCCTATTTCTCACCTCAAATGTTTTCCCTTAACATCGTGTAGTGTACTGTTTAGCTGTAAAATGAGAAAGTGTGCTTCGGCTGGTGGGCGTTGTTTGGTATTTCCTCACCTGATCTCAACATTGCTGCCGGGTAACAAACTTTCTCATTTTACTGCTAAACAGTACACTACAAGATGTTTCTGAAAACAATTGAGGAGAGAAATAGGCATTACAGTAACAGAATATTGATTCATATTTGATCATCGCTGCCTAGTTTGACCGTTTGATCAGAGTTTGCGAGTTTTGTGAGCAGTGAATCATGCAAATGCCATTAGGAGCACTAGGAGGACACAGAAGAACATGACTTTTTTTTACAGATTATGTCTCATGCACTACTGTCAGGATATAGAAGCTTTTACAGTTTGCAAACGATGATGTGAGTGTGCGCATGCTTTTTGGCAACGGAAGTACGGCGTAGTACAACAGCTTATCAAACTATGCAAGTACATTAACCACCACCAACCAAAGATTGGGAATGCAACCGAAACAAATTGACTTTCCAGATCTGTGTACTATTAGTGAGTGGGTAGAAGAAGTGGCCCAATATTCAGTGAAAAAAAACAGATATATACACGTATTTGGTGGAGAAACCTAGCGTGTAATGTTACACTAACGAGAAATTATTGCGTTAACGCGGCATATTGCATTAACACTGACAGCCCTAGTTTTAATTAAATGTTTAAACTTGAACTTGTCTGGATGGCTGAGGCAAAACGTCTCTTCCGTTGCAAACATGCTCTCATATTTTGATGATTGTACCAGCTGTAAAAGTGTCTATAGTGACTGTTTTATAAAAATAACTGTTTATTATATTCTCTCAAAGTTATCTCAGAGTGGATAAAATCATTCTGATTGGTATCCAAATGTCTCTTTTAGACTTTACCGGGATGAAGACGGTCCGAAGCAGTGGACAGACCTCCGCTATGAGCATGTCATGAAGCTTCGGCAAGTGGCGCTGGAGTCAGCTCGTGAGATGTGGGCGGACTACTATATGGTAGGTCTGCTAAACTACTCTTTACAGGCACAAAATAAAACACAATAGCACTGAAACATTTTCCATTTTAAACAGTGAGACGATGCTTCTAGCCAGATCCTTACTGTTCAATATAGCAGCAGGAGGATAAGTACAGAGTCGAGTCCACAGTGGTAATTTAAGCACCGGGGGAGAGTGTTGAAAGTTAACCCAGTTATATTTTTCTGGCTCTTATGGTTAAAGTTTATCTGGTCTGGTTCATCTGGAAGCTTACGAGCTTGACTCAACATCAACCATATTTTAAAATGCAGCACATTTCTATTTGTATATCCCCAGCCCAGCCCACATTGTCGAGCTCCGGTGGGGTATAATTTTCATCCAGAATTGCAATAATTTTGTGCTACACATTTATGGAAATGCTTTTCTTGAAAACAGAAATGAAATGAATAGTCTGGGTTTGTTTACCAGCTCAGTTTTAGTGCTCCATTTAACCCTCATGACCTCCGCTGTATTTCTTTTGAAGATGTACACCGCACTTCTTTGACTATCCACAAACATATTTTACAATGTATCTCCTTCTCCTTGTGCAGTTGGCGGACTGTGATAACCTCCTCACCAACCCCGATGTGCTCTGGAAGCTCATGAACGAGAACAAGACCATCATTGCTCCAATGCTCGACTCCCGTGCAGCCTATTCAAACTTCTGGTGTGGAATGACCTCCCAGGTATCCGTGTTGATGAAGCTTGTGTATGTCAAGTGTTTTCAAAAGGGTTTGTTCGATTTAATAAATGCTCTTAAATCCTCTCTGCTTCTTCAGGGCTACTATAAGCGCACTCCTGCCTACTTACCTATAAGAAAGCAGGTGCGCAAGGGCTGTTTCGCAGTCCCCATGGTGCACTCCACCTTCCTGATAGACCTCAGGAAAGAGGCGTCCCGGCAGCTGGCCTTTCACCCGCCACACACAGAATACAGCTGGGCTTTCGATGACATCATTGTGTTTGCGTACTCTGCTCGGATGGCAGGTAATTATAGTTTGTCTTTATAGGGGATAGTTCAGGTGTTTTTTGAAGTGGGGTTGTATGAGGTGCTTATTCACAGTCAGTGTATTACCTACAGTAGATGACGGTCGGCACGCCCCCAGTTTGGAGAAGCAGACAGGAGTGACTGCATGGAAGCAAAGTAATGTACTGCTGTGGACGGGGCCGCCAGCAAAACATATTTTAGCCACCTAAAAGAAAGATATGAGTTTAAGTGTACACTATATTTAGAATATTTTTGCCAGTTTACCTTGCTGTGAGACAGTTATACAGTCTGTTTCCGACAGGGAACTGGAGCCGTTATCTATGCTCTTGCCAAAGCAACCAGACTCCATTGGAAAAAAACTGCGCAGAGGATGTTGTGGGTCAGAATAGCCAGAAAAGCATGCTGGCTTTCATACTGCAAAATGCGACCGGATGTAGTAGGACACCCGGGTATTTTTGGCATACTGCATTTGACATATTATGTATTGGGACGTAGTAAATCTTTTTCTGGCACACTAGATAGTATGGTATTATGGGTACTGGAATGCGCAGATTGTGTGACTTTGGTTAGTTCGGATTCACCAAAGTCACGAGTAAAATTACAGTTTTTTTCAATAGAGTATGGTTGCGTAGATAAGAGCATAGCTGGATACAAAGGCTTCAGTTCCCCGTCGGACAGGGTTGTCTGACGGCAAGGCAAAGCTTTGAAAATAATCTAAATATAGCGTACACTTAAACTGATATTGATTCTTTTAGGTGTCTAAAATACATTTTGCTGCTGACTTTTTTCTGTTTCTCCAAACTGGGGGCGTGCCGACCGTCATCTACTGTAGCTAATACACTGACTATGGATAAGTACCTCATACAACCCCACTTCAAAACACCCAAACTATCCCTTTAACCTTTTCAACCTAAATGATGTTACTTTATATTGAGAAAACATTTGCATCCTCTGCTCTCTACAGATGTTCAAATGTTTGTATGTAACAAAGAGACCTATGGCTACTTCCCTGTGCCACTGCGATCCCACAATACTTTGCAAGACGAAGCTGACAGCTTCTTGCACACCGTGCTGGAGGTTAACGGTGAGTAGCTTGCATTCAGACTGAAGGCTTTACTTTTGCATCAAACTCCGCTTTTTTCCATGAGCTTGAAGTCTACTTCCTGCTTCTTTTATCGAATGATAACTATCAGCATGGGTTTCTTTATATCATTTATACCATTTCTGCATCCATCTTCCCTCTCACTGTGTAGTGCGAAATCCCCCAGTGATGCCTTCCAAATACGTACGTGTTCCTAAAAAACAACCCGACAAACTGGGCTTTGATGAGGTGAGTATCGAGTGATGTGAAGATGGAGTCTGCAAAAATGGCCCTCTTTCCACTATCTGTGCTGAATGCCTTCCCGCTGCTGTTAGAAATCTGTACTTACACTGACTGGCTCCTCTGTTTGCCCGTGTGCAGGTGTTCATGATAAACCTACAGAGGCGGACTGACCGCCGAGAGCGGATGCTGATGGCGCTACAGGAGCAGGAGATTACTTGTAAGGTCATCGCAGCTGTAGATGGAAAGTAAGTTCACTCTGTTTTAATGATTACATTGATTTAGTACTCAGTAATCAAACATGTCCTGTCCGCTCTTTATCGATACCATTTTGTCACAGTTCTTCTTCTCTCTCTATTTCAGAGCGACGAATATGAGTGACATTCAGTCAATGGGCATCCACATGCTCCCTGGATACAACGACCCCTATCATGGTCGCCCACTGACGAAGGGAGAGCTGGGATGCTTCCTTTCCCACTACAACATCTGGAAAGAGGTGAACCCCAGAAGCCAAGCATTTGAGCTAGGGCTGTCAATCGATCAAAATAAGTAATTAATCGCACAATTATCCATAGTTAATTGTGAATAATCTAAAAAAAATGTGCCTTAAAGGGAGATTTGTCAAGTATTTAATACTCTTATCAACATGGGCGTGGACAAATATGCTGCTTTATGCAAATGTCTGTATATATTTATTATTGGAAATCAATTAACAACACAAATATTGTCAATAAACCCTCACAGGTACTGCATTTAGCATAAAGAAATATGCTCAAATCATAACATGGCAAACTGCAGCCCAACAGGCAACAACAGCTGTCAGTGTGTCAGTGTGCTGACTTGACTATGAATTGCCACAAACTGCATGTGATTATCATAAAGTGGGCATGTGTGTAAAGGGGAGACTCGTGGGTACCCATAGAACCCATTTTCATTCACATATCTTGAGGTCAGAGGTCAAGGGACACCTTTGAAAATGGCCATGACAGTTTTTTTTTCCGTCAAAATTTACTCTCACTTTTCAAAACTGAGCCTGCTACGACCTAAAAATGGCAAGTTTTGTTAATGCGTTAAAGAAATTAGGGGTGTTAAAATATATTTGTGGGTGAGGTGACTGATAAATCTGTGTCTGGGCCTTAGATTGTGGAGCGACGCCTGGAAACCTCCCTGGTGATCGAGGACGACCTGCGCTTCGAGATCTTCTTCAAACGGCGCTTGAAGAACTTGATGAGGGAGGTGGAGGAGGAAGGACTGGACTGGGATCTCATGTGAGTTTGTGCTTCCTTCACAATTCCTTGATTGTCTTGAAGTTTGCAAATTGCTTCTCACTCCTCCTTTCTATTTCTTTTCTTCCAGTTATATCGGTCGGAAGAGAATGCAGGTGGATCACCCGGAGAAAGCGGTTCCTAATATACACAACATAGTGGAGGCGGACTATTCGTATTGGACTCTAGGCTATATGATATCACTACAAGGTGCAGAGAAGCTTTTGAAAGCAGAACCACTTAAGAGGATTTTGCCAGTGGACGAGTTTCTTCCCATCATGTACAATAAACACCCTGTGTAAGTGCACCCTACCCAGTACAAGTACACACTATATATAGATGGACGACACGTCTCCACTTCCTCCCACTGTACAGAAGTGAAGCCAAAATATCCCGGAAACGGGAGCTGCCATATTGACATTTTGACGTCATTTGGAGCCAGAGTCTGTGCAGTAGTGATCAGGGGGCTGGAGCCACGATATCGAGGTCCTGCCCACACGCCTGAGCCAATCACAATTTGAGCACAGCCGGAGCTTGTTAGCCTGAGCCACCTAGCTGCTACATTAGCACCAAGGTAGCTGTTGTTTAGAACAGTGGTTCCCAAACTTTTTCACGTTAAGGACCCCTGAACTGACACAAATTAGACCATGGACCCCCATTTGATAAGATTTTGTTGCATGTGTCCCCCATCTGATAGGCTTTTTGCTTTTATTACAGAAAGTGTATGAAACTCATGACCAAAATAGTCACATAATCTGTTATCGTTGTACTTAGAAAGACACAAACAACTAACCATAATATCTATATGACTACATTTATGATCAAATTAACACGTGTTCTATTACACAGACTTGTGACTGTTATGGAAAGTTAAAGTCACATCTCCTCTCTCGTACAATTCCCGAGCCTCCGACTCCGCGACTACTTCACTAAGAGCAGCTGTCAATCATGACGTCTCACCCCCTTTTTATGGCATCAAATAACTAATTAAAACCAAATTTATCAGAAAAATAAACACTTGAACATAAAGCGTTATAAGAACTAACTAAAATAACAGAAGCCATCTTTGGGAAAACTTATTTTTGGTGTACTTGACTTTTTTGTTTGACCCATGTCCCATCCGCTGACATGGAGGGGGCAGGCTTTATGACCGATACTGCAGCCAGCCACCAGGGGGCGATCGAGTTGTTTTGGCTTCACTTTTGGAGAGCTGTCATGTCGTCCATCTTTATATAAAGTCTTTGGTACACACACTTAACATCTACTTCTGCTCTGGAGTTTATTTTGACATCACCTTCTCCTCCGCAGGTCTGATTACATGAAAGAGTTTGAAACCAGGGACCTGAAGGCGTTTTCAGCCGAGCCTCTTCTCGTGTATCCAACTCATTACACGGGCGACAAAGGCTACATCAGCGACACGGAGACCTCCACAGTGTGGGACAATGAGAAGGTCCGTACAGACTGGGACAGAGCGCGCTCAGGAAAAACTGGCGAGCAGGCCGAGATCAGCTCCGAGGCCAAGAACTCAGACGTGCTCCAGTCGCCTTTGGACAGTACGGCACGGGACGAGCTATGAGAGGAGGAACCGAATGAAAATGTTACAAACCACCTTTTAGTTTTTTAATCATGTTTCATCTTTGATACGTTAGATTTTTTGCATCACAGCAGGGATGTGACATCGGAGTTTGTAGGCCGATTTAATTTATCCAGATGTGACGAGTTAAAAAGGGATCAGGTGCTGTTTTCTGTCACGTTGTAGTTTTTACTTTATAAAGGCACTAGACTTGCCATTCGGAGTGGCATTTGCAGTACCCAGCTTCTGTCTGTCATACAGAAATGAACCTATATATCAGCAAAGAATGCAGTTGGACTGTTACATTTCAGTCACCGGGCAGTTAAATGTTGTCATAATTTGAGATTACACTGTGAAATGCTTTTTTTTTAATTTCTCAAGACTACAAATACAAAATCAAGACTTTCGTAGACATTCACGTCTTAAATCAAACGTTAATCATTGTAAATTCATTAGTCCAAGAGGAGAAACATCTGCATGTCTTTTGCTTTTAGTATTTTGTCTTTTTAAACTTCATATTGTTTTTAATAATCATTAGCTAACACGTAAGATGCTTGCATTAGAGCTTTACCAAAGCAACAAAACACACAACTCAGAATCATAGAGTTACACTACTTCTACTACTGTAGAGTTTATATACCAATGCAGTTCATTATGCCCGTCTCCCTGGTCGCCACTTTGGGATTGCACCCAGGCTAATGCCGCCAACCCGCTGTTGACATGGTGATAGACGACACAAACCACCGTACACGCCTCAAAACATGGTGGTTTGGGAGTAACGCGGTTATAAATGCCCTCTAAGTTCCCTCAAAACTAACCCACCCAACCACATCCAAACATGCTGAATCATTTTCAGCTACATATGAATTTGAACCTTTTGTTGTGAGCAAGACTTCATAAAAAAGTCTCTGCAAAAGAGAACATAAACAACATAAAGTTTGTATCATCTTACATTTTACAGATTATTTATTCTGTGTCACATGACTCCACTTATTCTCCCAGGAAGTTGTTATCAATGGGAGCCGTTCACTCCATGGATCTTGCACAAAAATGTTAGTGGTGCATTGTGCCAACAATAAATAAAATGTTTTATTTTTAAAAAAGAAAGTTGAATTTGTGGTTCCTGTGATATTGCATGTTGTCATTTTCTCTGTTAATGTTGTTTGTGCAACTTTAACTTGACAGTGGAAGCCTGTAGCCAGTTACAAGATAGTGTGAGCAGACCAAAGACACAAGGAGCCACTTCAATTAAAGTCCCAGTGAAACAAAGTCTTTAGCTTCTGTACTGTGAGTATTCCCCAGTGAAACTGAATAATAATTTAATTTGGCAGGAATTCCAAAGAAATTTAAAATAGATTACTTTCTAATTATCACCTAATTATCATGAAATTTGCGTACCTGTAAAATTAAGTGTTAGCCTTTATTCTTTAGAACAGATTTGTGACAGAAAATGTTGATGTGTTATTGTGACATGTATGTTGAAGGGGATGCCTCTGTTACCATAACTTTGATTATTAAGACCTCATTTACACCTCGTGGATGATCCATTTATATCAAATTCATCGGTATATACAGTATGCGTACTTGTTTTATTTTGGTAACCCTCTGCTTCAGCTGTGAAGGTAACCCAATACGGAACAACCTGACTCTGTGAGTATGAGCCCCTTTGTTCATTAAAGTAAAGAAGAACTTGATTTAACCAAATGATGTATTCTGATATAGTATAGATGAAGTATCAGCTGTTATCTGTCTGTTATCAATGTCACATATCTGTAATCTGTCAAAACACATGCTATCCAACCTGTTTGCACTTCAGCTTCCACTGAGGTCAAATCATTTTCACTACTGTAAAACGACAGGATCTAAACACAGAAGCACCTTCTCTCTGTGTGTGTGTGTGTGTGTGTGTGTGTGTGTGGTGTGAGAGTGTAGGTGGGGCCTACAGTGACAAGTAGACACACTTCCTCTTCTCATGATGGTGAACAGATTGGCCAACCTCCACTCTCGCAGAGGAAGATCACTCTGAGAGCACACAAACGGCAGCGAGCTCAGAGCTGCGTGCTAATAATTTAGCGTGTCAGAGTGTGTGAAGTGCAGATTTCCTGCCCGCCTTAACTGAACTGCTCTTTATCGTGTGACATTAAGGGCAGATGATGTGCGAGAGGCGTCAGTAGGGTCTGTACTCAGTGTAGAAATGGAAGAAGATCAAGAGACAAACAAGGAGTCCTCTCAAACTACAGGTGAGTACTAAATAATGAGATTTTGTTTTAAGGTAATTTTGAGGAAGTGTCGCCTTTAACTTCATGTACAGGATATGTTACCCATCATGCTTATACTGGTTTGTTTGTACATTTCCTAACCTGTTAAATGGATTAACATTCTCTGCGCTGATTGGTGACTTGCTGACATTGCTGTTTCACCATTATGACATCTGGGTGTATGCACAATGTGCCGGGATCTGCCTTTTGTTAATGCCGTGCATCCTCCTCCTAGTAGTCAAATGACGATTTGTGAACTTCCTGAACGATTTCTCTGTTTTGACACGTTTGTTCTGTCTTTTTGCGTGACTTCTGTATTTTTATTTAACAAGATATGGCTGTTTTTAATCTTTACTAAAAGCCCAAAACAGAATGTTAACTTAAGATATCATTAAGGTTGGTGTGACGGTCGGTGAAACTTCCCATCTGAGTAGACATTTCTGCAGTAGTCTCGTACAGTAAGTTCCTTCAGGAACTTTTCACATTGTGACTTAAATTCACGAATGAAAAAAACTATATTGCAGGTATACATGTCTAATATGCATTAAATATGTATAATTTGAAGCAGCAGCATTTAGTAGTGGAGCAAATATGATTGAAAAACGGTCACCATATCCAGTGACAGTAGAGCATGAGACAGGTAATCTGAAAAGAAATCATGTGCCCCTGTGTCCTCCGTTGTCCTCCGGTGCTCCTAATGCCTGTCGTCAATCACTCGCGAACTCCGATCAATATAATCAAATATTCTGTTACTGTAATGTCTATTTCTCGCCTCAAATGTTTTCATAAACATCTTGTAGTGTACGGTTTAGCTGTAAAATGAGAAAGTTTGTGACCCGGCAGCCATGTTGAGGAAAATACCAAGCACCGCCCACCAGCCAGAGCAAACTTTCTCATTTTACAGCTAAACAGTACACTACAAGATGTTTCTGAAAACATTTGAGGTGAGCAATAGGCATTACAGTAACAGAATATTGATTCATATTTGATCAGCGCTGCCTAGTTTGACTGTTTGATCGGAGTTCGCGAGTGATTGACAGCTGCCGCCGTTGAATGAACAGCCAATAGGAACTCTTTCTCTCTGAAATGACCTGTGATTGGCCAAAGTCTCCCGTCACAGGCTCGATTTTTTAAAAGCCTGAAAACAGCATGAGGAGGTGCAGAAGTCTAGTTTTCTCTCAGAGGACTTGAATTACAATATGCTGAAAGGTTATTATGGACTTTTTGCCCAATGATGCCAAAAATATTCTGCCTACTGCAGCTTTAACTATTCTGATGAATTGCTTAAATCCAGTGCAAAAGATTTCTCTTCTCCATTTAGAAATCATTGAGTTGTATCTGAAAAAGCTGAAATCCTGAACTCTTTAAAAGCACACCACACAAATGAAAACAACAGGAGGAAGAAAAGAAAGAATCAAAGGACAAGAATACAAATTTGGAGAAAAAAGGTTCAACGTCAAAAGATCAAATAAAACTCTATGATCTAAAATGTTTACTCAAGTCTATAAAAAATAGTTAACATGAGAAGAAACACCTCAAAGAAGGATCTATCTAGCACTGTTCCCAAAGTCATCATTCATATAAACTAAGAAATCTATAATATAATTATTCCCTGTCTCTAATTAAGAAGAATTTGACTGTAAAGCTATTTTACTTTCCTCTCAATTCTCAACTCTTCTCAACACTGAAACACTGCTGGTGTGAAAAACAAGGACTGTATGTTCATTATGGGACGTGACACAAATTGCAAGCAGGATGTGGTTGACCGAAATGGAGACGTTCTCTGAGAGAGCGAGATTGCTTTTTTCTCATTTGTTGCATCTGTTGTAAATCATCCGTTTTTAACTTTTTTGCATGCCCCGAGGTGAAAAGTCAGTTAAATAGTGAGAGTACAGTCGGTCGAAGGGTTCATTATCAAAAAGCAGCACATTGTTCCTCATTACATTTAAGTTCACTTTCAATCCAAGAACTGTTTTTCTCAGAAAGGTAAAGGAAATGCTGTCAGCGTGACTTCAGGAGACGAACTACGTTTGATTTTCTTTTCTTTTTTTAGCACAATCATTTATCTTCATGTCTGTTTCTTAATGTTTTTCTCTTAAAGGTATATAGTTATATTGTACATTAGGTGTTTAGCTGATGAAGATGGTGTAGTGCAGAGGTAAAATATTGTATGAGTCAATAACCACATCACCATTATGTCAAGGGACCACTATAAAAGCAGGTCAGAGCTACAGGACTTAGTCATCACTCCAACCTACATATTTCTGCTTTTGTTTCTTCACAAAGGCCTTTACCTTTATTTACCTTATATATCCTACATACTGTTTTATAAACTGTTGCACCTCTGTGTATATATAATTACTTCTCTATACATACTTCATTCCTGTTCACACCTCTGTGTACATACAGTATATTACTTCCCATCATGCATATACATACTACATCCTGTTTACATAGATAGATGGATGGATAGATAGATAGAAAGATAGATAGATAGATAGATGTACTTTATTGATCCCAAATTGGGAAAATATTGTGTTACAGCAGCAGGTTATCCAAGCAATGCACAGGAACAGTACATAAAATGTACATGTCAACACTAAAGAAATATATCCATAGAATATAAAATGTAAAAAATATTGGAATATACTATAAATATATATATATATATATATACCTGACTACTACAACTAGCATAAAATGTAACTAAATCATAAACATAGAATAACCCACTATATACATTAGCAAAGTGTGCAATATCATATTATATACATTCAGTTTTCCCATCAGAAATACTGTCGTCAAACAAAATTACAAACTTACATTTACATTACATTTTATATTTACTTATGTTTATACTTATTTTAACTGCACTATTTTATGTCTTAGATTATCAGTTTGCTTTTACATTTACTTGTGTGATTTCCTCTTTTATATATACATATTTTAGCATTATTGAAGGAACCTGACACCAAAGATTTTCAGACTTTGAACCTTAAAGGCTCTGGTTGGGGCCTTAAAGATCTCACACTTCTGTTTATAGAAAGATAATATTTATGTTGTGTTGAGATGGTGTCAGCATGTCTGTGTTTGATGGTGCGGATCACAAATCCACAATTGTGTTAGTATGACATAAATATTGAGACCATGTTGTCATTTCATGTCCTTTCTTCTCGTTTCAGAGGTGAAGAAGGTGCCTCCTAGATCTGAAACCAAGCGCTACAGTGAGATCTTCAGAGACTTTGATAAGCTTGACTTATCTATAATTTGTCCGTAAGTATTCTACGTTTAACAGTGCTGCCACACACGTGTTTGTCTTGTCTGCTGCATCACTGGGCCTGTTCAGTTTGATCTGAATACTGTGACGGAAACGATCAGTGAAGCGTCATTCAGAGAGTGCTTCAAGCTTGGCAGGTCAATAGGAAACCAGACAGGAGGAAACTGTTCCGATGCATTTGTCAACTCAAAGCCACAATTATAATTTCATGCACTGGGAACAAGTTCTTTATCATGTCTATCTTAATCCATTTTTGTGGCAACCATTGAAACCACTGGAAACTCCTACTTTTGTGTTAATAATAATAATAATAATAATAATAATAATAATAATAATAATAATAATGATAGTAATAATAATAATGGTTTGGTAAAGGAGGTTGCGCTTCAATAATAAGATTCACGGTGGGGTGCTAGACCCAGAGTCCAATAAGCATAAAAATGTGATTTTTAAATCAAGGAGGACAAAACACTAGCATTTCACTTGTTTTATTGCAATGTGAGACAATTAATCAAGTAAAATGCTTATATTTTTTTCCTCCTTGATTTTGAAATCTCAGATGTGCTACCCTATTAAATTTTTTTTCATTATTATTATTATTATAATTATTATTTTATTTATTTTGCTATTTTCATTATTATTATTAATAATACAAATAATAATACAAATAATAGTAATAATAATAATAATAATGAAAATAGCTTTTTTTTATTTATAGAGCACTTTTCATGCAAGTGATTTAGCTCAAAGTGCCTTATAAAAGAAAATGAAATGCAACACATTCAAACAAGAGCAGATAGGTAATAAAATTAGACAATACAAAGACAGTAGATGCTAAAATATATAAGGAAAATTACAAACATAGACCATTAAGAATAAAAAAAAATGAGAGAATTACTAAAATATAAATAAATAAAATAAATTGTGATAATTAGAATGACATTAATTATAAGATAGATTAAATAAATAGCTGTTGTTTAAATCTCTTATACTATTTCCATAATTACCACATCATCGTAGCACATTTGCCCAAACATTACCATTGTTGTGAAGTGGCATTGACATTAAACAAATAAATAAATGTTGTGAAGTAGAAGTGCAGTAAAGTAATTGTACCTTAAAATGCCCAACAACACCTGCAGTCCGTCTGGCAGGCGTGCACATGGAAACGTAGCTGCAGGTAAATGTAGTATTTATATACAGTATGTTCCTCGACCAACCCTGATCGTCTTTCATGTATTGCTATTTGACTGTTTCTCTTCTAATACATTGTTTTTGTGTTCAGTACAGAGGAGTATCTGCTGCAAGACGTCGACTCAGAGTTCATCTCTACAGAAAACGCAGATCTCACAGAACAACATGACGTGACTGTAAGGAACTAATACTCTAAATTATTACAAGAAATACTTTTGTCTGTTACTTATATTGTTTCTCTTGTTGAAATTACTGACACCAGAAACAGTGTTGATTTTATAGGAAACCACTGTTTTGGGGGGTTAGAGATGCAATTATAGAGTAAAAGTGTGAAAATACTTTTTGTCCACAGACCAGTGCTGAGGCCAATGATGTTGATGAAAACCAGTCAGGTAGGATTTCTGTGTGTGTGTGTGTGTGTGTGTGTTATTACTATTATTTATTTATTTATTTGTTTGTTTTAATTTTAATTTTAATTTTGTCTATTTTAATTTTTTGGGAGGGATGCATAGTGGCTTTTGTGAAATAGTTTGATACTTATATTTTTCTTTCTTTTCTGAGTAGTGAACTGCTGTAGTGGATCACAAATCAACAGATAAAGAGTATTAAAATAATAATAATAATAACAACATAGACCACCCTGCGACCCAGCAGATCATGACAGATGATGTGCAGGAGCTGCCGTCAGTTGTGACATTTAACAGAGTATTTCATTCAATCTTTACTTGTCTTCTTATAATTAGCCGTGAGTTGTAATTGCTCCGTTGTAACAAGATTAGGATAAAGCGACGGGATTAAAGCAGGAAGCAGCTGCTCTCAGTTTTTACCTCAGACACGAGTGGAAGGCGGAGGGGTCTGTACCGAAGAAGGAGGTGTCGGTGTTATGTAGGCTGTTGCAGTAAATACAGGGGAGACAGAGAAAATTACTAGACTGTCACTGCCAGCCTCAGTTTGACTCAAACTACAGGTCACAGGTCACAGTAAGAGATTAGGAATTACAGAGACAGATAGTGGAAATAGAAATGTTGAAAACTCTTCTCATCTCTCACTATAAGTGTCTTTTTAAGATCTTCTTTTGGCCTCAAGTTCAAGTATCTGCATCTGTTGAAAGGCGGTCACTGATGGTGTATCTATCACTGGGTACATTTATATCATTTAACCAAAACAAAAATCAAGTCTCACCGAGCACATTACTAGAACATACTTTTTGGTAATCTGGTTTCGTGTGTTCCCATTGGTTGGGATCACACACCAGGAGGTAAACCTCACTCGAAAGCCTTGTCACTGCAATCTGGACCTGAATGGATAATCTCCCCCAATCCAAGCACAGGGAGGCCATCGTAGCCGCGAGGCAGCACAGAATCTGCTCTGAGGCTGATTTTTTCTTCCTGAAACTAAACACAGAGAGGGGAAGGGCTAAGAGACAACCTCGCCACACAAACTGACCACATATCTATCATTCTTGCCTGTTCTTTTTTTGTGGATTTTGCATGAAGACAGAGAAGAAATAAATCACCCTGCTTGGATTTTTTTATACCACTCTAAACTGGATTTGGCATCTGTGCAAAAGAGAAATAAAATCAGCATGTCCGAGTGAGGAACTTGAGAGAGAAGTCGTTGCACTCTTCCTGGCAATGCTTGAAAAACACAGCTGAATTATTTGGAACTGCACTGTTGGCAGAAGAAGTGCATCTGTTGCTCTATAACTTTTTTGGCTACAGGAGAAAATGAAGACGTGTTTGAATAGTTTTTGACATTTATTTGCAAATTTGCTGGAAGTGGAGCACAGAGAGAAAGAGGAAAAGAGAAAGTGGTGTGGGGAGCGGTTGAGAGACCATGAGATTGTCACATCACTGTGTTAGTGTTAGTCAAAGAGGAAGAAGAGTGGTTGCCATATCAACACCCCTGTCTGCCTGACCACAGTTGACATGACGGTATCTGATAGTGCACGCTGGCACTGAGTCGGTGTCTCTGTAGCTGACTAGAAGTGAACAGGTGGGAGAGGGAGGGGCGAGAGGAGGGAAGTTATTTAGCTAAAGCTGTTTGTCTTTGGTCCACAGAAACCTTCCTCTATCAGGTCACATGTGAAGATTTAGGATTGCTTAAAGTTTTTTAGTCAACCAACAACATCCATTGTGCTTACATGGAAGAAGAGATAGTGTGCTGGAAACCACAGGACTTTTATTCTGAGAAGATATGACTCACCATATGAAGTCATTGTTTCATTTTTTTGGGTTTGTAATTTTTTTTTTTTTAAAGGGATTTTTTTGGTCTGAGAAAGTGTAGGAGCCGGGTGAGGGTTTTTCACTCTAGGTGTTTCTTTGAGAGCTGTTTTGAGTTCTCCAGGAGTGCCGATGGACACCGTGTGATCCCTGGCTCCAGCTCCAAGAGTGTCTGGAGCCCTCAGTGATGCTGATGTACTCCCTCTCAGCCCAGGAAGCAGACCTGGCCCTCTGTCGGAGCGACGATGGAGTGGAGACGGCGCTGCAGTACACCAAGTCGTGGTGCCGCTACGCCAAAGACCTCCTGGCCTGGATGGAGAAGAGAATCAGCTTGGGTGAGTTGCACATGAAGGAAGAAAACAGTAACATAACATGCAAATAGTTGTGTCTCTATCAAGGCCTACCTTGAATATAAACTGCAACACAAAAACAAATATGATGCTTATAAAGTAGGATAGGATGAACTTTATTAATCCCCAAAGGTTTGCCACCATACACAAAAAATGACATACAACACAATATGTCAACTACACGATAACACCACGCAGTCATTAAAGGGAAGTACATAGTAAAATAAAATGCAAATCTCTACAACGGAGAATCCAGAGCAGGAAAATCCTCTTATCCACTATGCTCTCTTAGAAAAGTACTACCATTTATTTATTTTTAAGTGTAGGTTATTTATCATTTTGTATAAGTAGGTGTGACTTGTTTTCAAATTATTTCTTAAAGAGCTTAGAGGTGTTGTTTATTGACTCAATTTGGAACTGTAATTAGTACCAGAAATGGCCTCAAGACGCCCACATATTCCTGGAAAAGTCAGATATCTATAGACATTATAGTGCAGAAGTCAGCAGAGCCATGCTCCGTGTTGTCCATCAATAAAGAACTAATACTTTAGGCATGTTAGAGCGTTGATTAGCGTGTCGTAACTTGACCATGATCTGTGTGTATTATTTCACTGTTGGTGGTGCCGTCAACTCAGTGAACTTCACTCAGAGAGAGAGAGAGAAAGGATTAGAGGGCAGATTAGCAGGGCAGAGAAGGGTGATAAAGGAGACAGGGTGTCTTTGAAGTACATAGACACTGATTACCTTCATACATCAGTCTGCAGTGTCCACACTGAGCATGCAAGTCTATATGGCAGCAATCGAAACAGGAGAGAAGTCCCCCCTGATCAGCTGTGTGAGGACCGTGTTAGTCAAAAGCAACAGATGACTAACGCTGGGTGTAGCTCAGCCCAGAACTACTGTAGATGACACATATTAGAGCAACACGGTGACATCCCTATTAGCAACTGTATAGTGTCCAAAGAGCAGTCAGATCAAGAGCCGTCCTCAGAGTGTATTAGGTTATGTATGAGCCGTAATGTCCATTTGTGCCCAAAGAATATATTTAGTATGATGAGGAAAGATGCCACAACATTGGTTCTGATTGGTCTAAAGTCTTGAAATCTGGTACGGACATACTTTTGGCAACTTTTACATTTTTAGATCAAATGAAAAATCACACTTTTATTACTAGTCAAATTCAGGACTGTTGAAAAATTTGGAAATACGCTAACATTGTGTTTATCAAATGTTTTCCGTATGAAATGTTTTTGTCACACTGTATGTGTGTGCATATCTTTGATATTCAACTTGTTATGAGTTCATAGATACCAAATACTTGATTGTGCTCCTTGTAGCTCTGAGATACAGACATTTTCTTATCATATATCTAGTATTTGGGCACATGTCCTGAAATATAATGTAGTCTTTTGTGAAAACAGTCTCATATGCCCAAATCTAAAAACTAGATATAGTACTATAGAAAAGGTTTGACCAACTTTGAAAATGTCTTCACATTTGTGCTTATAGGCAACACTTCCATCAAAGGAAATTTTAAAAATTCAGTTGCAGGAACAATTGGGTTAAGATCACTCAGATTGTCTACAGACCATTTTACAGTTTCAGACATAAACACTGAAAACAAATGTGTCTGAGATCTTTTCCTCTTGTCAGTTTCTCTGATGAGGTCAAAAAGGACGCAGACCAGACTGACTGCCTGAGCTCCAGGAGGTTTGATGAGCTTCTCAGTGAACGTCAGGGTTGTCTGAGGGGTTATTGTGTCATGGTGTTACATCACCGAGCTGGTCCGAAACTGAGCTCCAAGCATCATATCGAGGCTACACACTAATAATAGAAACAATCATTATTGTGGTTTCAGTTCAGTCCAATGCTGCTCGTCTTGTCTTGATGTCTTGTGACTAACGTAAGCTGAAGAAAAACTTTCTTTTTGTTGACAGAACAAGAATTTGCCAAAAATGTAATAAAGACAGCCGAAGGAGCAAAAGCCAACGTGGGGCAGCAGGTATACAGCTTTGTTTATTGGAGAAAATGTTTTAGTGATTAACACAATCCGGGCTGGGCGATACGGCCAAAATCTTCTATCCTGATATAGGTTGTTTCATATCTCGACAACGATATATATCACAATATAGCATGTTTTCTGGTTAGTCAATAAATAAATAGACTGTATGAAATAGCCACATGGTAAAGCCTATTTTTGTACAGGCCTACTCCTGTGTGAATTAAATACTTGATGAAAACAGATGACAGATGAAAAGTACAGAGTAAAATGAACACAACAGTTTCAAATGCAGAGTAATCAGATCAAGACAATAGTTTGATTTAACTACACCGGGGTATTCCCATAAGCAGAAGTCTAATCAATTCAGATTTTCTGAGAAATTTGAGTTTGTTGCTTATTATTATCAATTTATACGATGTAATTGTGTATCACAATATCTTGATATAGACTGTATATAAGAGGTGGACGTAGTCACCATGACGTCACCCATTGGTTTGTGGACGTTTTGAAGCCTCGAGTTCGGCATTTTGGCTGTCGCCATCTTGGTTTTTTGCAACCAGCAGTGACAAGAGAGGGTAGAGCTAAGTTCAACCTGAATAGGAAATTTTTAGGCAACCAAAATGTTACAATTAACTTTCATGAACTGAAAACACACTGTGAAAGGGTTAAAGTTCTGAGACAAAAACAAGGACAACTCCCAGACCGGACAACGCCGTGGTAGCGACCTGTCGATCACAAGGTAGCCCCGCCCTAAAGCATCCCCTGCTTTATGGTCTATTTGACTCTAAACGGGACCATAATTTACTAAATGAACATCATGCTGTATTGAAGAAGACTTGAAACTAGCGATTAAGACCATAAACTCATGTTTACAATGTTTACTGAGGTAATAAATCAAGTGAGAAGTAGGCTCATTTTGTCATAGACTTCTATACAATCTGACTTCTTTTTGCAACCAGAGGAGTCGCCCCCTGCTGGCTGTTAGAAAGAATGAAAGTTTAAGGCATTTCAGCATTGGCTTCACTTTTCAGACCCGGAGGTATCTCACTGCTCGATATGTGATTTCATTACGAATCAATTCAATTGAAAGACGATAAATTATTGCCCAGCCCTAACCATAATGTGTTACAGAGTGTTATTGAATATATATATAGAGAGAGTTGTAACATTTTACCTTTCTTAGCTTTATTCACTATAGAACATTTGTCTAAAGTTGTTCTTGCCTTTTATAGGAGATGATGCCCCTGCAGTACATCTACACGATGGCGCTGGAGCAAGACATCAAGAACAGCGTGACATCTAGAAAGACTTCAGAGCTGCTACAAAGCCGCTGTTACCAAGTACACAAGTCCACACAAACACATACAAAAAGTTTCAGTATAAATCTCCTCTGTCTTTGAGAGGCGGGTGTTTAGCTGTGACTTTGTGTTTAATCCTATCTCTCTCTGTCTCTAAGGCTTTGGCTGCCAAGAAGAATGAGATCGACAAGTGGCGGCGAGAGTTTAAGGAGCAGTGGGCGAGAGAACAACGGAAGATGGTAAGTGAATCAAGACTCTTGTTTATGGCTGAAGTTTATTACACTGTCGAAACTAATTTACTCAAATGTAAGAATTTCCAACAGAGTGGATGCCTGAACAAGCATCTAAAACAAAACATATTTCCCTCTGTGAAAGATTCATCTGTCTGTTATGACCTTGTTGATTTCTGCTTGTCAGGCTCACACAATAAAAACAAACTTTTTCCCTCTGTGTCTCTCTCTTGCATGTTTTCAGAGCGAAACAGTGACGGCTTTTAAAAAGGCTCGTCAGCAGTACTTCCAGCGTTGTGATGAGCTGGAAAAGGCTAAAGCGGGCTCTGCTAAAGCTGTAGACGACACAGCTGGATACAAAACGCTGGACAAGAGGCGCAAGTCCAAGGATGAAGCCCAGACTAAGGTGAATGTTCCCCTAAATAACTACATTAATATTTGAAGCTGTCCTCGACCAAAGAAATTCTTAGTCGACTAAAACTCTAAAGATTTTGTCGACTAATCGATTAGTTGATTTAATCGGCATATCTGTAAAACTGATTTTCTCCACAAAGAATCACACAAACTTTAAATCTTGTGTTTTACCAGAGATGTGCTCACATGTTTCTTAGAAATAAGTCATTCAGCAAGAAAAAAGCATAAGAAGTGACTAATCAACAAAACAACCAATTAGTCGACTAATTCACTAAGAGGGTCAGCCCTATTAATATTATCTGTACAGGTGCAGTCCGAGTAGAGTTTAGTACCGAATAAATACTGTCAATTATCATTCTGCTCATAGTGTGATTATGATGTTTAACAATACAACTGAAGAAAAATGGTCTTCTCTCTGTCTCCTCCAGGTGACGGAGTCAGAGCTCCTGTACAGACAGTGTGTGAATGATGCCAGGATCCACCAGGACGTCTTGGTGAAGATCAAAGAGAAAATTATTTCTCACATTCGCAAGCTCATCTGTCAGGGAGACACTGTGCTCAAGGAGGTCGGTATGAAATTGAGGAAACTATGCGTCTGTCTTCCTGTCGGCTAGTTTCTAGATGCAGCAGCCTCTATACGCAGATGCGGTTAAACATGGTTGTGGTATAAATAGAGCACATGTAGTAGTAATGTCATGCATTTCTTTTGGTCACAGAGTAAACAATGACTTGGGCCACTATGTAAACATTTACAGCAGCATCAGCTAAGGATGCATCTGGATGCAATCCACCACTCTGTGTTACAGCTGAGAGGTTTGTTAATGCATAAAGCACCTCCCCTTCTGTAAAATGGAACATATTTGCATATTTGTTATTAGATAATAATAAACCATCTCTCCACTTCCACTTTTGCGCAAATAAATGCATATATTTCTACTTAAGCAGTGCTTTATGGTTTATCTCTATAATGGAATCAAATAAAGGAATTTCTACACATTAGTTATGTTTTACTACATTAAAACCACAATTTTAACACTGCTAACAATGATAAGGATTGGAAATTAAATCAGGAGGCAAAGCAGCATTCTGATATTACTTATGCAACTATTTGTTGATAAACCAGCACAGTAACTTTATCTCCTTTGTCTCCCCCATCATGTCTCCTCCCTGCATCAGGCCACAGTCAACATGTTTTACTACCAGCGGCAGCAGACGGAGCCGGTTCCGCTCGGGTATCACAACCTGGAGTTGACGTGCCGGTCCCTGGAGCCAGGCGAGCCCTACCTGCTCTACATCATCAGCAAGCGTCGCCCCGAACAACCTCTAGAGGTCTTTAACTTCCAGGAGTATGTTCCTCCGAGCAAAGGGTACGTAAACTGACCAATGACTTTCTCTGCTGTTTCAAGTTATTTATGATCACATGCACAGCAATTACAGAAGCAGTCAATGAAATTCTTGGGTCTCAAGCTCCATCCAACAATGCTAATTATATATATTGTTTATTTAACCAGGAAAAAAAGTCTCATTTAGATTAAAATCTGGGCATCACAAAGATTGTTACAACAATAAACACAAACAACACAAGGAGACAAATAGAACAGTCACACACTACAAGTGAATGAGCACAATATCCAGTTAACATGCTATTCAAGAAAACAGTTATAACGCACAAAACAAATCAATTTTAAAACGGTTTCAGTGAAAAATTTAAGAGCAAACACAGTGACTAAGAGGGCTATTTCCTCGATCCTTTAAAATAGAATAGAAAAAAACTTTATTTTTACAATTAACACTTGAAATGATGAACGGAAATTACATGGTAGTACAAAAGGTAAACCATACATTCCATTTTAAAGGATAGTACAATTAAATATGTATAAAAAGGGTTTCAAACAAGGAAAAAAATAGTAAAGCGCAGGCAGACATAAAATAGTGCATATACATATACTGTATATACTGTATACTCCTTATTATGCATACACATTTAATACATTCCTGTTTACTAGCCTAGCTTTTAAAAAAACACCATACTTTCTTTGCCAGAAATTAAACTTAATATTAAGTGAAAACAAGAAGGTAATTACCGGTATTATTATTATTTACTTTATTTTATTTTATTTATTTAGAAAAAAAAGAACCACTTTGGACACTTTGGATTTATCTGTGTGCTCAACTCTAAATATATTAAGAAGAAAAAATAGCTTGATATCCACTGTGCATACCATATTGATGTATGTCTACTAACTCTTTATTAATTAAAATGATTTTTATCTGAAAGGAACAAGAGAAAAACCAGCCACACCCTCGGCTCTCTGCAGGACTCTTCACCTATGACAGACGACAGCACCTTCAGACGATACAGCGATGGCAGTAAGGACTCCCCATGATTACACCATGATTACATCAATTATCCACTTTAAATTAATTTTTGTTTTCTTATGTGTTTTGTGTTGTGAACTTCAGGGAGAACGGGGTACAGTGACGGTGAGAGTTTTGGAGGCAGTTTAGAGTCTCTGTCCAGCCCCGGTGAGCAGACGACTGCATTTGTTTCTGTAACTTTTCTTCCACATGCACCTGAAAACATTTAAAAACATGTTTACTTTCTCCTCTACTGTGTCTCTACTGAAGCTCACACTAATAGGAGGCTGCCTAAAACCGCATCCACTCTAACAGTGTCATCTGATGACATGGACGAGCGGGAAGTGGCGTCAGAATCAGGTTTGTTATTCCCCTTTTTATGCCTCTATAACCCCCCGCCATGGGAATTAAAGGGACACTACAGGTGAATAGGGTAAACATTTTAACTAATAGATATCACCATGGAACTTCCCCAGTTGATTACTTACATTAAGGCAATTATTTTTTGTATAACAAGTTTTCTTAAAGGGACTGTTTGTAACTTTTTAAGCGTATAAATGTACCGGGTCGAGACACATGCGCGCTCGCATATGCGCGTTCGCGTGTAGCCGCTGCCTCTCCTCCTCTGCCTGCTTGCCTTCACTCAGACAGGGCACGCTTTCTTGCTCAGCTCGCTCCACCTCTAGACGTGAACGCGCGCTCACTCCACACTGCAGGAGAGTTAGTTTAGCTCTGAGAATATCTAGTGAATGTACAGTGAACATTTGGGCAGAAATAAATGCTGCAGCTCCTCCAGACCAACAGAGGTTTCCCGTGTCTTGTGAAGTGACGGAGCTCTGCAGAGAGAAACGTTTATCCTCTCGTTAACGACCGGGTGCCAGTGTCTCCCTGCTCTCTCCGGCTGCGGGTGGAGGGAGCAGGGAGACACGCTGCAGAGCCCCGCTGCATCAGCCTGCACTGAGACAGGAAAAGCCAACATTAGGATCAGATCTAAATCATGTTCATGGAGAGACCTTCGTCTGGTCAGCTAACATTACTGCCAAGCAGCTGAAATATAGAGTGATATTGTGGTTTTAGCTGACGTGTGTCGCCTCAATGTTTTGAGCGATGCTCGTTCATGTCTATTTAGAGCGAGCAGGCGTGAGCCCGACATTGACTTTCGTTGATTTCACGGCCACAGGTGTCGCTGTTAAGAAGCATTTCTGAAAGTTACAAATAGTCCCTTTAAGTTTAAATATGCAAATGAGGTATTATCTTATTACATATGCGCTTATTTGCATAACTTTCCAGAACAGAAATCTGAACAAAACATAAAGTCAGATTCAAAATCTTGTTTCATTTTGTTGACATATTAGAGTCAAATGTTTTTAGGGAGGGGATCTCTTTTTATCAGTCCATAAATCATAAAATACTGTCAACATCCTTAAAAAAGAAAAAATTTCGCAATGTTTTTAGGAATAAAATGTTCTATAAATATATAAAAATATGCAAATGAGGCATTATCTAATGCTAACTTTGGGTGAATTTAGGAGAAATCTGCAGACGCAAATAGACAAATTGTAGTGGAATAAACGCCTAAATGTGTATTTTGAATGTTTTCTTACCACTAGTCTGAAGGAAGAAATGTTATGAAAGCAAAATAGACCAAAAAATCTCTTCTGATTCGATCCTCTCCTTTTCCCTACAGAATACATCGATGGTCAGCCAGTCAAAGTGCGCACGCTTTCACGAGCTGCGCTGACACACCGACTCAGGAAGTTGAAGAGCAAGATGGTGAAATGCAAGCAGTGTGAAAACTACATTGTTGTCAATGGGGTCGAATGTGAGGAGGTATGAAGACAGAGAGATGTACAGTAGAACAGCAGAAGATGAATGGTGAGGTTGTTAATGTCCTCTGTTCTTGTTCCTGCCCCTCCTTCAGTGTGGGCTGGCTCTGCACAGGAAGTGTATGGAGGTGTGTCAGCTGGAGTGTGAGAACAAGAAGGGGACAGTGTTCGGGGTGGACCTCTCTCTGCTGTTTCGTGACCGGCCAGAAGAGGTGCCCTTTGTGGTGCTGCTCTGCACGTCTGAGATTGAGAGTCGTGCTCTCTCGATCCAGGTATTATTCACCATCACAGTCACCGAAATGTAGAAAAAAAAAAAGACATCATGTCAAGTGTGAGCTGTGGTCTGATAACAGTTCTCTGTTTTTCTCTGAGGGGGTGTATCGTGTGAGCGGGTCCAAGCCTCGCATCCAGAAGCTCTGTCAGGCCTTTGAGACGCAAAAGGAGCAGATGGACCTCTCTGACCTTTCACCCCATGACATCACCTCCATCCTCAAGCACTTCTTCAAGGAGGTACAGGAGTCACTCCAAAGTGAATTATAATGATTATAAAAGAAGTTGTGTCACAGCTTTTCTCTCTGATCTCAATGAGTAACCTTTCTTTTTTTATTAATAAAAGTACAAAATACAAAATCAGTATACAGGAGACATTATACAATTAAAACAGTAACAAAACAGAACAGCCAGGGGTACAAAACACTCTACAAAATATTACGAAACAAACAGAAACTAATTGTCTCAATAGCCTTTTTGTTAGTCAAATTAGAAATTAGTATTACATAAAGTTTAACATCCTTCACGTAAACACCAAAACAAGGTTTATTGAATAAAATAATTTGCTACGATTATCATCAAATTTATTATAAAAGATATTTGTCTTTTTTTTTTTTTTTTAAGAAACCAAAAAAACATTTTCCCATAATAATAATAATAATAATAAGAAGAAGAAGAATTTCTTGGTGTGAGAACAATGCCAAAATATGTGTATGAATGTGTATGTGTAGAACTGTTTCTAAGTAGTCATCACACAAAAACGGTTAATTATAATAAATAATTCATTCCTTCATTATTTAGGCTGATAGTACGTATCCATAGGGGCGTTTTTTATCCTGAGGCATCGCTTCCCAGCATTGGACACTTGATGGGCTGCCACTAGACACAAGGCATTCGGCACCTGATTGGATGAGCTCCCAGCTTTCAAACCGGAACCAATATGGTGGCTTGTTTGGGAACTTTTTCCTCTTATATTACGAAAATAGTTCACGGAAATGTTTTTCTGAAAACATTTTAAGCGAGAAATAAGCCGTGCAGTTGCTGAATCTGTCTTTATTTTAAATCGTCAACGGTTAGTTTACAAGTTTCTCGGGAGTTTCCAGAGGTGGCGAGTCGTGCTTGACGCCCCTGATTTTAATAACGTGGCCTAGACCTCAACTTTATGCAAATGAGGAACAGCCAACGTGACGCCCCGCCTCTCGAATCATTGCACGGCTGCTTACATAGACAATGAATGGGAAGTGTGGAAAGGACGGAGCCTGTGGGCACGTACCATTAGAGAAGTCAGACCTGTCATAGCTTTTCTCTCTGAGTAACCTCTCTCTTCCTCACTCCCCTCCAGCTCCCAGAGCCCTTACTGACCTTTGACCTGTACAATCCTTTCATCACGATGGGAAAGACCATTCAGCACCAGAGTGAAAGGGAGCCGACGCCAGACACTAACGAGACAGTGGACATCATTCACAACCTGCAGAAGCTACTACAGAAACTCCCGCCGTATTCCTACAGCACCTTACAGTACATGATGTCTCACCTGCTAAAGTGAGCACAAAGCAGAGTCTCTAGTTACATTTTAAAACCCTCCCAGTAGATGTTTCTTGAATTTTCATGGATTTTGAATTTGTCTTCAGAGTTTCAGAGAACTACGAGAACAAGATGTGCGCGAGCAATCTGGGTATTGTGTTTGGGCCGACACTACTGCGCCCTCTAGTGTCTACGGACATGTCGATGATGGCCCTGCTGGAGACCAGTTACCAGGCCGTGCTTATTGAGTTCCTCATCACGCACCACGACAAGATTTTTGGCCTTCAGCAGAGACCCGGTACGCCCCCTCCCCCGGCCCCTACAGCACCTCTTCCAGACACCCCTCCCAGAGCTTCCTGCGCCCTGGATGGGGACGTTTACACCAAAAATGAAACCTCAACCACAGAGCGGCAACACTCGATAGAAGTAAGTACTAACATTCAACTGAGACACAGACTCAGTGGTTGCTGCTGTATTCAAGGGTGTATCTGTGTTTCACAAATACAAAGTCTTTTAATTGTAGCATTTGACTGCACTTCAGTTTAAAAAGCATCAGTAGCAGTAGCTTGGCACACACATAAGGTAGATTGAGTTTCTACCTGAGCTGCTTTTCCTGATTAATGTACCTGTTGTTTTAAGAGCCTTAGCACCTGGCACCTTAAACTCAAGATTAACACGCTGGTACAGCTACTGCATCTCGCCCGCTCTCTGACCTCCTGCATAGCCTTCTGTCAAGCTATACTACGTGGACATTTCTCTGCTAGCGCTTATAAATAGCAGATTTGCAGAAATCCACCACTCAACTTCTGTCATTCCAACAGAGTCGAACAATCAAAAGAGAGTCAAGCGAGGGTTATATATCTGACAAGTCTTCATCCAATGAGGCAGTGGACCAGCTCAGCCCTGAGGCCAATGAGAGAGCAGGTAGGCGGGACGTAGTGATAGAGCAGTTAGAACTGAATTCATAGTGTTGATGTCTTCTGTAGTTTGTAGATGTTTGTGTCTTTTAGTTGTTGGTATAATGAGTCATCTTGTACCTTTTGCTGCTTAAGGACATGTTTTAATGAATCCTGTTAGAGATCTTGTAGGTATTACACATAGAGGTGCCAAGTTGTTTACCTTATTTCTCACAGAAAGGTGGTTTGTTCTAGCTTACGGTTACTCAGTTTCTTCCTATAAGCACCAGATACAGTGAGTGCCTCAACGGTCTGTTGTAGTTCCTATTTTTTTTCACACTTAAGACGTTTCCTCCAGTTATTTATAGAAATAAGATTTCCTTCCATTTTTTTTCGCTGACGCCATCGAGTTGTTTTCATCTGTAAAACTGGGTGAGTCAGACTGCTTAGCTGAGTATCAGGTTTTATCTCTTCTTCGCTTGCTTTTACTCTTCTCTGTGGCTACGGCACCAAGCAGCTTCAAGGCTTCTATTCACACATGAATATATCAACCTTCAATGCAGAACAGTAGAATCATTTTGCACTTCTTTTAATCACTTTCAAATCAGTACAGGATATAGCTCCAGTATGCACCGTCCAGAAGAACTCTGTATGAACATTTAAAAGGGAACAAAGGCCATTTTTTAAAACATCGATATTATTCTGGAGGCTATATAACATGATGGAAAAAATACTGCAACTTGCTCAAGTACATGCATATTGCGAGGGCGCGGCAGGAAACCACAAGGTGTCGGCGTCATCACAGTAAACAGTAACTGCCCGTCAGTGACGATATGAAGGGAGTATAGCATTCCAACAACATTTACAATATAAATAAACATGTTTTCACTTTCTGAATCTATTTTATGTTAACGATAAACACGTATAAGACAGGGAAACTGTCATACCTCTCAGATTTTTTTGTTATAGTTTATGCAAGTGCTGTCCACTGGATCGGAGAGATCCATGACAGGATTTCAGCGCATGTTGTGGCAGTCATCCCGCGTCTAGCGACCATGCTTGCGACAGGCACAGCATATTGGTAGCTAGCTAGTTAGATAGTAAAATAACGTTAGCTATAGCTAATTCCATAAATACAGTACTACACTTTTGTTGACCAAGTAGAGAGTGGATAGGAACCGAGATGCCTTACTGGTGTTCCTCACTGTGGAAACTATAAGCTAGCATGCTGCCCAAATCCTGTCATGGATCTCTCACCTTGTGGTTTCCTGGCGCGCCTCGCAATATGCACGTACGTGAGCAAGTTGCAGTATTTTATTCCATCATGTTATATAGCTTCCAGAATAATATCAATGTTTTAAAAATGGCTGTTTTTCCCCTTTAAGTTTTCAGTCAAGGAAGAAAATATGCAGAGAAAGCCAAGTTTGTTAAAATAATCTGTGTTTGTATTACTTTGATGAATCACATGCTTGTTTTCCCTCTTCTGCCTCAGTCCTGGCTATGAGAGGGGCATCGAGCAATCCTCAGGGTGAGCCGGTGGGGGAACCAGACTCTGATTTAGGGACCAAGCCACACTATCGCTTCACCAGACAGCCTGTGAAGTATTACCGGCATCATAACCCAGGAACCCGACTCCCCAACCTGGAACGTAAAGCCATATCGCCTGCAGCCCCAGCGAGGGGATGTCCAGGGAGCGCAGACAGCAGCCGCAGCTCCTCTCCAGAGCCGGGGACACTGAGACTTTCCCAAAACTTAGACGTCCACTTCGAGAACACGCACCGGCCCCACCAGGCCGCCGTGGACGTCCCACCGAGTCCCCGCGAGGTTGTGCAGTACATGCTGGGACTGGACTCGATGTTTACATCAGCTGCAACTACGACACCAACCGGTACAACACAGGAGTTGGTGGCATCTGGGTGTCAGAACATAAATCTGTCCAATAACAGACAGAGTGCTGGACAGAGTCAGGCCCTGTGTCCGTCACCGAAGACACTTCCTGTTGACTACCACCTGAGTTCGCCAGCTCAGAAGATCCTGTCTGGCCTGAAGCTGAGACGCAGCCACTCAGGGAAGGACGAGCAGCTCTTTGTCTGAGGAAAGATAGAAATCTCCAGACAGTTCACTGGATTACATTCACACACAGGTCTGCTATTTCTTTATAGCAGACCGTTGCTATGTATAGCAGACCGTTGCTATGGGCGCAGTTCTGATGTCGGACCGTTTTTGTGTCAAATTATTGATTTCTTAAGTAAGTAGCCATGTAATAATAAGCGAGATAATGTACAGCTAACCGGTCATTGTTGTGAAAGAAACCATTGAGGTTTCTTTCACAACAATGACCGGCTCGCTGTACATTATCCCTTACTTAGAGCACAGTGGTGTTGCATTGTGTCTGAAAGGGCCTTCAGTGAGTGAGAGACGGAGAGAGAAATTGAGAGTACTAAGAGAAAGAAATACTGAATGAATGAATAAAAACTGATGAATATTAGTTTATGCCAGAGATTCACACAAGTTAACGCCAGAGGGGCGAATTATTCTGTTTTCTTTACTGAGAATTAAAAGTAAAATTAAAAGTAGGCCTAATTAACATAAAAAACGCTGTTGCAGTGCACTTATTATTTTGTTATTTTTTATTCTTTAAAAGTCACCAGAATGCAAGAAAACAAAGTATTTTTTCTGTTTTTTTCTGGTATTTCTCCCTATTTTTGAGGTCTCAAGATTGGCGAGTATGAGTGTTGGAACTCACATGGACTCTGGCCCAAGCAGGAAAAGTTAGCACAGTGGTTTGTCCATTCTGGGCTACTATAGAAACATGGCAGCCGGCTCTGTGAAGAGAGGACCTGCTCCTTGAAACACGCAGAGCCCGTATTCAGAAAACGTGCGTTTGAAACAAGCTGTGCATTTGTGATGTCACAAATATACAATATTTAGACCATTATACGGTTTTAAACTTAAACATTCTAAATGTGTCCCAGTTTATTTCCTGGTTGCAGTGCATGTTAATGACATCAGCTGACAGGAAGTAAACATGGACCCTAACTGTTGCCTAGCCACGCAATTCCGTTGCAATTCCATTGAAATGCACTAAAACGGAGCATTTCAAACAGAGGGTAAATACGGGTATATTCAGGCAGACAGCATGAGGAAAATAAAGTTGTTTTTTTCACATTACGGCATGTAAACATGTTCTACTAGAAACACAAAATACAAGTATGAACCTGAAAATGAGCATTATATGCGACCTTTAAACTAACGAACACACAACAATTCTTCGTTTCAGGTGATTATACTCTAAAGAAAAACATACTTATTAATATTATATTACACTTCTGCCAATAGATCCCTCTAAATGTTACACACTGTTTCCTTTAATATAGCAGCAAACAAAGATAAAGATATAGAGGAGTAATAACATCTACCTGAGCTGAGGACGAAGCTGCTCTCAGTGCTTTGTTGACATCCAGACCGGCTGCGCGCTTTTATCGTCAGGCTCGTGCATGTTAGGTAGCTTTACGGCTGCTGCTCTGAACTGCTCTCACGTGGCGGTTACAGCTGATGACTCCGTCCAGACCGACGGCATGGTCGCGGAAGCATTATACCAACTCTCTGGTACCACCCTCAGGTAAACACTGTTAGATTAAGGTTCAGTTACCTTAATGTTAAATGTTTCAAAAACTCACATTTGAGTCTCTTTTTAAGAAAACACAGTTGAAAAGTTCAGACCTGATGCTTACTTTGTGAAGCCACAGCCTTATTATGACTAATTATGATCCTAATCCTTTAAGATTTTGATCTTTTGACCGTCCAGATGTTTTAACAGTCAGACCAGACAAGAGAAGTTCACATATTTACCACGTTTTTTTAGTGGTTCACATATTTACCACGTTTTTTTTTAGTGTACTTGAATGTAACAAGCAGGTGGTTTGAGATTGCAGGTGAAGGGATGCAAACTAGCACAAGTTTCAGGGTTTTTTCCTGAACAAACTATAATGAAAAGCAGCTAAATACAAATGCCATCACGTGTTGTATTTTTAAGATAATTGTATTATCTATTTTGTTGTGCTTTTTAAATGTTTTTAAGGCTCCAGGTGGACATTTGTTGTTGGTACAAGATAGTTTTAATGCACCTTTTCTGTTTGGACACAAGGGGGCGCTCTTCTCCCAGTATATGTGTGTTGGGGGGAAACATGCACAGACACAATAGCAGAAGGGAAATAAACCACTTATATTTCTAAATTGCATGTTTTGAGATGTCACTTTTCCTTCTTCCACCTTTTCCATTCATATGCATGTTTCACTTTAGATAGTTTAATTGCATATAAAGTGAGGCCACATGTTCTAATGTCTAAAATGGAATTATGATTGACTATAATCTTCATTTGTCTTTGTCCTTTTTGATCATATTTCACCAGAAACATGAAGCATATAATAAAACATGTACGTCATTTCCCCATGTGGAGAATCTTTTCACGTATCCACATGCAACCTTTTTAAAGTCTAACCAGAATCAGAATCGTGTTTATTGCCAGGTGTAAGAGGTATACACTAGGAATTTGCTTTGGTTTTGTTGGTGCAAGTAAACAGTATAATAACAAAAGAATAGATAAAAACGTTAGAATAAAATAAGAATAGAATAACAAAATTGAAATTCTAGCAATATACAAAATAAGCTATAAATAAAAATAAACATGATATAAACAGATAGTGCATATCCGTCTATAACCTTGAACACAAATGCAAAAGATCATCCTCATCCGAGTTATCAATAGGCTGCATCATCGCTCATCTTCCACCTCATCATCTTCATCATCTTCCCTCCCTCCCTCCTTGTCTGTCTGTCTGTCCGTCCATCTCCTCCCTCTGCGCCTTTTTACGCACGAAACGGAGCCGGAGCGCACACACGAAGCTGGCTGCAGAAAACGGAGGAGAGACAATAGAGACAGTAGTTTTTTGGCTCCTCATCATCATCATCATCATCATCATGGTCTTTGGATTTTTACCGTAGAGCAACATGCACGCTGGACTGTGAGATAAAACAGGTGAACTGATCTTGTCGTTCAGTTTTTCTGACCCAAAGTTTCTCCAGGTTTTAATGTTGCCAACCGAGATTACAGGAGGAGTGTGTTTCACCTCAAGGTAGGAACTCAAAGAACAGGTTGTCAGTGATTTCACAAATAATGTTGCATGAGTTGATCTCTTTATTCCTGCAACATTATTTTGTGTTAAATGCTCATACAGTGCTTATGTCTTTATTTCTATACCTAATCCATACCTAAAATTCCCATTTTCTGTTAAACTCATCTTCTTTCACTCTTAAAGAATAAGTCATTTCTCCATCACACACAGTGACCTTTTCTATCTGATGAATTATGATCTTTGATTCGGTTTGTTTTATCCAAACAAACAGAAGAGAACTGATTTTATTTCCGGTTCAGTCAGATAGATGTGTGTTGCTTTGGATATTATTTGATGCTTATCGTGGATAATATTTCACCGAGATTTCAGGAGGAGTGTGTTTCACCTCAAGGTAGGAACTCAAGAACAGGTTGTCAGTGATTTCCCAAATAATGTTGCATGAGTTTATTCCTGCAACATTATTTTGTGTTTTTTTTTTTTAAATGCTCAGGTAAAAATAGATGAAGTCACAGTGACACAGTGAGTTTCTATATCTGATGAATTATGATCTTTGATTGGGTTTGTTTTATCCAAACAAACAGAAGAGAACTGATTTTATTACATGTTAGATAGATGTGTTGCTTTGGAGATTATTTGATGCTTATCGTGGATCATATTTCATTATGACATTATAGTTTACAGATGTTATTTATGAGTGATCACATCCAGTTATTGGACCAAAACAGACGCATCAACTTTGTCTTTTTACTGTCCATTTTAAAACTCTTTACAGATTTCCTAAGTTTGTTTTGATATTAATTTCTGAGCACAAAAAGGTTGGTTATTATCTTCAAAACCGAAAAAATATTCTCACTTTTTTTTTTTTTTATCACATCCAGTTATTGGACCAAAACAGACGCATCAACTTTTGTCTTTTTACTTTTCATATATAAATTTCTCCAGGTTTTAATGTTGCAAACCGAGATTACAGGAACTCAAAGAACAGGTTGTCAGTGATTTCCCAAATAATGTTGCATGAGTTAATCTCTTTATGTCTGCAACATTATTTTGTGTGTGTTTTTTTTTTAAATGCTCAGGTAAAAATAGATGAAGTCACAGTGACCTTTTTTTTTTTTTTGTCACTTTTAGTCTTTATTGCTTTTATGCATACAGAAATAAAACACAAATATAACAACGAAACTTGCAACAGTGCAGCGAGGGGTTCAGTTTACAATTGATGATGCAGTACACATACAGGGTTATTTTTTTATTAAAACATTTTCCAATAACTTACAGTATTGTCAATACAATTATACATTATGCTTATGTCTTTATTTCTACACCTAATCCATTTTTTTCCCATTTTCTGTTAAACTCATGTTCTTTCACTCTTAGAGTATAAGTCATTTTCTCCATCACACACAGTGACCTTTTCTATATCTGATGAATTATGATCTTTTGATTTGGTTTGTTTTATCCAAACAAACAGAAGAGAACTGGTTTTATTACAGGTTGGGTTTCAGTCAGATAGATGTGTTGCTTTGGAGATTATTTGATGCTTATCGTGGATAATATTGCATTATCACATTATAGTTTACAGCTGTTTTTATGAGTGATCACATCCAGTTATTGGACCAAAACAGACGCATCAACTTTGTCTTTTTACTTTTCATATCAGGAGGGTAATACTGTCCATTTCAACAGTTTTTTTAAAAACTCATTACTTGTTTCGATATTAATTTCTGAGCACAAAAAGGTTGGTTATTACCTTCAAAACCGAGAAAATATTCCCACTGTTTCTTTGAATGTCAGTCTTTGGCATCCACTTTACAGAACAATTTATTGATCTTATTGATCCTCATATGATGTGACAATTATATTATAGCTCCAGGTGAAATCTTTTTCAACATTTATATAATATAATCATTATCAGTGTCAGGCTGTAATTATCACAAATAATGTCAGTAATGTATTCAACCCGCAATTAGGCAAAACATCAAATCAGATTATCTGAATTAACATAATTCATTTGTTTTATTTCATTAGTTCATTTTCTGTGGCGATGCGGCAATTACCCGATATTCAATAGCTTCTTCTGTTTTTATAGGATTTAAAGGGCTAAATGTCCAAACCTCACAAAAGTAATCGTATTATAAATGTTTAAATTCAATACAAATATCACAAAAAATGTATAATGCAATATCCAATTGATGGAACATAGACTATACATATTATGGTGCATCTATTAATTCTAATAAAAAAAATACCACAGAGTCTGATAAGGCCACAGCAAAACTATCCACATTAATAAAGTACCTGGAGAGAAATTAAAGACATTTTTGTCGACTTTTAAAGAGAATTTTGTGGCATCCAAAATGCCTTCAGCGTCTTTTAATGCTTCTTCTGCAATAATTCATTTAGTCACATTAATTAAATTGATGTGCAAATTAGAAACCTGAAACTAATATAATTAAATTGTTGAACGTAATTTTACAGAAAACTTTTAAACATATATATTTTCAAAATAATAATAAAAAAAAATGTTTAAAACTACAGTGGGATTATTCAATGTGAAATGTAAGATATGTAGCCTATAACGTACTTTTTTTTAGTGTTTTTACAATTTTATCTAACTTTTGTTGAATTGTCCAGTGATATTTAAAGGCTGATGATATCAGAGATTTAGGGCCCTGAAGTGTAACCTACTATTAACCAAAAAATATGTTTCCTTTTATTTAGATTTTTATTAAATAATCAGAAATGGATGTGTTGTTTTTTATATTTTGCATTTTTTTTTTTTTACCATTGTTATTTCTGTCTTTAATAACTTTAATTAAATCCAAGCTTTGTGTGTGCGAATTCGAATTCGAATTCTAGAATTCTAATTATGGATCTACATTCTGGATTAAAATGTCTCCTTAAAAAACACTTGCATATTTTCTATGTCTGCGTGCATCGGCCTACATTTTGTCCCATTATGTCCTTTATGTGCAAACGGATTTATTGCAGTGATTTTTGCTGGTATTTTAGACAGAAACGGTGCGTTTTGTGTGTGTTTGTGCAGCGATCCCACTGAGGGAAGGAGAGAAGGGATGAAAACAGAGGAGAGCCCGCAACCCTGTCAGCAGCAGCCTCCATCCTCAACGCCTTTCGGTGAGTTAGTTCACTCTGTCACACTCTGCTGCATAAAGGCCCAAACGGAATAAACTCACTATAGGAAACATTACATATTATCACCACAAAAAAAAAAGATCTGGTGATAAACTTACTATTTATGGATATTACAAAGGAAGAAATATCATAAAATAGACTATCATCATGATCAAGTTAACCTCGCTATGGACACTTTATAAATCCCCATAGGAATATTAGGAGAAAATATCCATACAATATGACGAAATCAATACTGATTACCTATATGAATCCACTATCTGGATTTCAAGGCTCGTCATAAACTTAGTATTTATGGATATTATAAAGGAATAAATATCATAAAGTAGTCTATCATCATGATCAAGTTCACTGTAGCTATTGAGTATTGACACAATATAAATCCCCGTAGGAATATTAGGAGAAAATATCCATAAAATATGACGAAATCAATACTGATTACCTAAATGAATCCACTATCAGGGCACAAATAATATGGGAATATTAGAGGGACACCATAAGAGAAATAAAATGCCTAACGTTATGTGTGTATCTCACTATATGAAACATTAAATATTATCACCACAAAAAAAATGATCTGGATATCAAGGATCGTCATAAACTTACTACTTATGGATATTATAAAGGAAGAAATATCATAAAATGGAACTATCATCATGATCAAGTTCACTGTAGTATTGGCACAATATAAATCCCCATAGGAATATTAGGAGAAAATATTCATAAAATATGACAAAATCAATACTGCTTACCTAAATTAATCCACTATCAGGGCACAAAATATTATGGGAATATTAGAGGGACACCATAGGAGAAATACAATGCCTAACATTATATTTGTATATATATATAATGAAATTAATACTTTTTCCAAGTCCAATAGTAATGACAAATAATATTTTCTAAAGGATAATAAACCACTCTAGTACACAAAAACTCGTATTTTAATGCTGTAAAGACTTTTTAAGATTTGAGATTTAAAAAAATGTACAAACAAAATTAAGGTTTCCATAACACCATAAGTGTAACACTTCTGTTTATATTTATTTATTACATCTACTTTACCTGTTTTATTTGCTTTATAACTGTGTGTGTTTTACCTGTTATATATGTTATATCTGCCTCGTTTAGTCTCGTCAAATATTTGTTTTAAAGCACTGACCAGAAGTGGTAACTGTGAATCTCGTTGTATTTAATACAATGACAATAAAGCTTTCTATTCTATTCTATAAACTTTTTGCCTTTAGTGAGTACCCGGCACAGGATGGATTACTGTGGTAATATAGTGTCTGAAGTAAGTGCCAAATGATGTAAAATAAACACATTTGAGTTGTATTATCTTATATTAGTAGTCAACTTTTCTTTATGGGGTTGTTGGTGACTTAGTGACTTGGACTCATTATAATGTTAAATATTTGAACCCTGCCTCTCTGTCCCTCTCTCTCTCTCTCTCTCTCTCTCCATCTATCCCTCCATCCAGGTCCGGAGTACAGGGGGGGTGGAGAGGTGTGCGCGGGCTGCGAGTCTCCCATCGCTGACCGCTTCCTGCTGCGCGTGAACGAGCGCTCCTGGCACGAGACCTGCGTCAAGTGCGCCGTGTGTTTGAGCGCGCTCACCGGGACCTGTTACTGCAGAGACCGACTGCTGTACTGCAAGCACGACTATGAGAAGTAAGAGCACGCACACACACACACACACACACACACACACACACACACACACACACTGGACCAGGGTTTACTGTTTGTTTTTGCTCCACTGATTGAATGGGAAAGTCAGGCAGAGTCTGTGGAAGAAGTACTCAAACCCTCTATACTTAAAGTAATAATGCAATAAAAGCAAAATACTGGCATGTTCTCAGACCAGTTAAAGGACCACATGCTAATCTACAGGTTGAGAAAACTTTCCTAGTAATCAGTAATGCATGACCTCATCATAGAGCTGAAACTAGGTTGTTCTTCAGAGTGCAGGCATTTTGGTGATGCATATTTTTATTTTCTGGGTTTTTCTCTTGTTAAAGTTGGGGCTGTGTATTGCAAGAATCTGTCGATACAATACGCATCATGATACAGGGGTTACGATTCAATATATTGCGATACTGTAAGCATGGCGATATATTGCAATTTTTTTTTATATATAGTTTAGGAAAACTGTCATAAAGAACACACCGACATGTGCATAAAACCTGAGTAAACACAGTTCATTTTTTATGCAATCATCAATCATTTATCACCGTTCCTGCAACATCCAACATCATAGCACTACTTTGACCCTCAAATTAAATAAAGTATTGACTGATATAATCTTTGCATGTAAACTATTAATTAAAAATCAGTACAGTGATACAGTATCGCAAAACATAATATCACAATACCCAATATTTTCTTACATCAAGTAAACTCTTATTCTGCAAAGACATAAGAAACTACCTCTATCTGGATAGCTGGTCAAGTTTTAGTGACAGCAATTTGATATATATTTATATTTGATAATTATTTACAAGTCTACATACTAATGTGGTTAGCTAGCTTGTGCTAGTAACACCAAGAAACTGAACCCACTAATTAGTTAAAACAGAATTTGTCTGTCAAGTAAAACTAAAAACAAAAACAAATAAAAACAGGTGCAAATACTGACGATATGGCAATGAGGAATAAGTCAGATTTTTTTAGATTTTTTTATTTCAGCATGCTGAGAGTCTCTTAAAGACTTTATATGAGATTAACTGATAAATAACCAAGTCAAAAACTTGTTAACACCCCGAACAAAAGCATAAGCCTGGAAAAATATCCAGAGAAAACACACCTCTTTTATACAATTCACATTCTAGTACATTCTTCAGGCTGAAACAGCTGCTTTTACCAAACAAGTAGAGCATCATTTGACAGTTCCTGAGCATATTAATGTAAGAAAGGTTAAGTATTACAAATGATCCTTACACGAGTTAGTAATATTGCACAAGTCTGATAAAAAAAACAACATAAATTTCACTAAAAACATGAATGCATCTTTAACAACTTAAGACAGACGTCTAGCTAGAAATTATAAAGTAGGCAATATGAGTGTTCTGCTGACATTGTAAGGAAATGCTACCAAGCTATATCTAACAAAAATTACTTTGTATTGTAAATTTCATGTTCAACCGACAACTCCGGCATTACAACAGACACAGAGCGGCTGTGTAGAAAAGCTTCATAGATTCATTTAACCTATCTGTGCCTGAAGCTGAAGTGTTCTCGGGGCTTGCCTATAAAGCACAAATGAGAAGAAAATTTCACATTCGGCGAAACCGTTTGGCTGAAAAGTGAGTTTTTCTTATCATACTATATCTAGTCTTTGGGCACATGATACTGTTTTTGCAATAGATTCTATTATATTTTAGGAACAAAACAGCAGTCCCATGTGCCCAAATACTACTATCTCAGAAACTACAAGGAGCACAATCAAGTATATAAGTATATCTGAACTCTACTTTGTGACATTTGCAAAGAGATGCGCCCTCTCAGTGTATGTGCCCTCTCAAGCTATGATGTTGGATGTTAAAGGGACTGCAATAAATGCAAATGCAGATCCCACTGTTCTGATTGCATTGCAATTAAAAGTGTTTTTTTTTTTTAACTTACTTTATACAATGACAGTTTTTCTAAAATTTGATTTTAAAAATCGCAATATATCGCCTTGTTTAAAGTGTCGCAATATATCGCATCGTTATCCTCGTATCGTGATACGTATCGTATCAGCACATTCTTACCAATACACAGCAATGATATGCAGTATGAAACAAACATTTCATATAGAAAATATATAATAAACACAATGTTAGCCTTTTTCCAAATTTAAAAAAAAAATCTTTACTATTAATAAAAGTGTGATTTTTGTTGTGAATGTACTGTTAGATACTTGCCCAAAGCATGTCCATACCAAATTTCAAGACTTTTGAAAAATCAGAACAAATGTTGTGGCATTTTTCCTCATCATACTAAATAAAGTCTTTGGGCACAAATTAAATGTAGTCAATTGTAGTCCACATAAATTCAAAAGATACTGAATATGTAAGGTATGAAAAGCGTCTCTTTTTAAAAAAAAATGTAATCTTCCATTTCATTTAAATTGTACCAACACAAAACATCAAAATGCCTATTAATTAATTTATTATTTATTTATTTATTATATAATAATTCATGAATTATTATTATTTATTTATTATTAAATTAGAAAGTATGGTACAGATATAGCTTCGCGTTGTGTAACACATTGATATAGAATATATGGTGCTGACAGACGGTGTGTAAAATGTTTCATCCATCTGTGAGGCCACTTGAGGGGATTTGAGGGACTATTAAGGTTTCAAATGATTAACTGGAGCTTCTTGGCACGTAACAGAGTTCTTATATGAAGAAACTTATGAGCCCCTTTTTCCCCAGCTAAGAGTTGTGGTAATTATTTAATGACATTTATTTGTAGTTGACTGTTGCAGATCATAGAGTTATAATTATGGATCTGGATTTATAGTGTTTATATCCACAATCTCCTTTGAATGAACAACACTTAATACTGCTGTTTCATGCTCCACAGTAATGCAATGCACACTGTCTGGACATACTGCAATGATAATACTTGCTTTGTAAAATGTAAAATATCCTGTTTTTTGTTTCATGATTCAACTTTTGAGGCCATACCATGCGTGTGTGTGTTTGGGTTGTTTGGTGTGTGTTGCGGTCAGTGGGTGTGCCAGCGGTGGGAGCTCCAGGGGTAGACAGCTGAAGGACGAGCCCAAGGCTTGTTATCATTGTTTTGAAAAGTGTCAGACGGCATCCAGCAGCACCGACTCTCCCACTGTACCTGACATCTGGAGGAGAGAGAGAGAGAGAGAGAGAGAGAGAGAGAGGAACTGACTGGTGGAAGTCTCATTGTGTGACGTTTATCTGGAAACGTGGAGCTCATCATAGATAGTCTTCAATTTTCAGTGATGGAATGAAAAAGCGTATTTGCTCCCCTCGTGTAATGGCTGTAATTGTGGATCCAGATTAATAGTCGGCGGCTCATTCACTGTGGTGTTGATTTAGCCCCCTATACATTGCATATGGATGGTTGCCTTGTTGTGCGAGTCGGTGCCAGACTTGGCACGCAGCGCTGCCCGTGACCTTCAGCGGATCAGCAACAATGTCTCCTTGTTTTCCCTGCAGTCTGTCCATCAGCGCCTTACACTACCACCCCTCCCATCTGGAGCAGGTGTGTGCATTGTAACAGATAATAGATGCCAAAGAATTTGTGCTTAAAATGTTTGAGGTAATTCATAAAATTATTAGGGGATGCTTGTTTTTATTTTAACCCACTACTTGGTTCCATTTAAGTTCCAGGTAGGGCTGAAGAAACAAAGGTTACGATTCAATATATTGCGATGTATTGCGATACAATATATTGCGATTTTTAAAAATCTAATTTTAGGAAATCTGTCAGAATATAAAGAACAAACCACCATATGGAATCTGAGTAAAAGAGAGTTTACTTTTTTTATGCAATCAGAACAGTAAGATCTATATTTGCATTTATCACCGACCGTCCCTTTAACATCCAACATCACAGCACTACTTTGAGAGGGTGCATATGTTTGCAAATAGTATAAAAAGTATTTACTGAGTTCTTCTTTGCATGTTCACTATTAATCAAAAATCTATACAGTATCACAATACATAATATCGCAATATTCAATATTTTCTATATTTTCTTACACCCTTGTTCCAGGTGGTTGAAAGAAGCCGGATGTGTATAGGCTACACATTATGTGTGGATGAGTCAAAGTCAAAGCGTTTATTGTCATGTGCACAGTTAAAACAAGTTTCCCTGAACAATGAAATTGTTCCTTTGCCTTCCACTCTGAGTGCCGTTTATAAGGAAACACAAAGTATAAGAAATAAATACAAGATAATAGATACAGAAAGAAAGGACACTATGTGCAATATACAATAAAAAATAGAGCAGAATGTATAATGTACAATAATAGAACAATAGAACAGTATCTGTGCAAAATGAGATGTATACATGCGTGGTAATAAGACGACATCTTGCAGGCTTTTCTTGCTCATACTGGGCGACTTTCCATCTCTGGCTTGTCAAAATATTTTTTAATTCATCCTTCGCTTTGATTACATCACCCGGCCGGCACACAGGCAGAACTCTCCTCCCCTGCATATAAGCTAAAAGGCACACTTTACAGCAAAGAAAATGTTGACATCTAGTTATATATGATTTTTTTTTAATAATTAATTATAATTATTCTGCTGAGGTGGAAAAAATAAAAGCCTGCTATCAATTCAAATGAGAAGACAAATCTAATTTTGAAATGTGACCCATCCCCCGCCCTGATTCATTTGGGCTAAACCGCCTTCCAGGCAAAAGTTTATTCAACATTTGCATGTTTAATGCTTTCAAAGGATGTTTTCCTTCAAAATTATTCTGAATTGATCACTGTGTTGCTCTACATAACGGTGCTTTTTAGGGTGAAACACATAATCCTAATCCAAATATTCATGCACTATACTGTTTATTGCAGTGTGCTGCACGGATGACGTATTTTTGTAAGCCAACCAGGAAGTTAGCATCACCCTGGTTCCCTCGACAAAAAGCTGGTGGGATTTTTCCATTTGGTTTTTATAGTTTATGATATATATACGTTTTGTTCAGCAAGATAATCCCCAAAAATGAACCCCACTTTTATGATTATTTACTGTAAGTGTGAATGCAATTGGCAGAAGTAAAAAGCTAACGTTAGGCTATAAACAAACTACACCACAGTCACATGACTTCACGTCACCACCAATAAACTCAGTTGTCATACACCGTTCGTAGCTATACCTACGAAAATTAGTGCACTATAGTTCATGTATATATATCCCACAAAATAAATTCCTGTGCAATTCACGTAATTATGAACCAGGAAGTATAAAGAGTGACAAACGCCTCGTAGGGAGGACGTTGAGGTGGATGGGTGGGTCAAAAAATACCAGACTTTCACCCAGGAGACCGCTGTTCGTGTCCCGTGTGAAACTAGAAGTCAACGTTGATTTATTTGTCAGCTAACTTCTGTACTTCTGCCACTTCCGGAGTTATTTTAAGCCAAACCATGATCTTTTCCTAAACCTAACTAAGTAGTTTTATTGCCTAAACCTAAGGACATTGTTTCCTGTGGAGACGGAAGTTTATTTTGAAAAGACTGCATGCATGTAACGAGCGGGAATTGACACGTGTTGCTGGACATTCGTAGGAAATCTAACAAAAAAGGAGGAATAACTTTTTCTAAAGAACATACGAACCATTGCGTGAGGATACGTTGGTAAGCTAAAGGCGGACGAATCGGCGTCATGACGTTTAGTAGTCTCATTTAGCCACTTGTTAGCAACCTTTTTTTACACAAACGCACATAAAATCTTCTAAATTCATTAGTGGAATATTTACTGACGTATTTTATATCGTAGAACAAAGTGTTAAAATCTCTTCAGCTTATGTTAACCACAGACCTTATTTCAGGCATAAAATTAAAAACCCATTGACTTCCAGACGAGGGAACCGGAAATGCTAAAATGCTATTTAATTTCCAGGTTTTAGGACTTATTCCTGCAGCACTCTATAACTATATAGAATATAGGTTCAGTTGTGAGTCACATTCAAGTTCAGTCCCTGAAACTTCTTGTAATAAATTAGTGCTCACCCTCCTGCCACTCCTTATCTATGTAATAAAACAGGAGGTATGCCTCCAGTTTAGAGATTCCCTCGTCTCAATCTGTTATGGAAATGAGGGGATTTAGACACAATAAACTCAAGTGCATCTTGCAGATTTTTTTTTTGGTGGATTTATTTTTGTTTTGAAACCTCAAGAAATTCTCTGGAAATCCCTCTTGTTATGGACCAGATGTTCAACACGAGGCTTCGGAGTAATTTTGTGGCAAGGCTTCCCTCCATACTCTATAATACCCACCATCATGGATGTTTTTATGCACTGCATGGTGCAATGCATCATTTGAACCAGCAAGATGGGAAGAAAAACTTGGATGGAACATTTACTATATCAGAAACAGGAAGTCTGAGTAGTAATGATACTATACTGATACTATACTGATACTATACTATGATTTTTTACCTCTTTTTTTTCTACATACTATACTATGACTTTTTTTTACATACTATACTATGACCTTTTTCAAGATACTATAGTATGACTTTTTTTGGACATACAATACTATGAATTTATTTTAACTATACTGATTTTTTTTCCGATATACTATACAATTACTTTTTTCAACATACTATGCTATAACTTTTTTACGACTTTTTCTTCGACATACTTCGACATACTAACATAGTAACATTTTCCCAAAGATCTAAAGGAAATTTGGTCTCAAAGTGTATGTTAATTGTGTTTATTATAAGTAAAAACATTTTGAATTAAAGTTACCGAAAGATTAAATATCATTCTGATTGAAAAATAATACGATGAAACCACCTGAAATAGCAGACAGACATGCATGAATATTGTCTACCGTCTTCAGTATCCTTTTTCACAGTCATCGTCTTTGACATTATGGTTCCTTGCCAAACCGAGCAGTATAAGGCCAGTGTTCCCTGGTCAATAGTGCTGAGACAGACTGGAGGGTAGTCTGGCTGCTCGGAGCCTGCGAGCTCCCTTGTAAGCCCCATAAAGGCGGCTTCAGCCCTGTGAAAAAACAGGTCACCGGGGTGGATATTCACTAAACCTCGGGGTTTAATACCTCACTCTGTGGGGTGGAGGCCACTGAGACTACATCTAGGTCTACAAACCCTGCGTTTGCAGACAGAGAGAGGGAGACCCCGCCGCCACCGTTATGGAATCTCCCTCTGCTGACCAGGTAGCTATATGTGAGTCTAACACTGACGGCCTGACAGTATCCTCTCAAGTTACGCTGCATTTTATGTGAGTGAACTTGTGAGTCTGAGGATGGAAACAGCATCTTCTACCACCTCCAAACCCCCACCCTCAGCCACCGTTTCCCTCCCTGTCTCTCTATCCGTTACCTCGTTCATCACTGTCTGCTTTGTAATAATATTTCTCTATTCCAAACCTCATTTCCTTCTCGTTGAGATTGATGGCAGCGATGACACCAAACAGTTTATCTCCCCGTTTATCCCTTGTTTTCTCTTAATCGCCTCCCCTCCCTCAGCGGCTCTTTGTGTCTCGGGATGGGGACGAGGAGGAGGAGGCGGCGGGGAGGCTGATTGGGTACGGTGCTAATTACCCAGCATTCTGTGGCTGTCCTGCGATGACAGGCCTGACACTGTCGGGCTGCAGGGAAATACTGTTAGACAGAATTATGCAATGACACGTCAGGAGGACAACAAGCCCGTATCCCCATCAGCTAACACCTCAACTCTGGTTAATGAGTCATATTAATGAGTAACTTTTAATATATTAAAGGTGCTATTGCTATTCTCCCTCCACTGTTCCATTGAATTTACTTCACAACAAGTCGTTGCCAGGCACTTACCGTCAATCTCAGCCATTTATCCGTTTTTCAACACTAACTGACGACCCAGAGATGCCACCTGACACCAACGTTGTTTTACTATTGACCCACAAGCCGTGTTGGAAGTGGGAACCAAACGTCAGATATCTTCCACAGAGATAAACAAAACATTCACTTTAGACACGTCAAGATTTTTTAAATGATTAATTCACAATCACAATATTTCTTTTTAGGAAGAGCCATACTTTTATTCGGCACCTTTCTTAAAGCTCTCTAGATGTATTATTATTTTTTTTTATATATTTGTCTATATAAAAATGTTATCAATAAGACCTTTAAGTCTGAATATGGAAACAATCACGGTTTTAAAAGGTCTGTTCAACAAAATAAACAAATATTTCTAGTTGTATCAAATCATGCAGATAGTTTTGGTTTTATCAGATTTTGAGATATTTGCCTCTAAAATTGGAGAGAGATTTAAAAATGGCATTACATTATTAAAAAAGTAAAGTATTACTGTTCAGGAGAAAATGTCATGTTAAGGGTGGCAGCAGAATTTATTTATTTTTTTAGATCCTTTTTCTTTTTTAAGTATGACTATTGAAGTATCTTCGTAAGCCATTTTGACTCCCAACTTCTGCATAATGATAAAACTTTTTCTTAAATTCTTAATGTTTTTTATATAAGGGCAGGGGAATATGAGGATATATATCGTCCAAACGATATAAAAATGTCTATCGTATATATATTTTTCTTAATTGTTTGTAGGGTGATATAGGCTAGGCCTGTATTTATTAATTTTTTCTCTATAATTTCACTTAAAATGGTTATGTTTGTATTGCGCTCAAGTTCATTTAATTTGTCAAGTATGTAATTCACACAGGAGTATACGAAAACAGGCTTTACGATGAGGTTATTTTATATAGACTATTTTTTTATTGAATTACCAGAAAACATGCTATATCATGATATATATATATATATATATATATATCTATACAGTATATATATCGTTACCGAAATGACCTGTATCAGCATAGAAGATTTTGGCCATATTGCCTTATTTCATATGCATGTATATGTGCAAATAAATAAATAAAATAAATCTCAGAAAATCTCGAAACCTGGACAAATGAAACCAAATCTATCTGCATTGCTAGAAATCATTAGAGGCAAGTGAGATAGAAATATTTGTTTTTTTCTGCAAGTGGAAGGAAAGTTTGTGGTTCAGTGTTGGTGAATCATGGCTGCACTGACTTACAGGACTGTACTGTATACATTAGAGCTGCAACAATTAATCCATTATTTGTCCACTATTAAATAATTCGCCAGCTATTTTGACAATCGATTAATCGTTTTGAGTAATTTTTTTAAGAAAAAAAAGTCAAACTTCTCTGACTCCAGCTTCTTAAATGTGAATATTTTCTGGTTTCTTTACTCCTCTATGACAGTAAACTGAATATCTTTGAGTTGTGGACAAAACAAGACATTTGAGGACGTCATCTTGGGCTTTGGGAAACACTGATCGACATTTTTCACCTTTTTTTAGGCCAAACAACTAATCGATTAATCAAGAAAATAATCAACAGATTAATCAACAATGAAAATAGACTAGTTAGTTGCAGCCCTAGTATGTTTAAATCCCAGTGAGAGGCGACACGTGATACATGCATGTGGTTCTGAAACACTTCTCTCTTACCCAGGAGAACTAAACCTGCAGCTCAACAGTTGATGGTTGGAGGTGTGCCTGAGGAAAAGAAAGTGGGGATGGGGGAGTTTTTGTGTTTTGAACAGTAAGATTTGATGGTATAAATGAAAGAACATCAGGGAGAAATCTCGATGATGGAGAGAGGGTTAGAACTGGGATAAAGAAGGTAAAGACGAGGTGTCTGAGATTTTTAGGAAGATTTTTGTCTGGGTGCATGTGTGTGTATGTGTGTGAGGAGGGGGGGGTGATATTGCCACTGTTTTTGCATAATGTGAGATGAGACCCCATCATCTTTCCTCCCCCACAACAATTTTATAACAGACAGCTAATAAATGTTTCATGGCAGAACAAGCTGCTCGCCTTGGCTTTATTAAATCTGAGATAATAAAAGCAGAGAGGGAGAGGAAAAAAAAAAAAAAAAGAGAGAGAGAATAGGGGGTCGCACCGGAGAGGGAGAGATAGGGAGATCGGCGTAGACTTTTCTCAAATCGACCGGCTGTATCTCCTGTTTCTGGGGCAACGGGTCCCGCTGTCCCCCGCCGCCCCCCCTCCCCGCTGCTTCCCACTCCGCCAGAGACAGACAGGAAATGAGAAACGGGCAGACAGGATATTGCGTTCTGGTGGCCTGGGGATTAACTGTTTTATCTAAACTAACACACACACACACACACACGCCCACTCACGCACACAAACACACATCTATGTCCTCGCACATAGCGTTCATTCTTGGTAGCATCAGGTGTAGCTCGCACACACACACCCATAGACACGCAGACCGTGCACGTCATGCAGGTTTCTCTGTTGCTACTTTACTCAGGTACATTACATTAGGTCTTGAATATTATAGTCTGCTCTCATGTAGAGCTGCTCTTATTACCAGTGTGAGCGATTTTGAGACATGTAACTGTATAACTGTGAGATTGGCGTGCAGAAATGCCTTTTAAAGATGAATTCCATACACTGCCGGCCTTCGTGGGCATTAGATATCAACTATTACATCGCTTTTTACACATTTTGAAGAGCATTGAGCAAGAGGACTACTTATGATGTTACTTTATTGATGCGTGGATGGTTACTGAGCTGCTCTTATTACCAGTGTGAGCGATTTGGAGATATGTTACTGTGAGATTGGCGTGCAGAAATGTCTCTAAAGATGAATTCCATACACTGCCGGCCTTTGTGGCCATTAGATAAGAACTATTACATCGCTTTTTACACATTTTGAAGAGCATTGAGCAAGAGGACTGCTCATGATGTTACTTTATTGATGCGTGGATGGATACTGAGCTGGTCTTATTACCAGTGTGAGCGATTTCGAGACATGTATGACTGTATAACTGTGCAGAAATGCCTCTAAAGATGAATTCCATACACTGCCGGCCTTCGTGGCCATGAGATAACAACTATTACAAAGCTTTTTTTTACAAATTTTGAAGAGCATTGAGCAAGAGGACTGCTTATGATGTTACTTTATTGACGTATGGATGGATACGGTGCACACATGACAGCATCTGTCAGTGTTTTATTGATGTTTGTACCCGGGCACCTTATCTTTGTTTACACAAACTGTGCATATTTGTGTTTATGTGTGTATGTGGCTGCATGTATACCCACGTATGTGTGTGTGACTGTACGATATATATATATATATATATATATATATATATATATACATGTGTGTATTTGTGTGAGTGTGAGTGAGTGAGTGGCGGCAGGGGTAGCGAGTATCGTGGGGAATGCTGGGAGATTTTAATAACACAGAAGCAGTGCAGGGAGATTTAATAAAAGGAGATGATGTGATTACTGAACCCTGGCTCTGAGCCATTTTGCTTCACAGAGCAATATCCGCTGAAAGTGCGCGCACACACATCCACACACACACACACTCACACCCTTACACACACACACACATCCTTACACACACACACACATCTAAGAAATGGATACTAAACCGAACTTAAAAGTAAGATTGTTGCATATCATTTGTTATTTTTGCATCGCCAGCATGGATCCTCGGATGCACCTTCATTTTCAGGGAACGTGTAAACACCCATTTGTGTGGTCATTGTGAACACATAACGTATATATAGTACATGAATACCTTGTTTAGAGACATAAAGCATCTTAAACTGCAGGTTATAGGAATCAAAATGAGTGCAGATCTTCAGAGTGAAGCCTTAAGCTGTCCAAGTTAAGCTCACGTACACACAACTGATCCAAACCCATAGAGGCACTCCAAACCTAGAGTTAGTATAAGCACACCCGTACCTGTATAAATATTCATAAATTATGAAAGCAAGCACAACAACTGTAATCGCTCTAAGACACATACATATTTATGGAATGATTGTGTTGCGGTCCACACAATGTCGCGCTTGTCAGAGCTCACAGGCAAAACAACGCCACATGACACAGCTTAGGGAGACGATGAGGATTCTGTTATTCTGTTTGTATGCCGAGGATCTAGAATAAAGCGAGAAGGAAAGGGCTGATTATAACCACCCAGTACCTTTTCCTGCCTCTCTGCTTTTTGATCTCATAATCAGCGAGCTTGTAATTAGTTGTGCCCCCTAACCCCTCAGAAATCCACAGCATCGAACATAAAGGTGCCCGCAGCCAAAGTTCCTGAGGTTTTTGTAGATCACAAGCTCATAAGCAGACAGTCTTCTGTCTGCACTTCTCTTCTCTGTAATTCGGTACATATCATGAATATTACACACGTCACTTCATTAAAGGAAAGCTTTCTAAATCCAAAGCAATCCAAATATCTTTTCTGATAGATTTGTTCACAGCTGGTCTTAACTCTACACCTCAGCTGTTTAAATTCTAACTTCCACTTTTTTTTTATAGCGGAAATTGAAATGCAAGAAAAAACTTTCTCTAGTCAGCTTCATGAAAATATAATTTTTTTCCTACTGATCTCTGATGCAAAATTATGCCTGCTATATTAGCGATATTCAAAATTCAAAAGTCATGGTTTTATTGTTGTTCTATAACATAATAAAAACTGGATTGTCTTAAACTCATCTTTTTTATATTTTAACCTATATAGGGCTGCAACTGACAATTATCTATAATTCTGTCAATTATTTTCTCGATTAATCGATTAGTTGTTTGTAGGGCTGTCAAAGTTAATGCGATAATAACGTGTTAATGCAATTTCGTCTTAACGCCACTAATTTCTTTAACGGATTAACTCAGCTTGCATTTTTTTTATAGGGTGTAGCGTGCTCAGTTTTAAAGCTAAAGTGAAGATACTGGTATCACATGACACTAGAAAACCTAGCTCGTCGCGAAGGAGGCTAAATAACGCTCCAAACTTACGCTAAATTTTGGCGAGGAAAAACTGGCATGACTATTTTCAAAGGGGTCCCTTGACCTCTGACCTCAAGATATGTGAATGAAAATGGGTTACCCACGAGTTTCCCCTTTACAGACATGCCCACTTTATGATAATCACATGCAGTTTCAAGTCATAGTCAAGTCAGCACACTGACACACTGACAGCTGTTGTTGTCTATTGGGCTTGACTTTGCATATTTTTATGCTAAATGCAGTACCTGTGAGGGTTTCTGGACAATATTTGTCATTGTTTTGTGTTGTTAATTGATTTCCAATTATAAATACATACATACATTTGCATAAAGCAAACATATGTGCCCATTCCCATGTTGATAAGAGTATTAAATATTTGACAAATCTCCCTTTAAGGTACATTTTGAGCAGATAACAAATTTGCGATTCATTACGATTAACTATGGACAATCATGCGCTTAATTGCGATTAAATATTTTAATCAATTGACAGCCCTAATTTAAACATATTTAGGGCTCCAACTAATGATTATTTTCATTGTTGATTAATCTGTCTATTATTTTTGCGATTAATCGATTAGTTATTTGGTCTATAAAATGTCAGAAAATGTGAAAAATGTTGATCAGTGTTTCCCAAAGCCCAAGATGACGTCCACAAATGTCTTGTTTTGTTCACAACTCAAAGATATTCAGTTTACGGTCATAGAAGAGTAAAGAAACCAGAAGATATTCACATTTAAGAAGCTGAAATCACTTTTTTTTCTTCAAAGAAATTACTCAAACTGATTAATTGATTATCAAAATAGTTGCCGATTAATTTAATAGACGCAGCTCTAATATATACAGTACAGTCCTGTCAGTCAGCGCAGCCATGATTCACCAACACTGAACCACAAACTTTCCTTCCACTTGCAGAAAAAAAACTAATATTTTCTCACTTGCCTCTAATGATTTCTTGCATTGCAGATTCTTTTGGTTTCATTTGCCCAGATTTTTAAGAATTTCTGAGATTTCTCTATTTATTTATTTGCACATATACACGCATATAAAATAGGGCGATATGGCCAAAATCTTCTTTCGTGATATAGGTCATTTCGATAACGATATATATCGTGATATAGCATGTTTTCTGATAACTGTCTATATTTTTTTATACTCCTGTGTGAATTAAATACTTGACATATGAAATGTATTTTCTCACTTTAAGAAGTGCAAAATGAACTTATCGATTAATCGTTGCAGCTCTAAACATATAATCAGCTGTAACCACAAGATATATTCAGGAACACTTGCCTGTTTGTATGATAGATGTCATAAAATGCAAAAGCGTCAATCTATTTTAATAAAATCTCTGAATAGAAGGCTTCTATATAGAAACAAACCTATAGATCCACCCAAAACATGAAAAACTGTTTAAATTTGGTGTGGAACCTAAGTACCTAACTCATGTTGCTGATCTTTAACCATCACGTGATGAAGCTCCAAGCCTGGTCAGCGCCAGTGTGAATGATACTTCTATTAGAGGGATTAGACTGATCTACTTACAGACCCCCCTCTGTGGCAGTTGCCCCAAGTTGCCTTCATTTGCCATGTTGAGTAAATTCCTGCCGTGCTGTGTACACCCCGATTAGGGAGCGTGGGACTTAAACCACCGGCATCATCAGTCTTATGTCAAGCAATCCTGTCACAATTCTGTTGTATTTAGTTCACAGTGAAAGGAAGCATTTAAGGTGTCGAAGTGGACGGAGAGGAGAGCGAGGGTGGTGATCGCTCTCCTTTGTAGAATACGTTAGATGATTATGAAGGTTTTTTGCAGACATTTTACAGTATAGGAGCAGCTCTCTAAGATGTTTCTATAAGAAAACAGCAACCTTTAGCCAAAGTCTTGCCACAATAGAGCAGTTTTATGGGACACTTGTGTGTTTGCGTTGTGATGTTAAATTAGCGACACTGTCATTTGGGGAATTTGGGGAGTGTTTGGCAGATGGATTGAGAAAGATTAGCCGTAGCAGCTGCGTTTGGGACAGAATCACAGATTAGGAGCTCTAATGTGCAGACCTGGCTCCTTCTTTACACTCCAGATTTGGGCAGCAACACCTTCCTATCACTCAGTCAGGGAGCGTCAACACTTCTGCCTTTGTCCCTTCCTCCCCCCTGGTCACTCCCCTTCTCACCCTCCCTTCCTTCTTGTCCAGGTTTTGGTGCTATTTCTGCATCCGCTGACCTTTTCTCTTTCTTACACCTCTGCTCTGACCACCTGGTAACTCTTATAATCTGGTGATCCGGCACATAGTTCGTGATTGCACCACCAGATCATGATCATGATGGTGAACGTGGGTAACTAGTCAATGTCAAGACTACTGATACTCCCTGGGTGTGTGCATGCCTGTGCGTGCGTGCGCATGCATGTGTGTGTGTGTGTGTGTGTGTGTGTGTGTGTGTGTCTATGTTTGTGTGTGTAAGTGTGTTTTAGTGTGCATAAGTGAGAGGAGAGAGATTAACCCCATGCTATCCCCAATCCCTGGTTATGAGTTTACAGCGTCTGTCTGGCCATCGCACTGTTTAAACAACAATCTAATTAATCCTGTCTTTATTAGTTTCAGTGAACTGGGGAGGCAGGCTGGGAGGGCGTGAGGGAGAACTGGGAATGCTGGCAGAAAAATACCGCTGAGGGAGGGGGGGGAGGAAACCGAGTGCGAGAGGCAGGGATTTGAGAGGAATTTAATGGCAGAGACTTAGGCCCCGTGAATAGAAATAGGGGATGTGAAGAGATGGCAAGGCAGGACAGAAATTGAAGGGTTATAACATCTCACAGGAGGAGAGACGGAGGGACAAAAGGAGGAAAGGGGTCATGGGGGGGAAAAGCAATGGACCTGAGAAAGACTCTGTATTAAGAGTTAAATAAGTACTTTAAGATTGTGGGTGGGATGTGGGTAGACTGGAGTTTACCTCATCAAACATTTAAGGATTTAAAAGGGAAACAGGCAGCTCTTATCATCAGCTAACTACTGCCACCTACTGTAACGACGGAGAAAAGAAAATATAATATATAAATGCCGACTACTGTAATTCCTCTTAGCAGATGTTCACCTTGTTGCTCTGTGAATTGGGTAATGTTTATACGACCTTTAATTAAGAGACTATGCTAATCTTCAGAATCGTTTAAGCTGAGGGTAAATGTGTCGGAGCTCCTTGACTGCGCCTCCATCTTTAATTACCTCACTTTTCTTTTTTTCTGCACTCCCATAATGCTGTGTTTTACAATTTATGTGTAGGTATCCTCCATAATTATGTGTCTTTCTGTGCCCCTCCAGGCTGTTTGTGAGGAAGTGCAGCGCCTGCCTGCAGGTGATTGGACGCTCGGAGCTGATCATGCGTGTGCTGGGCCAGGTGTACCACCTCGGCTGCTTCACCTGCTGCGAGTGTGAACGCCGGCTGCAAAGAGGTGATGAGTTTGTGCTGAAAGAGGGCCAGCTGCTCTGCCGCATGGACTACGAGAAGGAGAGGGAAATGCTGGCTGCTATTAGTCCCACACCGACTGAGTCAGGTATATTAGGTTTGTTACAAGGCTGCTTTCCCTGGAATACATTTAAATCAATTCAAAGTTTATGCATACATCTTCACACATTTATGCATTCAACATATTTTTCAGCAAAGCCAATCCAGCCCGTTCTCACACCCAGGGCGTCAAATACTGAAGCTTTGTCACGGCAGTCTGCGTTCGATACTGATGCACAAGGCACCTTTTAGCGTCGGTATGTAGACGCACCGGGAGTTCCATTATCTACAATGTAAACCCATCCGCGTCGATATTAAACGCTCAGGGAAAGTGCACCGGGAGTGTGGTGACGTAGTTTTAAGAGTGAAAGAGGCACACAGGGCGGGCAAGACGGGAGGTGGATGGGTCCAACAAACACAAGGCTTTCATCCAGGAGACCGCTGTTCACATCCTGTCCCATCAGCTGTTTGTTCGTGTCCCATGTTCACCTCTGAGTTCATTTTCACTTTACAAATGTAGTCATTTTAAGCCCAACCACTTAGTTTTTTCCTAAACCTAAACAAAGTGGTTTTGTTGCCTAAACCTAAGAAAGCGTTTTTGTTAATTCACAACATTAAGCACCTGTTTACTCCGACCGAAAAATGACGCCGAGGGGTCTGATAAAGCGTCAGAATGTGACGAGTTGGAATGAGAACGTGTTGGCCAATCTCAATCACATTGCTGCTCCACTGCAGATCAGTGAGCAGCTTTTGGATGGAAAATGGGGGTTTAAGGGTCTCAAGTTGCTCCCTTGTTCACTAGGTAGTAAATACATAGTGAGTGGGATGGCTGGTTGAGCGGGTCGTCCTTTAATGCCAAGGTTGGCAGTTCGATCCCCAGCTCCAACTGTCTGCATGTCCAAGTGTCCTTGAACGGGACACTGAACCCCAAGTTGCTCCCCAGGCGCTTCACAGCAGCTCACTGCTCCTAAGGATGGGTTAAATGCAGAGGTCAAATTTCATGTATGTATGTACCTGTATGTATATGACAAATCTAATAAAGTTAACGTTTTTGATTTATTGATTGCTGTCGGGATGTATAGAGAATAGAGACTACCAACCCTAGCTTTAAGGATGAATGAAAATGTACCTTCTCCTATACCGGGCTGTTCTGACTGTTTTCATGTCTGCTTACCTTGCTCAGTGAAAAGTGAGGATGAGGAAGGTGGAGGAGGCTCCGGCGGGGGGAAAGGTGGTGACGACAGCAAGGAGCATAAGCGCTCAAAACGACCACGCACCATCTTGACCACGCAGCAGCGCCGGGCCTTCAAGGCCTCCTTCGAAGTATCTGCTAAGCCTTGCCGCAAGGTGGGTGGACCAGCTTGTTTTATCAATGGAAATGTGCGCCAGAAAATACTCCCTTGCCTTGCAAATTTTATCATCTGTATAGCAGTTCACCTCAACTTGCACTTGAAGCTGTTAAGTTTGTTAAACTCTAATCTGCAGGTGAGAGAGACACTGGCTGCTGAGACTGGGCTGACGGTGCGCGTTGTGCAGGTGTGGTTTCAAAACCAGAGAGCCAAGGTTAGACTTTATGCATTTCCTGAGGACACGTTCTGTCTTAACACAAAGAGAACATTCACACAGTGTGTTTTTTATGCCTCAGATGAAAAAGATAGCTCGCAGACAGCAGCAACAGCAGCAGCAGCAGCAGGAACAAGAGCAGCTGGGAGGCACCAGGAGAGGGCCGAGTAGAGGAGGCCGCCAGAGCAATGACGACAGCGAGGGTAAGAGCTTAACGTGCCAACGCAGGATCAAGACGAATAGAAGAATAAACACTAAAGGGATTCTCATCTCTACACAGATGGCTCTAGTACCCACGGCATGGATGGGATGCTGGGATATCCCTCTCTGCCACGTCAGCAGCTACTTGCTCTGGACCCCAATATCTACGGTGGAGAGCCATTTAGACATGGCCTCACACCGCCTCAGCTGAACAGCGAGCAGCTCCACTCCTATGGTAAGACGGGAGGTCAAAGCTGCATATTCAAAACAAACCATCCCCTCAAAATGAAAATGTTTTCGTTATTTCCCCCTCATGACAGTCAAAACCACAAGTCAAGGTCATGGGGCCATTCAGCGAGTTAGTCTCAGTAGTTACAGTAAATATCAGCCTTCTTCCAAACCACTGAGTTTAATGGAGCCTTATACGCTATAGTTGCACTGCACAATACTGTATATTCTTCAATATTTTCTTAGATTCGAGATGCCCAAACTTTTTCTCTTGGAGGGCCAAAACTGGAGCTTAATGGTGGGCCACGGGCCAAAAGCACAACCTATTGTATTTTATTGTTAAACTGCAAAATGGTACTAGAATCCCAAGTTCCTCTAATTGAATGCTCTTTTAGCTTTTCCATAGTAAACCCCTTAAAACCCTGAAAGCTGAATACAATTGGGCTCATTTCCAGTCACATCCAATTTATGCATTTCCAAGACTGTTCAGGGACGCCAGCATGCAGAAATATTCAAACACATCGAAAATAACACATTTATACTGCATTCAAAATACTGCATGTTTTTGCCCCAAACTGCATGTGATTATCATAAAGTGGGCATGCCTGTAAAGGGAGACTCGTGGGTACCCGTAGAACCCATTTTCATTCACATAACTTGAGGTCAAAGGTCAAGGGACCCCTTTGAAAATGGCCATGCCAGTTTTTCCTCACCAAAATTTAGCCTAATTTTGGAGTGTTATTCAATCTCCTTCCCGACAAGCTAACATGACATGGTGTGTTGGACGAGGGAAGACTGAAGGGACATGGCGGTGATCAACCTTAATTTATTAAGGCATCATGAACGCTCAGGTTCAGGCAGGATCGCAAAATAATTGTTAGACATGTGTATAAAATAAACATATGTATAACAAGAGATGAATGCATACGAACTTGTCAAAATTACAATCCAAACATTCGTCAAATTGCATTGAAGTCTTTGGGATCTTCGGCTTTCTTTCCCCCAAAGAGGGGCGCTACCTTGACTTTTTGCGAAGTACCCTTATGTGCCGGTCTGATGTTTACACACCTGTTATAAAATCTGAAACAGTTCCACTTCAGCTGTGCACACTCTTTTGTTCACCGCAGACTCAGAGACGGTGTTCCACGACCTGGACAGCGACGGAAGCCTCGGTCACCTTGGAGACTGCCTCTTGGCAACGGGGGACGGCAGTCTCCTGCCAGGGCGAGTGGGAAATCCCATCGACCGTCTCTACTCCATGCAGAACTCCTACTTCACCTCCTGACCCTTATAAACTCTCACCCTTTCCCCACTCCTGTTCCACCTTTTCACCTCAGAGATGCAGCTAATGGAGTCTGTCCATCAACATGCCGGTGGGACCACTCTCCATGAAACAGCCTACACCCAAACACACTCCTGAGCTTTTATCACGGGCCGTCACAAAGCCAGGCATATAGTCATAATATCACTTTTCAGCAGATTAGCGACACGTTCCAACCATCTTTCCTTGATAAGAATCACATGCTGGAAATACAGACACTGTAAATGTCTCCAAGATATGTAAAAAAAAAAAAGACCTCAATTTCTCCTGTTGTATTTATGTAAAACATTTCATGGCACTTTCCAACACAAAAAACAAAAACGAAAGACACTTATCAAACATATTAATATGTATATCACGATTTACAGATGATAATTGGTTGTTGAAAGTGAATTCATCAATCGAGTTACATGTATTAGGAGTCTTGGCAGGCCTTACGAGCAGCTGGGGGTCCAAATTAAATTAGTATATTGCATAACTTTTTTTTTTTTTGGACAGGACTAGTGATTAGTTATCGTGCGTGAAAGACTGCAGCGTATACAATACTGTATATGGATTGGAGTACAATTTTGCTCTCAGGTTAGTGTGTATGTTTATGTAACCTGAGGTATAACTCAGGATATTGTGCTGGATAGGATTACAATTTAACTTGCCCGGTGACTTCGAGGACACAGATCGCAAAGAGGAAGAAACTCTCCATGTGAATTTCAAACTACATTCTTAGTTTTTGATAATGCATGACAGGAATAATATGGACCAAAAAGAAAAAAAATCACTTTTGTTTTAGCATTTAGACAACACTACAGGGTCATTTGAGGAGCCTTATGCGGAAACAGGGTTGTATAAGTGATTATATCTTTAGCTTTCCCTTCTTTTATAATGTTATCATTAAGAAGCAGTGCAGTAAATAAAAACCAATAGATCTATAATGCCCAAAAGTTAGGAAACTGGGCACATGATGATGTGCTCTTAATGTAAATGTGAGTATGACTGTGATGTTGTAGTCAATTTCTGTAATTTCTTTCTCAAACATCTCAAATTAGATGTTGTTAGGTAGATATTTTGTACCTTCCTCTGTGATAATCAGCAAATATTTAAACTGTAGCATGATATTTATGTGTCACAAAGTAGGTCTAAAGAAAACTGAAGTTGGATAGCAAATGCAGAAAGCATCAGGAATCAGACTCACAATGTGGTGCAGAATAAAATAGGATTATAGGGTGTTTCATTTAGTGATCGGCTACAGCTTGTGACATTCTCTCACGACATTATGTTTGATCACTGACTCATGGTACTTTTACAGTGATATTTTTGTGAATGTAACTTATTTGTGCGGTATTAGGCGAGTTCCTATCTTACTTTTTTTGTTGCCAGGTGATGTGCTTTGAATGTAATGTTGCCGTATCTTCAATACAATCTGCGGTTTCATCTTTGAAGTGCGCTTGCCTTATTGTCCTAAATATGATAAATGATGATGCACTGATTCTCATCCGGTATAAACTGAAGATATTACACTTGTAAAGAAAGGAATTCTTCCCCCCCCTCCGCTTCAAAGCTTTAATAATTGAACCAGAAAAGGTCTGTTCTGCTTAGTGGTCACAGGGCTCATAACTCAATATCCTCCCTCTGTCTCTCTCAGTAGTCCCGCTGATTAGAAGTGGACAGCCTCCTGCTTCTCCTTTCTTCCCAGACTCCCTATTTCTTAGTCATTGAGTAGCCAGGAGAGTTTGTGTGGGAGCGACACATTCCAGTTTAATATTTGACTCTGACTCAGACCTGGAGAGGGCAACGGTGGGAGGGACGGACATCAGCAACAGAAAACAACAGAGGATGACAACACCGGATGAGTATTACAAGTCTGATGTCAATTTTAATGAGGTGGTTCAATAAAAATCTGTAAAAAATAAATCAGACTTCCTGCATACAGGCAAGTATAAATCACATTTACATGGGGAGTACGAGAAGAATGATGCATTAATTAAATAATCCACACAACCTGTCTAACTCACAGTACTGTTGCATTCATAATTTGTTGAAGAAAGTCACACAGATGTTTTAACATTCGCTGTACATACAGTAACATGCCTGGGACGCATGTGAAAGCAACCCATTTGTGCTGCTTGAGTAATCTGACGGTGATGGAAGGCGTCTGAATGCTACGATGGCTGAGGTACCGCATCTATGGGTGGGAAAAGAAAAGGAATATATTGGTATGTTGACTATTAAAGTAATATCGCTCAAAGTTGGTGCAGTCTTATTTTGTAGGAATGAAAACCCACATGTCTTTTAAGATAACCAGTACAAGAGTTAAACCTGCAGTAGGTCAAATATTTGTAGCATTATTGGGCAAAAATTCCATAATAACCTCTCAGCATATTGTAATTCAAGTGTTCTGAGAGAAAACTAGACTTCTGCACCTCCTCATGGCTCTGTTTTCAGGCTTTGAAAAAATCTAGCTGTGACGGGAGACTTTGGCCAATCACAGGTCATTTCAGAGAGAGAGCGTTCCTATTTGCTGTTCATTCAACGGAGGCAGCTGTCAATCATTCACAAGCTCCGATCAAACGGTCAAACTAGGCAGCGCTGATCAAATATGAATCAATATTCTGTTACTCTAATGCCTATTTTTCTCCTCAAATTTTTTCAGAAACATCTAGTCGTGTACTATTTAGCTGTAAAATTAGAACGTTTGCTCCGGCTGGTGGGCGGTGCTTGGTATTTCTTCAACTGAGCTCAACAAGGCTGCCAAGTCACAAACTTTCTCATTTTACAACTAAACAGTACACTACAAGATGTTTCTGAAAACATTTGAGGCGAGAAATAGTCATCACAGTAACAAAATATTGATTCATATTTGATCAGCGCTGCCTAGTTTGACCGTTTGATCGGAGTTTGCGAGTGATTGACAGCTGCTCAGAGACGGCAAGGCTCCAACTCGACTCTGATTGGTTGTTTTCCTCCGGTCTGTGAAATCTTGCAGATGCCATTAGGAGCACAGGAGGACACATGATGATGTTTTATAAAAATAACTTTTATTAATCATATTTGCTCCAATTCTACGCAGTGCTGCTTTAACTGCTGCAAGTCTGAATAACCAGCATGCAACCCCCCCCTTCCCCCCTGCTTCTTCAAGAGACAAGTGAGGAGACAGAATAATCTGCACATTCCTATGTCTCATTTCTATTCATAACTGTGTTTCATTTGACCTTGAGTTGTGTATGGAGGACTTACCCGCTCCACTGAGGTCCACGGTCTCTGCACAGCCCAGAAAGCGAGCCACATGTGTTGAGCAGGGGGTAGGATTGTTCGGGTTCTCTCTCAGACAACGCTCAAAGTCTACAAACTCTGTGGAACAACCCTGCCTGATCTTCTGGATCACTGGGCTATGTATATATAAAAAAATAATGAAGGGGTTAGACACAAAAAATGTGGGTGTAAAGAATGTTTGAGGCAAATGGGAGTGAAGTCCTTACTGAGATGATGTGCACTCTGCAACCTTCACCTTCAGCTCATGACACTTTGACTGCCATGTTGATGGGTTGGAGGCCACACATGACCCATATGCCTCCATTTCTTTATGGCAATACTTTGCCGTGATATCCATAGCAGCTTGCCTGAAAAGGTGACAGATGTATGTAAACCAGTCAGTGATTATAGACAACTCCAATAACCTGATGAACTTCCTCAATCTGCAACAGTGTTGTGCAAGATGCAGCCTGAAACAGAAAGTAGAAAATGTCTATATTTACAGTCTGTATGTAGCTTTCTACAGTCTGTACCTACTTCCCTAGACTACAGAACATAGTAAATGTAATGTTAATATTTAAATTTCTTACATGTTGCTCTTTTTAGGCTTGTCTCAACCGAAGAAGCTGATCAATCAAGGTTATATAGCACCAGTGCTTCAGCATGTGGAGCCATGTTTGTGCAGAAACACACCCACTACTCTCTGATTGGATGAAAAAACAACATTCGGAAATAGTTCTTTAACGCTATTGGTTCAGGCGTGTGTCATTCACATTCTGGCTCCTCCCCTTTGATGACGATGCATTTCTTAAAGGGACAGTGACTTAATTTTATTGAAGCATTAAACGACAAATACAGTCGATATTTTATCAAATAAACTTCTTTATTCACATGTTACGTGAGAGTTATAGCTAAACAACATAATTTAACAGTGTGAAAATGTTTGATTTTTCCGGTTCTTTTTTTAATTTATTTTTATTATTATTTCAAAATGACAGTATACATAGTAACAGCAGAAAACATTAAAAACATTTACATACAAAAGAAGCACAGCGAAAACATAAACAAAGAGCTGTGCCAAACATAAAAGGACAACAGAAATGACACAAAACCAACATAAAACAAAGGAGGACGGTCTGCAGGACAGATAATAATGCACACAGTGCACTTTCATAGACTAAGCTGCTGGAGGGACCCTGCACTATACTCACTTTTAACAGTCTCTTCTGCACTTTTTAATAGTCGTGTATCACAGCTGTTACCCTGCACTAAATTCAGTTTTAACAATTTTCTTCATCTCCTTGTATTTTTATATCTGGTATATTTTTTTGTACTTTGTACTACTAACTTTTTTACTGCCTTTTTACTAACATGTTTTGCACTATGGAACTGTGATGCTAATAACTTGAATATCCCTCGGGATCAATGAAGTTACTATCTATCTATCTATCTATCTATCTATCTATCTATAAAATAAAAAAAATAAAAACACAATAAAAAAATAAAAAAATTATAAATTATAAATAAAAGACCACGCGAGAGTATGACATTATTTCACTTAAAAACTTTAAAGATATTGCATACATTTATTGTTTTCATTGCTTTTTTTGTTTTGTGAGGAAGAAATTTTTCCGGTTCAATGACGCTTTGTGGTGAGAAGTCATAAAAATGTTGACAGGACATTTACCTATTGAGACGATGTCACCAGGGTCGAGCTCGTCACTTGAAATAGGTCTCCACTTCCTGTTGCAATATACGTGGCACAAAATATATAAAATAAATTAGGGATACTTCCACTCCTACACGGCAAGGAAAAACTGGCATGTCAATTTCCAAAGGGGTCCCTTGACCTCTGACCTCAAGATATGTGAATGAAAATGGGTTATATGGGTACCCACGAGTCTCCTCTTTACAGACATGCCCACTTTATGATAATCACATGCAGTTTGGGTCAAAAACTGTAGTTGTTTGCATGCAGTGTACATGTGTTATTTTCTCTTATTCTAAAATGGTGTATTTGAATATTTCTGCATACTGGGGTCCCTAAACAGTCTTGGAAATACATATCAATGTAAAGCTGACACACTGCCAAGACTACCTTACGTGGCTTTTGCGTGATGACGTGGCTTTGCGTGATTACGTGTGCGGAAGCCATCGGTCAGAGAACCAGCGATTCAGTGAAACGGTGCTCCGGAGGCTGGACCGAGGAGCGTTACCGGGGGTAGAAACGTACTTTTTACCGGCTACAGCACGACGGGGGTGGCGGTGGATGATAGAGGGGGGGCAGAGGTAATAAAGTACAATGAACGACGCAGAGAAGGAGGGGAATGTGGCCGCAGACGGGATTCAGAGACCGGGACCGGGTGAGCTGCTTCACACGGCCGCCTCTGAGAACCACAACCACTATGACAACAGCGGCTCCGGTAACGGTACCGGTACCGGCGACGAGCTGGTGAGCTCCGTGACGCTGTACCGGCGCAGGACCCGGCTCCTACACGGCACGGTGCTCCCGTTCCTGGCGGTGCTCTACCCGGGCTGGCTGTACGTGTGGCTCGGAGTGTACGGAGCCAACGAGTATCCGGAGGCAGGCCTCCTGTCGCTGGCCGCTATCGGGATCGCGCACGTCCTCACGGCACTCTCCGGTTATTGGTCCGTGCACGCGCACTGCTGGCTCACTTGCTCCAAGGTAAACATGAGTTATAACAACAATGTGAGTGAGATAGTCCACACATGTGTCTAGGGAACCCACTGGTTTTACATATTGCTTGTACACAGAGATCAGAGATAGACTTACTTACTTACTTACTATTATTTATTTGCTTATTATTGAGGTGTTACAGCAGCTAGATCACAAGTGCCTGCATCATTCACACAAAAAGACACGAAAAAACACTGTAATTACAGGTACGAAAAAACACTGTATTTACAAATCTGTAGATAAATGTAGAGCCTTTATTTTGAAATTCACCCTTTATATTTATTCTTTTCATTAAAAAGAAAAATTGGACTTCTTAGGGACCCCATAAATATTCAAATACATAATTTTAGAATAGGAGAAAATAACATTTATACTGCATGTGATTATCATAAAGTGGGCATGTCTGTAAAGGGGAGACTCGTGGGTACCCATAGAAACAATTTTCATTCACTTATCTTGAGGTCAGAGGTCATTTTCTTTGAAAATCATCATGCCAGTTTTTCCTCGCCAAAATTTAGCCTAACTTTCTCTACATAAATGTACATACCAACTACTTTACAATAGATAGAATAAATAAGAAATACAATAAAATAGAATTAAAGTTATATCTCTGCTGTGCAAATTGAAAGTAAAAGGAGTAGGTACAGAATCAATGTCTTGATCTATAACAGGGCAGGTGTTTGGCTTTAAACCCTGATTATTAATGGTTGTAGGGATGACCTCTGTAGCCACCAACGATCAAACTTATAATGGTATCTGTTGAAGTATAGAAAATCACCTGTTCAGTGTCTATTAATTGCATGGTAATAGGAAGTGAAACTGTCATTTTCAACTAGCATTTCATGAGATAACCATACTGCTAGTAGCAGCTTTGTACTGCCAATTTAAAAGAGAAAATTGTGTCTCAATTGTGTAGTAAGAATGATACCACAATACATATTACAGTGATAGATGATTAAAATAGATTTGTAACAACAGCATAATCAGGTACACTTTTTTGCGGTCAAATGTAAAGTTAAGGATCCTTTTAGAATGTGCCTGAACTTCATGTTGATCAAGCAGCTGTATGTCAGAGCATGTCTCATCCAGAGGCACACAGCTATACCAAAAATAACCGTGACCTGCCACAGTGTGTGAATTTGTCACCTGTTCATTTGAAAACACAGGAACCAGACCCAGAGAAGGCTACGCTGGCTAAGGTCATACCCACCCCCAACAACGGTTCTGCCGAGCTCGTGGCACTACAGAGGGACCAGGTCAGTTCACATGATCCAAGTTGCCTTAATTGGAAACATGTCCCAGATCTTACATTCTCTGTCTGCAAAGCTCATATTTCTCCATCTCCCCTGTTTCAGTGCCCGTTACAGTGGCACTGCACTGAAAGATGAATGGACTATTTGGAGATTTATTCTTTATTATAACAAACTCGGGTCAGCCCTAAAAAATAATTTACCTTTCTTGAATGAACGCTGTAATTTAAATTGTATTTCTTTTTCTGACTAACAGGATGAGAATGGTGAGGGGATTTTATCTTTTGAGTTTCAAAAGATCCGCTACATATTCGACCACGGGGAGAAGAAATGCTTCCTTCCGATAGCATTTCCCATAAACAACCCAATGGGCAACTTTCAGTCCTGGCGTGGCTACCAGGAGGAGGTCGAACTCAGAGCTGCAGAAAAACGCTACGGCACCAATCGCGCTGAGATGATGGTGCCGGATTTCCTAGAGCTCTTCAAAGAGAGGGCCACAGCTCCCTTTTTTGTTTTCCAGGTATGTGTGTGAGAATGTGTCTTCAGGATTTGACTGGTTTGGTTGTAAAAATTGTCTTGATTTTTGTTCAATGGCTTTAGATATTATGTTGTTGACCTTGTAATCATGTGACGTTATCTATTATCTGCTGTCCATCAGGTGTTCTGTGTGGGGTTGTGGTGTCTGGACGAATACTGGTACTACAGTGTTTTCACGCTGTTCATGCTGGTGGCGTTCGAGGCCTCTCTGGTCCAACAGCAAATGAGGAATATGTCCGAGATCCGCCGCATGGGAAACAAGCCCTACATGATCCAGGTAGGCTTGATTGAGCTTAAAATTTAGTATTTCAACTTTTTCCACTTCCTCCTTCTTTTTTATAAACCTGTTTTGTCTTTTTTTAGAGGGGTACAGGGGGTCTTTAGGGGGAGATAGCAGGTCAACAGTAGATGTTGCATAGAAGTGGTGTACATCATCTGAAAGCTGAGAACCTGAAGATTAATTTGAGATGCAGCTCAGCACTGTGTGTCAAGTTCTAGTCATTAATAAGAAATAAACATTAATTAATTAAAATAAATTGTGAAAGTGTATAAGGGCTTAGAACATTATGATATAAGTATATGATGGCCATTCCCATGCTCTATTATGTCTCATAAGTTGTTGCAGCAATTTTTGGGTTGATACCATTTGTTACACAGATTTGGTGCTAAATTTAAAAAAAATTTAACACTCGAGAATTGATAAAAAATGATCAATAATCCCTCCAAAATACCACATTAAGACACCAAGACCTTGAGGAACACCATAGAAAAAGCCATGCTGTGATTGGAATCAAAAACGTTTGACAATTGGAGATTTCTGCAAGAATTGCATTTTTTCGGCGATTAGATGGCGAGCCCTTCTGTTCTGGAAACTGCTCAGAAACCCCCTTATTGTCAGTATACCGAAAAAAGCCATCCATCCTCTGAATACTCTAGGTCTCTAGTTTGTGGCTGTAAAGTTTCATGAGGCTGTGATTAATCTAGAGGTCACCACAGGTCATTTTATACAGTGAGGTCAAGTTTAAAAAAAACGTTCTCACTATAATGAAATGGCTACTATGGGGACTAACATCATCACACATGAATACAATTGGTCTCATTGGATCCACAAGAGTCTCAGCTTTACAGTGATACCCTATGTAATTCCAAGACTGTTTAGGGACTCCTTCAGGGACTGTTTAAACTCCTTCCCAACATGCCAGCATGACATGGTTGGTACCAATGGATTCCTTAGGTTTTATAGTTTATATGATGATGATGATGATGATGAGGTTAAAGTATCCCTAATTTTTTCTTCTGAATTTTTTGCCAGGTATATCGCAACAGGAAGTGGAGACCAATTTCAAGTGATGAGCTTGTCCCTGGTGACATTGTCTCAATAGGTAAATTTACCTATCAACATTTTTATGACTCCTCACCACAAACATCAGACCGACTCTGTCAGTGTGTGTTAAAAATGTGTGTTCTCTGCTTCACAGGACGTTCGCCTCAGGACAACTTGGTGCCGTGTGATGTGCTGCTACTCCGGGGTCGTTGCATTGTGGATGAGGCCATGCTGACCGGAGAGTCGGTGCCCCAAATGAAGGTTAGAGGCAAACTAATACATACATGATAACACCATACAGAGCTGAGGGCGTAGACTTTGGAGGGTACGCCTCAGTTATTCTAAATAGCATGGGATTATTGTGGGGTATCGTAATTACCGCTGACAATATGGAGTGTGCAGGAGCCCGTGGAGGATTTGGACCCGGAGCGAATTTTGGACACGCAGACAGACTCTCGACTCCACATCATCTCTGGGGGCACAAAAGTCGTTCAACATAGCCCGCCTTTAAAGGCCAGCGCTGGACTCAAACGTAAGTGTTAATTCCTCTTTTCATTTATCTGCCACCCATAACACATACTGGCTGTTGAATTAGTGAATTCAATAGTGCATCTATTGCCCGTCTTCATCATCTAATCAAGATGCCAGCCCATTAATCTTCTCCTTTTATGTGCAGCTGTAGACAACGGCTGTGTGGCCTACGTACTGAGAACAGGATTCTACACCTCTCAGGTGAGGAAGTTGCCTTTTTCTTGTCATGCATTTTAAAAGAACAGTGTGTTACATTTAGGGAGATCTATTGGCAGAAATGGAGTATAATATGAATACGTATGTTGTGTTTAGTGTATAATAGAGATGGGTCATGATTTTTGAATAGTCATTCATTTATAAAAATTTGAATAGTTTATGTGCTTATCTTAAAAAATATATTTCCCCTTGTTTTTACCATCACAGGCGACACCTGTTAGTAATATTTCTAGGGATGCACCGATACCAGATCGGATATCTGTCCGATGTTGAATCAGCTGTAAAAGTGTACTGATTTTGTGTTCAAACTTGCTTCCAGGGTAAACTGTTACGGACCATCCTCTTCGGTGTGAAGAGAGTGACGGCAAACAACCTGGAGACTTTCATTTTCATCCTCTTCCTCCTCGTGTTCGCCATCGCTGCAGCTCTTTACGTGTGGGTAGAAGGTGAGGTTCACAGATTCAATTCATTAAGGTGTCATTCATTATTTAACAGAGTCAAAGTGATGGTTGGAGGTGAGGGCATAAGTAATATCTATCTTTGTGCTTTGTGTTACTCCCTCAGGGACCAAGGACCCCAGCAGGAACCGCTACAAGCTGTTTCTGGAGTGCACGCTAATCCTCACTTCGGTGGTTCCACCAGAACTCCCCATAGAGCTTTCTCTGGCTGTGAACACATCTCTTATCGCCCTGGCTAAACTCTGTAAGTCTGTGTGCTCCTATCCTGAATAGATGAAGAGACCTGGACAAAGCAGCTTATAAAACACAGCTAGTAACAGCAGTGATTCATTCTAATCTTCTTCTTCTTCCTCTGCTCTAGATGTATTCTGTACCGAGCCCTTCAGGATACCGTTTGCAGGGAAGGTGGAGGTTTGCTGTTTTGACAAAACAGGAACACTGACCAGTGACAGTCTGGTGGTACGAGGAGTAGCAGGCCTCAGGTAAACCCTGGCAAACATTCATTCATAATTTTTGAAGCACAAACACAAAGTATACTACGCTATGGTCTAGTTAATATTTACATACCTCTGCACTGTGTGGAGGGTCACGACTGATGTTTGCATTTATTACAGAGAAGGAAAGGAGGTGATGCCTGTATCTGAGATCCCAGTCGAGACACATCGGGTGGTGGCCACCTGTCACTCACTGGTCACTCTGGATGATGGACAGCTGGTCGGAGATCCACTGGAGAAGGCCATGCTGACCGCCGCTGACTGGACCCTCACTAAAGGTACATTTCTCTTTAAAAGTAAAGTTAGGCTTTGCTGTCGGCTTCCTGACTCATTTTAAAAAAGTCAGAAAAAGAGAGAGAGATTGTGTGAGCGAGCTGAGAGACAGCGTGGCGATGCTGTGAAAGACAGAAAACTGATTGTTTCACGGCGCTTACGTTCTAAAGCACAAATAAATAACCATCAAACACTCAGCAGATGATTTACTGCAGAGACAGATGCTCTTATTTTTATTTTCCTCCACTGCATTTCATTCATTACATCCAACATAAATACATGCAGCAGTAAATGTCAACGCAGTGAGACGAAACCTAAGGTTGATTTTTTTTTTTCAACGTGTTTTTTTTAGTTGAATCTGGCGGACACACTGAATTGCAGGCTACAGAGTGTGTTTACCGCTGCGACCACCAGCAGGCCTTGTCACATGTCATGTTGCTTTTTTTTTATGTCAGTGAACTAATTAGCCTAATCTTCGCAGGTATTTAGACCGCGGTGGAAATGCAGACAATAATGGGTTGAAGGAACCTTTTAGTTCCTTAAAAAGCAGTTCTTAAAATGACCAGGAACTTCTTGGCCTGAAAAAATAGCCATGAGGAGGTGCAGAAGTCTAGAATACAATATGCTACAATATGCTGAAAGGTTATTATGGATTTTTTACCAAATGATGCCAAAAATATTCTGCCTACTGCAGGTTTTAAGTGTGAGTTTTTCATTGACTACTGACCAGATGAAAAGGTGTTTGCACGAGGCATCAAAACCCAGGGACTAAAGATCCACCAGCGTTTCCACTTTGCCAGCGCTTTGAAGAGGATGTCAGTCCTCGCCTCCTACGAGAAACTCGGCTCCACTGAACTCTGCTACATTTCAACTGTGAAGGGAGCTCCAGAGACACTCAGAGGAATGGTACACATCCTTAATACTGTACATACATGCTCTAATCTAGGCTTGTCAAGCGTACCTACTGGTGCTCTAACGCTGCTGTGATCATAGTTTGCAGAATGTCCGGCGAATTACGACGAAGTCCACAAGGAAATGTCTCGGGAAGGGGCCAGAGTGCTGGCCTTGGGTTACAAAGAGATAGGACACCTCAGCCATCAGCAGGTTCGTATTTCATTTTACTCAAAACTATCAGAGATTGTCTGATGAGAATAGATTTACAAACTGAGATGAATCTGTTTGGGTGTCATAGGTCCGGGAGATGAGTCGCGATGCTCTGGAGTGTGACTTGCATTTCGCCGGGTTCATGGTTGTGTCCTGCCCCCTCAAGAGTGACAGCAAGGCCGTCATCAGAGAGATCCAGGAGGCATCTCATCATGTAAATAAGCTGACGACACACACTGCACACATACTCAAACAGCATGGTTTTAAGATGAATAAATCCTCTCCCTTTGCTTTCAGGTGGTGATGATCACAGGCGACAACCCACTGACGGCGTGCCATGTAGCGAGAGAGCTCCACTTCATCCAGAAAGAACACACACTTGTATTGCAGCAAGGCCCCGGTCAGGGTAAGACAAGCCATCGCTTTACAGAATTACATGTATTACTCAAGTGACAGAGAACGATGTCAGTAATAAAGCACATAAAGCTTCTTGTAGTAATCCATTTGCAGAGGGTGTTTTGACCAAGGACAAAGTACAGAATCACTCACCTCTGATGTTATTTTGTTTTCCAGGTACGTGGCAGTGGGAGTCCATCGATGGCAGCGTGTGTCAACCGCTGCCCCCTCCCTCCGTTTCCTCATTCGTGCAACAGTTTGACCTGTGTGTAACGGGGGAGGGGCTTGCCAGACTGAGCTGTGACACCCCGCTACTCCACTCTCTGTTGCCTTACATCCAGGTGTTCGCCCGTGTCAGCCCAAAACAGAAGGTAAAATCTCTCTGGGGGTTGTTGAAAGGCATTTTGTGAATCAGTTTTTTGAGTATAACAGATTGATGGTTCTGTTTGTAACAATGTAAAAGTATCTAAAGTATCAATAACTTCCCGTTCTGTTTCAGGAATTTGTCATCACGAGTCTAAAGGGGCTTGGTTACGTGACACTGATGTGTGGTGACGGCACGAATGATGTCGGAGCTCTCAAACACGCCCACATAGGTGAGATTTATCAAACACCAAGACTGAAACACGTGTGTACTGTATGTGTGACCCCCAACCCAACAGTGTGTAGTGATGGTCATTTTTTCTCAGGTGTTGCTCTGTTAGCCAACGCCCCTGAGCGTATGCCTGAAAGAAGGAAACGGGGGAGAGAAAAGGAGGCACCCGTAGCAGAATCCAGACCGTTACCGCCGGTCAGTTCAGGAGGTAAACTGAGTTCGAGGGCGGCCAGGCAGAGGGTGATGGCCCAGAGAGAAGAGCAGCTGGCAGCACAAAAGGTGTGTATCTTCAAGAAGGGAATAGTTTACCATTTACTTAAGGGGTGCAAACACATGTATTGTGAAACAAGAGAGAGCTACTCGAAGTCGGGAAAAAAAACGTGACCGTAATATCATATACCCATGTGACGAAAACCTGTGCTATATACTTGAATAAATTGGAAATTCCACAAGGATCTGGAGCAGATGGACAGTGGGAAAAAGTAGCCTGCTTGAGGGTCCGGGGGCATGCTGATCTTAATTATTACATATTTTATTTTCTACCTGATTGTAAACTGATAGCTAGTAAATTATTGTAAAGGAGAACTAGGCGTCTTGTGCGTTTTAGCCCACACAGTCTGTAAATAGCTATTAACATTTAAAACTACGCCCATTCCTGATTGATCAGAACTTTTGTAATTAAGAATCATTAGACATTATTTATTATATATATTTATTTATTTATTGACACCTACCACTGTCAGGTTGAACAAGACATGCCACAATGATGGTTAATGTGTTGTTTTACTCGAAACATAAATGCACTCTTACTCAACAAAAGGTTATTTTAAGGGAGAACATGTTTTTAATCCCATGTTTTATTCAGCCTATGTCTTGGTTGTAAATGAAATAACTCGAAAAACAAAACCTGTGAATCACTTGACTCAAATCATGTGAATCTACTAAATCAACTGTCAATTCATACATAAGCCCATTAACGTTGGTCTGTGTAGTGTATATGGAAAATGCAGCGCTTTCAGTGGGCTTTCTAATGCTTACTACGCTCTCGTCTTATTAGAAAATATCGCGGATTAGGCCAGGCGGGTTAAAAAGCAGCATTCTGAGTAAGTTATTATTAATAACTTACAGAAACATTGCATGCAATAGTCTACCTTCTCTTCCCCTTTCTCTCAAACACACACACATACACACCAGCAGTAGCAGTCTTTACACGTATTTCTGTGAAAGGACGTTGCACACACACACACACACACACACAAAACTCGAGCTGCGGGACTCAAGTCCGCTTGTCTATGTCCTTATCACAGACCTCTCTTTGGATCTGGACGATTCACACAAGTCACCCAAAATTTAGGTGAAAAAAGCGGCATTCACCGAAAAGCAAGTTATTTGCATCCGTGTTACTTACAGTGGCTGAAACTCATTTATGTTCACCGGATCACTGAATGCAGTATACTAGCCTGCAGTCCCATGTTAGCCTCCCCAGTTACCAAACGTTAACAAAAATCAGCTCAAAAAAGAGAATAAATGTGCCTTTCGTTGTCGAGCACTGGTCTAAACATCTGGGTTTATTCTGTAATAGGAGAGGATCAGTCAAGTCTTACGGGAACTTGAAGAGGATCAGGTACAAGTAGTGAAACTGGGTGATGCTTCCATCGCTGCCCCCTTCACCTCCAAACTCTCCTCCATACAGTGCAGTGAGTAACACACAAAAATGATTTCAGCTCTTGACACAGTTTGCAAAGATCTGAACATGAAGCTGCTCCACACCTCTGAAACTTTTGTCCTCCCCCCCTCCCCAGTCTGCCATGTAATAAAGCAAGGCCGTTGCACTCTGGTGACAACGCTCCAGATGTTCAAGATCCTCGCTCTCAATGCCCTGGTGCTGGCCTACAGCCAGTCTGTGCTCTACCTCGAGGGGGTCAAGTTCAGCGATTTCCAAGCGACCTTGCAGGGCCTGCTTTTGGCCGGATGCTTCCTCTTCATCTCTAGATCAAAGGTGATGATGATTCATGTCATGTTTCTGATTGATTTGTTCTCCTAGCAAGGCTATATTTACTGAATGTTTTTCTTCTATGACACTACTGTTTTTGATAGATTAATGACCTTTTTTTCCCCTCTGTTCACACAGCCACTGAAAACGTTGTCTCGAGAGCGGCCCTTACCAAACATCTTCAATCTCTATACGGTGTTGACTGTGCTGCTGCAGTTCGCTGTTCACTTCTGTAGTCTGGTGTATCTTTACAAAGAGGCACAAAGCAGAAGTCCACCCAGGTAAATCACAGAAAGAGAGAGAGAAAGAGAGAGAGAGAGAGAGAGTAAGCAGCTGCTTTACAAGTTAAATATTTACATGAATACATTGTAATAACATTTCACTTGTCCTTTGTCTTTTGCAGAGCGGATATGTTTGCAGATCTGTATAAAGAGTTTGAACCCAGTCTAATTAACAGCACTGTGTATATAATGTCCATGGCCATGCAGATGGCCACCTTTGCCATTAACTACAAGGTACTTATTCTTAATACCATCAGTATTTGTTGTCTCTGCATTATTTTATATATGAACTCACAGTATTTCTTGTTGTGTCCGACAGGGCCACCCCTTCATGGAGTCTCTCAGCGAGAATCGACCTCTACTATGGAGTATCGCTCTGTCGGGTTTAGCGATTGTTGGACTTCTTTCTGGTTCCTCGCCAGAATTCAATGAACAGTTTGCTCTTGTAGATATTCCAACTGAGGTGAGCTGAGACGTTATTTTACAATGTATTGTTTTGTTGAAATCACCTTGTAATAATGATGTACTCCATAAGGTAAAAAGTAGGGCTGTCAATCGATTAAGATATTTCATCGCTATTAATCGCATAATTGTTCATAGTTAATCGCGATTAATCGCAAATGAATCGCACATTTTTTATCTGTTCAAAATGTACCTTAAAGGGAGATTTGTCAAGTATTTATCTTAGGGGAGTGGGCAAATATGCTTGCTTTATGCAAATGTATGTATATATTTATTATTGGAAATCAATTAACAAAACACAACACATATGACAATATGACAAAACAATGATAAATATTGTCAAGAAGCCCTTTTAGCACAAAAAAATATGCTCAAATCATAACATGGCAAACTCAAGCCCAACAGGCAACAACAGCTGTCAGTGTGTCAGTGTGCTGACTTGACTATGACTTGCCCCAAACTGCATGTGATTATCATAAAGTGGGCATGTCTGTAAAGGGGAGACTCGTGGGTACCCATAGAACCCATTTACATTCACACATCTTGAGGTCAGAGGTCAAGGGACCACTTTGAAAATGGCCATGACAGTCTTTCCTCACCAAAATTTAGCGTAAGATTGGAGCGTTATTTAGCCTCCATCACGACAAGCTAGTATGACATGGTTGGTACCAATGGATTCCTTAGGTTTTTTAGTTTCATATGATACCAGTATTTTCACTCCAGCTTTAAAACTGAGACTGCTACAACCTAAAAATCACAAGTTTTGTAAATGCCTTAAAATAAATTAGTGGCGTTAAAACTAATTTGCGTTAACCCGTTATTATCGCGTTAACTTTGACAGCCCTAGTACATATATGAACAAACATAATCAACAGATCACATTGGTAAATAAACCCGATCATCCATCTCCATAAGGTAACCTTCTTCCTGTTTACTCCCTTGCAGTTCAAATTAATCATTGCCCAGGTTCTGGTGGTGGACTTTGTCGCCGCTCTGCTGGTGGACCGTATCCTGCAGTTCCTGCTGGGCAAAGGAACTCTCAGGCTGCCTTCTTGAACTCAGTGCCAACAGCGACCGCTGCCCTCACCAACCAAACTGTAAAGGGAGAGAAAACTTTGGCGGAGGAAGAGAATTAAAGCTGTTGTGACATACACGAGACAGCTGAGACAGTCATGGCGTGCAGTACTGAACACTCCGTGTATCCCTTCCTTCGTCCTGCTCTGCCCCTCCTTAACCATCTGCGTTTCTGCCTTTTCATCAGCTCTTTTTTTTTTCAATTCTCTTTTCTTCATAATATTTTTCTACATTTCTCTCTCTCTCTTTCTTCATCTGTCCCTCCCGGCTGCCACACAAGGCCATGAAGACAGCAGTATTGAGTGGAGTGCGAGACTGTGTGCCAGCCAGCGTGAAACATACAGGAACACAGAAAAGGGCGTTCTCCGAGAGAATTGCAAAAGTGTTTTTCATTTTTTTGATTCCTCTCCTTGATTTTGTAAAAAGTGAAAAAAAACATCTCTAACAGACTTATAAAGACTTACAGATACAAATAAAGGAGTCTGCTAAGTGTTTTGTCTGCACACGGAAAGGATGAGCATGTCCAGCTGGTCATGAACTATCCTGTTCCCATAAGCAGGTAAGTAAAGAGTGATCAGGGTGTGAGAATAACTGCACAAAGAAAGACATTTCTAATTAAACATTTTATTTCATTAAGCATCAGCTGATTGAAGAAAAGTTTGTGGAAGATTGTGAACTTTGAGTTTAATTACCACTATTACTAAACATGCTAGTCTCAGAGATCAGCCATAGATAACTGTTTATCTTTGATATGAACTTACATAAACATTTTGTTTGATGAAAAAAACTAGAGCATTTTAAACAAATTGCTTTTCCTAAAAATAATTAAATGGAAATCCAACCCATTGCATTGTAAATCAAGTACTGTACCAATCATTCAAGAACTATGTTGCTGTTAAAAAGTGCCTTTAAATCCCAAATGTGAAGAATTCCGGTGTCCTCTCAGTGATATAATCCCACAAATTGTATCACTGGACTAATGATTTGTCAAACACATCCTTAAATTTACAAAAAGCAAAACAAAATATACATAAAGTCAAGAATATACAGTCAAAAGGCTTTGAAAAAGTAGTTTTATAGTTAAAAATGGAAAAATAGTGGGGAGGTTTATGGTAAATGTGTATTAAAGTCAATGAGCCTATTTTTAACAACATGAAGAAATCTGAAACAGTTTTCTTTTTCCTTAATTTGAAAATTATCTGATAATATTTTTATTATACTTGATTTGTTTGTGGATATTGCACCCAATTTGTTTTCACGTGGGTACACTTACATAGTTACCATAGTAATTTATGGTGCTTATGAACACATTTCAGCAGGATAAAGTGAGCTGGAATAAATGCTCAAAGTGACTGTTAAAAATTAAAGATGCTTTGTTAAAATGGAACAGCCATGAAGTTTTACTAGAACTAGTATATCATTATTTATCTATGTGTTTGTTCATCTATGTAAACATCACATTCAGGGGTCAGGAAATACCCGTAATGGATGTACTGATTAGGATGTCATAACTAAGAGATCAGGGGAACTGAAATAATGAAAAACTCAAGAAAATGGTGTAACATAGGTGTGTGGTTCCCTGAAAAACTTTGGTAAGTGTTGGGTAGCTACGGATAGATAAGGGAGAGAAGGGCGATTTTTAGCTAGTAATCATGACTGGACTACACTCAAAGCAAATAACACGTCTATATTGCAAAAAAAACAAATAGCCAGTGATTGTGAAATGCTATAAAGGAGGTCAAAGCTGTGGAGCACAAGGTCTTATAAACTCAAGAGGCCAAAGCACCAGAACTCTTCAGCTAGATCTCAGAAATCCAACCAATATATACAAAGAGGATCAGGCCAGGGTTGACCCTTTGACCTAGTAGGTCAACGCCTGCTCTTAACTTGATCCAGGGGGCTTCAGAACTAGATGATTGGATTTCTCCACCATCGAGGCCACCTCTCTAGATTTCCTGGAGTCTTCAATTAATACATTATTGTCTTAAATATATTAAAGGTCCCATATCATGCTCATTTTCAGGTTCATACTTGTATTCTGTGTTTCTACTAGAACATGTTTACATGCTGTAATGTTAAAAAAAACAAAAAACTTTATTTTCCACTTTATTGTCTGCCTGAATATGCCTGTATTTACTCTCCGTCTGAAACGCTCCGTTTTAGTGCATTTCAACAGAACTGCAATGGAATTGCGTTGCTAGGCAACAGCTTCGGTCCATGTTTACTTCCTGTCAGCTAATATCATTTACAAGTGGTGCCTTCGAATGAATGCTTGTTGTACACTACATTTCCCATGATGCTTAGGGGCAGAAAAGGGGTTCGGCTTGTTGGGCGCGCGCTGCGAAGAGAACTATTTGAAAGAAAAAATGGCGGAAAAACATTCGGAAGCTGAGCGAGAAAGGTTCGTATCGTGTTTTTATTTTATATTTTACTGTTCCGACAACCGATTTAGCATCAAAAGTTAGCCTGTAATGAGAAAAGCGTTGGTTTTTAAATGAATAAAATGTCCTTGCAGTTGCGGAAGTGTCGCTGTTGATGATAACGTTACTCAGAATGAGGTAAGACTTGTTAACTAACTAGCTAAACTAACAACATGCTGGTATCACTCAATGCTACTTTGCTATTTTGTTCAATCAAAGGTCGACTCAGTGAAACAGACATCATTGAAAAGTTGCTCCTCCACAAGCCCCAGCACTGCTCCCCCGAACAAATCCCCCACCACACAGAGGACAGATGCTGGGGAAGGACAGTCAGAGACAGACAAGCTAGAGATGCAGACAGACAACAAGGAGGGACCTTCAAGTCCCACCGGCAACCCCACTGCACGGAGGAAGTCCTGGAGGAGAGCCACCATAACCCGACGCTCTCTGCCCGCCCTCCCCAACCCCTATCAGGGTGAGATGTCAGGCTGTCTTGTACCTTAAAACCAGGAAAGACTACTCATTGGGTTTTGTTTGTTTAAAATCCCTATTTATGTGTCTATTGTAGTTTTGTGCAGGAGCATACCTGCATCCTTATCACAGCAAGAGAGGCTCGAGAAATTGATGGAGGCTTCAATGAGGGTGAGTGTTGTAGGGTCATAATATAGAAGTACATTAAAGGGACTGTTTGTAAGAATCAGAAATGCTTGTTAACAGCAACACCTGTGGCCGGTAAGTCAACGAAAGTCAGCTTCCTGTTGCTCGGGCTTGTGCTCGCTCTACATAAACATGAACGAGCATCACTCATAACAGTGAGGCGACACACGTCAGCTAAAACCACAATATCACTCTATATTTCACCTGCTTTGCAGTAATGTTAGCTGACCAGACGAAGGTCTCTCCATGAATCACTGCTGATCCACCGGAGTTTTGGTCGGAGACGATAACGTTTCTCGCTTGCGGAGTCCTGTCACTTCACAAGGCACGGGAAACCTCTGTTGGTCAGCATTTATTTCTGCGCAAACGTCCACTGTACATTTACTAGATATTCTCAGAGCTAGTAACTCTTCTGCAGTGTGTAGTGTGCACACATGCACGTGAGAGTGGAGCGAAAGCGCGAGAACGAGCGCAGCGTGTGAGACCAAAGCTACGGTCTCCCCCTTCGTCCTCCGACCGCGGCCAACACTGTTTTGCAAGACGGGCTTCCCTAGATATAACTTTGCAGTTTGGTGCTTCCGTGTAGTTTGTGTTGGAGTCTGAGTCTGAACAGCGTAGCCGTTCGGGGAAATCGGGGGAAAAAATTAAATAAGCAGGCTCCGTAGGTTACTTTTTATCTCTCTGATATTGTCTGTATGAGATATTTTTTCACTTAACCATCTGAGACCCACAATAGACCAGTTTTTGTCTTTTTTGGGAGGGTACAGGGGGTCTATAGGGGGAGATAGCAGGTCAACAGTAGATGTTACATTCAAAGTGGTGTACAAAATTGTGAAAGTGTATAAGGGTTTAGAACATTATGATGGAAGTATATAAATAACACATTTATACTACATGCAAGAAACTGCATGTGATTATCATAAAGTGGGCATGTCTGTAAAGGAGAGACTCGTTGGTACCCATAAAACCTATTTTTATTGACATATCTTAAGGTCAGAGGTCAAGGGACTCCTTTGAATATCAACATGCCAGTTTTTCCATCGCCAAAATTTAGCCTAACTATGGAGCGTTATGTAGCCTCCTTCCTTATAAGCTAATATGACATGGTTGGTACCAATGGATTCCTGTGGTTTTCTGGTTTCACATGATATCTGTACTACTTTAGCTCTAAGAATAAACCTGCTACAGCCTCTGAAAGACAGTAAAGTCTGTCTCAGTCGGCGGGTCTCAGAGGGTTAACTGAAAATATTTGGAAAGATGATTTAAAAAGGAGCCAGTTGGTGTTTAACAAATAAATGGGCTTGCACTCTAGTACTGACATCACTGAAACATTTTTTAAAAAAAGGCACACTTATTAGATTGCAAGTAATGACTAGAGCTTTTGCATTGTAATAAAAGTGGTGTTATAAGAAAAAAGTATGAGATTCACTGAAATTTAAAACAACTTTAGAGACATATCAGATGTTGTGGTTTTATTCAGGAGTACCTACCTACTGTGCATAAGATGTCCTGATGAAGTACTCCGGAGGATAATGCTTTATCTATAATGAGTAGGCTGAACGGGTCTGGGTTGCATTAGGTTAGAGGGGAACATACAGTTAATTTTAATTAGTCTCTAAAACTAATGAATCTCTGTCTAATCACCTCTGCTCTGTCTCTAGCTGGCAATAGAAAGAACACAAAATTCGCTGCAGACTGTGCCGAACGCCTCACCAGAGTCTTTTCAAAAACAAGGTTAGTGCTTGCACTGCTTCATTTGGTACATATTTCATGGAGCTCTTTACTTTCAACAAAATACTGTCATTGAAATATTCAGTTCAAATGATTTCTTTATCCTTCCTTCGTGCAGTTGAGCACATGCAGAAAGAGTGGGGTTGTCTGGCCAAAAGCATACGCAGTGAACGAGGGGGTGATCAACCCCCTGCTAGAGCAGCCAGGTATTGTAGCTGTTTTTGATTTGTTCTGTACTTTGTTTTGTTTTTACCTACAAATTAATATTTATTTATGCCTCTGTTACTTGCTTTCAGCTCTAGTGATCCTGTCGTGCAAAAAGCCATGGAAAAAGTCCAGAAAGCCATCAATAGGCACGTTGTTCTTAACATCACTACGGCACATACAAAGTATTCATTCAAACTTAAAAACACAGATGGTGTGACCTTTTGTTTACCAGCCTGTGCTGTGTTTTAGGCTCCAGGCTGAAAGTGAATCCTGGGAGGCGCTGTTGAACAAACACCGGAGTAAAGCAGAGGAATTGAAAAGGTGAACATGTGTACTGTCATTGAGGAATACTGTGGCAAGAGTGTGTCAAAAATCGCAATTGTGTGTCAATAATGTGCTTTTTATTCGTTGCAGGAAAGTGGAGCAAGGCCAGGAACAAGGCGTATCATTAGACTCTACATCTGTGGCCCAGTCCTCCCAGTACCATTTCATACAGAGTAAACCCGACTACCACGGCCTCCTGAGTAGACAACAGCCCATGCTCCACACTATGACAATGATTGTATGTTGGAAATTTGATTTTTATATCATTGCTAAAAAACAAATATGAAAAATAAAAAATTTAATTAAAAAAAAATTAATTTATAGTTACTTCATCGTTCCTATATATCATCTGTATAGTAAAACATAGAATCTGGCTGCGGTGAGAGTGATGGAACAAAGCAGATGCTACTGATTTATGGGCAGCTTAAGTGCTGTCCACAAAAAAGGGAAAGTGCCTTAATTTTATGGGGGGGGGGATTCATTCCCCCGTCTTGTGGACAGTTCCAGAGCTGGCACACTGAGAGGTTGGCGACATCCTCCATCCTCTGCAGTTCAGAAATGTTTATTAGCTTGTCATCTCCCCAACAGTCCAAGGTGACAGTGCTGCCAATATATTTAAAGGGCAGGTCCATCTGCGTTGTGTTTTGATTTTTTCAAATGGAAACATCCACTCAGCCGCTGCAAAAAGCGGTAACGTAGGTTACCAAAGTAAACTAATCGAAGCTAATCAATAAGGTTATGAATAATGTGAACACTAAGGACTATAAGTACCCGGACTACATCTCAAATATGAAGGCATCGGACCTGTTCAACAATGAACATCTGAACTGAATTTATATTTTATCTGATTGACCATGTTTTGTAATCAGTTATTCCTTTTTTTAGATGGACACTCAGAGTAAGATGGTTAGAGAGCTTCTGTCCATCAAGGAGCAGTCCCAGTTATTGGTGAAAGAGACCAGTGGCCGATTGGGTAATTATTTTATTCACATTTCATCTTTTCTATAGAATAAACAATGATGTGGCAATTTAACATTTAATCTGGTTATTTTTTCTCTAACAGCGGCAGAGGCGGGATTCCAGGATCTTTCACCTGACTTCATCAGGAACTTCATGGCAGCACCCTTATCCTCGGCAACTACATAGTCACTCTGGCAGGAGGCAAGCAATCAATCATCTAATGGACCATGACTCTTTATGACTTGTATATGAAGCTCATATATTTGTGCTTTCTGGTAATTTCGATGTTATGTGATTTGGGAACATGTCATTTCTGTGCTCAGGCTTTGTTGTCTCGTGTTATTGTATAAAAATACTCTAATTTTATGTTTTCTGTGTCAAATAAAACCACCTCCGTCAGCAGGTAATCCATGTGTTTGACCAGCAGGTGGCAGTGGCTGGCTATACAATATTATGAGAAGCTTGGCCAGAGTGGATTTTTCTGTTGGGCCCTAATTAAGTGTATTCTTACCTGTAAAACCGGAAACCGTTAAGACTTTAGTGTCAGCCGTTAAGGATAAACAAACAGACAAATGTTTCAGAAGACATCCTGCTAAACAAGGTCATAAAATAAACAGAAATATTCAAATATAATGACTGAATCGGAAACCAAACAGATTTTGTCTTTAAAAAAAGGTTTGATATTTGAAGTCATTGGATGTAGTGCCATTTTAAAGTGGTCTTATTACTACTATTTTATAAATATCTTAAAGCTGAGCCATGTTGTTATGCATGGTGTCATTAAACCTGTGAAGAACCAATTTTTTATTTTTATTTAAATTGACATTAAAGCATTAACTAAAGATTATTGAATACAGAAGGATAATGCTCTACAGTTTAGTTTATTTACATTCCTTTTTTTATGCTTATCCTCAGTCACATTTACTCTCTTTTGGTGCTGCATCTATTTCACTTCCATCAGTGTCCCCTGACCATTCAGGAGGAGGCCCCTCCCCCACAGTGACTCACCCCCATCTCTTGCATTTGGCTGGGTCACTGATGCAGAACGAAGCTTTGACATTGTACCAGTCAGTCAAAGCTTTGTTCGCTATCACTCCTATCTCTTGGACCCATTCACTCATTAATGTTAATTTTTCTCTGATGATCACAGCGAGAAGAAAACCCCCTTCTTTTGCCCATTGCCAACAATAAATAATGACTTTCTGTGCTCTGCAGATACGGTCTCCAACATGCTGAATTTTCCTTGCGAGTGTATTCAAGGGAGTGACTAGAGAGCACAGGGACAAGCACGGAGAAGACAAGCGGGGTTGTGACCGTGAGAGTTGTGTGTAAAGGGAGGATGGTGCACAGCAGGAAAGATCGATTCTTATTTAGATGAAAATGAGGCTTGATGCTTGTGGGGTGAGAGGAGGGCAGCTTTAGCATCCAAATGAATAGAAGTTTCAAAGAAATGAGGCTTAAATGAATCGCCAACAATATAAAGAAGTTTGCAAAGCCACTGACAGCCTTTTTACTTTCAAGGGAAGGCCTCTCTTGACAGTGAGACTGACTTTGGGGGTTACATGATAACCCCTGCAGCTCCTCACTTACAACTCTATGATAAAACTGTCGCTTTAAACAACCTCAATGACTCAAGTAAATGGCATGTTAGAAGTGTTTGATTTGGATGCAGTGCATATTTGGATAAAGGTGCCTTGGGTGTGACCAGGCTCTCCAGGTTCATTGTTTGTAGACTATTACAGTATAAGAAAGAAAAAGAGGGATCTTTTTGCTATATGAACATTTTCTACTTAAAGCTGCAGTGGATAGAAATGGAGCAAATATGATTTAAAAAAGTTGCTTTTATAAAACGGTCACTACATCCTGTCAGTAGTGCATGAGACAGGTAATTTGTAAAAAAATCATGTGCCTCTGTGTCATCCGGTGTCCTCCAGTCAAACTAGGCAGCACTGATCAAATATGAATCAATATTCTGTTACTGTAATGCCTATTTCTCACCTCAAATGTTTTCAGACACATCTTGTAGTGTACTGTTTAGCTGTAAAATGAGAACGTTTGTGACCCGGCAGCCAAGTTGAGATCAGTTGAGGAAATACCAAGCACAACCCACCAGCCGCAGCAAAGCCAATAGGAACGTTCTCTCTCTGAAATGACCTGTGATTGGCCAAAGTCTCCCGTCACAGGCTAGATTTTTAAAAGCCTGAAAGCAGAGCCATGAGGAGGAGTTTTCTCTCAGAACACTTGAATTACAATATGCTGAATGGTTATTATGGATTTTTTGCCCAATGATGCCCAAAATAATCTGCCTACTGCGGGTTTAAATGCCTCATATTTATAAGATTGGATGTTAGGAATAACATTTTAAGGGGTTAAATCCACTGCTTGGTACAACCACCAAGAAACCTGAATTGTGACTTGTACTATATGCACATGCAAAGAACAATTACTGTTTAGGTTTGCTGTATTCTCTATTCTTGTTGTCTCTAACTTTAGATTGATTAGCTACAGATTGTGGTAGATGGATGTGTGGAGAGTCAGCATAAACCACTGCCAGTTTGGTCCTACTCCCTCATGCACACCCATCATCTCTTCTCAGTACAGCAAGGCTGGCTGCAGCTCTCCTCCACATCCATTCAGCCAGCCATTCGTCTTGGAAAGCTGTCTCTCTGATCTGAGTGATAAACTACAGCAGAATCGCCCAGTTTGCAAAAAACAAGGACACTTGTTTTCAATCTGTGCTGTCAACATTTTCATACTGAGAACTGATGGGATGTTTCATTCATCGGGGGTTTAGAACAGAATGGTATTCTTAGCTTGGGCTGTTTTGCTTTGAGATTTAATATTGCTCTCGGAATTGCCACAATTTGCAGATGCATATCAGTGCATTGACTTTTAGGCACAACTTATGAAATGACTCCCAGAAATCAGTGTCAATACTCCTTTTTTCTATTCAATACTTGTGAGCAGGGTGTTGTGGCTTTCATACACCTCTGCTCAAACAAATCTTTAAAACATGTGCACCTTTGTTATTATTACACAATGTTTTCTAATGTTTACAGATGTGTGTACAGCTTGTTATGAACTCCAACAGCACACCATCCCACTCCTTTAAAGCATTCAGTTCAAAGTTTTGTTTAGAAAAGCGTTTTGTTAAGTATCTCACCTTATGTTAATGAGGAAAATGGTTTGAACCACTTATAATAGGACGAGAAATGCTGGTGACGAAGGGGCTATCAATTTGTAAAGGCCGTATGAGAGGAGCATCTTAATACAGTTGAAGTGTTTTTCATTCGCTTTGGCTCATTTTTTTAAACAGTCTTAACTTTCTCTGAACTGTGCAATTGTCACAACTCTATTGCACGCCTGCAAACTCACCCAAAACACTTCATTCATGCTTCAAAACCATGTTATTGTGTCCTTACTTTGGCCAATTCCACCAAAATGAAAGGTTTTGTCATCGTGTGAGCCGTATTGGTCAAAATGTTTACATGTTTTTTCATCATGGCAATCAACTGGAATAGTTTCTTATATACAAATCTCTGTTTTGTTGACACGGAGTGTACTATACCAGAATGTCAGTTTTGTCCAGCTGAATGCTGTTGTGTATCACACTGAGCTTTTTAGATTCCAATTTCAACAGTAGGTTAAACTTTACTGGGAAAAAGTCAATACTGTACAATAGTATACGGAAACAGGATATGTCCATGTGTGTTTATACAGTGAATATTTTTGTGTAGCAATGATATACATGTATTAAAAATCGAAAATTCCCCTCTGAGCTTTCACATAAAGTCATATACAGTGAATTTGCCACAAAATGACATCCATGCATGAAAAACAAACCCTGCAACAATGAAAGAACCTGCAGTACATCAGTAAAAATACAACAAATTGTATCTCCTCACAGATCATAACACCATTTAATAAATACTTATGGAATATACATGTACAGTATGTCTAACAGATTTTGATAATTGAATGGATCATTTTGCATGTGATGGCTAAAACGATGAAAGAATGTTTAGAAGTTGTGAAGACAATTTCACTGAGAATCAACTCCTCGGTTTTGATCAGCAAGATATGTGCAAGTGATTATTGTGCAAACAAACTCAGAGATTTGAGCTCATTGTTTTGAAAAAAATAATTCTCATTGGAGAATTGAGCCAAAGCAAATAATAAAAAAAACTGTAAAGGGTCTGGAAGGCTGTGTTACAATATTAAAGCTTCAGTTGGCAGAATATTTTTGGCATCATTGGGGAAAAATTTCACCATAACCTTTCAGCATATTGTAATTCAAGTGTTCTGAGAGAAACCTCTGCACCTCCTCATGGCTCTGTTTCCAGGCTTAAAAGCCAATCACAGGTAATTTCAGAGAGAGAGTGTTCCTATTCAGCGTTCCTATTGGCTGTTATCCGGCTGGTGGGAGGTGCTTGGTATTTCCTCAACTGCTCTCAACATGGCAGCCAGGTCACAAACTTTCTCATTTTACAGCTAAACAGTACACTACAAGATGTTTCTGAAAACATTTTATGCGAGAAATAGACATTACAGTAACAGAATATTGATTCATATTTGATCAGCGCTGCCTAGTTTGACCTTTTGATCGGAGTTTGCGAATGATTGCCAGCTGCTCAGAGACGACAGGCTCCGGTTTGTGAAATCTTGTAGATGCCATTAGGAGCACCGGAGGACACAGAGGAACATTTCCAGATAACCTGTCTCCTGCCCTACTGTCACGATATAGTGACCGTTTTATAAAAATGCATATTTTTTAATCATATTTGCTCCAATTCTACCTACTGCAGCTTTAAATATCTACAAGCATTAATTTCAAAGTTTTGTTTAGAAAAGCGTTTTTTATGCTTTCTTTATTGAACTCATGCACATTTACAGAGGTACAGATACATACAGTTGAACAAAAAAAACAAGACAAATAGAAGGCAAAACAAAAACAATTACATATACATTTCATAATGCGAGGGTTTGTGTATACATTATATACATTATATTATAATAATTTAATAATTTAAAAGTCTTAATGGCTTTTTTTGTTTTTAATATTTGGTATGATGGTTAAGTTGTACAGGAAAGTTGGCTTGATTCCTGTACATTTTGTCTATAAAAAAATATTTGTATTATATACAGCATGTTATTTCCAATCTTATCATGACTAAAATATATCATTGCATCAAACATATTTATTTCAACATTCATCTTAAAGGGGACATATGCTCATTTTCAGGTTCATGTTTGTATTTTGGGTTTCTACTAGAACATGTTTACATGCTTTAATGTTCAAAAAACACATTATTTTTCTCATCCTGTCTGTCTGAATATACCTGCATTCACGCTCTGTCAGAAACGCTCTGTTTTAGCGCATTTCAGCGGAATGGCAATGGAATTGCGTTGCTAGGCAACAGCTTGGGTCCATGTTTACATCCTGTCAGCTGATGTCATTCACATATACTGCAACAGGAAATAAACTGGGACACATTTAGTATGTTTACGTTTAAAACTGAAATGGTCTAAATATTGTAGATTTGTGACATCACAAATGGACAGAAATCCTCACGGCTTGTTTCAAATGCAGAGTTTCTTAATACGGGCTGTGTGTATTTCTCCATGGATTGAGTGTTTTGATACTTTCATAGTATTTATATATCTCTTAAACCTGCTTTATAATATAAAAGACATGAAAATCTCACTTTTTTATAATATGGGACCTTTAAGTATCTCACCTTATATTGATGAGGTAAATGGTTTGAACCAATTTTTTTTTTTTTTAAAGCTTTCTTTGTTGAACACATGCTTATTAACAGAGGGTCTTACGGTTTGTTCTTACAACCAGATGGGTTAAAGCATTTGGTTTGAATCAATTATAATAGGACAAGCAATGCTGGTGACGTAAGGGGGCTATCCATTTGTAACGGGAATGTTGTCACCTGGAGGAGTAATACAGTTAAAGGGTCTGGAAGGCTGTGTTACAACATTAAATATTTGATGCTTTGTTACCAACATTGCACCACCAGCTAATACAGAAATATATCTTTTTATTAGTAGCTTTTTTTCTATAGCAGTAGATTAACCCACCCACTGTGGTGCTACGAGTTCAATGGTCAACGCGACGCACACTGCTCGCGCAGCCCTCCAACGTCCCACATATTGCGCCACATCAACAACAATGGCTAACCGTAGTCTGTTTTGGTGGGAGGTTTCTGATTGGAGCCAGACGGTCCCTGAAAGCTTAGCCGCTGCATTCATGTCTTATTTCTCTTTTTGAATCGGCGTGTTTTATTTTATTTTTAAAGACGATGACATTCACATACACTGCAAACAGGAATAAACTGGGACACATTTAGAATGTTTACGCTTAAAAATTGTGTCAATGGTCTAAATATTGTATATTTGTGACATCACGAATTGACAGAAATCCTGACGGCTTGTTTCAAATGCAGAGTTTCTGAATACGGGCTGTGTGTATTTCTCCGTGGATTGAGTGTTCCAGTACTTTCACAGTATTTATATAGGACTTAAGCCTGCTTTATAATAAAAAAAAAAACATGAAAATCTCACTTTTTTATAATATGGGACCTTTAAGTATCTCACCTTATATTGATGAGGAAAATGATTTGGATCAATTTTTTTTTTTTTTTAAAGCTTTCTTTTGTTGAACTCATGCTCATTAACAGAGGATCTTACAACCAGATGGGTTAAATAAAGCATTTGGTTTGAACCAATTATAATAGGATGCTGGTGACGTCAGGGGCTATCCATTTGTAAAGGGAATGTTGTCACCTGGAGGAGTAATACAGTTAAAGGCTGTGTTACAACATTAATATTTGATGCTTTGTTACCAACAATGCACCAGAAATATATCTTTTTAGTAGTATCTTGTTTCTATATCAGTAGATGAACCCACCCTGCTGTGGTGCTACGAGTTCAATGGTCAACGCGACGCACACTGCTCGCGCAGCCCTCCAACAACGTCCCACATAGTCGCGCGACATCAACAACAATGGCAAACCGTCTCTTCTGATTGGAGCCAACGGACGGAGACGGTCCCTGAAAAAGCTTCAACTCTCTGCTCTTCATTTCTTATTTCTCTTTTTGAATCGGCGTGTTTTTTTATACCTTTTAAAAGACGAGAGTGTTTGCCATGTTTCTGCGTTTTTAATTTTTAATTTCCGACAATGATTGAGTCGCTGTTGGCCAGCAAACACAGTGTGTCCCTGCTGCTGCTGCTGCTGCTCGGCTACTAGAGGCTGCTAACAGAGCTAGCTCCTCACACGGCGGTTAGCTAGCCGTTAGCTTCACGTTAGCCTCGACTTGAAGTGAAGGAGGGTGAAAACACAAGCGATTTGTGTTTGTTTTATAACAAACAAACCTTTAACTATTTTTCTTAGTCGTCGCTGTCGGTTATTGTGAAGAAGTGTTGTATGATTTTGTCGTATAGATACTTCTTTGCTTGCTAGCTTAACAGGCTTAGCTTATTATTGTGTTCTTTTTCCGACTGGCGAGTTTTTTTCTTTTGCAAAAGTATGGATGACCAGACCAGGATGCTGTCGGGTCTCGCCGGACTCGGTGGACTAGCACAAGCCGATGTCGGTGACCCAGACTCGGTGAGGAAACAGCAGAGCCTCGGTCAGCCTCAGCAAGACATAGGGGATATCCTACAGCAGATAATGGCCATCACCGACGAGAGCCTGGACGAAGCACAGGCCAGGTAAGACAAGACAGACACACAAGGCGAAGAGCCATTTTTCCTTTTCCACACACATGATATAGCTAAAGCTAAAGTGCGTTTGTATATGTGCCTTTATTTTCTGCTTTTTAGGGCTCAAGCTTTTCTGTGAAACCTTAGGTAATGGCACAACATTTACATTGTAAAGCAAATACATTTTAGATGGAGAATAACTTGCACACATTACATTGCTGCTGTAGTTTGAAAAGGAGGTTCTTTTGTTACTTCAAATCGTGCTTTTATTGTGTAACTGTAGTTTGTAAACATGGTCAGTTGTTTGAATAATCTTAATTTGTATATTAATGAAGTGTTAAATTTAAAAAGTTTGAATTTTTACACCACACATGATATAGCTAAAGTGCGTTGTGTATGTGTCTTATTTTCTGCTTTTTAGGGCTCAAGCTTTTCTGTGAAACCTTAGGTAATGCGTTATCTCATTAACATTAAGGCAACTTACATTGTAAAGCAATACATTTTAGATGGAGAATAACTTGAACACATTACAGTGCTGTTGTAGTTTGAAAAGGAGGTTCTTTGTTACTTCAAATCGTGCTTTTATTGTGTAACTGTAGTTTGTAAACATGCTCACTTCTTAATTTGTATATCAATGAAGTGTTAAATTTAAAAAGTTTGAATTCCCTATTGAAAAAAAATGCACTAAAGCTGTATTTGCATACATGGATCTGTTGGTTTAAACAAAATAATAGTAGTTTTGTTAGGCCACAGGAGTAGTAATTTTAAAGCTTTTTATAAATCCCTGCTAAAAGAAAACAAATCGTACATATTTAATGAGTTTATCTCCTCATTGGCTCATAGGACAATACCCAGTTAGTGACGCAAATTTCCCTTTTACATCAATTATCAAAACTACTAAGAAGTACGTCAACAATACACTTTCTAAGATGTTTTTAAGTTGCTCCACTGAGAGCAATCTGAGTGAAACAAATAACTAATCAGACTATATTGCAAATTAGATTTGCCTAATTATAACAACATGTATCTGAAACGTGGCTATACTATCAAATGGGTGTCGATAACATTAGTCATTGAAATGCAAATGAGCTGATAAATTAAGGTAAGGGTAAGGATTGCTCAGTTGTCCCACTATCAGCCCCAGTGCTGTCTGTGATGACAGCAATCATTCATACATATGACTCTTCACTTAATGTTTGTGTTAGGGGTATTTTCAGGATTATGCATTGCAGTGACCTGCACTCATTTGCCATGTGGCTCAAGGAGCATAAGGTCAGTTTCAGATGAAGCGACAGCATTTCAACAATAGACAACCGTCCACTGCAAGACTGTGGCCACAGTGTGATGTGTCATTAGCTAGTGATTTTCCACCCAACATTTGACCACCTGGTTCTCTTAATTAATTCACTCCTCTTTCACTCCCTCCCTCCCTGGTGTTCATCCTTTTCATTGTGTGCTGGGTGCAATCAATTCTCCTATAATGTGTACGCGAGTGCAGCTGTCCGCAAATCGAGTTTCTATTAATGAGATGGTGGTGAGGGGGAGGGATGATGCTACACCAGCAGCCTATGAACACTGGGATATTACCTTTTCTTCAGTACAAGTTTGAGGACTTAATCAGGCCTCATTTCATTGACATATGCAAATAATCTTGCTTATTGCAGTTATCTTCTTCTCCCAGTCTTTTTTTCTTTATGATTTGTAAAAAAAACACTCTCGTAAAAGGTTGTACTATGGTGCAACAAATAATGTAAATTTCAATTATTTTGGATTTAAAGGGGCAATTACAGTGTAGGAAACCATTGCGGGCCTATTATTAGATGTTAACAGGCTATTCTGAAAAACTAATTAAAGGTGTGGCTGCTTCGGAAGTGCCAGAGGTGTCCTTGCTGGATGCTTGTATTGATCTAAACTCCCACTCAGAGCATGTCCTCCTCATGCCATATATGTGCAGGATTAATGCTAAAAAGAATGCAGCCTGCTGGCAGCTCACACAAATTGTGAGGCATGTACAGCGGAAATTATTGCTGCTCTCACGTGCATATTATCTATATAAACATTTAAGGCAGTTCTTATAATAAAATATTCATCTTCTGAACGGTATGTTTAGCATTAGCTGATGGACTAGCTTGCACTAAGTGTGGAATTGTTGTTTGCTTCTCAGGTTTACATCAGTGATGAAACGTAACCAGACTTCAGGACTATACACACAGTCTGTTGCTACAAATAGTTTTCATAATATATAGCAATTGGTATAACTTAAAATGTACAGTTTTCATCAACATCATACTTACCTCTGATCAAGTTTGTCACCCACACATCAATCTTTCCCTCGGTCATGGTCTACAAGTTAATGTGTGGTGGCTCCCATGCGAGCATGACGACCTTGTCATGCAGGGTGGCAGTGTGTCGGGATGGGGAGTGGTCAGGGCAGCGCAAGAACTCGGTGTTGCAGAGTACACTTCCTGCGCACCATCCACCCTCATCCTCTCACCCTGTCGCCATATGTTCAGATGCTGGCCAGAGGACTCGCCGGCGCATTGGGGTGGATCAGACGACCCCACAGAGGGAGGGAGAGCAGGGGGGGGCATGGCAGGGGGTGGCCTGCCACTCAACTTCCAGCACAGGTCAGTACAGGACCGCATGAGCACCTCCTTCTCCCCCTCCTGCTCATACCCTCCATGCTGAAGGCAGCCCTCCCCCCAACTCAATCCAGCAGTGACAAAATTGGTGGACAAAAATAACATATTTAATGCTAGACACATAACTCTTTACATCATAATACCTTCACAGATTATTCTCACAGAAAGGCAGTCCTTCGTGGCATACAGTAGGCGCACATACAAGACACTAGTCCCCATAGTCCCCTCATTAATACTGCAGTGGACATCCACAACTGGAATTGGTGTTGAGGTCAGGTGTAGCCAAATCATGTTCATCTGTGGTTGTTTTTAAATGTGTTGTTAGTAATGTTATTTGGAAAAGAAATGCTTTATTTCAGAGCGATTTTCAGGTTTTTCATGTTTCCCAATTCATGCTCATTAGAAACGGAGGCCTCATGCTGGTTTTGTTTTTCACCTAATCTTTAACTGTATGATGCATTTTTCCAGTTACATATTTAAGTTGTTGCCATCTGTTTTTGCAATAAATGATGCCTGTTGTGATATGTAGAACACATCAATATGCTTGTTTTCTCTCCATCTTTAGAAGTAGGCATTAAAAATACAAGGGGTGCACAGAATTACAGAAGCATTTTTACAAGATAATGCAATTACAACAGCACTGCAAACCATGGCCACAGAGTTACTATGGAGTTAAACAACACCTCTGTAACAATGGAACATTATGAGTTTCACATGCTTGTATTGCATGCTTAGTTACATGTTTTTGTGTGCCCTTCATACGTTTTTAAATGGGAAAAACATTACTTTTAAATTGCAGTTCTATATGTACTCGGCAGCACTCCTCCTCTCTGAACTAATTGGTGTGCACTGTCAGTACAGTAGTTAACGTTTGACTATAGTGTCAAGTCAATTAGGGTCATATTAGGAGTGGGGCTTTGCTACAGCATTCCAGTTATACGAGTTTTAATACACGAGTAAGCTGTATGGGTGTGTGTGGGTGCATTGATGTGTAATAGCAGGAGTTGTGATTTGATTACGGTGAACTGTAGAAGTTTTGCCCTTTCTCCTTTTAATTGCTATTAGCCTGTCTGGCAATAAAGAGAACGTCTCTGATTAAATTAAAAATTGCAACTTAATCCTAATCCTCTCTATCAACTCACCATCTACTTTTATGGAACAAGTCTTTCTGTGAGAGGTAGAAATGAGATTACTGTGTATTAACTCTGGAATCTGGTGCTCAGTAATGATGACCTTGAGGTTTGGCATCATTACCTGTCCCACAGTGCAAAGCATCCAAATGACAACATTACTCTCGCTAGTTCAGATTGACGCATCAGGGATGCTTCTGCACTGACAATGGCATTTGGCCATTGAAAATGCCTTTAAACAACACAGCTCCGTCCTGCTGTGTTGCTCTACACTCTTGAAATGCTGTATGCATAATACATACAGCTCCTCTACCTGTTTTTATGGGGGAGGACATGGAATGACTTGAGATGGAGGTCTGTTTATCGTAATCCTCCTCGCTCTCTCCCTCTCTTATTCCCTCTCCTCTCTTACAGGAAGCATGCCCTGAACTGTCACAGAATGAAGCCAGCCCTCTTCAGCGTTCTCTGTGAGATCAAAGAGAAGACGGGTGAGTTTCTACTTCACTTCTTCTCTTTGTGTTCTCCAGTCTGCTCAGGTTGTAACCCAGTGTTGAGATGTAGTGTGCCTTTTGTTCCAGTTTCCCTGGCACCAAGTTACTTTTTTAATGGCCTTGCAGAGAACTCTATTGATTGACTATTGATTGTATTTTTATATAGAACAGATTTCGCTGCATGTATTGTGCATGCTTCGGTTCAAGATCATTCTAAATATGCATTATAGGGGTGTAAGAAAATATTGGAAATATCAACTATCATGATATTATGTTTCGTGTAGGGCTGGCAAAGGTAACGTGTTAACGCAAATTCGTTTTAACGCCACTAATTCCTTTAACGTATTAACGCGATTTTAGGTTGTAGCAAGCTCGGTTTTAAAGCTAGAGTGAAGATATTGGCATCATATGAAACTAGAAATCCTTAGGAATCCATTGGTACCAACCATGGCACACTTGTTTGTCGCGAAGGAGGATAAATAACACTCCAAACTTACACTAAATTTGGACAAGGAAAAACTGGCATGGCCATTTTCAAAGGGGTCAATTGACCTCTCAATTGAGTGTCCCCTTTACAGACATGCCCACTTTATGATAATCACAGGCAGTTTGGGGCAAGACATAGTCAAGTCAGCACACTGACACACTGACAGCTGTTGTTGCCTGTTGAGCTTGAGTTTGCCATGTTATGATTTCAGCATATTGTTTATGCTAAATGCAGTACCTGTGAGGGTTTCTGGACAATATTGGTCATTGATTTGTGTTATTAATTGATTTCTAGTAATGAATATATACATACATTTGCACAAAGCAGCACATTTGCCCACTCCCATGTTGATAAGAGTATTAAATACTTGACAAATCTCCTTTTGAGGTACATTTTGAACAGTTAAAAATTGTATTAATCGCGATTAAATATTTCAATTGATTGACATCCCTAGTTTTGTGATATTGTATTGATTCTCAAAAACACTATAAATTTGTAATCAATAGTTTACATGCAAATATTAATTCAGTTAATACTTTATTTAATTTGCAAAGAGATGCACCCTCTCTGTGTTTCTGCCCTCTTAAAGTAGTGCTATGATGTTGGATGTTAAAGAGACAGTGATAAATGCAGATTGTACTGTGTTCTTTTTACTATGACAGTTTTCCAAAAATTTGGTTTAATTAAATAATATATTGTTTTGCTTACAGTATCGTAATAGATCACATGATATGTATTGTATCGCTAGATTTTTTGCCAATACACAGCCCTAATCTATTACTGTTTTTTGTTTTGGCCTAAGTAATTATAGAAACTTAACCTATTTCTGGCTCCTGTCCAGACTTCACACTGACCAGCTGAAACTAATCTTAGTGGATCGGTGCCTTTGAAACTTGAGTCAGACAGCAGAACCTGCTGCAGAACATGCTAACAGCTCTCTGAGTATACATACATATTTATCAGATTGCAACTTTGTTTTGAATGCAGAAATATACTCTGCTTGCATTTTTTTATTCCTGTCAATTTCCATTTCAAATGATGAAGCGTTATGTGACCAAATGTATGAACACTGCAGCCAAGGCTTTTACAGTTAGTTCACAGCAATAGTTACTATATTAAAGCAGGGTAATAAAAGACCTACTGCTACCACTACCACAAAGAATCATTTCCAAATTATAAGAAAAATCAAACCTGATCCCAAAAGAAAGTTCATGCACAGCTAGTTGACAGCAGGCAGATATGAAAAACTCCACAGGGGTTATTGCTTTACAATCAAACTGTTCTGCTATTTCAGTACAAAGAGATGCTCTTCTCCCACACTGTTAAAACAGCTACACCACACAGTGTAGGGTAATTGCGTATTGGGAATAAATTGATATGCATATCAATGCAGCACCTTCATCCAAACACAACATGCAAAGCAACGAGGAACTATTCTGACACTGTCTTAACAAATAATGCTGAATTTCAAACACACGTGATCTGATGGAAATTATTGCCTATGTAAATATCTCAGATTTGCTCTTACTCGTGAAATTATTCAAAGTAAACACGCTGCTTATTCTCATCTTGTTAGCTATTCAAGTCAGCTATGTGACAGATTCTAGTGCGGTTCAAAGGCGCAGGCCTGGGATGGATGGCAGATTGATGGTTATGGTAGTGTAAATGGGGTGCGTTTTTTAAATCCTCTCCCTCTGCCAGCCTCTCTCCGCTCTTGTCTTCCTGTGTGCTTTTCTCTCTTTTCACTTGCCTTGTGTGTCTTCTAACAGCAAACCTCTCTTGTTCAAATACAATTTGAAAATGCTGCACTGCTGCCTGTTGTGGCCCTCTGTCAATAATGTATTATTGCTCTCCAGTGATTGGACAAAAGTAAAGGCTAGGCTTGAGTGAGTGGGGCAGGGTACACTGTTTCCCAGGCAACCAGTGGTCTTATTTACCCTAATGCCATTCACTTTGATTTTCACATTTAGTCTCCCAGCAAACTGGAGAGGAGGACTGTGAGCACTCTTACAGTAAGCTGAGCAGAAAAACAGACATAGAGGTGGGTTAACAATAGATTCACGCTTGAGGTGAATACGCCAGCGATGAGATATAGAGATCTTTGCCTGTACTCTGCTGGCCATCTGCCACGTAGTGCCCTCCTAACTGCACTGTGTACCTGCTTTGGCATTTCTCTGCTACTCCATCAGACCCCCTGCAGGCCCCATTATGTGCCTCTGGAATGTGAATTGACTTCTCTTCAGTGCAGCTTGTGGAAGACCCAATCAGTAGTCCTCTAGTATCTCCACAGATTTTTCTGCAGTCTTTTTTCACTAACAAACATGCACTTGTGTCGGCGCACCCGCATACACACTCTTGAACACACACCGAACAAGGATAAAAGCAAACTCGGGTCTCGGGTCTACTCCTACTGCCTCGGTCTTGTCCTCTCTCCCCTCCTCCCTCCCTCCCTTCCTCTGCCTCGCTCCCATTCTTGAAAGAGAAGACTTGCTCTGAACTCGGGGCTTTGATATGGTAATGTAATGGTGGTGGTGGAGGAGGGGGAGGTGGGGTGTGGGGGATGGGAGGTGAATTCCTCTGAGTGCTGCAGTTGGTTAGATTGTTTTCATTGTAAAGGAAATGTTCTGCGCAAATGCCAGTGCCCCCCAACACCCCCCCACTGCCACCACCACCCCAAAACACCCCCAACCCCCCCCCATTTTACAACAGTGCCTGCGTTGTCCTGAGCTCTCACATTAAACATGACCTCCATCTGCGTGAAATTTGATTCCTGTTAATACTATATTAAAGATGCACTCCAAAAACGAAATTAAAGCACTCGGAGAGAGACGGGAAATGATCAAAGTTGAGAGCCAGTGGCTTTGCTTCAACTCAGTTCTGTTCTCCCTCGCTCTCATGGGTATTTGCTGTAAAAATAGCTCTTGGTGCAATGGGACAGCTTATGCCAAAATCTCTCACAAGCCACTGCAGTTACTCTCAGAAGTTTTTCATTAAGTTTGGGCATGTTTGAGGCGTTCCTCCTTACTTTTATGCATTCCTTGTGCTTTGCACATGACAACAGTGAATCTGTCACTCACTCTGTTCTGTCACCCCGCTCAAGTCCCTCTCTTTCAAGCCTGAACATTCCCAGTTGTTTATTTTTGGACGGGTTTTAAATGAAAATAAAAATAGTTTTTCAAGCGGAATTAAAGCTATACAACTTTTTCTTTTTAGCTTGGATATAGCAAAGTGAGTCTCTCCCTCCTCCCCCTCACTTGGACAAGTTCACACCCCAACACTTGCCACTCATCTTGATAAGCTGTCTGATAAACAACTCCGTAGGATAATGCTGCTAGTTGGCTGTGTAGAAACAGTGGCAAACTGGCAAGCACCTTACCTATTTAAGACTGATGCAATGGCTAGCGCTGTGTCGCCTCTTATTATTAAAAGCTAATGTGCCAGTTCTTATGATGTGCATGTATCTGTACACCCCTCATCCCTCAGCAACAGTGAGGGTTTAACAGCCAGGACATCCTGATGGCCTGCAGCCAGTGTGATGTTAACTCAAGCCAGTTGATTGCTCTGTTAGGTGCCCAGTTGTGCCAGTATCCTAACAATGTGTCTGGGGCACTGGGTATTTGTGGTCTGCCTCTGCTACAGGCCCACTCACTTCTCTCTGTTTGCATTATCTGAAGAGTTGTTATTTTAGAGCACATACATCGGCTGATCCTTCAAATGATAAGCTAACTATGTGGTTGAGATCAGTCCTGTAATATGTGTTTAATTTGACTGAGCTATTTACCAACGTTGGATTGAAATGTCTTATTTTTCTAAACACCTACAAGCACCAAAATCTCACAGTGGATGCCTGCCAGCAGAGCCAGCGGCACTTAGCTAGTATGTTGGCAAAGCGGCTAGCTGACAACCCATCATCACATCCTATTAATGTTTTGACAAGATGGATGAACGGTGAGATTTAGCCAACTCCATGAACTCGCTCTCCGGTTTATGTTTTTCACTGCTATTTCTGGTTGCAGTAAATATAAAATCTTCTCCTGTTTAGTCATATCCTATCAATGATTACAAATACATTTAGCAAAAAATAATTAGACTGTGATGAAGAAAGAAATATGGCTGTTGTGTTAACTGTCAAGAGTTGTACAATCCTCCCTCAAAGGTGTATAAACCACCATGCAGCTTCTTGACATTTAATATGCCTTCAAAGTGGTTCATATTTTATCTTACCTGTAACCTGTAGCACCACACCCAGAGTAGTGCAGTGCTGTTTTGTAGTGTAAGTTTTATCTGAATGGATTATTATATTTAGAGCTGCAACAATTAGTCGATTAGTTGCCAACTATTAAATTAATTGCCAACTATTTTGATAATTGTTTAATCAGTTCGAGTCATTTTTTAAGAAAAAAAAGTCAAAATTCTGATTCCAGTTCATTAGTTGCAGCCCTATTTTTATTATTTTCTGTTAGCATATCAACTAGCATGCATCCTTACAGAGAGTATACAAACTATTAAACAATGTATGTTAAATCAGCTTATTGGAATCATAATGTTTTTACAAACCATGTAAGTTCCTTAATCATTACCTTACGTTGGCATTCACAGCACTCATTTGTCTAAATACCATTGCAGCAACGAAACAGCCCCAATTACATGTTAATAGAATTACAGCATGATTGTAGTTGTTAAAACACCCAAACAAAGCACTTTTAAAAGTCACACATGGTTGCCATGTGTTAATTAACAGCCAGAATAAACATCTTTTTAGAGCCTTTAGAAATCTCATTTCAATTTGTATGTCTTTTTTATTTTAGAGGCCGTGCTTGAAAGTTGACAACAAAACATCACAAACCAGTGTTAACCAGTTGGTAGCTCTCAATGTTTGTTGGGAAAACCCCGTTTAGCATCACCTGATTGGTTTTATGTTTGTATTTCACAGACTTTGACAGACTACAGTACATGAAGTCGAGTGAATCACATGCCTCATTAAAGCAACTTAATTATTATTAGTTTTCAAAGAGCCCAATTTGGAACAGAGCCATAAAATTTTATGAGTTGTTAGGTACCTGTGGGAAGTCTTATTATATTTTTATGAGGTAAAGCATGCATTGCCTTTTAAGCCAAATGCAGTAACAAGATAAAAATAGTTAGCGGTAGAAATGCGACCTATGTGAAGCTACCAAACCTGCATTGTCAGTTTTATTGGGTTTGAAACAAGAATAGGCCACCGTTGTGCAGCCACACCAACTTTTCACTTGGTACAATCCTCTGGTTTTCTATTTCAAAGAGCCAGTTTTATATTTACACCCACTATGCAGTGGTGCTGGATTATCTCATTGGCTTTTCAGGATTCTCTGTTGTTTTTGTGGTGGCCTGCCACTCAATCGTTTTTTTCTTTCCCCGACCCCTTTGCAGAAGAGAACGAAAAAAGATAGAGCGTGTGTTGGGGAGGAGGGGTGCAGGAGCGATACAGGGAGATTGATGAGGCAGTAAGAGCAGGAGTAATTACTCGGTGTCCATTCCCCAAGCCAGATTGGCAGACGGCTAATATCACACAGACCCCTGGCCCTGACAGACACACCACCACCCCCCCACCACCCAACTCAAAGTGGGGAGGCAGAGCACCCCAACCTTCAGCCGAGGCCTAATGGTGTGTGGGCCAACTGATTTCCCCATGTGGTATTATTCCTGTAGGAACTGGGCCTCTGTATATTGACAGGGGAAACTGCTGCCTGGAGTGTGTTGTAGGGTGAGGAAAAGCTCAGTGGAATTGTTCACCTTCAAGACTGCTGCAACATGATTTTAGCCATGATTCACCAAGAGCAGTGATTTGGCTGTGCTGTCACTCAGTATTTCACGGAGATCAGGGTGGCTGGATGTGGACGAATGAGTATAAAAATCTCTAACAGTTGACAAGCCTTTTGTTAATGAATTGCATGGTTATTATTTGAAAAGAATGCCCTCTCTAGGATGTTTTTGTCTGTTGTAATTTGCTAAGAATAATTAGGTTAGGTTTATTGGAAGAGGAGTTAAGAACATGGTTGATCAAGCATTTGATTGATAGTTGAAACTAGGGCTGGGCGATATGGAGAAAATGAGATATCACAACAATCTTTACCAAATACCTCGATTTTGAGACGATATATTGTAGGGTGGAACATTGGTGCTTTTACAAAATATTTACACAATGGGGTTCTTTGATAGCTAATCCTCAGTAATGTGGATATAATGACTAACTGGGTAAAGGCAAATAATAGAACAGCTACATCACTTTACTGTGATGCAGCCTTTAAAACAAGGAAACATTGACTGTATGCCACAATACAATATTACGATATCTAAAATCTAAGATGATATCTAGTCTCATATCACAATATTGATATATTGCCCAGCCCTAGTTGAAACAGGTGATGGGAGTTTTGGAAAAATAAGGAGATAATCTGAAATTAAACAGAAAATTAAATAAATGTTTTGCTATATTTCACTTGGGTTACTTTCTAAATTAAGGAGGGCAGAAAATAAAACTCAGCAACACTCAGGAAGTGGGAACACACATACTGGTGACTGAAATTTAATTGGCCAGATTGACACGACTGGCAAGGCGCCATGTTTCGCACACTTACGGCTTACTTTGGATATACAGATTCCCATTCATTTATGTCCAACAACAAGAAACCAGGGAATATTGACCCATCAGTACTGGTCAAGGATCACCCACAGGGTGGACTCCTACCTCTTCATCTCTTATGCCATAATACAATATTACAATATCCAAAATCTAAGACAATATCTAGTCTTATGTCACGATAGTGATTTAATATCGATGTATTGCCCAGCCCTAGTTGAAACTGGTGATGGGAGATTTGGAAAAATAAAGAGATAATAAACTGAAATTAAACAGAAATTGAATATAATTGGTGCTATTTCATTTGGGTTACTTACTAAATTAGAAAGGGCAGCAAATAAAACTCAGCAACACTCAGGAAGTGGGAACACACATACTGGTGAAAGACATTGCTGAAATTTAATTGGCAGGCAATGCGCCATGTTTTGCACTTGTACGGCTTACTTTGGATCCACAGATTCCCATGAATATGTGCCCAACAACAAGAAACCAGGAAATATTGAGTGACCCATCAGTATTGGTCAAGGATCACCCACAGGGTGGACCCCTACCTCTTCATCTCATCTGCCCTCCCTCTCAGCATGTCTCTGCCTCACACATTGCTTTTAGGCTTTGCTCTTAAAAGAAGCCGGCGTCTCTTTAATTAAAGATATGTAAATGTGGTCTCAGCTGGATTGCATTAGTTTGGTGGCGGTGGGGTGGGAGAGTGTCGGAGCCTAGCTCCTAATCCTGACTAATTAAGGATTAATTACAATTGATGGGAGCCTTCCACCCCTCTGCAGTAGTGCACATTGCTGTCCCAGACAGTATGTTTGTATATTTCACACCATGTCATAAACGCAGGGGAGAGATGGAAACATCAGGGCGAGTGAGGGGGGGTTTACTAGCCACCCTCAGATTAGCAGTATGCATGGGGTTATTACAGATACTGGGAAGCCCATGCCTTTTTTTTTAAGCTTGTGGCACTCATTATGAGTATAGATGGATGGATTGATGTAGTACTGTCTGCTAATCCAGAATAAATCCATATTCTGGGAGGGTGATTAGTTTGTGTTTCCATCAGATTGGAATATGTGTATTCATTTATGTGTGTACAGGTTCCAGTAAAAGCACTGGTAAATCGTTATCCCGACCAGCCAGACACATTCTAGAAACAGTGTTTTTATTCCTTACTAAGCTGGTACATCGGACCTGTGCAGACTAACCATGTAGCCTCAGCTCTCTCTGGCACCATCTGACTGTGTCATAATGCTTGTTCACTTGTTATAAATGGGCACTGCTCTTCTGATCTATCGCTTAATTGCCACCTAATTTGCATAACAGTGCAAATTAACGACCTCTCAAATGAGCGTTCATTTTTCACAAAGTCTTTAGGAGCTCCTTAAGAGTCTGTGCTAATGAGCACAGGAGGCAGCTGGCCTGATGAGAGTTGACTGGGGGAAGATCCTAGCAGTGCTTTAACAAGCCTCCTGCTAAGGTGCTCTTCGTCATCCTCCTCTTCCTCCTGTGACATTTCAGATTCTTTCTTCCATGTCTCTTCGTTTTTTCTCTGCGTGCAGAACTGTACTAGACCGGGGGATATCATGTTGGAGATGTAGTCACGGCTGCTCGACTGTGTTTAATAACCCTTTAAACACCATTCGTTTTAGCGTTTGTGCCATATTGACCAAAATATTTTCTAGAAAAATTATCTTTCTATTGCTCAGTCACTTAAAACAACGTCCGTTACAAGTCAGGCTGGCAGTATGCAGTAGTGCTGTTTTCTACTGATACTCTCTTTCGACTAACTCAAAAAATCCCTGAGCACAATTTTGCAGTCTTTCGTGATGTTTTAATTGAGCAAGGTGACATTGCAATGACAATTAAAAAAAAAAACGAAATATTGTGCCAAATGTTGTGCTTCTTTTTCGTTACAAGCCCATCGTTTTAGCCATGCAAATGCACAATATATGACTATTTGAAATTTTGAGTATACTGTCAGTCTTATTTTAGGGGGTTTAACTTAAGTTTCAATTGGTATTTTTCATTTTGATATGATAAGAGTGACTTGGTTCACACATGATATGATATTTGTGAAGTATACCAACCCGGATAAATATGTCCTGGGTATGTTTGATCAAGCTTTAAATAAAAAAAAGGAATTTACTGCTTGTGGGGGTGGCTAATTATTTATATCCTCTAGGTTAATTTGAATTCAGTTACTTTTAAATAGACTGCGTTTATATGATTGCTTTTCAGCCTACTTTTACTTTTGACCTACAAAAAATCTATTGAAATGGCTATCATATAAGTAAAAGACATATGGAAAAGACACTGTAGATCTTTAATTGTCTTATATTTATGCAGATTAAGTGACAACCCAAATTGATCTATCCCTCATTAGTGTTTGTGTGTGTTTTTGTGTGTGAAACGGTGTGTTTGTGTATGACCATTCAAGGAGGGTACACGTCGTCATCGCTCGAGTGTCCAAGCCTCTCTCTTTAGTTAATTAAGGGCTGATTAATGATGTGTTGGACTGAAGTGTTGTGTTTGCCCAAGGTGTGAGTTCTCCAATTCACACCTTAATCAGAACACACTGTGTTTGCTCTCAATACTTACCTCTCAGTTTGTGTTTGTGTGTGTGTGTGTGTTTGTGTCAGAGTGGGGGGCTGCGTGCAACAGGACTCTTGTGGACTACCCAAACAGATGCTGATTAGCGTGAGCTGCTTAAAGTGGGAATGGACATATGGATTAGACTCATTAAGTTGACTGTACTCCACAAAGAAAAACGCCATTTAGAAGAATGGGGTACACACTGTTTTATGTTGAATTTGCAGTAGAAATTTAGCTTTACCGAATATTCATTTGGCAAAAAGCCCATCAGGGAAATTATTCATTTTTAATGCCATATTCTACAACTCGCCCAAGGCAACATTTTATTCATCCAAGCCCCTTTCTTTGAGCAACCCATATTCTACTGAAATGGCATGGTAAATGAAATCACTATATACTCAGAGGAACTTGTTCCTGAAAGTTGACATTAATCAATTGCTACAACATATGACATCGTAAAGAAAGTGCCATCGGCATCAAGGCTCCTACTCGGATTGCTAAAGACTGCTAGTCGTGATATGAGCACATGTGATTTTACATTTACAGACTTTACTGGGTGACTAATTGGGCATAATGAACATGAAGTTTGTATTTCATTGCATGGATCTAAAGGTCAAGGACTCTGATGAAACTGCTCTCTCCCTTCTCTAAAGCCACTCATCACTCTTTTCCTACATAGTGGAAGTCAAACTGATCCAACATTAGAATTTGGAAAAATAAAATTCAGATTAGGTCTGGTCAGTTTGGGTTTTTTCCACACTTCAACTAGGGCTGCACAATTAGTAAAATATTAATCATGATCACGATTTTGGCATTCCCACAATAAAATGAACATGATTGACTGTGATATTGACGTTTAAACTGCTCCGCTCATCGAAAACTCTGGAGAATATCAAATCCAGCGCTTCCTAAACCCAGCCACCAGGGGGTGATCCAGATGTTTTGGCTTCACTAATGGGGAGGTGTCATGCAGTTGTATTTTGCTTCTAGGAGATGCACTGTGAATAACCGAAAACGGACAGTTTTCAGCTGATCCGCCGATCAGTTCTCATAATTGAAAAAAAATTGTCGGTCACATTTACACACGTGTGCCGCCGCATTATAGTTTTACGGCGGCACAAACCGTAAAATCACACACACACACACACACACACACACACACACACACACACACACACACACACCGACAACACGGGGTCTCTCCCTAGCACAGTCCCGCTTATAACGGAGCTAACAGCTAACACTAACGGAGGTTCCATTGAGTTACATCATGGTGTGTTCAAGCCTTATTCAGAAAATGAGTATTGGCTGAAGGTAAATTATAACGTTATCATGATGTATTAAAATTAAATTTTTGGCGAGAAACTTGAATAAATACAGTTGTTCGAAGGAGATGTTTTCACAGCAATATATATTAGATAATAATTATGACCTGTTTAACTTGCTAACACTAACGTTAGCTCTAAGCAGCAAGTATTTAGATAAAAAAAAGATTTATTTCCTTATCATTTGAATTTTGTGTTTTTATGCAAATAACCACTATAGATGACAATAACAAAGTAAAAGGATAATATTTAGATTTTTTAATGGTTAACACTGACTTCGAGACGGTTGAAATTATTTTTCAGGACGGTGGAGAAAAAAGTTTGTCCCGAGCCTTGCAAAAAATGCAATCGTTCATCTCTATAAGGATCAGTCGTATTTTGATGCAAAGATTTGTACATTAGCGGGAATGTAGCACAAGATGGAAATGAAAGCGGTGATCTGTTTATTTAAATATTTTGTCCCAAAAAATCTATGCATAATCATGATCTCAAAAATGATCAAAATAACCGTGATTAATATTTCGGCCATAATCGTGCAGCCCTAATTTCCACTTAAGATACCTAAAATTTGTCCGTGTCTGGAGCCATATTTGATTCAACTTGGAAACCAACCTGGTGGGTTTTAAGCAACTATCTTCAGTGCCATGCATCATACAGGAATTCTTCCCCTAAGTTTTTATTTGTTTTTAAGGGTGAAAAGCTGAAAGAGTAGTTTAATACAGGCATATTGGCCACAGTTTTTATTTTCCTTAGCTACATTTGTATTGCCCACACCATTTTATATCCTGCAAACCGTTTTAATCCGTATACAAGGTTTTACCTATCATATCTCCAGAGCTGCAGTTGAGATTTGTTTTTCGTGAGGTAAATTTGCATATTCATGTAGCATATTTTCATTGTGAAAACCATCTTTCTATGGCCCATTCTCTTTATCTGAATTCTCTGTCTGTAATGAAAGGAAAAACTGATGTTTTCACAGTCCTATCTTTTCACTCTTTCTGGCTCGCTCGCTCTCTGGCACGTCTGGATTCTGTATATTTCTGTAGCCTCTCTCTCTCTCTCCTTGCGTCTCTTCCTCTCTCGCACACATATCTTCTCCTGTGACTCCTTTTTTCAATTCTCCTTGGTTCTCCTTCTACCCTCTCTCTCTCTCTCCCTCTCCTTACCTTTTTTCCCCTTTTTTTTCCTTCTCTAGCTTCTCTCTCTCTCTCTCTCCCGCTCCCTTGCTCTCTCCCAGTGAAAGGCTGAGAATACCCAAGGGAGCTGATGCAATTAAAATGCTAATCCTGTCTGTCTACAGAGAGAGGGAGAGGGGGGGCTGACAGCATGAGGGATTGCGGCTCACATGGAGAACTCGACTGAAATGGAGAACAGAGGGAGGGAGGGGGGGCACTGGGGGAGGTGGGTGGGGGTGCGCTGAAAGGGAGAGGGGGGAGGGGATGTGTGTTGGGGGGAGACAGAGTGAAAAAGGGGATGCTAGCGAGGGAAAAGACAGACAAGGATAAAGCTTGTGTTGTGAGCTGAGCAATGATATACTGACTGCGTTTAAGTCTTATCTATCCCTATGTGTGGAAGGCATTACAGTTAATGTACAGCACTACACTATTGGTTAGGTTGTTCACCCTTACCTGCACCACTTCATATATTGTGTCTGCACAGCACACCGTTTTCCACATTGGCTGTGCAGAAATGAGAATGATTATGTATGCAGTGAAAGCCCAGCTGGATACCCTGAATATTTCATAGTATGTGTTGCTCGCTCCGTCTCTCAATGCCACACAGCCCAGCTAGGGTGGTAGCGTGTGCATAATGGTGTGATTTCTAAGAGCTGTGTGGATGCGGGCTGTGCAGGCCTTAAGCTGTCTTCGTATTTTTCAAAAAAAACAAATTTAAGTGTCATTACTTACAGTTTTAGTCTCTTAGTAACAGAACCAGCCCAGCGGCGATGTCAGGAGCGAGTTGATCAAAAGGAAACGCTGCTTAGATTTTGGCAAAACAGCCAGCCGGCTCCCAGACCTGTAGATTTTTATTATTTGTATTTTTCAGGAGTCTCATGGTTGTGCTTCTTTTTACCTGCGTCCATGTCATATGGTCTTTTTTTCTGTGCGGTATCTTAACTCATCTCAACAGCTGCTATAATACCACTAGGCCACTAGACTGTGCATGAGTGCAATTGTGGGTAATCACAGCTTAATTGGAGTAATTAGGGGAATGTAGGGGCATTAGGCTACAGCTGGGGGCCATAATGAGGAGTGGGGGCAAAAGGGAGGGGGGAGAGGTGAGAAGCTTCAAGAGCCACAGTTGCCCTCTTCACTGTAGGTCAGTTGTACTTCTCCGTGAATGGACGCTGAAGATCAACTCCACACATTACTACATACAATCAGAGCTGACCGTGACGGAATGGCAGTACGCACAAAACTTTCCATCAGAGTGCAGGCAACGTATCCGAATAATCCCGTAGATTCAACAGGTACAAAACAAACACCTCTGGTCCTTGATCAATAAATTGGCCATAGGTGCAGAGGAAGTGCAGAGATCGTTTGTGAATGGCTTAAAAGAAAGAAAAAGAGGAGGGAAAGAGATGGGCGAATCAGGGTCATTAGTTCAGGCGGCTGGGTCTGCTGCATTCCTGAGCCCTGAGATGGGGGAGCAGCAGAGCAGGAATGTGCCTCGGAGAGAGAGAGGAGACCTAAGCAGAGGGAAAGAAAAAGGCAAGAAGGAACAAGAAAAAAAAAAAAGGGGAGGGAAAGTTGGACGCTTTTGCCGTGAGAGGCCTTAAATGGTGGAACAGACTCATTTATCAAATGAAGTTTGAAAAAGCAAAAACTCATCTGCTCCGTAGCACTTGGAAACTTTAAGCAAAACTGTTTTTGTCCTCATTTCTTTCACATCTGTTAGTGCTACAGTACAGCTCTGCTCATTTGTTAGCTCTGACTGCTGCTCCACGGCTGCAAACTTTTTTTTTTTTTTTTATATTCAGCGCCACTCTTAGGGACAACTTTGACAACAACATAAAGAATCACAAGATTGTAAAAGTTGTGCTAAGAAGAGCAGCTCTGAATGAGTGAGTTCATGCACCCCCTAACCTTTGATGATGAGCTTTGACTAACTAGCGTAATCCTTAAGGAGGACAAACGCCTAACCCAGTTTCCACTGGGATTAATCTTGTCATCCATATTGTTAGCGTCTGTCTCCCTCAGAATCCTGTCTGGTTTCACTGCTGTTTAAATTGGCTTTTACCTCCTTAATTTAGTCTCTAGTTATAAAGATTAACATAAATGTGGACAACCTAGTTTGTTTATTCGTGACTAAACCAATATTTCCCTATTCACATTTTAACATTTTTGCACTGGTCTCCATTAGTATACTATTGTACACAAACTTAATCTTGGCAATATAATCCTAGTGATAATATCTTCGTTCTCTGCAAGTGGAGATGTGTTGTAGGGCTGCAACAAATAATTAATTTAATTATCAATTCATTTGCAGGTCATTTTCGTGATTAATTTGTTTTTGGTGTTTAATCTACAAAATTTCAAAAAAGGTTTTAAAAAAAAGCCCATCACAATTCCTCAGAGCCCCGAGGAGATATCTTCAGATTGCTTGATTTGTGTGACCAACAGCTCGCAACTCAAAGATATTCAGTTTACAGTGTTATGAAACAGATCAGAATCAGGGAATCCTCTAGAGCTGCAACGATTAATTGATTAGTTATCAACTATTAAATAATCGCTAACTATTTTGATGATTGATTTGGGTAATTTGAGTCCATATTCTCTGATTCCAGCTTCTTAAATGTGAATATTTTCGGGTTTCTTTACTCCTCTATGACAGTTATCTGAATATATTTGAGTTGTGGAAAAAAACAAGACATTTGAGGACGTCAACTTTTTGCTTTTGGGAAACACTGATTGACATTTTTCACCATTTTCTGATATTTTATAGACCAAACAACTAATCGATTAATTGAGAAAATAATCAACAGAGTAATCAATAGTGAAAATGATCGTTAGTTGCAGCCATATAGGGAACAATTAATCAGTTATCAAAATGTAAAATTTTCTGTCAATTAGCTAATTGATTAATCAACTAATCATTTGAAGTCTAATGTGTTGTAATTTTTAAAAAATTAGCAATAAAAGCACTTTGTAAATATATGCAACAAAAGAACATTTTTGCGAGGCCACTTAATTTGTGTATTGATACAGTATTAACAACTTTTCATATCATTATTACGATTTACTAAATAAGTGGACTATTAGTAAATAATGTGACCCAAGGCATTGAATTGTGAAGTTTCTACTCTTACTTTCTGAAGTTGAATGATTGAGAGGCAAAAGGGGCAAAAGGTGTTAAAAGCCTCAGGCTCTGAAGAAAAGATGGTTGTCTGTAGTAAACTTTTCAGTAACAGAGTGGTATCTGTAAGTGTGTGTGTGTGTGTGTGTGTGTGTGTGTGTGTGAGAAAGAGAGAGAGAGATGAGAGCATGGCTGCAGGCTGACAGAGGTCCTGGTATAATGCAGTGGTGGAGAGCAGCAACTGATAACTATACTTATGGCCACTGGGGCTCATAGTGACAGCACATGCACTCCCATTACTGGTCCCATGCCTCATGCCCTTATCTTTGGCAGCCTGCCACGGAGGGACCACACTGCCCTCTGCTGTTGATTTAGAGGAAGTTCAGGCTCATTGAGGATTCAGCCAGGCGCTCATAGCGATGACTCAGGGGAGAAACTTGACTGGGTTTTGACAGGGCTGCACTTCTTTTGAATTTTAGCAGTGATAAAGCGTCTTCCTATGCACCCCTAGAACCCACAGTATTAGCCTTCTCTCCTTGAAGGGAGATGTGTGGTCTGTCAGTATCAAAAACTTCTTAACCAACAGGTTTTCTCGTCCCTAGAAAGGCTTTGGCAGACTGTAACAAACAAGTAAATGCTGACCTTGCCTGTCTAACTCCACAGGCGCAGTTTGCGTTGGAATAAGGAATAAATAAAAACAGGGTGTCTGACAAAAGTTCAGCTCAAACACGCACGCTGCGCATCTCTTAGTCGCTTGCGGCCAGCTTGTTCCTATAGAAAACAATGCAATCAAGCTGATTTTGTCACTGACGCTTACTTGCATTGTGTCTGTTTGGAGGGTGTAATATGTAGACTACACACATCCCAATACATTAAACCTCTCTGTGTTCTACACATTACATTCCCTCTAGATCTCTCTTGTGAACCCCCAACCTTAAAGTTCAAACTGCGCCTATGTCTAACTCCTACACTTTCTCTCTCCTCTTCTGTCCAGTGCTGAGTATACGAGGCGTTCAGGAGGAGGACCCCCCAGATCCCCAGATCATGCGGTTGGACAACATGCTGCTAGCAGAGGGTGTGTCAGGACCGGAGAAGGGAGGAGGATCGGCTGCAGCGGCCGCAGCTGCAGCAGCAGCGGGGGGCTCACCTACCGACAGCAGCATTGAACACTCCGACTACAGAGCCAAGCTCGCCCAGATCCGCCAGATCTATCACTCTGAGCTGGAGAAGTACGAGCAGGTGTGTGCCGAGCAGAACCTAAAATACTTGAACACAAATATTAACATGTTAAATGAATGTAGGTCAGCCAGTCCGAGAGAGAAACTTAATTCCTCTGTACCTGGGTTAGTCAGTCTGGTAACAATCATCTTGTGCTAAATGAAATTAAGGCCTTGTCTACATGTATACAGACATTTTCCACAGAGTTTTGGGGATTTTTGAAAACTCCTTCTAAGGTGCAGATTTTTAAAAGCTGTAGCTTTGTATCTGTATGGACGTGTAAAATGGAGCATTTGGGGAAAAAAATGACCTCTCCTCATTTCGCGCATACCCATTGTTGCCTTGTGTAATGAGCATGCGCCAGAAACAATAACAAAGATGGCAGGCTACCAGCCTTTTTACGTTTTGTTAGCACTGCTCGAACTAATTACTACTTTACATGTGAAAAATGTTCCAGTCACAGGAAGCCAAAGCAGGGAACACCTTAAACATGTCGAGGCCGAATGGTGATTGAATGTGCTTTTGGTCGATGGAAGGCGAGGCATTCCTCATTTTTGCATGTAAATGACTGTAATGAAGCCGAAGAACAGGGAGTGAGAAGGGTGGAAAACAAAATTCCCTGACCCTTAACTTGTGATCTCACCTGTGGTGACGTAAATATTACGGCGAGCGTTTGGAGTCGTTTTAGCATTTGAGTGTGGACGGAGAAATTTGGAAAACGAAGGTTGTGTGGGCAGATTTGTTTTTTAAACGTTGGGTAAAATATCCGCTTTTAGAAATATCTGAATAATTATACAGTAAACTGTTGTGCTGTTAGAATGCGACCTTAAGGGTTTTATTTCAGCTATGCAACGCTACAAGACTGATTACTTGTTTCCATGTTTTGGAGGTATTTTAATTACTATTATCAGCTGCTGTAGTGTTGTTTGGAATGAAAATTTGTTTAGGGATCGGCAACCACGTCATGCCTCAGGCGGCCGAGAGTCTGCAGGTCCCATTCATTCCAACAAAAGAGTATACCAGCCAGGCTTCTTCAGCTTTAACCAGTCAGTACATAATGTGTGAAAACGCATGCTTTAGTCAAGCTATGATGAGAATCTGGACTCCCACTCATTTTGCAATATATATATATATATATATTGCAAAATGATTGGGAGTATATAAGAGTATAACACTTATACTGTATGTTCATAATAGAGTGCTAAAGGAAAGAGTCCTAAAACCCAGAAATGAGTTAGCATTTTAACACCTCTGGTTCCCTCATCTCGAAGTCAATGTGTTTTTTTAGTTAGATGCCTGAAATAAGGTCTGTGGTTAATACAAGCCTAAGAGATTTTAACATTTTGTTCTACAATATATAAAATACATCAGTAAATATTCCACTCGTGAATTTCAAAGCCTTTGTGTCTTTTAAAAAAGTTGGTTGCTAACAAATGGCTAAATAAAATAACAAAACGTCATCACGCTGACTCGAAAGTATCCTGATATTAGGGGTGTAAATCACAAATATCATCACGATACAATAGTACAGTGATTCTTTAGACAACGATACATTTGCTGATATCACAAAGTCTGCCTCGATACGATTCTGATTTGATTCAATTCAGGGTCCTGCGATCGATGTGAGACGATATCATATGCCCATTTAACACAATCAGTTTAATTTATTTGAACTCACAAAAATCAACTAAAATATGATTTGACAATTTTATTACTGGGCACCTCCAGATAATCTATTCTTTTGAATACAATTTATATAAAGTGGGAGTTTCAAAATAAAGATGATGATATGTATCAATATTTTCACTTTGCATCTGTGATATTGGATCGTTGATCATTGACTCAATGTATCGTTACACCCCTACCTTATATTACTCTATTTCTTATTAGAAAAGATGAAGGATCATTGACAGCCGAGGCATGTCATCATCAAAACTATGTCATGGCACTGGGCAGAATCTGTGCTTGGGCTGTCTTCTTCTACAGTAGTATTCAACTGCTTTCTCTCTTTCTCTCTCCCTCCTTGGTCCAGGCCTGCAGTGAGTTCACCAACCATGTAATGAACCTGCTGAGAGAGCAGTCTCGCACACGGCCCATCTCTCCCAAGGAGATTGAGCGCATGGTGGCCATCATCCACCGCAAGTTCAGCTCCATTCAGATGCAGCTCAAACAGAGCACCTGCGAGGCCGTCATGATTCTGCGCTCACGCTTCCTTGACGCCAGGTCCGTCTGTGTGTGTGTGTGTGTGTGTGTGTGTGTGTGTGTGTGTGTGTGTATGTCAGTGTGTTGAATGACAGGTTATTTTCTTGAGGGCTGAAGTGATCGGAGCATGTTGTAGTCGTGTCAGACTGTACATTTCAAACATGTTGGTCATTATCTCTTTCTCTCTTGTGTGTCAGACGTAAGCGGCGCAACTTCAACAAGCAAGCTACAGAAGTGCTGAACGAGTATTTCTACTCCCACCTGTCTAACCCTTACCCTAGTGAGGAAGCCAAGGAGGAACTGGCCAAAAAGTGTGGGATCACTGTGTCTCAGGTGAATGGCACACCAACACAACACCACTATTATAAAGGATATATATGTAAAAGGACACTATAGCGGTTTGTGTAGGAAGCTGAGGTTATTTGTTGTCTCTGTTTTAAGATCAGTTTCAGTACATACTTTATAGCATCTTTTAAAAAGTTTTTTTTTTTTTCTGTTATTAGTTTAAGAAACAAGCTGAAAAACGGAGCTATACGGATAGATGATGAATTTTCCATTGCATTGCATTCGCATATCTGACATCCATCTGTCCCTCAGGTCTCTAATTGGTTTGGCAACAAAAGAATACGCTACAAGAAGAACATTGGTAAGTTCCAGGAGGAAGCGAACCTCTACGCAGTTAAAACGGCGGTGGATGCTGCCAATGTGTCTGCGCAGGCTAGCCAGGCTAACTCTCCGGCAACGCCCAACTCAGGTACAACACGCTCCCTCTAGTCTACCCACAAGCCCCGTCACTTCTCATTAACAGGCTTCAGTTCCTCTACATTCACTCTCATTCTCACACACAACTGAGCCCCATTGAACCACACTGTGACTGTATGAACTGACTTTATTGTTCAAAAGGAAATCCAACACTGTACTCTGCAAATGTGCTCTCAGCCAACCGCCCACACTGTGTTCAGAGTCATGTGAAATTATCCTATTTATTTTGCAATAAATCATTGGTAAAAAAAAAGTTGTCTTTAGCCAACACAGTATAATATACACTTGTGTATAATCATAAACCTAGACACAATCTTGACTCATTCTGTACTGCTGTTAAGGGTAATGCACGGTCACTTTATGTTCTGGCAGCAAAATGTGTCTCAATTATGGCATCAAATATATGGCAAAGGATTCTAAATCTAATAAAGAAGAAAATTGTTAGGACAATTATATACAGTATTGTCAACTTTTTTTAGTATGTGGATTTAGCCAGGATTTGTCTGCTCTGAGGTTGTCAAAATTAGATTTGCACAAGTACAACTAAATTCATAATAATACACTGTAGTCTGTATATAACACTATTTAACAAGATATATATATATATATATATATATATATATATAATATTTTATTTTGTAAGGTTGTTAATTGATGTCTAATAAAAAATGTATACATACATTTGCATAAAGCAACATATTTGCAAACTCCCATGTTGATAAGAGTATTAAATACTTGACAAATCTTCCTTAAAGGTGCATTTTCAACAGATAAAAAAAGTAACTAAGTAAAAAAGTAATTAACTATTGACAATCATGCGATTAATCGTGATTATATATTTTAATCGATTGACAGCCCTAATATTTTTTACTACTTAGTAGGCCACATTCTTTTTTATTACTTTATTACTACTATTTGTAGAATTAGATTCCAGTGGTGGCTGCATAGGATTGTTTCTTACTCGTGTGATCCAAACATTTCCAATAAGTCAAGTCCAAAAGTCAACATTTATTGGAAAAATATAAATGTAATCAATTCCAAAATTCACAATATGTTTTTATCTAACAAAATATTCTGCTTCAATTCATAATTGTTGGCATTGAGCCTTTCAAAAACAACATTTTCACTGGAAGATTGTGCAGTGTGGGCTTTGGTTGTCTGTTAGCCAAGATTTGCATTCATCTTGTGCTGTTTTGTGAGTCAGATGCTTTTCTAACATATATTTTCAAACACTATAATATGACTTGGTACTGTTGTGATACTCATGGGTATCAGCTAGAGGGACTTACCTGCTTCAAGTGCTTTCTGTCCATCTCCCATATTTTCTTTCTACAAATCGTCCCCATTCATTATTTATTTAATTTATTTTTTGTGTGTGTTCCCTCAGTCTTTGCATCTATGTAGTACATAGTCTTATTTTGAAACAATTATTCAACACACAGCACATAGTAATAATATAATAATAACCCCAATTTGCTAAGGAAGCTGAATGGAAGGTAGGTGATCATTCGTTTAGTCAGTTTCCTTCTTATGGCTTCAGTGTACTCAAAATAACTACTTTGGACAGCCGGGTTGTTAAAACCTTTTTTAAGAGTGACTAAACACAAAGCTGTCTGTGAGAGAGAATGCATTCTATAAATAAGAAGTGATACTACTAGGCCTAAGAGACTGGATGGTGTCAGAAATGCACCATTTTCTTTATTGTTACCAGTCGAGATTCACAGACTAAACAGTGTTATTGCTGCAGCATTGACCAGAGGACTCTTTTGTATGAGGAGAAAAAAGGAAAGCGTTGAAGACATTGTGCAATGCTCCATAGTTCATTAATCAAATGTGTTTAAAGCAGACAACAACACGAGCAATGAATCTTTCTGTCTGAAAGTAGCTTTCTGTCACCATCAGGCGTTTTGAGCAGCAGTTTGTTTGTTTGAAGTATGCTATAGCTATTACACGTCCAGAAAGTGAAACGCCTCGTGTCCTCTTACTGCCCAGCCCCGACTTGACTGTAGCCCACGATGACCACCATCTCTGAAATGTGTCCCATTCAGTTTTCCTTAATCTAAAACCCAATCTGTAATCCACATAGAAGCACAACTCAGCCGAAGAAACGACATTTATTTTAGACAAAAATGTATTTTTGCCGCTGTAAAATGTGTGCTTTCAAGTATTGGAATTACATAAACATCCTTTTTATGGTTTTATTTTCCATCTGGCACACATTTCAGCAGTTGGTGTGTGCAGCTGGCTTGTAAAATGATTTATTCACAATACGCCAAGCTGATAACATTGACCCGCATATTGAAGCTGGTTATTAGAATTTACTTCTTTCAGTCAATGTCCGTGACCAGTGCTGACCTTTTGACCCCATGGCACTGTGGTTGAGCTGATTGGATATTGGCTATATATATTGCCTACAGGGTCACCGGGGTCATACAGTTTGTCTCACACAGGCGACTCCTACCTCGGCCTGCGTTCGCTCAACGGGGAGGGTCTCAACATCGCCCCCTCTCTACAGCCGCAGGTATGCACTGAGGACAGCTGCAGAGCTGACCTCAATGCCGTTAACCCAGCTATCCAGAATCCCTGAATACCTACCCTTAGCCTAGCTCCTTTCGACCTCGACCTCTCCTCAGATCCCGTCCTGACTTTACCTTTGACCCCCATCAACTCCTCCCCCAACACAAACACACACAAACTGACCCTTCTTTGCCCTGAAGAGCTTCACTCGAGAGGAATAATGTCAGTTTGTTGCTGCTTATCCCTCTATAGTTACATGTACACATAGTCCCTACACATATGTATTTCTTAAGAGAGCGCTGGACCAGTTTAGAGACATCTGGGCCTTCCTTGAGACTCCTTTAGTTGTCAACATAGAGCTGGAATATCTGCAGATTGAACCAGCACCTCTCTGATTAATGGTCAGTTTCTCTACCTCTAGGTTGTCCTGCACCTCCAACAGCCACCTGCCTTTTTAGTCCTTGTTTTTCCCTTTCCACACATTCCTCCATCCCATCTCTCCATATGTTCACCCCCTGATGTAGAAATGTGTCCTTGTGATTGTTGTTTGTTAATAGACATAATACAGTTTTGTTGTTCTGGAGGAGTCCACAGATTTCTGCTGTTAAGCTCGTTATAGTCCAGGAATTTAACACTAAACAAAAGGTGTAAGATTGGCTTTTGGCTTCAATTGCACTCTTTCATTTCATGGAAATTAGAGCAGAAGGGGTTTAATGGAGAGTCATGAAGCTAATGTGTGAGTCACAACGTTTAGTGATCGCATTGACTGAAAAACAACCGTTATTAAAACGAGTTCACTAACAGGAAAGCAGTCAGTAATACAGACTGATTGTGATGCATACAGTAGAGGTTTGTGGACGCCGCCGCTCCTCTGTTCAGCCTGTGGTTGTTGTCTAAATGTGTTGAAACTTGGGGGTGTGTTTTGTCTCTGACAGGTGGATACCCTGCACCGTGCTACACACCTGACGGGCGGCTATGAGGAGCTGTCGGGTAGTGGCCTCTACACCCCTCATCGCCTGGATGTGAGTACCAACTAAAAGCTCTTTTTGTTAGCGTCACTAATGAATAAGTTTGCAGTTTCGCCATTAAAAACAATAATGGTTAATATACTGTTGAAGCTAATTTAGGCCAGTTTTAACCTCAGCATCTAGATGTCTTTACCTTGCAAATCACCAAATCAATGCTTTCTAAGCTGTAACAATAAATCAATAACTGCTTTTTGCTGGTAAATAATTTTAGAGGAGACTTTAATTTCAGGAATTTATAACTTGGGGCTGAAAAATCGGTGCGTTTACATGCACTGAAGTAACTAGGTTATAGTCGTCTTCCTCCAGTAAGCTGATTTCTTAAACATCAAGAAAACAAGAAGCCTGGTTTCTGTAATCAGGGAAGGGGATTAGAAAAAATGTTTTCCCTAGCTCGATTTTTCCTGAAAATGCCATTTTCTCTGCCATATGCCGTATATGTGTAAAAGTATACATACACGTTCCCTGATTTCTCAGTAACTTGAAGTAGTAACTTGGTTACTTGAGAGGATTAAAAAACACAATGTAATCAGATTATTTGTTTTAACAGATAAATTGTACTTAGAATTAATAGCACTAGTGCAGTGCCCGTTCGTGGCATGGCCATTCGGAGCGGACCGAGTGGCTCCTGTTATTGCTGCTCGGGCTCGTTCGGAGCGAGCCGACTACTGGGCTCCCAGTAGCCTGCAGCGTTGTCGCGGGTTCGTGCCCGTCGGAGCACATGTGTTCAGACGGGGCCGATAGCTTGGCCCCAAGAAAGTGCTGCTTGCAGCATTGTAGAGAACCGCTCATCGCTCGTTGACTCTAGGGAAGTGAAGAAGAGTTCGGTTGTAACTTCCTATATAGTATATCCAGCAGCCAAAGTGAATGGCAGTCGTTAAGCTGCAGTCTGCCCGCTGCAGACAACATGCTTGACTCAGACCGCAGAGCCCTGAAGCCCCGCCCCCACTGCGGCACAGAGTGCTGTGTGGTTGTTTATTCAAAATATATTAATATTGAAACTGTCCAAATTGCACCAAATTTGAAAAAAAGCACGTCCTTGGATCCCCAGAGATACACCCGCCACGTGAGAAGTAAATTGGATGAACGGTTCCCAAGATATGTGAATAACACACAGACAAATGTACAGACAGAGATTTGTAGTTAGATTTTGTCTGCAACCAGTAAGCCATCTAGAGTAAGCACAAATATAGCTGATTTAGACGACTAATTTATAAAACTCCTTGATGCAGAATATTCTCTCTCCTGACCGTTTGCAGGCTAACAGCTGGCAGGACACCACCAACCCCCCCTCGGTCACCTCTCCTCCCGGTCCTCCTGGCAGCGTCCACTCCGACACCTCCAACTGATTCGGTGGCTCTCCCTGCCATCACTCCATTCCCACCGCGGTCTGCTCTGACTACCATCCTCTGTCTTCATTTTTCACTACTCCCTTGTCTCTCTACTGGACAGCCACACAGGGCTGTGCTCGCATTTCATAAACACACACACACTGTGCTGGAACACAGGACAGCCAAACAGTAGTTAGGAGGAGTTCTCCCTCCACCCCCCCCCACAGCTCCACTTCAATGCTAGAAGCTCCTTAACTCTGAATGAAAAAAGAGGGACGGAGCTTCCTGATGCTGAGACAGATAGAAAACACCTTTACTATCAAGGACTTTTTGAAAAACCACTGACCCAGCTGTGTAGATGATCATGATGTCTGTACATTGTGTATATGCACGTTAACTCCACACAGTACTCACACTGCTTGTCCATGTGCTGTTGACCTCTGCACTCGACCCTTTGCTTTGGAAAACTGTGTGTGATTGCCTGTATCTCTTGAAGCCTTTGGCGTTTGATGGCCAAACTGTTGATACGGATCACCAGGGAGCTCTGCTCACCTTGCTCGTACCAAAGTGCTGCCCCGGTAGTTGTCAACACATCCGTTCCTCCCGAGATCACCCTCTGCCAACTCAACACAAGACACTGTTATATCTTCCAGTCCTTTATAGCTCGATGTTTCATTCTGTTGGAGATTTCAAACAAAGTGAATAATTGAGATACGCACAAACGTGCGTGCACCCCGCTTCCATAAACCTCACAACTTTTCAGTCGTTTTCATAGTGAGCTGACATAAAAAAAGATGTGTCAAGCACAAACGTTAGCATCCTTGTTATGGGTGTCTCTACCTGTAAGCGGGTAGTTAAGGGGATCACTGTTCTAAACCAGGCAGGGCAGGTGATAATAGGGCTGGTGAGAGGAGGAGGAAAGGGCAGAGAGGAGAATATCTTTGGTTGAGTGGATGTAACTAATAGCCCTTTTTTGTTGCTAACCAATAGAGGGTGTTGGTAGATGGCTTGTAGACTTTACTTCTTGCTTTCTGTCCACTAGTTTATTTGATTGTAGGCTATTTTCTAATGCTGTTTCACCAAGAATGCACCAGCCACCACCAAAAATGAGCTCAATAAAAGCATCTAAATGACGTTAAGGAGACGGGCGGTAAGATTGTGGGGCATCGATGTGTTATTGGGACATGAATTTAGAAACGTGACTGTCTTCCATGCATGTAGGACTTTCTAGGCGTGATATTATTGTTTTCATTTAACCTTCCAAGTTTTTAGCTTCGTTTTTATTAACAAAAAAAATAAATAAAAAGGGTATAATTATTACAGTCAGACCAAAAAGGAAAAAGTGCATCATGTATTGCTAATGATGTGTGTGTCTCTGTGTGGGCGTGTGTACAGTGTTCTTGGGATGTCTTAGTCAAACTGGCTGGTGCCCTCTGACCTTTGTAAGCATTATAAGAGACTGGGTGCTTCCGCCAGCCAGGTGACACACCAGGTGGGGTTCGACCGAGATCTCCTCCCCCCATCTTGAAAACATTTTACGAGCCCGAGGCAACACACTACAACCTTCTGTTGTACCAAAACCAAAAATACCACGTTCAGCAATGTAATAATGCTACTCTGTGTCTCTCTAAAGTTGGTGCGCAGCCACCTTTTCAGTTCGAGGAGAGGAGGGAATTATATTTGTATCTGTGTCTCTCTGTGTGGTGTTGTCATGCCTCGAGTTGATTTTTGATTTTAGGGGTTTTTCTTTGTGGGGCGTCATGGGAGGGTGGGTGGAGTGAGGACTGTCATATCACACCTGTAATTTGATTGTGAGCATAGAAGGTATGCTCTCCCCTTAACCCATCCTTTTAATACCTTCTGGTAAAACCACAAGTTTTTACTTCTATAGCCGATTGGGCAAGGGCTTCTTCTCTCTCCTCTGTTACCAAAAAAGAGGCAGCACTGGGCGTAGTATAACTCCTGTTTAAGACAAACATTTTGGGGGATTTTCATTCTTTGGAACTATTTTATACATTAACTGTTATGTGAATAACAAAGCATTTTGATAGTAAGGTAAAGCCTTATGAAGATTTAAGTGTCAGACTTTATGTTACAGAACAAAAACTTATAAGCTTATAAGCTGGTCACACGTGATATCCCGCATCTAATTATGACTTGTTTTGTTACTCATCGCGGTTCATACGACTGTATCTTATGAATAACGTTATCGCCACACCAAAATTATCATGTCCCCCCTCCCTTTTTCTACCTGTTGTAATGGATGTCACTGTACAGTTTGTGTAATGTTTCAGTATTTTTTCTTTTTTTTTTCTTTTATAAACTTTGATGTTTTTGGTTGAGATGCCAGTTTTATTTTGGCCTTTGTGTCACAGGATTCACGATAACTCTGTATCAATTTTGAATATTATTTAGGTCTTTTTGTTACATAACCGGGTGGCAATGTCGGGTTTACAGGTGTGACGCTTGGTGCTGTGGAAAGACAATTGTATCAATTGAGGTTCTCCAATGGACATTATTTGGTGTATTTTTGCCGTGTAGATTTATGGACGCTGTTCCCTTCAGTTTCTACCTTTTACACACTTCCCCAGATATCCACCCATTTGTGTATCTAAATCTTTTTAACTCTTTTAAACATGCTTTGTGACTAATTAAGTGCTCAAATTATTTGTTGAAATCATAACTTTCTGTTTACGGAGTGGCAAAATAAGTTTTGAAACTGTTAAATAGTTATAAGGACTATTGTTAATTCATGCTCTTGGAGCTTCAAATTTATCAGCCCATGACGACTAAATATAAACGTGCAGATGTCGCCCTTTGGTTTCATTTTACAGGTCCGCAAACTTCATGGTAATTAGGTGATAATTAGCAAGTAACCTATGTCTTTGGAATTACTGCCAAATTACCCCAATATTTACATCAAAAATTATTTTATTATAAACATTATATTCCGCTATTTCCCAATAGCTGGTAATTTAAAATTTAGAATAATTTTTGAAGTAAATATTGGGATAATTTGGCAGTAATTCCAAAGAAATTTCAAATAGGTCACTTGCTAATTATCACCTAATTACCATGAAATTTGCGGACCTGTAAAATGAAGTTCCCTTTTTGTGGAAAAGTTAATGCCATAAACTCTAAAAAGTATTCAAGTATTTAATGCAGAAATATTGTAAAAATATGCAAGTACATTTGCATACAACTGAGAGGAAGTCAATACTGGATTTTGTTTGAGGAAACTACTAAAGCCTCGGACACAGACCGCTTCAGACTTCTACCGGTGACGCAGACGCGCATGCGGTTCCATTCATACTACAATTGAGGGTCCGTGGCGTTCTGGGGTTCCACGCATGCGCATTTCCCGATCCACACTCCCATTGTAGTTGGGAGTGGTAACGCACCATGACGTTGTGTGCCAGGAGCTCTATGCCATTTGGCCGTCTTTGTATTACTTTTTAAAGACAAATTATATAAATGTGGGCCCTCGCGGACACGTTAAGTACGAATTGGCCTTCAATGGCAACTTCATTTAAAATAATTAAAATCATGTGACACCCTGAAACAGGAAGAGAGGCAGACCTTCACAATAAAGCAGATGGTCTACAAAAATAATGAGTAGGGTGAAATGATTCATGTCTAAACACTTAACGACGTCGATCTAAAAACACAGAAGTTAATTTTTCATTTTACTTTTAATCATGTTTAAATCTTGTTTGATTTCTGCAAGTGACTAAATGACTTCCACAGCACCGAACGTCTTCTTAAACCTTTTTTGATTTCTTTGTTTTTATTAGTATATTTGTATCTCCCCTCTTTCCCTTGTATTTACCCCTCTCTCTACCTCTGTCTTTCCATTTCTCTTGTATATAACCCCCCACTGTTTTCAGACTCGTGAGTCTGTATGAACTCCTTTTATACCTCAACTTTAGAATTGTTCTAGAAAGAGTAAAAACAAAAAGGAAGAATATGACAAATTGTAGTGTTCTTATTAGAAAATTAATAAAATGATTTAGTGTGATTTTTTTCAGTATTTGATTTCAGAGTTTAGGAGTGTTTCATTTTATAATTTGTCACAAAATGCTCTTGTGATAGTCAAACGTAATAAAAGGAGAGATTGCACCATCTGATGATTAACATGTGAATCTGTCAGCCTCGTGGAGACTGAGGAGAACTATGGCGAGCCGTTTTAAATGTCTGTTAGCTAGACTGGATGTTCAATAACGTCATTCAGCCTGGTCAAAACTCTAATTCAAGATATCTGTAATTCTATGTTGTACTAGTACTTTTCAAACTACTTCTGTTATTCATGTGTATATCTTCTCATTACAGATGTAATTCATTTTTAGATATGTGACTTACGGATCTCTGCAACTGAATCATGACTAGCTGTAATTCCAGTTCAACACTTCCTGTCCAGTTATACATCGTCTTTTTTAGATATCCTGAACTGGAATTATGACTAATCAAAATGATGTTGTAGATCTGTCTCTCTTGTTCTGTCTGTCTGTCTCTGTCTCTCTGTCTGTCTGTCTGTCTGTCTGTGTCTCTTTTTCTCTCTCTCTCTCTGTGTCTGTCTCTCTCTGTGTCTGTCTCTCTCTCTGTGTCTGTCTCTCTCTCTGTGTCTGTCTGTCTGTCTGTCTCTCTCTCTGTGTCCATCTGTCTCTCCCTCTCTGTGTCCGTCTGTCTGTCTCTCTGTCTGTCTGTCTGTCTGTCTGTCTGTCTGTCTCTCTGTGTCTGTCTGTCTGTCTGTCTGTCTCTCTGTCTCTCTCCGTCTGTCTGCATGTCTCTCTCCGTCTGTCTGTCTGTCTCTCTCTCTCTCTCTCTCTGTGTCTGTCTCTCTCTCTGTGTCATTGTTGTGAAAGAAACCCTGTCACGGCGGTCTCTCATCACCCTGTCAGGGTTTCTTTCACAACAATGACTCGCTAGCTGTACATTATCCCGCTTATTACACGGCTACTTACTTAAGAAATCAATAATTTGACACAAAAACGGTCCATCAGAGTCCGACATCAGAACTGCGCCCATAGCAACACGGTCTGTTATACATAGCAACGGTCTGCCATAAAGAAATAACAGACCGTAGAACGCTGTGATTGACCAATCAGAATAGAGTATTTAACAACGCCGTGTAATTATAGATGTTAAAACGGCTCGCCATAGAAGAACACTATCCTGAGAGATGAAAGCATTTGTCCAACATGGATACAATTCTTTTCAAAAGATGAATCTTTATATATATTTTTTTTCATTCAATTCACAAATGCAAACATGGATGAGTCATTTGGCAGAAGTTGACTTGACATCCAGCAGAAAAAACAAAGAAACAATGAATGTTACACCGTGTGTGCTGGTTACAGAGGACAGTAAAAGTCTTTTTTAAATTCCAGGCCAGCAGCCATCATACCCCCACCATTGTCCATCTGTCTTCTTTGTTGTTTGTTTCTGTACAGGCGGCCTGATCTTCTGACTTCTGGAAACAGCGAAGAGTTTCCTGTAGACAAAACTAAATTTATTGAGCATTGCAGGACACAAAGGGAACATATGTTATATCTCATTTTCTAAACTCAACTTTCCCTCCAGCCGCTTTTATGAGAAAAGTAGTCTCAACTACAAAGATTAACAAAATGAAACAAAGAGATCAAGAAGAGGAATCTCATGGTTCCTTCTCGTGCCAGGTACGAGGTACCAGATGTGTTAGATTAGAAACCCGCATGTGGTGTGGTATGTGAAAACCGTCATGACTCACTGAGAGGGAGTAACGAGGAAATCACAATATGGGCCTTTTGGGTTACACTTCATTTTACAGGTCCGCAAATGTCATGGTAATTATGTGATAATTAGCAAGTAACCTATTTGAAATTTCTCTGGAATTACTGCCAAATTACTGTATCTTCACTCTAGCCCTTAAACTGAACCTGCTAGATTCTCTGAAAGACAGTAAAGTCTGTCGCGGGTCTCAGGGGGTTGAAGTGCTTTGAGGGTGTAAAGTTTATATTTCACAGGTTGTAATTTAACTGTACCTCTGGCAGCGGGGAGTCCATCTCGACAGGTGACAGCGCCCTCTGCCGGTCGCCACCTCTTCGACAAAGGCAGCACAGGATCCACTTGAACGTCCTCCGCATCTCGACGTCTCGCAGGGAATAGATGATGGGGTTGACCAGAGAGTTGCACTCTGCTATCACCAAACAGAACTTCTCGTAGGTGTTTGCGTTGCTGGCTTTACCCAGAAGCCCGTCCAGTAAGAGCGTCACGAGGCCAGGCATCCAGCAGATTACGAAGGCGCCTGCAGAGAGAGTGGGATGTTAATGAGGGCAGAAAAGAGTCAACAACAATAAACTCACAATTCTCCACAAACACGGCCGTGTAATAGGACACCAGTTGTCTCAGGGTGCAGCTACATTAGGTAACATTTGTGCCTTGATTGCTTAATACCCAGATTAACGGTCAGTTAGAACATATTTGCCTCCAGGAGATGAGTCACCTGAACAATCAAAGACTTAGATTATGACGATGAATGAGATTTCATTTCCACAGTAACACTGGAATTTCCTAAGAACCTTTTAAACTTAAAGTGCCCGTGATTATCAGACACGGTTTGACAAACAAACAAACAAACGAGGCTAGAGCCGCAAAACTGGTTATGGGGGAAGTGGGAGGCCACAGGTAGCAAGCATCCAAACATGTAACAGCTCTCTGAGCTAAAGAACACTTACTACCGATATGACAGTTTGTTTCACCATGAAGTGGTGAGCGGAGTTCATTAAACCTTATTTTCTGAGAAAATGTAGATTAGGAAGCAGATAGGGGAGAGCGGGGTCGGTTGGGACACTTTTGTATCAACACTAGATAACCTTCCATTACTCACAGACTACTTGAACACCAATAAAAATAATTTGATCCCTGAACAGATACAGGTGTCCGCTAACACGTTATCAAGTTTTTTAGAGCCCAGCCTAAACGTGAAAGGCACAATTTTGTTAAATGTACAAAGAGTGGAATGCTGCCTCCCTGGGACGGTTGGGACTATTCGTTCTGGGCTAAAAAATATATAATTTAAATAGGGCTGTCAAAGTTAACACGATAATGCAAATTTGTTTTAATGCCACTCATTTTTTTAACGCAATTTGGGATTTTCTGGCATCATATAAAACTAGAAAATCTAATGAATCCATTGGTATCAACCATGTCATACTAGCTTGTCACAAAGGAGGCTAAATAACGCTCCAAATTTGCGCTAAATTTTGGCGAGGAAAAACTGGCATGGCCATTTTCAAAGGGGTCCCTTGACCTCTGACCTCAAGATATGTGAATGAAAATGGGTTGTATGGGTACCCACGAGTCTCCCCTTTACAGACATGCCCACTTTATGATAATCACATGCAGTTTGGGGCAAGTCATAGTCAAGTCAGCACACTGACAGCTGTTGCCTGTTGAGCTTGAGTTTGCCATGTTATGATCTGAGCATATTGTTTTATGCTAAATGCAGTACCTGTGAGGGTTTCTGGACAATATATTGTCATTGTTTTGTGTTGTTAATTGATTTCTAACAATAAATATATACATAAAGCAGCATATTTGCCCACTCCCATGTTGATAAGAGTATTAAATACTTTAAAAATCTCCCTTTAAGGTACATTTTGAACAGATGTGAAAAACAGATTTTGAAAAAATGTGTGATTAATTTGCGATTTTGGACAATCATGCAATTTATCACGATTAAATATCTTATTCGATTGACAGCCCTACATTTAAATCGATGTAGATAGTGATCACGGTTACAGTGATCAACCGCTTATAAGAATCAAAAAGCTATACAAATGCTGTTTAAATAATTTGCCTATAGTAATCAAGTACAGTGTTCCTATTTGGTCTTTTTTTACATGACAACATGTGGAAAAACATTTTAAAACTATATTAGACGTTAATTGAATTTTTGTTTTGTTTAGTTTTTTTTGGATAAAGTAGCCTAGACCTCAACTTTATGCAAATGAGGAGCAGCCAACATGACGCCCTGTCTCTGGAATCGTGCTACCAGAATGCATTGCCTGGCTGCTTACATTGACAATGAATGGGAAGCGTGGAAAGGACGGAGGCTGTGGACATGTATCATGAGACAGAGCTGGAACTGTTAATTTTGTGGTTAAATAAAAACCCAACCTTACAAACTTGACCTTTGACCCACATCTAACACCCAGCAGTGGATGGTCACACAAAAAACAACTCCTCACCAAGAACCATGGAGATGGTTTTCATCAGGTTGACGATAGTTTGCCTGTTCCGCATCTCCGTGCTGTGCTCGGACGCGTAGCAGGTCTGGTATCTCACATAGACGAAGATACGAGTGTACACGCCCACCATGATGAAGAAAGTTAAGAGGTTGAGAATTGCCCAGAAGATGAGGAAACGGCGGCTGTAGAGGGGAGCGACGGTGGAGCAGTCGTCCAGATCGCACTCGCAGTTCCAAAACATGGAGGGCACCAGGCCCATGATGATGCTCACGGCCCAGATGCAGACTATCAGCAGCACCACGCGCCGCTTGGTCATCTTGCTGTGCAGCTGCATGGTGATGATGGTCTGGTGGCGCTCCACGGCGACGGCCAACAGGTTGGCCACGGAGGCCGTCAGGCTGATGTCGATCAAAGCCATGCGGATGTACCACTGCTCCTTGGTGAGCGTGCTGGTCCAGGGGCCCGTGTTCAACATCAGGTTGGCGTAGGCGATGCCAGCGAACAGGTCAGCTGCGGCCATGTTGCCCAGGAGGTAGTAGATGGGGAAGTGGAAGCGCTGGTTCATGGAGATGGCGAACATCACCATCAAGTTGGCCAGGACAACGATGAGACATACCGTCAGGCCCAGTCCGATCACCACGAAGTCTCGCGTCGTCCACACGTCGCTGATCTTCTTACCCACCAAGTTGTAGAAGAAGGTGACGTTGTGGCTGTAGTCGCAGGTACTCCACAGGCTGCTCTCCATGGCCATAACTGTTGACACAAAACTGACATGTAAGGATATGTACCTGTTGTAAATAATATGTACAATATAAGGCTTTCCATTAAGTAGGGGAGAGCGGGGTAAGTTAGGACAGTTGGGACTAGGGATGTCCATAACTAACCGTTTAACCGTTAACCGACATTAAGCATTTTAACTGATTAACGCACAAATCTAGTCAGTTAACGGTTAATAATCGGTTATCGGTTAGGAAAAATTAACAAAATGAGCATCCCTAATTCAGGGATCAAATTATTTTCATTAACGTTCGAGTAGTCTTTAAGAAATGGAGGGTGTCCCTACTGACCCCGTTCTCCCCTACACACACAGTCAATAGTCACCCTGTGTAGAGAGTCATTAGAGCTGTTTAATATCTCAATTATCATACTTGAATGATATAATAACATGAAAATAGTAATATAAGACTTTGTCTCAAGCTCTCATTTTTGTTTTGCTGTATTGAAAATACATTATACTACACAGCTTACTTCAAAACACACACAGTGCCAGAGATTATTTCATAAAGCAGAGGGAGGTAAATTAACTCTTTGTGAATTGTTTTATCTACAAAAAATGTCAGAAAAAATAGTGTAAACAATGCCCTTCACAATTTCCCAGAGGTTAAAAAGTTACATCTTCAAATTGCTTGTTTTGTCCAACAAACAGTCCAAAATCTAAACATAAAAAAAACAGATTTAAACAGCTGGAACTATTTTCTAGAGTGATATTTGGCAAACAAACAAATGATACAACAATTCAACACAAGTTTAGTTTTCATTCTGGGGAAACAATGTTTAAAAATAAGAAACATAAACGGTCAAAATATTCTATAAAACAATGTCAGCTGACGTGTTTGTACTTGCAGTGCAACGTGCTGCTGACAGGCCTCACTGGTCTGGATATCTCTCTGATCTCTTCAATGGAAACGCTCTGAGGATGTTGTTGTTTAGACTTTCTACAGTAGGAAACGTTTAATTAGTTAAAACCTACCGCCGTGTTTAGAGTCTCCTCCATCCAGACAGGTCCGACATGAAACTAGCTGCCATTTGATGAAACGCAGAGTGTTATTAGAGCCTCTGTCCTCGTTGTGGGTCCATTCAGGTATCGACGCCTCAGTGAATCATCCTGACTCAGATCAGCTGGACCCGACAGACAGGTAGCGCTGCTGCCTTCACGGCAGCCGGAAATATCGGAAAATCCATACACACAGAGGGTTTTTACTCTTTTTGTGCATCTAAAGAGAATCAAATTTGACTCATTACTCAAATAGTTTCAGCTCAATCTGGACGTATTTTACTCACTTTTTTGAAGTTCTGTGATTGCAATGAAGTAAGCAATCAACCTGCAGTAGGCAGAATTTTTTTTCCCTTTATTGGGGAAACGATCCAAAATAATCTTTCAGCATATTGTATTTCAAGTGTTCTGAGAAGAAAACTAGACTTCTGCACCTCCTCAGAAAATATCATGAAAAAAAGTCATACTATAGTATGTCGAAAAATACCATGGAAAAAGGCATAGTATGGTATGCTAAAAAACTTGAAAAAAATCATGAAAAAAAGTCATAGTATAACATATCATGAAATTTTTTGACATAATATACTATGACTTTTTTTTCCTCCAATTTTTCGCCATACTATACTATGACTTTTTTTTCATGACATTTTTTGACATACTATACTATGACTTTTTTTTCATGAAATTTTTCAACAGACTTCGAAGTCATAGTATGATATGGTAAAAAAAATGAATGAAAAAACAGTCATAGTAAAGTATGTCGAAAAATTTGACGAAAAAAAAGTCATAGTATTGTATGTCGAAAAATGTCATGAAAAAAGTAATATATTCAGAATAGACATTCTATACTATGCCTTTTTTTGTAAAATTTTTTGACAAACTATACTATGATTTTTTTTTCATGAATTTTCTTACCATACTATGTCTTTTTTTTTCGTCAAATCTTTAGAAATACTATACTATGACTTTTTTTAATGACATTTTTAGATATGCTATACTATGACATTTTTTTCGTCAAACTTTTCAACATACTATACTATGACTTTTCATTCCTCAAATTTTTCGACATACTATACTATGATTTTTTTTCATGAAAGTTTTCAACATGCTATATTATGACTTTTTTTCATGAATTTTTAGACATACTATATTGTGATTTTTTTCATTAAAGTTTTCTACATACTAAACTATGACTTTTTTTCATGAAATTATTCGACATGCTATACTATGACTTTTTTTCAATGACATTTTTCAAAATACTATACTATGACATTTTTTCGTCAAATTTTTCGACATACTATACTATAACTTTTTTTTCATGAATTTTTCAACATACTATAATATGACTATCTTTAATGAAATTTTTCGACATACTATACCAGTGGTCTCAAACTCAATTTACCTGGGGACCGCTGGAGGCAGAGTCTGGGTGAGGCTGGGCCGCATCAGGTATTCCACAAAAAAAGCGTCGTTAAAAAAAAACCAATCTTCTCAAACGTCATTATTAACAGTTCTTTAACTTGAATGGGTTCTTCTGAACATGAATGGAACATTGAAGAACATGAACGGTTCTTCTGAACATGGCCTCTATTGCGTCTCCCACTTTTCCTGAAATTGTCTGTGCTCGTCACCAACCTTTCTCTTCACTGCAGGCTTTGAAAAAGACATGATATATATTCATTCCACCTGGTGTCACTCCGCAATAAAGTTGTGCCTGCTGTGTTTGTGTTGCTCTGCAGTTACACCACCAAACCGCTAGTTGGCGGCGGCGTCTCTATGAGTTTCCTCTTCTTCTTGTACTACAAACAGAAACTGAGCGCAGTTGGAGCTAATAACTGTTGAACCACAGAACTTTTACTGACATTACTGCAACGCCGAGAAGAGAACATATATCTGAGTGGATCTGTGTGAACAAACATTGAACAGATGGAGGCAGAGAGAAGTAGAACTTGGTCCTGGCCGCTCAGCATCGCTGAGAGACTGGACCAATCACAGCTGTTGCGGTCTGCGCCGCCGCGACGTGTAGTTCCATGTCTGGAGAGGTGACGTCAGGCTACGGCGTCGAGTCAACGCAGAAGTATAAATCAAGCTTTAATCAAGCTTATGCGATGTTACACGGGCCGCCATAGTTGTTGTGAAATGTTTCTCTGCTTGCATCAAGCCCGGCCGATTGCCCGCCCCCGGGAGGCATATACCCCGCTGTGATTGGCCCGCCCCCGGGAGCCATATACCTCGCTGTGATTGGCCCGCCCCCGGGAGCCATATACCCCGCTGTGATTGGCCCGCCCCCGGGAGCCATATACCCCGCTGTGATTGGTAGGTTCGTTCAGCTCGGGCTCGCGCAACAAAGGGACCTTACACGGCAAACTGCCATTCACATAAAACTCGCGGGCCGAGGGCGCGTGGTTAGCTCAGTTGGTAGAGCGGGCGCCCATGTAACAAGACTTGGTCCTGACCGCGGCGGCCCGGGTTCGAATCCGGCCTGTGGCCCTTTCCGCATCCACTCTCTCTCTCCCCCTTTTCAAGACTCTATCCACTGTCCTGTCAATAAAAATGAAAAATGCCCCAAAAAAAAAAAAAACTTTATAAAAAAAAAAAAAAAACTTGCGGGCCGCACTAACATTAAACTTTCATATCAAGGTGGGGGCCACAAAATATCGTCTTGCGGGCCGCAATTGGCCCGCGGGCCGCGAGTTTGAGACCCCTGATCTAAAGAGAATCAAATTTGACTCATTACTCAAATAGTTTCAGCTCAATCTGGACGTATTTTACTCACTTTTTTGAAGTTATGTGATTGCAATGAAGTAAGCAATCAACCTGCAGTAGGCAGAATTTTTTTTCCCTTTATTGGGGAAACGATCCAAAATAATCTTTCAGCATATTGTATTTCAAGTGTTCTGAGAAGAAAACTAGACTTCTGCACCTCCTCAAAAAATATCATGAAAAAAAAGTCATACTATAGTATGTCGAAAAATTTCATGAAAAAAGGCATAGTATGGTATGCTAAAAAACTTGAAAAAAATCATGAAAAAAAGTCATAGTATAACATGTCATGAAATTTTTTGACATAATATACTATGACTTTTTTTTCATGAAATTTTTCAACAGACGTCGAAGTCATAGTATGATATGGTAAAAAAAATGAATGAAAAAACAGTCATAGTAAAGTATGTCGAAAAATTTGACGAAAAAAAAGTCATAGTATTGTATGTCGAAAAATGTCATGAAAAAAGTAATATATTCAGAATAGACATCCTATACTATGTCTTTTTTTTTCGTCAAATCTTTAGAAATACTATACTATGACTTTTTTAATGACATTTTTAGATATGCTATACTATGACTTTTCTTTCCTCAAATTTTTCGACATACTATAATATGATTTTTTTTCCTCAAATTTTTTGACATACTATGACTTTTTTTTCGTACAATTTTTCGACATACTATACTGTCTTTTTTTTCGTCAAATCTTTAGAAATACTATAATATGACTTTTTTTAATGACATTTTTAGATATGCTATACTATGACTTTTTTTCGTCAAACTTTTCAACATACTATACTATGACTTTTCATTCCTCAAATTTTTCGACATGCTATACTATGATTTTTTTTCATGAAAGTTTTCGACATACTATGACTTTTTTTTCGTAAAATTTTTCGACATACTATACTATGACTTTTTTTAACGAATTGTTTTACCATTTTTTTCATAAAATTTTTCGACTTACTATATGACTTTTTTTCATAAAATATTTCGACTTACTATATTATGACTTTTTTTCATGAATTTTTAGACATACTATATTGTGATTTTTTTCATTAAAGTTTTCTACATACTAAACTGACTTTTTTTCATGAAATTATTCGACATGCTATACTATGACTTTTTTTCAATGACATTTTTCAAAATACTATACTATGACATTTTTTCATGAAATTTTTCAACATACTATATGACTTTTTTCATGAACTTTTAGACATACTATACTATGACTGTTTTTTTTCCTGAAATTTTTTGACATACTATACTATAACTTTTTTTCGTCAAATTTTTCGACATACTATACTATGACTTTTTTTCATGAATTGTTTTACCATACTATACTATGAAATTTTTTTCATGAAATTTTTCGACATACTATGATTTTTTTTTTCGTAAGATTTTTCGACATTTATATTATGACTTTTTTTCTTGAAATTTTTCGACATACTATACTACGACTTTTTTTAACTAGTTGTTTTACCATCCTATACTATGACATTTTCTTCATGAAATTTTTCGACATACTATGACTTTTTTTTCATGAATTTTTCAACATACTATAATATGACTATCTTTAATGAAATTTTTCGACATACTATACTATGACTTTTTTTCATGAATTGTTTTACCATACTATACTATGAAATTTTTTTCATGAAATTTTTCGACATACTATGACTTTTTTTTCATGAAATTTTTCGGAATACTATACTATGAAATTTTTTTTCATGAAATTTTTTCGACATACTATACTATGACTTTTTTTTCGTAAAAATCTTCGACATACTGTACTATAACTTTTTTCGTCAAAAGAAAGAAAAAAGAGATAGAAAGAAAAAAGAAACAGAAATAAAGAAAAAGAGAAATAACAAAAAAGAAAGAGAAAAAAGAGAGAAAAATAAAGAAGGAACGAGAAAGAAAAGAAAAAAGAAAGGAAGAAAGAACAAAAGAAAGAGAAAAAGAAAGAATGAAAAAGAGAAATAATGAAAAAGAAAGAGAAAGAAAAAAAAAGAGACAGAGAAAGAAAGAACTAGAAAGGAAGAAAGAGAAGTAAAGAAAGAGAAAGAGAGAAAGATTTTCAACACTAGCCGTCAGTGCTACATATTCCTCCTTTAAGTCGTCAGCGGGCTACACCGCAGTTCCAAGAACATTTCACATTGAGAGACAGAGTTTAGATTATTTTTTTTATTTTCTATAAAAGAGATGAGTTTATTCAATGATCATAACAGACTGAATCAGAGACCTCGATAGACCACTCACATACCAAACAATAAAATCGAGGAAAATGTTTGAACAAAACCCCCAAAAACAGAACAAATGTAACACAAAATAAAATACCTGAATAAAGCAAACTCTGGGCTGAGCTGCGGGTCAGCACATTCTCTGTAGAACTCATGGCACATTATTGTCCAACAGTTATTGTGAAAAGGAAAAAAAAAAAAAAAAGGCTAAAAAGGAATGAAGGTTTTTTTTTTTTTTTTTTACCCTTTCAAAACCAGTCTAATAATAAAAATTCTATATTTCATATATGGTGGACTTCATAGAAATTAAAAAGGTGACTTAAGCACAGAAACAAGTTCTCCTGAAGTTTATCTGTTTATTCTCCTCATCAATAGAATGCGTATCTACATCGGGGGAACATGCCTCCTGCACCACACACACTTTAACAAAAAACAAATTAAAACACACATACAGTCACACAGCCGTCCAAATTTACAGTCACACTCACAGACTCAAACGCTAGTGTGGCAACGCTGAAACATCTCTACCTAAAAATCTGCTGATTGAACAAAAAAGTAGTTGTCAGATGTGTACACTCATAGAAGTCCAGCTAAAACTAAATTTTAAAACCCGAATATTGACAACGGGTAAAATATAAAACGCTGTCTTTTCCTTTTTTTATTATTTTTTCTTTTTACACAAACTCTTTCAAAAAATCTCCCTCCCCGTTCAAATATTACACCACCCCAGTCCTGACCTGCCACCCCCCCACCCACCCACCCCCCTTTCTAAACCCCCTCGAAGTGTAATATAAGCCAACGAGAATTGCAATACAATACAGGCACTGGAGAAAAACACCATAAGAGACGAGTGAAGAGGACGAGATGCATTCAGTTTTCAACCCATCCCCGGTCCAAACAATGTCTCCAAGAACAGAATTATAACTCACATCCACTATTATCGAACAAGAACAAAGATATAAATCAAAACTGTTTTTTCAGTTACCTTTTGTTTGTCTTTTTATTTGTTGACAGTGTGTCCTCAGTGAATTAGAAGACGATTTGATGCAAAAACTAACTGTCCCTTCAGCTATTTTTTTTACTAAACCTGATTCAAGTAACAGCTACAGAAAGGTGTTTGTCTTATTCCCCTGATTGTCCCCTTCCTGCCTCAAGCACTGTTGACATTTAGATCTAAAACCTAAAAGGTAAGATCAGAGCGCACACAGAGGAAAACAGCAAGGGGCTCCTCATCTTCTCATTTCTTAACTGATCCAGTAGTGTGACTGCTGCGAACAGGCCTATGATATCAGAACATTATGTCTCTATTACAAAGAATGGTGTGACACTTGTGGTGCCTTCAAATGGGTCGTGTTTACCGTGTTAACCGTGTTCACGAGAAGAGTCCATATGAACGTCCCCCCTCTTGTGGCATTCACGTTGTTGTGATGTCAGAAATGGTGGAAGTTAATTTTTTGGGGTGAATAATAAGTTAATATTTTGTCATTTTATATTGCTTTACTTTGTAATTTTACAATATGTCTGAGGAAAATGTTGATATTCCCAACGGCCTCATCTTTTTCCTCTGTCATTATGCATTTTCTGCATTATGCTAGCTTGCTAAATTGTTAGCCTCTGTGGCTTCTAGACGCCGACAGTAATGTTAATATTGCTTAGCAGCGGTGTTCTCACGACTTGAATGCCAAGCATTATGTGGACTTCCCATGTTGTAAACACACGAGTTTCATTTGAAGGCACCATTGTAGTGAAATTATATTCCAACTAAAGCTGAGAAACGGCCGGACCTTTCCCCTCTTCTGCTAACTAGTTCCTGTTGTAACTTTAAAATGAAAAATACAAGGCAAGATGAAAACTTCAACTGATTTTTGTCTTTGATAAATACTTGCTGGAACTATAATAATGCATATATTCAGGTTTTTTGTTTTTTTTGTCGCTAACTAACTATCGTGTTTTAGGACGAAGTAATTTAGCATAAAAGATAATGGGTTGTTTGGCATAGACAGAGGTGGCGGAGTGTGATGGTATGAAGATTCAAAGAGTTAAGAGGAAAAAAAAAAGAAAGATCCAAAATAATTATTGTAGTATAAGAAAATATCTTTACAGTAGATACTAGATGATGAAAAAAAAAAAGGTCTGCACTGCTTCTACTCCTGGTTGTAAATGTTATTGGTTTTGTCCATGTGTGCAGGCCACAGAACATAATGGTCTGTATAGGAAAGAGGTGTAAGGCAAACTGTACCTTCTCTGCTGAGAAATATACATGATTTACAGTATGGAAGTTGCCCCCCCCCCTCCCGCCCAACCCTTTCATTTGTTCACTTACAACAATCAAAACAAAACAGAACATAAAAGACCAGTTCTTCTTCACCACCTCAGACACCTGGCAGTTTCAAAACACAACTCTGCACAGTCTGTCAGTACATTATCAGAGCATTTTCATAGTTATTGGGATGTCTTTACTCTTGCAATATTGTTGCGCCCACGCACACTGTAAGAAGCAAGTGACAAAGGCAACTGTGCCAACAGGGGTCCTCTTTCTCCTGTTACGAGATATCAGGCAGGCGATGCCAAATTCCCAGGAAATGACATCCAAAACAATGAGACTATCCCCGTGTGTTCAGTCCACAAGGGGCAAAGCGAGCTGTGAGCGCCCGTCCAGCGTTTATACTCGGTCTCCGAGGGCCCGTCACATCTACATACAGTCCGTGTCCCCTCTGTGGTGCATGATCGCCAAATCTCTCTTTAGAGGAAGTCTACATTATCCAAGGGTTTTTTCTTTTCTTTTTTTTCATGTTTTTGCAGTTACGTTTCAGGTGCTCCTCTCCTCAAAAAAGGTTCTCCTCAAAGATAGCCATTAAGTCACTTTGGAAATTCATGTCAATAGTTGCTGCCATCTGGAGAGAGAAAAAAAGTATTTCCATGACGTTCATTACTCCTGAGAATGCATCTTCAAACAAAATTGCTGCTACAACTAGAAATGTAAACTATAATTTGTTATTGCTTCTCAAATTCAAATTGAGCTTTTAATCTATGGTGCACATCTTTGCTAATTCACTATCTTTGCATTACGTGTTACAATAAATAAAAGCCAAAGTTCCACTTTCCGTGTCCGTGAGTATACGAGGATCCGCATGACGTAAATTTTGAAGCTTTCACGCTGAGATTTGAGGCACATACGAGACGTGAATATTCACTGTCGTGGTAAATGATGCTGGTGACAGTGACTAGCATAGCTAGCTAACGTTGGCTTTAGTGTGATGCTGCTGCAGTAATACAGTCATATATTAACATTATAGCAGCATCAGACTGTCGTCTCCAACTAAATCTCAGCCTATAGATCAAACAGTTGGCTATTAACACGGTGGTTATTTACAGACAACACTTAGCCTAACGTGATTTAATCAAAAATCTTTGCTTAGCAAAGGGTCAATTTCTCACCTGGCGCGTACGCCAAAAAAGTTTTTTCGCTTCCAGGTTTACGCGGCTGACTGAATACGCGCAGTAGTGTTTCTCCCGATGGCGGCGCTCGGCCCATAGACCTTACAATGTGATGATGTCACAGATTTTAACATCACTTTTCACGGCTTGAGCTGTCGGCTCAATTGGTAGCGTAGCGATCTACTGCGCATGTGTGCAACGCGTTCTCCAAGCGGAAAATATAAACAGAACTTCTACGCGTCTGTGGTGTCCGAAGTGGTGTATGCGTACGCATTTATTTGGGTGTATAACCGAGTGCTAAAGACAATTAACTCACCGCTTCTTGCCTCCTCCTTTCCTGCTCTCGGCGGCGTGCTAGCTCCCTCTGTTGGTCGAGCTGGTTCTGTGCGGCAGGCTGAGGTGGTGTTGGGGGTTGAGGAGGCTGCTGAATGGCAGCTGGCGGGGGCTCCTGCTGCTGCTGTGGCGGCGGCTGCTGCTGCTGCTGTTGTTGTTGTTGTTGTTGTTGTTGCTGTTGTTGTTGTTGTTGTTGCTGCTGCTGCTGTTGCGAAGGAGCTTGAATGTGTTGCTGCTCCAGACGCCTGCGTGGCTCCTCGTGCACCCTTCTGCTTGGCTCCATGATGTCCTCTTCATCTCGACCTCTGGAATTCACACCAGGGGAAATCAAATACTTTTCACATTGCTGAAGGGGGTTCACATCTGGTTTCACCCTAGATGTGTCACAGGAAAAATGGCTGAGCTAAATATAAAACTACAAGGACAGAAAATCAACATCTACAACATGGATTAGGATCTGTAGAGAGATGTTTTAGCTAAAGGAAACAGCTAGCCGGTTTATAAACTTGGGGGATGTTAGAGGCAAAAAATCAAACAGTGGTGAGCAGAACTTTCTCAGCATGTAGGTCTCACTATTGTTGAGTTTTGCTCTATCCAGCCATAGGAAAAGTTTTTGGTAACGGCAATGGAATACATATATCTTTTGCAGCCCTGCTTTAGACATAATGATATTATTCAAGTATTACATTTTGCAGATCTTGCAAAAATTGCAGCATAAAAGGTCTAAATAGCCAACACAGATAACACATCTGGTGGCCAAAACTATATGTTTTTGTGGGGTTCAATGGTTTTCATATCTTGACCATCTGTGGCCTATTAAAAGAGTTGTTAAACAACGTCAGTTTCAGATGAAGCAGGGTATTCAGGGCATTATTATTTAAACTGTAAGCATGGCTTGAACAAGAGTAGATGCCCATATGTACTCTAAGATGCCAGTAGTTGAGGACTGACGTCAGGCAACGTCCTACCAACCGATACATATAATTGATTATAATATGAAAACAATCCCTCCTGCAGGCCTTAGTTGCGGTGGATTCTCAGTGGCTGTGGTGGTCCTAAAATACGGCCACTAGAGGGCAGAATACATCACCTCATAGTACAGGGTTCCTGTGTCTTATTTATCATCAGGCAGTCCACCCAAATACATTTGCGACCTTAGTACATTTTTGTTTTTAGGTTATTACTGGGGCTGTGCTTTAAATGTTGACATCTGTACATTGCTGATGTTGTTTACACACAATATTTGACTTCTTATGGCAGCTGAGTCTTGTTGAAGCTTTGCTCAATCTGTAATTACATGAACTCAACATAGAGACAACAAAGTATGTCAGCCTAATATTTCTAATGACTCATGATGGTGTGTTCAAAGAAGTAAACCCTTCCTGCCAGTAGAGGCGACGGGGCCAGTCTTACCGTAGTTTGTCCTGCTCTCTGCGTAGTCTGTCTTTTTCCGCCTGCTCGGCCTGGGCCTTCAGCGCCTTCTCCCTCTCCTCTTTCTCCCGGGCGGCACGACGGAACTGCTCAAAGCTATCACTCGACGACTTCACTGCAGATAAGGGTGTCGATGTGGACTTTTGTGCCAGGCTGGCCCATGAGCCCATATTCTTCAGTTTTACCTCCTGAGAGAACACACACACACAGAGACAACAAGAAGAGCCACATTAATTATCAATCACACATTTATGCCAGCAAAAATATCATAAAGTGCAGATTGCAACCAACTGAGTACCCGTGGTAACCGTTGTAACGCCATTCGCCTCGCTCAGAGTCCATCAATACCATAATAACACTACTTAAAGAGTCACACGGCGGCTGGCGGTACCACGGTTTTGCACTCTGTGGCTCACGTTACCGCAGTTTCACAAGTGTGTCGGAGAACTACGGGGACCTTCGGGTAACGTAAAAATGTGAACGTCTCTCTCTAGAGCCAGTGTTTGGTTTGTCCCTTCTGGGCTACTGTAGAAACATGGTAGAGCAACATGGTTGACTCCAGGAAGAGAACCCGCTCCCTTTGTAGATATGAAGGGCTCATTCTAAGCTAACGAAAACACAACAATTCTTAGTTTCAGGTGATTATACACTAATGAAAACATAGATATGAATACTATATTCATTTTTCTGCTATTAGATTTTCCGAAATGCTACACACTGTTTCTTTATGACATAATTTTTAAAAAGTGACTACTACACCCACCTGTACCTTTTTGGGGGCAACGGGCGTCTTGGACTCCTGCTTGAACTTATCCTTGTCTTGCAGAGAGGAGGGCGGCCCACTGGACTCGGAGGAGCGGATGACGGGTCGCAAGCTGTCCATGGACTTCACATCTGCTCAACACAAGTACACACACACAAGCATAGTCTCAATATCTTGTGTAGATTCTTCTGCATTTTAACCTATTCCACCCCCTCTGAAAAAAGCTGGCCGAGGGCACCGGTGCCTTCAAGGAGTGGAAGAGGTTAACCACAGAAAGCCAGAGGAAAAACAAGAAGTCTTGGTACTCACTCTGTTGGCCGTGGCCGGGTTGAGAAGGCTTGTTATCAGGATGTTTGTGATGGTCTGGTCTCATTGCAGGGTTAAATGGCTCTCCTCTCATCACTGGTGATGGAGGAAGTTTCTCCTCCTTTATCCCACCATGGCTCCCAGGGGCCCTCTGCTGCATGACAAGCAAATGGCGTCAAGTCAAGTCACGTCACACACGGACATGTGGAGATAATAACGTTAGCCCTGCACAAAAGGGTTTCTATGGAAGGTTTCTCACCTTTTTGGGCTGCATGTTGTGAGGTGGCGACTGGTGAGACACAGCTGGATACTGGGGAAGTTGTGGGGAATGCATCATGAGAGGGGATGGGTTGTCTCTCAAATGACCTATTAACAGAAGTAAAACGTCAGTCAACACAATTCATTTGTACAGCAACAACTTTTGCTTCTACAACCAGTTATACAATACGTTTTTCTGTCTCATCTTCTCGGACTCACCAGCGTTGTAAGGGTCAGCCTTGGTCGGGCGAGGGGAGGGCTGCTGTTGCTGCTGCTGCTGCTGCTGCTGCTGCTGCTGCTGCTGCTGCTGGATGATCTGCTGTGCTTTGTTGGTGGGCATGGATACCTTATGTTGTGAACCCTGGGGCTGACCAGCTAGTCCAGGACCCTGCTGATAGTTCAGCTGTTGCTGTTGTGGCTGCAGTTGCTGCGGCTGAGTGTGCATGTGGCGGGCCTGGTGTAGAGGCATCTGTTGGGGCAGGGCCTGATGTGATGGGGCTGGCTGAGCCTGGGACTGGATAGGGAGCTGGGGAGGAGGCAGCGTGGTCTGAGAGGAGAGTTGAGATTGTCCCTGGACAGACTGCAGGAGGGAGATCTGTCCTGGTTGTTGTTGTTGTTGTTGTTGTTGTTGTTGTTGTTGTTGTTGTTGTTGTTGTTGTTGCTGCTGCTGACGAGCCTGCGCCTGGAGCGACTGCATGGACTGCTGGGGCTGACGGGCTTGCTGGAACTGCTGCAGGTATAATTGTACATGGTTCAAAGGCGTCGTAGACCCTGGCTCTTCATCATCCTCCAGCAGCATCTGGGGAGGCTGGGAGGACAGCAAGCCCTGGGGTGTGAGTGTTGGAGGGGACATGGGCCGCTGGTGCAGCGGCTGAGGAGGGTGGAGGATCTGAGAGGGAAGCTGGTGCTGTGGTGGTGCTGCTGACTGGGGCTGAAGCTGTTGCTGCTGCGGCTGGTGCGGCTGCTGCTGCTGCTGCTGCTGTTGTTGTTGCTGTTGTTGTTGCTGTTGCTGCTGCAGGATTGGCGGCTGCTGCTGCTGCTGAGGAGGTGCTGGTTGCGGTTGAGGGGGTTTGGGATGAAGAGGCGCTGCCTTGTGACTGGGTCGAGAAGGCTGCTGAGGCATGGAAATGTGCAAGGCTAAGGTTGAAGAAGAAACATAACATGTTAGAATTAATACAAATTTGTTGTCACAAAATTAGGTTCACGGTTCTCTATTGGTCATTGGCAATGAAAATCTTTGTTCTCAGGTTCCTTCAACAATGCTCATAGAATATGTATATATAATAGAGGAAATCACACAAGTAAATGTAAAACAAAATGATAATCTAAGGCATAAAATAGTGCAGTTAAAATAAATATAAGTAAACATAAAATAGTAATGCAAATTTGTTATTTTGTGTAAGACAGTATTTCAGATGGGAAAACTGAATGTAAACAGGATGTAGTATGTATATACATGATCAATTACCTTCCTTCAGGAGATTTTTTTGTGATTGTGATCCTTGACATGTAAAAAAAAAAGAGCAAATTTTTAAAATGTGTACAGGCATTTTATTTTGTTATTTTGTGGGAACTGATAAAAACAGGAATTTATGATAAAAAATCATAAATTCATTCAGATTGCACATTACCAATTTAACGTGCAATCTGAAAATAAGTAAAAGCCAATGGTATACTACAGATACTACTGCAGGAGACATGAGTGCTTATTTACACATTTTCTGAACTGCAAAAAATGATGAGTGAAAATCTAAAATAATAATGAGGAATGAGGAGGGATTTGTGTTCTTCTGAGAGCAAAGCATGAGGTCAGATTAATGTTTGTAAGTTATTGTAGTTTCTCGATCTGCTTGCTTGTTGGTTGGAGTAAGATCAAAGTAGACCGTTTGTTACGTTTTTACAATTAGTATAATTTCAATCTTAAGTGTTCCTTTCATTATTTATTTCTGTATTTTCTTAGACATGGTTTGTGCCAATTTTGAAACTGAGTGGGGACTGGTTGACTTTGTAAGAGCCATTATTCTTGGAGGGATTGCAGTTACATCTGTAGAAACAATGAAACACTAAGGGTGCTTTCACACCTGTAGTTGGGTTAACTTAGTCCGGACCAAGGGGAAAAAAATTAGAGTTCTGGTCCGGTTCCTGTTCACACTGACTTTTTACAAACGAACCAGAGGAGTAAACATGAAGTTATACAGACTGACGGGTAATTCGTTGATTAGACTGTTTTGGCGATTGTCATCCTGCATCATCAGGACCCATGTGGGGAAATCAAATTCCGATGACTGACAGAAGTTTATGCAGCGCTTTAACGCTCCCAGATGACTGGTCCGAACGCAAAGTCTGAACGCCGGGGAGCGCATGGACAGGCACATTATCGGCGTACTGTGGGATCGCTGTCAAACACTTTTTAATGGAGTTGTAAACAGAGTCGGACACAAGCACAGCAGTTTTAACAGCCTTTGATCTATTAATCAGGGAAAATACAGATCGCTTCCTGAACAGATTTTATGATCAGCAGATAAATCACATATCTGCAAATGTGGTTGGTTCGTCTGCTTTCACGCCACAAACAAACCACACTAGAGTGGTCTGGTTTTGTTGTTTGGTCCGCACCAGGGTTCGATTGACAGCTTTCACACCAGCACAAACAAACCGTACTAATCGAGCAAACGGACCCGAGTTTTTTTTAACAAACCAAACAGGTTAAGTGTGAAAGTGCAGCAGCCTGAATACAGCCTTACCTGGAGATGTGAGGACGGCATGCTGGTTGAGGAAGGGGTGGGTCTCAGGGGACACTGGCCCAGCAGAATGAGCATTGAGGTGTGGAGGTGCGGGTGAGGAGGAGTTGCCTGTGTGGTGGGACAGATGCATGAGGGGCTGGCCGAAAGGCGGCAGGGACTCGAAGCTGGTCTCCAGTAACTGGGAAGACTCCAGAGCAGCTACAGGGGGAGCGATGAAGCCTGCAGGCGATGGCTGATGCTGCTGCTTCATCTGACCGCTGGACTGAAGGCCTGCAACTTGGGAATGAAGTCCAGTCTGAGGAGGGCCACTCTGAATGTGTACATGAGGATGCGTCTTCTTCCCCTCCTTCGCAGACTGGCCCTTCTTCTTCTGATGCTTTATTATTCCTGAAAGAAATTGAAATAAAGATTAAGCAAATCATTTTGCATTCTTGATTATGAGCAATTGAATTGTCAAGTTTGAACTTTCAGTAAGTCACCTGTCCCCTCAGCTTCGCTGTCTGTGCTGGAGCCGCTGCTCTCTGAAGATGATCCAGTCTTTTTGGAGGTAGCCATGGACTCCACAGGCTTCTCAGCTGCAAAGCAACAACTGTGTGTTCATGCATTTCCAATAAAGCATTTCTAATAATCACACACAGAGAGTGACCAGCTCCCCTTGCTGGTTTTCTTTGAGTAGCTTACCTGAACCCTTTTTCTTCTTGCGGAGGCAGGAAGACACATATCTCTCCAGCTCGCGCAGAGTGGAAGGCTTTAGCGTCTCAAAGTCAATCTCGATCTCATCAGGGTTTGAGTTTTTGAGTGAGGGCTCCCTGGACTGGATGATATGCACTACACGGCCGAGCTTGTCACCAGGAAGCTTGTTGATGTCCAAGCTCAGCTGCCTCTTCTCCTCGTATGTCATGGGCTTGCACTTTTCCCCCGTAGCTGATGACCCAGCAGCCCCCAAATCGTCTTCCAGGTTGGGAACCGGCAGCAGGTTGGCGGGATGATTTTTCATCGCTTCCTTTTTACTAGAGGCAAAACACAGATGTGTAACTTATCAATATGTAACACTGACTAGCCTTTATCTATACAGTAACTTTCTAGAGACAACAGCTCGAAGGCTTTACAAATAAAAACAGACACATTTTAACTACTACAGGTGAAGAAGACATAATAAAGAACATTCTGCATTGTAAGACTCAATCCATACTATCTGTACCGCTGTGCGCGCGACGTGCATGTTGTGTGTGTTGCGGTTGATCAGCTGACAACAGGCCTGTTTCGATCAGTGGGCGATCAGTTGGTACATCTCTAGTAATACTGAATTGTGCAGTTTATACAAGTTTAATACCAACCTGGGTTTCTTCTTGGGTACAACCTCTTTGTTGTTATTGTTACTGGTCTTCGACTTCTTAGAGAGCTGCGGAACAGGTATAGCATCCTGGATCTCATCTACATGGCTAGACATGCTTCCTTTCTTCTTATGCTTTTCTTTTTTCTTCTCCTTCTTCTCCTTCTCTTTTCTCTTTGGTTTGCTGGCTTGTGGTTGGGACAAGGCAGCCAGCTGCTCATGGACAGCCTTCAACTGTATCAAGAAAGAAAGACCAGTTCTCAACAAAAGGGAAACAAGGACCGGACAACAAAATTGCCACCACCTTGAATCTACTCTGGTCACTGACCTGTTCCTGGAGCTCTGCCAACCTCTGGGCTCTCTCCTCTTCAGAGTCATCTGTGGAAGACTCAGACTCAGAGGACGAGTCACTGGAGCTGTCTGAAGACGAGACGATGTGGGCCAAAGGAGGCTGGGGCTTAACGGGGGCGGGATGGTGAAGTGTAGGAGCAGGGGGAACAACCAGAGGCTTGCTCTCAGGTTCATCTGGCATCTTGGCAAAGCGCATCTCAAAGACGTCCTATAAAATGAAAACAAACAAGCTAAGCAAAACGTATGTGTATGTTTGTAGAAAGAGACTCAAAACAACAAACATTACGACAGAAATTTGTGAGATGCGATAGACTGGGCATGTGAAAACATGGCCAAATATAACAAACCTCTGGTGAAGTAGTTTCATCATTTAACTAAAGAACTGTAAATCAATCAAATACCATGTCCAGGGTTCCCACTTTTTTCTAGAGATAATTTTCCAGGACTTTTCCAGGACATTTTCAGTGATGATCTAGCTGGTATGACAGACACACTAATATGTTCCTCACTGTGGAAGTCTGATTTAAAAGACTTGCAGGCTAAAACTTATCTAAGAAATCATCTCTTACGTGCTTAGAAATTATGACAAATTGATGATAGAATAATATAATCATAAAAACTGCCACAGTCACCAACCAGCAGTGTTTTCCATGACTGGTAAATCGGTCAACTCTTTTCCAGGTTTTCCAGGATGCGTGGGAACCCTGAATAGTATATGTTGTTTCACCTCCAGATTTATAGTCAAAAACATGAACCTGTTTGTTAAGTTTGTGAGTAAACTGGGTGAGTACAATGACTTTGCGCTGAGGTAGCAACCTGGCAAACATATTTGTGTTCTATTGTGAACAATATTTTAATTCTTTTCTTTTTAAGCAAATGTTGCAAACAATTTATCCAAAATAGATTTTTCTTGCAAATGTAAACTAAAACAGTGATATGCTTTAACTGCGGCTCACTTTCCTCTCAGGTAAATACATTGCAAACATAATGTACCGTAACTGCAAAATATGTATTACAAACTTTTTAGTTTGACTATATAATTGAAGTCTATGTAAATGAATGCCTGCCCTAGCAACAATGTTTGCACGTTAGACTATATTTACCTGTAGCTTGCGTGCCATAGCTACCACCTCGTGGTCTGGTGGATTATATTTGTAGCAGTTGGAAAACATTAATCGTACGTCAGCAGCAAACTCCTGGGGTTCCCGGTATTGCCTGCTCTCCAGCTTGACCTATTAAACACATCAAGGATATTTATTACTTGCCATGCCCCAAATCCTCTGTATTCAATATCTTATGGTACCGTTGATAAACTATGCCGTCTGCAACACACCTTGATGGAGCTGAGGTCCATTGGATATTTGATGATGTCGTGATAATCGTGTAGTCCCAGTGCATCCACGTCAACAGGTTTGTAGAATGGCCAGGCGTAAGCAGCGTGCTTCTTGGACAGCATATCCCTAACCAGACTAGCGCAGTATCCCAGCTGATCCTGCGGTTTGGGGCTATGACCTCCACTTGGTCCGCTCAGTCCCATCCCCATCCCCATCCCCATCCCCATCCCCATCCCCATGCCTATGTGATGCTGGGAGTCTGGTGCATCCTTCTTTATCAGTTTTGTCGGCCGGGTACTCTCTCGCCTGGGTAGTGTCTTCCCAGATTTGGACTCTGCCGGTGAAGATTCACTCAGTTGGTCGTTTGCTGTGGGCGTTGTAGTGTCAGCTTTCCTTTTCTGGCTCTTTCTTTGCTAGATAGAAGTGAATACAAAGAGAGCAGAGAAAGGGTGCAAAAGAATGAGGAAATAAGTGATTAGAATGAGTTGCCAAAACGTAAAGGGATATTTTGGGTGTTTTGAAGTGGGGTTGTATGAGGTACTTGTCCATAGTCAGTGTATTACCTACAGTAGATGACGGTCGGCACGCCCGGGAGTACCAGCACTGGAGCAAAGCAATGTACTGCTGTGGACGGGGCCGGCAGAAAAACTTATTTTAGCCAGCTAAAAGAAAGGCTCACCGAAAAAACCTGGTATCTGTTTAACTGTGCGCCATATTTAGAATATTTTCCAACAGCAAACTGAACGGAAAGTGAAACGTATCTTTCCTGTTTTTATCATCTCTGCCTGCTGGCTTTGGAGAGAGCATAGATAAGTTTCACTTTCAGTTCAGTTCCTCGTAGGAAAGGAGAAGCAAAGGGCTGTCTGATAAATCAGTGAAAATATTATAGTGTAGACTTAAACGGATATTGATTTTTTTAGGTGATCTTTTCTTTTAGGTGGCTCAAATACATTTTCCTGCCGTCCACAGGACTGCATTGCTTTGCTCCATCTACTGTAAGTAATACACCTACTATGGATAAGTGCCTCAAAAAAAACAACTTTCACCCAAGCATGATCAAAAATGTGCCCAAGCATATTCCCCTGTGTCAGTCACACTCACTTTGGTCATGGTTATAGAGTTCTGCAGCATGGGGGCAGTGCTCTGGATGGACGCTGGGGGAAGGGAGGTCTGAGCAGGGGGAGGCACAGAAGTCATGATGGGAACTTGAGGAGCACAGTCCGACTGGCTCAGGGAGTAGGGAGCTCCGAGCTGTGGCGCATGGCTGGGTAACGTTGGGGGCACGTGGGACGGCAGGGCCTGCATCAAAGGCTGGGGAGGTAGTGAAGGCGGGCCCTGCACTGGTCCTCTGGTCAGCGGTGCTGCTGAGAGGTTCGACAGACCACGTGTTTGAGGAGTCGTGGACGAAGCATCAATGATGGCCCCTGGTTTCAAGTTCAGACCTGGATGAGAGAACAAAACACTTGGATAAATATCCCACAGAGGCCAGCTCCAAGAACACGTGTTGATAGCTAAATATAGTGTAAAGCGGTGAATCACATACCTGCGTCTCTTCGGCCACGGCCACGTCCCTTCCCCATCATGACAACAATCTCAGTTTCTTCCTCAGGCATTTCTGTGACCCTTTGGAGGAAAACCTTCTCTAGAGCCTCAGCCATTAAGACTATGTCATCTCCAGGCTGCAGGGGGAGACAAACACTTTTAGCAAAGTGGAGGCTATATCAGAATATTTGGCACTTTATGGTGACAATATACAACTATGTTACCTTGTTGTATATGTAGCAGTTGGTAAACATCGTGTTGAAGTCTTGGATACATTCTTGGGCGTTCCAGTAGTAACTGTTCTCAAGCCTTCTCTTGATTGTTCCCATGTCCATGGGAATTTTGATTATTGTGTAGTAGTCCTGAAAAGGATACATACAAGTGTGTCAACAATGTAATTAAGAAACTCACAGTTTTTAAACAATGTGACATTCTCTACCGGCACGATGAAGCTGCTGTAATTTAATTTGAAGTTAGCTTTAATAATACAGCTTTAAAAAAAATCTTTCCCTCATTACAATGTATTAAGCAATATGTATTTTATTGTCAATTTTATAAGTAACTGAAGTTTTGGATAATTTTGGATTTCACCTATGATTCTGTGATGCTTACCATTTGTAAACATCTTTATCAACATAAATCTTTATGGTGTCAGTGCTGTCTTGGAATCAACTGCTGTCCTTGTCAACAAACATATCACAAATATTAAGATGTATGACGTAAGTTTGTAAGACGTTTAAGAGAAGACAATGTCAAAGCTTGTCAGTGACCGGTTTTCCACATTCTCTCTGGCATTCATTTTGTTCATCAATAAGCATAAAATAGTCTCTGGTCACTCACTCGCAGTCAACTTACAAACAATGAAATAAAAAATGCATTCACAATGTCTAATGTGTGTGAAAGTTGTTTTTACATTTAACAAGAATAAATGGTACCATTTAGGTTCGCTGCGGTAGTCGGTGTTACACGGTGTTACACGGTGTTACACGGTGTTACACGGTGTCACATGGTGTTCAGGCATACACTGATTGCATTACTTGCCGACCACCCCTACAGTCGTTTTGCCATTTAGTTCATTATCGCGCATCAGAGCCGTGTTATCAATAGATAGTCGAACGATGGACGTTACAATCTGAAAGTAGTGCTACCTGCTACTCTGACAGACAAGACGATGTCGGAAGATTTGGTGTCAAAGCGAAAAGCAAAAGCACCTATTTTGGCAATATTTCAGATTTAAACCCAATGCTATAAGGGAACCATAACGTTATGAAGCAACTGCCATGCAGAGAACGAAGCTGTCATAGCCGGTGTGCACATTTCCGTAACATCCCTAGTACCATTTGACTTCTTCTAAAATGAGGAAAATTATGTATGTGCTGTATGTACACATACAGTAAAGAAGAGGCTAGTTCCTTTGAACACGGTAATAAACATAAATCATCACAAATCAACCTGTAAGAAACATATAGATGTGCAGCTGGAACGTGTAGATGCAGACAACCTGGTGACAATTATGTGATGTGTAAAGGTTTTGAGGTATGTGACATCATACACACAGAGGGAAAGCTCACACTCACAGGCAGGTTAAGTTTGATCGCATCCACTGGTATATGAAAGGGCCAGGCAAACTGGTGCTTCCACAGGGCCTTCACCACCACCTTGAGCAGGTACTGCAGCTGATTGGTCTGGCGCTTTGGCCTGTTGGGATCGATGTACTCTGGGGGTGGGGGATTGCCCATTTGCTGGGCCTGCCCCTGGCTGCTGCCGCCGCTGCTGCTGCTGCTGCCTGACATCTGCGCTGCGTCCAGGCCGTCCCCCATTCTTACAGGGTTCGACGCGAGCTCGGGCCCCGGAGCGGGAGCTGGAGCTGCAGGGGCAGGGGTAGTGGTGTTGGCAGGACACCAGTTCAGTCTTGGCCCCGGCACAGACTCCACTGACAGAGCACCACTGATCCCATTGCACTCCTCGCTGGACTCTCTGGAGAAAGAGAAAAGTATACTGTCATTAGCATGAGCATATTTATAAACAATATTCAATAAAATGTCACTTTATTTTGTCAGTAACACAGTCATTAACAACATTTTACTGGAATCATTAATCACTGCATAGTTGGGTAGACCTCTGATATCTTGTTATATATTGTTATATGTTATATATATGCACTGCAAAAGGCAGTAGCAACTAGTCATTTACCGCTGTTTTATTGTTCTACATTGAATGTTTTTTTCTTCCATCGGAGCAGCCATTGTGCTGTCCACCCAGCTGTACTGGGTAGAACCTGAATTGGCAATGAAAATCCAAACATGGAAAAACTACACAATAACCAGGTGATACCAAGATATTCAACATCATGTCCTTACACCTCCAAACTTGATCCCAGCATTGTGTTTAATGGTATTTCCCATTTACATTTTACTCCCAGTTCAGTACACTGCTTCTCAGCGATAAAAATAATTTCATACAAGGTCATGACACTGATAGGCATCAATTATTAAACTTATTAAACTGTAGAAAAACACCAGTGTATGCTATTGGCCACTTCACATGGGCTGGCTGTCAATAAAAATCTTAAAAGGTAAACTGCAAATATAGTTCAGGTCAACAGTTTACAAGAAGTGAAGCAGTGAACAAGGTATGTTAATGTTAGTTCGTGCTATGTCATTAACTCTTATGGGTGTCGCAGAGCTAACCATGTGTTAAACAGACAAAGAACGTTAAAAAATGGATGACCAGAGGGGAGGGGAAACGTCAGACAATTTCTGTAACTTTCTTTTCACACCAATTTCACGCAGCAAACGACAAAGTGTGCAGAGGTGAGAAAGCAACCAAGGTTTGAATTGCTCTCTCAAGTTCTCTTTTTTTCATTCTTTATACAGCTACTTCTGGCTCGTTTCATGTACAACCGAGTGGAACAATATGAATAAAAAATAAAAAAGTGTGTGTTATTCACATATTTAAACGATCCATTGTGTCTCGCCCCTTTCTATCATGGTCACTTTTTCACCCCGCCTTTGAGAGTGAGAGCTATAAACACTTGCCTAATGACGTGGTCGGACAACACGCACAAACCATTTTTTTGGAGTATTTCCCTTGCCATAAGTGAGATAATACACTCGGGGGTGTCCTCATACAGATAATAATGAAGCTGGCAGAGTTCTCATCTCTCCCTTCTCTGTTTTTTGGCTCGGAATCAAGGCTCGAAAAACGGGTCCCGATTGAGTGCAATCATGGCAGCAATAGTTGTCATGTAAAGTACAACTAGATAGGGGTGTGGGATATATCAAAATATATCGAATATACTCAATGTATTGCAGCTTGTTCTGTGTGGGATGTACTAAATTACTATATCGCAAACATCTAATACAAATTGTCCCACAACTTTTTGTAACCACTTCGGGCATACTTGCCAACCCTCACGTTTTTCCCGGGAGACTCCCGGTTTTCTCCCGAGATCACAATTCTCCCGCATTTCTCCCGACTTCTGAAAAATCGAAAACGGCCATGAGACGTCGTCTGTCCAAGGCAAAGATGCAAAAACGAATGACAGCCACCTCTGCAGCAATCTCCCTTGATGCGTTTGATAACGCACAAGCCATCACCCAGTATTCTTGTATCCTGTTGTATTCCTGTATCCTTATGATCCAGGAGGATCATTTCAGGTTCAGTTCAGGCTAGGCTACAACACATCAATTAAGTTCAACTTTTGTAAATGGTTGTTCATATTTTAACTGCCAGTCTCGTAATAATATGACTCAATTCTCTAAATCTTACATTAATTTATTAACTAATACTGATTTTGGTTTATCTTATTCTCTCGCTAATTTGCGGCTGTATTCGAGCAGCTTTTTTGATTCAAAATATTGCTGAAGACAATTCAGTAGTTGCTGTATATTGGTAGGGATATTGGTGAAATATGGTTCTTTCTTGGTCCTTTATGGCCGCTCCAATCACCTGTAATGTAACATCACAAGCAGGCAAGCATCACAATCTAAGTGGCGGCTGGCTTGACCGGGTTTTCGCAAATGACAGCTCACCTGACTGCATTAAGTGGCAGGCGAGCGGCACCTGTCAGGTAGCTGTTCTGCTCAGTTGAATGCAAGGCACGTTACATCAATAGGGCGAGAAATGAACAAAAACGGCCAAGCCCTACAATTAGAGCGGCAATTGATCATTTCCATTATCGATTAATCGGCTGATTATTTTTCTTGAATAATTGTCTGTTTGTTTGGTCTAGAAAGAAAATAGTGAGGTGCTCATCACACTTCAAGTCATCAAATATCTTGTTTTGTCCAACCAACAGTCAAAAACCCAATAATACAATAATATAATACAGAGAAAAGAAACAAATACCCATATTTGAGAAGCTGGATACAGAGAATGTTTGACATTTTTGCTTAAAAAAATAATCCATACAATTAATCAATTACCCAAAAAGTCGCCAATGAATATTCTGTTGATCGAATTATCGATTGACTTATTGCTGCAGCTCTGTACAACACTGCAAATGAGAAATTCCTCAAGTAAAGACCATACAGTATGATTACATTCACTGTACACTTTCACTTTGTTCTAGACACACTCTTGGATTATTCCCAGAACTTCCTCTCAATTTACTGATGCACATTTTAATTCAAAACCTCGACAATAGGCTGGCAATATGGGGAACTGTGTGTGCTACCAGGTGCTAGAACGAGGAATTGGACTTAAGAGTAAAAGGGAGACAACAGAAAACAGTGTTTTTCTATCTTAAGATATAAAGGTTTATATTATCCTACTACTGATATTAATTTAAAAGTATAAATGCACTGTATTCAGGAGAACTCAGAGGTTTGGCTCTAGCATGTGTGTGTGCTTTAATTTGATCTTTATCTTCCTTCTTTAAGGATCAGGGAGTGTTTAGGGATGTGGGTGGACAGGGGTGGAGGATGAGGGGGGGTTAGCGTCATCTGGCAGCTGGGGGACTGTGTGTTCCACTACGCAGCATTCAGTCCTACATAATGTCCTCTCCAGTCAGGGACATCTCATTCAAGATACACACAAAGGCTGTTAAGACAACAACAAGGCCAAATAATAATCGAGAAATGCTTGACTAAAAATAGACTGGCGAACATGTTCTAGGACAAAGCATTGATCATACGGTTGTGTATTCAGGTCTCTATTAGAAGCAAGTTAGCCTCCCAGTCTCACACACTGAAATCCACCCCCACAACACAGCCTTAAAGATAAACACACACCGCAGTATAGATCTGTGACTAATCTCATTCTTGATGAGTCACTTTCTGAGAAGAAGGAAGCAGTTTGCACACCACATGATCGCTGCCTTGGCCTCCCTGAGGCACTCAAACACAGTGGAGAATCTGACTAACTGACCAATATGTTGAATGACAAGACATGAAAAGAAACAGTACCGGTTTAACACAAATGGTACTTTTGTGGGTGGAAGTGGAAGCAAAAAAAACTCACAAATAAGACCAAAATAAATAAGCACAGAACTTGTCTAGCCCCAAGGCACGAATGTGCACATCGAGTCCATGGCTCGTTTCCAGCTCAATACAGCAAAACAAGACTAATCGGTCCTAGTCTAACGACTTCCAGTATCACCAGCTTTAGTCCATCGACTTCCAGCCTAACCAGCCATTCCTGTCGTATGGAAAACCCCTTACGCTGTGCACACATCACTGGCTCTGTCGGCTACAAGGCAGGTATTCCAACCACATTTAAAATATGAGAAAAAGAAAACACATTACGGATATCAATAATCCAGTGTGTTGTGGCAAAAATAAAAATATAGGACATAAATGACAGGACACACGAGTGCTGGGTTGCCCTATAATCATAGCAAGGAAAATACTGTATAAATAAATAAATAGACAAACTTGAGATCATCTTGCAATGAGATCACACCAGCTGCGATGCCAAATCGGACCAGGGACATAATGTGTGGGAGGACCAATCGCCACTTGCTCAGACCATGCCCATCTTCGGACTCTGCCTTCATTTTGATCTCAACTACACCTTTGTAAAGTTTCGTGACTGCATCTCACGCGGTTGCAACATCTGTCCACAGGCAGAAATATAAACACTGACACAGACTCACAAGGTGAAAACAATACCAGCGTCACTGTCGCTGATAATAAATCCTGACATGCCTAGTCACAGCACGTGCTTTCAATCAGCTGTCAAATAAACAAACCTGTGCCATCACAAGGTTGGTATACAAATTGCTTGTTCTGACCAAACACTGCTGCAAGTAGATTTAAAAAAAGACCTCCAAGTCCTCTGTTCAGTGCTACTACTACTGAGTTGGAATCTTATATGATGTCTCCATTGGGAGGTTGCATTGTCCAGAAGTAATCCCCTTATCATTCCTATCGTTGTGTACAAAATCTGACCTAATGGCAAAAGCTGGAGGGACGATGCAGAGGGAAATGTTTTGTGAAAGGGAATGGAAGCCTACTGGGGACTTAGAAGAAGCAGCCGATGAAACAGCATTTACCAGAAACACCGGCAGGTACAGTATAGATGGCTAGGGGCACCAGACAAGACATGTGCGGCATTAACAGCTCCTGAGCCCACACTATAGGAAGTCTTCTTCAAGGACAAAGTCAAAAAAGGTAGCCACAACATATGAGCCTGGTCCATCTGGCCTCCAGTGCTGCATGGAGCGAAGTCTCATCATATATACACACAAATACTGCCAGATGGTCCTCAACAGCTCATTAACACCAGCGACAAGCGCACTCACGGCGACAGTCATTGACATTACGGCACTGCAACAAGTGTAAACACACTTCTGGAAACACAGAGACAGATGCGATGAATGAGGGGGCATGAACGGCATCTCCTGTAGGATTCAGGCTTCTGTAGTTCAGGTATAAAGAGGAAATACTCCCAAATGACTGTCAGACTTCCCTGCAGTCTATCTTGCGGTGCAGCTGATAGTAGTTTGGCAATGTACTCCTAAATATTCTCACTCACACGTATGTAGAAACACATGAAAGCTCGGGTCCACTTCCTCAACTCAAGTCATCTGCATGTTCATGTTGCACATGTTTTGTTTCCGTCTTTCATGCACAGAAAGTCCATGTGTGATAAATATTGAGGTGCAAGACAATCCCACTTTGACCGTCATGAAAATGGAGACAGGTTTTAGCTATCAGGTGACGCACTTCAATCCCCCTACATGTTAACTTCGTCAAGAGCATGTGTTACTATAATGATAAATTCTTAATGATGGCACTTGGCTAACTTGGAGCTGCTAGGTTCACTTGACAAAAAACAGTTTCTCAAGAGAAATACCATTAATTATCTCTTTGCTCTTCAGAAACATTTATAACTATATACAAAAGGTTTTTATTAAGAGGATATAATAAGTTTTACATCATTCTCATAAAGTTAACGTGATAATAAAGCGTTAACGCAAATTTGTTTTAACGCCACTAATTTCTTTAACGCATTAACCAAACTTGCAATTTTTAGGTTGTAGCGGGCTCATTTTTAAAGCTGGAGTGAAGATACTGGCATCATATGAAACTAAAAAAAACCATTGGTACCAACCATGTCATACTAACTTGTGCGAAGGAGGCTAAATAACACTCCAAACTTACGCATAGCCATTTTCAAAGGGGTCCCTTGACATCTGACCTTACACACTGACTGCTGTTGTTGCCTGTTTGGTTTGAGTTTGCCATGTTATGATTTGAGCATATTTTTTATGCTAAATGCAGTACCTGTGAGGGTTTCTGAACAATATTTGTCATTGTTTTGTGTTGTTAATTGATTTCCAATAATAAATATATACATACATTTGCATAAAGCAAGCATATTTGCCCACTCTCATGTTGATAAGAGTATTAAATACTTGAAAAATCTCCCTTTAAGGTACATTTTGAACAGATAAAAAATGTGTGATTAATCGCGATTAACTACGGACCATCATGTGATTAATTGCGATTCAATATTTTAATCGATTGACAGCGAATAAAATGTTATTTTGACACACATTTTGTGTGTCAAAATATTAAACAAAATATTAAATAATATTGCGATTTCCTCTTCATCCTGCGATTTGAAAATTACAGTAGGCCATATTGCGATTTCGATAAAATTCCGATTAATTGCGCAACCCCACTAAGCCATATCAATTACCGTCTCAATCCAAATGAAAACACAATTATTGTGTTATACTCACTGAAAAACAAAAGAGGTAATCAGAGACAGAGTTAGAGGCAACAGGCAATTGACCTCTTATCATTCAGCTATATTTCCATACGACTACACAGCTGGACATTGCACTATTTTGCTGGTGATTTACAAATGCTGGAGTCAAAAAACGTTTCACCAAGTACACTGCCTACTTTATTGTTGTCTGTCAAAGGTTGTTATTGCAGTTTGTCAAGGCATAGCCTATTGCATCATGCTGCGATGTTATGTAAGTCTACTGCAGGCATGAATGCCCTTTCACACAAACAGTCCCAGGGAGGAATAACCCTCCTCTCTAGGAACAAACTCAAGAGCTAAAAGTTTCTTTGCCGCATTTCCACTGCGTCTCAAGAAACGTTGAGGATTATGCTAAATGACTACAATAGACTGGTTTGGTTTGTGATGTGTTAGTCTTTAACACCTGACCAGCCGCAAACAAAACAAATATGAACAAGGCTTACGTATTGGTTGATGTTCTTTCAACATTCTTTCAATGTTAAATAACATTGGGAAAGGCAACCTGCTGAGCCTGTTTTGTTCTAGTTCCCTAGAACATTAACTTATTACCAACTAAAGTGACGTTTTAATTTCGGTTTGACTCTTTACGACGGTAGTCTGTCATTAAAACATAAATGACATTAAACCATCCCTAGTCCTAATACAAATAGGGCTGCGACTAATGCTTATGGTCATTATCAATTAATAATGTAGTTAGATTACACTGCTCTGAATTTTTTTTTGCAGGATGTTGAACTGATTTTTTCATTTTAACTTGAGTAATATTTGATGTTGGCGTTAATAGTGACATCATATTCATCCAGTCTATATGATAAATTGGTGTAACCACTCTCAGTGAGCTGCTGTCCAGGTGTAAGAGCAATATTGGTATGCGAGACTAATCAAGTATGCAGAAGCCCCCCAACACAGGTCAATCAAGAGGTCTTCCCGTTGCTGCATGTCCTACATCGCTCTCAGCTCTGGAATACTAGTTGACCTTTGACTTGGACATACATCACTGCAGACTGCTGTGGAATGTTTTCTGGGGAGGAAGTGGCTCTCATTACTGGGGTGGGGGATGTACATCTCACACCAGGAAACCTGGTCCTGTGTGCAGCCTCACAGCGAGTGTCCTACTTGGAGAGGGGAGAAAAATATAATGGCAAGATGTCTGCATCTCCCAGTGAAAGTAAACTATTAATCATTCATGTATGGGGGTGTGTGTGTGGGGAGAGGGGGGGGGGTTTCAGGCAAAAATGTAGGCCTGCAGATTCCACTTGATGTCCTCACTAAGTGTCAGAATGATGGCCTGTGTTTTGCCTGAAAGTAAAGGATTAAATAATTCATGGGACCACAGTGACAAGGCCAAGAACACCACTCCCTGCTTATTCACCAGCCTTTTCCTCTTTCATAAAACCACCTTCAACCCTCCTCTAGGGAGCAGCTGTGCTCTAATGCTATTCTATCTGCCGCTACACACCAATGTATTGATTCTATTGATGCTCTTATTCACTGGGCTCTTTGCACTCATGTCTTAAGAGTTTCTATTTTTTCCTCTAGCTTGGTTAGTAGATGACACATTTGAGGGTAATTTTTTTGTGTTATGAACTCAACTGGGTTCATTCAGTTCCTATAAGTAGAGAGATTCAAGGGCGGGTCAGAATGTAAATAACAGACACTTTCTCCTGTAGTAATTATTTCTACTCCGTTGTCATATTCTACCGAAATGGCCTTTGTTGAACAATAAAATTAATAATAATAATTATAAATACTGCATAATAAGGTGGGCACTACAACGCGGTCACGCAACCATGGGTCAGGGGACAGCATTATCAACCACTGTATGAGCGTTCTGCAGTGTGGCGGCGATTAGCTAGCCAGTGGGACACACACACAGCTTCCATTCACACGGTGGGTATTGAATGAAGTACTCTGTTGTTATCGGTTTCACTTTAAGGGTTCTGGTATTGGTACTGATAACGATACCCAGCCACTCACAAAAATAAAAGCCCTTGACAAGGTTAAATGATGATTGATTGATCACCATTAGGAATTTGAGGGACCTAGGAAATATAAACAGACATTGTGTAAAGTTGGTGCAATACTTGTCATGCATCCCTGAGACATCAATTACCAGAGTGTGTTCAGCACACAGAGTACAGACCAGTGTAATCAGAACCTGCGATGAGGGCACACGGTTTCCATATGACAGGAACACCAAAAGGTGGTGTTTTGCTTTGCAGTGGCACCGTCAGCCTGTAGTTTTCTAACTTATGTAAAAAGGAAATAAGAGGTGCAGGTGAAAAAGATAATGAGAAACTGCACTAAATAAGTCAAGCCTGTTGTTGCCTTACACATAAAAGAATGACCCCAGTCACTTCCACTCAGTGATGCATACAGCTTATTAATTTAAGACTGGCACCTGATTAGTACTCGGTATCCTCCGATACCCAAAGCCCAGGTATCACTATTGGTATCGAGATGGAAAAAGTCGGATTGGTGCATCACTAATTCAAATAATTCAATTTACTTCTGCTGCAAAGCAGCTGTATCAATAAAGCTTTAATGAAGGCAATACATGTATATATTTTATAAGCCTTTAATGATTTATTAGTCATCATTATGTGTCTGATGATCTTTCAAGAAAAGGTTAAGCTTTAAATGTGCATGACTAATTAAGGATGTCTCGGTGCGATTTCTTACTTTCTCCATTCAAAATCAATTATGCATCTACTAACACTGAGTTCCAATAAGTATTAGCAGCAATGTTATGATTCAATCTATTATGGGAAAAACCTGCACAACTGTACAGAAATCATAGTATCAAGGTGATGGACACAGTCAGCATAATAATAATAAGCTCCCCACATTTCTTAAAATTGTACAGTGAGGGGCTGCCAAAGGAATTATACACCAATAATATTCCATATGAAGTAGGTAACAGGGGTTAACTAATCTACATTTGTCCATCTTGTATCATGTGTGATTGGTCTGTTGCTGCCTTATGAGTACCTCTGAAACTTGGCGTCAAGAAAAACTAATGCAGCCAAGGTTTCTATGGTAACACTTCTTGGCGAGTGTACTGTATTTTTATTCTCGATGGTTCCAAATCCTACTTTTGGATGCTTACCAATTCAATAGTAACCACAAATGCCCTGTGCGACTTGAGTGTTTATAGACAAACGCTAGTACAACACAAAGAAAGATCTGGGGCGCTGTGTTTACATCTGTCTCATGGGTGTTTGCGACAAAATCTAACAAGATTCATTGTTTCCAATGAGTCAACACAAGGTCGCAAATTTAAAATACGTTCCCCGAGTATTGATAAGCACTTCCTGGATGAGTCAGTGCATGAGCACAGTGACTCAAATAGACTAAACATGAGTCAGGCACGTCATAACCAGGAAAGGAAGCATGCCAGCCCCTTCCAGGTTAAACGTCCAGCTGGTTGGGATGAGCAAGCCAAACCCTACCAGGAATCAGGAGATATTTTTACAACTGCCAAACACACAACCCCCTTCTTCCTCTGTACTCCCCCTTCCCCCCACACCCCCTCTCTCACCAGGAGGTAGGTTCATGGCTTCTGGCTGAAATCTGGATAACAATACTACTCTCAATACAACGCATCTAAACTGGACTGTTGTTCTGGACCATGTAGAGATAGTGCTAACCACATGATAGTCCCAAGAACCATTACTCAAGACTGTCTTTAATTTAACCTTCTCAATGTTTTAACCATGTTTTTCAATTGATAATATTTTGTACATATGATTGTAAAAACTTTAGTAAATCTGTTAAATGTCTGAAAACTTTTCCCCAGATAACATTACCTTTTCACAGAGACTGAACGTGCAATTTTTTCCAGAAGGGCGTCCAGTTTTTGAAAATCCAGCAAATCGTTTGACTTGGCATGCATCTTGTAATCCATTTATGAACTCCACGTAACAGAAACCAAAAACGAGCAAGAAGAATTACAGAAGTTTTTCTTTTCTCTCATCCAAAACACAGGAGGGATTTATACTTCAGGCTCCAGTATGTATCCTGAAATCCCACAAAACACGGAGAGTAATCCTTAGTGTAGTCCAAGCGGAGTTTGAGGGTGGCTGATCCACAAAAAAAAAGGGCCCAGCCTGGAAACAGTCCAGGCGGGGAGGAAAGGCTGTGGAAGCCTACAGCCGGCAGGCTGTGTTAGCTGTGTGAACCGGTCCTCTCTCTACCCCATCCCCCTCTCAGCAGTACAACGGCCCAGTTGCCACAGGCTCTTCGTTCCATTGTGTGTCCTCTCCAGGGCCTCCCCAACTTAAATGGACACAAGTCGAAATCAAGAAGGAGAGGGGAAGGCGAGAGAGGGGAGAGAGGGCTCCGGTAAGATCCAGGAGGAGCACTTTATTCCTCTAGCTCGCTCTCTCACCCTCTCTCCAGCACAGGCAGACCAGCATGCAGTTACTCAACAGTAAAAATGGCTCTGCTGCTTCCTCATTCAGCGGAGCCTCAGCCCACACAGCCCTCTCTCCCTCCCTCCTACGCTCACTCATTCCACCCCTCCCCTCTTTCCCATCAATAGCTTGAGGTCCTTGCTCTCTCCTCTCTCTCTCTTGCCCACACTCTTACACCTTTAAAGACCCCACCCCCTTCCTGTCTTTTCCTCCGTCCATTTCATCATGCCCCACCCCCACTCACTCTCTTCTCTCAGAGTGATCTTGCATATGCCTCCCCCCACCAATTTAAGAGCCCCCTTATCTGCACTCCATCCTCTCCTCTTCATATATAAAATGTACCAGTCACATTCATATTGCGGCTGGACTACTACAATACAAAAAAAACTGCACAACTGTTCAAATAATACTCTGAAAACTCTGCAGTCCCAGAAATATCAGTGGCTCTTAATTACATTTAATTAAATCAGAGACTTTGATCAGGGTTACCAATATGTCATTATTGCGACACTGCTATCAAACATAGAGATCTTCTGATACCATTTTTTCCTTCCCGAAACCGATACCTCAACTAGGGATACACCAATCCGACTTTTTCAGTCCCGATATCGATAGCAATACCTGGGCTTTAGGTATCGTGCAATACCGAGTACCGATCCGATACCAGTGTCTAATTAATAAGCTGTATGCCTCACTGTGTGGAAGTGACTGGGATCATTATTTTATGTGTAAGGACACATCAGGCTTGACTTAAACATTGCTTTCCTAACTTTATAAAACAAAATGTGACCAATGAATACATAGATATACATTTATTCAATTGTTATTTATTATTAAAATAATAAATCGTACACCAGCAACTGGTCAAAACTTAAACAGGAATTCAAATTACAGTACATAATGTATATAGTATATCAACATAAAATTTAATTGAATAGATTGGCCCCATTGTCACCAATTTCCGATTCAGCTATTTGATACCAGCGTGATAAAAAAAATATATAGTTATTATTATTATTATTTAACAGCTATGACAAACTACCTGCAATCAGTTGTTCTTCGCTGCTCTCAAACAGTAGTTGACTGGCGTACTCGCCGATACCCGATCCCGAATTTTGGGCAGTATCGGAGGCATTTCCGATACTGGTATCGGCATCAGAACAACTCTAATCAAACAAATAACATATATAATCAACAATATTGACTCAAATAGCTGTATCGGGTATTGGTGACAATGGGGTTGATCTATTCAATTCAGTTCTGTGTTTATATACTATTTACATGATATACTGGAACTTGAATTCCTGTTTAAGTTTTGACAAATTTGTTATGAATTAAAAAGGGTTTACACTTTAATTGTAATTCCTTTTAATTTTAAAGATTTTTTTACCAAGTTGCTGGTGTACGATTTAATATTTTAATAATACATAATGCAGTAAATGTATATCTATGTATTTATTTGTTACATTTTGTTTTACAAAGTAAGGTTAGCAATGTTTAAGTCAAGCTTAATTTTGTCTTGCACATAAAAGAATGATCCCAGTCACTTCCACACAGTGAGGCATACGGATCGGTACTCGGTATCGGCTATCGGGACTGAAAAGGTCGGATCGTGGATCCCTTAATTAAACTAATAAATATGTGCCATCAAAACTTGTATGAAAGCAGAGCCTGCACATTGCACAGCTCAGGACTGCAGGTAAACTGAATAATCAAAATTCAGGACATAACAGAACAGCGTAAACAGTCAAGATAGGGACATGAAGGGAAACTGAAGTGATGAGCAAATCATGGGAGCACCCACTGTGCCTTCCTGAGGCAGAGCAGCTTCCAGTAATGACGTTCATGACACCCCGGTGATTGACCACACTGCACGACAACAAGTACAGAACTCCCTTTTTTCAGTCTGATCTTATCAAGACTTATGACAGTAATAATAATTCACTCATTTCAATAAAAATGAAGTTCTTAGTAGCTAAATACCAATTAACCATTTTCGTACCATAACCACCAAAATACAGAAGTGATAGTGACTCATAATACATTCCTATTGCCTAAAAAAGGGCCAAAAGGAACAGGAATCTCACTGTGTCACGATTGTAGAATCAGGGAACACACACTATGTAATAGTGGTGTAATGGTACACAAAAGTCACAATTCGGAAAGAGTGGGAAAAATGCATAAGGATATGCCTCTTTTCGTTTACTTTGAACTAACAGTAGTACAAGTGTCAAAGACTGAGATAACATTTTGCCCCCTGGCAACTTTGGTAAACCATTTTCATTATAAAAATAAGGACCATTTCAAGCACTTCTATATTACTGTCCGAACACTGATCAAACACTTTCCCAAAAGGCAACAGGTCACAATATGCTGTAAAACTGAAAAGCATACAAATAGCATAGCAAATACAAAAATAAAACTTCTGCATGAGGAGTTTGGTTAAATTTAGTTCCACCATGGCTATATTTATTCAAAGCACACAAACATTTTTCATTTATCCATTCACATTAGGAGTGTAAAAATATATGTATACACGAGTATCACAACAATATGTGTTGTGATACTGTATCGATTCTCAAAAACACTATAGATTTTGAATTAACCTCTTAAAAATCCAACAGGCCCGCCATCAGTCCCGGACAATATTCGGAGGTTGTAGCGGGCTCAGTTTTAAAGCTAGAGTGAAGATACTGGAATCATATGAAACTAGCTTGTTGCAAAGGAGGTCAAATAAGGCTCCAAAATTCCGTAAAATTTTGGCGAGGAAAAACTGGCATGGCAAATTTCAAGGAGGTCCCTTGACCTCTAACCTCAAGATATGTGAATGAAAATGGGTTCTATGAGTACCCACAAGTCTCCCCTTTACAGACATGCCCATTTTATGATAATCACAAGCAGTTTTGGGTAAAAACATGCAGTTTTTAGCATGCAGTACAAATGTGTTATTTTCGCCTATTCTAAAATAGTGTATTTCTGGTGTGTTCTTTTTAATATAAAGTTTATGCCATGACAGTTTTCCTAAAATCAGATTAAAAAATAAAAAAAATTACAATGTATTGCCTCGCATAGAGTTTTGCAATATATTGAATCCTTACCCCTGTATCATGATATGTATCGTATCAACAGATTCTTGCTAATACACAGCCCTAATTCACATACCCTACTACGGTGGAGCAACGGCGACACACCGTTCTTGTCTTATACACAACTCTCTCTCCCTTGCATTTGTCGCTGACCGGGAGCCCGCAGACGGGTCTTCCTGCTCTGACGTTTCATTTGCACTTAGGCTACGTGCATCAACCTAGATATACCGTGTATTCTGACCTTAGATGACCCTCGTACCATGACGGTTTTGTACAAATACACAAACTGTTACAGCCTGAATTTTCCCTCGGGATTAATAAAGTGCCTTTCTTTTTCTTCTTCTTCTTGTATGTAAGCATAAGTGCCAGGCAGGAATCAAAACTCAAGGTGCAATCTGAAGAGACAGGTGTGACATAGAGAGACCCTGTTTAGTTTGTACCAATCATCCAACCCACCTGCTAAAGTAACACAAGACTTTTAACCTCCTGTTCACTACTCATGAGCATGAGCAAATCCTAGAGCATTTGAGAGGCGACAAAATATTGCATTTGAGTATCCACCACAGTATATCAAACCAACCACATTATATGTCTAAGTACAAGTAGTACCTATTATTAATATACACTACCAGAAGCAAGTTGACCGCTGATCTCTCAATCAATCTTAAGACTCATGCATGCAAACAGGAACACACACACACAGTTTCAAAATGAGTCCAATGTCAAAACCCCAAGAGATCAGGTGAGTAACGAGTCACCCAGTACAATGTATACTCAGGTGACTGGTGAGTGCATTGCACAGTGTCAGTTTTCCCTATAAGCAGTTGCTCATCTGTGCTGCAGCCAGACACTGACGGTGTCCTCACAGACCCACTTCCCTGTCCACGTGCCATATGCACCATTCCCAAAGACAATACAGCAGCTGCCAGAGTGACAAAGCTCCAACCTACAGCAATTCAAAGAAGGCCAAACCGATGGCCCTGTCACTGGAAGGGTGGTGGTGGGGGGGTCGTATTCAGACACAGGGAAGGAGGGAGGGAGGGAAGATAGCAAGAGGAAGGGGGAAAGCGAAGGAGAGGATTGCATTTAGACTGGGGGTTGGGTCAGACGGAGAGGCAGCGGTGCACACAGAGATGAGACTCTGCGAGAAAGTCTGAGGCGCTTCCATTAATCATCAGAGCACCGGAGAAGCTGAAATCTACAGGGACCCGGAGAGGAGAAAACAGGGAACAGGCAATTTGCCAACTTGACATGATGTAGCATGCAGTTACATATATTCAGCTATGCGTTGGGAAAAACAATAGAAAGAAGGGTGGTGAAAGAGGGACTTAATAGTAATGATAACCAAAGCCTTTTAGTCAGTTGAGAATTATCTGAATCTAACAAATAATGGTTCTTTATTTTTACACCCAGAAAATCTCATTCACCAACCTGGAAATCTCTCTCCGCTGGTGAAACGTGTCCTACAGAGTTATTGTCTACTGACTCTACAGTCTGTCTTATTACTAGATCCAGGATGAGGGAATATGTGATGCCACTTTAAAAGGGGCACTCCACCTAATTTGCACATGAAGTGGAGTTACAGGGAGTAGCCTACTACTCAACCTGTGTAATCAGTTGTATCATATCTTCTGTTGCTCTGGAGGGAGCTGCCTAAAGTTTGAAAGAATAACCCTGATTATATCATCAGGCTCATCAGACTTAAACATTTTAAACAGAAAGCCTTTGTTTGACAGAAGCGGGCATTTAGGAGGCAGACAGGGGGTCTAATGAAAGAAAGCTTGACCCTTTCTGGAGATTAAAAGTCAGGATATCCCTGCCTAGATTTTTTGGACCATTCATTTTTAAACAGCCTCTTATGAGTCCTCCAGCTTTATGGTAGTGCAATACTGTCCTAACTCACTGGAGTACTCCTTTAAGCATCTTCACACTTATTAACCTATACACTTTAGAAGTGATTAAGGACTTTACTTTCAAAGCACATCTGGAGCATGTCACTGCATAGTGACCTTTCAATTTTAGACACAGATCCCAGGCAATCCAGAAATGTATTTTACATTCAACTTTAAACTCATGTTTTCCTAATCTCAATGGGGGCAGCTGTAGTTCAGTGAGTTGAGCCGGTCGTCCTTTAATTCAATTTAACCACAAGGTTAGCGGCTCGGTCCCCGGCTCCTACTGTCTGCATGTCAAAGTGTCCTTGAGCGAGACACTGAACCCCAATTTAATCCCTGGGTGCTTTACAGCAGTTCCTAAAATGCTTAAATGGGTTAAATGCAGAGGACAAATTTAATGTATGTACTTGTATGTGTATGACAATTCTAATAAAACTAATACATATACTACACTTTGAAATCTATTGAGCGTCAACAGAGACTTGTTTTGAGATTTTCCAGGCTTAAAAGGCAGAATTACTGACATTTTTAATGGAAATACAGGTTCAAAATTTGCAGCTACAACCTTATTATTAGATCTGAGCAGCATATGGTAAAAAAAACAAAAACAATATCTGTTGAATTGTACACTATATATAGAATATTTTCACTGCTTTTTCTTGAAGTCAGAGAGCCATTTCCGACAGGAAACTGAACTGAAAGTGAAACCTATATGCTCTCTTCTTAGTCACCAGACACCATTTACAAAAACAGTATAAATAATAATAATAACCTACACTTAAACTGATATTGATGTTTTTTCAGGTGAGCCTTTCTTTTTGCTGCCGGCCCCATCCACAGCAGCAGATCACTTTGCTTCTGTGCTGGTAATTCCTGTTTGCTTCTCCAAACTGGGGGCGTGCTGACCATCATCTACTATAGGTAATACACTGACTATGGATATGTACCTCATACAACCCCACCTCAAAACACCCAAACTATCCCTTTAAAGTGACTACAATCAATATTTTTTTCCAGAAAGGTTTCAAAATGACAACGTGAAAGGGGTCACTCGTAGTGATAAACCTACAGAGAACTATCACCCAAATCTGCAGCTCCCTCCTCGGCTTTAGGGAACTTTACAGAGAGTTTCAGCTTATTCAAATTTTACAGTTTTGTTTTACTGTCATCACTCTCATAGCGTTGTTTTCAGCCGCAGCAGGGAGCTGTTTTCAGGGAAAAGGCTCTAAAAACCCACTATACACTTTCTGCTCCGCACCAAATGGCAGAAAGACACCGTAAGCAAATAGCTGGAGAACATAGTGGAGAATTTAGCAACAAAAGCACCATATAGAGCTTAATGAGGGTAAATATGTAGACTGAGACTTGTATTAACCAGTTGGAAATTTCAGTCCCTATTCCAGACTCAGTACATTTATTCAGCTAATGTCTACATGACATACTCTATTATAACCATACATCTGGCACTGTTGCCACAGTGGCAGTTAAGATGCAGTCAGTTCTTGACTAGGTTTGTAGCGCTAAATATTTAGAGCGATCACAAATAGATATTGTTAACAGAACATTGTGCCGTTAGAAAGTGTCTGGCGAACGTTTGCGAGTTATGATTTATGTAGGATACAACTGGATTGTATCAATGTCCACTCCAAATAAAACTCAGGCAAATGATATTGGTGAAGATATGTACAAATTCAGCAAAATATTTTAGTAAAAGTAAACCCCTCTAAAAAAATCCATATGCTCAGATGCCATGTAATGTTTAAAAAATGTAGCCTAGTACTGTAGGCCTACTGCATTTATTCTAACCAATTTAGGATGATTATACTGAGCATGGCAGTGTTTTCAAAATCACTGTATGAATATGCGGTCATTGTTCAGCCATATTATTGAATAGTGAATCGACCTCTGAAAATTACATAGGTGACAAACAGGAACCAGTGATTGTTATTAGATCTAATGACATTAGCCTTGCTCAATATGGTCGTTGAAAGTGGACCATCATTAATGGTATTAAAATTAAATTAAATAAAGGCATTAGTTGAAAAGCGATTGGTCATCACAAAAAAATAAAAAATAGTCAATATTGACTATTGCATCCCCAACATGTCACAATATGTCAAAGTCACATTGTTTTCATCATGTGATCAAAGGGAAAACAAAACTTCCAATGCTCTGTAATATTTTGTTTGCAGTAGCAGCAGTAACATGGTTGTAGTAAGTCATGACACTCCTGGCAATGACTCAAAAGTGATAAACGAAGCATATATACACTCACGCTGACACACACTATAAAAGATTTTGTTTGCTCGCTCATTTGTTCCCTGACCGCACACTCCTTTTCATTCAGAGGTCATTCACAACTAGGCCAAGGATGGTGTTACCATGGCAACTAAACCAGAGAGAGGAGGACCAAAAAAGGAATATAAAAAATAAGATGGAAAATAAAACGGGTGAGAAAAGCATGTTCTTTATAGGGCTGTCAACGTTAACGTGATAACGCGTTAACGTAAAATCGTTTTAACTTCACTACTTTCTTTAACGCTATTCAGTCTTTCTGAGGTTGTAGCGAGCTCAGTTTTAAAGCTAGAGTGAAGATGCTGGCATCATATGAAACTAGAATCTAAGGAATCCATTGGTATCAACCATGTCATACATAGCTTGTCGCAAAGGAGGTTAAATAATGCTCCAAAGTAACGCTAAATTTTGGCGAGGAAAAACTGGCAAGGCCATTTTCGAAGGGGTCTCTTGACCTCTGACCTCAAGATATGTGAATGAAAATGGGTTCTATGGGTACTCACGAGTCTCCCCTTTACAGACGTGCCCACTTTATGATAATCACATGCAGTTTTGGACAAATCATAGTCAAGTCAGCACACTGACAGCTGTTGTTGCCTGCTGGGTTTGAGTTTACCATGTTATGATTTGAGCATATTTTGTATGCTAAATGCAGTACCTGTGAGGGTTTCTGGACAATATTTGTCATTGTTTTGTGTTGTTAATTGATTTCCAATAATAAATATATACATTCATTTGCAAAAAAAAAAGTGTGATTAATTTGCAATTAATCACGATTAGCTATGGACAATCATACGATTAATTGCGATTAAATATGTTAATCAATTGGCAGCCCTAGTTCTTTAGTGTATGACGTGATAATGACCAAAATCACAGCCAGGAAAAAGTCAGATATAAGTCTGTAGATTAGGCAGCACACATGCATGTGTTCCTGTTTAGACACCCTAAAATGTTGTGGGTAGTTTATCGCTTTCAAATGGAAAACCAATCATTTCATACTGGTATTTTGAGGTATGTAATTAAAAGCTCAGCTCTGTTAACCCTAACCATCAGTATATTCAAGCACTTTGAGTCAGTCTTTATTTAAAAACTTACGGTCAACTAGGAAAATACATTTACAGTAATGTTATAAATAGCCTTGTTCTCTGAGCTTGTTTGATTTACTGCTTACCTGGTAAATGCCTGCCCTTTGACCCAATTCGTCCTCTGTATTTACACACAATGTGTAGACAGTGATAACACTTCTTTTTAATCTTTAATCTAATCAGTGACAAGTTAATCACAAAAACTGACCTACGGCTTTGATACATTACCAACAGGTATGCATAATAGACTGCCAAAATATTGTTTTAAGGATGATAAAATTGATTCCTCCTACAGCAGCTTATTTGAAAACAAATTCTCAGGTCCATTCTTACTCAACCCGTCAGTCTCTAGATCTTCATCCTCCTGTTATGTTTTTTATTTTTTCCCATTCACAATGTTGTTTGGTTACGATTACCCAGAAGTCTTTATAGATATAGATAAATCAATATCCTCCTAACAAACACTATCCATACACTTCCATGCAACACACATTTGTCTTTTTTTATATATTTACCATATTGTAAATATTTACCGTACAATATATATATATATATATATATATCTTGTCCTAATTGTTTGTTATCACTAGTATGTAGTCAGCTATAGCCTACACTCGTCTGATCTGTACTTATTATCTATACCTAAGGTCCGCACAGAACTAGGTAAGATGGCCTTTAGCTATTCCGCTCCCTTTTCCTGGAATACACTGCAAGCTAAGTAGAAACTGGAAAATCTGATTACTTTTGATGAATTTAAAACATTAATGAAAGACCTAGAAGCAGAGTCAAATGGGAGCTGTCTGTGTTTCTGAATATTTTCATTTTAACGTTGGCTTCAAAAACTTGATTTTAATGTGTTTTGTATGATATTATGCTATGTATTTATTTTGCATTTGTTTTATGTTGTGGCGTCTGAAACTTTAATGTATGTTTAAATGCTGCTGTCTTGGCCAGGTCTCTCTTGCAAAAGAGATTCTTAATCTCAATGAGTACTACCTGGTTAAATAAAGGTTAAATAAAAAAATAAAATAAAAAATTTAGTCATATTATTTCTTTATATTAATCTTGTCTTTAGGTGGAGGCTTCAGATAAGCCCATTGTTTTTTTTGCCTCTTCCTGCACTGTATATTATTCATTTTTTGTTATGTTGCATAGTCTTAAATTGTGCAAAATAAATAAACAAAAATAAAAATCTTGTCTCTAGGTGGAGGCTTCAGATAAGCCCAGTGGGTTTTTTGCTTCTTCCTGCACTGTATATTATTCATTTTTTGTTATGTTGCATAGTCTTAAATTGTGCAAAATAAATAAATAAACAAAAAAGGAACAGTATGCTCAGTAACGGGCCTCTGCATGAGTAATCTGTTTAAAACACATCAGTCGACTGAATGCCACTGCTTTATGTCTGTACCTCTCCTCCACATTAGTCATATGAACACTACAGACCCAAACACATCTGTGTGGGATATATAACCACTACCAGATGTGGTGAATACAACGATAAGGACTTGCTGGCGACCGACCATCTTCGTAGAGAGCCAAGCTCCTAACGTTAGGCCACAGGGCATAGATAGATTATTGCCTGGGTTTCGTAATGGACGTCAATGCTAGGTAGGTAGGGCATTAGCAGAGCTGAACGAAAATACACACACATATTGTTTCCTAATCATGACAGCAAGCTTTTGGTAAAAAAAAATGACAATAACAAGTATGTGCTCCTCTGACTGCATTCTCATCATGAAACAGCCTCAGTGTGAGTGTGCGCCATCATCACCGTGACGGCGTCACCGTCTCCAACAACACACAAGACCAACGAGCAGTTAGCTAATAGATGAACCGACTACAGTGGTAGGAGCAGCATTTATCGGGTTATTTGCAGCGTATTTGTGGCCGGCAGTGGGTGAGACAGAAGAGGGACGTCACATAGACACACAATGTAGATGCGGTTATTGTGTCTTTTTGATAGACAATATCAAACTGCAACAACTAGCTGTTAGCTTTAGCTAGCAGAGCTAACAGGCCGTTGGTCTCTCAGTGGCTCAGCCGGGCATCAGCTCTCTCAAAGCCGCCTTTTACACAAGCTGGTACACCGTGTCTCTTGCTGGTCTACTCATTCGGGTTTCACCTGAGACACAACAAAGACTTTGGCAGAAGAATAAATGTTTGAAACAGCGGCGTTTACCTGGGTTTATCAGGTTGCCAGGGCGCGCGGGATCTTTCTCTCTCCGAGGATCCTGAACACCTCTCGTCGTTGTCGGTGACGTCACTACGCACGTCTTTTTCGTTTGAGGACGTAAAGAGAGCGAGAGCGTGAGTGTGTGTGTGTGTGTGATGGGCTGAAGGAAGCATTCCGATCAATCCCTCATTATCAGTGTTGCAAAGTTTTACATTCATAAATGAACATTTTGCAAGAGTTAAACATCGCTTTTAATGTTTTCAAGAAAGGAATGGAGCTATGTATCAAGACTACATTATCTGCAAAAAACAAAAAGTCAAGTAAAACAGTGAGTGAATGTGTTTACTGAAGTTACTATTATTTATTTATATTAACCCATGGCATGTTTTATGTTACTTTTTTTATTTATTTATTTTATTTTCATGTATGTTGTTAGTTATCTCTTTATTTCATTTACATGTATTGTTAACCTATGTATGTATGTTCTTTGTACTGTTTGCAAATTTAAAATAAAGTCTATTGAAAAAAAGCCAACTTTCCTGCATTTTATTAATGAATTCAAACACTATAGCACCATCTTACCCAATGTTAAAAACAAAAAAAGCCATTAGGACTTTTAAGTTATTAAATGAATATGATGGATATAACCTAAACTCTGGCATTCTGAAATGTATATGTAATTATTTTTGCATATTTGCGAGAGTTAAACCTCACTTTAATGTTTTCAAGAAAGAAATGCAACTATATATTAAGGCAATATTCTCTGCAAAAAACAAAAAGGCTTGTAAAACAGTGAGTTTGTGCTCCCCTTTTAATGTTTTACTTAAGTTACTATTATTTATTTATATTAACCCATGGCATGTTTTACTTTTTTATTTATTTTATGTTGATTTGTTTCATTTCTGGTTTCCTTTTAATGTTTGGCACTGCTTTTTGTTTATGTTTTCACTATGCTTCATCTGTATGCCAGTGTTTCTACTATTTCCTTCTATTACTATGTATACTGGCAGATTGAAATTAAAACTTAAAAAAAAAGAGAGAGAGAATATAATTTCTGTGCACTAGAATAACTGGCAAAAACTGGGACATTTATGTACATAGCTACAATGGAAAATATAAGTGAAACTCTAAAAAGATGCGGGCCCCAAAAGTATCCCTGTCTTCATATGTCTATTTTTTATTAGATTAGATATGATTTAATTTCTTAATTTAGGTGAGAGTAAATAAAAACATTAAAATGTTACCAAAAACAAATGAGTTCAAAAGAGTTGGACGATACAGTAAAAATGGGGTTGGTAAATCCACTGTATTTATTTTTTTATTTAATATTTGAAAGATAACTATCATCTCACTCACCAGACTGACATGCTTGTGAGTTTGTTGATGTTTTATTACATTAATGGTCAGTAGAACGCGAACGGATAACATCCACTTTAGGACTCTTTGCACAGGAAATTATTGCAAATCTTACTAAAATGCACAGAGAGAGAGAATTGTATCTGGATTAAATCAATGGTTTGCAGCGCCCCTCAGTGGACAACCCCTGTGCCTTTATTAAACCGAAGGTCAGCTGCAATGCAAAAAGTATTTTGAGATCTCCAAGTTTTATTTTAGCAAGTGGCAAAAACAAATGTATAGGAACAAATGTCATACGTGTGCCTATTTTCAACTGTGTTAACTGACCTACCCAATACAATTCATAAAAAACTAATTTGAAGGAAATATATGTATCCAATCCAATCCATCCAAATTTATTTATAAAGCACATTTAAAAACAACAAAAGTTGACCAATGTGCTGTACAATTAAACTTAAAAAACATAACAACACAATAAAAAAACATATATATATATATTCATTTCATTTCATTTCAAAATTTATTTCGAACATGTAGAATACAAAAAAATAAAGAAAAAATAAAGAAAAAGAGAATGATCATACCAACAAGTGGACAGTCAGAAATAAGTAGTATTTAAATACAATGAAAAGCATAAGAAAAATAAATTGTCAAACACTTGATGCCTTGATTTACATATTCATTACAGTTATAGTTATAGTTATACAGTTTGAAAATTGACACACACATATATATATATTTTTATTTATATTTTTTATTTTAATTTCCTGTAGTTGGAAAACTAGTGAGCAGTTAGAAGATTAGATACCTCCTATTTTTATTTTAGCAAGGGGCAAAAATAAATGTATAGGAACAAATGTCATACATGTGTCAAAATATTTATGTTATACATATATTATTTATATTATTAAAATATTATATTTTATTGGGTAGGTCAGTTGAAACTATTTTTTTTAAATATTTTGAACACAGTTGAAAATAGACACACATATATATTCTTATTTCTTTTATTTCATTTTCATTTTCTTTAGCGGTACACTAGTAAGTAGTTAGAATCCTGGTGCTCACTCCAGACCAGCTGGTGGCGCTATAAAACACCAACGAATAAGAAGAAGAAGAGCCGACCTACCCGGAAGACGCGTGAAGGTCTTAGATAACAGTTCCCTGTTGTCTGCCTGGTGTCGATGTGAAAATGGGTGTTAAAATAGAGATGTTTCGAGTAAGTATCAAATGTTTTTAAAACAACGTACTTGGACATTTAATATCATTGGTTTTTAAGATTTACAATCGGCAGAAATCGGTCCATGTTTCGTGTTTTCTATCTAACTAACTAGTCATTATCATGAGGCTAAGTGTGGTCATGATGTAACTAACAGGTTCCCACCATCACTCACTGGCTGATCTCTGTGTTTTTGAGCAGATGATGCTGTATCTCTCCTTTCCTGTGACCATGTTCTGGATCTCCAATCAAGCAGAGTATTTTGAAGAGTACATAGTTAAGAGAAAGGTTAGTAAAGCTGCTTTTATTGTTGCTCATACTTAACAGTCCACCCAGTGAGGCAATTGGGGCTCTTCTTGTAATAATAAATGTCTCTTTCTCTTTCACGATGATGGCGTATTTTATGGTATCCAGAGAGAGATCTTCCCACCTGACGAGGGATTGCAAGTAAGTTAATTTATCTATTTATTTATTTATTTATTAAGAATTGGGCTAATAATTGTCTATACCATATAATTACTATACTATACTATATAATTGTCTATACTATATAATTACTATACTATATAATTACTATATAATTGTCTATACTCACTATATAATTGTCTATACTCATTTTTAGCAGTCTCTTCTGCACTATATTCACTTTTTTTAAGTTAAGTTTAAAGTTACTATCTATCTATCTATCTATCTATCTATCTATCTATCTAAACACCATGGTTCCTTAGCTCAGATTTTTTAAAAACCTAATCATAAACAACAGTGTTTTTAATTAAAGGTCCCATATCATGCTCATTTTCATGTTCATACTTGTATCTTGTTTCTACTAGAACATGTTTACATGCTGTAATGTTAAAAAAAACAACTTTATTTTCTTCATACTGTCTGCCTGAATATACCTGTATTTACCTTCTGTCTGAAACGCTCCGTTTTAGTGCATTTAAACGGAATTGCAGCGGAATTGCGTTGCTAGGCAACAGCTTGGGTCCATGTTTAGTTCCTGTCAGCTGATGTTATTCACATACATTGCAACAGGAAATAAACTGGGACACATTTGGAATGTTTACGTTTAAAATCGTGTAATGGTCTAAATATTATAGATTTGTGACATCACAAATGGACAGAAATCCTAATGGCTTGTTTCAAACGCACAATTTCTGAATACGGGCTGTGTGTAATCCTCCATATATTGAGTGTTTTGATAGTTTAACAGTATTTATTTAGCACTTAAATCTGCTTTATAATATAAAAGACATGAAAATGTCACTTTTTACAATATGGGACCTTTAAGTCTGTTTAGAACTACAGCTGTATGGCACAATATATGATGATGATAATGACTGTGATATATTTCTTTTCAGAGGAAAGAGTTTGAGGACTTCAAAGAGCGAATGCGTGCTCGTAAGGATAAGCAGCGAATATTAAAAGAGATTTCTATGGAGTCTGAGAATTGAGGATAATGTGTTGCAGAAATGCATAAACTCCCACCACCACGGATAGAGGATTATCTGGCAGTGTTTTGGGGGCAAAAGAAAACTGGTCGGACTGGAATAAGATCATGACACATATGGCATCTCTGAGAAGTTAACACATCCCAAAGGTGTGTTGGGCGGTTTCCATGGATTAAATACGCCTAATAGGCCTGTTTAATTTACATGTGTGACTTTTTTTTTTGTCTCCCACAAAAGACTTTTCAAATGCCAAAATCCTGTGTGTTTAAATGCCTGATGACTTGCTGTGATTGCACTGTCATAAAGTAATTATTTGAGTTATCTATCCAGCTGGATCTAATGTCATTATCATAATTTATTTTTGTGAGGTGCAGTGCCTATAAAATGTATTCACCCTCTTGGAATTTTTTTTCCATGTTTAATATTTTACAACATTTTATCACAGTGGATGTAAATGGGTATTTTTGATATTAATCAACAAAAACAGACCTTAATACCAAAGCGTAAAGCAAATCTCAATAAACTAATTTGAATTGAGCACAAACATAAAACACAAAGTAACTGATTGCATAAGTATTCACCCCCTTCATATCAATATTTATTAGAGGTGCAGATGGCAGCAATATAATACCGCCTATGATATAAAGTCTGGGAAGCTTTAGCTTTATGTCCTGGGTTGTCTAATTGGAAAATAAAATTTCCCTTTAAGTCATAGTTCACTTACAGACTGCAGCAGGTTTTCTTCTGTGATTTGTCGCTGCATTCATTGTAGATGAAAAACAATTTGCTGCACCAGTGATGATTTAGTCCTGTGATACTATGACAACAAATCTGTTTATCACTGTTGTAAAAGTCTAATTACATCCACTGTTTGTATAGAAAGTTGAGGGGTGAAGGAAATTGAGGCACCGATTATGTGTATACTTGTTAACATGTCATTTTAATGCTGTTTTTCATTAAAGTTATTGTTGATTTTGTTTCACCTTTTGTAACAGAAGCATTGATTTGCCCATTGGAAGTGGTTGTGTGTTTCTGATGTAAGGATGCACTGATCCGACTTTTTCAGTCCCGATACCGATACCTGGGTGCTGGCCTATCCCGAGTACCGATACCAGTGTTTATATCTTTAAAGGCCGTTTTCTCAAAATTGGGTTTTTTTCAAACTCTAAGCCAGAAATCTCCACTTTAGTAGCACTTCCACACACCAAACTTTCCAATTTCATTCATATCTATATTCTAAAGGTTTATACAGAGGAGTTTGTTCATATATCATTCATAACCTGATTTATACAACATTTTATTCCTAAAAACATGGTGAAAATGTCTTTTTTTTTTATGGCTGTTTACAGTGTTTTCTGATTTATGAAGTGATAAAAACAGATATCCATATTCCTCTCTGTAAAAAATCTTTGACTCTAATATGTCAACAAAATGAAACAATAATTTTGATCCTGACTTTATCCAATAGTCACATTTCTGTTCTGGAAATGTATGCAAATTAGCACATATTTTGTATAAGATAATACATAATTTGCATATTTAAACATAAAAATTCAAAAAACTTGTAATACAAAAAATAATTGTCTAAACTGTGGTATTTCTACTTTTACTGAAGGAATACTTCCTCCATCTCTGATGGTCATACAGCACAGTTGTGAAAACCGCATGCAATACTAGTATCAGACAATAGGGGGCAACACCTCCCTATCAAAAGATGTGCGCTGGAACCATACAGGTGTAGAGGCTAGAAGGGAACCAGCAAACTGGAGAAACTCTCGCGAGATTGTTATAGTTAGGCACTGATCTTGAATACTTAAGGTGAGACATTAACCTCGAATAGTTAAGGCTAGGCATTTATCTCTCGAATAGTTACGGTTGGGGTACGTCAGGGGTCAGCAACCTGCTGGGTTTAGCCCCTCTCCAGTGGCTCCCTGTGGATTTATAAAAATGGAAATGAATAACTATTTTTTGGTTAATGTTTTCAATTTTATTTATCATTGTTGTAGGTCTAATGTACGGCGGTACGACAGAATATTAGGGCCACATTGAGGAAAAAACTGAAATCTGAGATTTCGAGAATAAAGTCATAATATTTCGAGAATAAAGTCTTAATATTATGAGAATAAAGTTATAATATTACAATAATAAAGTTATAATATTTCGAGAATAAAGTCATAATATAACGAGAATAAATTCGTAATATTACAAGAAAAAAGTCGTAGTATGAGAATAAAGTTATAATATGAGAATAAAGTTATAATATTATGAGAAAAAAGTCATAATATTACGAGAAAAAAGTCATAATATTACGAGAATAAAGTCATAATATTACGAGAATAAAGTCTTAATATTATGAAAATAAAGTCATAAGTTTAAGAGAAAAAAGTCGTAGTATTATGAGAATAAAATCACAATATTATTAAGTAGTAATTCTACGTGTTATTTTCTTTTTTTCTCGTAATATTACGACTTTATTCTCATAATATTACGACTTTTTTCTCATAATATTACGTCTTTTTATTCTCGTAATGACTTTATTCTCGAAATCTCAGATTTATTCCCCTCAACGTGGCCCTAATACTCCGTAGAATATTTGCACTTTGGCCCTCACTGCATTAGACTTATATATTATATTCTTAGACTATAAACTGTGTTACCTTCATCACAATGCTCAAATGTTTTGCGGCTCCAGACAGATTATTATTTTTTGTTGTTGCCTAAAATGGCTTTTGGTGGTAAAGGTAGCTGACCCCTGGGATAGGTTGCACATCTTGTGAGAGTCTTTTCAGGTGTTTTGCTCCCTCTAGTCGCAGCCTCACATTCAGGCTTTAACAACAAGGAAGTGACCGACTAGCCAGCAGACTGCTGTCAAGATGGCACCGAGTGGACTGAAAGCGGTAGTAGGAGAAAGTAAGTTACACATTATCGTTATCTGCTTTCTGAAGTTTATTAAAACTCAATGACGCAGGTAGTTAATTCGTATTTATCTCATAGGAGCTGATTAACTCACAGTAAACACAGTAAACACAGTTTGTGGACGCTGGTCGACCAAACCTCTTTCTTCCTGTTCCAGAACATTAAAATGCTAACAACACCTAATAAATAATGATATTATCAATAATGTAATAATGTTAACCAGGTCCTTGACACACAGTTTGTATCGTTGTGTTGTTATTGTGATGTTTTGGTCGATGTAAAAATAGAAAATGTCGCAGCGTCATTGAGTGGAAATGTTGTGACAGTAGGCTAACGTTAGCTTGCTAGCAAACTCTCGCGAGATTGTCACGGTTACGCATTTATCTAGAATGGTTAGGATAAGTTGTCAGGCAGCAAGTCTCGCGAGAGTCTTTGCAAGTTTTTGCTCCCCAGCTAGTTTTAGCTCGCCTAAGAGGAAGTCGGATACTTCCACCTGTTGTGATGGACTAAATCAGACAGAATAAGCATTAAAACATGAATAAAAGTCCAAACTTTTGTAACAAAAAGTTTAAAAAGTAACTGATATTTCTATTTCAACTCAGATGTCTTGTTTCATTTAACAGATAACTGTTGTTTCAGTAGCGTTACTGTGCTTTCAAAGTAACGTCTCTGAAAGAGCGACGTTAGATGCAGCTAGGCCTGTAATGATGAACTGATGTATACATTGTGTTTTCAAGACGAATAATGGTATGGATTATTAATATGAGGCTATGAAGATGAACACTACGACGGAGTATTAGGGCCACATTGAGGAAAAATTAATAAATCTGAGATTTAGAGAATAAATTCGTAATATTACAAGAAAAAAGTCGTAATATCAGAATAAAGTTATAATATGAGAATAAAGTTATAATATTATGAGAATAAAGCCATAATATTTCGAGAATAAAGTCGTAGTGTTATGAGAATAAAGTTATATTATTACGAGAATAAAGTCATATTATTACGAGAATAAAGTTGTAGTATTATGAGAATAAAGTTATAATATTACGAGAATAAAGTCATAATATTACGAGAATAAAGTTGTAGTATTATGAGAATAAAGCCATAATATTTCGAGAATAAAGTTGTAGTGTTATGAGAATAAAGTTATATTATTACGAGAATAAAGTCATATTATTACGAGAATAAAGTTGTAGTATTATGAGAATAAAGTTATAATATTACAATAATAAAGTTATAATATTTCGAGAATAAAGTCATAATATAACGAGAATTAAGTCGTAATATTACAAGAATAAATTCGTAATATTACAAGAAAAAAGTCGTAGTATTATGAGAATAAAGTTATAATATGAGAATAAAGTTATAATATTATGAGAATAAAGCCATAATATTTTGAAAATAAAGTCATAATATTACGAGAATAAAGTCATATTATTGTGAGAATAAAGTCATATTATTACGAGAATAAAGTCATAATATTACGAGAATAAAGTCGCAGCATTATGAGAAAAAAGTCGTATCATTATGAGAATAAAGTCATAATATTACGAGAATAAAGTCATAATATTACGAGAATAAAGTCGCAGCATTATGAGAAAAAAGTCGTATCATTATGAGAATAAAGTCATAATATTACGAGAATAAAGTCGTAATATTATGAGAATAAAGTCGCAGCATTATGAGAAAAAAGTCGTATCATTATGAGAATAAAGTCATAATATTACGAGAATAAAGTCATAATATTACGAGAATAAAGTCGCAGCATTATGAGAAAAAAGTCGTATCATTATGAGAATAAAGTCATAATATTACGAGAATAAAGTCGCAGCATTATGAGAAAAAAGTCGTATCATTATGAGAATAAAGTCATAATATTACGAGAATAAAGTCGTAATATTATGAGAATAAAGTCAAGTTTAAGAGAAATAAGTCGTAGTATTATGGGAATAAAGTCATAATATTATAAAGTAGTAATTTTATGTGTTATTTTAGAGGGGAAATAGAGCAGCGTGCCGTCTGTGTGACAATGAGGAACGTGGAGCATATACTTTAGTATAGGTTTCACAAATACTTAAGAAATACTTCATCTTTTGGCACATCTCACCACATTTTCATAAGTATCAGGACCTTGAAAAGATTGTGTAAGAAACTGCGTTTATTCTGAAGAAAGAACCACACAGACCTTGAAATTGCCTCATTTATGGAGGAGGAAATTACATTAAGTTATGACTTTATTCTCATTAAATTACTACTTTTTTTCCTCATAATATTATGACCTTATTCTTGAAATCTCAGATTTTCTTTCCCCCTCAATGTGGCACTAATACTCTGTTGTAGAACACACCCATCACTTAATTGCTAAAATCTTCAGGTGTGTAACGTTACTGGTAATACAGGTAACCCTGAGCTTTGCCCGGGATTCAGAGATCAGACCGACATTACTTGCTACTCATTATACTAGGCATAACCTATTCATTTCTGTGAATTTAGGAATATGCTCCTTCATTTTTTTTTTAATTGCCACTGATTTTAATGTAAAACAAATGTTTGTAGGGCTGGGCTTAGGAAATCTTTTCCACACAAGTTGGTTTAAAGCATGAGAGAGTGCAGGCCTTCTCCCTTGTCACTTTGCATTGTCACTATAATTAGGGATGCACCGATTCGACTTTTTCAGTCCCGATAGCGGGACTGACTTTGGGTATCGGCCGATATCGAGAACGGTATTGACGTAAAGATTGCTTTTCTAACTTGTAAATGTAACAAATAAATACATACATTTACTGAATTGTTATTTATATATATATATATATATCCTATTTTACATATAATAATCCTCAAAATTAACAGTAATTACAATTCAGGTGTAAACCTTTTTAATGCAGCAACAAATTCGTCAAAAGTTTAACAGGAATTAAAATTCCAGTATATGATATATATATAGTATATAAACATAGAATTGAATTTAATAGATCGGCCACACTGTCACCGATATCCGATCCAGCTATTTGTGTACAAGTAGTCATCTTTTCCAGTTCCCTGTATGGAAATGTTCCTGGGCATGGCAAGACAACTCATTTGTTGGTGATTAATTTTCCACTAGGTCCTGGCAGACAGCTCTATGTTGTTGAATGTATGTTGGTTTAGACTAGGGCTGCAACTAACAATTATTTTAATTGCAGATTAATTGGTTGATTAATTTCTTGATTAATCGATTAGTTCTTTGGTCTATAAAATGTCAGAAAATGGTGAAAAATATCAATCAGTGTTTCCCAAAGCCCAAGATAACGTCCTCAAATGTCTTGTTTTTTTCCACAACTCAAAGATATTAAGTTTACTGTCATAGACGAGTAAAGAAACCAGAAAATATTCATATTTAAGAAGCTGGAATCAGAGAATTTTAACTTTTTGTTTTTTCTTTAAAATTACTCAAACCGATTAATTGATTATCAAAATAGTTGCCAGTTTATTTAATAGCTGACAACTTATCAATTAATCGTTGCAGCTCTAATACAGACTAGATTATAGTTATGCCCTCCCATCTAAACAGTCCTGAACCAGAAACATATATATATATATATATATATATATATATATATATGGCATCTACTGAAATATTCAGAAACCTCACCAACTTATCTTGGAAACAATTTATGACATAGTGATTACAGTGATCGTTATCCACATTTTTTTCTTTATTATTCACTGCTGAAGCCAATTATCACGTCAGTTCGAAAGTGAATTAATGTGGTAATAAGACTTATAATCATATGTCTTAGGGAGTTACTGCTGTGTTTCTAATGAGGTTAACAACGGAAGTTGAGTGATATCACATCGATGTAGTTCTTCATCACACTGTCCTTCCTTCTGTGCACTATTAAAAGGGAGGAAACAGTTTAGCTGAGGTGGTAATCCACCCAGACACACTAAATATAAAGGCTTTTTCTGAGTGGAATAGCGCCTCTGCTCTTTTAACCTGAAGGTTGATGTTTTATTTCAGCATATTTTATGGCAAGATGGCCCACTTCCACAGTAAAACACTGCAGGAAACCCTCAGATTGTTTCACCAGAAGTACCTTACCTCAGCTGTTGCGCCTATGACTGGAACAACTATGCTTTTATCTGATCTTCATAGACATACACTGTAGTCTCGACAGTATAACATAAGGAAGTTGCACCCAACCCACTGAGTTGGTAAATACAAGTGCTAAATATAGGTATGTTTCAAGAAAGTTCCTAGTTCCTGGTTTAGAGAGTTTTTAGACATACAGCCACAATGTCACACTATTTCAAATAGATAATCCCCTTGTTGTATCTCCTTAGAGTGATTAAACTGTAGGCATCAAGAAAAACATTTAAATTAAGCCACACGTATTCTTTTACTCTTTAGCTGCTGATGCGCAATAGATTAAATGTCACTCTTTGTCATACTCGATAGAGAAGAATTTGCCCAAAAATTATGGGTTTTGAAAATCATAGCTATCACATAAAATATTATGATGGTGTTATGTTACTTTTAGAATATAGAATCTCGATCAATCACATGATTGTTCATAGTTAATTGTGATTAATCGCAAATTAATCACACATTTTTTATCTGTTCAAAATGTACCTTAAAGGGAGATTTATCAAGTATTTAATACTCTTATCAGCATGGGAGTGGTCAAATATGCTTGCTTTATACAAATGTATGTATATATTTATTATTGGAAATCAATTAACAACACAAAACAATGACAAATATTGTCCAGAAACCCTCACAGGTACTGCATTTAGCATAAAAAATATGCTCAAATCATAACATGGCAAACTGCAGCCCAACAGGCAACAACAGCTGTCAGTGTGTCAGTGTGCTGACTTGACTATGACTTGCCCCAAACTGCATGTGATTATCATAAAGTGGGCATGTCTGTAAAGGGGAGACTCGTGGGTACCCATAGAACCCATTTTCATTCACATGTCTTGAGGTCAGAGGTCAAAGGACCCCTTTGAAAATGGCCATGCCAGTTTTTCCTCACCAAAATTTAGCGCAAGTTTGGAGTGTTATTTAACCTCTTTCAAAACAAGCTAGTATGACATGATTGGTACCAGTAGATTCCTTAGGTTTTTTCTAGTTTCATATGATATATTCATATGATCAAGTATCTTTACTTTCACTTTCTGTAGCTTTAAAATTGAGCCCGCCACAACCTAAAAATCCCTGCATTAAAAAAATGAGTTGCATTAAAATTAATTTGCGTTATTACTGCGTTAACGCAAACTGTCGTATTGGAGCCATTGCTAAAATTCACAAAACACTTATTATATATATATATTGTGTCTCACAAGAAATGTTTCCAAATTATTGATTGTCCTGTGTTGTTGTTCTTTCTTCTGCAGAAATCCTCAATGGGGTCATCAAGAGTGTGAAGAAGGACGGAGAATGGAAGGTAAGAGTTGCCCAACAAGATTGATGATTTTGTCACACTGGATTAATAACCGGTTTATCTCGTGTGTCTTCAGGTTCTTATCGTGGATCACATGAGCATGCGGATTCTGTCCTCTTGCTGCAAGATGTCTGACATCTTGGCAGAGGGGGTGACCAGTAAGTATGTAGATAATTAATGGTCTTGCATCGTATGGATCAGTTGCATACATGAGGGATCAAACTTTTAAAAAACTATTGTGTATATAGTGTTGCTTATGTTTTTCCAGCCTGTTCAAACTGTAGTTATAGAGCAATCGGGATATTTATAGTTGTCCCGTCAATGCTCATCCTTTTCCTCATGTTATATCTGGATGGCCATAATCTTTCTTAAGTTGACAATGTCCATTGTCGTCATCGCATGAATGGTCACTGATTGATTTGATAAAAATGAAAAAGATGCCGTCCATACAAAGCCACTTCATTCACACATTTACTCAACATGATGATGTTTTATTTGCAGTTGCATATTGATCAAGTCAGATTGTTTAGATGGAAGTAAAAGTCCCTCTTTTCTCCTTTTCAGTTGTGGAGGACATCAACAAACGCAGGGAGCCCATCTCTAGTTTGGAGGCCATTTATTTGATTTCACCTGTGGAGAAGGTCAGCTGTTGCTTTTTCTTTAGAGCTCCTCTACAACATTAAGATCTCCTGTGTTCATTGTGATTTTTTCTCATAATCCTTAAAACTAAATTTTCAATTACAGTCGGTTCGTGCCCTCATTAACGACTTCAAAGACGCTGCCTTTACTTACAAAGCAGCACACATCTTCTTCACTGACAGTAAGTGTGTGTGTGTGTGTGTGTGTATACTGTGCATATTTGTATTATTCATTTCATGTTGAAATTCCCTGAAAAACAGTGTTTAAACCTTTATTATTATTTATCAATCAACTATTTTCAAATGTAATGTGCAAAACATTTAAAGTTTCAAAATATATTGAATAATTACATTAAGCTATTGCCAATTCTAATTTATTTGTTTATTTATGCTTCCTTCCATAGCTTGTCCAGATGATCTCTTTGCTGAGATTGGAAGATCCAGAGTGTCCAAGGTCGCCAAGACTTTAAAAGAGATCAACGTTGCTTTCCTGCCGTATGAGTCTCAGGTAGGGAATTATCTCCCCATTTACTTAAACCAACTTGATTTTTTTTGGCCACACAGTTATGAGTTCTGGGTGTATTACTACAAGCGACACCTTTCACATTGCACACAGTCTTTTTTTTTCCATTGTTGATGTAAAAATATGAATAGTGCAGCTTGATTGTTGTGAACGTGATATTGTTAAATCGAGGCGACCCTCTACCCCTCTCACCCCTACAGGTTTTCTCCCTGGATGATCCGACCTCCATGTACTCCTTCTATAGTTCTAAGCCAAATGAAAACAAAGACAAAATGATGGAAATCCTGGCGGAGCAGATCGCGACCCTGTGTGATACACTTAAGGAGTACCCTGCAATCCGTTACCGCAAGTATGACAGCCTCGCATAAAAGTACACTGAAATTAGTTTTGCACTGAGTTTGCTGATTCACCTGTGTATCTGTCTGTCTCTAAGGGGACCGGAGGAGAACGCTAGACTGGCTGAAGAGGTCTACCAGCGCCTTACTGCTCACAAAGCTGACAACCCAAGCATGGGAGAGGTTAGGAACTACTTACCCCACCACCCACAACAATTCTTATGTGCTCTACTAAATTAATACGATTTATTGTATTATGAATTCTTATGCTGCTTTTTTTCTGCTAAACTTTTCTGTATAAGAGAACTTCCTTTGGGATTCTGCAGCTCTTCGCCTCTACAGGTTGTGGATGTTTCTGTGGTTTCTGGGTTTTATTTCCTGTCGATTATTTTTCTCACGCTTTGCTGGACCTTTCCTTTTTTTCCCCTTCTCCTATTCTGTCTTTCTTAGCTGACATTTCCTTGCTCCTGAGATGGGTCTTCACAGGCATGTATTACTGCTCGCTTTTTGCCTCCATACATCTGAAGTGCATTACTACACTGTGCTGTCTAATAAGGCCCTGATCAGACAGAGCGTTTTGCAGGTAGTAGAAGCGAGCGTTTTTTTTGCAGTTTGCTGCAGTTTTTTTTAATTATCATTGCTAGGCAACCACCGAATGAGTGCTAACACAAGTTTAACACAAACTATGAACTGTACGCCACCTAATAGTTAATAGTACAGTTTAAAGAAATGAAAGCAACTTACCCAAAATCTCAAGTACCATACTGATTTGCCACATATAGCTCCGGGTATATAGCAAAAGTCACCACAATGAGAAAAAACACTATTGATGTTGTGCGCTTTTCTACTATGAGTTGAATTTTTTTCAACTCCAGGCATTCTGGGCGCTCCTGTAAAAACGCGAGGCTTTCAGCAACGCAAAGACAGAAATACTTCACTCTCATAGAAAATAATTACAAAAAGCCACCCCAGGCTGCTAAAACGCGCTCCGTGTGATCAGGGCCTAAGCATTCTCTTCATTATTTTACTGTAGTTGACAAGTTTGCTGAAGCGCTGTATCAGATGGTGGTATTGAACTCATATTATTAAAGCTGATAAGACTTTCACTGCATGACAGATTCACAAAAAGATAATAAAGAGCCTCATATTTAATGTAGACTAGATCCTAGCTTATCATTCATGTGTGAAGTAAATCAAATCTTTGGTTATTATTAGATTACATACCTTATGTTTATTGTTTTCAGGGTGCAGATAAGGCGCGATCCCAGCTACTGATTGTTGATCGTGGGTTTGATCCCATCTCGCCGATTCTACATGAGTTGACCTTCCAGGCGATGGCCTACGACTTGCTAGATATCAAACAGGACATCTATTCGTGAGTGAACATCTTATTATATATATATAGGCTGCTGTTCATTTGCTCTGCCAGGTCAGTGTGCTGTCTTGGGCGTACTGTTTCTCCATAGTCAATTGTGTTTTTTATTTTTTTGTTATCAGTTATCAGTCAACCGGAATTGGGAATTCGAATGACAGAGAAGTGTTGTTGGATGAAGATGATGAGCTCTGGATTCAGCTCAGACATATGCACATTGCTGATGTCACCAAGTAAGTCTGTCACAACTACATAAGAATATCACTCATGTCATCTCACCATGATTGGTTGTTTTTTTCTCCTGGTTTTATGTTACAACTTCAAAACACACACTTTGCTTTGTTTGCGTATATTATACCTTGCCAATAAATTAAAGTAATAAGTTACATTGTAGCAATGAGAGTAATACAAATAATGAATTACTAAATAAACACACAAGTTAGTGGAATGACTTTGAGGATATATTTTAAGCGGGTATATATATTTTTACTGTATCTAATAGATAATATTTAGATCCTGTTAGGTACTTAAATCAAAAATCAAACTGGATTACAATTTGGTTGCTCAGTCATATTATTAAAGCTAAATGAATGTACTCCTGCACAAGGTGACTGATCATTTTCACAACCATTGTTGCAGGAAAGTGACAGAGCTTCTTCGCACCTTTTGTCAGAGCAAGAGAATGTGCACCGACAATGTGAGTGTTCATGCAGTATTAATTTCTCATTTTAATACAGATATCCATCATATAAGATGAATACAACTTTTATGTTACAATACAATGTTTGTAAAAAAAAAAAAAAAATGTTTTTTATTTCAGGCCAACATAAAAGATCTCTCTCAGATGTTGAAGAAGATGCCACAGTACCAAAAGGAGCTGAGCATGGTGAGTTGGATGAAGATAATTCAACTCTTCACCATAACTATTTTCATCTAATGATAATTTTCCTATTGTAAAGCGAGTACTCTCTGAACTGTTGAAGATTAGGACTATACACAACAGGGTACTTTTCCCTCAATAAGGATTTTGTCTTAAAGAGGACCTATTGTGCTTTTTCCCTTTCCTTTAGTGTGTTATATAGTTTTTATGTGCATGTAAAAGGTCTGCAAAGTTGCAAAGTCCACGCCAAAGGGAGTTACTCTCCCACACAGAAACACTGCTCCTGAACTGCCCAAAACACCTCGCTTGAAGTCCCGCCTTTTCTTCTGTAATGTGGTGATGTCACCAAGTAACACATTTGCGTAATACCCGCATGGCGAAAAGAGGTGCTGCGGCACAGTCGGTATGAGAAAAATAAAGTGTTTTTTGAGCATTAAAGCATGTAAACATGTTCCAGTAGAAACCCAAAAATAAAGGTATGAACATGAAAATAAGCATAATAGGTCCTCTTTAACTTAGAACATCGCCCACATTCTAGTTAATTTGCCCAAATATTGACTGTCCATCATGACAAGAATCTCTGGAGAAACTCCAGAAAGTTTCTATCTCATGTCAGAGTTGTCAGTCTTGCCTGTGGCTTTGAAAAATGAATGAATTTATAAATAATTATTACTCATTTTCCTTCACAGTACTCTACTCACTTGCACCTCGCCGAAGCCTGTATGAAGAAATTCAAGGCCTCTCTTGATAAGCTCTGTGAAGTGGAACAGGTATAGTTGGAATCAATCATTTTTTGACAGTATCATCGACATGTTGACCCGGAGCAATAAGGGACACAAACGGCTCTGATAGGTTCCAAAAATAATCACATCGTTGTCATGTTTTCAGTTAGTTTAATGTTCTTGGAATTTGTCTGCTCATGCATTGTTGGCAAAACAACCCGTCAGTCTGTAGTTTTTATATCACAGGGGATCAGCTAAATGCCCCACTGTGTTAGTCACTGACAGTAAGTATCTTAGAGAGAACGTCTGACTGTCCCGCTCACTCTGCACACTAAGTGACCTCGACGTGATGGCGTCTTTTATTTATAGCACAGCTGGTCTTGTGATATTTAATGGAGAATTGTAATATTGCGTAAGAAGCTTGGGGAACGGACATCCACATATCTACAGAAATGCAGAGGAAGCTGTTATGTCATTACTGAGTGTAAATGCATTTAATAACACATGTCCTGCTTGGTAATGTAGAAATCCTTCCATCAACTTGAGCCTGGGATAAAGCCGCGGTCCAGACCAGTGCCAAACCCCAGTGTGTTGTTTGTATGAGCCAGACATGCTCTGTCTCTCCCCGAGGGGATATATCCTGCTACATTTAGTTCTATCAGATGAGCTGCAAGCACACAGGAAATGATAAGCTACGCATGGTTGTGGCATTATGAGACGCAAGTGTTAATGGGGCCTTTTTATATGAGTGAATCACTCAGCTGCACTAATGGATTGTCAGCATGTCTGAAAGCTGCCTCTTTAATCCAATGGACATGTTTTGGCTCAAAGATGGACAGTGTGATCCAAACGGCAACAGCTCTCTCTCAGCTGTCATTTGTTTTAGTGCTCTACATTGTTTGGCCAACCCAAGACAGATGCATGTGTGTAGCGTCATAAACAAAGCGATGCGCTGTATTTTTATGTGCCCTTGTTGGCCACTCTCTTGTTTCAGTTGCTCACAAAGTGTTATTGTTGATTGGCCCTCACAAGGCTTAGTCCAAATTCTTCAGAGAGGTCACACAAGTGCCCGGGATAAGGATAAAAGCCAAGTTAAGTGGCCAAAATTTGTCATTATTTTTGCGTTTTTTAATGGATTACAAATGCAACTCTTGAGGTTTGCTGTGCAATTTTCATTAAAGAAACTTTAACCTTTTAAGAAGTTTAGTGAAAGGGTCAGAGCGATAGTGCTAATGCATTATTCCTATAACCATAATATTGCCATGTAAGAGAATGTGGGGAGTTGAAGCTCAACGATTGCCTTGGGCTAACTCGTGGGTAGTTAACTGGAGCCTCAACTGAATAAAACTATGTTTTTTACCTCAATGAGCACAAGAAGCCTGTTCATTTATTCAATGAAATCACTTGTTTATCTCAACTTGCATAAAATTCAGACTGTGCTCATTTATTGAACTAAAACAACTAAAACTAAAACATGTATATGAATCTTGGCTCCCACAGAGCAGAAGTAGTAGTAGGAAAAGAAATAGAATAAGATTTAAGGACAAGTCATCCTCCACGTGTCAGCTGCCCTGTGAGTCGTCTGTCAGCTGACTCAAGTTGTAATCGAGATTCCAGTTGAAGTTAATAGTTAACACACACAGGTGTCTTTCACAGGACCTGGCGATGGGAACAAACGCAGAAGGGGAACCTCTGAAGGATGCCATGAAGAGCATCGTTCCTGTGCTCCTCAACAATGAAATTGAGGCCTATGAGAAAATCCGCATCATTCTGCTGTACATATTCCACAAGAAAAAAGGTGTGACATTGTTTTAACTAATATAACTAGGGCTGTCAATCGATTTAAAATATTTAATTGCGTATTTGTCCGTAGTTGCGATTAATCCACATTTTTTCTCTGCTCAAAATGTACCTTAAAGGGAGATTTGTCAAGTATGAAGTGGGCAAATATGCTTGCTTTATGAAAATGTATGTATATATTTATTATTGGAAATCAATTAACAACACAAAACAATGACAAATATTGTCCAGAAACCCTCACAGGTACTGCATTTAGCATAAAAAATATACTCAAATCATAACATGGCAAACTCAAGCCCAACAGACAACAACAGCTGTCAGTGTGTCAGTGTGCTGACTTGACTATGACTTGCCCCAAACTGCATGTGATTATCATAAAGTGGGCATGTCTGTAAAGGGGAGACTCGTGGGTACACATAGAACCCATTTTCATTCACATATCTTGAGGTCAGAGGTCAAAGGACCCCTTTGAAAATGGCCATGCCAAGTTTGGAGCATTATTTAACCTTCTTTGTGACAAGCTAGTATTACTTGGTTGGTACCAATGGACTCTTTAGGTTTTTCTAGTTTCATATGATGTCAGTATCTTCACTCTAGTTTTAAAGCTGAGTCTGCTACAACCTAAAAATCGTAAGTTGCGTTAATGCGTTAAAGAAACTAGTGCTGTTAAAACAAAGTGTTATCATCACCTTCACCATTTCTACATATCTGGTTATCCCTGCAGGCATCGGAGAGGAGAACCTTGCCAAGCTCATCCAGCATGCAAACATACAGGCCGACAGCAACATCATCACCAACCTGCAGAACCTGGGCTGTAACATCATAGCCGGGGTACATTTCTTGATTTTTGCAGTGTGGTTACAGTTTAAAATATAATTTCCCCCTCAGTGTTTGTTACATACGTCATGTTGTTTGTCAGGGCCGCAATAGTGGGAAAACGCTGCCAGATCGGAAGGAGCGCACAGAGAACACGTACCAGCTTTCTAGATGGGTACCCATCATCAAAGACGTCATGGAGGTATTAAAGACAAAATGAGGTTTCTGATGTTGCTGACACATTCACACATTTTGACAATATCTGTGTTTTTCTGTATCGCAGAGTGCCATAGAGGACAAGCTGGACAGAAAGCAGTGGCCGTTCATCTCTGATCCTGCTCCCATCAACACAACTCAGACTGCAGTCAGGTGGGTGCTTTGAACTGCACATCACGATGAGTAATAAACAGAACATTTTGAAAACATGACAGATAGAAAAAAAGAAATCCAAGGTCATATTAGTTTGAATTTATTTTGAAAGCAACAAAAAAATATGAACTGGGGTCGCAGACAGATTAATGTCAAATAAAAGCTTTTATTCCTTTAACTGAGTTGGAGCCGAGCTTTTGACGAAGTGAATAAAGGGGAAATTAGGCCAGTTTTGCTTTGAATACTTTATAATCCCCCGGGGTATTCCCATCATGGTGATAGTGCTTATACGAACCACTCTAGTAGACCTGGTTTCACTCATAATCTGCATAATGCACAATGCCAGTCCCTTTTCTTTTTAGCAAAGTGCAGAATTAAGACTGAGTAGTCATTAATATTAACACTATAGGCTGGCTATATAGGGCTGCCTATATAAAACCGGACATGGCAGTCGTAACATTGTGAAACTGATTAGCAGAGGTAGTAAGCAAAGCATTACAATAAAACATACACGCAATATAAAATTGGACTCTAGAGTTAAACCAGCAGGGCTGTTTGCTCTCCCCTACATGTGCATTGACTTATTCCTTAAACATCCCCAGCTGAGTGTTTGGTGTTCTGAAATGCTGCCAGTAAGACTAATTTATTTATAGGATTTTCACATTTATTTACCTGGGTCAATTGATTGATTATTTTAGAGACAAAAAATTAACAGAAAGTACATGAACCAGATTGACACCACATGAACACAAAGACCTTTCGAGTATGAAAATGATAATAATAGTAATAATAAAAATAAAAAAACATAAATAAATAATAAATAAATAAATAAAATAATAGTAATAATAATAATAAATACAAAATTGGATCATTATAAAATATACATCATAGATAATTATTAGACTTATTCTTTAAACATCCCCAGCTGATTGTGACATTTGCTTCCACACACTGCTGCCAATAGGACTAATTAATTTATAGGATTTTCACATTTATTTAACAAAGTCAATTTCTTTTATTGTAATTCTCTTTTTATTTATTTTTGGAGATGCAAAATGAACAGAAACTACATAAACAAAATTGACACCCCATGAACCCCATGACTTTTCGATCATGAAAAGGATAATAATAAAATAACAATGATAATAATAATAATAATAACAATAATAATAGTAATAATAAGAATAAAAATAAAATTACTTTTAAAAATTTAAATAAATAAATATATATTATATATAATATATATATATATTTTAAATTAAATTAGTAAAATTAAATAAAACTAAATAAAATAAGTAAATAAATAGTAATAATAAAAAGAAAAATAAATAAATACAAAATTGGACCAGTATACATAATAGACAATTGGGAATTAATGATTACATTAGTATGTTTCTGATGCTTATTTACACAAAATCAAGTCTACATTTTGAGACATACTCTTTCCATTTTATCCAGTTCTCAATAAACTAGCTAAATTCTCTCCATGATCGAAAGCTTGTTGTTTTACTAACAGGGTCAATTTAATGTGAATACCATATTTTCTTGCTCAACTGTTTGTTTTAATTCTTTCACAGCAGTGCACGATTTGGACATTGGCACAAAAATAAAGCCCCGACAGAGTATCGCTCTGGCCCTCGACTTATTATATTTGTGATCGGTGGGGTGTCGCAGTCAGAGATGCGCTCTGCCTATGAAGTCACTCGAGCCACTGATGGGAAATGGGAAGTGCTGATTGGTAAGCAATCACCGTTCATTGATTTTGTCCCAAAAATGCAGCATTAAGAGGTTTTGCCTCTTTTTTATAATAAATATCACTTTCTGCTTGACAGGGTCCTCTCACATCCTGACCCCAACCAGCTTCCTTAATGACCTGAAGAGTCTGGACCAAGTCCCTAATCCTGATTGTTAGATAGTCAGACCCTGAACAGGGACGAGTACACTGGAATAAGGGTTTAGTCTTTCGTTTGAGATGATTGGTCGCTGGTTTTCTGTCAAAGCATCTCCGACGTCTGAAGTGAAATCTTAGATGTAGCCATGGAAGGAAACATTTATTTTAGAAAGGCCTTTTTATTGTTTGTTGTGAATTGGGTTCTGTATACTGCTGTGATTGAAATTGTATTAAATATTTAACTAGAAATTATTAATATTTTGATTATTTTACTATTCTCATTCTAATTCTTATTTTTGTTACTTTAATATATAATTGATTTCCCTAATTTTGTACTCAAAAGAATTGCATCATTCCCACAAAACTAGATAATCGCACACCCAAAATCATGTCTAATGTAGATGTATATAAGTCAGTAGAGTATGTATCGTATATTCAGTGACGTTAAGTGAACTTTTTTTTCTCTCTAGGTACTTTTTTTTCACCTGTCTGGGAAATTTAATCTCAGACAAAATGTCTCAACCTGCTGTCTTGTGAAATCTTGCACATTTACCAAATACTTTTAATATATTGCTGGGAGCAAAGTGTGGTGGGTGGGTGGGTGTTTCTTTGTTGTTAAAAATGAGTAATAAAAGAAACATGATATTCACTTCAAACTGTGTCGTGTTGTGTGTTACAGAGGACTTGGAATTTTTTTTTTTAAATGCTCTTTATATGATATCCAGAGCATTAATATAGCGTCAAAACAACTATTTGCTATGTAAAAATAGAGGAGTAATGTCTACCTGAGCAGAGAATGAAGTCGCTCTCCCTCTGTCTGTGTTGTAATCAGAGCTTCTCTGTGCTTTGTTGACATGGCCGGGCCGGCATGCAAGCGTGCCCCACTGCCTAGCTAATGGCCACTACTCTGCACTGCTCTCATATAGCAGTTACAGCTGATAACGCCGTACCCGACCCACGACGCAGTTGTGGAAGCGTAACCCCCACCCTCCGGTTCCCCCCTGAGGTAAACACTGTTAGCTCTGTCAGCACTGTTCTTGATGTTTCCACTGTTGGCGCTGTTAGTTAGTTGCGGGCCGACGGCTCAAGCTTCAGTTATACTTTCCGCAAGGATGGTCGCACGGACATGAGCTGACATGGAATCATGACGAGGAAACGTTTGGATCTTTTATACTCTGTTCTCAAAGCTCCTCAAAGTTCTCCATTTTTGCCACCCATCCGCCTAATTGGAAAACTTTGGATGTACACAGACAGGCAAAAAACCGCCACAAGGAACCCCCACTAAGAGCCGTGTCTGATGGTGTGACGTCACTTTGGCTGTACGGACACCTCACGGATGTGGAAAGCATAAATCACGCTTCAGCCGTCGCCATGTTGAGAGCCATGCAGAGGCAATAGAAATGCTCCCAATCTCACATTTAGCACCTTTTTAAATATGTGACAAAATAAGCAACTCATGGTCCTCTTATAATTTTTGTCACACATGCTGATCCCAGAGTCAATAACAGACTTCATGCTCAGAATTATTTTATATCATTGTGGACATCTTTTTGACTTTGATATCTTTTTCAACCACCTCTAACATGCTCTCCTAATATCCTCGCCTTCAAGAGAATATACTCAAATTTGTTTTAGCTGTCTCTAATTTGAATATATACTGTTTATATTATGTGAACATTTGCTATCCTCATCATGACTTCAAATGTTTACATTTTCAGTTCATTACTCTCCATATTGTGAGTAAAAGGCAATTAACCATATGACGTTTTTCACCTTGTATCTGACTATTTTCATGTATATTTGTATCTGGGTTTTGACCTTGTTTATCACAGCTGTGGCGGTTTAGTTCATCTCAATATCACAAACTGGACATGTGCCTACTTTTGCACCATACATTGACGATGTGGGGGCTTTAAAAAAATTGCAAACATGAACTTTAAGTACAGTGTTAGGTCAGAAGGGAGAAACTGTACACCTCCCAGTGAAAAAGATCATCCCTCTCCATGTGGAGGATTATGTTTTCATCTGGGATTACAGATGGTAATATTACGATCGGGGCACTGGCTTGGATCTTAATGGCAATGGGTTAATACTCAGGACTTAACTCTATTTAAAAGCCTTTCACCGAGCCGCGTCCAGTACGCATTCAGAGTTGCATCAATTGGGAACATCATTTCCATTGCACATAGAGTTTCATTCAAGAGGTACTGAATGGGTTCTCCATCACTTACAGGAAGTACTTTTGTGTAACTTTCTGTACTGTTTTACATTTGGTCTAGTTTTCAGTAGGGGACACTTTCCCTTTTTTTATTATTATTTTCCATGATGGCAGCTGCTGAACTGGACTCAAAATCAGAAGCTACCGACACTGTGCCGGTAAGAACTGACATTCATATGCTTGTAAATTTGTGTACATTATACCAGTTTGTTTTGGTGCCTTATATTCTTGACTGCTTCTTATTGTATATTTCTTTTAGGTACAATATTTGTGTGCAGAATGGTATTTAATTCTGGTCAAGTATTTTATCAAGATTTGTCAGCAATGTAATATACTATGATTGATTACATTTTAATATTACGATCATGTTTTACATGAGTTCCAGGACTTTTACTGTGATGTGGAGAGAGTGAAAAGATTAGCTTTTAGGACAACAAGGAGAACTCTGTCTATGAGTTGTGATCATTCACACTATTTGCTTTTCCTTGTGACGGATGTTCAACAGGAAGCGCCAGAACATGAGCAGATCCTCAACATAATGAGTTACGCACAGCGTGGACGAATGGACGAACAGCGTTGCTCCTTAAATCCTGTTAAAACTGGACAAATCAAAACTACGCCTGCAGGTTGGGACAGCAGATCTGCACTGAATGTGTCCTGTTGTAGAATGATTGTTGATTGTTTCCCTACCTGCTCCCCACAGGTTCAAACTATGGGCAACACCTTGATGACACACTGCGGGTGTCACTGCCGGGGTTTAACTACCAGGTAGACTACAGGTTGGAAAGGGCTCAGTGCATGCACCTGCACAGGTGGCATGGTGAATAAATGAGTCCTAATGACGACTTGTTTTCTCAGGAACCAGGGAGTAATAACCATCACGGCTCTGCACCTCAGATTTCTGTGACAGAGTGTACTCCTGATACACACAGGAAGCTTCTGGTGGTACCACACAACCAAGGACAGGTCTGTTCTGTCCTTCTGTGTCACTCTGGTTGCTTTAATAATTAAAGGTTTCTTAATCTCACTGTGTTTTATGCAATAGGATGAATTACCTGATGAACAACAGAAGTTCATGAATATGATCAGCCATGCCCAGCGTGGACGCATGGACGACCAGAGCTGTTCCTTGGATCCCAGCAAGAGTGCTCCCTGCACACCCAAACCCAAAGACAGGAAGTCTGCTGCAAGTGCATCAAACACAGGTGAAAATTAAAACATAAAGTCTCTGTAAACATTTTCAGAAGTTTGTTGCAATTCTTGCAACTGCCTCTTACTAACCATTTCTTCCTAATTGTCTGTTTTCACATTCACTGTTTTTCTCATTGTCATCTTCACAGGTCCAGATTCTGAATTGTTCTTCAACCTCTTGGCCAACACTCAGAACCAACGGCTCGACGACCAGCGAGTGTCTCTTCCATCATTACCAGGATCAAAGAAGGAAAATGACACGTCTACTGCAGGAGGAGATTCAGGCTACTTGTGTTACATGGTCTCTAAAGTCCAGGTTAGCACTTTCCTTTTTCAAAGAACAAAATATTTAGTAACACTTTTTACTGGTCTGCAAATTTCATGGTAATTAGGTGATAATTAGCAAGTAACCTATTTGAAATTTCTTTGGAATTACTGCCAAATTACCCCAATATTTACCTCAAAATTGATTAAAATTACTTTATTATAAACATTATTTAATAATTATGTGCCGCTAATTCCCAATAGCTGGAAATTTATTTAATACATTTCCAGGAAAAAAATACAAAGTTAATTGATATGCTTTATTTCCATGTCTGCTGATAAATAGATAATATTTAGCAAATAACTTATTTGAAATTGCAAAAAAAAAAAACTCCCTGAATCATTACGTTAGCTACCAGGTTACATTTGTGTAGACAATAAGTCACACAATGGTGAGATTTGTGTCTGATCAGAAGCGTCTTTTATTAGTTTTGTCTTTCCACCTCTGATGAAAAGAAGCGCACAGCCGCTTCTCAAGCCTAAGGGCCCTATTTTAACCATGATATGCTATTTTAGCATATAATTATTAAATAATGTTTATAATAAAGTAATTTTTGATAAATTTTGGGGTAAATAGTGGGGTCATTTGGCAGTCATTTCAAAGAAATTTAAAGAAATTACTTTCTAATTATCACCTAATTACCATGAAATTTGCGGACCTGTAAAATTAAATGTTACCAAAAGAAATTAAAAACAGGAATTATTAAGAAAGAAATCAGTTTAGGCTACATATGATGCTCTCTGTATGTGAAGGTTGATTATAGTTGTGGTGCTAACTTTTATTTCGGTTTTGTTAATATTGTCGATTGTCAAGAGTGTGATATTTGAATGTATTCTCCTGTCTTTTTGTGTCGACCCCACGAAGTAAAGTAAAGGCTAAGAAGTCAGAGTCTTACAAGAAGCCAATAATTTGCTCAATTCTCTGTGAAACTTTATGTGTCATTGATCCTCCTGATCAAAAATGCTGAGAAATGCTGGTCTAATTCATTTTCAGGGTACCAGAATGGACGAGCAAAGATGCTCACTACCTCAACTCAAAACCCCAACGCCCCAGCCTACACCACTAAAGGATACGATTACGTCTCCGTCTAGTTCAGGCCCTCCACGTTCAGCCTCATTCAGCCCCGCCTCATACATAGAACGACCAAAGACTAAAGATAAAGCACCTCAAAAACAGGTATATGCTCAAGTCACTGCTATCAGGAGGTCAATTATTTTAAAACAAGGAGGTCTTAGATCTGCAATTTGAACGCCCGTTTGTTTTTGCATGTAATTTATATTCCAGATTATTTATTTACTGACCTTAATATGTACTGTACACTTTTTACACCATGTAGGCCTTGACTGATGCTGAAGAGGACGATTTATTTTCCTTAATGAGTCATTTCCAGCGTGGGCACATGGATGAACAGCGATGTGTCTTAAATGCCAGTCCCAAGTCCACGCCCAAACACAAGCCCAGTCAGAGCACCGAGCCCAAAGGTTAGATTACAAACATGTTTGCCTATTCTTGCATTTAATGTTATTTTGTTAATGTTTAATTTTACGATGATAACTGAATTGCTCTTTCATGTTCTGATTAGGACTGTCAAAGTTAACGTGATAATAACGCGTTAACGCAAATTTGTTTTAATGCCACTAATTTCTTTAATGCATTCATGCTACTTGCATTTTTTAGGTTGTAGCGGGCTCAGTTTTAAAGCTGAGTGAAGATACTGGTATTATATGAAACTAGAAAACCTAATGAATCCATCGGAACCAACCATGTCATACTAGCTTGTTGCAAAGGAGGTTAAATAACGCTCCAAACTTACACTCAATTTTGGTGAGGAAAAACTGTCATGACCATGTTTAAAGGGGTCCCTTGACCTCTGACCTCAAGATATGTGAATGAAAATGGGTTCTATGGGTACCCACAAGTCTCCCCTTTACAGACATGCCCACTTTATGATAATCACATGCAGTTTTGGGCAAGTTATAGTCGAGTCAGCACACTGACAGCTGTTGTTGCCTGTTGGGCTGCAGTTTGCCATGTTATGATTTGAGCATATTTTTTATGCTAAATGCAGCACCTGTGAGGGTTTCTGGACAATATTTGTCATTGTTTTGTGTAAGTAATTGATTTCCAATAATACATATATACATACATTTGCATAAAGTCAGCATATTTGCCAAATCCCATGTTGATAAGAGTATTAAATACTTGACAAATCTCCCTTTAAGGTACATTTTGAACAGATAAAAAATGTGTGATTAATTTGCAATTAATCACAATTAACTATGGACAATCATGCGATTAATCTTGATTACATATATTGATCGAATGACAGTCCTAGTTATAATGTAATAATTGTTTACATATTTGAACGTAAAACTAAATTATGTCTTATTTTTTTACCACCCCAGGTCCAGATTCTGAAAAGTTCTTCAACATGCTGGCGAACTCTCAGGGCCGACGGCTTGACGACCAGCGAGTGTCTCTTCCTACGTTGCCAGGGATACAGAACGGTGGTACCACGGCGACATCAACTGCTGCAGAGAAGGATGCAAGCTACTTGTGTTACATGGTCTCCAAAGTCCAGGTTGGCCCTCATACATAGCATGATGTAAAAACCATTTAATCCACAAAGTCTTCACACATTTATTTTTAACAGTACATCCAACATTACAACAATGAATCTTATTTTCCTCCTGCAGGGCTCAAGGATGGATGAACAGAGATGTTCTGCACCCCAAATCTTACAAAATACGGGTACCCCATATGTTCAACGCAAAGATCATCCCATTGATAAACCTCCCCAAAGGCGTTCCTCCTTAAACCAGGACAAACCTGACCAGGAGAAGCAGGTGAGACGTCATGCTGCACAATACGCAGCCTACTCTCCTGTAATGCTATATTATTTTAAGATAAGCTCATCCTCCACAAAAAAACTGTGGTTGTTTCATTTTGTCCTCAAGTTGTTTGCGAGTTGTCCCACTTCTCATTGCTTTTCTTTCTTTAAATATTTATCAGGAGGTATCTCAGGCTGAACAGGAGCAGTTCTTTAAAATGATAAGTCATGCACAAGGAGGACGTATGGAGGGGCAACGTTGCTCTTTACAACCCAGCAGGAGTACACCTGCCACACCCAAACACAATGGAGGTGCTTTAAATAACGTACCCACAGGTCAGAAAACAAACACAGACAGGGCAGGATCAAGTATGTGTTTTCTATCTCCGAGACGTCATGGAAATAACTCTTTGACTTCTCCTTAACAGCTGCAGACGCCGATGCATTCTTTAAAATCATGGCCTCTGGTCAGGGAGGACGGCTAGACGATCAGCGTGTTGCACTTCCTACCCTGCCAGGGATAAGAGGGAACTCTGAAAGAAAAGAAAATGGTGGAAATGCAAAGGCTGGAATCACAGTAAGTTACACAACATTTAAATTATTGGTGGTACGAACATAGGGAATATTGCCAAGTATTGCTAAATTTAGGTCCTTGTTATTTTTACACTCTTTTCACGCTCCCACAAAGGGAATGGTGTGAAGGACACAATGCATGTCTGTCAGTGTGCAGGCGTTTTCTTGTGTCTATAACTCAACAACTATTCATGACAGAAATGGCGTTCAAGTTCCCCCTCAAGAATAGCGGAGCTGAAAAAGAGCTTTTTTTATGGTTCTCAGTTCTAGATATGGAGCGTATTTGTATCATCTGTATTTTATCTAAAGAAGAAAAGTATGTTTACACGGAAATATTTGCTTAATAAATCACAGCTGTTATAGCAGATAACTTGACAGCTCAACTTCATTCATTCTTTATTTGGATCCCCACTGGCTTCCACGGAGTGGTTGCTAGTCTTCTTGAGGTCTACACAAAAACATTAACAATAAAAACAATTTAAAATCAAACAGTGTCAATAAAACAGGAAAAGACAAAACAAGTGAAATATAAGGATCAGAAAATAAGTAAAATAGCTCTACATATAAAACAAAAAACAAAAACTGCCTTTTGTTTTGATTTTTCTTCTGCAAGGCTTCTCCACCACACATCACTGTGGCTGAAAGTACCCCAACACCATCCAGGAAGGACTGCTCCAGACCAACCTCTCAACCCCAAACGGTTCCTGCATCATCTGGCTCCCCCAGAGCTCTACCCAAATCTGCTTCATTTACCCCCGACACAGAACATCAGAAGAAGCAAAGTTCCCCAGCACAGGTAAAGTGTTCACTTCAAATACAACATTGTTTTGATCTCATTAGGAGAGTTTTTAACGCAGCAAATTTTTTGAGTAAATGTGAACGTTCCCGAATATTTTTACTATCATTTCCTTATATTATCTTTAATAGGTAAACAAGCCATTTTGAAGAGATAAACGTTTGATAAATCACAACTTCATTTTATGCATGTTATTGAAAACATATACACATGTTAAATACTTTATAAATGAGACTAAATAAATGCATTTAGGTGGAGTTAACAGGCTCTCGTTTTTTTCCTCTCATCAGTAAAACAAACAGAATGTACGTTAGCCTTTCATATTAGATTTAATGTTATAGAGTGCTGCAGGAATGAGTCTTAAAACACTGAACTGAGTTCGCATTTTAGCACTTCCGATCCCTCGTCTGGAAGTCAATGGGTTTTTAGTTGGATGAAATAAGGTCTGTGGTTAACGCAAGCGGAAGAGATTTTAACGTTTTGTTCTACGATATAAAATACGTCGGGAAATATCCCTCTCCTGAATTTTGAAGCCTTTATGCGTCTTTAAAAATGCGGTTGCTAACAAATGGCTAAATGAGACTACTAATCGTCATCATGCCGGCTCGTCCACCTTTACAGCATCGTTGTATATGCTCGCGCTCATGCGACCGTGCTGTAGTTCGTTTACAGCCTAATGTTAGCTTTTTGCTTCTGGTGATTGCATTCAGACTTCAAAAATCATAAAGGTGGTGTTCATTTGTGGAGATTATCTTGCTGAAAAAAGCACGTAAGTATCATAAATGTTTGTTTGCCACAGAGCTTATTTTCTGAAATAATCCAAAACCCAATGGAAAAAATCCCATTGGATTTTTGTCGAGGGAACCAGGGCGATGCTAACTTCCTGGTTGGCCTACAAAAATATGTCATCCCTGCGGCACTCTATAAGTGGGCTACAATTATCAGAACAAAACGAACACTCGGGCTCCTTCATGGCTCAAAGGTGTACTGCAGATATAAAAGTTAAATAAAACACTATAAATAAATAAAGACTATTTGGCGACCCTAAAAAAAAATCCCATGCGACCCACATCAATAGACTGCATGCACTTACCAAAGTGCCGTCACCTGATTCGACTGCTATCAGGCCATTAAAAAGGCGTCATCAGTCACTAGGAGCACCGTAGATGTGGGTCATTAGGGGCCTACTGCGTTGTAAAAGTGAAACTTCAAAGCAACACGTTCTAACACATTGTAAAACTAAATGAAACGTCACGTTTTGAACACAAACAAAAAGGATTCTTTAGGTTTAGGCAACAAAATTGCAACTTCTTTAGATTTAGGCATCAAAAACACACAGTTAAGTTTAGGGAAAAACATTGTGTTTTTCCGTTAAAATAATTACGTCACACGGGATATGACCTCCAGTCTCCTGGGTTAAAGTCCTGTGTTTTGTGTCCCATCCATTGTCCCCGTCCTCCACCCACACTGTCTATACTACAGCGGCTGACTTCCGCTTCTGCTCCTGAATGAACAAAACAACTAAACAAGAGTCTCTTTGTATAGAACAATGACACGCTATTTCTTCACAGGTGACAGTGAGGGTGTCCATGAGCTTCACACCAGAGCAGGTAAGCTGTGCCGCAGCTTGTGTTGATTTTGAGCTAATGGGCCTTCATCCATGCTTATCTGACTCTCATCTGTCAAAGGCACAGAAGAATACCGACCAACCATGTACATTCCCAGAAGTCTTCCTCACTCTAGGAGCCCCTGGAGAAAACCTCGTGATCCCTCTGGGCGCAGCACCTGGCAGACCCCTGTCCTTTAACTTAAACCTTGTCCCAAAAGAAGACGCGAAGTCCAAGCAATGCTCTCCGAGCCATGCGAGTCCCAGAAAAGACCACTCAAGGTCGTCGTCTCCCAACCCACATGAACAGGAGAGCGCGACCAGCCCCATCAGTCCGGATGAAGACTGCTTCTCTCTGATTGAGAAGGTTCACACGGCCCAGCTGCAGAAGGGAGCGGCCCAAGGAGGACAAAAAGGGAAAGGGGATCCTGGAAAGGAGAGGGAAAAGGCAGAGCATGGGAAGGGAAAGGGGGTTGGAAAGAAAGATAAGAAGGATGGTGGCCATAAACAATAGTCAAGTATGCTACATTGTGAATTATCTATTGTGGAAAACAATAGAGATGAAATGTGAAGTGTCAGTAATTGGCTTGGAAATGTTTATAAAATTGTATCTGTAATTTTCATATGCCCACACTAATTAGAAGCTCTTGCTGTAGTAGCCTACAACTCATTCTGTTTTTATTTTCAGGTTATTTTTTGAGGCATTTTATTGTATTTTTCTTCTTTACTGGTTAAATGTTACATATACACATTTTGTTTTGAGCATAGTGGTACGGTAAGAACTCATTGCTTTGCTTTTTCAAATGTTAATGCAATGTATACAGTTAAAGATAATACTGTTTTTAGCATCAGAATCAGCTTTAACGGCCAAGTATAAGTGTGAACACATACAAAGAATTTGAGTCTGGTATTTTTGCTGCTCTCAATGTACATGCATAGAAATATACATACGGCTAAAAATGCTTTTACTTGCTTATCCAAACAGAGAAATTGTAGGTAGGTTGGAAATGAAAACCCAATACTCTAGCAAACTCTAAAAAAAAGAAATACAACAATAAAAACAGAAATACCTAAATCAAACCTTCATGTCTGCTCCTGATTGGTTGAACCACATCGCTAAGCCCCGCCCCTAGGGGGGCCACTGTCCAATTCTACGTTAGCAACCGTAACTAGGCGCAGCAGGAGGCCTGTTAAGAGTAGTGTCTAGAAGGTAACCCGTAAATTGCGAAATCTGACGCGAGATCTGCAAAACCTCTCGCGAGACTCGTTTCCCGACCTATACTAACCTTAACCATCTCGCGAGAGTTTCCCAAACTTGCGGGTTCCCTTCTCGACACTACCTGTCAAGCTTTCAGCGGTATGTGTGGAACCTGCAACTCCAACAGCATCTCAGAGGGGTTTGTTGTATTTTTCCGTTTTCCGAAGCCAAAAACACCAGAAGACTGATGTCGGATATGAACTAAACCGTGTGAAAGACCTCACTCACAGCTGAATCCATCAAATATCAACAAAAACTCCTTTGTTTGCTTCAAGGTAAGAGACGCTAGTAACGCTAGCCCACATTCGCTAGCTTTAAACTTAATGGAAGAGCGGGATAATTTAGTTAAGTCAAGTCAAACTTTATTCATTTTCATTCATTTAAAAACAACCGCAGTTGACCAAAGTGCTGAACGTGTACTAAAAATGAATACAAAGCAAACAACATTAAAGACAGACGCCGTTTTGACATGCCAGGTGCATAAACTTGACATGCCTAGCAACAGTAACCTAGCAACGGTAACCTAGCAACAGTTGCCAAGGGTGGAGGGGCTTAGCAATTAATTCACTACAACAACATCAGGCATTGTTTTTTTAAGAAATCATTGGTGCATCTCAACTATGATGAAAAAGAAGTGTAACATTTTGAAATTGCAGTAATATTATGAGCAATAATTTGCCAGTTTGGTCTTCATATTAACACACAGGGTTCCAATACAGTTTCATGTAACTAAGATAAGATAAGATCAGATATTCCTTTATTAGTCCCGCAGTGGGGAAATGTGCAGTGTACAGCAGCAAAGGGGATAGTGCAAAAAAACAAGATGCATCAGCTAACACAGTAAAAAAAAGAGCTAAACAAAGTGTAACAAAATATGAACCATTTAAATAGAAGGAAGTATAAAAATAGGAGCAGTATATACAGTATTAACAATAACAGACTATTAACAAAATTGCACAAGTGGAAAATGATATTGCACAGTGAGAATGAAATGAAATTCCACCTGAAAATAGGTTCAGGTTATTTTCAGTTTTTGGTGTGTAAGTGGTCTACTGGGAGCAGTGCTTCAGTGATTCACTACAACAACATCAGGCATTGTTTTCAAGAAATCATTGGTGCATCTCAACTATGATGAAAAAGAAGTGTAACATTTGAAATTGCAGTAATATTATGAGCAATTTTGGTCTTCATATTAACACACAGGGTTCCAATACAGTTTCATGTAACTAGATAGATAGATAGATAGATAGATAGTAACTTTATTGATCCCGAGGGAAATTCAATTTTCCAGCATCACAGTTCCATATTGCAAAACATGTTAGTAAAAAGGCAGTAAAAAAGTTAGTAGTGCAAAGTACAAAGTACAAGAAAATATACCAGATATAAAAATACAAGGAGATGAAGAAAACTGTGAAAACTGAATATAGTGCAGGGTAACAACTGTCATACACGACTATTAAAAATGTGAATTTAGTGCAGAAGAGACTGTTAAAAATGAATATAGTGCAGGGTAACTCCAGTAGCTTAGTCTATGAAAGTGCACTGTGTGCATTATTATATATTATATATAGCTGTTGATATCTATGCTAATTTGAGGTAAAGTGAAGAATTTAAGCCATGGCAAGTTCATTTTCATGATAGAAAAGTCATATTGGGCTCTAATTGAAGCTTATGAATTTGGAAATATTTCTATATACAAGTGATGCAGTGATATTCACCATAAACTGCTGGTAAATAATATGTTTTGTCAATTTGTCAAGCAGTAAGCAGTAATTTTTTTTTGTCTTTTTGGGATGTTGTAGGTGATATTTTTTAAAATAGAATGGCAGCAAGCCCCATAATCTTATTTTGCTACTTTCCCCTTTGTTTCAGTATACTCCCTGCCAGATTTCATACTTGTATGACTATTTATGCAATTGTAGTACATTAATATTTATAATTTCGCCAGAAACGACGATGAACGATGACTTGTGATGGCCCAATGTATAGGCTAATGTATAGGGTTGGACCTGGCTGCTGGCCTATAGGTTATCTAAGGTTGAATATGACAAACAAGAAGTAAAAAAAGGAAATGGAACACTTGAGACATGTTTAACATTTATTGAATATTACTACTTGCAGTATACCTGACTAATGGTCTAATCAGGCAGGGTAATTGGAAACATGTGTAGTTGTACAGAGCCTGTAATTTACAAAAAAAAAAGTAGTGGAGTAAAAAGTACAATATTTGATTCTGAAATGAAGAGTAGTAGAAGTAGAAAGTAGCATAAAATGGAAATACTCAGGTGCAGTACTTGAGTAAATGTAGGCTTCTTAGTTACTCTCCACCTCCGGAATCAAGGAGCAATTATGGTCGTTTTTAGTGAAATTAAATTTACCTGGTAGGTCAGCTCATTCACTCTTCTCTCATATTTGGCCAGAAACGTCCCAAAAAAGGGGTTTTGGCCCCCATGAGACCAAACGACGTATTAGGGGTTCTCGTTATCATCTTGTGAGGTAGGCTAACAGGAAATTATAGTGAAAAAAGGAATCAGAAAACATCCCAAGGGCTGGACCTAGCTCCCGGCCTACAGAATATCTAAGGTTGAATATGACAAACAATAAGTAAAAAAAGGAAATGGAACACTTGAGACATGTTTAACATTTATTGAAGATTTACAGAAGAAAATTATCAGTGGCTCATATTATATGAACTCTGTTAAAAGCTGGATCTTGTGTCTCACTCAGCAGAGTCACCCTGAAAGTAAGAGAGAGAGAATTAGTAGTTGTAGGCACTGATCGTAGGAATGTATTATCGTATGAATACAATAACATTCACTATGTATTGATGGAAAAAGGCAAGCAATGCAACATTTTATAGAATGATAAAACTAGAGTTAAAGCTTGGATAGTCTTACAGCAAGATCTTGATCTGTTATCGCAATATGGCTTATGGATTAGCACACTGCAACTGGTCAGTAATTTCAGAGGTCATTTTATATATATATATATATATATATATACTTATTGTACATCTGTATTTAACATTGGAATGTAAAAATCATGGATATATAGATGAAGTATATGCATATGGTTAATACAGGACACTGTCAAAGAGAGGAAAAAGTTACCTTCCCAGTATCACGGCTCTTGACTCTCAGCTTGTTGACCTGGGACTCAGCGATGTCAGCGCGCTCCTGAGCTTCCTCCAGCTCATGCTGGACCTTTCTCAGCCTGGACATGTGAGTGTTTGCCTGCTCCTCCTGTGAAGTGTAATTTAGTTGTTAATGTTGACATCATTATTAGTTCCACTACATGATTGGTCATATAAATGTAGTTGACTTACAGCCTCCTCAGACTGTCTCTTGTAAGCTTTGACTTTGAGCTGCAGCTTGTCCACCAGGTCCTGAAGTCTGGTCACGTTCTTCTTGTCCTCCTCAGTCTGTACAGATAAAGAAATGTCACTTATGGACTGTTGAAGCAGAATTAACTAGTTTTAGAAGTATTTAGATGTTTTACTTAAGTATAAGTAGTAATACCACAGTGTAAGAAGACTCTGTTACAATTAGAAGTCCTGTATTCAAAATATTACTTAGTAAAACTAGGCCTACACACAAGTATTATCAGAAAAATATCCAAAGTAATTTTACTGCAGGTCCATCCATCTGTGTTCTTTTCTGGGTTTTTTTACAAATGGAAACAACCACTCAGCCGTTAGCAAAAAAAGCAGTGATGAAGGTTACCAAAGTAAGCTAATCAATAGGCCCTTTTTACAGCAGCCATTTTGACATGTCATTGTTGGGTAAACCCAGATGTAATTGATCAAATTAATTATGGTCCCATTCTATTTAATGTGTCACAGCCATTCCAATGAGCCAGCACGCACAATACCAGAGCCCTGGCTTACCCAAATGTAACAGGGCCATAATTAATGTTATTAATTACACCTGTGTTTACACTGCAATGACATGTCAAAATGGCTGTTGTGAAAAGGGCATTTGGAAATAACTGAAAGGGTTAGTTTGAATTTTCTGAAAAGGGGTTGTATGTATACTCCCACGTTCTGCGAGGTAAAATTACAGAATTGCCTCGCCGTCAGACAGCCCTTTCCAACGGGGAACTGAAGCCGTTGCATCGCCGTCTTCAAAGCCACCAGACTACGCTCACAAAAACAGTAATTTTACCTCGCAGAACATGGGAGTTGCTGATCTACCGCTGTATCGACCGGTCAGTTTTGTGTTATTGTGTGACTTAAGGATCCGAACTAACATGGCATCCACAGCAGAACATTTAGTGTTCCAGTGTGGACCTTTTTAATGTAATATTATTAAATATTTATGATGTATTTTAGTATACGCAGAATTGTAAGCCTAATGTTGTAACATTAGCTAGTCAAGATGGAGCAAAAGCTAACTACTTATTATACTGTTTGGCAGTTTTATCAAGAATAATGCATCATATTTTATAAAGGTACAATATAATTTGTATGTAAAATCGTAAAGGCTCTCCACATCTGTAGTCCACCCACACAGGTGTGTTCACTTATGTTGCCTAATTAGTGCTGTGCTTGATTGACATCGTCCTCAACCTTTGTTGTACCTGTTGGGGCGGGGCAATTTACCCAGTTATAATTGGGTAACTAGATGGGTTTAGTTGGGTTCCCAGCGTAGCTCCACCCTACTTATACCTGACTAGTTGTCTAATCAGGCAGGGTAATTGGAAACACATGTGTGGGTGTACAGAGCCTGTACTTTGCAAAAAAAATGTAGTGGAGTAAAAAGTACAATATTTGCCTCTGAAATGTAGTTGAGTAGAAGTATAAAGTATCATAAAATGGAAATACTCAAGTACAGAACTTGAGTAAATGCAGGCTACATAGTTATTTTCCACTACTGGAATCAAGGAGTAATTATTGTCGTTTTTAGTGAAATTAAGTTTACCTGGTAGGTCAGCTCCTTCACCCTCCTCTCATATTTGCGGACACCTTTTACAGCATCAGCTCCACGTCGCTGCTCGCCTTCAATTTCACCTTCCAGCTCACGCACCTGAAATGTGATGATATAGATAATAAATAAATGAAGTTCTGTTCAAGGATGTGAGTGCAGAGAAAGAAAGGCAGACTTTATTTGATGCATTTAAAGCGTTCTTCAACCGATCTGTGAGCATTTACAGTATACAGTATACAGTTCGTACCCTGGACTCCAGTTTCTGGAGCTGCTTCTTGCCACCCTTCATGGCGAGATTCTCCGCCTCATCCAGGCGGTGCTGCAGGTCCTTGACTGTGACCTCCAGGTTCTTCTTCATCCTCTCCAGGTGAGCACTGGTGTCCTGCTCCTTCTTCAGCTCCTCGGCCATCATGGCAGCCTGAAATGATAAATGGTCTCTTAATTCTTTCATAATCTATAATAAACTTAACATTATCAGTGCATGGAAGTAGACAAAAACATATAGGTGAGTTAAAGATGTAAACTCACATCAGTGATAGCCTTTTTGGCTTTCTCCTCAGCATTTCTTGCTTCCTGAACTGAATCATCCACCTCACCCTGAACCTGGACAAGGTCAGTTTCCAGCTTCTTCTTGGTGTTCAGAAGACTGGTGTTCTGAATATTAAAAAGAGTCACATTTAATTTGATGTTTATAATGCAATTTCAGAATACTAGTTTCTTGTGAATTATTGAAAACAAACCTGAGAGTGAAGCAGTCCGACACGCTCACTGGCATCAATCAATTCCTGCTCAGCCACCTTGCGTCCTCTCTCTGTCTGCTCCAGAGCGGCTCTCAGCTCATCAATCTCAGCCAGCATCAGACCATTTCTGCGCTCCACCATGGCAACCTGCTCCTTCATGTCTTCCTGTCCTCTGATGGCATCGTCAAGGTGCAGTTGGGCATCCTGGAAACATAAAAATTAAAGGGACTGTATGTAATTTTTTTACAAGTATAAACATTTTTGTTTATAAAATTCCTATTGGACAGATAAGTTTACATTACTGCCAAGCATGTGAAATATATAGTGATATTGTGGTTTTAGCTGTCAATCACGTTCAGTCTTGTGTGTGTCGCCTCACTGTTTTGACCGATGCTTGTGCTCTCCCTACGTAGTGCGAGCACAAGCACGAGCAACAGGACCCTGACTGTTGTTGACTCAATGGCCACAGGTGTCGCTGTTAACAAGCAATTTCTGATTCTTACATTAAGTCCCTTTAAGAGTTAATCTTATCTTTCTTTAATCTCAAACATCCTTTTTTCATTCAGCATTCAAAGAAATCTCACCTTGAGCTGTGCCTGGACATTCCTCAGTTGTTTCTGGGCCTCAGCGGACTGCCTGTTGGCATGGCTCAGCTGAATCTCCATCTCATTCAGGTCTCCCTCCATCTTCTTCTTGACTCTCAGGGCATCATTCCTGCTCCTGACCTCAGCATCCAAAGTGCTCTGCATGGAGTCAGTCACCCTCTGGCTGTTCCTCTTGATCTGCTCCATCTCCTCATCCTTCTCTGCCATCTTCCTGTCAACCTCACCTTTGATCTGGTTGAGCTCAAGCTGAACACGGATAATCTTGGACTCCTCGTGCTCCAGTGTACCCTGCAAGAAAAGTCAGCAAAGTATAGCTATGTCATTATAACAAAACATATTTGAAACTAATGGCAAAGGGCACCATTAAATTAATTGTTGCCATAGCAAACAAGTGAAATATAAAAGATGATACCTCTGCTTCCTCCAGGGCAGTCTGGATTTCAACCTTCTCACTTTCTACAGCCTTCTTGGCTTTTTCCAGCTCATGGATGCTTTTTCCAGTCTCGCCAATCTGTTCAGTCAGGTCTGAGATTTCCTCTACAGAGAAAATACAAACATAGACTCTAGACTCTTCACAACTAGTAATAAATAATTATTTGCCTTTAATGTAGATATTTGCTGACGTACGTTGCAGGTTCTTGTTCTCTCTCTTCAAGGTCTCCAAATGATCAAGAGCCTCCTCATAAGAGTTCTTCATCTTGAACAGTTCAGTGCTGAGAGAACGAGCCTCCTTCTGGGCTCCTTCCAGCTCTGACTGGCTCTCCTCATACTTCTGCTTCCATTCTGACAGAACCTGGAATTATATAGATTCATTATATTATTATATAGGTATGTGCTTCTTGTGATAAAACAGTTTTTTGATTACCAGTTTAACCATTTACCTTGTCAAAGTTCCTCTGCTTCTTGTCAAGATTGGCAGCCATAGCATTAGCTCTCTCCACATCAATCATGAGGTCCTCCACCTCACCCTGCAACCTCTGCTTGGTCTTCTCCAGAGAGGCACACTTGGAGTTCACAGCCTCAATAGATTCCTCTGCATCCTGCAGGCGCTGGGCAAGCTTTTTCCTGTAGTGAAGTAGTGAATTTAATTTTGCTAAAATATCTAAAGTGGTAAAATATTGAATTGAAAAAGTAGAAAGGTTAATTGGACAAATAGATAGCAAAAAATGGATCTATCTATAGTAGAAAGGTTTTATATACTTGGCCTCCTCCAGCTCCTCAGTGCGTTGGATAGCATCAGTCTCATATTTGGATCTCCACTGAGCCACCTCGCTGTTGGCCTTGGACATTCCTCGCTGCAGCTCAGCCTTGGCCTCCTGCTCCTCCTCAAACTGCTCTCTGAGCAGATCACAGTCATGGCGAGCTGACTGAACAGCATGAGCAAGAGCGTTCTTGGCCTATAAAGTCATCATAAGAAGCATGGAAGTCTTAACAATAATGTTAACATACTGTAGTACATACACAGAACATCTTTTCTTAAACCCAATTTCCCAGTGGTTTCATTTTGTAACAGAATTTTTTAATTTATTTTTTAATCAGACCAGTGCTGTCTGACGTATCTAATCCAGTTTACAATAAGTAAGTGCTGTGTCTTTATTTGTCCAGTCAAACCAGGCGTGCCTGAGATATCGCTGGAATATCATACCTGATAAATAGACAGACAGCCCAAGCACACATTGCTTTATAAAGTGGACAATACAAATATAAGACACTGTACCTTCACTTCCTCCTCAATGTGTCTCTTGAGCTCTTCAATCTGCTGGGTGTAAGCCTGTTTGCCTCTGGTCAGCTGGGAAATAAGAGCTTCCTTCTCCTCCATCTGGCGAGTAAACTCACCTGAACATATAACAGTAAGAAAAAGATTTGGATGGCTTCTTTCTATACAAATCACAGTGTATGTAAACAAACAAATCATTTTGGAATGTTGGAATAGATCATATCTAAACTTAAAAGAGGCACCAATTAATATAGTATTACATATCTTTTGAATACACACCGTTCTCTGTTTGCAGTCTGGCCCTCTGTGCACTGAAGTCATTTAGCTGGCGAACGTTCTCGTCATTTTTACTCTTGAGTTCACTCAATTGGTCCTCAAGTGTTCGGCACATTTTCTCCAGATTGGCCTGTAATTGGCATGTAATTTACATGACTCAAATGCAGTGAACATGGAACTTACTGATCAGATATTGTGCATTTACTCTCCACTTTCATTATTTGGATATTTGCTGAAATCGCGCATACCTTTGCTTTGGCAACAGACTCCATGTTGCTGGAGAGGTCATCGATCTCCATCTTGTACTCGCTCTTCTCCTTCTCCAGCTTCTGCTTGACACGCTGGAGGTTGTCGATCTGCTCTCCCAGCTCTGCAACGCTGTCGGCCTGCTTCTTACGGAGGGCTGCTGCGGTTGCTTCATGCTGCAGGGTTGATTCTTCAAGATCCCGCCGCAGCTTCTGGAACTCAATCTCGCGCTTCTTGTTCATCTCGATCTGAGCGGATGTTGCTCCACCAGCTTCCTCGAGCCTCTCGCTGATCTCCTCAAGCTCCCTGGAGAGGTCAGCCCTCTGCTTCTCTACCTTAGCCCGAGCAGCCCTCTCGGCTTCAATCTCTTCCTCCAGCTCCTCAATACGAGCCTAGATTTGACGATGGTAATATCAAGAAGTTGTTTGAATGTTGTTTTTGATTCACTGAGTGTAATATTCACGTCAGATATGTTACCTGGAGTTCCTTGATCTTCTTCTGAAGCTGAGAACCAAGAGACTGTTCATCCTCAATCTTGCTGAGGAGCTGGGTGGTCTCAAAGTCCTTCCTGGAAGTGGAGAAGAAAAACATTTTTTGTTGTTATAGTTGACTGAGGATCATTATGTTGCATCATGACAACATTAAAAATAACAAAAATCTTACTTCTTGAGTTTCTCATCAGATTGCTGCTTGTCATTCTCCAGATCCATTATGGATTCCTGGGCCAGTTTCAGATCTCCCTCAAACTTCCTCTTGGCTCTCTCAAGGTCCATGCGGAGCTTCTTCTCTTGCTCCAGTGATCCCTCAAGCTTTTGAAATAAAAAAGTTTTGTATTTATGGGACATCAATCTCAAGACTCTACTTTATACTTAAATATCTTTAATAGTAATGCTTTCTTACATCGTCCACTTGCTGTTCCAGCTTTGTCTTGGCCTTGGTCAGAGTGTTGACTTTGTCTTCCTCTGCCTGGAGATCATCAAGTGTTTGCTGGTGGGCCTCTTGGAGGGCTTTCTTCTCCTTGGTTAACTTGGCAATTGTCTCATCTTGAGATGCCATCTCCTCTGTCAGATTTTTCACCTTTAAAAGGAAGAACGGTATATACATTTTTGTATACCAAACCTTGTATACTACTTTGTATCAATGTATGTTACAATTTATGTGAACCTTGTTTTCTGTGGCATGTTTCTCCTTCTCCACTTTAGCCAAAGTGAGCTCCAAGTCGTCAATGTCTTTCTTCAGCTCAGAGCATTCATCCTCCAGCTTCCTCTTCTTGGCAGTCAGCTCTGCATTCATTTCCTCTTCATCCTCCAGTCTCTCAGATGTCTCTTTGAGTTTGGCCTCAAGCTGGATCTTGCTCTTAATGAGCCCTTCACACCTTTCCTCAGCATCGGTGAGGTTCTCACCTTCCTATTGTTTGAAATACACATGGTATTATTTTGGGTGAAACATTTCAAAAAGAAAATATTCAGTGGGTTGCTTTGGTAAAGCAAAGCATTTGACTGTTTGACTGAAGAGCTGACTGACATATACTGTAGTTATTTGTTCAACAAATAAAACATGACGTCTGCCTTCCTGTCATATGTCCTCACCTCACCAATCTCTTCAACTCCTCACTCTCCCATGGAATCGTCCCTTCTGCCTTCAAAACTGCTGCTGTCACCCCAATCCTCAAAAAACCCGTTCTTGATCCATCCTGCCTCAACCACTACCAGCCTATCTCAAATCTCCCCTTCCTCTCAGAAACCTTTGAACTCCTTATTGCCTCACAACTCCAAACCCACCTGTACTCCAATAGCCTATTTGAACCCCTCCAGTCCGGTTTTTGCTCACACCACAGCACAGAAACTGCACTTCTGAAAATATTCAATGACATCCTCACCTCTGCTGACACCGGAGCCCTTAACATCCTCATCCTCCTTGACCTGAGTGCAGCCTTCGACACAGTCAACCATAAGATCCTGCTCTCCAGACTTGAAGGCCTCGGTGTCGAAGGCACTGCACTCAGCTGGCTCCAGTCCTACCTCACTAACAGATCACACTTCATCTCCCTACGCAACCACTCCTCTGTCACATCCACAGTCACACCGCAGTCACACCACATTACACCTCTGTCACATCCACAGTCGCACCAGTCACACCATTTCAACCTCGAGTTCCACTGCTATGCCGATGACACCCAGATATACCTCAACATTAAAACCCCTCTCAACCCACCCCTCTCCTACATTGACTCCTGCCTATCTGCAATAAAAGTCTGGATGCATCAAAGTTTTCTCAAACTGAACAAGGACAAAGCTGAACTCAGCAAAACCAAACACCTTACACTCACCATTGATAGCACCACTGTCTCCCCTTCCTCCCAGGTACACAACCTTGGCGTGATCCTCGACCCCCATAACCCCAAATTGTCAAATCTTCCTTCTATCACCTTCACAATATTGCTAAGCTCCGGCCCTCTCTCGCATGGCCTGCTGCTGAACCATTGATTGATGCCTTCATTTCATTGACTACTGCAATTCACTCCCCTATGGCATCAGTGCTCGCTCCATCAATAGACTTCAACTGGTCCAGAATGCATCAGACAGACTTCTAACCCACACCAATACCACACAATATCACCCCAGTCCTAAAAGACCTCCCCTGGCTTCCTGTCTCCCACCGGATCAACTTCAAATTCCTGGTCCTCAGCTATACCCCCCATACCTTGCTGACCTCCTCTCCCTCTACCAACCATCTCTGTCCCTCAGATCCACCTCAGCCTGCCTTCTATCAACACCCAAGTCCAACCTTCGCAGCTTCGGGGACAGAGCCTTCTCCAGCTCCCAGGCTTTGGAACTCGCTCCCCCAAGACATTAGAGACTCAAGAGCCACCACCGCCGCTCAGTGTAAAGCGACTTTGAGTTCTAGAAAAGCGCGATATAAATTAAATGTATTGTTATTATTTTTATTGCCTATGCATTCCACTCACAGATGCTACTTGCAGTTGCAGGTCATTCTTTTCCTGCAGCAGGGAAACCATCTTCTCCTCTAGTTCCTTCTTCTTGGCCAGGGCGGTAGACAGGTCTGATTGCATTTTGCCATAGTTCTCTTTCATCTGTTGCAGCTCCTTCTCAGTCTCAGCACTCTTCAGTAGAGGCTTGATCTTAAAGTACAGATGCATCCATGGCCAGTTCTTCACATTCATGAATGTTCGGATGTTGTATTGGATGGTGAAGACTGCATCTCTAATAAAATAACATAAAAATATTGCTTTTGGTTAACGTCACACTGAAATTTATGTTCAGTTCATTCATTATGTTGTATGATAATCATACCTCCTCTCCATCATCTGAACAAACTCCTTCCTACTGAGGAAACCTCTGCAGAGAGCCTGAGTCATGGTCACCAGTTTAGCCAGTTTGTCATCTCTCAATTCCTCCAAGGCACCCAGCAGACCGGCTTTGAAGAACACCTATGTTATCAAGTGAAGGAAATTAGACATTAGCATGCATGGATAAAACAGGACAACTGCACAAGTGGAAGTCTGTTAATATTGTCTATAAAGATGTACCTTTGTGTGCCCAAACTTGTACTGAGTGTGGTCCACATCAATGGAGCCCAGCAGCTTCTCTGAAGCTTTCTTGTTGTCAATGAACTGTCCCTCAGGGATGACACTGGCATTCAATACTTTATATCTGCAAGGAAATTATGCTGTGATTTAGATATATTTCAACTCTTGGTCTGGCATTCTCCATCACCATACTTTAAGTAAAATCAATTGAATTTGTTATGCATAAAATAAAAATTATTGTCACCTCTGCTTGAAGTCACCATAGAGGATTCTGCTGGGGAAGCCCTTTCTGCAGATTCTGATGCCTTCCAGCACACCGTTACACCTCAGCTGGTGGATGACCAAGTGGTTCTCCATAACACCTGCACATTGTTCAAATTTAAGTCAGTGTAATAAGCATTTGGGCTAGTCTTTTTTCCCCCAAAAAATATAAAACAACAAAACAAAAAAAACAAACCTGGGGTCTTTGATTCATTAGGAATCAGGCAGCGCACAAAATGAGGATGGGTGCTCCTCAAGTTGGTCATCAGCTTGCCCAAGTTCTCCTGTGAGTGCGAAATATTATTATTTAAAACAAAAGTCAACTTCAAGACATGAACAAATCAGCTTAAATTGGATCTTGACTTTTGTGGCTATTAAACATACCCTGAATAGAGCAGACACAGTCTGGAAGGAGCCACCCTTCTTCTTTCCAGCCTTCTTGCCACTACCTTCTGCATTTTGAAACATAGCATCAGCAAACAATTAACTCTTTATTCATTGTTCAGTTTTATTTCCTGACAGAACCCACACACTGTAATTAAATGAGTTACTGAATTGCCACATAGGGGTTACAGGATTAACTTCTTACCCTCAGCTACATTATGAGCTACATACAGCATCGACAACAGTTTGTTTTGAGCTTTCTGGTAGAGCTGAATAACTGAGTCATTCAGGGGGTCCTTGTTCTTGTCCAGCCATCCAGTGATATTGTAATCCACTGTACCAGCATAGTGAACCAGGGAGAAGTGAGCTTCAGCCTTGCCCTTTCCAGGCTTTGGCTTCTCAAAGGCCTTGGTCTTGCCAAGATGCTGCTCATGCAGCTTGTTTTTGAAAGAAGTGTCTGTAGCCTTGGGGAACATGCACTCCTCTTCAAGGATCGAGAAGATTCCCATTGGCTGAAAGGACATTTTGTCATATTAAAAAGAATCAACAATTTAGCATGTATTCAGAAAACAGGATTTCAGTTCTACCAGACAGATTTGTCTTACCTTCTCGATAAGCTCAATGCAGGCAGCCAAGTCCATACCGAAGTCAATGAACTCCCAATCAATGCCTTCTTTCTTGTACTCCTCTTGCTCCAGGACAAACATGTGGTGGTTGAAGAACTGTTGCAGTTTCTCATTGGTGAAGTTGATGCAGAGTTGCTCCAAGCTGTTGTACTACAATATACAGGTAGATAATCAGTTGATTGGGCTTGCAGTGTTTGTACTGTATATCATCACTACTGATATGTTTTTGTTACTCACATCAAAGATCTCAAATCCAGCAATATCCAACACTCCAATGAAGAACTGTCTTGGCTGCTTTGTGTCCAGCATCTCATTGATGCGGATGACCATCCACAAAAACATTTTCTCATAGACGGACTTGCACAGAGCACTGACAGCATTGTTGACCTAGAAGTGAGGATTTTAGTGTGGTAATTTCTTAGAATAATATTTTCATATCAAAATGGAAATATTCCCCAAAAAATTTCAAACATCACATTATTTTTATTACCTGTGGCACGGTCTGACCTTTGGTCACCATCTCATTTCCGACCTTGACTCTTGGGTAGCACAGAGCTTTCAGCATATCGGCTGAGTTCAGGCCCATGAGGTAGGCGATTTTATCAGCCTCTGATTGAAGGAAAACATTTTTTCCATTAATGCACAGAAATGCACAGGATCTAACAAAGCAATTTTACCACTCTGAAGCAAGAATATGAACTGTAACATTACTAAAATCATCACCATTGAAAACACTGCTAAACCGTAGGCCTATGTCATATATATCGTCAGTAGTGAAAGAAGCACTCAGAAAATACTCCACTACAAGGAAAATTCCTGCATTCAAAACCTTACTTAAAGGGACTGTTTGTAACTTTTTACACGTATAAATCTACCGGGTCGGTGTCCCATGCGCGCTCGCATTTTTACTTTAAACTTTTTTTAAATTAAAAAAATTGCAATATATTGTCTTGCTTACAGTATCGCAATATATCTCAAAATATTGAATGGTAACCCCTGTATCATATTGCCAGATTCTTTTTTTTTTTTTTTTTTTAAAGTTATTTTTTTGGGGGCATTTTCCATTTTTATTGACAGGACAGTGGATAGAGTCTTGAAAGGGGGGAGAGAGAGAGTGGATGCGGAAAGGGCCACAGGCCGGATTCGAACCCGGGACGCCGCGGTCAGGACCAAGCCTTAATACATGGACGCCCGCTCTACCAACTGAGCTAACCCAGGCGCCCTCATATTGCCAGATTCTTGCCAATACACAGCCCTACTTGACATAGTAAATGCTTTATCTGTTTTCATGATTGATGCTTGACAAGGCATCTTTACTGCTCTATAAATTATCTTGTGTTGCTCAGAGTGCTGTCTGGCATTCAACAAATATAATCCACTGTTGTAGCAGTGTCATTAAGTTGTGTTGTCACATTTGTAGGATAAGTTTATGCAAAAAAGGTGAAGTGTTTGTATTCATAGTTTACCTGCTGATGTGATATGATGTAATTTGATTATGTAAATTCACACTATTAATACAGTTACCTTCAGTGCCGTCAGGTTCACCCTGCTCCTCGCGCTGCTTCTGCTTGAATTTCATGTTGCCATGATGCATCACAGCTCCAGTCAGCTTGTAGATGCCGATCTTCTCTTCATTCGTGAAGCCCAAGATGTCAATGGCAGTCTGTAATTCATGCACAGCAAATCCTTTTTTTAAAATCAGTTATTTCTGACATTCATCTGCTGTTATTCTACAAATTACTGTCAACTTACATCGGTTGCAATGAACTCCTCTACATCATTAATGCTTTTGACAGTGATTTCACCCTGACTGATCATGTGGTAGTCATAAGGGTTGGTGGTGATCAGAAGGGCCTCTGGAAGAAATTAGAGGAAAAGCATATGAGCACATTCTCCTATTTATTTTCTATTATGTGTTTATTGTGTAGCAACATACCCAGGAGCTCAGGCTTGTGGCCAGTCATCAGCTGATAGAAAATATGGTAGCTCCTCTCAGCCGACAACTGGAAGGTGACACGGGACTTCTCCAGCAGATCTGTGAATAACAAATCAAGGTGAGATTACATTTATTGAATTGGAATTATATTATTATTATTGACAATATATAAAAAAGAAATAGATGACATACATAAATAAATAATATCACCCTAAGGCATCATATCTTTGTACAATATTTGTCAAAAAGATAAAACAATAAATCCCAGGAGCTTACTTCCATTGTGGTCCTTCGGGTGTATGACTGTTAGTGTTTGAGTGTGTATATGAGCATAATAAGTATAAATTAATTAATAAAAACGGGGAGGCAGCAGTACATATTCAGTACAAGGTATACAACCAATAATTAATACACAAATCAATACTCTACAGCATAAAACCATAGGTGCTGTAGGAATGAGTCCTAAAACCAGGAATGATTTAGAATTTTAGCACTTTCGGTTTCCTTGCCTGAAAGTCAATTGTTTTTTAGTTAGATGGCTGAAATAAAGTTTGTGGTTAACACAAGCTGAATAGATTTTAATGTTTTGTTCTACGACATAAAATACATCAATAAATACCTCACCAGTGAATTTTGAAGCTTTTATGTCTTAAAATAGGCGGTTACTAACAAATGGCTAAATGAGACTACTAAATGTCATCTTGTCCGCATTCACAGCATCATTGTGTATACTCATGTTCCTGCAACTGTGGTGTAGTTCGCTTATAGCCTAACGTTAGCTTTTTACATCTGGCGATTTCAATCACACTTCAGAAATCATAAAAGTGGTGTTCATTTATGGAGATTGTCTTGCTGAACAATACGTGTAAGTATTATAAACGTTTGTTTGCCGCAGAGCTAATTTTCTGAAATAATCCAAAACCCAATGGAAAAATCCCATCGTTTTTTTGTTGATACTAACTTCCTGGTTGGCCTACAAAAACACGTCATCCCTGCAGCACTCTATTTATACCTGAATGAGTCAAAATCAGTCAGGCTTAACAAACACGTTTTCCTGATCCTGACACAAATCCCTGAGCATTGCATGAACAACTAAAACAAACAAGATGGGTATTTATGAGCTACTCAAACGATTCAGTAGTTATATTTTAGACCTGCTGCTACTCAGACAACTCTTTAGGGAAGACTTAAAGTTTCCAATTGAGCTAATCAACTTAAAGCTCGCGGTTAACCCATGCCATATAACTGCTGCTGAATATGTTACAGATTGCATGTATGACATCATACAGTGGCAACAATTTTTTTTAATACCCAAGTACAAATTCAAACAAAGTTGAGCAAAACGTAGAGAAAATTACTTACATGTTTCTATATCAGCTGAAGCCAGTTTGCCACTGGTTCCAAAGTGAATTCTGATGAATTTACCCTAAACATATCAGATTTAGGTTAGCTGGATTATTGATATGCAGCTCAAAGAGCTTATGTTTAGTTAATGCTCTTTTAACACTTACAAAACGAGAGGAGTTGTCATTCCTCACAGTCTTGGCATTACCATAGGCCTCCAGCAGAGGGTTGGCTGCAATGATTTGATCTTCCAGTGAACCCTACAAAAAGATATTAAAAAATAGGTTGTATATTGTAAAGAATCCATAAATAGACACTTCTTTGACTATTTTGTCATTATAGGCAACCATTTTTACCTTTATTTTACTTTGCTCAGTCTTCTTAGCAGATCCAGCCACTGCAATTGTTGCAAAGTACTGGATGACACGCTTGGTGTTGACAGTCTTTCCTGCACCGGATTCTCCACTGGGGGGGATTTACAGGATAATCTTTACTTACTTAGCAAGATAGCCATGGAGTTCCTAAAGAATTGACAAGTTGTGTTGTACTCACGTGATAAGGACTGACTGGTTCTCACGATCTGAAATACAAGCGCACTCAAGTTAAACCTATAGTTGAGATACTTCTTTGTCTCCTCCCCTCATATTCTGTAGTAACTTTGACCTTACCAGTGAGCATGAACTGATAGGCATTATCAGAGATGGAGAAGATGTGGGGGGGTGCCTCAATCCTCTTCTTGCCTCTGTATGCGTTAACAACCTGAGTATCGTACACAGGAAGCCACTTGTAGGGGTTCACGACGACGCAGAACAGGCCAGAGTAGGTCTGTAGCACCATAGAGAGAAAGACATTATCGCATTTGATGCACAGGCTCTAAAGTTACAAGCACACTAAATTAAAAGATTGAAGCTTACGTAGATCATCCATGATGTAAAACGCTCTTTGAGGTTATACAGCACAGAAGGCTCATTGAGGTGGGTCATCATGGCCATGTCTTCCATCTTATCGTACTTGGGAGGGTTCATAGCGAAGATTTGATCCTCTTTTACAGTGAGAGTCTGAATAGGTAATAAAATAAAGAACAAAAAAGTACTAAGATAGTCATATAGTTTAATAAAATGTATCTAATTCTCTTTTGCTGAGAGAGTCTGTGAAGTAAAAAAGTAATTTATTAAGATAAGATAATCCTTTATTAGTCCCTCAGCAGGGAAACGCTCTGCGACTAATAAAGGATTTTTTTATCTTAATATATGGATGCACATATTTGCACATATATTATCCAAATGTTTTAGAGAACTGTCACCAGTTGTCTGGGTGATTTGAGCTTCATTGTCTGCATGATTACACTTACCTTTGCTGTCTTTCCTTCATCTGGCAGTGTGTCAACCGTGGCTTTGCCACCCTCTCTTTTGACGACTTTACCCTTGGAATACATGTTATCAGGATCAGTTACGAAGAAGGCTGTTTTGGCATCAAATGGAGCAGTCTGGGCCTCAATCCTCTCCCTCTCAGGCTTCCGGAGGTAAATGGCCGCAGGGCCATAGGCCCCCATCTCTGCGTCTGTGCTCATGATGGCACCTTAAGTGACTGAGATTAAGAAGAAGGTCATACATACTAACTTCCTCTAGTATTTGTTTTAATGAATGTAAGCATGCTGTTGGTAGGCCTATCAGGTGAGGTGACATTGTGGATATCACTCAAAATAATTTACCTCCTTTGGTCCCAACAGAAGATGGAGTCAGGTCTGTTCTTTTTTATCCCTATAAATTAACGATGGAGCATCATTACATAAAGCTATAGAGAAATTGATTTATCTCTAAAATATGCACATATTTTTAAACTATTCACTGGCATCCCATTTGTGTGTAGCACACCCAGTGGAAATAAGTAAAAGATAATCAATGAAATTATTATATGATGTATCTAGGCACTGTAGCAAATGCATAATTGATGAATTACTACTTACACAATACTAATCAATTAAAGCTGTTCTTACCTGAGTTGGAAGCCTACCAGTTATCGACAGAGTCCTGAGCAACCTCTTTTATAGAGGGAAGTCTGTCTCCTCGGTAGGTGTGCCCTGCTCAGTTTGGTCATGCATTCTTGTCATGTTGCAGCTAATCTTGTGACACTGACATTTAGATTGATTGATATTACCTTGTACTCACATTTGTTGCAGTAGGTATTTTTTCCCTGTGTCAAAACCGATCACTGGTCACGTGTTAGTAAAATGATTATCATAATAATAATGTTTACATGAACACATATTTGTTAACATATATAAGATTTTCTAACATATGACTTGCAAGCTACTGCATTATACATCTATAATGCACATGCTTACATTACAGTTTATACATGAATTTAAAGTATAAATGAGCAGGTATGATGTTCTTGGTATTGTTAAATTTAAACTCCTATAGAATATTATATTTTATTGATACAAATGAATGCACTAAAAAGGTTTTAAAATCATAAAACTTACATTAATTCAAATATGTATAAATATTGCGGTTGAGGTTGAGAATGATATGTTTTAAACAGTAAACAGTCTTTAATGAATACAACCATTTGTTCATCATTGTCAAATAGAGAGGTATGGATTTAGGATTTTCAGTTAAAGCACCCAAACGTCACTGGTGTAGAGTTGAAGGACGTCCACACATGTCAGATTTTATTATTCATTAAAACCGGGTCAGAGCCTTTTCATTCAGGGTCACAGATATAAAAAGACTTACTTATTGTTCTCTGTTCTAAAATGCATTATTAATCCTTTACGAATATTTTATTTTTATTATTTTATCATTTCACAGTACATGTGTATGTCATCATATATCACTCAGTAATTAGCAGAACATTATTTAGGGGTGTATTTTAATTATTTATATGCTTTTCATTGACAGACAGATCTGTCACCTACTTGTTTCAATAATTTCCATAATGGTCTTCAGTGTCAGTAATAACGATCTTACTGGAGTGTGCTAAGGCAGGCACAGGCTGTGGTCTTGGAGAAGCATGTAAATGTCACTGGTATACAGTTGCAGGACGGCCGCACATGTCAGATGTCTGAAATAAAATTGAGGCTGAGCGCCATTCCATAAAAGCTGCGGGGTGGATTACGTATCGCCTTGGTATGGAGTGGATGAACAGTTGCCATCTAGACAAGGATGAGACCCAAAATAAGTCCTGGGCAAATAAACAAGATGTTGGAGATGCCAGAACTGTAATAGTAGCATGAATGAAAAGTGAATCCAAGTTCAAATTTGAAATAAGTCAAGGAAATAAATTTGTAGTTTTACTTTTTCCCAGTGACTTTAATGTATTTGTTTTTAGTATTGTCGAGTGAAGTTGTGTGTTTATATTTGCTTAATCTTATTTCTTAAAAAAAGGGACATGACCTTGACACCTCAATAGGTAGGTGGGCTATTGTGCTGACATGTGTTGCACACAAGTTATTAGAGTAAGGTCAGAGGTCTTCAGTCGTTTTTTTTCTTGTCTGAGCCTTGGTGTCATGCTATTTTTGCACAACAGACGGAGATGATTTAGTTGTTTAGCTACGGTTTAGCACTGTGCGACTAACAGAGATGAGTCAATTACGTTCACGTGGCCGAAAATTGTTAATTTTCTAAGGCTGAGAGTTTATTAAAGTACGTCTGTGTGCTGTGTCCCCTTGAATACAGAGCGTGTTGTGCACACAGGGCCCATTATGTCTCACTGTGACTGTGACAAAATGCATCAGGTGAGCTGTATTTAACCCTTGTTATAGGTCAGCTTAAACAGTGACATCCCAAACTAAGTTTGCCATTTAATTAGTCTTGTGTTTACGTTGTGCTTCAGTGTGATAGAATTGAAAAGTATGAGGGACACAATTATATAATTAGAATTGAAAATAATTTTACTTTGCAGAGTTGTTTCCGTTACACCGGTGTGACTGCCACCAGAAAAACTGCTTAATTGCAGCATCGCGGTGCTACATGACATTTTGATATAGTTTAATAGTGAGCTTCACTTTATGGTTTACTTGCTATTTACGAACTTGGGAAACTCTCAGCTTGCCTCTACTTACAGTAACCTAGATTTTTATGGCTGCACATTTTGTGTTGCAAATTACACATTATACACCAGTTATATATTGTTTTAATAAGTGGTGGAATGTAACCCAGTACATTTACTCAAGTTCTGTACTTAAGTACAGTTTTTCTATGTAATAATTTATGGGGAGGAACAGCATGTGTACATGTAAATGATTTTCCCGCCCTATTTTGATATTTTCCCCCAAAGCCCCCTTCCACCCAATTCTCCCTCATTGCCGATGCTGAAAGGATAAAGAACAAAAAAACAAAGTTAAATTACATTTTTTTAAAAAGAAAAAGAAAACGAGTAAAAAAAAGGTAGCACTTGAGGACCTTGTACTTTACTTGAGTATTTTCATTTCATGCTACTTTATACTTTTACTCCACTACATTTCAGAGGGGAATATTGTACTTTTTCTCCTCTACATTTATCTGATCATTTTAGTTACTTTGCAGATTTAGATTATTTATGCAAAATATAATCTACAAATAAATGATGATTATGTTATTATAGATTAAGCTGCCTAGTATATAGAATTATTAAGATGAACTCAACCTTTACCAGCTGCAACAGTAAAGTGATCAACACATTCATGCATTAATAATTATAATCCGATAATTTATTATTCTGAAATGGGCCAATCTGCATAAAGAGTACTTTTGGTACATTAATTTGATGCTAATATTTTTGTTATTTTATTTAAAGTAAAGTTTTGAATGCATGACTTTTACTTGTAGCAGAGTAATCCTACACTGTGGTATTAGTACTTTTACTCAAGTAAAATAACTGAGTATTTCTTCTACCACTGGTTTTAATACAGCTAATATTCAAATGCAGCATGTGTGGAGTACATGTTGGCATTTTTTTTACTGTAATGAGTAAAAGCTATTTTGAATTACTACTGCAAGTGTAAAATCAATATGAGTCAGTTTCTTAATTAGGATATAATGAAAGGACCAAGCTTTTTAGACAAATTCTCCTTTGTATGTCCTTGAGTCTAGTAGATGCTTATAAATGAGCCTGTGCACTGTGCCCTATAACTGAAATTTGACCTAACATGTCTGGCGAGGAGGAGCCTGAGAAGGTTTAAAAGAGTGTGAGGCTCCTCCATGAACCAAAGGTCGCGTGTTTTAAACTCTCCCTCTCACTCTCTCACTCTCTCTTTCTTTGTTTGATCTGTTTCATGCTTTCAGAATAAAGCAAACGGAGAGAACGGGGGAGGATCTCTGTTGTGTTTCAGGATTTATGTAACTGACCTCCTATCACTTGATAGTCTAACATGAAATGCAATGATTTTGAACAGCATAGATATATCTTAAATCTTATCTTTAATTCTATTTTATTGAATCTCTTTTCTTTTATCTATCTATTCTTTAATCTAGTAATTAAAGTAGTTTGTATGTACATGTATATAGAGATTTGTAACAGTAATACAGTATGTATATCTATCTATCTATCTATCTATCTATCTATCTATCTATCTATCTACAGTAAAGCTTCAGCAAAATATATTGCACAAGACATTAATAACCCAACGCTTAATTAGCACATTGTTACCAAAGCTTTCTTTACATTCAAATAATCTTAATCTTGTTGTGTTTTGATTTGTTATGTTTCATATGTAAGCACGGCGGTTAACTGGAATATTCTTGTGAACTGTAAACAAAAGTGTTTGCCTACTAGTTGAAACTTTCATCAGGATCAAGTCTGCCATAAATGAAAGCCGCTCTAACTGAAAATCCTTAACAACTATGTTAAGGATTTTGATGAGACAACATTAAACAGTGCATATCATTGTAGCATGCCAAAGCAGGCAGTCATTCATTAAAGACATGTAGACAACCTTGTTGAATGGTCATATGATCTGCCTTTGTCATTCTAAACAAAGGAAATTGGCTTGATGCCTTCGGATGCCCTCGGTCCCCCTGCAGTTGTCAATGGTCACTACAAAGCCAAAGACAACTCCTTAAAATATCTTTGTAGACAAATGGACAACCAGTTAGCCTGCAATGTCCACGTAAATAGCATCTGGCCCAAAGTCCAGCAACACATGTGCTTCTTATACAAACTGTGTGTTTGGTGGCACAAAGGCAAGAGCACCTTTAACATGCTGTTAATTCATCTTTCCTGGTTGTCACAATATGTGACCTATATAAACTGGAAAAACAAAGTTCGGAAACTTGTGTTTGGTGGATTATTTCTCTGTTGTTACAATGCTAATTGGCATTGTATTTTACATGGTTGGAAAGCCTGTTTATTTACCTTCACAATGATGTCCAACTTGTAAGGATCATGCATTTGTGGGATGAGCAGCACAGCTGATTATGTGGGGAGCGCCCAAGAAAAATCTGCCAAAATGCTCTGCCAATGGTAAACAGTGTATTCTCCTGTTGGTATTGACTCTTGTTTTGAGATGTTTGGTGGATTGGATGATTGAACTCTCTATCAGTAACAAGGAACAAACAAGACATATTGGCTATTTTACACTTTATTCATTTAATACACTGTCAGGAGCCTCAGTAGCGGTGGAAGATCCATACGCAGCCACAACAGCCTGGCACCTCCTCCTCATGCCGGTCACCAACCTGGTCACACGTTGCTGTGGGATGGCGTTCCATTCCTCAACCGGAATTCATTGCAGGTCAGCCAGCGTGGTTGTGTTGGTCACTCTAACACGCCCAAGCTGATCCCACAAGTGTTGAATTGGATTGAGGTCTGGACTCTTGGCAGGCCGTTCCATTGTCTCTACTCCCACATTGTGGAGGTAGTCTGTGATAACCCTGGCTCTGTGGGGGCGAGCGTTATCATTTTGGAGGATTAAGTTAGGTCCCAGATTGTGGAGATATGGGATCGCCACTGGCTGCAGAATCTCATCCCGATATCTCACTGAATTGAGATGGCCTTCAATGATGACAAGCCTTGTTTTGCCAGTGAGGTAGATGCCGCCCCACACCATGACACTGCCCCCACCAAAAGCTGTTACTCCATCGGTGTAACAATCAGCATAGCGTTCTCCGCGTCGTCTCCATACTTTCACCCTGCCATCCGACTTTTGCAGACAGAACCTGGACTCATCACTGAACATGACATTCCTCCACATGTTCAGGTTCCATTGTCTGTGTTGTCAACACCAGCGCAAACGGGCCTGACGGTGAAGGGCAGTCATTGCAGGCTTCCTGGTAGCCTTATGAGAATACACTGTTTACCATTGGCAGAGCATTTTGGCAAATTTTTCTTGGGCGCTCCCCACATAATCAGCTGTGCTGCTCATCCCACAAATGCATGATCCTTACAAGTTGGACATCATTGTGAAGGTAAATAAACAGGCTTTCCAACGATGTAAAATAAAATACCAATTAGCATTGTAACAACAGAGAAATAATCCACCAAACACAAGTTTCCGAACTTTCTTTTTCCAGTATAGTTACATCTATGTCCTTCAAATTGTGATTTTGTATTACAGGCTAGGGGCCAGCTTAGCTGTGCCAAATAAATAAATAAATATGTATATATATATATATATATAAGAAAACAATCACCTCACTCTTCAAAGACTGTCATGTAAGCTGAAATAATTATAAAATCAAATGTGATGAAGTTGCACAAAAAACATTAGCTTGTTTTCTTGAGTATTAGGGCCACATTGAGGGAGATAAAAAGTAATTTCTTCCTCCACAAAAGGGGCAATTTCCCCCAGGTTCGTGTGGCTCTTTCTTCGGAATAAACGCAGTTTCTTGCACAATATTTTCAAGGTCCTGATATTTATGATAATGTGGTGCTGATGTGCCAAAAGATTAAGTATTTCGTTATTTGTGAAACCTATACTAATGTATAACTTCACAAGATGCTCCACGTTCCTCTTTTTCACACAGGCGACACGCTGCTATATTTCCCCTTGAAAATAACACGTAAAACGACTTTTTTTCTCTTAAACTTACGACTTCATTCTCATAATATTACAACTTTTGTTTCTCGTAAACTTCTGACTTTATTTTCAGAATATTACAACTTTTTTTCTCATAAACTTATGACTTTCTTCTCATAATATTATTACTTTTTTTCTCGTAAACTTCTGACTTTATTCTCATAATATAACAACTTTTTTCTCGTAAACTTATGACTTTATTCTCATTTATTATTACTTTTTTCTCGTAAACTTATGACTTTATTCTCATAATATTACAACTTTTTTTCTCGTAAACTTATGATTTTATTCTCATAATATTATTACTTTTTTTCTCAGAAACTTATGACTTTATTCTCATAATATTACAATTTTTTTTCTCGTAAATTTATGACTTTATTCTCATATTACGACTTTTTTCTCGTAAACTTATGACTTTATTCTCATAATATTTCGACTTTTTTTCTCGTAAACCTATGACTTTATTCTCGTAATATTATGACTTTATTCTCGTAATCTCAGATTTATTTTTTTTCCTCAATGTGGCCCAAATAATCCATTGTACTGAATGAACAATTGAAAAATTTAAGATTATTTTTAATCTTTCACAGAAATCTTTAAAACCTTGTGATCATGGTAGATTTTTCTCACTCATAACAAACCTGGTCCTATATTACCTAAACTGTGCTGCCTTGGTGCTTTGAGTTTCGCTTTGGAAGAAAAAAAGGAAGGCACAGTATAGGCTACAGTCAAGAAAATCTTTAATTAATTAATTTTGTAGGCTACATATCACAATAGGTTGTTGATATTTTATGGAAAAGTTGTCCACCAGATGTTGTCTTGACTTTTAGCATTCTTGGACTGAAATGAAGTAAAGAAAAATGCTATTCACAATGTCAGTCAATAATAATTTAATCAAATCACATTGCAGCACTGAAGTTAACTGCTGCTGTTTCTTTTCATGTTTATGAATGGGCCCTGTTGGCAACAAGCACATGGTCATAAATTTAGAGTGAGGATCTCTATTAATTTATTATGACTGTGGCCTCACCAAACAGCCAAGCCACAGGAGAGTACTTGAGTACTTGCAATGGCTTTGAGCTTATAGTAAACCAATTGTCATTCCATAACAGTGAGAGCCTCACTGTTACAAGTGTCATTGGCTCAATGTTAAATCCTACCATAATCTCAGACAGCAATATGCCAGTGGTTTCAGATTTACATTCTTTTCAGTGATTATTGTGAGCTTTATTTATGGACTGCTCATAAGCGCAGTTTGAACTTTAAGGTTGGGGATTCACTAAATAAATTTAGAAGGAATGTAATTATTGGTTCTACGTTATTATTAAAAATATAAGATGCATTTCTCGGGGGTTTTAGTGAACCGCCTGAACCAACTGCGCCTGTGATTATGAGGCTCTATTTAGTAAATGAGTGTTGGGAGAAGGTAAATTATAACGTTATCATGACGTGTTCAGATTTGATCTTGTAAAATGTAGTTTTGGGTGTGAAACTTGAATAAATCCAGTTGTTTGAAGGAGATGTTTTCACAGCTATATGAAATAGATAGAAGAGGGAAATATGACCTGTTTAACTCACTAACTTTAAATCCGACAGCTTTAGTTACTGTGCAGATTTACATTAATACGATATAATCATCAAACTATGATATATTATTATAGATTAAGCTACCCAGCAGTATATAAAGTAGTTGAAATCAGCTCCACCTTTACCAGCTACAACATTAAAGTGACAAACACATTAATGCATCAATAATTATAATTCAGTAATATAATACTGTATATGTTAATCTGAAATGGAACATTCTGCGTAATGAGTACTTTTACTTTCTGTACTTATATATATTTTTTTTCTTTTACCTTTATTTAACCAGGTCAAATCAATTGAGAACCAATTCTCATTTACAATGATGACCTGGCCAAGAGGCAGCAGCAAGAGTATAAAAACACAGTCCACCCAAGCGACACAAACAGCACAGATACAGTACAGTATGACAAACATACAGTATGCCATGACAAGACATGAGACATGCTAGGTTCAGGTTCAGGTTCAGGTTCAGGTGACTTTATTTGTACCCGTAGGTAAATTTGTTTTGCAGCAAAAATAGAGGATGACGTATTGACAATAAGGTAGAGCACAGACAAGAAACAGACAGACCAAAAACATGACAAGGAGTACTCAAAGGCTTACTGGGATCAGAACCCAGCAAAAAGAAGGCCACAAGAACAATATAAAGAAAAAAACACTGAAATATCAGGACAAAAAAGACACAATAAATGAGAAAAGGGATTAACTTTCCATAAATATGTGCAAAAGCTGCTAGGACTTATTTAAATGAACAATTGCAGCTGGAACAAAGCTGTTCAAGTAGTACTTTTACTTGAGTACAACTTGAGGACTTTTACTTGTAACCGAGTATTTTTAAACTATGGTATTAGTACTTTTACAAGTTCTGAATACTTCTAGACAATTCAGGTACACACACTAAACAGCGTTTTCTGCAGTACAGGTGTAGGGCTTCTCTCCAATATGAATCCATCAGTAGGCTATGTAGTCGAACTGTTTAGGTTAGTTTGTCATGTACCTGCAGTGGTTCACATCAGCAGAGGGAGGAGGAAGGACTGATACAGACTGATGTCTGTGTTCTTCAGTCTTTCTAAGCTTCATTCAGTATTTTCATGTCAGGAATATGATTTATTGTTATTAACATTTAAGAGAGAGGAGTGTGCGCATTGTTTGGAGACGAATAATGCACATTTATTCAAAACAACACCTCACCAGATGGCACCTTCACCCAAGCCCTGACCAAATTGCAGATACTCTCCCTTGAACTGAATTAATTAATTAATTACTTCATTACATTATTACATTATAATTACATAATTACTACTGAAAAAGTGGTATAACAGATATAATTTTATTATATTATTTATATTCTTTATTATCATTATTATTATTATTATTATTATTATTTATTTATTTTTGTTGGTTTCATTATATTTGTTATTTTTTTCCCTCTGTTGTTTTCATGTGGTGAAAACAACAGAGGGAAATGACCTTTCATCAACCAATTTATTTATTCATTTTTGTTATTTATTATGTTATCTATTTTCTGCCGTGAATATTATATCTTCCATTGTTTCTGTTCTTTTTTATCTAGTAACTCCTTCACACACTGATCTTTCGTATTTTATTTTTATTGATCTGAATTTTTTCTCAAGTTGTTTGCATATTTACCCCCTTCCTAGGCAATATGACAAACTGGACAACTACAGGTCCTCCACCTGTCTCACCACCACACGTCTGTACCTCATGGTATGTTTGACATGTGCTGATGGAGGGCAAGTGTGGCAGCAAACATTCAAATTGTTTTTGCCCACCGCTACAGGAGCTGGTCGAGTGCCTTTAACTTCGCTCATCGACCGACTCCTGTCGTCCGCCCTCATATAAGGAATTAAACTGGGCTGAATCCAGTTCCTCTCCAGCTCCTGCTTCCTCTCCTCTGTAGCAGAGGTAGGCCGCCTTGAACTAGCCTTTGAGGTAGGCCGCTTTGAACTAACCTTTGAGGTAGGCCGATATGGATTTACCTCAGAGGTAGCCAGGAGCGGACTTCCTCTGGTTTTCCTCTGTGAAATAGGTGGGATAGCCCGCTTCGCTACTGTACTGGGCTGATATGGATTTACCGCACAGGTAGCCAGGAGCGGACTTCCTCTGGTTTTCCTCTGTGAAATAGGTGGGATAACCCGCTTCGCTACTGTACCGGGCTGATATGGATTTACCGCACAGGTAGCCAGGAGCGGACTTCCTCTGGTTTTCCTCTGTGAAATAGGTGGGATAACCCGCTTCGCTACTGTACCGGGCTGATATGGATTTACCGCACAGGTAGCCAGGAGCGGACTTCCTCTGGTTTTCCTCTGTGAAATAGGTGGGATAACCCGCTTCGCTACTGTACTGGGCCCATCAGGATCAGCAGGATCAGCAGGATCAGCAGGATCAGCAGGATCAGCAGGATCAGCCAGGAGCGGACTTCCATTGGTTTTCCTCTGTGAAATAGGTGGGATAACCCGCTTCGCTACTGTACTGGGCTGATATGGATTTACCGCACAGGTAGCCAGGAGCGGACTTCCTCTGGTTTCCTCTGTGAAATAGGTGGGATAACCCGCTTCGCTACTGTACTGGGCCCATCAGGATCAGCAGGATCAGCAGGATCAGCAGGATCAGCAGGATCAGCAGGATCAGCAGGATCAGCCTCTGATGGAACCTTTGGTGAGGTCTCTGTCGTGATCACGTTCATTCTCAGGAAGCTTTTCTCTGGGAAAAAAATAACAAAAATCGTAACATTACTACATAGGTATTTTTTAAAACATGTGCAAGTGGTGATAAAATTATTGATCTTTTATTATTTTTACTGATGTCCCATTAAATATTTTTGATATGATTGGGATTGACTTGATTATTTGACTAATAAATAGCTCTATTGCAAGAATATTAATGATATTCAATCTTTCAATGTTCCTGTGTTTCTATTGGTGAAATATTTGGCTGTCTTTCATCAATCTGACAAACCTGAAACTAGCATTAGGCTACTTGACTGATCTAATACAATGGCCTTGATCGGATTAGCTGGGACATCACAAATTATTACTTGAAATATTATATTTGATATTTTTGAATAATAGCTTACCCCACATCTCTTGGTAGTTGAAGATCAGAATCTTAGGATCAGCTTCAGGGTGAGATTCTCTGAAAGCGTCCATCTCCGACAAATACTGTGCTATAAAGCCAGTGACATCGGCTGGTTGTGAGAGCCCTACAGCTCTGGAAATGCACTCCAGCATGCTCTTCAGTCCATACGGACAATCACGGAGGGCTTCCATCATGCAGTCTCTTTGCAAGTTTCCCGTCAAATTGACGCACCTTAGAAATTTCTGTCTCATCCTGTGAAGTCTCTTCGAAAGTTCTGTTATGTACTGTAGGTCAAAGTTACTTTCAGTAACTCTCTGTCTCTCGCTGTCCAACCGTTTGTGGCAGTCTGGTACAAATTCCTGCTAAAGGAGAGTTTTGCCTCTGTGACACAATAAATCCATCGCCCACATTCTGTTCCATGACGTCATCAATATGCTTTTGCTGATGTCATGCAATGTTAGCAGAGCTGTGTTGTCATAGAAACCACAGTTGTGTTCTAAGTTCTATTTATTGTGCCACTTTTTCTTTTTTTTTTTGGAATGTCTCCATCCCGAGAGTCGTGATGCCACTGTGAACTTCAACATGGAGTATGTTGTTATATGAATGAAAGATTTACAGTTAGGTCCATAAATAAGGGCATTGACATTGTTTGCCCATTACAACATATAAGAAATCATTATTCTGATTTTCTAATGTGTAGATTTTGAAGTTTCAATTTATATTTGAGGTTATTTAAACATAAAGTGAGTGGTGATAGAGTGGAATTGCAGAAATATTTATCTTTGTCCTCCAAATGGCCAGTTAAAGGGACTGTTTGTAACTTTTTACACGTATAAATCAATCCGGGTCGGTGTCCCATGCACGCTCGCGTGTGGCTACGCTGTTTAGACTCAGACTCCAGCACAAACTACACGGAGGCACCAAAACCACAAAGTTATATCTAGTGAAGCCCGACTTGCAAAACAGTGTTGGCCGCGGTCGGAGGACACGGGGGAGACCGTAGTTTTGGTATCCAGGGCCGGAGTCTCTGCTGTACTCTGCTCCTCTGCTCCACTGCCTGCCTGCTTGCCTTCACTTACACGCCGCGCTCGTGCATGCGCGTACATTACACACTGCAGGAGAGTTGGTAGCTCTGAGAATATCTAATGAATGTACAGTGGACATTTGTGCAGAAATAAATGCTGAAGCTCCTCCAGACCAACAGAGGTTTCCCGTGTCTTGTGAAGTGACGGGGCTCCGCAGCGAGAAACGTTATCGTCTCCGACCAACTTCGGTGTCTTCCCTGTTTCCTCCGGCCGCGGTCGGGAGGCTGAGGCAGGAAAAGCCAACACTAGGATCAGCAGAGATTCATGGAGAGACCTTCGTCTGGTCAGCTAACATTACTGCCAGGCAGCTGAAATATAGAGTGATATTGTGGTTTTAGCTGACGTGTGTCGCCTCATTGTTTTGAGCGATGCTCGTTCATGTCTATGTAGAGCAAGCACAAGCTCGAGCCCGACGCTGACTTTCGTTGACTTAACGGCCACAGGTGTCGCTGTTAAAAAGCATTTCTGTTTCTTACAAACAGTCCCTTTAAAGCACTGCACATTACCAAATGACTTTATTCGGTAAACTCTTCATTTAATCATTTGTTATTGATTTACAATTAAGATGCAAAAACTAAATATGAACAGCTAACTTAACTGGCCATTTGGAAGACAAAGATAAATATTTCTGCAATTCCACTCTATCACCACTCACTTTATGTGTAAATAACCTCAAATATAAATTGAAACTTGAAAATCTACACATTAGAAAATCATAATAATGATTTCTAATATGTTGTAATGGGCAAGCAATGTCAATGCCCTTATTTATGGACCTAACTGTAAATCTGTCATTCATATAACAACATACTCCATGTTCAAGTTCACAGTGGCATCACGACTCTCGGGATGGAGACATTCCAAAAAAAACCCCGAAAAAGTGGCACAATAAATAGAACTTAGAACACAACTGTGGTTTCTATGACAAACACAGCTCTGCTAACATTGCATGACATCATCAAAAGCATATTGATGACGTCATGGAACAGAATGTGGGCGATGGATTTATTGTGTCACAGAGGCAAAACTCTCCTTTAGCAGGAATTTGTACCAGACTGCCACAAACGGTTGGACAGCGAGAGACAGAGAGTTACTGAAAGTAACTTTGACCTACAGTACATAACAGAACTTTCGAAGAGACTTCACAGGATGAGACAGAAATTTCGAAAGTGCGTCAATTTGACGGAAACATGCAAAGAGACTGCATGATGGAAGCCCTCCGTGATTGTCCGTATGGACTGAAGAGCATGCTGGAGTGCATTTCCAGAGCTGTAGGGCTCTCACAACCAGCCGATGTCAACTGGCTTTATAGCACAGTATTTGTCGGAGATGGCCGCTTTCAGAGAATCTCACCCTGAAGTTGATTTTAAGATTCTGATCTTCAACTGTCAAGAGATGTGGGGTAAGCTATTATTCAAAAATAATATATCAAGTAATAATTTGTGATGTCCCCAGCTAATCAAGGCCATTGTATTAGATCAGTCAAGGAGCCTAATGTTAGTTTCAGGTTTGTCAGATTGATGAAAGACAAATATTTCACCAATAGAAACACAGGAACATTGAAAGACTGAATATCATTAATATTCTTGCAATAGAGCTATTTATTAGTCAAATAATCAAGTCAATCCCAATCATATCAAAATATTTAATGGGGACATCAGTTAAAATAACTTAAAATCAATGATTTTTATCACTACTTGCACATTTTAAAAAAAGGACCTATGTACTAATGTTATGTTTTTTTGTCTTTTCCAGAGAAAAGCTTCCTGAGAATAAAAAGTGACCACGACAGAGACGTCACCAAAGGTTCCATCAGAGGCTGATCCTGCTGTTCCTGCTGTTCCTGCTGATCCTGCACCAGTAACACTGCAGCCCCACACCGCGACCCCCCAAGAAAAAAGCGGGTTGTCGCTCCTCTTTCACTGAGGAAACCCAGAGGAAGTCCGCATCTGGCTACCTCTAAGGAAAGTCCGTATCAATTACCTCAAAGGTTAGTTCAAGGCGGGCCTACCTCAAAGGCTAGTTCAAGGCGGCCTACCTCAAAGGCTAGTTCAAGGTGGCCTACCTCTCTACAGAGGAGGAGGAAGCAGGAGCTGGAGAGGAACTGGATTGTGCCCAGTTATAATTCTTGATAGGAGGGAGACGACAGGCTTCGGTGGATGGATGTGACGCGCTTCCACTGAGTGTAGTTAAAGGCACTCGACCAGCTCCTGTAGCGGTGGGCAAAAACAATTTGAATGTTTGCTGCCACACTTGCCCTCCATCAGCACATGTCAAACATACCATGAGGTACAGACGTGTGGTTGGTGAGACAGGTGGAGGACCTGTAGTTGTCCAGTTTGTCCACTGCATAGAAAAATAGTGATTATTTATTTAAATGAAAATCTTTCCCACTAATAAAATTAAAATAATGAATTGATAAAATACTTGAAAAACAAATAAAAATAAAATTGAATAAAACAAATAAAAAATATCCTGTTGTTGTGATATTATATTCATACTCAAGAAATGTTCCTTAAATGTCTCATATTGTAAAAATAGATGATGAGATGAGATGTCATGAGAAGGTACGAAGTGCGTGTGTGGTGATGACAGGTGTGGGACTGTAGTCCAGAGTAGTACTCCTTCTAGTACTTGTCAAACAGTCCACCAGTTACCATCAGCCTAGGAAGGGGGTCCCCTGTTGTGTGGTCCTTCTCAAGGTTTCTTCCCTTCTTTACCTGTGAAAGGTCAAGGGGGGGGGGAGTTTTTCCTTGATGGTGGGTTTTGTGTGACTTCTCAAGGGAATGATGAATAGGGTAAAATAAAATAATGTACAGTATGTACTATTTAAATGTTTGTAACATGACAAACTGGGTGTACAGTTTGTCACACTGCAATACATAAATAGCGATTATTTATTTAAATAAAAATCTTTCCACTAATACAATTTAAATTTAAATAATTAATCGATAAAATATTTGGAAAAAAAAAAAAAAAATGAGTAAAAACAAATAAAAAAATATCCTGTTGTTGTGATATTGTATTCACACTAAAGAATGTTTTCCTTTAAGGTCCCATATTGTAAAAATAGAAAAAGATTTTCATGTCTTTTTTATTATAAAGAAATTAAAATTGATTTGAAATTGTATTCATGCATTTATTCATTTTCTATAAATATACATATACACACTTTTTTTTGACTGATCTGCCCAGCTTTGTGGCGCCCACTTGCAAAATGAGAGGAGTTGTCATTCCTCACAGTCTTGGCATTACCATAGACCTCCAGCAGAGGGTTTGCTGCAACAATTTGGTCCTCAAGGGAGCCCTGCAAGAGTAAATTGTTGGCACTTTAAAGGAGACTGAAAATATGAGCAATTGATGCAACTGATGTAAACAGAGATTCCCTGTTATCCTACACAAGTTTTAGGTAGATCAATGTAAGTTTTTCATTACAACAATAAATTCAACATACAAAACCTCATATAAAAATGGTCTAATATAAGCAAAGTAATTGAAAAGTGAAACATCGAAGCAGCATTTTATTGATTAACAGTGATACAAGATAAGACACAATTTTAATGTATATCTTATCCATGTATAATGTAATAATATCATGCTATAGGAACAGTTGACTGCACTCACCCGTCTCAGATCAGTTGGAGCAGACGTCCAGAGCTGCTGTTTTTATACACAACGAGTCTGCCTCCTCAGCTAAAGTGTTCCACTCAATTTGGTCAGGAATGCTTGACCTTGTATTGGTGCTTGATAGTGATATGTTCAGCGCGTATAGATTAGTAGGCATGTTTCATTTCATACATATATAACATTTTACAAACATTTAATAAAGATATAAATATATATTTCTAGTTCTTTATTGTATTAAATTTAAAATACAATATAACCACATCAAAATATTAAGGGATTTAATTGAATAGTGTTGTGATGTGTATCAAATTACACCAAGTACAGTGTCAAATACTCTAAAGATGTAAATATTGTGTTTGTTACTTTACATTTATGTCCACATTGTTGATATATACTGTAGGCTTAACTCAAATTCCTCTTTTCTGACACAACATGAATACCTCTAACACAATCTTGAAAATTAATATATATGTATATGTATTTTGGAACTTGATTGTGCTTATAAATACTGCCAGTAATATCCACAGTATACCCAATGGTAAATTGAAAAAAAGTATTATAAAATTATTTATTCTACTAAATAAAATAGTAAATAAATAAGAAGTTTATGGCAGGCACCTGTGTCCTATTATTTTTATATCCACAGCCAGTGAGGAGTTTTAAATTGGAGAAGCCTTGAAATGTCACTGGTGTATAGTTACTGGACATACTAATCTTAGATAAAATCCAGGCCATGGTCTCCATTAACGCTGGACAAGTGTTATATGTCTCCTGGGAACCAAAAGGATTGCCAACTCAGATAATTTATCACCAGAATATGTATATATATATATATATATATATATATATTGAAATATTTTCCTGTGAGAATAAAAAAGATACAGTTTTTTGAGTGAAAGAGTTTATACTTAATGACCAACACATGATTAATGAAGACAAAGTCTGGGATCATCATTAAGATTAACTTTCATCTCCAAGTTTGCACACTCTGTGCTTATTATTTGCCATCTTACAAGCAGATCACAAGGTATTACCATAGTCAAAATAAATCCAGCTAAGGGAGGAGCAGCGACTCGTATTTGGCATAGAGAGAAGGATTATATTTATATAGCACAGATGTAGATGTTATTAACACCATATCCCAAGTTTAAAGAGATTTATTTTTCTTAAATAATCTATATATTCTCAAATGTATTCAATATAAAAGTATAAGTAGGTAACGTAAGGCCATTGCCAGGGATTTATTATTAAGTACAAATATGTTCTGTATGTTCATTGTAGTTGCCTTAGGGTCGGATAGAATTACCAGAAATGTGCTGAGCTGATACACAGCATTAAGAAGGAGCACAACCAAAACAGGAAAATTACAGACCTGCCTCTACTTGTGTTTAGCCCTGGTTTTATAGTAGGGGCACAGCTGAGCCAAGCCCTGCTTTCCCTTTTCCTGAGTCGTCTAACGGTTTGCCAGAACTCCTTGAGGCCAAGCAAAAGTCCCTCGCCATCGTCTCCCCCAAAGTCTTCCCACACCCTGGTTAACTGCAGCCCTTCTGTCCAAACCAGTACCTGTCTGCTGTTTCCGGAGACCCCTGGGCCTACTAAGCCCGAAAGGCCTCCTTCTTCTGCTGGTGTCCACCAGAGATTCTTAGGTTGCCGCCAACGACAGGCACCGATGAACCGTCCGACCACAACTCCTAGCAGCTGCTTCCACAATGGAGGTTTGAACATGGCCCAGTCCGGTCCCAAGACCTTTTTACAATCAAGGTTTGATTTGTTGTGTTTGTTAACAATTTATACCATGTATACCAGTTGCAATGTTTACAATTATGTAAAATGGTGAATGTATATAATGGATCAAGGTGCAGCTGTCAAACCAGTTTAAATGAGATTCAAAATATTTTCACATTTTTCCTGAACCACTGTAGTTTTGATGGCTAGGCATAATATATGTATATTATTTAAAAATATTAAATATTGTGGGGACTCAGGGTGGCTGAAGCTGAAACGGTCCAAGTGTTAAAAAAACTGAAAAAGCATGATAAATCAGGAAAGGTATTTAACTTCTATTAGCTAGTTGTGCACAAGTAAAAATCATTTGATTTTTAGTGAAAACACAGTATCAGTGTATGAAAGTGGGCCTCCCATTAACTTATATTTATGAAGCATGTTTCTCCGTAACTGTATAATGTTTTCCAACATTAAGATTTTTGTAATTATTAGAAATTTTAGATTTGAATCTAAATTGTAGTTAACTTATATACCGTACAATGTACAAAATAAAATATAATGTTCTTTTAAGGATTTCAATTACTGGCCTTGAATTTGTTTACTGGTTGGCTTTTATTAAAATAGAACTTCTAAAAACTTCTAAATCTTTTTACCGTTTAACATACCGGTACTTAATTATGGGTAGAAGCTGTGCGTGAGGGGGATATCAGATTTTGTGAGGGGCCTGTGTATTATTTGATGATCTGTTACACTTTCAAGTTTGGACAACAGATCAAAAATGAAAGGCATCTGCAAGTCTGTCCTCGTGTGTCATTAAACATAACCCGATGGCCGAGACAGAGAGAGTACAGAGGGTGTTGTGTAGTTGGCTGATTCATTAGTATCGTGTGAGTGACTGTTTAAAACCACAACTACATGTCCTGCATGCTGGGCAGATACAATGGTGTGTATAGCCAATGAACCTAGAAAGTATCACTTGTACAGTAAGGGTTTTGAAGAAGCATTTGTGCGTGTACGCACACATGTTTGGCTTTGTTTTCTTGCTGTGATAAACAGCAAAATGGTGTTTCCAATTGTTTTCATTGATAAGGGAGTCTGTAAGTCTTTCTGTACAGTTCATGCTTGCTAACAGCTCTGATATTGCTTTGGTTCAAAGGAGATGTAGTATGGCATTGCTAAACGTATTATTAAAGAAGAGAAGTGGAAGGCCATCACTGTTAAAGTGCCAAAGATTGTCTATTGTCCTAAATCAGCTTCAGACTGCGCAATGGTATTTTCACTGTGCAATGCAAAGATCACAAAGATTACTGGAGCAGGATCACATTAACATTTTAGATTTTTTTGGCAGTAATTGCATAATGTAAGCTGATTCTTGTCTTTCTAGCACAAGCATGCATTTATAATAAAAATGTCACCTGAAGGTGCAATGTGTTAGGGATTTAGATTAACCCACGCACAAGGGCTGACTGTTGTAACAAGGCAAAGTGAGCATGGCTCACATACCCCCTGCTCAGTTTTGGACCCCTACTAAAGTAGGGCCAAAGGTTTTGCCCCTTTCACAAGAAGACAAAGTCAACAGCTAGTTAATATTTTATGAATTCTGTCGGAAAGGCTCCAGAAGGATGTTGTTTCTATTCAGCGCTGTCAGGCTGGAAAAAAAGCAAGAAAAAGAAAAATGACTCCGCACATATTACCAACATTTAAGCTATGTACTGTGTATGGTATTGCAAGTTAATTTTATAAGTAGAGTGATTAAAGATGAGGTATTATCCATAAAAAGTTTAATCGGCTGTTATATACTCCCTAAATGGACATGAAAAACAGTTGGCAACTCGGTTGAGATCAAGCCCAAAATACTTACTTACTCACAAGTCAAAATGAACTTCATCCAGTTGCTATATGTTAAACTAAGAAGATGACATCTGTTAAATAAGCATGATACAAGTCCCCTGGCAAATATTGAGGGATATGTTATGTTCGTTGTGTCATTTTTGAGTGAAAATGGGAAAACATATAAAACAGGAACCCATTTCAGGAAGTTGTTGTATGTTGATTGCTTTTGAGTTTGGCTTTTAGGACTACATGCTAACTTGAGTGATCATGTGATGCATGAGTGTGCAACAGAAGTATTTTCCATCATTCTTTTTAGCTTCTTTGCATCAGGTTATTATGCTGTTTATACATCTAAGAATTGATATTATGTTATGCGATATGTACTGGTGCAACTGTGTGTGTGTGTGTGTGTGTGGTGTGTCATAGACTTTATAAAAAGATGGACGACATGACAGCTCCCCAAAAGTGAAGCCAAAACACCTATATTCGCCCCCTGGTGGCTGGCTGCAGTATAGGTCATAAACCCGCCACCTCCATGATAGCGGAAGGGACATGCGCCAAAACTAAAAAGTCAAAGTACACCACACATAAATGTTTACCGAAGATGTTTTTTTGTCATTTTAGGTAGTTCTTATCATGCTGATGTATGTTTCAAGTGTTAATTTTTCTGATAAGTTTTGGTTTTAATTGCTATAAAAACAGGGTTGAGACGTCATGATTGACAGCTGCTCTGAGTGGAAGTCGTCGCGGAGCCGAGGGCTTGGAAATTGTACGAGAAAGGAGATGTAACTTCAACTTTCCGTAACAGTCACAAGTCTGTGTAAGAGAACAAGTGTCAATTTGATCATAAACGTAGTATAGAGATATTATGGTTAGCTGTTGTGTCTTTCTAGCCAAACAGCTACCGTTGTGCTAACGTAGCAGCTAGATGGCTCACGCTAACCACGGCGACTCCAGCCTACGCGATCACTACAGTCTATGTGTGTGTGTGTGTGTGTGTGTGTGTGCGTGCGTGTTTGTGAGACATTAAAAGAGTGAGAGAGACTCTTTGTCACATATGTCAGATATGAAGGACTGGAGCGATTACATCTGTTTAACAGGGCAACTACCCCTCAGCCTTTATCTCTTCTTTGTTATTCACCCCATGGTGCCAGCTGTAAAGAATTACTGGTGAGTTCATAACAGGGAGTTTGTTATCAATGCTCATCTAATCAAAATATCATTTGACTAAAAAGGTGACCATTACTTGGACCCATGAGTCATGTATATTGTACCTTTTACATTTTACTTTGTGGGATTCTGCTATGGAAAGAATTCCACTGTGGTGGTGTTGATTTCTTTTGCTGCATGTGTACCCTGACACAATATATTCCCTTTAGGAGGATACAGACGCGATGTGAAATCCAAGAACCCTTTGAGTGAAAGCCCAAAGGGCCAGTAGATTAAGGGGCATCAAAGCTTTAGTGGTCAGACTTCATTCTGCTCCAAGATTCCAAGTCAAGTTTAATTTCTTCCCAGAGACAGAGTGCAAAGACTTGCATTACTTGGCAGCCTCCATCTATTTGTCGCCTGTGACACCCCAAATAGAGCATTGCATGGATGCAGGGCAGGCCTTAGCCTGTTTTGAGTCCTAAGCAGAATTTGATTCGCTCTGATCTGAGAACAAAAAAACAGCCACTTTTTTTTCCTTTTTTTGTTTTCATATTTTTCAAATTAATCAATTATTAATTCTTTCTCTTGGTTTTAATAAATCTAGATTTTGAGGATTAGGGAGGCATTAATAATAACGTCCTTGGAACACCTGCACACATTGTAACGGAGGACAAATGTTATACAAAATCAGAATATAAAAATCTGCCAACAATTGAAGAAAAATGATGCCCACATAGTCTCTGTATGAGTGTCTGAACCCCTATTTTCACTCCACTTGGCTGACTTTCATTTATCATAATATTACAGTGTTATTCTTTGCACAATATTGCAAATCTAAGGTTTCCAATTGCTCAGTGCATCCCGAACACATGTATTTCTCTTTTGTGCAGCGTTTATACTTTTACTTCACAACATCTCAGAAGGACATATTGTACTTAGATGCTCACAGTGCTGCTGATAACAAAAGACATTACAGCATGGCCAATTGCTCCATATAAATTAGTCGTCAGAAAGGAATGACAATGATTGTGTTGGGCAATTATCATCTTTATTGAAATGTTAAAGAGCCCCCTAACCACCGGGTTCATATTTTATGAACTCGGTTGAAAGGCTTCACTGGAGGATGACTCTTACTCAGCAGAATCAGACTAAAGAAAAAGAGAGGAAAATCAATTATTATAGTGAAACTTCAAACACAGGAATCAAGTTTTCATGCGGAAATTCAAATATTTAATGACAATATAAGCTGTGACAGTGAACGTGCACATCAATCAAGCCTTTTACTGACTTCTAATGTCAACACAATTGATACTGTGATCATGCAAACAACAAAGATACCTTTCCAGCATCACGGCTCTTGGCTCTCAGCTTGTTGACCTGGGACTCAGCGATGTCAGCGCGCTCCTGAGCTTCCTCCAGCTCATGCTGGACCTTTCTGTGCCTGGACAGTGGGTGTTGGCCTGCTCCTCCTGTGAAGGGATTGGAATCATATCGACTTAGTTTCAAGACAGGCAATAGTGGTATTATTTATTCTAAATTAATGATTGGTCATATAAATGTAGTTGACTTACAGCGTCCTCAGCCTGTCTCTTGTAAGCCTTCACTTTGAGCTGCAGCTTGTCCACCAGGTCTTGAAGTCTGACGACATTCTTCTTGTCTTCCTCAGTCTACACAGATACAGGATTATACAGTAAGTGATGAAGAATAGAGAATTAAAGAGAAGTTAAGGTTGTTTTTTAAAAATAGGAATTACCTGGTATGTCAGCTCCCTTCACTCTCCTCTCAATTTGCGGACACCTTTAACAGCATCAGCTCCACGCCGCCTGCTCACTTTCAACTTCAACTTCCAGCTCACGCACCTGTAACATGATAAATAATGCATCAGTATTATATACAAATATTTTAGTACAAAAAAAAAATAGAATTTATATTCCACACATGTATAGTGCATACCCGGACTCCAGTTTCTGTAGCTGCTCTTGCCACCCTTCATGGCGAGGTTCTCAGCCTCATCCAGGCGGTGCTGCAGTCCTTGACTGTGACCTCCAGGTTCTTCTTCATCCTCTCCAGGTGAGAACTGGTGTCCGGCTCCTTCTTCAGCTCCTCGGCCATCATGGCAGCCTGAAATGATGAAATGGTCTCTAATTCCAGTTTTTTCTGAAGAAATCGTATCACTTATTGAGCACATACAACCACAAGAAGCAGTTCTTGAGATGTGAACTCACATCAGTGATGGCCTTTTGGCTTTCTCCTCAGCATTTCTTGCTTCCTGAACTGAATCATCCACCTCACCTGAACCTGGACAAGGTCAGTCCTCCAGCTTCTTCTTGGTGTTGATAAGACTGGTGTTCTGAATGTTTAAGAAAAACCTTGTTCAATATGATGTATTCAAAATACTAGTTTCTTGTGAATTATTGAAAACAAACCTGAGAGTGAAGCAGTGAGACACGCTCACTGGCATCAGCCAACTCCTGCTCAGCCACTTTGCGTCCTCTCTCTGTCTGCTCCAGAGCGGACTCTCAGCTCTCAATCTCAGCCAGCATCAGACCATTTCTGCGCTCCACCATGGAAACCTGCTCCTTCATGTCTTCCCTGTCCTCTGATAGCATCATCAAGGTGCAGTAGGGCATCCTGACATCGAAGTGAAAAAAAACAGTATCACTTTTTTTTTCATCTTACAACATTTTTTTTTTTTCATTTAACAATCAAAGAAATCTCACCTTGAAGCTGTCCCTGGACATTCCTCAGTTGTTTCTGGGCTCAAACGGCCTGCCTGTTGGCGTGGCTCAGCTGAATCTCCATCTCATTCAGGTCTCCCTCCATCTTCTTCTTGATTCTCAGCGCATCATTCCTGCTCCTGACCTCAGATCCAGAGTGCTCTGCATGGAGTCAATCACCCTCTGGCTGTTCCTCTTGATCTGCTCCATCTCCTCATCCTTCTCTGCTATCTTCCTGTCAACCTCACCTTTGATCTGGTTGAGCTCAAGCTGAATACGAAGAATCTTTGGACTCCTCGTGCTCCAGTGCGCCCTTGGTTGTAATTTCAACAATTAAATTTTAAAAATTGAACTCATACACAAGATTTCCTCTAAACATAGTACCACATTTGATGTGATGTGATAGAAGCTAAAAAGCCTATTTCATTCAATTTCTCAGAGAATGATTTGAACATATCAGCATTCACCCATATAAAAGTTACAAAATCATTAACTATTTTCAGTAAGAGCAAGCTAGTGTTTTTAGTTCATATCAGTGTGCCAAACCAAACTAATTTTGAAGATCCAGCACCTTTTATCATTGCCAGGATACAAGTTTTGATTAACCTAACGCGAGAACTGACTGACTGCTGGATCATTTTTTTGTGATTCTGTCAACTCCTGATGTTTTACCTCAGCTTCCTCCAGTGCTGTCTGAATTTCACACTTCTCAACTTCTATACTCTTCTTGGCTTTCTCCAGCTCATGGATACACTTTCCAGATTCACCAATCTGTTCAGTCAGTCTGAGATCTCCTCTGCAGGAAAATTAATACAAAACAAAACAAATGACACTTTAGGAGCTGGTATACAATCAATATTAGTTCCCCTCAAGTATGAAAGTTCACTTACGCTGCAGGTTCTTGTTCTCTCTCTTCAAGGTCTCCAAATGATCAAGAGTCTCCTCATAAGAGTTCTTCATCTTGAACAGTTCAGTGCTGAGAGAACGAGCCTCCTTCAGGGATCCTTCTAGCTCTGCCTGGCTCTCCCTCATACTTCTGCTTCCATTCTGCCAGGACCTGGAATTATATAAATGAGTAAAAAGTATGTGTTTCATTTGAATAAATCTTGGTTTTGTTTTATTTGTAACATGTATGTACTTATCAAAGTTCCTCTGCTTCTTGTCAAGATTGGCAGCCAGAGAATTGGCTCTCTCCACATCAATCATGAGGTCCTCCACCTCACTCTGCAGCTCTGCTTGGTCTTCTCCAGAGAGGCACACTTGAGTTCGTAGCCTCAATGGATTCCTCTGCATCCTGCAGGCGCTGGGCAAGCTTTTTCCTGTAGTGAAGAATGATTTGCTTGCGCTTAATTGGACAAATAGATAGCAAAAAATGGATCTATCTATAGTAGAAAGGTTTTATATACTTGGCCTCCTCCAGCTCCTCAGTGCGTTGGATAGCATCAGTCTCATATTTGGATCTCCACTGAGCTACCTCGCTGTTGGCCTTGGACATTCCTCGCTGGAGCTCAGCCTTGGCCTCCTGCTCCTCCTCATACTGCTCTCTGAGCAGATCACAGTCATGGCGGGCTGACTGAACAGCATGGGCCAGGGCGTTCTTGGCCTGTTGAACATGACAAGAGATCTTATTTAGTATTTACTACATATCATCCACTGTAAATAGGAACTTGGGATATCAGGGATAAAAGTTTCTCGGTTACTTCCAGAAGATATTTGTTACATTATTATTCTATTTATGTTTTGATGTATTTTGCAGAGAGAATGGGTATTGTAATACCTTCACTTCCTCCTCAACGTGCCTCTTAAGTTCCTCAATCTGCTGAGTGAAGGCCTGCTTGCCCCTGGTCAGCTGGGAAACAAGAGCTTCCTTCTCCTCAAGCTGGCGGGAATACTCCCCTGAAGGACAATTTATAAACTAGTTTATGAAAATGATGAACTCACCTACAGAGTGCTTTTCATTACAGGTGTACAGATAATCTCTACAAAACAGATTCTTCATTCATACATATATGCAGAATCTGTAGTCAACAAACAAGACTGACAATGATTTAGCATTTTATTGATTCAAAATTAGCTTTTAATTATAAGCTACTTGTGAACACGTTCATCTTTCAACTTCAACTCCAGTCTCGCAAGTTGCTAATCAGACTGTAAACAATGAGCAACTCCCAGAAAAGGAAGACTCTGATAACTGCTGGCTACACCGGAACCCCAGAAATATAGCCCCTTGCCCCCAGAGGCTTATCCGTCGTCAGACCAATAGCTGATGGATTCAGAGATTGGTGTGCAAGTGACTTACCATTCTCTGTCTGCAGTCTGGCCCTCTGTGCACTGATGTCATTCAGTTGGCGAACATTCTCATCATTTTTGGACTTAAGTTCACTCAACTGGTCCTCAAGAGTTCTGCACATTTTCTCCAAGTTGCCCTATCAAAAATAAATTTGCTAAATTTGTATTTAAGCAACACAAATTTACTGCTTTTCAATAGATGCTTTTGTTTGCATGAATAATCTTGGTATTCTATAATATTCATCTAAAGATAGTTTATATGTTAGTATCTTTAAACTTAAGGATACGAAGCTAAAACTTTCACTTCTAAACAAACCACTCACCTTTGCTTTGGCAACAGACTCCATGTTGCTGGAGAGGTCATCGATCTCCATCTTGTACTCGCTCTTCTCCTTCTCCAGCTTCTGCTTGACACGCTGGAGGTTGTCGATCTGCTCTCCCAGCTCTGCAACGCTGTCGGCCTGCTTCTTGCGGAGGGCTGCTGCGGTAGCTTCATGCTGCAGGGTCGATTCTTCAAGATCCCGACCGCAGCTTCTGGAACTCAGCCTCGCGCTTCTTGTTCATCTCGATCTGAGCGGATGTGCTCCACCAGCTTCCTCGAGCCTCTCGCTGATCTCCTCAAGCTCCCTGGAGAGGTCAGCCCTCTGCTTCTCTACCTTAGCCCGAGCAGCCCTCTCGGCCTCAATCTCTTCCTCCAGCTCCTCAATACGAGCCCTAGATTTGACGATAGAGGGTTTAGTAACTGGAATATAACATACGTTATTTAATTTACATTACTTTAGTGTAATTTGTATTTGTTTAATACTGTATGTTGAATATGTTACCTGGAGTTCCTTGATCTTCTTTTGAAGCTGGGCCGCAAGAGACTGTTCATCCTCAATCTTGCTGATGAGCTGGCTGGTCTCAAAGTCCTTCCTAGAAGAGGTGACCAAGAAAGATTTCACTGTCATAGTTTTACTGTTTTTGGAGTATAATGTGAGAGATGCCGAGAAGAGGATAAATAACCTGAAACAAACTTACAAACAAAAACTTACTTCTTGAGTTTCTCATCAGATTGCTGCTTGTCATTCTCCAGATCCATTAAGGATTCCTGGGCCAGTTTTCAGATCTCCCTCAAGCTTCCTCTTGCTCTCTCAAGGTCCATGCGGAGCTTCTTCTCTTGCTCCAGTGATCCCTCAAGCTTTCAGATGACAGATAATGACAGTTGATTTGAGGTATTTAAAATACAGATAATCAATACCAAGAATACCAAGTCATTATAGGGGAAAACCACAAAGTCATAACTGTTGTTTTCTTACATCGTCCACTTGCTGTTCCAGCTTTGTCTTGGCCTTGGTCAGAGTGTTGACTTTGTCTTCCTCTGCCTGGAGATCATCAAGTGTTTGCTGGTGGGCCTCTTGGAGGGCTTTCTTCTCCTTGGTTAACTTGGCAATTGACTCATCTTGAGATGCCATCTCCTCTGTCAGGTTTTTCACCTTAAAAAGGAAGAACAGTTTATAAATTTTTGTATACCAAACCTTGTATACCACTTTGTATCAATGTATGTTTCAATTTATGTGAACCTTGTTTTCTGTGGCATGTTTCTCCTTCTCCACTTTGGCCAAGGTGAGCTCCAAGTCGTCAATGTCTTTCTTCAGCTCAGAGCATTCATCCTCCAGCTTCCTCTTCTTGGCAGTCAGCTCTGCATTCATTTCCTCTTCATCCTCCAGTCTCTCAGATGTCTCTTTGAGTTTGGCCTCCATCTGGATCTTGCTCTTAATGAGCCCTTCACATCTTTCCTCAGCATCGGAGAGATTGTCACCTTCCTATAGTTTGAACATACACGTTTTAGCTCATATACCTCATTTTAGATTAGCCATGCAATTATTAATGTATTATTTAGTATTTATTTGATATATAACATTAATTCTTTATATAGTAGATTGAATTTGCAGAAAGGCTAAATCTTTGGTAAAGCATGTACTGCTTGTAATGCAAACACTGCATTTGGTCTCCCTATATCTCCTTGGATATGATTGATGAATTCGGTCTCAATTACTGAATAAGTCTTTTAGTAAATAACAAAACCAAAGAAACAACACATACATTTTATATTTCACTTACCGAAGCCACTTGCAGTTGCAGGTCATTCTTTTCCTGCAGCAGGGAAACCATCTTCTCCTCTAGTTCCTTCTTCTTGGCCAGGGCGGTAGCCAGGTCTGATTTCATCTTATCATAGTTCTCCTTCATCTGTTGCAGCTCCTTCTCAGTTTCAGCACTCTTCAGGAGAGGCTTGATCTTAAAGTACAGTTTCAGCCATGGCCAGTTCTTCACATTCATGAATGATCGGACGTTGTACTGGAGAGTAAAGATAGCATCTCTAAAAAGATAATATTAAAAAAAACTTTATTGTAATGGGATTCTGTTGAAATTGGGAGGATAACAATATAATAGCACTATTCAAACAGACAAAGCAGTTTAGTATAGTACTTGATTGTACCTCCTCTCCATCATCTTAACAAACTCCGTCCTCATGATATATCCTCTGCAGAGAGCCTGAGTCATGGTCACTAGCGTAGCCAGTTTGTCATCTCTCATCTCCTCCAGTGTACCCAGCAGACCGGCTTTGAAGAACACCTATATGTTGTCAAGTGAAGGAGTTCAGTCATCAGTAAACATGGATACAGCAGGACGACTAAATCTGTTAATATTGTCTATAAAGATGTACCTTTGTGTGCCCAAACTTGTACTGAGTGTGGTCCACATCAATGGAGCCCAGCAGCTTCTCTGAAGCTTTCTTGTTGTCAATGAACTGTCCCTCAGGGATGACACTGGCATTCAATACTTTGTATCTGCAAGGAAATTATGCTTTGATTTAGATATATTTCAACTCTTGGTCTGGCATTCTCCATCACCATACTTTAAGTAAAAATCAATTGAATTTGTTATGCATAAAATAAAAATTATTGTCACCTCTGCTTGAAGTCAGCATAGAGGACTCTGCTGGGGAAGCCCTTTCTGCAGATTCTGATGCCTTCCAGCACACCGTTACACCTCAACTGGTGGATGACCAAGAAGTTCTCCATAAGACCTGCACATTGCAAACATATTGGGTAGAATATTTCTTTTGGTACCATGTTACACAAAGTGCAGAAAGGTGGATTATGGACTTCTTACCTGGGGTCTTTGATTCATTAGGAATCAGGCAACGGACAAAATGAGGATGCGTGCTTCTCAAGTTGGTCATCAGCTTGCCCAAGTTCTCCTGTGGATCAGCAACACAACATAGGTCAACTTCATTTCCAGATGAGGTTTTTAATTGTTATCGAATATGAAACAATACATACTCTGAAAAGAGCAGACACAGTCTGGAAGGAACCACCCTTCTTCTTTCCACCCTTCTTGCCACCAGCAGCCGCCTCTGTTTTGCAAAATAATTGAATTTCATTAATGTAACTGAATAAAAAATAACAGATTACCAGTTTGTACTGATTAGCTTCTTACCCTCGTTACCATGGGCGACATACAGTAAGGCCATCAGTTTGTTTGAAGATTTCTGGTAGAGCTGAATAACTGAGTCGTTCAGAGGGTCCTTGTTCTTGTCCAGCCAGCCATTGATATTGTAATCCACTGTACCAGCATAGTGAACCAAAGCGAAGTGAGCGTCAGCCTTGCCCTTTCCAGGCTTTGGTTTCTCAAAGCCCTTGGTCTTGCCAAGATGCTGATCATGCAGCTTGTTCTTGAAAGTTGTGTCAGAGGCCTTGGGGAACATGCACTCCTCTTCAAGGATGGAGAAGATTCCCATTGGCTGAGAAGAGTTTACATTTAATGTTAAAAATTAAACTGTTGAAGCAAATATATGCACATGAATCAAGGAATCACAAGAGTGGTTACTTACTTTCTCAATAAGCTCAATGCAGGCAGCCAAGTCCATACCGAAGTCAATGAACTCCCAATCAATGCCTTCTTTCTTGTACTCCTCTTGCTCCAGGACAAACATGTGGTGGTTGAAGAACTGTTGCAGTTTCTCATTGGTGAAGTTGATGCAGAGTTGCTCCAAGCTGTTGAACTACAGTATACAGGTAGATAATCAGTTGATTTGGCTTGCAGTGTTTGTACTGTATATCATCACTACTGATGTTACTGATGTTACTCACATCAAAGATCTCAAATCCAGCGATATCCAACACTCCAATGAAGAACTGTCTTGGCTGCTTTGTGTCCAGCATCTCATTGATGCGGATGACCATCCACAAGAACATTTTCTCATAGATGGACTTGCACAGAGCACTGACAGAATTGTTGACCTGTGGAACGGTCTGACCTTTGGTCACCATTTCGTTTCCGACCTTGACTCTTGGGTAGCACAGCGCTTTCAGCATATCGGCTGAGTTCAGGCCCAGGAGGTAGGCGATTTTATCAGCCTCTGATTGAGAGAAACAGAAGAAGTACGAAATACACATTAACGTGTAGTATTATACACACCAGAAAACCTGCATGATGAGAATGTATTATTTTAACAATTACCCTCATTGCCATCGGGTTCAGCCTGCTCCTCACGCTGCTTCTGCTTGAATTTCATGTTGCCATGATGCATCACAGCTCCAGTCAGCTTATAGATGCCCAATTTCTCCTCAGAAGTGAAGCCCAAGATTTCAATAGCAACCTGCAATGTAAATGAAGTAAAGTTAATGTTAATGGGAACATTTCCCCCAGTATGCTTAGTTAAAGTATCTATGTAACTAAATTGTTGTCTTACATCTGTTGCAATGAACTCCTCTACATCATCGATGCTTTTGACAGTGATTTCACCCTGACTGATCATGTGGTAGTCATAGGGGTTGGTGGTGATCAGAAGAGCCTCTACAGGGGCACAATAGAAATACATAGTATTGTTTGGTGTTTTTTCTGGTATTATTTAAATTTCTATTTCAAATTTGTGTAGCAACATACCCAAGAGCTCAGGCTTGTGGCCAGTCATCAGCTGATAGAAGATATGGTAGCTCCTCTCAGCAGACAACTGGAAGGTGACACGGGACTTCTCCAGCAGATCTAAGAATAACAAATCAAGGTTAGATTACAGTTTACTGAATTTAATTGAAATTATTATATTATCATATAGACAATATATATAAAAATAAATATTTAACATATCAATAAATATATACACAGCCTCACCAGGAGGCATCATATCTTTGTACACGATATGATAATGCAGCAGTACAATACATATTCAGTACAAGGTATCCAGCCAATTCAATAATTAATACATGAATCAATACTTTACAGCATAAAACCGTAGGTGTGCACAAACAGTTCAACTTACACCTAAATTAGTCAAAATCAATCAAGCTTAAAAAAACACATATTCTCCTTACCCAGACACAGTTTACAAAGCATTGAACAACTAAAACAAACAAGATGAGTATTTAGATCCTTCTGCAACTCAACCGATTCAATAGTTATTAGGGCTGTCAATCGATTAACATGTTCAATCGCGATTATTCGCAAGATTGTATGTTCGCAAATTAATCGCACATTTTTTTATCAGTTCAAATGTACCTTAAAGGGAGATTTGTCAGGTATTTAATACTCTTATCAATATGGGAGTGGGCAAATATGCTTGCTTTATGCAAATGTATGTATATATTTATTGTTGTAAATCCACTAACAACACAAAACATTGACAAATATTGTCCAGAGACATTCACATACTACTGCATTTAGTTTAAAAAAATATTTAAAACTTTAAAACTGAACTCGCTACAACCTCCGAAAGACTGAATAGCGTTAATGTGTTAAAGAAATTAGTGGCATTAAAACAAATTTGCGTTAACGTGTTAGTGTAGTGTTAACTTTGACAGCCCTAATAGTTATATTTAAGATCATGCTGCTACTTAGCCAGCTCTTTAGGGAGGACTTAAAGTTTCCAATAGAGCTAATCAACTTATACTAGATTTAGTATGTAGGATCTGGCGGCATCTAGCGGAGAGGTTGCAGATTGCAACCAACGGAAATTTCTCCTGTGTGCCAAGCGTGTAGGAGAACTACGGTGGCTAACGCGAAAATGTGAAAACGCAAATGACCCTATCTAGAGCCACTGTTGGTTTGTCCGTTCTGAGCTACTGTAGAAACATGGCGGCCGGACCCGCTCCCTATGTAGCTATAAACGGCTCATTCTAAGGTGACGAAAACACAACTTATTTTCAGGTGATTATACACTAAAGAAAACATGCTTATTATTATTATATTCCATTTCTGCCAATAGATCCCCCTAAATGTAACACACTGTTCCTTTAAGGCTTGCGGTTAACCCATTCCACATATCTGCTGCTGAATATGTTACAGTGGCAACATTTTTTTTTAATACCCAAGTATAAACTCAAACAAAGCTGAGCAAAATGTACAAAATGACTTACATGTTTCAACATCAGCTGAAGCCAGTTTGCCAGTGGTTCCAAAGTGAATTCTGATGAATTTACCCTAAACATATCAGATTTAAGTTAGCAGGATTATTGCTATGCAGCTCAAAGAGCTTATGTTTATTTTATGCCATTTTAACACTTACAAAACGAGAGGAGTTGTCATTCCTCACAGTCTTGGCATTACCATAGGCCTCCAGCAGAGGGTTGGCTGCAATGATTTGATCTTCCAGTGAACCCTACAAAAAGATATTAAAAAATAGGTTGTAGATTGTAGAGAATCCATAAATAAACAATTCTTTGACTATTTTGTCATTATAGGCAACCATTTTTACCTTTATTTTACTTTGCTCAGTCTTCTTAGCAGGTCCAGCCACTGCAATTGTTGCAAAGTACTGGATGACACGCTTGGTGTTGACAGTCTTTCCTGCACCGGATTCTCCACTGGGGGAAAGAAAAGGGGAGAGAGAGTCATATATGTCAATGTCCTATATATATATATATATATATATACGTATAATATAATATTATATATTTGATATATATTATTGTTACTCACGTGATAAGGATAGACTGGTTCTCACGATCTGAAATGAACAAGTACTTTAATGTCTCATAAAATACCATATATGGTCGGAATACAGACGTGCATCTGCTGTGTCTTGTTTTGTGCGTCACGTAAAAATAAATTCATGTGACTTCTTCTCGAAATTAAAATATCTTACCAGTGAGCATGGCCTGATAGGCATTATCAGAGATGGAGAAGATGTGGGGTGGAGCCTCCACTCTCTTCTTGCCTCTGTATGCGTTAACAACCTGACCATCGTACACTGGAAGCCACTTGTAGGGGTTCACGACGACACAGAACAGGCCAGAGTAGGTCTGTAAAGAGAAGAAAGTTCCCTCTTGACTTCATTGCTTACATTTGACATACTCTATATATAAATTCAATCTGAGCTTCATTCAGAGTAGTGGCTGATCGAAATACTCACGTAGATCATCCATGATGAAAAACGCTCTTTGAGGTTATACAACACGCATGGTTCATTGAGGTGGGTCATCATGGCCATGTCCTCAATTTTATCGTACTTGGGAGGGTTCATGGGATGGATTTCATCCTCTTTTACAGTGAGAGTCTGAAAAGAAATGCAGTAAAAAAAAAATCAATTTTACTGGGATATAATCTTTTATGGGATGGATGTCATCCTATTTCACTGTTCACAAGAATCTCAAATAAAACATTTATTCACCTACTTTTCCCGTAAGTGTCTTAACATATCTTATATCTTACTGTCACCAGTTGTCTGGGTCATTTGAGTTTCATTGTCTGCATGATTACACTTACCACTGATGTCTTTCCTTCATATGGCAGTGTCTCAACCGTGGCTTTGCCACCCTCTCTTTTAGTGAGTTTTCCCTTTAGGTACATTTCTTTAGGCTCACTCACAAAGAAGGCCGTTTTGGCATCAAATGGTGAGGTCTGAGCCTCAAGCCTCTCCCTCTCTGGCTTGCGGAGGTAGATGGACGCAGGCCCATACCCCGCCATTTCTGCATCAGTACTCATGGCTGCACTTTATTTGGGACTGGAAAGATAAGAGGGATTTTCTTTGAATTTATTGCATTGTGATATACGGTAGTGTTTGTATGTGACTATTATGGAGGTTGTGTTATTGCAGATATGTCTCACCTCAGTTAATCCCAAATGAGTGGCTCAGATCTGTTGTTGTCGTACGATGCTATTAAAGAAAGATTGAGATGATCATTGAAGAGGACGCAAAATTAAAACATTTTCCACTGTCTAGTGTTTACAACAGTAAATAGCAGTCACACTACATGCATTTTAACCTATTTTAGCAAAGTATTATGGCTCCATGAGCTTTTATTACTGCACCGTAACTGTCATTTGTATTTAATTTCATTTTGAGTGTTTTATTTTATTTCATTTCATCTAATTTTTAAAATCTCTTCTTGGTCTCTTAATTGATTTTATTCTGTTTTTATTGCTTATTTTTTGTTGTCACTCTTATGCTTTTCTTTGCCTAGCTCTTTCAATTTCCTCTATGTTTGAGATGTGCTATATAAATAAAGCTGCCATGCCTTTACAATTACCTCAGTTATATACAGTAAATACCCACACCAATGTGGAGACCATTTTCATAGCCTCTCCAGTGATTCCAAAGTATTTTGATCATTCAAAAAAATATCAAATAACAGACTTTTCTAACTGAACAATTAAGAGTTAGTTTGCTTGTTTTAGTTTTAGCTCCTTGCTTTACAATAGAAAGTAACATTTTTGATTAATAATATCCTTTCAAGATCACTTGACATGAAAAAACATGATGACAAAGAGTCATTACATTCATGCAATTTAAAGTAAAAGCAAATTAAGTGAGAATAAATACACACACAAAGCACTAACCTGTGATGCCTGTCAGTTCTTGGAGGAGTCTGAAGCTGCTGCTTATATAGAGGCTGAACTGCCCGGTCAGCAGCAGTCCGCCTCTCGATTTGGTCAAGCATCCCTGTTATTGTAAGACCTATCTTAGTAAGCTATGTGTGTTTGACATATAACATTGCTTAATCGTCAAAAATAGCAATAAAGAAGAAAAATTAAAATGGTAAATCAATCCAGTAAGCTAGGATCAGAATTTTTGTATATTTTAGTAAAACTAAAAATGAAAAGGAAGAAAATTAGCGAATACAACAGCTTCAAATTCCGTTATTGCATGATATACATTTTGTATATCATACACTCTGTATGATATACAATAAGATCAAACTAATTTGACAAATACACTCATCTATTAGTTAAGTTGTGCCTTGACCTTCCTTTTTGAACCCATAAACTCTTTACTCTAAGATGAAGTCAAATGTCATCGGTATAAGTAAAATAACACTTAGCATTGTAACTTAAAGTCCCTCACTCACCATATATACATTTTGAAGATTATGCCATATAGAGAAGCATTGGACTTGGCTGTATGTCTGCTCATGAAGCTTAAGTGTGGAATGGTAATGCCCAACGTATGTCCCAAAATAGATGTCGTGCAATACATACACGGGTTTTTGAACCACTAATTTGTTGCAACAAATAATTTACTCAAATTAAGATTGTGACTTACACTGTACTAGAGAGGGCTTTCATTTATATTAGATGTTGTCTCTACTTGCCCTTGCACTTAAATATGGCCACAGCCAAGTAAGGAACTTAATTTTGGAGAAGCAGCCAAGGGCTGCTGGTATATGGTTGCAGCCAGGACATTGGCCCGTCTCATATTCCTCTGAAATTGAATGTAAGGCCCTTTCCACAGAGTTCAAGCGGTATTACACCTTGCCCTAAAAGGACCAGAAGGACATTTGCCAACCACGCTGAGATAAGACCTATAATAAGTCCCACTCGGATGTCAAAGATCTTTATCCCCGTGCTACATTTGATTCTGGAGATGTTGTTGCTGTTATGGAAACTCAGTGTCCTTGAAAACCTCTGTGACTATGGTTTTGAGACACTGCTGGCACTGGCTCAAAAATATAATTAGCTAAATTAATCTGAAAACAACTGACAACTGTTCAAATGTTGTTCAGAAGTATCATTATTGAATTATACAATAATAGTTAGGGATAGTGAGGGAACGGATGAATGAAAACCGAGGCAAACATGCAAAAGGGAATAATAGAGTGCTGAAAATGAGCAGCGATATGAGCAAGTTCAGAGGGAAAGACCTGAGAAATGTATTGTCATAATAAGGTTTAATGAAAAGGCTCAAGAAAACATGAAGAAAATCAACCCATCTGTGCTGACGCAACACAGTCTCACAGCAGTTTGTGAAAAAGTCATGAAATTTAATCTATTTGATTCGTGTACATAGACACAAATTTCCTTTTTTATTTTTTGTGATGCTCAGCACGACTTTCAACAACGTATTTTTCATACGTTTTCCTATGAATGTCCAGCAACACGTGACAAACTTGCCAAATACCGCTCCAGTCTTTTCAAAATCAAACTACTTAGTTAGGCTTAGGAATAGATCAACTTGGTTAGGCTTAAGCAACAAAACTACTTAGTTAGGTTTAGGAAAAGATCGCGGTTCGGGTCAAAATAACTCCGGTAAGATAAGTGCTGTAACTTAAAGGTCCCATATTGTAAGTGACATTTTCATGGCTTTTATATTATAAAGCAGATTTAAGTTCTTTATAAATACTGTGAAAGTATTGAAACACTTAATCCACAGTGAAATACACACAGCCCGTAATCAGAAACTGAGCTTTTGAAACAAGGCGTCAGGATTTCTGTCCATTTGTGATATCACAAATCTACAATATTTAGACCATTTCAAAGTTTTAAATGTAAACATTCTAAAATGTGCCCAGTTTATTTCCTGTTGTAGTGTATGTGAATGACATCAGCTGGACCCAAGCTGTTACCTAGTAACGCAATTCTGTTGCAATTCCATTGAAATGTACTAAAACGGAGCGTTTCAGACAGAGGGTAAATACAGGTATATTCAAGCAGACAGCATGAGGAAAATTAAGGGTTTTTTTTAAACATTGAAGTATGTAAACATGTTCCAGTAGAAACCCCAAATACAAGTATGAACCTGCAAATTGGCATGATATGTCCCCTTTAAGTACGGAAGTTACGTGACAAATAAATGGTTTCACACGGGACACCAACACCGTTCTCCTGGGCAAAAGTCCTGTGTTTTTTGACCCACACATCCACCCTGACTTCCTCCCTACGCGGTGTTCCCCGCTCTCTGTACTTCCTGAATCAATACATTACATTTTGTGACTATTTGACGAACTGCCGTGAGACTGGGCTGGCTGACAACAGCTCTGGTAAGTAAGATATGGGAGATACTCTATGCGAAGGTCCTTAATGATGGCAACCTATTGGTGAGATGCGCGAATGAAGAACAAGTTGAGAACGCACTAAATTTAAAAGAGATAGGAATACTTAAGGTGGCGAACACAGGGAGGGTGGGAGCATGAAATGGTGGTGGATGTAAAGGAGTGATCACAGGGGTGCCAGTGAGTGTTGGTACGGAGGAACTAAAGAGGAAAATAATGAATGCTCAAAGACTGAAAACTACTTAAGAAGGAGTGAAAAAAGGACAGTACTGATTGAGTTTGAAAGAGGCTGTATGCCAAAGAAGGTATTCCTGGGTTTTATGAGTTACCTGGTGAGAATGTGCCAAAGCTATTGAGGTGCTTCAATTGTCAGAGGTTTGGTCACACAGCCCAAAACTGTAAAGAGCAGAGGAGGTGTGCTGGATGTATGGGCGACCATGAGTATGGAAAGTGTGGAACAGGGGTTCAACCAAAATGTTGTAACTGTGGAGGAGCCCATAATGTGGCACATGGAGGGTGTGAGGTGATGAGACAGGATGAATGAAATCCAAAAAGTAAGAGTGGAAATGGTGGGATGCACATATTGAAGGGACTGGCGGGATTACATGTCACTGTGTATGATTACATGTGACAAATGAAAATCGTGCTAGCGAATCTGTGAGGCTGTACTTAGGACAGGTGCTAAGCTAATACTAATTGCTAGGGTTAAATGCTCATGTCCACATACCAGCATGGTGACAGTGACAGTGACAGTGACAGTGACGATGCTAACATGCTGATGTTTAGCAGGTTTAACGTTTACAATATTCAGAATCTTAGTTTAGCATGTTAGCATGCTGAGATTTTCTAACACAATAGGAACGTTGTTAGTTTAATTAATGAAATTTAAATTCTGACCTGATGATGGCGCAAGATGGTAGACAGTTGTTACAATTCATCCAGAGGTGGACATGGTTGTCTGAACCAAATTTCATGGAAAATACCCAGTAGTTGTTCAGACATTTCACTTTTTTGAGTTTTGTTATCTAGTGGTATGTAGTGGTGATTTTAGACTATTTTTAGGGGTGCTCAAGCACATCTAAATTTCATCTCGCCCCTAAAAAATACTACAAAACCTAAGGAATCCATGTTATGCTATCTTATCGGGAAGGAGGCTAAGTAACGCTCCAAAGTTAGTAAAAATGTTGGCGAGGGAAAACTGGCCATTTTCTCTTGATCTCTGGCATCAAGATATCTCGATGAAAATGGGATCACATGCAGTTTGGGGGAAAGAACTGCAGTTTTTTGCTACCCCCAAATTGCTGCAACAACTTCAGTAGTTTATCAGGTGGTGGCTCTGTGGATGTATGAAGTCCTTCAGTCAGTCAAAAGAATAGCAAAGCAGGGAGATGCTGATGCTGCGGGAACCAACGCACGGGCATCGATCACAGGGACGTCCCACACCAACACACGTGGACGTACTGAGGAGAGATGCTGGACGGTGCTGGCGAGCTAGCCAGATGTATGGTGGACTGAGACAGCTGGAAGCTCCGCTTGAAAGCCCGTCTGAGGACGACCCAATGACATTAATTCCGATAGTTGTATTATCACTCTTTCCATCCACCACTATTGGTTTTGTGTTATCAGTCCTACTTGTATTAGCTATTACAGCTGCTAGGCTATTATTGTGGCTGCTTCTCTCTCTCTCTCTCACTCTCACTCTCACTCTCACTCTCACTCTCACTCTCTCGATCTCTCTATCTATCTATCTATCTATCTATCTATCTATCCCCCCAGCCGGTCTCGGCAGATGGCCGCCCGCCCTGCGCCCGGTTCTGCTCCAGGTTTCTACATTTACATGACATTTACATTTACATTACAATTATAAAAGGAAATACTTTATACAAGGGCATATTAAGAACATATGTATTTAGAATATATACAGTATATACAGTATAAGATATATTTTTGTGTAAGAATGTGTCGAATTAATTATAGATTTAAAAGTCTGATGGCCTGGGGGATAAAACTGTTCCTCAGTCTGCTGGTGAGAGTCCTGGGGGTCCTGTATCTTCTACCAGAGGGCAGGAGGGAGAACAGGCTGTTGTGGGGGTGTGTCGTGTCCTTCATGACCCTCAGGGACTTCCTGAGGCACCGCTGGGTGTAAAGCTCCTGCAGGCTGGGCAGCTCGCACCCGGTGATGTGTTGGGCCGAGCGCACCACCCTTTCCAGCGCCTTACGGTCCACGTTGGTGCAGCTGCCATACCAGGTGGTGAAGCAGCCTGTCAGGAGGCTCTCTATGGTGCCCCGGTAGAAGTCCCTGAGGATATGTGGTTTCAGTCTGAAAGTCTTGAGTCGCCTCAGAGCGTACAGTCTCTGCTGGGTCTTCCTGACTACAGCGGTGGTGTGGGTGGCCCATGTCAAGTCCTTATGGATGTTGACACCCAGGTATTTAAAGGTGTCCACCCTCTCCACCGCTGTGCCGTTGACGGTGACTAGGGGGTGACTGCAAACCCCCCCTCCTGTAATCCACGATGACCTCCTTGGTCTTTGAGATGTTCAGGGAGAGGTGGTTGTTCTGACACCACTGTTCCAGGGCGGTCACCTCCTCCCTGTAAGGCGTCTCGTCGCCATGGGAGATCAACCCCACAACTGCTGTGTCGTCCGCAAACTTCACGATGGTGTTTGAAGCTCTTGTTGCCACACAGTCGTGGGTGTAGAGGGAGTACAGGAGGGGGCTGAGAACACAGCCCTGAGGCGCTCCTGTCTATACTTAGACTATAAACTGTGTTACCTTCATCACAATGATCAGGGCTGTATTCGAAACCGCATACTATACTAGTAGTACGTACTGATTTGGCCAAAATGTAGTATGTAGTATGCAGTATGCGAACAAAAGCAAAATCTACAGTATGCCAAAAATACCCGGATGACGTACTGATTTGGAAAAATTCTCCAGTATGCATCGGACCAGTCTATCTCGCCTACTGTATCCCACAATGCAAAGCGCCGGAACAGCACAGGCTACGGGTAAAAAAACAGCAGCCAAAAGCTGCTTGTTTTTTACGTTTTCTGTAGCCATTTCAACACTAAATTCACTTCTGAAAGTTTTTGAGGCGAGAAATCAACTGTGTAGATTATTAATATCGGCAGTTTTACGAAGTTAGATGGCGAATCGAACATTTGTTCCACCGTTGTCGGAGTTTAGAAGCTCCACAAAATACCCTGACAGCCAGCTAGTGCCTGCCTGGGTCGCTGCCAGCAAGCCGGGTAGTCACGCTCAGAGACCGCTATGAGCTGCTGGAGCTCACTCCGGTCTCGTAGACAAGAGGCTTTTATTTCCTTGTTGACGGATAGTTTGTTTAAATATCACAACACAGATGTCCATTATAAATGAACAGGAACCTGTGTTTATTTACCTTTTTTCGAGTTAAAAAGCTCCACAATCGCCCGCGGGCGTAGCTCGCTGGAGAGCCGGCCAGTGACGCTCACAGAGCGGTTGCAGAGCAGCAGAGTGGCGAGGGAAAGAGCAGCTTCTGACGGGGCAGAGAGGTTCCTGCTGAGACAACATGACACTTTTTTAACATTTCTCTAATATCTGGAGGGAGATCAGTCCTTTTGCTGTAACTGAAAAAGCAGTTTGAGTAAAGTAAATGTTGTGGATGAATGTTTTATATTTCCCATCTCTCCTCGTTGATGATCCTGTTTGTCGGACTTCTTTATGAGCTGTCAGAATAAATAGTTTAAACCTGCAGTATCTTATAAAGTAAACAAGCATAACATAAACAACAAAATCAAAGTTGTATTTTTTGATAATATTGTAATAGTGGTACAAGTTAGTTTTTTTGTCCTGTGCTTCAAGAGCTGGTTTGAAAGCTTAAGCCTCGTCTAGCATACTGCTAAATACATCACTTTAACTGTCACATACTGCATACTACTCAGGAACGCAGTATGCAGTATGTACTGCATACTGCATACTGCGCTCCTGAGTAGTATGCAGTATGCGGTTTCGAATACAGCCCAAATGTTTTGCGGCTCCTTTTGACTAAAATGTCTCTTTTGATAGTAAAGGTTGCTGACCCCTGGGTTAGGGTATGTGTGCTTTTATTTTGGAGGGACGCTCCGGAGCACAAGGTGGCGGTAATGCACCAATAAGATGCCAACCGCCCTTAAAGAAGAAGAAGAAGAAGAAGACGTGACGTGCCTGTGACGAAGCCGGAAGTGAGGACTCCACGCTTTGAGTGCTCAGTGCTAGCTGCTAGCTGCTACAGTTAGCATCGCTTTATATATCTAACAGTCTTTCTCTCTGGGAAGAAATGCCTTCACTAAACGGAAAACCCGATGTTATGTTTGTAAGCTACACCTTTAAATATATTATTATCAGCATTTATTGAGTGTTACATAGTTAGCTAACTTTAGCTAACGTTAGCTTAGCCGTGTGTTTATAACAGTGATGAAGTTAGCTCGTTATGAACCATAAACCTGCAATCAAGAGTGTTTTGTTGTGTCAATTATGATCTCACAATACTTATCGTTAATTTGTTAATGTTTAATTTACAATCTAGGGGTTGTTTGTTGACGTTATAGTGACGTTAGGCGCCAAGGAGTCAGGAAACTGAACCTTCATTCAGTTTATAACATAAATATTCATCAGATATGTGTGTTTATATATAAATATATGTTCTTGCCTTCTTCTTCTTTATCATCATTGTTTAGCAACTTCTTTAAATATAATTCTCAAATTCATTCACATAATACTAGACAGGTTAATTATCTTCACCTGCTTTTTAACAAAACAAAACACTCCCTCAGATATTGTGATATATATCAATATACATGTAATCAAGAGCTCGTTATCCTCAGAACATTTTAAAAGGAAATTATCATCACATTTAATTAATGATGTTTAATTATTTTTTGATTTTTTTAGATATATTTTCTTTTTTTTCTCTACTGTTTTTGTATGTATTTAATTGTTTTTAGTGGAATTATTTTCCACTGTTTGGTTAGGATTCTCTGCACATTTTATGTACTTCTTGTTGTTGTTTAACTTTTTATGTTAGTTTAGATCTTTCTTTCTTTTTTGTTATTGTTTTTTTTGTTATTGTTATTGGTCCTTTGTATAATCCTGTGGCTTCTTGACCTCTCCTTACACTTTTTTTTTTTTTTTTCATTGACTGGATTTTGTGCAGTTTTATAGATGTGCAAATAAATAAATAAAATAAAATGTTAGCTTTAGCAAACTCTTTAAAAAGTTGTGACAGTTGTTACTTGACGTGTTGTGTGATTTCTGTCTCTGTTAGGAGGACGATGATCTGCCTTATGAAGAGGAGATCATCAGGAACCCGTACTCAGTCAAGTGCTGGATGCGTTACATCGAATTCAAACAGAATGGAGGAAAATCCACCCTGAACATGATCTATGAGCGGGCTCTGAAAGAGCTGCCTGGCAGGTAACGTTACTCACATTAACATTACAGGGGACCAGGTGTAAACAAAGCATCGACATTGTGCTGAAAGCTGGTGCAAATCCACAGATTATTGCTACCACATCAATACATACATGAATATGTTGGCTGTTGGGACATTATTGTGACCAGCACTGCTTGTGTGTTGTTAAAAGAATTGGTAAAAGTAACCATACCATGACTTTCATTTAGTTCAGGGGTCAGCAACTTTTACTATCAAAAGAGCCATTTAAGCAAAAAAAAAACAACAACAACAATATCTGTCTGGAGCCACAAAACATTTGAGCATTGTGATGAAGGTAACACAGTTTATAGTCTAAGTATATAGCATATAAGTCTAATGCACTGAGGGCCAAAGTGCAAATGTACGACGGAGTATTAGGGCCACACTGAGGGAAAAACATCTGAGATTTCGAGAATAAAGTCATAACTTTACGAGAAAAAAGTAGAAATGGTAAAATAACACGTAAAATTACTACTACTACACTACTATATGACTTTATTCTCGAAATCTTAGATTTAATTTTTTTCCTCAACGTGGCCCTAATACTACGTTGTACCATAGACCTCCAATTATAAACAAAAAAACAGGGAGCCACTGGAGAGGGGCAAAAGAGCCGCATGCGGCTCCGGAGCCGCAGGTTGCTGACCCCTGATTTAGTTGATGAGGTGATCAGGTTTAAAATACTGTATAACTATTTGCTCATGATATAATCCTTTTATTTTACAGCTACAAACTGTGGTACAATTATCTGCGAGAGAGACGGAAACAAGTCAAAGGGAAATGTGTCACTGAACCAGGCTATGAAGAGGTCAATAATTGCCATGAAAGGGCATTGGTGTTCATGCATAAGGTAATCATTCCTGTAGAACTCATACTGAACCACTTGACAGTACAAAATAGGGCTGACCCGAATGCTTCAAAGCTTCGACCGTTGCCATAGTATTCGAGCTCCAAATCAGTATTTGAATGCTTCATTTTTAAAATATTATATATATAGAAGTATGTAATAGTAATGTATAAATAGTCCCGCAACATTATTCATATTCAACATTAATTAAGCCCAAAAAATGGTATTCGGGACAGCCCTAGTAATAGCATTACATTGTGGTCTGAGTGTTGTGCTTGAAACTAACTAACCACCTGTCTTTCCTTAAACCAGATGCCTAGGATATGGCTTGATTACTGCCAGTTCCTTGTGTCTCAAAGCAAGATCACAAGAAGTCGGCAAACATTTGACCGTGCACTCAGAGCTCTTCCTGTTACTCAGCACCCGCGCATCTGGCCTCTGTATCTCCGCTTTGTCCGTAACCTGCCCCTGCCTGAGACGGCCATCCGGGTGTACCGCAGGTACCTTAAGGTGAGAGAGAGAGCACGGTACACAAACTAGTTCAATACATCAGCTCTCATTTAGGAAGGTTTCTGATTACCCTGATAGTTGTATTTGTGCCCTTTCAGTGGCAACTTATGGAGAATGGATGTGATGTGGTATGATGTCACAGTGTGGTACGGTAGATCTGAATGTATGAGCATCTTCTGTAAATATTTGAAGTTTCTCAGCAAAGTGAAAGCTACTGGATTTGCTGATTTAGTCTTAAGGATAATTCACCAATCATCCAAAAGGCGTTATCAGCATAATATTGAGCTCTGATATTGATTAGGAAGCAAAACTACACACACAAAAAAATCGAATAGGATTACTATTAAAGGTGAAAATACCATTGAAAAGGAAAGCTGTCAACATTATGGCATTGACATTTTACATGAATGAAAATGTCCTCAATATGTGCTGTCTGCTCTTTGTACTATGTAGCTTTCTCCAGAGAATACAGAGGAATACATAGACTACTTGCGGTCTGTTGGCCGCTTGGATGAAGCAGCTGTGCGACTAGCAGCGGTTGTCAATGACGAAAGCTTTGTGTCCAAAGAGGGAAAATCTAACTATCAAGTAAGATTTTATTATCCTAAACACCTCCAAATGTGCCTGTTTTTCTTAAGCTGACCAGGAAAATTAAATCTTGTTTGTGCATGTATTTGTTGGACAGCTGTGGCATGAGCTATGCGACCTGATCTCCCAGAACCCAGACAAAGTGACCTCTCTGAAAGTAGGAGCCATCATCCGAGGAGGCCTCACTCGCTTCACCGACCAACTTGGAAAACTGTGGTGCTCTTTAGCTGACTATTACATCAGGAGTGGTCACTTTGAGAAGGTGCGTTTCTTCTGAATAGCTTCAATTTTTATACATATCATAAGGCACTTCATCATAGTGAAATTTATTTATCCAAAATACTACTCTGCTTTATATTAAGCTAGTTAGTGCGCCTCATTAATTTGCCGCGTGTCGGTTTGACTGACTCTCTATGACTATTAATGTGTCTTTACTCTCTCAGGCCCGTGATGTGTATGAGGAGGCCATCCTTACCGTGGTGACTGTGAGGGATTTCACACAAGTGTTTGATAGTTATGCCCAGTTTGAAGAAAGCATGATCGCAGCGAAGATGGAGACCACTGCCGAGATTGGGAAGGATGAAGAAGGTGTGTGTGGATTCATTAATATTGGCAATGTTCCTTGCTTTCACTTCTCTTGTCATGCATGCCTTACTCTCTGTCCCTCTCATCCCAGAGGACGTAGACATGGAGCTCAGACTGGCCCGCTTTGAGCAGCTGATAGCCCGGCGGCCCCTCCTGTTGAACAGTGTTTTACTGCGGCAGAACCCTCATAATGTCCATGAGTGGCACAAGCGGGTGAAATTGTACGAGGGCATTCCACGGCAGGTGAGTTTTGGGCTTTTTACTACAAGTATTTTATTTTTATTTTTTTTTGCATACACACAATTCATAGTGGTGTAACATTTAACAAACACCACACTGATAACACTGCCTTTATGTTGTGCATTACTAATGGATCTGTGCTCACCATATCTTGTGCAGATCATCAACACCTACACTGAAGCAGTGCAGACTGTGGATCCAATGAAAGCCACAGGGAAGCCTCATTCTCTCTGGGTTTCCTTCGCTAAATTCTACGAGGAAAATGAGCAGCTGGACGATGTAAGTCACTGAGGTTTTTTTCACAAACCCTCTGCAAACACGATCAAATGCTTTTTTCTATTCTTGATATGTTACATTACATTTACTGACTGTCCTTCAGGCCAGGACCATTTTTGAGAAGGCTACCAAGGTGAACTACAAGCAGGTGGATGACCTTGCTGCAGTGTGGTGTGAATATGGAGAAATGGAGCTGCGCCATGAGAACTATGAACAGGCACTGCGCATACTGAGGGTGAGACACTTGTATCTCATCTGCAGTCATTATTACAGGTGCAATCAGTAAAATAGTAGCACCATTTACACTAGATGTTTAGTGACATCTAGTGGCAGGGCTGAGAAACTACAACAACACTGGCATATATGCCTTCCCCCAATTTTATTTGAAAATGTATTCTCTATTGAGATTTAGCTTGTGATTTTCAAACTTGTGATTTTCAAACACAAAAGTGTCACTTTTCCACCAAGCAGTTCAGTTCGTTACACATTAGAACAATTATTTTTGCATTTTCCATCAACAAAAGTTGTGGATGATGCCAATAGAGCCACTAAATTTTTTGTACCATCTCAGTCGAGGTCCCACGCGAGCTGAGCAGGTACCAAAAGGTGGAGTTAAAACACTGCAGAGCACTGATTGGTGAGAAAGAAACGCCACGAGCGCGACCGCACAAACCTGCTGCTTTTAAATAGCTAAGCTACCATCAGTAGCGACCGCAATTTTTGATTCACTCGACCCAGATTTAAAAAAAAAAAAAAAAATAGTAGCTCACAAAACTACACCGCTATCGTACCATGTAGTGGAAACACGGCTTTAAGCTCACTCAACCTTTCAGACAATGCAGAGATGTTCACGTGTTTGGGGGAAACAAAACCAAATGCATACCGGATAGTTTAGGGTCCTAGGAAAATTACAGTGTTGACAACAAAATAAATATCGGGTAGCTCTGTCTGTTTAGAGATCATTGAATCTGAGCAACAGATAAATGACTGGCATTGATTAGCCATACTTAAAAGTCCCTGCTCATGAATTATGGAAATTCTGAGCAAAGAGTAAAATATTACTGATTGCACCTTTTTAAACACATTAGACCACTTATGTATTTGTGTATAAATGCTTTGTGGGTATAGAGGTAAGACGTGTTTTTTGAATGATTTGAATACAGAAAGCTACAGCCATCCCATCCAAGAAAGCGGAGTACTTTGATGTATCTGAGCCGGTCCAAAACCGAGTTTACAAGTCCTTGAAGGTCTGGTCCATGCTGGCGGACTTGGAGGAGAGTCTCGGCACCTTCCAGGTATGTTCACTACTGGTTTACAGGTGTATATGTTACTACATATGAGCCAAAGATATGCCGAAGGTATAAACTCTCAGATATTTAGTATCACAGAATTCTGATCCACTGTGGTCTTTTGAATGTCTTTAAAATCAGAGCTGTCATTCATTCTATGTTGGTGTTACATGTTTAGTTTAATTCTTCTTCGATTTTCCTTTTTTCCTCCTCAGTCTACAAAAGCAGTGTATGATCGCATCATTGACCTCCGCATCGCCACGCCACAGATCATCATCAATTACGCCATGTTCCTTGAAGAGCACAACTACTTTGAGGAAAGCTTCAAAGTAAATAACATGCCACTAATCAACTAAACCAACATTCAGTATCATCAATATGTATTATTGCCCTGGTCAACATAAACATTTAAACAATTCGTCGTCCTTTTTCAGGCATACGAGCGCGGTATTGCTCTCTTCAGGTGGCCAAATGTTTACGACATCTGGAACACTTACCTGACTAAGTTCATTGATCGTTACGGGGGCAAGAAGCTGGAGAGAGCTCGAGATTTATTTGAACAAGCCCTGGATGGCTGCCCTGCCAAGTTTGCCAAGAGTAAGTAACTTTGTTAGAATTACATCGACAACTTGTATACAGTATATTCCACATTGTTTCTGCGTGTTTTCTTTATAAAATGTACTGATATGTACCACTGTGCCTTGCTTTGCAGCCATTTACCTGTTGTATGCCAAATTGGAGGAGGGATACGGATTGGCGCGACACGCCATGGCTGTCTATGAAAGGGCAACGCAGGCAGTAGACACGGACGAGAGACATCACATGTTCAATATCTACATCAAGAGAGCAGCTGAAATTTATGGAGTCACGTATACCAGAGCAATTTACCAGAAAGCTATCGAGGTACATGAGAAAAACTCTGATGAATATGACAACATATATAATTTTTTTACATATTATCTATGGATTATAACAAATCCTTCTACTATTTCAGACCCATCAAAATTACAATTTGCTGTTATATTAATTATTGAACTAAAATCTGAATGATCCCTTATGTATTTATCCAGGTCCTCCCTGATGAGCATGCGAGGGACATGTGTCTGCGCTTTGCCGACATGGAGAGTAAGCTTGGTGAGATTGATCGGGGCAGAGCCATCTACTCCTACTGCTCCCAGATCTGCGACCCACGGGTGAGGAAAAAAAACACCTCCTGCCATTACCCATTTCTGAATAAAAGGTCACATTTCCATCACCGATGTGCACATCATTATTCCTCTTGATATATTTATGAACTTGATCTTTCAGGTGACCGCAACTTTCTGGCAGACCTGGAAAGAATTTGAGATCCGCCACGGAAACGAGGACACGATCAGAGAAATGCTGAGGATCAAACGAAGTGTCCAAGCCACATACAACACCCAGGTCAACTTTATGTCCTCTCAGATGATGAAGGCCATAACGCTCTCCACAGGCACTGGTGAGGGAGCGTGCACTAACTTGTTAGCCATGAACTGTACAGGTGATACGGAACATTGGGGGGGATGTTTAATGGGGACCTATTATGCTTATTTTCAGGTGCATACTTGTATTTTGGGTTTCTACTAGAACATGTTTACGTGCTTTAATGTTCAAAAAACACTTGATTTTTCTCCCCCCTCTCAAAAAGCCCAGTCTGCTCTGATTGGTCAGCTGGCCCACTGTTGTGATTGGTCAACCGAACCAAACTCTTCAGACTCCGCTCCAGCAGCGCTCTAACTAGCTTTATTGCACAGCTTTTTTGAATACTTGATTCTGATTGGTCAATTACGCCGTTCTACGGTCGGTTACTTCTTTATAGCAGAGTGTTGCTATGTATAACAGACCGTTGCTATGGGCGCAGTTCTGATCTCGGACTCTGGAGGACCATTTTTGCGTCAAATTATTGATTTATTAAGTAAGTAGCCGTGTAATAAGCGCAATAATGTACAGCTAGCAGATCATTGTTGTGAAAGAAACCCCGACAGGGCGATGCAAGACCCTGACCCGAAACGGCTTGCTGTACATTATCCATTACTTGTTTGAGAGCCGTTAGGCAGGTATTATGCAAATGTGTTACTTGGTGACGTCACCACATTACGGAAGAAAAAAGGCGGGACTTCAATCAAGGCAGTTCAGGAGCAGAGTTTCTGTGGGGGAGAGTAACTTTTTGATTTTGTAACTTTACAGATTTTTACATGCACAGAAACTATACAACACCACAGGAAAGGGAAAAAGCTCCAAAGCATAATTTAATTATAATAATGTGGTAGCCACGCATACTATTTGTCCAAAATCCATCCTGAGGTTACACCTCAGAACTGCTTACGAATGAATGACCCAATATATTTTTTGCTAATGTTTCTGTGTTTATCCAACCATTTGTCTTCCAGTGTCAGATCTTGCTCCGGGCGGAATGGGAATTGATGACATGAAGATGCTGGAGCAGAAAGCACAGCAGCTCGCTGCAGAGGCCGAGCAGGACAAACCCAAGCCCAAAGAGAAGATTCTCTTCGTCAGGTTTGTCCTTTTTCCTTTTTTTACTCCTCCTATTTCAAGAAATAGTCTTATTTAATTCTTATTTATACTATTCATGCATTTATATTTAACACACTTAATAGATCCTACTTCTCAGCATTTATTATTTACTCATTTACACTGTGGTTATACAGTATATTGGATGTTTGATGCACATTTTTGTATATATTTCTCATTTCTTATTTTTATTATTTATTTATATATCTCTACATATGTTGTGTTATATATTGTAGCATTATGTACATAATTTACATGTTGCATACATGCATTATCCTTTGTTTTTTTTTTACTCCAATTTCAAGAAATATTCTTATTTAATTCTTATTTATACTATTCTTGCATTTTTATTATTTTTTATTATTAATATTTAACACACTTAATAGATCCCACTTCTCATATTATATATATAATATATTTCTCTACATATATTATGATATATTCTTATATTTCATTAAGCTTTTATATAAGAGCAACTGTAATGTCCCAGTTTCCCTCCGGGGATCAATAAAGTATTTTTTATTCTGATGAAAAGTATCTGTGAAAAATGATGCCTTTTTATAAAATTGGACCAAACGCTCCAACCTAAATGGAGACTCATAAATCTTATTCTCTCCATCTGCCGACGCAGGAGTGACACCTCTCGCAGCGAGTTGGCTGAGCTCGCCAAACAAGCCAATCCTGATGAGATCGACATTGACGATGATGAGGATGGAGATGATGAAGACCAGGGACCAGATGGTGAGTGACGGACACAAGAAAATGGGGAAACGAGAAAATGGTGGTGTTTATTTAAACATTCATGCAGACGTGTTTTATTCATGAACACGCATGTGTTAATCGTCTTCTCCTCTTGGCCTTTTTTACAGAGGTGCAGCTTGAGCAGAAGAGCGTCCCCACAGCTGTCTTTGGGGGGCTTAAAGAGGACTGAAAGATAGCTGCATCGCTGAATTTTGCTTCTGATTTCTCTTGTAGACATTGAATATGCTCCATTTTAAAGATTTGTGTAATCAATTAGTTGTATCCACTTTATTTTTTAATAGAATGTGACATGAGTGAAAAACAGAATGGCAGCCTTTTTGCCTTCCTGGTGTATTTTTGTAGTACAGTATACACAGATATAAACTTGTATTACTATTGGCCATATGGTGTCAGTCTTTCTCAAGTATGAAGCTCAAGATAATTGTGCAAATGAGCAGTTTTCTGTTATGAAATATGTTGATAACTGTAACTGAAGTCCCATGTAGTTTGACTTTGTTTCCGAACAACATTTTGTAAAAGAATTAACAGTGAAAACCCTTTTGTACACGTTAATAATAAATGCAGAGATCTTTCTGTGACAGGAAGCTCTGCCCTAGAAAACATAGGGATGGGAGGAGCATCAACAAGAGGCATTCTTTTGAAAGTGGAGCTGAGCATTTAAGCCTCACATTGTTGGCTCAAGGATCAATCGTAGGTGGGTGTCTCGTAAAACTCAGTGATCCTTAAAAGATTCCATAACTTAAATACATATGTCAACATCCAAATATTTAAATCATGCTCATGGTTGTGCATGTATTGTACACTCAAGGAACAGTTTGTACAACTGAGTTGAATAATAATAGTTTGATAACATCTTAAAATTCAATAACCCTGCAGTCAGGTCCTCGTGCCCATTTGTTACAAAAGGTGCAAGTGTTCACTTTGAGGCTGTCGGTAGTAATGCTGTACAATGTCTTTCAGTCAGTGTTGTTGAGGGTGTACTTGTGACCCAATGCAGTTTTTGGTATACAAGATGTTTGAAAGTCTAACAGACAAGCTGATCTCTTTGAATGTCTGGAACTTTAAGTACGTTGTCTTGAAAACACAGCTAATAAATAAATAAATAATAAATGATTTATACCTGTTCAATGCTGTGACTTTGAGTAATTTGGTTTTCTTTTGAAAGGATCATTTCATTGAAATACGAGCTAAGCATTCAAGTCTCACTTTCGCCGTATAGTGGATGCCTTACATAAGATTGTGCTCCAGTAATATTATGTGCAACTTCTGCATCCTAGGGGGAAATTACTTTAAAGATTAAATGTGATGTAGATCTGCTTCAGTTTTAATGGAAAAGGCAAAAGAGTTGAATGAAATAAGGAATAAATTGTTTCTTTCATAATTAGATTAAAATAACTTGAGAGGTAATCCTCTTACAAAGTTACTGCAGTGGGGCACTTGGAGTGCTGGAACATCATGTGATGAGGCACTCTGGAGATTTCTGTTTTCCAGTGAGGACGCTGCTACTGGAAACAACACTTAGAAAACAATTGGAAAGAAACTGTCTCGAGTCGAAAAATAAAAACAAATTTTCCAAACCATAAGTCCTTCCTGCATATAGGTTTACATAGAATACTAGTATGTTTACTCTCATTTCAGCCTTTTTCTATATACTGCAGCTATTTTAAGGTGCAGCAAGGTGTATAAGCAACTGAACATATCTGCAGGTTTTTGACATTGCTGCTGATTTATACGAGACAATAACTCACGTATTATTTGATCAAATTGATATAAATACTGTACTTGTACTTTGAGGACACAATTAAAAGTATTTACCAATACAAGCTGCCTCAGGGTGTCATGGTTATGTTGTTTTCTTTATTATTATTATTTTTATTTATTGACTAGTGTTGAATATTGTGAAACCGTACATGTACTTTGTTATGCAAGATACAAAACCATCGCATCATACAATATCAGTGAATAAGACTAAGACTTTGCCGTAACATAATCATCATATGTAAATCCAAAAGCAATATTTTTATGTGAGGGAAACAAAAAATGGATAGAGAAAGAAAAGAATACAAAAACATTTTAATAAAATAAAAGCAAGGAGAAACAGACAAATAAACAACCATAATATTAATAATAATGAAGGTAAATAAATAAGTGAGTGGAAAATAAATTGAAATTCATAAAAATAATAATCATGATTGTAAAGAAAGGAAATGTCTAATATTATAATAAAATAAGTACTAACAAATGAATAGGTAGATGAAAGATGATTGTGAGACAGTAGTAGAGAGGAGTATGTCATCATAATAGTTCTATAGTATTATGGTGGTTTCTAAACGTCTGCATCTCTCAACAATAACTGGTCCGAACAGGTTTGTCGGAAAATATTGTGATTTATATCTCTTGTATATCATAAAAGCAAATGAAAGTCATTCTTTCCAAAGATCAATAATGTTTTGCTTCAGGGATCTTGGGTCTGAACTTTGATTCTCTTTGTTTTCCATCTGCGAGAGGTCAGTGGTCGGGGTCACGTACAGCAGCACCCCTGAGGCTGATGGAGTTTGCCCGGGTCACTGCAGCAGGGCGGATGTTTTATGATGTTGAACCAGGGCCATCTTTTTAAATCTAACAATACAGGACCTAAAGGTGAGGTCAGCGTCAGTGGTGGAAAGTAACTAGGTACATTTAGTCTAGTGCTGTGCATATGTACATTTTTTTTCATACATTATTAGGTTTTGCATGAACATACAATTACATCAGAGCATTTTTAAAAAGTGAAACGGTATACATTCCCTTTATACCAGGACATTATAAAAAGTGACAATTGATATATTGCTAAACCCTAAAACAGCTTACAAAACTAAGAAAACTAAATTAACGCAACCATAAAAACAACAACAACAAAAACATCAGTCAGTTGATAGTAAACCGTGTCCGTAATAGACACAAATAGTACAGCAGCATGTCACTCACGCCACAGCAAACACAATATTGATTATTTCTTCTTCTAACACTACTTATTTACAATTTATGCTGCTTTATACTACTTCCTTCAGGGTATGAAATTAGCACCTGCCAAATACAGGGTAAATGACCGTTACTGAGTAAATGAGTGACCTGACGCGGTGGCACGTGAGGAAAAAAAATAATTTCAGACCCTATTTCTACTCCATTTCATTGGGAAATATTGTATTTTTGTACTGATCGACATTTTTCACCATTTTATAGACCAAACAACTAATCAATTAATTGAGAAAATAGACAATAGATTAATCGATTAATGAAGATAATCGTTAGTTGCAGCCCTTATATTATATTAAATTTTTTGCCAATATATCCCTGTAAATGTTACACACTGTTCTGTTAACCTGTTACCCTGTACTATATTCATTTTTAACAGTTTCTTCATCTCCTGTTATTTTTATATCTGGTATATTTTTTTATATTCTGTATTACTCACTTGTGTCTTTTTACTAATACGTTTTGCACTATGGAATTGTGATGCTGGAAACTTGAATTTCCCTCGGGATCAATAAAGTTACTACCTATCTATCTATCTATCTATCTATCTATCTAGACTGTCTTAGATCAAAATCATTGAATAGAAATGTACTGCACCATTGCTATTATACCATTTTATACTGTATATTTGTATGTTTTAATGGTGTCTTGTCTTATGTGTATGTAACTTGTTTCTATCTATCTATCTATCTAACTTAAGTGAATGCTCTGAGTGCTTCCTGGTCAGCCTTTATATATATATACATATATATATATATATATATATGTATATATATATATATAAAAGAATAAATCTATAAAGCTGCTGTCACAGAAATATTCTTGTTATTAGGTCACTTTAAAGGTGTTCCTTCAGGCGTTCACCTGTATGTGTCAGCAGATGAACCTGTAACAGAAGTCACACCTCCACCTGCTGTCTGTCTGTGTGGTGTTCACACAGAGAGGAGGAGGTCCCGCCCTCTTTTGCCCAGGCTCGCTTCCTATTGGCCGGCCGGCTGAGTGAGTGATGCCAGTGTGGAGCACCTGGTAGTCAGTCAGTCATCAGCTCCCTCTCAGTCTCAGTGGAGCTGCGCACAGTGAACACGACCACACAGCAATGCGGACGAAGAAGAAGGGCAAAAACGAGGGGAATAGTCGGTTTTTCTCTCACAACCCGGCGGATTGGAGCTCTTAAAGCATGATTTAATCCGGATTACGCACCGAAAGACGCACAATAGCTGGCTTTAGGAAGCAGCAGCAGCTCCAGGGCGGATATTTTCCCGACATTTACGCACATTCCCAGCTTCCTCCAGAAGAAAACAATGAATGCTTGAATATTTTTATAGCGTTTTTTTTTTTTACAGCACAGCTTCACATTGTTTTTTGTACACAAACCTCGCCATGGTGGACTCTCCCACCATGAGGAAGACTTTTGTTGTGCCAGACATAAAACCTTTGGATCTGTATGACTGTACTAAAGCAAAAATATGCGCAAGTGTCGGATGGCTGCTGGCAAAGTCCTACGGCAGTGCAGGTAGGTGTTTTATAGTCCAGGCTGCGGGCCTATAATAAAACATCCTTTATTATTATATATATGTATATATTCTGTTCTGTGTCGTGTAAAGCACTAAAGTGTGTCAGCGTTTTTCAGCACAAAGAGCAGCACATGAAAGGGACACCATGCACATTTTTGTGACACATGTCATTTGTTCTCTCTCTCTCAATGTGTGGTCACATTTTATAGGTGTGTGTGTGTGTGTGTGAGAGAGAAACAGGCCTCCTCCCTAGGCCTGATCATGATAACCCATTTTGTTGGTATTTCTAGCTGCAAGGCTTTCAATCACAAATGTGCAGGCTACTGGGGATGTTTTTAATCCGGTTTACGCAGCACACATGGGGCGTATATATATAGTCAGATGATGGTTTTTCAGTAGCCTACCATTTCTGCTCTCTGGGTGATGACAGCTCTGATCAGCCAATGTGAACACACCAGTTTCTTCTGCAGTTCATAGTCAGGATCAAAACGTGCAGTAGCTCATTGTTCACTGAAAAGACTGGATAGTCAGCTAATATCCTCAAACCTTCCAGCCACTATGATGCAAAACACATCCATATGTATAAGAAAATAATTTAGTTGCATAGCATCATAAGTAGGGCTTTCAATCAATTAAAATATTTAACTGAACAATGTAAAGGGAGATTTGTCTAGTATTTAATACTCTTATCAACATGGGAGTGGTGCTTTATGTAAATGTATGCATATATTTATTATTGGAAATCAATTAACAACACAAAACAATGACAAATATTGTCCAGAAACCCTCACAGGTACTGCATTTAGCATTAAACAATATGCTCAAATCATAACATGGCAAACCCAACAGGCAACAACAGCTGTCAGTGTGTCAGTGTGCTGATTTGACTATGACTTGCACCAAAACTGTATGTGATTATCATAAAGTGGGCATGTCTGTGAAGGGGAGACTCGCGGGTACCCATAGAACCCATTTACATTCACATATCTTGAGGTCAGAGGTCAAGAGACCCCTAAAAAATGGCCATGACAGTTTTTCCTCTCCAAAATTTTGCACAGGTTTTGAGCGTTGTTTACCTCCTTCACGACAAGCTAGTATAACATGGTTTTCTAGTTTCATATGATGCCAATATCTTCACTAGCTTTAAAGCCCGAGCCCGCTACAATCTCAGAAAGATCGATTGCTTTAATGCGTTAAAGAAATTAGTGTGCATTTTGCATTAACACATTATTATCACGTTAACGTTGACGGCCCACATCATAGTTTTGCATTAGGTTTCTTGAGACAAGGCTCACAACAGCGTCAACTTCTGACCCTGAGATGATAACAAGTGTCTTTGTCTTAGAGGCCTATCTGGTAAAGATTAGATCTCACAAAGAAGACACCAAAACAGTCCTGTTTGGGGAAAAAGAGCACACACAGTAGTCTAATGATTGTCGTGGACTGGACTGTTTTTTTCTCCGAGTAATCTTGGGTACATTTACTAAAATAACACAAGACAATATAAAAAAAACACATCCTCATTTCTGGGATGTGCATGTAAATAAATACTCAGTTAGAGGTTAATGGTTTTAGATTCAGTTAATACTAGAAGTAGGTGTTAGTTTAACTTCATTTTACTTTAACAACATGACTTGACTGTTGCACAATGTAAAGACTATTGGCTGCTGCAGCCTCTGTTTAGCACCTCAACCACGCCCTCTGGTCAAAGTCACTGTCCACGCCAAGATACAGGATTATAGGAGGCCTGTGTGTGTAGTTTTGTCCTAATCATTGCACTGATAGTTTCCTGCAAAGTCAGGATGACATCATCAGGTCGCTTCCCAAAAACTCAGCTGGGCAGAACAACAGATAGCACAGCAGGAGCCAGACCGGGTCATCTGGTCCTCAGCTCTTCCAGGTCAGTTAATCTAATGATAACAATAGGCGACATTTTTAATCTCTTTGCGATACAAAATGGACTTTCACATGGACCACACACACTGTACATCTTTATTTAGATAGAGGAATGTTAACAGATTGGACAGTAGTAGTTTTAATGGGAGCTTTTAAGGGCCTAACGATGTAAAAAAACTAAACCGAAACAGATCCCTCGTCTGATATAGGTTACCCTAAAATGAATCCATGTGCCATCATGATAATCTAAAAGCTGCTTATAGGCTCGGCTTGGCTTGAAATACCTATGTTAGCATGGGAAAAAAAAACATTTCAAGGCTAGAAGCAAGGAAAACAAGTGCACAGAATACAGTTTTAAAACGTACTGCTGTGACCCTCAACTCTACCACCACCACCACCAAACCCATGGTGTAAAGTTAACAAAGAATTTTTTAAATAACAGTTTACAACAGTGCCTAAACTTTACAGTTTCTCTAAATGCTGAAGAGAAGAGCTGCTGCAGTTATTTTCCTGTACTAGGGCTGCCCCCCTAATCTGTTGTTTTGGTCTCAGTCGACTAAGATCTCTTTAGTCGATTAGTCGTTTTTTTATGCTTTTTCATGCTGAATGACTTATAGCCAAGAAACTTATGAGCACATCAAGATTTAAAGCGGAAGAAGCGAGATTGGAGCAAATATGATTTAAAAAAAAGTTATTTTTTATTAAACGGTCGCTATATCGTGATAGTAGTCATGTACTTCTGTGTACTCCGGTGTCCTTTGGTGCTCCTAACGGCACCTGCAAGATTTCACATACCGGAGGAAAACCAGCAGTCAGAGCTGATCTGAGGTCTGCTGTCTATGAGAGCCGGCTGTCAATCCCTCGTGAACTCCGACCAAACGGTCAAACTAGGCAGCGCTGATCAAATATGAATCAATATTATGTTACATTAATCATCTTGTAGTGTACTGTTTAGCTGTAAAATGAGAAAGTTTGTGACGCCATCGCCATTGTTAAATCTGGTGAAGGAACGCCAAATACCAGTCACATGACCGGAGCACAGCCAATAGGAACGCTCTCTCTCTGAAATTACCTGTGATTAGTCAAAGTCTCCCTTCACGGGTTAGATTTTTTAAAGCCTGAAAACAGAGCCATGAGGAGGTGCAGAAGTCTAGTTTTCTCTCAGAACATTTGAATTACAATATGCTGAAAGGTTATTATGGAATTTTTGCCCAATGATGCCAAAAATATGCTGCTTACTGCAGATTTAAAGTGGTGCTTTCGTGTGATTCTTTGTGGACAAACTCAGTTTTACAGATCTATTGTGTAAATCAACTAATCGGTTAGTCGTCAAAATCGTACGAGTGTTAGTCGATTAAGAATTTTTATGCTCGAGGACAGCCCTAAAGGAACCACAGAAGCATCCTTTATGAGAAGAAAGCCATCCCCACAATTCCTTGCTCTAGCAATAGACAGAACACAATGTGGGTGTTCCCCACAGAGACTGTTTGATCCACCCAGTAACATTATGTTTGGAGTTTCATAATAGCATTAACAAGAATTAAATCTCATTACTTGCTCTAATATGCTGTAATTAGTTAGTGCTGGTTCATATACTGTATGTTGTGGATGTCAAAAGTACTTCCCGTTGTACTCTTTCTGTTTTGCACTCTTCATATTTTCCACCTTTACTTTATTAGGCTATACTGTATGTATTTTAAGACTTGCATCATGGTAGTTATTTGGCTGCTCAGTACCGAGACTTATAGTCTTTTGTGATGCCTTGACATACAGTATATCATTTATGTATAGTGTTTTCCATCAAGGTGAAGGAAAAGTGGTTAGGCAAGGATGAAATTTATGATCTGCCCTTGTCGTTGTTGTGATAGATGACTTGGCAGATCAGTCAAGTGTGACTCAAACTAGTTAGTACCTTTAACATTGGAATGAAACCAGAAACACTTGATTCACCCGTTTGTTGGCTTGGGAATAAACTGACATGTTCGTAGGGATGATATATACAAATTCTGTTTTCCTTCTTACTCCATGCTACTTATGTAATATGTGCATGTTAGTAATTCATCTGGAAACAAGCTAATTACCACTTATGAAACAGCTAATTGCCCAGCTTAACCTCTTTCTTTTCTAGCAGTGAAACCAAACCACTTACCTTGTACCTGCATGTCTCAAAACATATGTTTCTTTAACCTGTTAGCTCCACCTAGCTACAAAGCTGCATGGATCACACTGAATCGGAATGATTACTCATCCTCTTTCAATCTTTGTAACTATGGTGAGTCAACAAGGGACAAGGACCTGAGGAGGATGTCACGTTGCTATCGGTGTTTACTCATGATGAAGGAAGTCCTATTGGTGTACTGTATGAAAAGGCTTCCAGACTTGGGTAAACCCCTTGATATACAGTTACTGAGTTTCAGTGTGTTGCAAGATAATGTGATACTTTATTGTACCAGAAGTCATTTACCACACCACACAGGGAATAAGCTACAGAACAGCATAGAGACGGAGCACAACGCAGGAAAACAATTGGCGCCACAATATGCAACCAAGGACTGAGACACTAACAAAGAGCCTGAACTAGGGATGCTCATTTTGAAAAATGTTCTTAACCGATAACCGACCCTCGTTAACCGTTTATTAACCGTTAACTGACAAGATTTGTGCCTTGCGTCAGCTGCAGTGTACGAGCACAACAGACAACTGAGTCCCCAGTTCACCGTCCGGGAGCGTTAACTTAGCAGCCACGCTGCTGCGTGTAGTGTTGCGGTCATGCAGCCACTTTCCCAGTAAAAGTCTCCACCGCACATTTAGTTTAGCAGGTTGTCCGCTGTGTGTGTGCCCGGCGTAACGACACTTTGTCTGCCCGGATTAACGATAGCGATTGTCCGATAAACAGTGTGTGTATTTGTGCTACGTTAGCGTTTGGACAACATCTTTGCTGTACTCGCCGACAAACTGAGTGTCAGGATCCTGCAGTTTTCTCATTCTTCCTGCTGATGCTTCACATCTTATTGCCTGTATCCTCCTTAGTACTTAGTTCTTTACCCTGTTGGTAGTGCATCCCACCGCATTTTTTAGGCATCTGTCTATTGTTTGCTAGCAGATGTAATTGACAAGGAGGCACCTTCACGCAATACAAAGTCAATGGAGAGCGATGAGTTGTTTTCCCCTCCAGTGTGGGCGGGACTTGCACTCTGTCTCTATGCAAAGATCTGGTTGGGAGTTGGTGCATCCTGCACACTTGGTCACTCCGTCATCCAACGTTGTCCTGTTAGTCTTTCAGGCACCCGTAATGTAATCACACTCTGCCTATAGGATGTGCTGTTCTGTGTACACTGGCCCTTTAATGCAATTTAAAGCTACTGTTACTAATGTCATACCAGAGAGCGCTGTCTGTGATGATGTGTTACAGGATACACAGGGCTGTTAGGGATGGCGTATTCGTGGTAAGTGGACCTGTATAGGGTGATGGGATACGCCTCATGTGTATTGCTCAAAGTGTGCTTTCTCCTTCTGAGTACATACTGTCAGACGTTTGTTCATTTGATCAAATATTTAAGCATTGTTAATTTGCATGCTTGTATGTTTGTAAGTTTCAGCGATTGTTGACCGAGGGAATGGAACCGATGAATAGTAGTTGAAGTTGCAATGCAGTTGATGATGGATGATCATACATCACCTGATAAATGCGTCATTGTATGTCTTACAGCTGGCTGTTGAAATATGCTGAAATTAGGAGTGTTATTGTAAATGGAATAATACAGTCTTAGCATGTAAACAAGTCTAATGATCTCTTCCAGTCTTGTCCGAGTCATCTTAAAATCTGATTTAATAACGATAATTTGGAGCAGGAAAAAGAAAGAAAAAGGGAGAGGGTGAGGGTTTGCATTAATCGGCCAAATCAGTCGCCCTCTACTGTAGTGGTTATGTTGGAATTACCATTTCCCTCAGAACTAGTGTTCGCATATAGGTTAGGGTCTTAACATCGCGCCTCTCACCACTTCTAGATTTTGGGGCAACAAAACAGAACCTGCTTTGTTGTATGAGAGTAGAAAATCATCTGTGTTTGATCTTCCACCACATGATGAGGTGTGTTTGTAGCTCAGGAGGATTTACAAGTCACCGCCAGCAGCCTTATGAAAACACATGTAAAGCTGAGTTATTCATTTTGTAAAATGTTCTCCAGAAGTGGCATAGTGAAAAAAATTAGTTTTCAACAAATGGGATTTTTGATTGAGCAGGTATGCACTGATGCCTAAACATGACATGGGGGTGGAAATGGCTAATCTTGAACTTCCTGGTCGCATGTTTACCTTGCACACTTCTGCATATCTTATGAATTATTTCATCTGTGTCGGGGTTCCTGGAGCTTTCCAGTAAGCAGCCTGACAGGGTTAGACTGTCAAATCCAGCAGGTTTTGCAAACTGCTGTGCCACGTTATTAATAGAGGGAGCTACTTAATGTTCACTGTCACTGTGACAACCTTCTTGAAATCCAATGCACTTAGTTAAATGTAACATGAGAAGGGGTCTGTGGTGGGGTCTTGTCTAACCTTTGTTTCTCCAAAGGAGCCAGCTTGGTTTACACTGTGGCTGATTTCAGCCAACCTCTGTTTGGATATGTTTATGTTGCTCTGTTGGTTACTGTCAGACACGTGTGGTAATGTCTGTGGCATGACCAGCACGCTAGCTCAATCAGTCAATGAAGTAGAAGGACACATGGCTCCTGTTATCAGCAGGCGATCAAGCGCTGCAGGTCAGGACAGACTGGAGCTAAACACAACCATGGTGGCAAGCTGCATCTATTCCACTATACTTATACAGGGCTGAAATGATTCCTCTGGTAACTCGAGTAATTCAATTACTAACAATCATTTTCTTTACTTTTTAAAGTAATTTGAAATTATTTTATTTATTTATTTGTTTGCATTTCGGAAAAAATGTTTTATTTAAAACCCAGAATGTATTATGGCACTTAAATACAAAATTAAATGCGTAATTATGCATAATAATGCACAATTAAATGGGTTTAGTTTTGACAGATATTATTGTATGCAACTTAAGCAATAATAATGTAGATTTTTCAAAAAATTAAATCAGTTGTTCATTTTAAGAGACCCGTCTTATTTTCCCTTATCTATATTAACTATTGCTCCTTAATAAAGTAATTCTTTTATCCGATTACTCTATTCATTCATGGAATAATCTGTAGAATACACGATTGCTAAAATAATCGATAGCTGCGGCCCTTTTTTTAATAACTTATCCAGTTTACATACCAGCTCATCACTGAAATGGTCCTGTGGTCTTTCTCAGTTTGTTTTTGTGTGATGATAAAAGCAACAATGCGGCACGGCTGTAGAGACCGTCCATGTGTGCTTTGAGTGCATGTTAGTGCATGTAAGCGTTCCCCACTGGCTAGCTCATGGCCACCGCTCATACGCCGGTTACAGCTCGTAACAGAACTGTATCACCCACCTTCCAGTTCCCCCTCAGGTTAACACTGTTAGCTCTGTCAGCACTGTTGCTTTCCTTGTTAAGCTTTGCTTATACTCGCGCTAGACGCCCTGGCACGGGCCTCTGTAGATGGGCGTGCACAGAGGTGTTTATGCTCAAGGCGTTGTTCGCTGGAATATGCTCCAAAATGCCAGGAGGCGTACAAACAAAACATTCTGTGGATATGCACGAAGTCAACGAGTGTTACCAGAAAGAAAAGTAGGCTGCCTGGCAACAGTAGTAGACTCCGACGTACCGCCAAACATTGTATTTGTGTGCTGTAATTATTACTGTCGCTTACCTCCAAGTCAAGAACACTTTCTGTCTCTTATTACAAAACAATCTCTCATGTTCTTTCACAGCCTGCAGCAAAAAATCCTCCTCTTTCTCCAGCGTGTTGCTTATCCCTTTACAAGGATTTAATGTCATGTGACTGTCCCTGTGGTCTCTCAATGAACAGTCGTAGAGATGTCTGATGTCCATGTTGAAATGGCAATGGGCACGTAGTTACAAAAATTCAGAGGTGCACAACCAAGCGCTGCGATAACTTGCGTAGCCTTCGCACACCACGCTAAAGCCACGACGACGTCATTTTCAGCTTCACTACAGCGACTGTAAAACAAGCTTCAGCCCTGTTAGCGCTGTTAGCTGTGAGCCGCCGACTCAGCCGTCGCCATGTTGAGAGCCGTGCGGCGGCAATAGAAATGCACCCGATCTCACATTTAGCACCTTTAATAAATTTTCCGCACATTTGACTTTTGCCTTCTTACTCAGAATAGTAGATAAGCACTGACCCCATGACCTGTGACAGTGACAGACAGGCTGTTGCTCCAGTTTATGCACACACACACACAAGCTTGTGTTTTTAATCAAAATATTTCCCTGGAGGTCTATTGATGTCAACATTGTGGAGGCGTCACATTCCTTTTTGCTCGGGCTTAGTTACGCTTTAGGCTGCTAACTGGTCGTTCTGTTTATTCCATCCTATTCCTTTTAGTTCTTTAACATTAGGTGTGTGCTCTATCTTGTGATTGTTGCTATTTTTGATGTGCAGTTTTGGAAAATTGTGTATGGATACCCAACCTGTCAAGTTTGTACTCAGTTTGTTTCTGTGACTCACAAAGTCATCATTCATGGTGAGACTGTCTCATCATAGGGAAATCGGGCTCATATCAATCCCTCTCATCTCACTGAGTTGTGGCATTTGCATCCTGCTTTGCCTTCTGGGCAAGTTTTTTTTTTTTTTTTTAAACACGTCATCGTAGGAAGACTTTTTTTTTTTTTTCCTTTTACATGTAAATACGTCGACTTAAGGCTACAGGAGTACATTTTGGTGGGAGTGTCACAGTGTTTACAGCAGTAAAGTGAGCATTGTAGTTCTGGCACACAGGAGCATATAATGGACCATGTGGTGTGACGGATAATATTGTCTGACCACTATAGTCCTCGTGGAGCGAGAGTGAGAGAACAGCGCATTGTCTAACATCTGAAGCTGGGCGTTTTGTTTTGTTGGCTGTCAGTGGATCCATTACATGACTTTATAATGATACAGCAACACGGTGACACCTCCCTCGTAATAACCCCTTTGTTTTCTGTTAGGCACAATCGTAGACAATCATAAGTTTGTCTTTTCAGGCAGACTGCTGGTGTTTCAGTTTGTTAACCTTTTTTTTTTTTTTTCCGAAGGCCCTTAAACACTTATTCCAGTGTGTTTGCACAGAGACGCAGGTTGTTGAGGTTGGTGCTGGTCTGGTCTGGATGCAGAGAAACCAGTTTCACAGAGGGTGTGTCTAGCATCGTATGTTTTAAGGATAATGTTTGCTGGGATGTTATTTACAGAAAGACCAGTCGGAACAGATTCTTTAACAATCTTCTAAGTCAGTTTTTGCATCCAGTTGCTTTTGATGGTTTTGAGGTTTTGATCAGGTTGCTTATTTCTGCTTCTGAGATTCATCTTTGTGAAGATTTTTGATTGAAAGAGCAATTTTGAATTGAAGCTTTATACAAGAAATTAAGCAAGGGGTTTAGAAAGAGGGAAGAAACGAGTGGCAGAGCATCTTGTAATCTGCAGACCTCCTGAGCTCATCATGCCCCACTGACCTTGATGCTTGCTCTGCTCTACTCACTCATATGATTAAAGCTCGGGGGTATACACACACCAGTTGTCTTAATCTGCCACCAAACCTGGCAGAAAGCAGGTTTCCACACCAACAACCGTAGAACATGATGATCTTTTATTGAAGAAATGAAGGGACGGCTAATGAGGGAACAGAACATTCAGAACCTAATTCATACACCTCCCTCAACATAGTTGTTAAATTTGTTACAACCAGCTCTCTAGTAGCACCACCACTGCTCCCAGGAATTAACTGTGCCTGTATGTTTTTGTCTCTTGGTAGAGAACGTCCCTACAGACCTGCGTGACCCCTTCTACTGTGACCAGTATGAGCAGGAGCACCTTAAACCGCCAGTCACGCGCCTCCTGCAGTCCTCGGAGCTCTACTGCCGGACCTACGGCCTGCTACTGGGGGGCACCGGAGCCGAGGCACAGCCCAAAGACAACGTCGCCCTGCTACAGCTGCTCGCTCAGAGAGGCATAGTCTCCAAAGACCAGGACACGCCGGTGACCGATGCAGACCTCCGACGTAAACCCATCAAAATGGTAATGTCAGGGTTCGGTTATGGGAACAGCAAACACATAGGGGATGACTAGGGCGGCCCCGTCTTAATCGATTAGTCCACTAATCTGTCGTTTTGGTCTTAGTCAACTAAGATTTGCTTAGTCGATTAGTCGTTTGTTATGCTTTTTTCATGCAGAATGGATAGAGTCCAGAACCAATGTCTCTACAGGGACATTAAAAGTATATCTTATCTTATCTTATCCTTATCTTATCCTTATCTTATCTTATGCTTAGCTTATCGTATCTTATCGTATCGTAGCTTGTCTTAGCTAATCTTAGTTTATCTTATCGTATCTTATTTTATCGTATCTTAGTTTATCTTATTTTATGATATTGTAGCTAATCTTATATTAGCTTATCTTATTTTATCTTATCTTATTTTATCTGAATGACTTATTTCCAAGAAACTTATGAGCACATCTCTGGTAAACACAAGATTGAAAGTAGTGCTCTTGTGTGATTCTTTGTGGACAAACTCAGTTTGAGGGCTGAAACTAACGATTATTTTCACTGACGGTAAATCTGTTGATTATTTTCTTGATTAATTGATTAGTTGTTTTGGTCTAAAAGGTTTGTTTTGGTCAGGAAATGGTGAAAAATGTCGATCAGTGCTTCCCAAGTTCCAAGATGACGTCCTCAAATGTCTTGTTTTGTCCACAACTCAAAGACATTCAGTTTACTGTCATAGAGGAGTAAAGAAACCAGAAAATATTGACATTTAAGAAGCTGGAATCAGAGAATTTTGCTTTTTTTTTTAAAAAACAAAATACTCAAACCGATAAATTGATTATCAAAATAGTTGGCAATTAATTTAATAGCTGACAACTAATCAATTAATCGTTGCAGTTCTACTCAGTTTAACAGATCTGTCATTTAAATCAACTGATCGATTAGTGAAATTGAATTTCTTTGGTCTAGGAAACACCAAGTGATGACACCAGTCTGACATGCTATGTTGTTGGTAGTAGCTTCCTGACTGCATTGAGTCAAGGAAATGTCAGAACTGCTGTTTTTGTAGAAACCGCTTCATGTTCGTCTATCGCCCCGAGGACTGAATGTCTCCTCCAGTGGAACCAGATGCTCTGCTATCCAGGAGTCTGTAGAAAAGCAGAAGGGGTGCCTGGTTGTGGATATAGGGGCTTGTTTATGCTTTGATTCAGGGGATTAAAGGACATCAAAAAGACCCCCTCACTCATTCAATCCTGCCCCAATCCCCCCCTCATCTGCCCCCCAGCTGATCCCAGAGGATGAGTGGATCCAGCTGCTAGGACAAGGGCAGTCATGGGGATGACTGCTTTATTTCCTGGGTGTGAGAAGGAGGGCGAGTCTAGATTCAATAGATGGTCCAGATCAGAACAATAGCTAAACAGTTCTGGTGAAACGTAAGATTCTGTGTTGAGAGAATAATCGGGGCTGGCCCGGTGAGTTAAATCAGGAGAAACTGGTTTGTCCTCTAAACCCTTGACAATGGAGCCCTCTCTCTCTCATTCTCTCTCCCTCGCTAGTACACACATAATATAGCTCTTCAGTCTGAAAGCCTGCAGATAACTACATTTATGTCCAAATTAAGAATCATAATAGTCTGAAAGAAGAAGGATGCTTTTAGGTTTGATGGAACATTTACTGCTTTTTTCGCTTCAGCTGACAGATTATTCCTCAAATAGTGGCATACAGCTGCATTTCCCCCCGGCCACCTCAGCTCATGCCCATACAGGCTTCTGTTTTTTGGAAGCTGCGTAGGGAGTCTCCAGGGATCTGCATGGATAGTGTTGTTGTTGCTCTACTGCTGCTGCTGCTGCTGCTGTCTACTGGCCGCTGCAGCAGGTGCGGCACTGCTGGTGCTGTTGTGATGATTAGCTTAATTGTACGCTTGAAAAGGTGTGCATGCATCTGGGGCATGTTCTAAACTAAATAGCACAGGCATTGTGCGACCATTGGCAGTAGAGCCTGGTGATAATGAGAACCAATGTTGTTGACCAATCAGAGCAGACTGGGCTTTTCAGGAGGGGAGTATCTCAAACAGAGCGTTTCAGACAGAGGGTGAAAAGTGAAATGTAAACATGTTCTAGTAGAAACCCAAAATACAACCATGCACCTGATGATAAGCCTAACATATCCTCTTTAATGTACAGTAAATACTGGCAAAGTTGTACTTTGGAACCAGACAGAGTGGTTGTTTTGTACTGATAAAAAGAAGGAAGAAAGCTGGTACTTTGCTTTAATGGGGCTTTCTTTTCTATTTATTATTACCTAGTGTTTTGCCTTATCATACCTCCAATTTCCACAAGTCATAATCTTACAATATAAGTCTCAGTAACTGTCTATCAATCTTTTGCCATCCATTTAAGTAATTTTTAGTGCTGCTATGGTGCGTTGGTTTAGTCTTTTGCTATAATGTACAGCCTAAAGCACATCACATGCACCGTCCTTTTGCATTGAATCTAAGGTCATATAGTCCTTCAACCAGAGGTCTGCGGAGGACTGCAGACAGGACCGCATACCTGCTGTTTGCTCTCGAAGGATTTCTGTAAGGCTGTCCTCGACCAAAGTAATTCTCAGTCGACTAACAGTCACGCAATTTTTTCGACTAATGGATTAGTTGATGTAATAGACAGATCTGTAAAACTGAGTTTCTTCACAAAGAATCACACAAAAGCATCACTTTAAATCTTGACATCAGAGACGTGCTCATAAGTTTCATAGAAATTAAGTCATTCAGCATGAAAAAGCATAAAAAATGACTAATCGGCTAAAGAAATCGTGGCTAAAATGATCGATTAGTCGACTAATCGACTAAGAGTGGGCAGCCCTAGATTTCTGACCACTACCACCTGCACTAACGGATGTGCCATTTCACATCATGGCACCAACAAGGCATTCAATGGCAACAATATAAAATATAACGCAAGCATGAAAGATCACTACAGCACTGGCAATAATAAGCTGATGACACAGTAGGTTGTTTTCATGCATGATGCTGCTGTGATTTGTGTGCGCATGTATTTGTCTGCTTGCGTGCGTTTGTCTCAGTTTTGGGTGATGCTTCCAGGTCAGACCACGGACCATCTCAGCTGTAAATCCTAACCATTAAACTCTTATTTTGGCTGTTTTTGCTGCTTTGGTATACAGTATGAGCCTTCCAGTTGCTGCTTGGCCCTCTGCCGCTCTCTGAGCTCGTCTGTCGCTGACTGGCAGTGTAGCTACAGTGTGGCAAGCAGAGAAAGTGGGTCATGCTGCAGCAGCATTAGAAAGGATGGAGCACCAATGTGGGTCTTGGCCAGTAAACGGCTTTGGAGCAGCAGCAGCAGCAATCTGCTGCAGCACTGCTGTATATTAAAGCTTCACACACCCGTGCCAAACGAGAGGATAACATGTACTGTATATAGTACATGTACATAAAAGTGTGTTGAGTCATGCACTACTGCCAGTTAATCTGAAGCTTAGAAGTTTCTGATTTTTCACTTCACACATATGACCTATTTGTCGTTAATTGCTGATATTTGGCTCCTGTTTAAATCCAGGGATGTAGGTTGATGCTGGTACTGGCTTGAGTTGCTGCACCAGCATCAGTGCACAGCGCCAATGACCCGCTCTCTATAAAACTACACGGTCGGCGCTGTGATCAAAGTAGGGCAAAACCAGACCCACCATAGCTCACCTAATATAATATTGTACTACAGTAATTATTATCTTCATCAAACTGTTACGCTTCTGCTACAGGATGAAGATGCTTTTGCTGTTTGTCCCCGCTTCCAACCTTGAAATTCCTCAGTTAATAGTTAGATTAAGAAATATTCAGGAAGAAAATGGTGTGAGCTCTGCTGTGATATCTGGGACAAGTGGAAAGTGAGTCCCATTTTCCTCTGACTGAAGATTTGAGCAGATAAGATAAGCAGAGGCAGACACCATTAGTTTGCTAGCTAGCATAAAGTCATGCACCTTGACCCCATGATGACACACATTGAGTGACAGCCCCGTCATTTGCATAATGAGGCAGAAATGCATAAAGAAATGTAAAAAGAAATGTGTAAAGAAAAGAATACAGAAATAAATAATTTTGGGGAAATAAATAAGGGATGAAATGCAAAGGGAACATTGTGCATAAATAAATAAATAAATAAATACATGAATACATAAATAAATATAAACATTTAAAATTGAATATAAAATAATAAATAGATAAATGCAAAAATAAATTTATAAATTAAAAATAAATAAATAAATAAAAGGCAAAATGAAACAGAAGAGTAAATAAACAAGTGAAGTAATACAAAGATAAATAAATAAAAAAGCAAATTAAAACAGAAATATCAATCCATGTCATATTTTATCAATTAATTAATGATTACATTTTATTTGTAATATTATTTTTGGCGTATTTAATTACATATTAATTTATTTATCGAGTCATTTATTTATGTATTCATTTATTTTTTTATTTTGGCATGTTGAGTCCTCCATAAGCACCAGTGTCTTTACAGGCCGGGGTTATCATGAAAGGAAAGCTTTGTAGATGGCTCATCCTTGGGGCACAGTAGTGGAGCCTCCGGCTGCCTCCATCCCCTACTTGCTGTATACGTGTGTGTGTGTGTGTGTGTGTGTGTGTGTGTGTGTGTGTGTGTGTGTGTGTGTGTGTGTGTGTGTGTGTGTGTGTGTGTGTGTGTGTGTGTGTGTGTGTGTGTGTGTGTGTGTGTGTGTGTGTGCCCTACTGGTAACTGTCCTTCTGGTCGTGGCCCGGCCCAGATTAGCGATAATCTGCCATGCAGACTGAACGTCATCATCCACGATTGGATGACACGCCAGAGATGACCACTCGCTCCCCACGCTCCTAACATGTCTCACAACATCCGACTAATACATTGTTTGTTGACACAGTGGAATGAAATCATCCATTTTCAAACATACTGATATTGATTACACCAGAGATTCAAGGGGTTAAGCGTCTGTTCCCACGGTGACAAAGCAAGTCATGTAGCCATAATGCAGCTAACCCTCTTCCCGGTCCCCTGTTGGTTTTGGGTCGGCACTGACACTTTGTCTTAGATCGTACTGCTGTGTTGGCAGGTTTCTGGTCAAGTGAGCATCAGTCAGGAGCTTAGTTGGAAATAGAAGTGGCACACTATCAGAAACGCTAACCATCATCTTACACTATTGGCTCTGCTCTGGATCGCTGATGAGAAGCTAACGTGGAGTAGTTAAACTTCTCTACCGTATGTTTAACAAGTTGGGTGTAAAGCTGGTCTAGACTGGTTTTCCTTGCTTAAGCACACAGTTCTCATACATATATTGTTCATATAAGCATGTGTTTTGAGAGGACCTCCTGTCTGAAATCCCCTGCTGGGCCCCAGACCTGCCTGATCCCCCTGTTTGTCTCCCCCTCAGAGAAGGGGGGTGGGCTTAAGTCATATTTCAGACATAATCAGATTTTGCCCTCCTCATAATCTCACATAATGATCCCTGATGCCTTTGCTTTCTTTGTTTTGACTCGGTTGTTGGCACTATTATGCAAGCAGATTTGCCAAATAGAGCCATAAAGATTTCGTGTTGATGTGGTTAACCGATGGGGTGTTATTTCTTTCCTCGGTTCGAGGGATGCTAACTGTTTGCTGGCTGGATGTTTCAGAGCAGAGAGCCCGGTGCTAAGCCAGGACGCACAGAGCAATGCTGCGGTCAGGCTTGTGTTGAGATGCATTGTGGGTCAGCTGGTCGGTTGTTATGGTGATCTGGCAGGCTCTGTGCTGGGTGTTCATGAGTTGCTCCTCTCTCCCCTCTCATTAGGGAGACTTGTGATTGAGCTTAGCGAGCTCTCCTGGCTCTGCAGCGGGGGATCCACTAGAAACCCCCCCCCCTTCTTCTCTTTTCATTCTGCACTTATTGTCATGAATCATCCTCTGCTCTCTCCTCTGAATGACTACTGTACCGCATGACGACATGGTTGGCCACTTTCATTAGTTCATTTCCTTTTTCTCTCTCTCTCTCTCGCTGTCATCCTGTCTCTGTTCACACTGTGACAATAGCTCCAACCTATGATTACACATTGTGGCTAAATGCAAAAATATGTGACTACTTTCAATCACTTTGAGTGTTTGAATGACAGCTGCTGGCACAATTCAGCTGCAGTCTGTTTCTTTTGTTCTCAGGCTTCAAAGACCTAACAACAAAAATATTTGAAATCCATATCACAATATTAATATTCAATATTGATCAGGGATGCACAGATCCAACATTTTCAGTCCCGATACCGATACCTGGGCTTTGGGATTATTCTTTTATATGTAAGGCAACATCAGACTTGACATTGCTTTCTTAACATTGTAAAACAAAATGTAACAAATGAATACACAGATATACATTTATTGAATTGTTAGTTATTATTAAAATAATGAATCTTACAGCAGCAACTTGGTAAAAAATCTTCAAATTAACAGGAATTACTGAGGAAGTGTAAAGCTTTTTAATGCAGAAAGATATTGGTAAAAACTTCAACAGGAATTCAATTTCCAGTCTATAATGTATATAGTATATAAACATAAAATTGAATTAAATAAAAAAAAGTGCCAGTACCCTAATTCAGCAGTTACATGACATGATTATCGCATGTGTTTTGGATATATTTATACGTATATCTTGGAAATATGTCCCACTTTTAAAAAAACAAAACATATTTGGCCTATATACGACATACATTTCCACAGTTCATACATAAATGTATATTTGATTAATAAAAACATTTTATGTAGCTATTGATACGGATCAAATTGTACACAAATATAATATTGCATATATGCTGCGATAAAACCAACTTAAAGTAATGAGAAGGAATACCAAAGGCATTTTCAGCGCTGTTCTCTCAGTATTAAGCTGCAGCCATGTGTTCTCATACAGAGATGCAGTCACGCGGGTGTTTTGTCTGGCCTCTCCGGTCCAGCTTTCGCTGGGCGGCCGCAGGTTTCCCCCAGCTGTGACCGCTCCGACCTCCGCACGGCGATGGTTCATTATTATTATTGATCCTTTATAGCATTGGGTTTAAATTTGAAATATTGCCAAATAGGTGCTTTTGCTTTTCGCTTCGCATCATCTTGTCTGTCAACTCTCTCTCGTCCCGTGTGTGAAATATGACTCCTGCTACTCTGACCTGAGACTCCGTATGGAGCAGATGCATTCACTGTTAATTTGAAGTGTCGTCCGACTTTTTATTGATGACACGGTGCTGATACGCCAAAATGAACTATTTTATTTCTGTCAAAAAAGCAAACCGACGGTTGGGTCGGTGGGTACGTAATGTAATTAGTGTGTGCCCGACCACCGTGTAACACAGCTAACACCGACTACTACGACAAGCCTACTCCCTACCGTGTTTCAATTATCCCTGCGGAGTAATAGTGCTCTGAATCAGTCAGACTGTGGCTGGCGCTGAGAAGCCCTAGTAGTCCCTATATCAGGCCATTTGTCCCCCTCTGTACTGCAGACATTTCCACTGAACAGACAAGTCATGTCACAGACACACAAGCAGCTTCAGTGTTGGAGGGCAGGCCAGCAGGGTCACACAGCTCCCAGTGACTGACTGCAACGCATCCAGAGAGCTCGGCCCAATGCTATCTGACAAGCCTTTGCTGGCATAGCCCTGCCCTGCCCGCCACAGCACCGGGTCTGCCCCGGTCAGCACTTTACATCAGGGTTGAGTAGGCAGACACGCAGACGGGGCTCATGCACGCAGCTGGACTGCCACCAGCCCCCATCTGGGGCAACGTAAGAGGTTAGAGGAAGAATGTCTGGCCTCTAAAGTGGAATTTGTAAGTAGTAAAAGGGAACAGGCACTGATTTGAACCGATTAGGCTCAAAACTGAAGGTTGGAGATTGAAGGAGTGGCCCCTTGACAGGAATGTGTTGTTTGTGACCTGAACAGAATTGATTATTATAACAAGGAGCTTGTTGCCGTTAGCCAGTAGTGAGGAGAGAGGAGCTCCGGTGCTGCTGTTGGATGGCAACTAAAAGTGATACAGATAGAGGAGACAAAAATAGACATACTACTAACCCTGTATGGATGTGATATGATTGCTATCGCTGTTGTATGGCCTCCTTTTTTCCCCTTTGCTTTGGTGAACTCATCATGCTCTTTCGGGTCATGCTTTATAAGATTGCTGGTGTGGAAATTGGCAAAACTAGCACCACACATCAAAACTAAGAGCTGCACACATACCGCCGCTTTGTCACGTCATTTTAGGATCAGGCAACGAAACCACTATAGTTATGTTTAGGAAAGAAGTACATGGTTGGGCACATTTTCTCGGAGCGTTTACTGTTGCCGTGGATGGGTTGACATTATAGTTAAATGAACGCCCGGTACATTTCATACCGCCGCTAAAGGGTGCCGTGTGCGACAGTACCGAACGCCAACGGCTGTGACAAAACCTCTGTATTTAAACCCCTGGGAATGAGAGCGGGCTGGTACTGCGCATGTGCAGCTCTCAACAGAGATGAGAAAGAAGCTAGATGACTCACTTGTTTGTTTATTTGTTAGTTTGGATCCCCATTAGCTACTTTCATCATCGATGTCGGACACAGTGATCGTTTTTTCCAGAGCTGATGATGAAAGTAGCTAACAAGTGAGCCATCTCGCTTCTTTCTCATCTCTGTTGAGTACCGATAAGGCAGCATGTACAGATCGGGTAGCGAGTGACACATGTTGCTGTTGCTGTGTAGCACAAATGAGCTGATAAACGAGAACATGAATTAGATGGGTGCATACTAGACTCGCATACTCGCCGATAACCAATCCAGCATTTTTGTCTGTATCCGGGACATTTCCAGTGCTGGTATCGGTATCGGAACAACTCTGTGTACCAGTTACTGTGATTATCTTAATGACTGCAAAAGAAAAACATGAATGAAATGCACTTAAAATGGTTCAAATATCTGAATCATTTATAACAATGTTGAGGTCAGACATAAGAAGTGCTGTTGTTTGTTGCCCCGTGGCAAAAACATAGCACGATTTCTAATGAGCTAACAGGTTTATGGAGTTAAGGCGCTCTGTCTGACTGAGCCGACAGTGTTGGTGGTGCACTTTAATGGGCTCTAGCCATTAGACAGGACTCTGTAATGGTCTCTCAAGTTTAAGGAAGTACACGTATTTCTGTTGGATACACATGCTTGGGAATGTCAAATATGTGGAATAACAGTGTTATGGTTTTAATGTTGTATTTCTGTGTAAAAACGCTATATTGATTAGATTTTACATCCGTTATGTTGTCTCACACAGACACATTCATACACCGAAATTGCAGAAAAAGACCTGTTTCTTCCAGAGAATACTGTTCATTGTTGTGCTTCCTGGTGATCTCGTTACAACACGTCATTTTATCCTGTAAGTGTTGCACATGAGTCATACAGGAATATTTCACTGCGCAAAAGGGAAGGGAAGCACGCTGAGGAGAAAGTAAATAAAGGTACAGCAGCTGAGGAACGACAGTCCTGGGACATACATGTTATCATATTACTGGTCCATTGCTTATTCAATGACTTAATGATTGAACAAACACGGGTCCAAAGTTCACCCATATCTACTGATGTGTGTGTTTGCTCGCTGAAGACTCTCGTCAGTGTTTCTGCTGACTCACAGCGGCCTTCTGGTGACCTCTAGAGGACGCTGCTGGTAAATGATGGTCGCGCTGCAGCAGTTAGAGGTGGTCTCTGCTCTGCGGTAAGCAGGGCCCTGATGGAGCAGTAAAATGTCCAGCGTTATCGTGTTAGCTGTGATTGATTGATGCTGTCTGGGCTCTTGGCTGTGAATGCTCCCCACCCATCTAAATGTTCCTCTCTTCCTTCTCCCATGTGATTGGTGCAGAGTGCTCACCTGGCAGTGATAGATGCCCTGATGGCCATGGGAGCCATGGAGACGGTGACTGCGGTGAAGACATGTGGTGCTGCCGAGCTACTGGGTGGAGCCTCCAGCTGGGAGGATGCTCTGCTTCATTGGGTTAACGGGGTAAGGAGCAAGCCAGAGAGAAACGACGCTTGTTTTAAACACACATCTTGTTTTAATCCTTTCAGAAAATTAATTGTTCAGACTTTTATCTTCTTAAAAGACCTCTTTTGTAGATGATCCAGTGTCTGTTTAGCTACAGAAATGAGGATGCTGTAATTATTTAACTCACTGGTTTCCAGTGTAAGACAACTTATTGAAAAAAAAGTTGGCCTTTATCTCAGCATTTCATTCATTTCTGTGAAGATTTTTAAAGTTTGGATTATTATTTATAGAGCAATGGCCAAGCGTCAGGAAGAAGAAAACACTGAATTTGTTAAAAAAAGAAGCCTATTAAGTAGGTATGATTGTTAAAAATAAAAAAATACATAATACAGATAGAGTATTGTATTAAATATCCATAAAATATGTCACTTAGTCAGGGGTCGTCACTTTACTCAAAGATAGAAAAGGGGTCCCTTAAGGAAAAATATTGGGAACCACTGGTTTAATCCACTGCATTTTAAAAAGGTGAGAGTATACTGTAGATCTGTGATCTATGTGTGTTAACCATTTTGTCTTCCTGGCATGCTTTCAGTTAAACCAGAAGTTAAGAGAACGTACTGAAGGAGCCCAGAATGACACGTCTCAGGCCATTATGGAGCCCCAACCTGTCCAACCCTCTGTGAGTATTACATTACACATCCAGTGTGTTTCTATCTCTTGTCACACTCATCATTATAACTACGCACACATGATAATCTGAAGAGGATTATGCACTCAGTGCTATAAAAAGGCAAAGTGCTGTGTATTAAGATCATATTGTTGGTTCTCCTACTCTACAAGCACAACCAGTATTGGTTGACACAATAGAATTAAAGGTAGTGTCACTGCTTTGTCAACAAGGTTGTCTTGTTATTCCAAGGAGGTACTGTCATCACAACCCTTTTCTCCAGTTTGTCTAGTTCTTCCACTGAAGGCTTAATACCTCTCCTTCTGCTCCTGTTCTTCCATTTCCTTGTCTTTCTCTATTTCCTGTCCCTCCTCCTCTCTGACAGTGTCCTACTCGCTGGTACTGGAAACTTGTTCCTGTAAGTTCCCTCCTTTCCTCTGCTCCTTCCCCCCTGTCCCTCCATCCCTCCAGTGTCTTCATCAAATTTATCAGCAAATACCTGATGGTCAGGTGTGTTTTTTTTTTTTCTCTCCATATGCTGGTGTGAGAATGTGCATCACATCCTAATCAGCATTAAAGTGCACGTTGCAGCATAAATGTCGATAGGGCGGGGCGTTGTTTGCTGACTCACGAGTGGTGCATGAATCACAATCAGTACTCAAGCCGGCCTTGACACTGCCTTGTATAACCGGTTCCTCTGGTCCTCAGAGGTGTGTGTGTTTGTGTGTGAACGGCTGTGTGGGTTAACAGAGACGAGCTTCTAGGCAGCTGGTTCCCGCAGACAGGGAGCTGTTTGTATAGATACTCTAGTTAACCGGTGTACCTGAAACATTTTCTCTCTCTCCTGAGACTCTCACTTGTCCCACTTTCTCCTGACAAAACCGTCCTTCTTTCCGCTCTGATTAAGTCACTCACTTTGTATCTGTCATTTGTTCACTCTTGTACACATTAGCATGACCTTCATTTGTTCTCTTTCCTTACACTCATACTGCAAATCTTTTTTTTTTAACATTTTCTGTTATGTGTCACAGTGCCTAGAGACTTTAGAGTATCCACCCATGTTTGGAAAACCCTGACTTTGATGATGGCTTTAACATTAACTAATTTGTCAAATGATTTGCATATAAACATTAACAAAGTATCATTAAGGTCACACTGCAGTGTTTGATTAACTTCATTGTTTGTTGTTGTTTTTTTAGCTCCGCTACAGGAAGGATAAAATACAGTCCAAACAGAAGCCCATCTTTCCAGCGGTGAATGAAGTCAAAGACCTGTCTAGTGGTTGTGCTGTTGCTGCAGTCATACATTACTATTGCCCTGGCCTGCTAAGACTTGAAGGTACCAGCAAACATTGTAACCACGAACAGCTTTGTAGTACTTAAAAGGATAGTTTGGGTGTTTTGAAGTGGCGTTGTATGAGGTACTTATTACCTACAGTAGACAGCGGTTGGCACGCACCCAGTTTGAAGAAGCAGACAGGAGTTACCGTCCGGACGCAAAGCAACTCCCGTGTTCTGTGAGGTAAAATTACTGTTTTTGTCAATGGAGTCTGGTTGCTTAAGGCGAAAACATAGATAACGGCTTCAGCTTCCCGTCGGAAACATACACTGTATAGCTGTATGACGGCTCGGTAAAGCCGTGAAAATATTCTAAATATAGCGTACACTTAAACTGATATAGATTTTCTTTAGGTGAGCATTTCTTTAAGGCGACTAAAATACGTTTTGCTGCTGTCCCCGTCCACAGCAGTACATTGCTTTGCTTCCGTGCGGTAACTCCTGTGTGTTTCTCCAAACTGGAGGTGTGCCGACCATCATCTACTGTAGGTAATACACTGACTATGACTATATACAACCTCACTTCAAAACACCTGAACTATCCCTTTAATGTGTTTATGTCAGTTTAACACTTTTTTTCCCTCTCTCTGTAAGATGTTTGTATGAAGGAGTCCATGTCTGTAACAGACAGCCTGTACAACCTGCAGTTCATCCGAGAGTTCTGTGACAGCTGTCTAAAGAGCTGCTGTCACTTGACGCTGGAGGACATGCTGTACACCCCACAGGAGCTTCGGGTACTTACAGTCACTCTCCCGAACATTAGTCGACTGATTGAGACATTAACACAAATATTGAGTACTGTATTGGCTGATTTATTCTGTCTGATTTATTTAGCTCAACTTGCTGAGCTTCCTAGCAGAACTGCTTACCTGGTTTGAAGTACGGAGGCCAGAATTCGTTCAACCGATAGACACGTTGGGTAAGTGTTGCCAGATGTTGTGGTCCTGTATAATAACACTGTGTAATCCTACCATTAAGATCATTACATTGAGTATCCATTACAAAATCTTATTTTCCTTTTTGTTAGATGGACCCACACCAGTAACACCAAGAGGCTTGAGTGGTAGCAGGTACAGAAGCTCTCTGGATATGATTTTGCTTTTGTATGATATTCTTTGTATGAAGCACTCGTTTGGACTGACTGATCGTTTCTCTGCTTTACAGCACCTCCCCTTCTATCTTCAAGAAGCCTTTCCTCCCGATCTCCGCTCCTGCGTCAGGTAGGATTAAGACAGCATCCTGTCATCATTACTCATCATCAAGCTACAGTGTTTTGTATATATTTCTATCATTTTGCAATCTGGTTCACCTACTTCCCTCAACCTCGTTTGTCTTTTTTTCGTGCTGCATTATAGTCTTGTTTTCTTATTTTTATGGATATTTGAAAGTTTTTGTACATATTCTTTTTCTATTTTTGTATTGGTGTATTGTTTGATTTGTGCATCTCTGTGTGGTGTGCATGCCTTTACGTGTCTGTGTGTGTCCCATTGTATTCAGGATCTTTGACTCAGTCTACCTCAATGTCTCATATAGAAGGAGTTGGAAAGACATGGAGCAAGAAACCTCTCAGGTAGGACTCATATATTCGATACTGGGGGTACAACGATTTTTTCGGCCGAACATCGGTTTAGGCTGATATTCGCAGTGTTGACTTGCCATCAGCCTATCGGCAAATAAGATGACATTCGCTGATGGCAGTGGCCTATGTTTATCTGTTGTGTTGCATCAATTTTGTGCCGGCTAAATGTTGTGTTGGTTATTTGCTGTCAGTCTCAGACAAATAAAAAGTGAAAGAATGTTTTTATAATGAAGAGGTCTTTGTTTCTCTATGTAATCCCTATTTAATCCCATTTAAACTCTGTCTTTTTAACTTATTTTTATTGCACTTACACTCGCTTGTTTTTCTTTCAGCCGCCCCTTGTCAGCAGTGTCCTTCAGCATTCCTTTCGGTCTGGACAGTGATGTGGACATTGTGATGGGCAACCCTGTGATAACCCGCTCTGTGAGCTCAGACCAACTCAACCCAGCAGTCCAAAACATGACCCGGGTGCCCTACACCCCTCCTGAAGACCTCAGCCATTTGCTGAGCAAACCCCCCGGCTCCAACGGTCCGCAGAGAGCTTCTTGGGCCACCCAGTCTGCCAGTATTCCCAGGCTGGCAGAGGAGAACGGCCTTGCGGCGAGTGAAGCGGGAGAGCTGCCTACCATTGAAGAGGCTCTCCAAATAATCCACAACGAGAGCAAGATGGAGCCCCGTTTACACCCTGATGGCGCTCCTGATGGCTTCTACCTCCACTCTCCTGATGACCCTGTTAGTTCGAGACATAACAGCAATTTAGCACCCATCAGCTGCTCTGCCCCCCCACGCTCAGGAATGCTGTACCGGCCCACAGGGGAGTCCAGGGAGCCCACTCGCACCAGAAACACCTCTGAATGTTCACGAGATGATGACTCGGTCTTGAGAGACGGCAGTGTGGACTCGGATGCATCAGAAGACCTACCCAAGGCCCAGTCCACTCCAGCCACACCAGCTGCTGGTGTCAGAGGCCACGGCACAGAGGTGTCTGATAGTGGTGTGAAGATGACCAGCTTTGCCGAGCGCAAAAAGAAGCAGATTATAGATTCTCCCAAAGCCAGCGACCCCTCTTCTTCTTCCTCTCCGATGACCACGTGGGCACAAAAGTCTGAAGAAAGCCCCACTAAGAGCCCACAACTCAATAATGAGATGTCTGAGCTGGGAACTCGGCTCGAAGAAAAACGCAAAGCTATCGAAGCCCAGAAGAAACGCATCGAGGCCATTTTTGCAAAGCACCGACAAAGACTTGGGAAGAGTGCCTTTCTGCAGTTAAAGAAGGAGCAGCGTGAGGACGAAGGCGAGGGTGAAGGAGGGAACGGCCAGATCAGCACCTCATCCACAGAAGAAGACCTCTCTCGCTTGACACTGGAAGAAAGGCTGGCTCGAATGGAAGAGGAAGAGCAGCAGGAACAAGATGAGCAGCGCCCCTCAGTGGAAGATGACGGTAATGTCAAAGGAGGACTTCAGTTCAACAAACAGGCCGGTCACTCCAAAGAAAAAGCGGGTACGCCAGGAGAGAAGGGCTCTGGGGCTCCTGGAGAGAAAGCGGTGGCTCCACTAGGGGACTATAACAATGCTGTATCCAAGCTGACTGCAGCTCTTAGCTCTCTGCAGAGTGACATGCAGCGGCTGACGGAGCAGCAGAACCACATGGTCAAGAAGAAAGCTCCAGGTTCCAGCAACAAAACCTGGGTCATTCCACCCAGCCCTAAAACCTCCACCCCAGCTCCTGCACGCCTGTCGCGGGAATCCACCCGAGATTTAAATTCAGCCTCCTCCTCTCCGTCTCCATCTCACAGAATCACAAACCACACCACTCCTTATAAATCCCCTAAAGTCCAGCGTAGAGCCCAATCTGTGCCCCCTAAAAGCCCCAAACACCACCAAAACAGTCGTCCCTTGGACAATAAGGTCCCCACACTGTCGAGGGTTATCACGGCACCTCAGAACGTGGACCGCATCCCCCACCTTCGTCGTGTAAATCCCTGGCAAATGCAAGACCAGACTGTGTCTTCCTTCTCCCTTGGTGACTCTCACAGCCTAGATGAGCTGCGTTCATCTGGACCAACTCCTGTCCCCACGCCGACACAGACCCCTGCGCCAACTCCTATCCCGACTCTCCACCATGCCGCAGATGACGCAATGTCAGAGGTCGGCTCCATCGACGATCATAGTATATTTAGCCTGGACCTGGATGCTGGGCCATCGCATGGTCCTTTGGCTCACAAGGACAGGTTTGCACACGGGGGCTACAGCTCTGGTGCGCCATCAGAGTGCTCCTTCGAGAGTGATGTCCCTGCAGGGATGTCGAATGGCAAACGAAGTAGCCTGATAGAGATCTCGCTGTCTGCTCTGCGAGGAGACGGGGAGGAGGATGACCAAGTACCCGACACTTTATCTGACTCGATGAGTGACCGGACGGAGCCAGAGGCGAAAGGAGGGGTTGGTTTCTTTTTCAAGGTAGGTGACTAATGATTCATATTATTGTATGCACTTTTCTATAAATGCTGTTTTAAGGTCAGTACATTCATGCCTTTTTATTTCTGTCTTTATTATTAGGATGACAAAGAGCGACCGGAGGATGAGATGGCCCAGCGAAGAGCAGCTTTGCTGGAGAAACAGCAGAAGAGAGCAGAAGAGATGAAAAGACGCAAGCTTGATCAGGAAAAAGAAAAAGAAAAAGAAAAAGAATTAAGGTGAGACCCTTTTTTTAATTCAGATACCTGCATTCATGACCAAATGAAGAAACCAAATATAGAATGTAATATCTGACATTAAGATTGGTCAAGTTTGTACAAGTTTGGGTATTACTATAGTTTTTGCAGCATGTAACTAATGAGGATGATTAGGAATTACTCATTTATCGTCCGTCCGTGATATCTCAGGATCACTGGATTTCTTCAAATTAAAAATGACAAACGTCCACTAGGAGTCATGGATGAACTGATTTTGAATGAATGTATTTGGTGGTCACATTTTTGGCCATAACTGAATAATTCATATGCCAATTATGCCAATTTCACACAAATGTCTAATAGGATAAAATGATGACATTTGACGGTTGGCGGAGGCATACAACCGTGAGGCGTAATTCCAGTTACCATTGGTTTTGCAATGTCAATGTCACACAATGAAGGTTTTACACGTTATCTCCCTGCCCCTTTTAGCAAGCCTCAGTGGATGACCATCGAGGGCTGGGGGAATAAGAATGAGGACCAATCCCAGACTCCAGGCACCCCTCCAGCATCACGCACCCCCGTCGAGGGGACTCCCCAGCGCAGAGGAGACTTCACTCGGCAGGAGTACGAGAGGAGGCAGCAGCTGAAGATCATGGAGGACTTGGACAAGGTGCTGAGGCAGAAACCCACCACGGTCCGCGGCGTCAAGAAGCAGAGACCCAAGACTGTGTTCAGAGACGACTCCGTCCTCTCTCATAGCCCTGCCCGGGGTTTCATGGGTAAATAGCTCTGATGTTGTTCACCCAAATACTAAAAACATAGAGAATGCTGGCACATTATGAGATGGGTTACAACCCACGCGTAACCTGTGGTTTATTTTTCCTCCTTCTAGGCACCAAGCTGAGCAAGCAGTACTCTCACTCCACCATGAACCTCTCCTCCATGGCTAATGACTCTGGAGGCCTGACTGTCAGGAAGTCTCCCAGGTAACCCGCACTGTGACGATGGCTTGTACTTTCTTGATAAATTTTGGAAATGAAACACATAATTCAGCCTAAATTAGTGTTCGGATTATTTAACAACACCGTTATTTTAAGTACCAAAGAAATATAACATGTCTTTTATACAATGTTAGTACATTTATCATAATAAAGTAGAGCTGGGCAATATATCATTAGAATATTGATATCATTATTAGGGCTGTCAATCGATTTACAATATTTAATCTCGATTAATTGCATGATTGTCAGTGGATAAATCACGGTTAATCACAAATCTATTTTTTATCTGTTCAAAATGTACCTCAAAGGGAGATTTGTGTGTGTGGTTCTGTATAATTGTATACCAACAACTACAGCTTCTGTGGTAGCTGTTATCATTGTTATCAGTGGCAAAGGTGGATGTAACGTACAACATGTACTCACAGCCTCAAGGTCGTTCCTCACTAAACTCTTGTTTTGACTCCCTCTAGCCGGTCACACTCTCCCTCCCGGTTAATGTCACCACGACGAATAAGTGCTCACAACGGAGAGAAAGACTGGGAGAACGGCTCCACTATTTCCTCCCCTGCCTCGATCCCAGAATATACAGGTCAGTGATGGCTCCTGAACTACATTATGACAATGAAGCCAGTAAGCATTGTTTTGTTGGTTTAATGACATTTGGTAATGTTGTCTTTGCAGGACCAAAGCTCTACAAGGAGCCTAGCTTTAAGTCAAACAAGTTCATCATCCATAACGCTATCACCCGCTGCTGCCTGGCCGGCAAGGTCAATGAACCACAGAAAAACAAGATTGTAGAGGTAAGCCATCCTGCTGTGTCAGAGTCCAACCAAAAACTAGGCTAGAAGTGACTGATCTCAGCTGCACTCACCTCAGTGTTGTTGTCAAGACCAGGGTCTGAAATTAGCATCATCAGGCCATCCTCCAGGCAGGCAAAACACTAGGGATGGGAAAAAGGATGAATTGATTAAATTTTGGTGGTCAAAGGTCCCTATGACCTCACATCCATACCACTCTTGTGATATCTCAGGAACGCCTTGAACGAATTTCTTGAAATTTTGCAGAAACGTCCACTTGGATTCAAGGATGAACTGATTGGCTTTTAGTGGTCAAAGGTCACTGTGACCTCACGTCCATCCCACTCTCGTGAAAGAGATATCTCAGGAACGCCTGGAGGGAATTGTATTACATCAGACACAAACATCTACTTGGATGAACTGATTCGTATTTGGTGTTCAAAGGTCACTGTGACATCACAAAACACGTTTTTGGCCACACACTCAAGAATTCATGTGCTAATTATGACAATTTAACACAAATATCTAACAGGATAAAATGATAAAGTGATGACATTTTGGACAGACATGGATGTAAACCGCAACTTGACTGGCTGACGGAGGCGGTAATTCTATTTTCTTTCTTTTTCTGTCTCTCCCTCTTCAGGAAATGGAGACGAGCTCGGCCAACCACTTCCTCATCCTCTTCAGAGACGCCAGCTGCCAGTTCAGAGCGGTTTACACCATGAACCCTGAAACCGAGGAGATGGTACGGCTCACTGGCATCGGCCCCCGCATCATCGCACCCGAGATGGTCGAGTCCATCTACAAGTACAGCTCTGACCGCAAGCAGTTCACCGCCATCCCGTCCAAAACTATGTCCATGAGCGTCGACGCCATCACCATCCCTGGTCACTTTTGGCAAAAGCGCCCAGGAACTCCCAAGAAGCTTGGCACCCCCAAATAACGTTGGGCAGCTGGGTAGAGATGGGTAGAGATGTAACCATTCAGGGAACCAACTCCCAGTTTCTATTTTGGCCAGTGAGGCTCTTGAGATGCAGTTTAACTAGCAGTGGACCGCATGGCTGATTAGGCTTTTGGCCAGCTATCAACCTGGAACAACCCAGTCAACTCTACATGCCAAGAGAAAGGGCCAATCACTCACTCGTTCAGCCAATGTAGTTATAATAGTTTCTCTCTTGAGGGCTTCTGATTGGCTCAGCCTCGTCTACCTAGATTGTAAAATGTAATGCGACTGATTCTGTTGGGATTTCCCTCGCTCCCTGCCTCCTCATGCCTTGCCTTACCCTGCCCCTGGAGTCATTTTAGGTAAGAAAAAGGAGGGGACAACCATACTGCCTTTGCCCACACAATAGTATTTTGGGCCAGAGTAGTTCCCGCCCCTCTCAATTCTGCTTGCTTTTCCTTTTTGCTGCCTTTTCTTCTTCTTCTTCTTCCAGAGCTCACTCTCTCTCCGGTCTACTGAGACGAGTGGCTCAGCTCTCACTTCTGATAGCTGAATGGCAGGTAATGCTGCTCTCCTATGAATGTAGGGCACACACTTACCACTTATTCCATTCAAGGGTGTTGTCACTGGTTTGTCAGGACCAGAAAATAGCATAGTGGGGTGTTTCCCTCTGTGGGCTGCACTGGTGGTGGCTACTGTGCTACACCTAGAAACTGCCTGTGCCCCCATAGCTCGCCACTCACATTCAACTCCTTCAGCTGTAGACATCTGGATGTTTTTTTTATACGATTTTGACATGTTTTTTGCTGGACAAATCAGCCTTTGAGAGCTGAAAGAAGAATGAAATTCATGTGACTTTTTTTCCCCCCCTTGCTTTCTCATTTTCAACATGTGATGAATTGAAATGTTATCTTGAAAAAAAAAAACAATACTGGAAACATGAAGGAGGGCTTTATCGTTACTTGGGTACGGCTCTGTGTGAAAATGATAATCAATGCTGATTTAATATATACTGAATGCTGATTACTTTGATTTTTTTTTTTTTTTTTTGGACAATGATTTGTAAAAAAGTAAGTTTGTAAGCTACGAATAAGCTAGCCTGCTGCTTAAGCATTAGTGAGATGTATGTTTGAGAACGAGTGTATGAGAATGAAAAGAAATTGCTGAAACCTTTTTGTCTAGGGATTAATAAATCATTTAGGTCACCAGGAGTCTGTTTCCTGTTATATGATTCCCTGTTTGTGCATATAAACAGTAGGTTTCTTGATGAAGGATCATCCCGGACTGTAACAGCCCTCATCTTCCCCACACAGTCTCTAGAGACTCCTTCGTGTATAACTGGGGGAATGTACTGTTTTTTGGCCTGCGTGTCCATGCTGTTGGGAAAAACCACTTGACCCTGCAGTAAGTTGTGATCAGGTCGCCACAAAACCTGTGGGAAATGGGCCTCTTTTGCAGTCTTTAGCACTACAGATGCAGCTGTCCTCTTTCAAATCACTGACTGCCTCCAATAAATGTGTTTGAATGAGAAAAAAAATTAGGAAAAAAGATGATTGATTAAAAAGCGAGTGTGGAGGAGTGCACATGGAATCAGTGGATGTTTGTATTTATGTGTTTGTAAAGAGTAGTATGTGGTAGTTAAACACTATATTTTCCGTGCAATTCTCCCCTAGAAACCCCCACGTCAGAGAGGTGTATTTATTTGGTTTGCATTAGTTGGTGCATTTGATGTTTAGTTTCAGGTTCTACCTATGTCTTTTTTTTTTTTTGGTTAAGGTGGTTTAAGTCTCGCCTTCATTTCATAGACGATGTCATAACATTTATGTTTTCTTTTCTTTTCTGTTCTTTGAATCTGTGCCAGCACATTACGTGTGATCATTTCATAAATTGACTATCCTCCTTGGCAACTGGACCAGACGAATAAAAATCCTTTTAAAATCATTGCCCTTTTTCACTCCCATGTTTATTTTACCATTTGCATTGTTTGTTTATTTTAATTTTGAATGGGTGCAGTTGATATCAGTTTGTGCCAGTAGCCTAAGAGTGAATGCAAAATCTTGCTCCAGAAACAGTGAAGCAAAGAGATGAAACTCTGGTGCTTTGACAAAAGCCGCTACATGGCGTTGCGGTAACGATGCCGCCATTTTGGACTGAAAACATCAGTTATGGGTTTTGAGTACACATCAGCACATCCAGAAACCAAATTTCTTTATTCAATGATGCATTTTTCTTTTGTTTTTTTTCACAGTTAAGTGCTTCCTGACTATTAAAAACATCATAGTAGTGCTTGGATCTCAAATGTGTCCAACAATACTGACAGCAACAAGTATTTACTGGGCTGTTTGGCTGTGGTAATACTGTTAATAATGAGCACTTGGAGCAAAGTATGACACAGGTTTACTAAATACTCCCCTTCAATGCTGATCCTGGATCACATATTTCCCTGTCACTTCTGTGATTGAAGCAGTAAGGGGCTGTTAAAGAGAGCATTAAGGAGGTACAAAAAAATCCACTGCAGCAAACTCAAGCTTTGCCATTCTCGTGTCACCGGGGCTTCAAGACACGGCGGCGTCTTCTCAGTTGTGCTTGGTGTGCAGCATCTCAGTGAGCAGAGAGTTGCAGGGCAAATCTCCCAGAAGATGGCGCTGGTACAAATACTCCTCGACCTGCAGGCTGATGCTGCGTACTTCAGGAAGCCGGAGCAGCAGCTGGCCAAACTTGTCTGAGTGTCTTGGATGACTCTGTTGGGTGTGCTCCATCAGGGCCCGGTTCACCCTCTCCTGTGTCTGCTCCACCTGCCTGCGGCTCTGCACTGACTTCACATCTACAGCAGAAAGAAGATAAATAGTACAATCATCAATACATAAATACATACATGCATTCAACCTCATGCCAGAAGCAGCTGCATGCTTGACTTCAAAGGATAACTTTGATATTTTTCAACCTGGACCCTGTTTTCATATATTTTTTGTGTCTAATGGTGACAACACTTTTTGAAATTAGTCCAGTATTGAGGGAGCCACTAAACAAGCTGTAATGTAATCATTTGGGGCAACCTGGCACCGTCATGCACGTATCCTAAAAGTGCTTGTTTTTGTCAGTGACAGGCTCTGATTGTTTTCATAGGTGTCTGACAACATTATGGAAAGGACCCTACCTTTCACTTCCGTTTTTTTATGTCATGTGACTTGTTACAGGAAGAGACAACGGTGGAAACATGAGTGCGAGTGGAGAGAGGAGTGCCATGTGACGCCGGTGATGTCAGAGTTTGTTGTGTCTGACTACAGAAAGCGTAGCTTGGTGTTATCTAAAATAATTTTCAGTGTCATGGCTGAATATTTAGATGATTTCAACAATGTGGAGGCGACGCAGCATTTCACAACGAGGTTTCTCCGAGCGAGACACACAATAACACAACAGACCGGATCAAGCGAAAGGAAAGAAACACGTTTCATTTCTCTGTAGGGTCCTTTCCATTATGTTGTCAGACACTTATAATAACAATATGAGCCTGTCAGTGGCAAAAACAAGCACTTTTAGTGGACGTAAACTGACGGTACCAGGTTGCCCCAAATAATTACATTACAGGCCGTTTACTGGCTGCCATCTACAGAGTTTTCCCTCAATACTGGACCAATTTAAAAAATTGTTGTCCCCATTAGAGCGTTGGCACACCAAGCCGACGGTCAGCCATCGGACAGTTTGTGGCCGTCGGTGAGCGTCCGTTGGCCTAGTTTTTGCGGTGTGTCCCGCACCGTCGGCTCTAGTCTGCCTGTGTCTGAGTTTTTTCGGCTGATTCAGCATGTTGAGACGGCGGCGGAGGTCGTCGGTGAGAGAAGTCACTCTGATTGGTTGTTCAGCTTAAACGAATCCGTGTATGAGAAGAGAAACGGACGTGAGGAAAGCAAGCCAATGTATAAAGTCAAGAGAAAAAACACAAAAAGGCTCTTTTCATTTTTTATCTTCATCTCATCTGATCATTCCAATACAAGGATATTTTCACAACGACATGGCCATCTGGAATGAAGCTAAGTGGTGAGTGAGAGTGGATATGGTCCAGGTTGAAAAATACAGAAGTTATCCTTTAATATTAAAAGAAAAATGCACAGCTAAAACGTCACCCAGTTGATCAAAAAGCTACATCTGATTTGTTTCTTCTATAAAGTGCCTAATCTGACTAGACTTTCAAAAGGAAAAGCTCACCTGGGTTGAATAGCACCAAGTGTTTGAGACAGACAAACTCAAATCTGTCCAACTGGAACGCCTTCAGTTTGGACACTAAGTCCTGGGTCCTCGATACCAGGCTGCTCAGTGTCACTCCGGCCTGAGAGACGATGGTCAACACCTCAATCTGCATCACAATGAGAGATCGGTGGTGGTGATCGGAATTAAACGTGACATAATGTTCAATCCAAAGATGATCATAAGAATTCTGCATTTCGTTCTGTTAACGTTACCTGTTGTCCTGTGACCAAATATATGCAGCCTTCTTTGCTGTAGGTCACCTGTCTGCAGAGGTGATCCAGGACCAGCAGCTCACTCCAGCAACTCTGCAGCAGCACCATCTGGTCCTCCACCTGTGGGAAGCATAAAAAAATAGATCTGATGTAGTTGCAAATTAAAGACTTCGACCTTTGACCTCCAGTAAGCACCCAACATATGGTCGTGTCTAGAAGGGACAAACCATGTAAGGTGGCTGCGCACATCCAAAACTGTAGTTGGACTAGTAGAAGACAGCAATGAAAAACGAAGACCTATCCTAACCATAACTATTCGAGGTCAGTGCCTAACCTTAACAATCTCACAAGAGTTTCCCGGTTCCCTTCTAGCCACTAACCCCAACACGTAGCAAAAAGTGAATGCCGTATGTCTGCTCACACAGCTAATTTCTACTACTGTGAAATGTAACTGTATAATTTTATGATTCATCACCTTGAGCTCCTTGAAGAGCGTGCTGTTCCTGGCCCACTCCACAAGCCCAAACAGAGTCTGGTCGGCGATTTTGCACATGATGCTGAACGTATTCAGGCGGTCGTGTTTGCCCCGGTTGGCCTGCTCTCTCTGCAGACTGGCGAGGACTTTGGCACAGAGCTGGCTCTCATCCTGCTCCCCCTCCAGGAGCTGACTCAGGAAGCTGGATGTGAGAGTGGCTGATGAGTGTTTGTCTGGGGTTTGGGTGGGAGCTTGGTGGGAGAGAGGGGTGGCTGAGCTTGGTGTTGAGCAGGGCGATGATGCTGGCGTGCTTCTCGGTGTGAATGAATTGTTCGGACATGAGTGCACATAGTTTGCGGGAGCCGGGCTGTTGCTGAAAGGCATTTCTCCTTTCTCCTGGAGGTATCCAGGGAAGGTGCGGTGGTAGAGTCCAGGGTAGGGTAGCGATAGAGGAGGGAGCACCCTGTCTACGTTCATAGTGCAGTCCAGAGGCATGGGTGCATCCGACTGCCCCATGCCAGAGGGATACATGTGGGACTGATGAAAAGCATCAGAAGACAATGGAGCACTTGTGTGACTGCTCATTAGGTGAGGCTCATTTGGAGCTGTGGGCTGGTATGTTTGAGTAGTTTCCATCTTAATCCTGTAGGGAGCGGTGTTTGGCTGGTGATACACTTTTTGCTGTTTCATCTGCCTGTCCCGCCGGTACAGAGGGCCAAATTTATTCCTGCCACCTCTCATACGATCTGCTCTCACCGCTGTTAACAGAACAGGAAACAACTCATCAAGGTTTCACCATGAGATTCAGACATTGCCAAAGATGGTTTATAAAACTGATAATATGCCCACTCCATTTTTTTAGGGCTTAGATACGAAGCCATCATTTATAATCTGGGTCACTGCAGCACTATTTTATGACTTCTTAGATAAGCAATATGGGAGAAAAGAACACGCATGTCAGTGGCACAATGGCAGAATGTAAGTACAAAAGCATGAGTGCATGTGTTTCTGTGTGTATTTACTGTACCTTCGCGCTTCATGCCCACTGACAAACACTTCTGGAAGCGGCAGAAAGGACAACGTTTCCTCTGGGAAAGGTTCATGGGGCAGCTCTGTTGTTCTGCACAGGTGTAACGCTTGTTATTCTGCACCGAGCGTTTAAAGAAGCCCTGCAGAGAGAGAGAGAGACTGTAACCCTGTTGCTTCATTCTCTGCACATCACAATCAATCCTGAGTGACAATATAAAATATGCATCATGATTTGATCTATACTACGACACCAAAGTGCCTTATGGTGCTGTTAGAGATTTCATACTTTCCCATGGACTGTCCAAACCCCCTATCCCTTACCTTGCAGCTTTCACAAGTGAGCAGTCCATAGTGGTATCCTGACACTTTGTCTCCACAGATGGGACAGCTCTCCTCTGACTCTGGTCTGCCGTCTGGCTCTGTCTTTAGTTCCTGAGCTGGAGAATGAAACCACATTTAACGCTAAATGTCAAATGTACAGTATGACACAAACTGAAGGCGGCCAATTTGGCACAAGGTGATAAAACAAGTGCTAGATCAGTGGTTCCCGACCTGGGTCAAATATAACAAAAGATTCTGCTTCAATCCACATTTGTTGGCGTTTAGCCTTTTGAAAAACAACATTTTCACTGCGGTCAAAAACCTATTTGCTCTCCCGCTTGACGCACTGAAAGGGAGGCACGCACCTATATTAAAGGGTGATCTAGCAGCAATCTAACAACACCACAATTTACATTTATTAAACCACAATAACAAAAAATCAATTACGGCTCTAACATTATTATAGTAAATTAAGTCGTTACAAAAAAAGATCATATTATGTATCTGCATTTTCTTGGTGAATTTGTCAAGACGTCATCACTTTATGTTGAGAAAACTGACGGGTTTTATTCATTAAAGAAAGTTGATTCAATAAAAAAAGACTCACTTGTTTAATACACTGAATCACTATATCCAAATTGAGGATTTTGTTTTTCGAGGATTTGTAATTTTTTTTAGAGTGATGACATCATGAGCTTTTCTTAGATACAAGTAAGGGGGGCTTTAAGGGAAATAGGTTGGGAGCCACTGTGCTAGATGTTAAATGGGGATTGTTATGGTGATGTGACTGAAAACACGTATATTCTGCAGAGAGCAAATCCTGCTTCGATTTTCTTTTTTCTTTTTCTTCTTTACTTTTAGTAAAATACACAGCTTGCTAAAGGTGAGTGGACATCCCATTGTGTTTCTTTTGTTGGGAATGATCTGTGTATTTGGCAGTAAACACCAATATAACACCACATTCCAGCTTTGCATCAGTGCAGGTAATATCTCAAGTCAGCCACAATAAATATAATACGTCTGGAATAACAACATTAATACTGTCAGTTAAAATACTCAGTGGTTCAGTGCTTTGCTGCTGTCATACAGTAAGTGTGTCATCTAATGGGGTTTATTGCTCAGCTGAAATATGCTGAAAATTGCTCAGATAGTACCTTATCACTCCGCTTGATTTGCTTGACTATGATCACAGATATGACTCTTACATAATTCCCAGTCTGTCCAATGAAAACTGCTGAACCACTTTATGCCTTTTACGTCTGTGAATGTGGATTTCCACATTGATCAATATCATTTCTGCTCCACTTCATACTATACATTTACAGACACTCCAACTTTAAAACAAGACCTTTATAATACTGTACAAATTCAAACCATATTTTCTGAAGCTTTATCTTTTACTCACATGTTAAGGATCCTTCCAGAGTTAACAGATCCTCTGGGTAGCTGCCAGCGTGGTGGACAAGTGGCTGCTGTGGGTGATAATCCGGTAGGTCCATTCTGGCTGATGGGACATGAGCTTCAGAGTCTGATCTTCATCGTTGGAGGAGATCAGGAGACCAGACAGACACCGTAGGATAGTCACAGAAAGGCTGACTGTCAGGCCCAACAGCCCCAGTGGACTGATGGCTGTTCGGGGCCCACAGGTGGACTTCGATCTGTAGTCAGTGTCATAAAACCTCTCCTGATTGGCACTCCTATACCCAGTCAGTCAGTCGGCCAGCCAGCCAACGAGCCCCTCCATTGAGGACAGTCAGCTGTAGTGAAATCACTCCAGTGTCATTGAGCCATCCTGCAGCTCAGCTGATAAGATAAGACTCCACTGAAGAGTGCAGTAAATCACAGTCAACACTTCAGCCATTCACATTTCATGTCAATTCCTGCATTATCATTATGTATTGTAGCATTGCAATTTACGCAGTGGTGTAAGAAGTATACAGGTCTATTACTTAAACCTGCAGTAGGCTGAATATTTTTGGCATTATTTGGCAAAAATTCCATAATAACCTTTCAGCATATTGTAATTCATGTGTTCTGAGAGAAAACTAGACTTCTGCACCTCCTCATGGCTCTGTTTTCAGGCTTTAAAAAATCTAGCCCTTGACGGGAGAATTTGGCCAATCACAGGTCATTTCAGAGAGAGAGCGTTCCTATTGGCTGTGCTCCGGCTGGTGGGCGGTGCTTGGTGTTTCCTCAACTGATCTCAACATGGCTGCCGGGTCACAAACTTTCTCATTTTACAGCTAAACAGTACACTACAAGATGTTTCTAAAAAACATTTGAGGAGAGAAATAAGCATTACAGTAACAGAATATTGATTCATATTTGATCAGCGCTGCCTAGTTTGACAGTTTGATCAGAGTTTGCGAGTTATTGACAGCTGCTCAGAGACGGCAGACTCCAGCTCGGCTGAAGTACAAATATCTTAAAACTGTAGTAAATTTCAATACTTGAGTAAATGTAGGCTACTTAGTTACTTTCCACCACCATTCTCAAGTAAAACATAATGTACCCACTCTATTAGTGCACTCAAGGAAAGGGCAGTAAAACTTTGCTTTACTCAGTACAATATGATATCAGTCAATGGGTGAAAGGAGAGACTATGATTAACTTGTTCCACTTCCCCAGCCCGTGCTTGAGATGATAAGGTGCCATTCAGGGCAGTTCAAGGGTGGTTATGGTTATGACCCCTGCACATTAGCTTGTTGACATTCACCAATAAAATAGTTCTCCCTGTCTGACACTGTCTCCCTTCTCTCACAGGGTAAATCTTCTAAATATTCAACAATTGTTATCATTTATGAAAAGCTTCAAGTGTCAGGCAGTATGTGTAATCCTGGAAATAATGGTATTTTTGAATTTAGTAGTGCCTTCTGGTGGTAATGTAGAGGTTTGGAGAATATGCAGGCTTCATCTATTGTTAAACCTGCTGTAGGCAGAATACTTTTGGCATAATTTTTTGGCAACATGGCTGCCGGGTCACAAACTTTATCATTTTACAGCTAAACAGTACACTACAAGATGTTTTTGAAAACATTTGAGGAAATATAGGCATTACAGTAACAGAATATTGATTCATATTTGATCAGCGCTGCCTAGTTTGACCGTTTGATTGGAGTTTGCGAGTGATTGACAGCTGCTCGGAGACGGCAAGGCTCCAGCTCGGCTCTGATTGGTTGTTTTTCTCCGGTCTATGAAATCCTGCAGATGCCGTTAGGAGCACCGGACGACACCGGAGTAAACAGAGGAACATGATTTTTTTCTGTCTCATGCACTGCTGTCAGGATATAGTGACCGTTTTATAAAAAATAACTTTTTTAAATCATATTTGCTCCATTTCTACCCACTGCAGCTTTAAATCAGCTGCTTTTGACACATTTTATTTGTTAAAAAACACCAAAAGAAATCACTGCAAAAGCGTTACTTTATTGATTAGAACAAAAAAAACACACCAGTATAAAACCATTGTGACAAGTTTAGCATGGAGTATTCAATTAATTCAAATCCATCTGCATTTTTAAAATCTGTGCTCTCGCTGTCAGGTCATTTATTTATATGACACGTTATGACTAGAAGCAATGTCCAGGTGCAACGTCTCTTCATATACAACGTCTGCTGTAAGCTGTCATTGCACAGGGCCATAATATTCAAATTTCCTCACTGCTGGAGTCTTTGGCGGCGCACACCAGCTTATCCTCTCCCACAAACCACACCTCATTGTGCCTGTTAAAGACCTTCATTGGGCTGCAAGAAACAAGAGCACACACAGTCATTTATTGCCCAATATAAAATGATCAACACATGTTAAATCTTTCTGATTGTCACTGAGAAAATGATGGTGATTTGTTTACCTGTTATATCCAACAGCATAGTAGAAGTCTTCTTTGTACTCGGCCTCCACCAAGTCAAGGGCGGTGGCCAGGCTGCTTGCCTGGTTTTTGAGAGCACCGGTCATCATCCATCCTCCGAAGCTCTTCGCATACACTTTCATCTTTGGCTTCTGCTCGATGTACACCTGCAAGTCAGCAAAGTTTCATTATCTGAAAGTAGTAGGGCTGTCAAAGTTAACGCAAATTTGTTTTAACGCCACTAATTTACACAACGCATTTACACAACTTGATATTTTTAGGTTGTAGCGGGTTCAGTTTTAAAGCTATAGAGTGAAGATACAGGTATCATATGAAACTAAAACATACTGTCATAGTAGCTTGTCAGAAAGGAGGTTAAATAACGCTCCGAACATGTGCTAAATTTTGTCGAGGGAAAACTGTCATGGCCATTTTCAAAGGGGTCGCTTGACCTCTAACCTCAAGATATGTGAATGAAAATGGGTTTTATGGGTACCCACGAGTCTCCCCTTTACAGACATGCCCACTTTATGATAATCACATGCAGTTTGGGGCAAGTCATAGTCAAGTCAGCACACTGACACACGGACAGCTGTTGGGCTTGAGTTTGCCATGTTATGATTTGAGCATATCTTCTTATGCTAAATGCAGTACCTGTGAGGGTTTCTGGACAATATTTGTCATTGTTTTGTGTTGTTAATTGATTTCCAATAATAAATATATACATTGATTGCATAAAGCAGCATATTTGCTCACTCCCATGTTGATAAGAGTATTAAATACTTGACAAATCTCCCTTTAAGGTACATTTTGAACCGATAAAAAAATGTGTGATTAATTTGCGATTAATTGCGATTGAATATTTTAATGAAGTGACAGGCCTAGAAGGTAGATTTCACAGAATGAATTCAAACATGATCATGGCATTGCTAAATGAAGCTTGATGTGGTGTTTCGTCAGAGAAGGTTACCTTAGTATCAGTAGGTTGGGGGGCTTTCCCCTGAAATCCAGCTGGCAGCAAGAAACTCATTGTGTAGGATTTAAAAAAATAACCCGCCTTAGGCATCTTTATAAGGACAGGAGCTGTCATTATAATTTGCTTTCCTGATTATGAAAACACAACAGTTTGAAGAAAAAAGAAATGTCAGAAATAGGAAATACACAACAAGCACAAAAATGTTCTGGCTTGGATATCCAATAAAGCTGCCAGACTATTTCTGCTCTCTGAACACAACTAAATACAGTAATTATAAGGTCAAAAAGGCCTTTTCATTTTAGCTGCACCACATATTCAAACAGAGGCTGGAAAAACTGTTTTCCTTGCAAACTGAATGAGTTACAAAAAGTTTAAAACATTAAACTCTTTACATTACACTCCCTGCTAGCTGTCACTATATTTTCTGTAATGTGCACCACTGTATTGTGTCTAACGGTGTGCTCTTCTGATTTTCTCTCTTAAAAAAGACATCCTGATCTCAATGAGACTACTTCTTTCAGTTACATAAAACATAAATAAATAAACGCACCATCCACGTTGTTACCAGTGATGTAACCAAACAGTCGCCTGAATAATCCCATTGATGCAAACTCCATGCAGATGGAAGTCTCGTTAGTTGAAACCCATGTCTGGGAGTCATAGTGGCGGGCCTGAGGGAAACGAACAAACACAGTGGGTTTCTGGAAAGTTCACCTCAAATGTAAAAAGGTTTCTCTCTTGCTCTCAGACACACTCACCTCAAAAACAGAAGTCTCACAAACCGGATCAAACAGCAGGCACTCCTTTGTCTCAGTACAGAAGCTCAACTCAGATGAGTTTCTGTGTAATTAGAAAGGAAACTATTAAAAAAATGTGACAGCAGTAATCATGTGTGCCAAGATCTGGGTCAGAATTATGAATATCTTATAACTCATATATCCAAGAGGTAGTAACAGTACTTCCAGTTTACAAATAACCAACACTTACACTAAAAACATTCTTTTTTTTACTCAGTTTAAAGTACCTTCTATCAGTACAGAAGCTGGCAAAACAAGCCTGTTTCACTACAGTCCTGGAATGATCTGCAGGCCAAGCTTAAACTTGAGACCCTTGTCTCTTTACGTAAATGATTTTAAATTTAGAATAAAGGAAGTAACAAACACATGACCAAGATGATGCCCTGTTAATGCTGCTGCCGTGATTCAATGTTGTTGTCTTGTTATGTGTGTTGGATGCTGCTATTTGACCCTGTCTTGGCTAAGTCTCACTTGTAAAAGAGGTTTTAATCTCGATGTGACTTCCTAGTTAAATAAAGGTTATATATATATATATATATATATATATATATATTCTGTAATTTTGGTCAAATGCTGCAATCTACTAAAAATGTAAATTCAGGCTTCTTACCCAATTCTGGCCTCAGCTGTTAGTACCAACAGGAAGCCAACAAGCCCTGAAAGGTAAATCCTGAAACACAGATATAGAGTTTTTACTAAGACTTAACAGAGATAGATAGATAGATAGATAGATAGATAGATAGATAGATAGAAAAAAGAAACATACACACAACACAAGACACCATTAAAACACACAAATATACAGTATATAATGGTATAATAGCAATAGTGCAGTACATTTCTATGCAATGATTTTTTTTAATCTAAGACAGTCTAGACAGTTAAATTAAAGACTACTTACATCGTGGCAGTGTTGGGTTCTGTGCTTTGGAAAATTGTATCTTTGCAGTCTGGTCCAAAGCACTATTTATTGCTGCTGTGGTTATGAAAGGACAACTGGCCACTCCCTGAACCCATAACACAAACCAGACAATGGAGTGTCTTGACCAATGGGAACCCAAAACAGAAACAAGAAACTGGGAAGAATTATGAAACAAACACGTTTGACTGCATGTGTAATTTACGTATTATGCAACCCCTTTAGCCATTAATATATCTGTAATGTAGATGATCTTAAAGGGGATCTTTAACACAGTGTCAGGGACACAGTTTAACACTATATAAATATATATATATATAACACAATACAACAGCACTGCAACAAATACTATACTTCTATGGTTGAGACAGCCTGAGACTTGTTAATATTATTTTTTTTTACTTTTAACAACATCATCTAAAAGTCAGCTAGAAGTACCAGTGTTATGTGTGTGCATGTGGGTGAATGTGTGCAACATGACTGTAAGAAGAGGCGTATAGGTGAGACACGTAATCCTAAATATAATTTAATGTGACCTGATTTATCTTATCTATCTTATCTCTTTAAGTGAATAAAAAAGTAGGATTCACATTAAAAAAATTAAATAATCAACAAACATTGTTGTATTGGACAGAATACAAAGCCACATCAGGTGGGACAAATTGTGACAGAACATCACGTGAGGCGGTGAGACACTGTTGGAGAAATTATCTAATAAACAGTTTCTGGTCATTCAGTTAAGAAGCAAATACCATTTATTAAGCAAATGCATTTGGGTTCATACAGCAGACAAGTCAGTGTAGCCCACACCTTCCACCCTGCTTCTGAGTGAAAGCATTGTCTATTGTTAAAAAGAGTTACTTGTGATTAGCTAGTTTTAGCAGAGTGCAGAGGCGAGGATGATAAGTAATGTATCTAAACTAGTACAGTCTGTGCTTTCCAAGGGTATTCAGATTTATCTGAGTACACAAATTCTACACAAAGGGACATGGTATTTTCTCTCACAACACGTTTTAACTCTCAGAACATGAGTGAAACGCCTAGTTCCCATGTGATATTATTTACCACCACATTGTACAGTTTCCTTAATGGTCACCCTGGCTCTGGTTTACACAGTCAGACATGATGGACCATGTAAGCGAATATTCATGTCACAGGAGAATTTCTTACCTTTTGTTAACAAAGATCACGTGATAACGGTTTTGTACCTGCTGAACACCAAGTTTGTTCCCATTTCGAAAAAATGCATTCAACCACGAGACAAAAGGTTTAATCACACCCAACATGTTCCATAGATGAGAAAGGATTGGTGCACAATCAGGCTACATGGATATTATACATTTAACAATTATAAAATTGGTTACTCAAATGTGTTGGTTGGTTTTGTTGAATGATGTAAATGTATAATTTACATTTTAATCCTGAGTATACATTTTATTTTTTAAATGATCACCATAACTGAAAGAAGATATCCAATCAGTCTAAACCAAAAAAGCAAACAAACAAAAGCTATACAATTAATATAATAGTATAAAAACATATTTAAAAAAATACTCCTATACTCCCTCATTTTAATGGCATAATAAACATATATGTATATATATATATATATGACATTTTTACATTTTTTCTTTTTATGGCATACTATATTATGATTTTTTAAAATTATATTTTAATGGCATACTATACTATGACTTTTGTTTAATGATATTTTAATGACATACTATACTATGACTTTTATAAATCATATTTTAATGGCATACTATACTATGACTTTTGTTTAATGATATTTTAATGCCATACTATTGTGAGAGAAAATACCATGTCCCTTTGTGTAGAATTTGTGTACTCAGATAAATCTGAATACCCTTGGAAAGCACAGACTGTACTAGTTTAGATACATTACTTATCATCCTCGCCTCTGCACTCTGCTAAAACTAGCTAATCACAAGTAACTCTTTTTAACAATAGACAATGCTTTCACTCAGAAGCAGGGTGGAAGGTGTGGGCTACACTGACTTGTCTGCTGTATGAACCCAAATGCATTTGCTTAATAAATGGTATTTGCTTCTTAACTGAATGACCAGAGACTGTTTATTAGATAATTTCTCTAACACTATACTATGACTTTTTTAAATAGCATTCAAATTGCATACCACACTATGACTTTTTTAATGATATTTTAATGACATACTATACTATGATTTTTTTAAATTATATTTTAATGGCATACTATACTATGACTTTTGTTTAATGATATTTTAATGACATACTATACCATGACTTTTTTAATGATATTTTAATGACGTACTATACCATGATTTTTATTCACCGATATTTTAATGGCATACTACACTATGACTTTTTTAAATTATATTTTAATGGCTATGACTTTTTCAATAGAGTTTTAATGTAGGTCTTGGGCAAATAATGGTAGGAAACTTAGCCTATAGAAAAATTGTACTACTTGTACTTCTGCACTTTCTGAAACCAGCCATCTAATGTTACAGTTATTGTGTTTGAAATTCGACCATAATACTACACCTTGAATATATCATTAACCCCTAGACAATGTATATAATAATGGAAAGAACTTCTTGTTAAGCTCCATGAAAGACTTAATTATTACTTTTTTTTGTGCATGAACACTGAATAGGGGTAACCTGAGTAGAATATAGAGTTAAAGGATTTTACTTTCGTGACAAGGCATATAGAGTAGGAGGACATGGTAAACCCACCCTCAGGCCTCAGTCCAGCTCTCACACATTCTCTCTCCTGGTGTTATACAAAACACACATTTTCAGCTCTTTTCATAACCACGTTGTTTGATAAATAAACTCTTTAAAGCTGAAGTAGGCGAGATAATCAAATATGATTAAAAAAAGTTATTTTTATAAAACGGTCGCTATATCGTGACAGTACATGATACAGGTAACCTGAAAAAAAACATGTGCCTCTGTGTCCTCCAGTGTCCTTTGGTGCTCCTAACGGCATCTGCAAGATTTCACAGACCAGAGGAAAACAAACAGTAAGAGCTGATCTGAGGTCTGCTGTCCATCTGCTGTCTATGAGAGCCGGCTGTCAATCACTCGCGAACTCTGACCAATGACGCTGATCAAATATGAATCAATACGTTAATGCCTATTTCTCGCCTTAAATGTTTTCAGAATCATCTTGTAGTGTGCTGTTTAGCTGTAAAATGAGAAAGTTTGTGACACCACCGCCACGAGATTTTCTAAAGCCTGAAAAATATGCTCAAATCGTAACATGACAAACTGAAGTCCAGCAGGCAACAACAGCTGTCAGTGTGTCTGCCTACTGCCACTTTAACATGCTCGTGTTTATAATATATATTGCTATGTGAATTGTGTTATGTGAATTATATCAAGTCTTTCCAAAGTTCATGGAAAAAACATTCAGCCAACATGAAATATCAGCATTGTGTTATTGTTCTGAGTGTAGAAGACTTCTAGTGTATGGAGTTTGACTTCTTGAGCCTGTAAACAGGATCTGAGTGCATGGTTTCTACTCCGGCAGCAACATTTTATTGGAGTGATTTTGTTAGTGATATTGACTGGAATAAAGTTTGGTCCTTACCGCAAAAGTTCCTTCTAACAAATAAGGTAAAAGAGGTGTCATTTAAGTTGATCCACAGATTATATCCAGTGAAACATTTCTTACGAAAGTTAAAGAGTGATATATATGTAAGTTGTTCCTTCTGCGAATCACATCCTGAAACTTGCTCTCATTTATTCTGGTCCTGTAAATTTAAATGTGAATCGTGGAAAGATGTCAATAATTTTATACTTGTTAACATTTTCTCAGATTTTGCACTGTACTATAGAAATATTATATTTGGTTGCTATGATTACAGTGACAAGGACAGTAATGCATTTTTTCTTATTAATTTAATTTTAATTCTCGCGAAGTTCCACATTCAGAAGCGTAAATTTACCAAAAAAAGCCTAATTTCTTTGTATTTATGAAAGAAATGAATTATATCTGTCAATAATTTCTTCCTCACAAACAAAAAAGCAATGAAAACAATGAATGTATGCAATATCTTTAAAGTTTTTAAGTGAAATTATTGTCATATGCTCTTGTGGTCTTTTTGTTTTATAATAATTTTTTTTTTTTATTGTGTTTTTTTTTTTATTTTATGTTGGTTTTGTTTAATTTCTGTTGTCCTTTTATGTTTGGCAGAGCTCTTTGTTTATGTTTTCACTATGCTTCTTTTGTATGTAAATGTTTTTAATGTTTTTTGCTGTTACTATGGATACTGGCATTTTAAAATAATAATAGTATGTATGTCGAAAAATTTCATGAAAAAATCATTGCATAGTATGTCGAAAAATTTCATGAAAAAAAGTCGTAGTATAGTATGTCGAAAAATTTCATGAAAAAATCATTGCATAGTATGTCGAAAAATTTCATGAAAAAAATTATTGCATAGTATGTCGAAAGATTTCATGAAAAAAGTAATTCGAAGTATGTCGAAAAATGTCATGAAAAAAGTCATAGCATGGTATGTCGAAAAATGTCATGAAAAAAGGCATAGTATATTATGTCGAAAAATTTCATGAAAAAAAGTCGTAGCATAGTTTGTCGAAAAAAAGTCATAGCATATTATGTCGAAAAATTTCATAAAAAAAGTAATTCGAAGTATGTCGAAACATTTTATGAAAAAAGTCATAGTATAGTATCTCGAAAAATTTCATGAAAAAAAGTCATAGTATAATATGTCAAAAAATTTCATGAGAAAAAGTCATTTTATAATATGTTGAAATATTTTATGAAAAAACAGTCATAATATAGTATATCGAAAAATTTCATGAAAAAAAGTCATAGCATATTATGTCGAAAAATTTCATGAAAAAAAGTCATGGTATAGTATCTCGAAAAATTTCATGAAAAAAAGTCATAGTATAATATGTCAAAAAATTTCATGAGAAAAAGTCATATTATAATATGTTGGAAAATTTTATGAAAAAAAAGTCATGGTATAATATGTCAAAAAATGTCATGAAAAAAGTCATAGCATATTATGTTGAATATTTCATGAAAAATTACAGTTTACTAAGATTTTTATGACTTTATAGATATACTATTCTATGATTTTTTTATGACACACTAAGCTGGTATGTCATAAAAGCCATACTATAGTATGTTAAAAAAGTCCTTAACTACGATTTTTTTTTTATTACTCTGATATACTATACTGTGATTTTGATATTTGACATACTATAGTATGAGTTATTTTTTACATGCTATACTTTTACTTTTTTAAGACATACTGTATTATGAACATTTTTATGACATACTATTCTTACTGAAACAATAATCAAAGTATCAAGACACTTTTTTGCTTCACCGGTGTTTGCTTACTCTGAGTTTGTCCAGCATCCTCTGAATTGAAAAAATAAATAAATACATTCAAAATTAATAAAAATAAACACATAAATAAATAAATTAAAAATTAAACAGAAAAGTACATAAATAAAAGAATTAATACAAAGATAAATAAATAAATACATAAATAAATGAAACCAGAAATATCAATTTATGTCACATTTCTTCAATGAATTAATGGCTACATTTATTTTTAATAATATTTTTGCTACATTTAATGACATTGATTATGACGATGATTGTATTAATAAATCCATGTTTTTCTGTGTGTTTTGAAGCTAAATGGAACAGTTGACCTGAGTGCAGCGAAAAACTGCATCATTATCAAACAATAATCTCCTATCTACACTATACATTTAAAAATAATATAATATAAAAACAAAATAAATACATAAAGAATAAATGCAAAAATAAATAAAAAACATTTAAAATTAATAAAAATAAATACATAAATAAATTAAAAAGAAAATTAATAAGGAAAGTAAATAAATTCAGGAATTAATACAAAGATAAATACATAAATAAATACATCAATTTGATAAACCAGAAATATAATTTTATGTCACATTATATCAATTAATTAATGGCTGCATTTATTTTTAATCATATTTTTGCTACATTTTATGAATTTGATTATGACAATGATTGTATTAATAATAAATCCATGTTTTTCTGTGTGTTTTGGAGGCAAAGTGTTACTTTGCGGTGGACTGAATATTAGAAACAGAAAGGTCTATTTTAAATGTTGGTATTGTGTCTGCTTGATGCTTGGTAAAGTTGACAGCTGACTATATTTAGATTCATATGTAATTTACTGCCATCTGGTGGTCACAGGGAGGAACTGCAACATATTTAAATTCGTCAAGCTAGAGTCAATACTGATAGGATACTACAGGTACATACTTCAGGTAAATACTTTCAAAATCAAGTGTCAAAATTAGTTGTGGCTATTTGTCAAAACGAGTTTCTTCAACAAAAAATGAAACTAACATCAAACAGCCACTGATGCACCATTCCAGTCGGTTTTACTCAGGAGAAACACTCTAATGTCCAGGCAGGATTTAGGTTGATTGATTTTCCTGCACAAAAGCAAACAAACATTCAACATGCTGCCTCTCTGGCTCCAGTTTCCTGGTTCATGACCTGACAATGACACACCTACTATACTACCTTTATCATCTCACCTGAGTGCTTAGTTTGGTGCTTAGTGCCCCTAGTGTCCACAAAAAATAAACAAATAATAAGAATATTAAAACAATCAGTACTAATGTTAATGATATCTGTATTGGGTAAGATGATAGATGATATGCTACACAGTCTATATTATATTATATTATATATTATTATTATTATTATTATTATTATTATTATTATTATTATTATTAATAATAATAATAATAATAATAATAATAATCATGAAAATAATAACATTAAATAAAACAAATATGTCCTTTCAATACATTTAATACATTTTTAAATTGAAATATTACCTATAATAAATTCACAATAGTCATATGGTTTAAATTATTATTTCAATAAATTGTTGTTAAAATCTTAATTTTATTCGTTTCTTATTCATCATATGCACAATTACAGCAAGCAGTTGTGTGTGTGTGTGTATATATATATATATTAATATATATATATATATATAAATTTCTAATTTATATATATATAAATTTCTTATTCGTCATATGCACAATTACAGCAAGCACTTGTGTGTATGTATATATATATAAGTATATATATATATACATACACACATAACTTCTTGCTGTATTTGTGCATATGACGAATAAGAAACAAATAAAATTAAGATTTTGAAAAGCTATTTTTGAAATAATAATTTAAACCATATGACTATTGTGAATTTATTAAAGGTAATATTTTAATTCAAAAATGTATCGGAAGGACATATTTGTATTATTTATTGTTATTATTTGTATTATTATTATTATTTATTATGTGTATTATTATTATAAATAATATTTTTTATTTTTATCATTATTATTATTATTATTATTATATGCTGTTATTATATTTTATTTGTATCATTATTATTATTATTATTATTATTATTATTATTATTATTATTATTATTATTATTATTATTATTATATGCTGTTATTATATTTTATTTGTATCATTATCATTATTATTATTATTATATGCTGTTATTATATTTTATTTGTATCATTATTATTATTATTATTATTATTATTATTATTATTATTATTATTATTATTATTATTAATAATTTGTATTATTATTATCACTATTATAACTTGCTTTAGTTTAAAGTTTAACCCATGACATAACACAGTGAGTTGAGTGATGAGCTGCAGTTATTCTCGGTAGTCACTGTCACTTGAAGAACTACAACTCCCACAGACACTGAGCCGGCCGCTGTGACCTCTTTATCTAATCTCTGGTTTATGTAGCCGCTTGTCCCGCTGTGACTGGGTCGAGTGTGTGTCTGCTCTCAATCCTGCAGTAACGGTACTTTATATTATCTGTATACAGGTTTTATTTCTCCTATACATCTGCCGCTGTGGAGGATCTACAGCTGCTCTACAGGTTGGTAGACTACAACTGTGTTAAACTCGTCCTGTAGGAACTAACAAGTGTCTGCTATGCTCTCAGTCTATATATACATTCATCTCCTGTGGTGTCACTGTAATTTGGATGATATATAATGGTAATTTAAGTACATTAGCCTACTCAAGTGCTGTGTTTAACCACAATTTTGAGGTATTTATAGCCTATTAAGTATCTTATTTTTTATGGTATAATTCTATTACTGTATTTTAGAGGGTAAATATTACAATAACAAATGACAAATTACCCAATGGTATTATTAATGTTTTTGTTTTTTCAATTGTTTTTATATCTTTTATTTTATTCATTATTTTGTACTATTTGTTTTTTACTGTTTACTTACTATATCTTTTTCGTTTACTTGCTTATTTATTCGATTTTTTTTTTTTAGTTTTTGCACTTTCCCCTTTTGCTGCTGTAATCCTGCAAATTAAAGGATTATCTTATTTTATCTTTAATGCCTACAGACTTTTAACTGCATAAACTCTGAATCATCCATGTCAATATTTGAAATAATCCCTAAATTATCAACATTCATTATATCCCACACTGATTGGGATGAGACCGGATTTAAAAAAATATATTATTTTATTATCATGTTGTGCATCTTATGACACTACTTCTAATAGTCACTGTGATTGTACCTCTAACAGGGTTCAAGTGTGAATGAAGGGCCTCTATAGATAAAGCACTAATCTTGCAGTTGTAGGCAGCTAAAAATTCCAGGATAAATCAGATTAGAGCTAATTTATAATCTTTGAACAAATACCAAAGTGGCCTCAGTGGTGCCTCACAGGGGCATGGTTGGCTTATAGCAAAAACTCTGCACTAAATCAACAACATCAGGTTTAAACATTTCGATTTGATATCCACTCACAGAGGAACAAAGACTTCTCAGAAGACTTTACTATTTTGCACCAGCAGTGATTATACAGGGAAGTAAAGATGATAAAGAAATAAAAGAGAAATACTTATCGCTCCACTTACAGTTATCATAATCTAATGCAGCTGCAACATCGGTTGCATTTGGAGACAACACAAGATATGTAAAGAAATATAAGAAAGTAAGAAATGAGAATATATAAAATATGTGTAAATGTTTGCATTAAGACCTGCAATATATGACATATAACCACAGTGCAAATAAGTAAATACAAAATGCTGAGAAGTAGGTTCTATTAAGTGTGTTAAATATAAATGCCAGAATGGTATACATAATAATTAAATAAGAGTATTTCTTGAAATGTAGAGTATAAATGCAGTATTATTGACAGAGTAGTGCACAAATTATTGTACAGTTAAGTTAAGTCAGTATTGTATATAGCAGCTGACGGGTCTTGTTGTTACTGTGCTTTTTTATATATCTCTCTCTGGGGATTTTAAATAGCCTTTAAGAAATAATAATAATAATAATAATAATAATAATAATAATAATAATAAATAATAAATAATAATAATTATTAATAATATATATTATTATTATTATAAATAATAATAATAATAATAATTATAATTATAATAATAATTATAATTAATAGCGTTTTTTAAAGAAATAAATCATTAATTTAAATAGATGTACACAAGGCATTTTAGGAATAATAGGTTGGTTAAGTTGTAACAACACTAAAAATAACATCTTTCTTGTACAGAATGGTGATGACATAAGATTGGGAGGATTTTCCTTTAATTAAATTTCCCTGTTCACAGCATTTGTTTTGACTGAGCAGCCAGGATCCTCCTGAGCTTTGAGGTCAGAGGTCAAAGAGCCATGGGAAGCAGGAGGGTGCTGGTGACTGGGTGCTCCTCTGGCATCGGCTTGGCTCTGGCTGCTCGGCTGGCCAAGGATGAGCTCAGACGGTTTAAAGGTCAGCCTTTCACTTTCCTCAACCTTCAAACAAGAGCAGATGGTAGAAATAACTGCAGCTACTTACAGACGGTGTATTCGTTGTTTATCTGAGGCAGTGGTGGCCACGATGAGGGATCTTGGGAAACGGGGGCCCTTGGAGGAAGCGGCAGGTGACTCCTTAAACAAAACCCTGGAAATCAAACAGCTGGATGCTTGTTGTGAGGCCTCCATCAGAGAGTGTGTCAACAGCCTGCCGGACAGACGGGTGGACGTCCTCGGTCGGTCTCCTCTCATTCACATCCTCTTTAAAGTGAAGATCTCTCCAGACAAGCATCTAACGACACTCTGCTGTTACAGTGAACAACGCTGGCGTCGGCATGATCGGACCGCTGGAGTGCCAAAGCATCGACGCCATGAAGGAGCTCTTTGACACGAACTTCTTCGGCCTGGCGCGGCTGGTGAAGGAGCTGCTGCCTGACATGAAGCGGAGGCAGAGCGGCCACATTGTGGTGATGAGCAGCGTCATGGGCATACAGGGTGCGTTGGTTTGTGTCGGTGAAATTACAGAAGAAGCTCAAAGAGAGTTACAGTGAGAGGTTGCTAACAGGTCTCCTTATGTTTCTACACAGGGCTTCTGTTCAACGACGTCTACTCGGCCTCCAAGTTTGCTGTGGAAGGATTTTGTGAAAGTCTGGCGGTGCAAGCAATGAAGTTTAACATCAAGTGATTACATGTCCTGAGCTTTAAAGGGATAGTTTGGGTGTTTTGAAGTGGGGTTGTATGAGGTACTTATTCATACGTGTACACTATATTTTAGAATATTTTCACCGCTTAATCTCGCCGTCAGACAGCCCTTTCCTTCTCCTTTCCGACAGGGAACTGATCTAAGATTAAACTTATCTATGCTCCCTTCAAAGCCACCAGACTCCATTAACAAAAACAGTACAGATACGTTTCACTTTCAGTTCAGTTCCCCGTCAGAAAATATTCTAAATATTGCGCACACTTAAACGGATATCGTTTTTCTGCCGTCCACAGCACTGTATTGCTTTACTCCTGTGCCGGTGCTCCTGTCTGTTTCTCGGTGCACGCCGACTTTCTTCTACCGTAGGTAATACTAGGGCTGTCACAATAACTGCAATATTGCAATGGCGCGCTATTGACAAGCCAACCGCAGGGGATGGCAAGGAACCACCACTATCGCTATGTTCATGTTTTTGCTTTGTTTTTTAAGGGGAGCGTCACATTTTTACATTTTATACACTACAAATTCCAGCAGCGCGACGAGGCGCTGAGTGTTTATTCTGCGTTAAGCGCTGCACGTTTGGTGCTTTTTTTAAAAACTTTTGTAAAACTCTGAATTTGTCACTGGCACTTTTTTTACCCAGCTGTCTGATCACAACGGAGATCACATAGACCGGCGGGTCCATCCTCTCTCTCTATGTGCTTCATCCTTCCCTTCATCCAGAGCAAGTACTCTACCCTGTGCTGACATTTTTACATCTGCAGATATTCTGTATCATAGCAACCAGATGCAACTAAAGCGTCTCAGCTGAAAAAAATGCTGCACCTCATTGCCCTTCTGTGTTCTGCATTATGTCATTAGTTTTAAAACGGTCGTCATTTAAAAATTCAAAATAACAATAAAGCTCATTTATATAGCACTAAATCGGGATAGAAGAAGTAATTTGAATAAAAAAAAAAATCACAATAATACCGCATATCGCTGTGAGCCAATCACTATCAACGCAGGGGAAATTCCTTCACCGCAACACATCTAGGTAATACACCTACTATGGATAAGTACCTCATACAACCCCACTTATAAACACCTGAACCCTTTCAAAACTGAATGCAGCTGCCCCGCAACTTAAACGGAAAGGTAAGACTTGTTGATTGTACTCTAACAGTGGTCCTGTATCTCCTGTATCTTTTTTATATCTCTGTCACAAGGACGACTCTAGTGGAGCCTGGCCCCGTGGTGACAGAGTTTGAAAGGAAAGTGTACGAGGACGCCGAGAAGATGGATCTATCAGGGACAGACGAGGAGACCGCCAAAATCTTCCGTGAAGTTTACCTGCCGTACTCCAAAAAGGTCTTCGCAGCATTAGGCCAGACTCCAGAGGAAGTGGCTGAGGCAAGTGATGACGGTTACGTTTGCATTTGAGTTTCATTGGTTTTGCCCCTGGAAGTCACTTCCGGTTTTTAAATATTTGTGTTTGTGTTCTTCAGCAAACTATTAAAGTGATCACAGCCAAGCAGCCTCCTCTGCGCCACCAGACCAACCGCCTATACACGCCCATGACTGCACTGAAGCACGCAGATCCGACCGGTCGACTGCCTCTGGACACTTTCTATAAGATGATCTTTAAACACGACAGCGTGTTCAATGCTACTCTCGCAGTGCTGCGCATTCTGCAGAGGAGGGCCGGGAAGAAATAAAGATTTTACTGTCATTTTGCATACACTATAAGTGATTGACTGTGGTAGCTACAACTTGTCAAAGTTTTTTAAGTATAATATCCAACTGTAATGTGACAGAAGTTTCCTTCTGTGCAGTAATGAACTATAAAAATATAGTTAATTCTTCATGTACTGTAAATACACATAATATTTATGGATGTGCAATCTTTTTTTTTTTAACTTTCTATTGGTTTGTACAGTTTAACTCTGTATAATAACTAGGTGTGTAAGAAAATACTGAAAATATCGCAATATTGTTTTTACTGTATCGATTCTAGAAAACACTGTATTGATTTTAAATTAATAGTTTTCATGCAAATATTAACTCAGTCAATACTTTATTTCATTTGCAAAGAGATGTGCCCTCTCAGTGTATGTGTCCTCTCAAAGTAGTGCTATGATGTTGGATGTTACAGAGACTGTGATACATGTAAATACAGATCCCACTGTTCTGACTGCATAAAAAATAAACTTTTTTTACTCAGATTTTATGCACATGGTGGCATGTTCTTTATACTATGATAGTTTTCCTAAAATTAAGTAAATTAATAATAGTATTTTATTTTATAAAATAAAAGTAAATAATATTATTTACTTTGCAGATTCAAATAATAATGTAATCAATAAATAAATGATGATGTATTATTATTATAAGTTAATATAAAACTTTTTGGATCCCCGGTGGAAATTCAACTTTTGTTTTTTTGTGTTCAAAAGATCCAACGCTTTATGCTAGAAATCCCGAGCTTTGTAAATCACGTAAACGCACCAAACTCAAAACACTATAAAGTCCACTATAAACCTATAAACCCATGGTTGTATGTATAAACCACTATAAACCGGAAATTAAGCAGTTAAACTCGGTTAAACTTCACATTTTACAGTCACGCCGACAGATATATGTGTTCTTATCAAAATATTCCACCAAGACGTGTTATTTACTCTAAAAACGGCAGATCTTTAGTTACTTACGGTTCTGCTGTAGAGCTCAGGGGCCGACGGGAAATCACGGCGGCCATCTTTGTCAAGTTAGAGTGACCTGCACACAGGTGGGAGCTCTGGCTGTTAGTGGCCACCTGGTGGAGAAAAGGGGGCTGCACCAAAAAAGATTTAATTTATAATTTTTATTTATTGATTATTATTTTTATTTATTGTAAGTTTGAACACCAAAATCTAAGCAACTCTTACTCCTGACAGTTTTCTCCAGATGCTTGTCCAAATCCAGTCCTGTACTGGTCCCATCACAGTCCTGCACAGTCTAAATAAACCGAAGTCGTTAGTGCAATAAAACATTTGCTAAACAATATCTAAATTTGAACATTTACACATACAAAATGTCTATTTACCATCATCAGGTGCATCCTCACAGCTCTAGTCACAGTAGACCTGGACTGGTCCTACTGGGTGGATGTTCTCCACCCAGTAGTAGTGTGCTGACTTGACTATGACTTCACATATCTGGATGTCAGAGGTCCCCCTTTGAAAATGGCCGTGACAGTTTTTCCTCACCAAAATTAAAATTTGGATTATTTATTATTTAACCTGCTTCACGGGAAGCTAGTATGACATGGTTGGTACCAGTGAATTAGTTTTCTAGTTTCATATGATGCCAGTATCTTCACTTTAGCTTTAAAACTGAGCCCACTACAACCCAAAAATCGCAAGTTTATGCGTTAAAGTAATTAGTGCTGTTTAAACACATTTGCGTTAACACGTTATTATCCAGTTAACTTTGACAGCCCAACCTGCAACTAGTACTACCTTTGTGAAGCTTATAATGTAACTTTGCTGATGCAGAGAGATCAGATAGGTGTTCATTGTAGCGGCATTTTTTATGCTGCAGCTTGTGTTGATGTGCATTGAAATATTGAATATAATGCAGTCCAATACTACAATCGTTGATTTAAAAAATCAATAATGTAATATTAAACATGAGTCCCAAAGACAGGATTTATTGTGGGGCTGGTGTATTTGACAGAAAAAGTAACATTTCAGACTATAAAACTGTTGAATAATTCATCTCAGGTAACTGTATTTTCAGTTTTATGATTTTGAGGACCTGGATTAATGAACATCCTCCTTTAAAATATGAAACAATCACTGAAAACCAGGACACAGAAATGTAGTTCCCTACAGTTTTTATTATAAGTAACTTTACAACTTTTGACTGTAGAAAGAAAAACCGTGGAAAGGTTTTATGTACAATGATTTTGAACTACTTTTAAACAAGTATAGAAATTAATGATAGAAAATATCTATGACTGTTCTAATAACACAAGACCAATGAAATATCAGTCACAGCCTCAGCTTCAAATAATGCTAAATGAAGTACATTTTATTTTTGTCCTTTTTAGTACATAACAATCATTTCAGAAACATAAGACTTCTCAAGCAAAGATCTACCCAGAACAAACATATTTACAAACAGAAGTTGGGAGGTTGAAATGTACAAAACACTTAGTGCGACCTGGTAGGGAAACTGAAAGACCAGTTATATATAAAAATAAAAAAAACAACAGTAAGTAAAATGTGAACTGGACTGTGAACAACAACATGTTTCCCCAGGTAGCTGAGTCTATAGTGAACAGGATAAAACAAGGAATGAAAGATAAACTCTATGACACAACTAGGGGCAGCGTTAGGACACCACAGAAGTAGTAGCTAGGAGTGGTGGCCCACTAATTTCTGTTCATGATGACGGTTACTTTCTCAAAATGCTACTATTATCAATTGACTTTATGCTGAAATGTCCACAGCAGGTTAAGGAGAGGATGACCTCTATCCTAAAACACTCAGGTCACGTGGCGGTTGGTCAGACATTAAACACGGTGTTAGCTGGATGACTGGGAGTGTCATCTCAGGATTTTGTAAAAAGTTCTAAGGGTGCAGCACTACATAGTAGTGTTCGTTCCTTCAGTGTCTTCTAACAGTCATCTTAAGATGCATCTCCGCTGCGCCTGGACTGGGAGCTACTGTAGATGCAGGGGAACCGTCCCGCTGCATGCCATAAAACACCTCCCTGAGGAGTGACAGGGCATAAGCAGTCGCACAGCCCAGCAGCCACACCCTCACACACTGACCACGACTGACTCCACCACACCAGAGACGAGTGTTCGACGAGACCTCAACTGCAACAGATAGTCCAGGAATGGTTCCGTTTAGTCCAGCGAAGGACACGATGTGGACAAATTAAACTTCTGCCTGTCTGTCATCTGGTTTGACTCGGTGTTATATAGTTAGTTCACACTACACGACTTTAGCCCCGATTTTCCGCTCCCCGACAAAAGCCCCAAATCAGAGGCAAATCGGCACGCCGCTCACACATCGGCGTTCGAACTGCTCAAAGACGCTCGCCGATGCCGATGGGACTCCGGCCACAAGCTCCAGCCAATAAGAGCGCAAGACATGGGTTAAGGGGAAACATGGGCGAGGAGGGGTCGCCTGCAACAACAGGAACTTAATACATGTGTTGCATTTGCAACACAGAGCAAAGTTGTTGTTGCACCTAGAGGAATAAATAGTAAAAAAAAGAGTGTGGAAACCAATGTCTATTTTGTGAACAGGTTTAAAAAATTAACCGTTCCATGACTGTACAAACCGAACTGCGGGCTTGTTGAACCGTTGCACCACTATTAAATACAGACCTGCCAATTATATGATGAGGTGCCCGAGACAAAGAAGAGACAATTATCTGAACGTAGGCCTACTTGACCATCTTATAATATGGAAATATCGTTAATTATTATCAATCAATCAATAAATCTATTTATTTATATATTTTGGAGTTCAATAACATTAGAAGTGGTTGTTTTTCTTCTCCTTGATGTGCACAACAAACTGAACCGAAACACAAAAAACGTAATACAAACTGAACCGTGGGCTTGTTGAACCGTAGCACCACTAGCAATGTGTCACATCATTTACCGTGTGTTTCTCGTGTGTATTTTTCGTGACAAAAATTTGTTTGGAGACCTCAACGGGGATCCCTCCCGGTGAAAGATCTTGTAGTTTGTTACCCCTCTGTCGCCGGTCAGTCATGTAGTGTGAAAACCACGACGACTTAAAGACTCCCGATTACAAGACAGCGAGTTGTGTAGTGTGAACAGTACAGCGATCTGACGACTTTGAAAGTCGTGTAGTGTGAACTTGGCTTTAGATGCTACTGGAAGGCACAGCATCCAGACTCAACAAGACAGGCAAAATGGAGGAATGTTTGCAGGGAAGAGTGATATAAAATAGCAGCTGATAAGCATAGCTTAGTACATCCGAAAGTGATGTTAAAAAAAAAAAAAAAGATATCCATGGTTTTCACAAATATACAGAGTATAAAACAAATGGAACAAACAAAAAAATAACATAACTAAAAAGGGCAGTGAGAGGCTGATTTTACAGGAGTCAGGGCTGACAGTACTGGAGGTCAGAGTCCTGTAGAAAATACAGTTGAAATGGGAGCATTACACCTAAACCTGTACTCTGCTGATATCATTTGAAAGTTTATAAAACAAATTACCATGGATTAAATGCCACCCATATATTATAAATATCCATTGCAGTTAAATGTTGTATTTGACCCACACTTGCCCTTCGAGGCTGGTCACTTGAAGTGCTTCAGAGACACTCATCTACATTCTTATTCATAATACTCATATGGAAAGTAATCAATAACCACAATTCAATCAAATCAGGACATATCACTACTGCTGAGCAACTCTTAATATATATCTGCTAGAACCAGTTTCTCATCTTTACCAGTTGTCGTTGGCCTAAATAAATATCAGTCAAGAGAGGTGAAAAGTCCTCTTTCTGTCTGTTCACTGGTCTGAATGATGAATTATATTCCTTATATTCCACACTGGCTAAATAGAAATGTAGGCGGTCCGTATAAAATAGGAGGGGGTGGCACATTATGTGAGAAGCTAGGACAGAAAGAGGGTGAAAACACCTAAAAAAAACAATTCAGAGAGATAAAAACAATAAATAAAAATAAATGAATTCCCTTCAACATTTTACTTTTTTTCTCTTATCTACTTTTTAAATGTTAGTTTCCAGGAGAGTATCCCTAAGTCTTTGAAATGAAAGACTTGGTTTTCTTCATATACTTTTTTTTATAATAAAAAACAAGTCCATCTGTGACAGAATTACTTCATTAAATTGTCTGCTGTTTTTTCAGACAACACACATTTCCCTTTACTTTTTTTTCTCTGCAGAAATCACTAGCAGACGGTCCTCGTGATAATCATAGTCAATCCAAATCCAATGAAAATCTTGGAAACAGGCTGACACATATAAACAGACGGGCCACAAGAGCCAGTCCACAAATTCTTTTACCCCAGGTCCCTTTTCAAGCAGGGGCCGTGAGATCTTCACGCAAACACCTGCATCTTGCCATTGGCCTCTGGGATTTGAGTAATTTGGGTCTGGGCAGGGCCAGCAACTGCTGGGCTGGGTGTGGAATCTGACCAGTCGGAGACGCAGTGAGGAGACGGGCTGGACCAGGGCTCCGGAGACTCTGGGGAGGGGGTCAGGTAAGGGTGCTCACTGGGCAAATGGAGGTAATGCTTGGGCGTGGCATCTAGTGCGGATGAGTAGCTGTGCTGAGAGGGAGGGGTCGGGTAATCCTCCGTCCCTGCAGTGCTGCCGCTGGGCTGGGAGGGCAGAGCCTGAGGAGGCTGGGCTGCTGGCGTGGCTGCCTGTGGCGGCTGAGCGGGAGGCTGGGGCTGAGAGGGTTGCTGAGGCATCTGCTGCTGCTGCTGCTGCTGGAAGAAGGATGGCGGGGGCTGGGAGGTCTGGGGTGTCGGTGGGGTGGAGGTGCTCATGCGGGCCATGCTCTGCTGGTTGGCGATGGTGTGGTTCATGAGCTGCTGCTGCTGCTGCTGCTGTTGTTGCTGCTGCTGCTCAGCGATGGAGGGCAGCTTGACTGGGCTGATGGTGGGCGTGGAGGTAACAGGCGTGGGCTGCAGCATGGCGTTACGGTAGAGCTGCTGGTGCATCAGCATGTTCTGCTGCTGCTGCTGCATGGCTGGGCTCTGGGGGTGCATGCCCGGCTGGCTACTCTGCACAAGATTCACCACCTGCTGACCACACTGGGAGGCGGCCATCCGGCTGTGCCAGTCAAAGGGCACGCTGACAGGGCTGACCAAGCCCATGTTGAGCCCCATCTGGCCTGCGCTCAGCACGTAGCCATGGTTGACGTCTGAAGCCATGACGCGTCCCTGCAAGGACATTCCTGCAGCTCCCAGGTCATTGAGTTGGGCTAGAGACACAGCAAAGGGGCCACCTCCTTCCAACATGCTACTGTGAACCATCGGGGTGTTTGGGACAGACATGGAGGAGTGGTAGAGTGGTGACTGCATGGCCACAGGGGAAGTGGGGTTGGTCATGTAGCCAGCATTGCTGGCTCCCCCGTGGGGTGAGTCCAGTGAGTCGACTGGGGACAGGGTAACTGAGCTCTCCAGTAAGGCACTCTGCATGTCCAAGGTCAGCTTCTTATTACGGGCCTTGACTGACTCTTTCAGACTGACGGCGTGTTGGCCTCCCAGGCTGGAACCCTTGGCTCCAGGCCGCCGGTTTTTCTTGCCCTGTGGGGTGTTCTTCAGACTGGACAGGAAGGCGCTGGGAGGGCACATGAGAGGAGACAGACTGTGTACCCCAGAAAGGTGGTGTCCAGGCCCGCCGTGGCCCTGGGGACTCCTTACTGTGTTGTACTCATCAAGGAGCTGCACGATGTCGTGGTGCATGCGCTCCTGAGCAATGTCCCTCGGCAACCTGTCCATATGGTCTGTGATCTCTCGGTTTGCAAAGTGAGCCAGCAGCACCTTCACAGCCTCACAGCTGCCCTCGCGGGCTGCGAGGAACAGAGGGGTCTCCTCCTGAAGAGAAAGCAACAAAACAAACAGTCTTAGATACAAACATATCTCTATTGAAGCCACGCTGATGCAAAAGTGTAAGTGGAGGTCATACCTTGAGATCTTGCATGTCTTTGTTTGCGCTATTCTTCAGCAGGGCAACAGTGGCCTCCACGTTGTTAACGGCAGCAGCCCAGTGCAAGGACGACTTACCTAAAAGAGAAGACAAAACAATGAGATTACACATCTGTGGTTCCAGTGAATATTATCACAAAACAGGAACATGTGCACACACACTTACCCAGTTCATCTACTGCATTGACATCAGCATGACAAGTGATGAGCTCCTCTACCATGCCCTCTACTGCCAGCCGTGCTGCCAGGATCAGCGCCGTGGAGCCGTCATACATACGGGAGTCAAGATCTGTAGCCCGATTTCGGATCAGAATCTAGGAGGATGGAAAAGATTGGGTTCAACATTAGGATTTATACAGTACATGCAAGTTAACCCTTTAAAAATGGACCTCCCGTGTCTGATCGTTGTTTGCATGATCCTGTTTAAATCATTTAAACCATAATAGCTAGATTAGTCATTCTTTTAGCAGCGGAAAGCTTCTGTCTTTCGTGATGACGCTCGTCATTACGTTACGTTACGTGTGAAATTTAACAAAACTATCAAATTGCCTTTGCACTCAATCTACCCATGAAAATTTACATATCTCAAAAACTAAAAAATTTGCATAGTTCAAATAACTTATGGAGTGTCAAGAAATATTTTGATCATGTTTCTACAGTTAGAAATTTTTTGGATTGTGTTTTTATTTAGTAACATTTTATGTGAAAACATGTCCGATATTTTAATTTTTTTAATTTATGACAAAATACTTTTGTCAATTATTATGGTTTATTGACTTACATAACCTTTTAAATTAGGTTGTACAGATATGAGGGACTTGAAGAGAAATGACATCATAATAAGCAAAAACTACCAATGTAGGCACTGGTGGATCATTTCTATTGCAGAGTTCAAAGGGTCAAAGGCAAGTTGATGTTTGTTTACCTGGAAGACGCCCTGTGCATCTGCAGCCACTGCAGCATGTAGCGGTGAACGTCCTGTGTTATCCTGAGCGTTGGCGTCTGCCCCGGCATCCAGCAGCCTCTTAGCTGCATCAGCGCGAGCGTAGCGAGCAGCCAGGTGGAGCGCCGTCTCACCAGTGCGGTCTGTTTGGGCAGCGAGGGACGCTCCCTGGTAGATTAGGTCAGAGATGATGTTGGCTGAGCACTCCTCGCTCTCCTCCTCCTCTGTTATCTCAGGCTCTAAGCCGCCTCCACAGAATGATGCCAGCATGAGAGGTGTGAAACCATCTGGTAGAGAGATGAAAACAGGCATGGGTGAGTTTATGTCTACTCAAGAGCTCAACATAGCAGATGATACGAGGAAAGTATAAAAGTGCTTATCACAGTTCCAATCTTAAAACTTAGACTATCTCACTACCAACCTGGGCCTCGGACATTAACATCCATGCAGTCGCTTTCAAACTCTCCTTGGGGTGGCGTGAGTGCCATGGTGGGAGGCACACGGATGTCTGCGGCTGCGAGGTGATGCTGCGTCCACTGCCTGCTGTCCACCGCATCTTCACTGTCTGAGAGCATACTCGGCTCCTCAACCTGAAGGAGAAAACTATTTCGTTACTTACTGCAGGCTTACATACAAGCTGATATGCTGTTGTCAAATTTACATGCACACTCTTGTGCTTATATGTAAACTGATTCGGAACATTTATAAATTAGGGCTGTCAATTCATTCAAATATTTAATCGCAAGTTTTTTATCTGTTCAAAATGTACCTTAAAAGGAGATTCGTCAAGTATTTAATACTCTTATCAACATGGGAGTGGGCAAATGTGCTGCTTTATACAAATGTATGTATATATTTATAAATGGAAATCAATAAACAACACAAAACAATGACAAATCAGGCAATAACAGCTGTCAGTGTGTCAGTGTGCTGACTTGTCTATGACTTGCCCAAAACTGCATGTGATTATCAAAAAAGTGGGCATGTCTGTAAAGGGGAGACTCGTGGGTACCAATATAACCCATTTTCATTCACATATCTTAAGGTCAGAGGTCAACGGACCCCTTTGAATATGGCCATGGCAGTTTTTCCTTGCCAAAATGAAGCGCAAGTTTGGAGCGTTATTTAGGCCCGCTACAACCAAAAAAAACGCAAGTTGCGTTAATGCAAAAAGAAATTAGTGGCGTTAAAACAAATTTGCGTTAACACGTTATTATTGCGTTAGCTTTGACAGCCCTATTATAAATGTAAAGAAGTTGTGTAACTGACCTTGATCCTCTTTGGCTCTGGGCAGTCTGAGTCCATCCACTGGTCACTGTGATCTCCAAGGAGAGATTCCTCCACGGTTTTTGGCATGTGTCTATTTACAGATGAATATGTGAAATGATGTCAAAACAAACTCCTAAAGTAATTCCAAATATTATTGCTAAAGCAATTCAGTCCCAACTACATCATTAGCGTTAACAGATAACTTACTTCATTCCCAGAGCGTCCTGGCCCACGGGTTCCCTGCGGTTCTTGTTGCTGCTGGGTTCCTTCTTGAGGAAGAAGCCCTCGGGGAACCAGAGGGTGCTGTGTTCTCTCTTTCTACGAGCGATCAACATGCCTATCACGAGGATGACCAACAGGAAAAGAGAAGCTATCCCCACCAGCATCAGCTTGACCCATTGGTCGTCAGCAGTAGGCACCATCTCTTCACCTGTGGTGGGAAGTCAAAGTAGTAATCAAACACGTGTGCCTCATTAGTCTTACAAGTTTGTTTTGTGTTCTTTAAGTAACCCTACTCACCACGGGCTTCTTTGAGGGGGTAAGGGAAGCGGAGCATCTCTACAGCTGACAGGGCTCCCAGGTAGTCTGCAGCGCTGTAGGCTGAAGGGAAACAGTCCTCAAAGCCCTGAGTGCACAGACGGTTGTCTATTTCCAGGTACACTTTGGATCTATAAGAACAGCAGAGAGCAGGTGTTTAGTGTAATGTACAATCTACAGGAAAGACTTTTATGTTTACTGTATGCCTGACTGACCCGATGACCTCCTCTTGAGGCTGCAGCTCCCGCTTGAGGCGTGCCTCTCGCCGTGCCTCTCGGCGGGTGTACGGGCGGATCATGAATTCTCCATTGTTGTCCAGTCGGAAGCGCAGTGTGGTGTGTAGGATAGCACCCAATTTCTGCAAAAAAGCTGTGCTGGTGCGGAGGAGCTCCTCTGGAGGCAATAGGACTACCAAAACCAAGACCCCATCAGCAATGTTTTCAGGGACCGCCTTTGCGCAGTCCAAGCCGTCCCAGCCACACTCCTCTGTGTTGCAGCCCTGGTCACACTTTCCATCAGCGTAGTGGTCTATACAGTAGGCTTCATATATTGGACTGGAGATGACACAAACAGAATGGTCAGTTCATGTTTTCTCAGATCAGTACAGGAAAAAAAATGACTGTAAAAGTGAACTCACTTGCAAACTTTCTCCTTGCTTTTGCAGTCAAAGTTGTCGTACAGACAGTTGACGTTGTTGCAGCGCTCATCACACTGGCTGTTGTTGAAGACACGCCAGCAGTCTTCACAACGGGACCAGGGGTTCACCGCTAGAGAGCAGTCCCCGCCGTCCCAGCGACACTCGAATGTGTTGCATTCCTTGTCGCAAACACCGTCATCGGCTTTGCCATGACAGTCTGCCAGAGGGCACGAGGGTGTTGGAGGCGTAAGGGTTCTGCTGCTCTGCTCGCACCGTTTGCCCGTCCAGCCACTGGGACACTGGCAGTGGAAGAACGGGAAGCTGGTCTCTTCAGTGCACAATCCTCCGTTCCGGCAGGGCTGGGAGGAGCAACCTTCGTTAGTGCGATGCTGACACTGGGGCCCACCATAACCTTGCGGGCAGGTGCAACGCGCCCCCCTCGTGGTAAGAGCACAGCTGCCTCCATTGTAGCAGGACAGCTCTCGACAGGACATGCTTCTTTCACAATTGGGGCCGGCATAACCCTAAAGATAAACATGATTTATGCACTTAGATTGTGAACTTTCAATACACAAATAACAAAAGCCATAATGCACACAATCAAATTGGGTATATAAATGTGAATGTACACTTACAAGCTGACACGTGCAGGTGTATCCCAGTCCAGAGCTGCTAGATACAGAGCAGACTCCTCCGCTCTGGCACGGCTGAGACTCGCACACACTGAACCTGCTCTGACACCTCCGGCCGGTGAAGCCAGGCTTGCACACACATAGGTAGTCATTGGGCAACTGGATGCAGTCGAGACTGTTGGAGGGACTGCAGGGGCTGGAGAGACACTCATTTATATCTCCCTCGCATCGTTCTCCTGTGAATCCAGGGGGACAATTGCAGCGGTATCCACCCACTCTGTCCACACAGGTGCCGTTGTTCAGGCACTTGGGAGGAGCACTGCGCAGCCTCAGAGGCGGGGCACAGTCGTCTTCATTGATCTCACAGAGAACACCTTTAAAAAGAGAGGATTATTATTTTATTCGCACATAGGATAATCTCTTTAGTAATAAACATAGGTTTCTGTTGAATATGTGCTTGCATACCCAGTGTGCCAGGGGGGCAGGAGCAGATGTAATGTCCCACCAGATCAATGCAAGTGCCTCCGTTCTGGCAGGGATGTGACTGGCACTCGTTGATCTCTATCTCGCAGTTCTGTCCAGTGAAACCTGGCATACACTGTAACGACACGCAGATGACAATTACATTATCTTTCCACAATTGTGACGAAGCACTGTGTGAATACCGACTTTGCTGAAATCTGACAGAGAAGCACAAAGCAATGTACTCACATCACACTGGTACCCTCCCACATATCCCCTGCAGGTGGCGCCATTGCGGCAGGGTTTGTCTTCACAGTGGTCCACTTGGCTTTCACAGTAGCTTCCAGTGTAGTCGGCGGGACATTTACAATAGTGGGCATTCCCGGTGTTGACACAGTGACCACCGTGGTGGCATAGCTCATCCGTCTGGAGCCCTGATTTTGGAAGAAAATGTAACTTAAAGTGCTCAGTTACAACACAAACACAGACGGAGAGGTTACATGTCATATAACACCCCACATACCTCTATGGCGAGCAGCTGTCTCACAAGAGACTCTGGAAATGTCACAGTAACGTCCAGACCAGCCGTTAGTACAGTCACAGATGAAGGAAGCATCTTTTTGGCGACAGCGTCCTCCGTTTTGGCAGGCAGATGAGCGTCTGCACCAGTCGACTGGTGTCTGGGTAGGCAAATGGAAAGAAATCTCAGCATTTGTTGGTTTAAAAACATAAAGTCATGAAGACACAAGGGCTTTTCAAGAAGCGTCCGTGAGTGTGTGTGTACCTGGCATCGGTTGCCGGTGTAGCCCTTGGGGCAGGAGCAACGGAAGGACTCCAGGGCGTCTTGACAGATGCCTCCATTGAGGCAGGGCTGGGAGTCGCACTCGTTGACCTCGTATTGGCAGTGGGAGCCAGTGAAGCCTGAGCGGCAGGTACAGGAATAGCCGTTGATTTTATCTGTGCACGTCCCTCCATTGAAGCAAGAGCTGTGGACACGAGTGAAGATAATTATTGTCACATTCAGTAGTTCAGTATATGAGTAGGTTGATAAAGTACAACGGGAGATATCTCCATGACTCAAACACTCACCTTTCAGTGCAATCAGGGATGTTGGTTTCGCAGTGGATGCCGGTAAAGCCAGGCCTGCAGGTGCAGGTGTAGGAGTTGACATAGTCTGTGCATGCGCCTCCATTTTTGCAGGGCGTACTCTGGCATTCATTGATCTCTAAAGCACAGCGGGGCCCGGTGAAGCCCGCCAGGCAGCTACAGTGGAAGGAGTTCACACCGTCTGTGCAGGAACCTCCACTTAGGCACGGATCTGACGGCACAAAAAGAGAGGACGACCTTGGTCAAGAACAATATGCACGGACCTGGTATTGTGTTCAACAGCAACAGACAATTATAGTAATTCAGAACGCTATGTTTTACATGGCCACTCACTAGGAGAACAGTCATTGAAGTCCGTTTCACACGTCAGCCCAGTGAATCCAGCTCTGCAGGAGCACACAAAGCCTCCAAGCATGTTGGTGCAGGTCCCACGGTTCTTGCAGGGGTTTGAGATGCATTCGTTTACATCCACGTTACACAATTGACCTGAAGAACAGAAAGGTACAATAAGGTTTAACTCAACATCAAAAGACAGATTATTTCACAATACACGAGGAAGTGGTAAGATGGTTAGTACAAAATTGGCTTACCTTGCCAACCTTGCTGGCAGTTACACTGATAGCCCAAGTAGTCTGGTGTGTGTGTGCAGAGGGCATGGTTGGCACAGGGGTTAGGGGAACAAGGGGTGAGGACCTCAGCACAAGTGGGTCCACTGTACGGAAGCTCACACAGACAGGTGAAACTCGCCACACCGTCCACACAAGTGCCCTTGTTCAGACAGGGACTGGACGAACATTCGTTGATGTTCACCTGGCAGAGGTTACCTGTTGGAGGGGCAGAGAAGACATTAAACACATATCACAGAACTGAATTTTGATGGGCCTGAGACTGTATTGGAAACCACACTACAGTAGTATGCAGAATGAAACTGTTAAATCGATTTTTTTTAAGTATATTAGGCCAGGCTTTAATCTTTAAACAAGCTCTTAAAGCACTGGACAAAAAAACGAACTCATACCACTGCAATATTAACAAAAAATACAACTTATTCAGCTATGATTTTTGTGAATTTAGTGATGAATTAGCACATGAAAATTGTAAAAAACATCCAGTTTTTGGCCACTGTTGTTGTAACCATAGACTGTATCGTTCCAACGCTTTGCATTGTGGGATACAGTAGGTGAAGTAGACTGGTCTGATGCATACAGGAGTATTTTTGGCATACTGTAGATTTTGTTTTTGTTTGCATACTGCATACTACATGCTACATTTTGGCCAAATCAGTACGTACTGCTAGTGTAGTATGTGGTTGGTGGTGAATGTATCTGCACATTTTTAATACACCACTAGGGGGAGGTAGACGATTGTCATTCAGGAGGAGGAAAATGATGGAGGACTTGGTGGGAATCTTTTAGACTAAAAGATGTCTTTAAGCAACTCAGTTATGACTCCATATGTTGATGACTTCAGCGGTTACTGTGTGTTGTGCCACCATGACCACCCTCTTACCTCTGAAGCCTTGGCGACACTTGCAGGTGAAGCCATTGAGCTGGTCGATGCACGTGCCAGCATTCTGGCAGGGACTCGGCAAACAGTCATTCCTGTCCAGGTCGCAGTTCTTCCCAACCCATCCGGGCTCACAGTCACAGCGGTAACTGGAAATACAGGAGTACAGTCATTTATCCAAAAGATACCAAGTTGAAACTTGTAGGATGAGCAACAAGCTTGCTATCTTATGCATATATATCAGATGTGATGCCACTTTAAAACTGTGACAAAGTCTGTAACAGTTCCTACCCGTTGATGTCATCCCTGCATGAGCCATGAACACACGGGCTGCTGCCACACTCGTCCACCTGGGAGTAACAGTAAGGGGGCTTAAAGCCCTCAGGACACTGGCAGTGAAATCCATTCTCTTCATCCACACATGTCCCCCCGTTTCTACAGGGGCCAGACGCACACTCGTCTATCTCCACGTTGCACTTGGAACCTGGCAGAGACACAATCAGAAGTGTGTTTGTCAACATTTCTAAAGAGAATTGATTTTTTATCTCAAATTTGTGCTCTCATTTTTCAGAGGGTCTTACCGGTGAAGCCAGGTTTGCAAACACAGTCGTAGCGGTTGATGCCATCTTTGCAGAGGCCATAGTCACATGGGTTACTGGCACAATCGTCAAAGTTTATTTCACAGTTTGTCCCTGTGTTGACAAAGACATTTTTTACATTAGGCATTTTAACAATGGCAAGGAATATGCTTCTGTACAGAAAAATGTAAATGAAATGATACGATATTATGATGCATCTATTCCATATTGTTGTTATCACCCTCAACAGCAACATCATTTGCAGATGTGTGAGCATACAACATGATTTAGCCTACAGTTGCAGTAAATTTGCAGTAAATGTTGGCTAGCTTTTATTTTCTTAAATAGTCAATTCAAAGGTTGGAATTAACAACGTCTGACTGTGATTTCGGAGTTATTCCTCTTACCTGAGGTTCCATGTTGGCACTGGCAGATGTACTTGTTGACCAGGTCCACACACTTGCCTCCATTCTGACACGGGTTGCTGTGGCACTCATTGAGCTGGTTCTCACAGCGATAGCCGGTGTAGCCGGCGTCACAATTACAGGAGTAGCTGGCAATGCCATCGACGCAAGTACCGTGGTGGCATGGGTCGGGCTGACAGTTGTTGATATTACTCTCGCAGAGTGTCCCTTCATAACCTAAAGAGGAGAAAAAAAGTATAAATGAGATTGATGATATTTATCTGCTTTGATTTTTCTGAATAAAAGCTGTTTAGCGGTCAGTTTTTCCTTGAATGGCCATTTTCATCCAACGTTCCTCCTTTTTTCTCAATTCATTCGTTATTTCGTTGAACTTCCTCTGTCTGTTTCCCATTTTTTTCTTTATAAAAGCTTCTACAGTTTGGGGCTCTGATTACTGTGGTTTCCATGTCGACAGTGTCTGTGTGTTGGGCAAGCAAGTGTTGGGTTTGTGTGGTATGTGTGTAGTGCAGTGCTGAGTTGGGCAAAGCAGTAAAGAAGGGCCCTACACAGGCCTCCCAGTCCTGCTTTTGTTCTCAGTGGCGGAGGGAACAATAGACTGCGCCACGTCAAACAGGGCCACTTCACTCAACAGAAGGGGCCCACAAACACAGGGAATACCAAGCAGCTGGCCACTGAAACAATGAAGCAGGCTCCTCCGTAGCCTTAGGTCCAAACAAACATATTAAATATCAACGTATATACACACAGTCAGCTCATATACATGCAGCCTTTGTGCCAAACTTTAATGTAGCTCACTGTATCTGCTCGGCTTGTTTTCAAACATGGACCTGTGTGAATGTGAAGGAATGAAAGTGAAGATGCAGCATAAGGTGGTGTGTGTGGGGGGGGTTTAACAGATGAACAGATGTCGGGGTGATGACCAAGGCTCCTTTCTTGGCAACTGCTGGTCCTCAGTGACCCCATGATCCTGAGAGCCGACGAGGGAAAGAGGGGGATTAGGGGCCTCAAGTCAGTCTGCTTGGCCAGCAGACATCCAGAGAAATCGCTGACCCCCCAAAACACTGAACACTTAACAAAGACCAAACACAGCCCAACAAGTGGTTAATGCTCATCTGCTCTTCTGCCTGGGAGGATATCTTGAGCTGCGTACTCTCTCACAACTACTCACAGACAACTATTAGGTACAGAAGCCCTTACCTTCAGCACAGCGGCACTCGAACCCATTGGGACGGTCGTAGCATTTCGCTCCATTCTGGCATGGCGTGCTGGCGCACTCATCTATGTCGATCTGACACATGGTGCCAGTAAACCCTGGGACATACAAACACAGAGGTGAAGGGTCAGAAAGAAGGTCCAGTGGAAGGGTCCACGCTCAGGTCAGAGGGCAGTTCTGTCTCTTCTTAGAAGGGCAGAGGTCTTTGGCTAGGTTAGTGACGTCTGGCTAAGGTTGGGCTTGAGAGCGTCTCGACTGGTTAAGGACGTGTCATCTGTGCACTTGGACCAGTGCTAAGATGACCACTGCAGAATGCAATGGACAGCCTGTGACCTTGGTAATGTTTTCGAGGAGGGACTTACAATCTAGTGAATATAAGTTGGATCTGAACATAAATGAATATTGCTATCTGGGCAACAAAATCCCATTTATGGAGCTTCAGCTCACTTCAGGTTATGGTACATTTTGGTGTCCGTACAACTCCTACTCTACACTATAATGTAGACTCAGTGGTATATAAAATTATATAGAATGTGTTGAGAAACGATTCATTTTAACAACAATATTAATAACAATAATAACTACAAAATGCATTTCTGCTGAAAATGCGAATTAATGCTGACAGCTGAAATTAATTACAAAGCTTTGTTGAAAATACAGAAAATCTTAGAGCACTGCACTCCTGAAAAACTGATTGTAAAACTGGTAAAGTTGAAAGCTGAACTGCATGACCCCAAAAAAGCTACGAGCTGAAATACGTTGCTAGAAAAGCTGGAGGGTAAACTGTAATACTGTCAAAGGTGGAAGCTGAAATTAATTAACTAGTTAGACATAAAGTAGTATTTTGTTGGAATAAACCTTTAAAACTTTAAATACTTGGACAGAAAGTAGTATTTTGGTGGATTGAACCTTTAAAATAATAATAATAATAATAAATAACAATAATAATAATAATAATAAAGATAACAACAACAGTAATAATATCTCAAATCTACTGGCTTGGAAAGCTTGAGAAACGGAGCAGGCTTGAAATCAGTGGGCACAGCGCCCAGACAGGGGTGAATTGGTGCATTGGTAGCACACTGCTCAGTTGATTAACAGTGTCAGGATGGTCTGTGTGTTGGTGCTTGGGCTGCTAAAGGAAGGGGGTGGGAGGGTTAGAGGAGACGGTGGGATTGTTTTCTCTTTTAGGGAACCCCCCCGTCCCCTTCCTGCATCAGCTCCACCGGCTCAATAGCTAGATGGGGGGTGGAGAGGGGACGTCTGTCCCAGATGTAAATTGAGGACCTGGAAAAGAATCTCATTAGCAGGACTGCTGTTCCCCACCGCCACCAGGGCAGGATGAGGGAGACTGCTGTCCCTTCCACATTCCTCAGAGGAGGGGAGCGGGGGTCACAATAGTGTCTTTGTTCAGGCAGGACGAGAGGATAGGCAGCCTTGTGGGCCTGCCTTTTTATATGAGTGGTGGCTCTCTAAACACCAGAAGTAGCCGGGCTGACCCTCCCTCCTCTGGTTCTGGGGACATTTAAACTTTGGTTCATACTGCTGCTGTCACTGAGTTGGAGTTGTTAACAGGGATGGAAATTAACACAGGGAATAGAAAAGTCTTACCTGGCTGGCAGGTGCATGTGAAACCATTGACCATGTCCCGACAGATGCCATCATTCACACATGGGTTGCTCTCACAGTCATCTACGTCAACCTCACAGTAAGTCCCCATGTAACCTGGAAGACAAGTTTTTACAGTTAAAGCAGATTTCATTATGTTCAGGTTTGTATGTCAGATCAAGCCGGTAATTGTGTGTACTCTTTGCGATGGGGGGAAAGGATCTGTGGGAAACTTTTCTCTCATGGGAGGGCCTCAAGAGTTTCTGGTCCCAGCTGAACCACAGGACGGAATAAAAGATCCCCAGAGCATCCCCAGTGTTCCCACTCACTCTACTGACCTGAAATCACCACACCCTACTGTCCCCTCCCTGGGTCAGCGTCCCATTCACCAGATGCATGTTATACATTTTGCGTTAGCAAACTACGGAGGGTTCCTTCATTGAGGTGAAACAGAGTGTGCATCGGAGAGCTGGGGGGAGAGGCTAGCGTGGAATCAGAAATAATCAGCAGCTCCACATGAAGCTTTGCCAGGCTGGCTGATGATGAGGAGGGTGAAGAGGAAGGGCCTGTCTCTGGAAATGAAGGGGGAGGGGGAGAGGCTCTGGGAAAAGGCCTCTTTCCCTCTCTGTGTATGAGGGGTGCAAAGTGGAGCACAGAGGGGCCCTATTGTTCCGCTCCATTCCCACCACTCTACCACTCATTAGTATTCACAGCACACTCCTCCCCCTAACTGCTCGCCCTCTCTCACATACAGTCCTATAGACCCGACTCCCAGCTCTAATTTGTATAGTTCCCAAAACCCCAGGATGCATGTAGGACTGTGCGTGAGAGTTTCACTGTGTTTTTGTCACTGAGTGTCCAAACCATCACTTAGTCCAAACTAATACCCTGTCTGGGCTGTATAGTGCACAGAGAGTGGAGCACTGCCTCCATACCCCCAGCATCAATGGGAATGCATTACATAACAGTCTACACTGGCAGTCGGGGACGGCAGAACTGTAGACGATGCTTCAGCAAATTTAAATAATAAGTTGTTCCACTCTGCCATTGGTCTGCGGCTGTCCTAAGTGGAGGACATCTGGCTGAATATTGAAGTGTTCTGTATTGTTTTGTGCTGAAATACATCTTGAATACCTGGCATGCAGATGCAGGTGAACTCTCCGATGCGGTCCAGGCAAGTGGCGTCGTTCTGGCAGGGCATGGATAGGCATTCGTTGATGTCAATCTCGCATCGCGGGCCGGCATATCCCCGGCCGCACTGACACTGGAAGGAGCCCTCCGTGTTCACACACTTTCCAAAATGCTCGCATGGGTTGGCACCTGCGGGGAGAAGGCTGACGATCAGTATACACAAATCAGGGGGAGTAAACAAGTCGCCAAAATGGCGGTGGCGTCTCCCTACAATACGCGAGCATTTGAATGCAAATGGTCCCAAGAAGTGTAAAATGTTCTACTTTTACCTTTACTTTCTATCTAACGTTACTTTTGACAACGATGTCTAGGAGTTCGGGAAAAACCTGAGCTCGTAGTGACGGCAGCTGTGTCCTCAAAAAAGCCTTCAATTTTACTTAAATCAATTTTAAACACATACTCATCTGTGTTTATTATCTACGCCAACCATTTACGTAAATTACTACGAACAACCACGGACGCTGTCGGCTGAAAGTCACCAGTCACTATAACTTGCCACCACAGTAATGGCAGTGGCGCTAGATGGCGGAACACACAAAGCGGTCGGTGGATTCGTCTATATAAACATAGTACTGAGAAAAAAAAATAGCAATTACCAATCGAACACTCATCCATGTCCTGGTTGCAGGCGCCTCCTACAAAGCCGGCAGGACAGGTGCAAATGGCGCGGCCGTTAAGGGGGTTGGTGTCGCACACTGCCCCCTCGTTGCAGGGGTTACTCACACATGCATCGTCAAGGTGGCACAGCAAACCTATAGTGGAGACGGCACAGAAAGAAAACACACAACGTCAAATATTTTGCAGCCTGGACTAAGAGGGGCACAGAGGTCACTTGACGAACGCACTTACCCGTCTTTCCAACTGGGCACTCGCAGAAGAAGGACGCCACGCGGTCATGGCAGGTGGCGCCGTTGAAGCAAACGGCTATGGCGCAGTCGTCGATGTTCTCACTGCAGTCGTCTCCGGTCCAACCGTTAACGCAGACGCAGGTGTGACCACCGATGGTGTTGAAGCAAGTGCCTCCATTATGGCAGGCGTTTGGTTGCATGAGACACTCGTTGACATCCTCAGCACAGTATTGCCCTGGTGTGATTAGATGACATATTAGCTCACACCTACTCACCATGATATATATATATATATATATATAAAGTTTATTTCACATATGATGTAAATAGAGTTGTACCTGTCCATTCTGGTGGGCACTGGCAGTTGTAGGTGTTTACTCCATCCACACATATTCCTCCATTCATACACTTGTGACCTGGACAGTCGTCCACATTATTCTCACAGTTGTGCCCCTCAAACCCTGAGACAGATGGAGAGAGAAAAGAGTTATGATACACAGACACAGTAACGTACACCATCTGAGAGTTTATTAAACATTCAGTGGTTCCTGTTCCAGACACCAGGCATCTCTACCCGTGACCTCGAGTCATGTTTCCCACACTAGAGGAAGTATTGGGGCAACGTGGGCAGTAAAAAGGTTCAGGGGGTGTCTGATTGTTTACATCTTCTCATGATGGTTCCCACACGATGCCAGCGACAGCCGTGACTCCTGCCTGCTTCAGAGGCCCGCACTCCCCGCAGTGTTTGCTTGTTTTATAATCTCTCACAGTTTCAATGACTTCCTGTCTGGCAAGAGACATTTCCTGTCAGCTCCCCAGTGGGAAACCAGAAGGCCCATAAAGTAAATTCCTTCTGTTGTGAAAAGAGCAGAGTGGAGTGGAGTGGAGTGACGGCGGGCTGCCTCCTCAACTCTCCCACCACCCCATCTCCCATCTATTAATAGCAGACAGGAAGTTGACCTGGGAGAGAGGAGTAAATCCCAGCAAGAGCACTAACAGCTACGTCATCAGGCTGGGAAAATCTGTATGCCTGCAACACTGCGCTGAGAGCCTGGGAAAAAAAACGAGGTCTGCACACTCGCTCTGATTTAGTGTGTGTGTGCTGATATAGAGTTATTCTACCTGGTAGGCAAGCACACTCGTAGGAATGGTCGCTGGTCTGTCGACAGGTGCCCCCGTTAAGGCACTGGGATGGGGCACAGGGCAGGGTGGACACCTCACACGTGCGCCCGCTGTATCCAGGTTGGCACTGGCAGCGGAAGGACCCATGGGTGTTGATGCAGAGGCCACCGTTGAGGCACACGCCAGGCTTGCGGCACTCGTCAATGTCATTGCGGCAGTTCTTTCCCTGGAAGCCAGGTGGGCAGGAGCAGTTGTAGTGGTTATTCCAATTGGCACAACGGGCCCCGTTGGCACAGGGGCTCGTGGCACAGGCATCAATGAGGGAGCAGTCTTGGCCTGGAGATTAGAAAGTGAATTGTTTTCAGTTAAAAATAGGAACTTTTAATCTCCCTTCTCAGATCTGATCATTCTAATGAAGACAAATACTGATATATGTACCTCTGAACCCTCTCTGGCACACACAGGTGTATTGTGGGATACCATTAACCACCTGGCTCTTACAAGCGGCTCCGTTCAGACATGGCGATCGATGACAGGGATCCAGGTGCTGACAGAGAGGACCGATGAATCCCGGACGACATCTGGACAAACAAATTCACACACATTAGGACGTCTTTGGCCTGGAGGTTAAGACGGTCACAAAATGACAAGCTACGGTATTTAAAACAGACACTCAAACTCCAGTGTAGCCCAATTCCCACCATTTTCTGGGTTTGGCAATCAGGCTCCTAATGACACCTTGGCAAGGCCTGCTGCCTGACTCATACATTGGCTTGAGTAATGCTTCTGGGCCCTGGAACGAATTTGTAATAGCATAGCTTACCCCATAAGTACTTATCATGCAATACATACACACATACACTCAAAGAAATTAAAATATGAAGATGGAGTGAGGCCATCTCTCTGTGTCTTATGGGCTTAACACATAAGGCCCATTCTCTGTTGTTTCCAGCTGGAACGCCCCAGTTTCTCCATGTCGGCTAACATTCTTCCACTGTTCCAGTTTTTCCGCACCTCAGCTCTTGTTTCTGTTTCTTATATATGAAAAAACGACACACCCAGAAACAGCAGTCTGGAAAAGTAATGATTGCCAACAAATACTGCCGAGGAAGACGATGGCTACACACAGCACACATGAACCGAGTAGGAGAAGCAGCTGTGGTATTTGAATGAAACAACACATAAGCATTCTGATAGAACAGAGTGTTATCCTGATGAAACATTAACACCTCGTCTACACACAAGGTGTTTCAGACACGTTTTTCAGTCATCCGGAACAGACAGGCTTCTATTAGACGTAGTCACCGTGATGTCACCCATTGTTTTGTGGACTGCCATTTGGAAGCCTTCGCCATCTTGTTTTTTTGCAATCAGACGTGACACGAGAGGGTGGAGCTAAGTACAAACGAACGCTGAATAAGACATTTTCAGGCGACCAAAATGTTACAATTAACTTTCATGAACTGAAAACACACTGTGAAAGAGTTAAAGTTGTAAGACCAAAACACAGACAACTCCCAGACCGGACAATGCCATGGTAGCGATCTGTCAATCACAAGTTAGCCCCGCCCTAAAGCATCCCCTGCTTTATGGTTTATTTTACTCTAAATGGGACCATTATTTACTAAATGAATATCATGCTGTATTGAATAAGACTTGAAACTAGAGATTGAGACCATAAACTCATGTTTAAGACATTAACTGAGGTAATAAATCAAGTGAGAAGTAGGCTCATTTGCAACCAGAGGAGTCGCCCCCTGCTGGCTGTTAGAAAGAATGCAAATTTAAGGCACTTCAGCATTGGCTTCACTTTTGAGTTGCTCACTGATTTTAATCAATACAGCTGCTTACACAGGCCACATTTTTACACTCCCAAATCTATTTTCTGCTTATTTTCTTGCGTTTTACGTGCTAAGCTACTGCTACTACTGCTGCCAAAACACAGGTGACCGACACTAAATACTGTGCCTGAACGCATCCTGTGTAGACACAGGTGGAGGACTGAAGCTGCTCTGCTAAAGCGTTGCTTTCGCTTCGCGAGCTGTGTAGACATTGTGTGAGCCTGACCTAAACCTGCACCGCTAAGAAGTTGAGATAAACATATAAACATGGCTTCCTCCAGCTCTCTCCAGAGGTCCTATGGGAGTTTAGACAAGGCTTGGACTTACTAAGGAATCCAGTATGAGCTGGTAACTCTACACCCACAGTGGAGCCCCTGGCTGGGGACAAGCCCCCTCTTCAAACAGGCTGTTTGATGCTGATGACAGGGCAGTGACGGCTGGGTTTTGGCCCGCCCTTGGGCTCTCTGTCTTCTCTTTCATTGGAGAGGAACCCCTGGGCAGGATCAACAATGGGTTTTCATCTATTCTCTTTTACAGGAGCATCACCACTACACTGTTTATCTTTACTGTTTTGATGTGACCTCCCCCCTTAATAAACTATAACAAAGACTAAAACAATTCTGTGGCTCTTGCCCCTGGCTAGGAGACTGAAGCTACTCCAGGAAAGGCTACGAAGGATGAACCGATCCGGATCTAGATTTTCACTGAATTGCCTGCTTTCTTTCTGGCTGTTCTGCTCTGATTCAATAAAACTGGAGACTTTGGCTTTTTTTCCCACCTTTACAAAGACAACAGCGAATTGGAGGAGCCACAGGGCTAAGCATGAAGGAGCCAGGAACAATAACGTGCATATACACAGAAACAGTGCAGAAAAAATGTCTCCAAAGTAATAGTTTGTTGGTCTATGAAATTTAATCAAACATCTGAGCGTAGCAACTATAAATGCCGTAGGGAATGAAGATTTTTCCCATGACGAAGGTCAGCACTAAGGCGCTAAAACTTGGTGTGGGAGTTAAAGCGAAGCAGCACCGAATGTTATTCAGACAGTTATTACAGCTCTTCTTCCATCTCCTAAAGCCCCCCTGAACGCCAGCTTGGCTTTCCCCCTCAACAACCCCCTCCTCTCACGCGCTGAGAGGTCAAATGTCAGAGGTCCCCCGTCTAATTGTGATGATAATGTCACTCAGGCTGCAGGGAGCGGGTTGGGGCTGCTCTGCAGAAGAGAATGTCTTTAGAAGGTGGAATTGGTGGCGAGGGCGACGAAGAGGAGGAGAGAGTGGTCTGGTGCGGCAAGAATGTCATGTCATATTTCCTGTAATCCCTCGTCCCTCGCTATGAAAACACTGCACTCTCTCCGAATGCGTGATCCCCGTTGCCCCTAGCAACCTCGCAGACGAACAAGCAAGCCTGACACCCAACCAAACACCCCTCCCCAACCCCCCACTTTTGGTCCCCATGGCTATTTGTCATGGCTTGGCTGGGTTTATTTAGAGGCAAATTAACTATGTCTGGAATCTAGGGTGTCACTTAAAAATGAAACACAAATGTGGCACAAAGGAGGCTTTGAAAGAGGCTGCGGAAGAAAGTTGCTTACAGAGCTGAAAAATACTACACAGACTGACAGTCAAATTCTTCTGGAGCTACTCTGTACTGTGGATATTTGACTGCTAATGAAAGCCAAAGAGCTACAGCCATAACAGGCTGTTGTTTTCCGAAGACCATCGTGACTCTCTGTGGTCAGAGAACAACTTACAACTCATTCAAGGAAGTATTGTGTGTCCAAGTGCATGTTGACGTTGCACCACAGAGACTCAAATATTAGGTATTTGGAATAAAGTGTGTTCAGCTATGAGAATGAAGGGCATTGGTGTTTATTTGTGTGTCTTAGAGTACATGTGGGAGCGTAAGAATGACGATGCCTGAGAAATTATTTGTCCTCCCTTACCAATGCACACCGGACTGAGGAGCCAAAACACACATTCTTTTGTCTAGACCTGACTCATTGCCAACATGCTACTCCCATAACACACAAATCAGAGTGCTATCAGTGCAGAGACTGTGAGAGACATGCAACTTTGTCCCGGTGCACCTGAGAGTCTCCTTATCAGGCTCTTTACAACCTTGTGGCTCTTTACAAGCCTCTGGGAACAGCAGGGCAGGATCTGTGCCTTCGCCTGGGCGGGCCGGGCCTTATGTGTGGCGGATGTGGACGGCAGGTGCAGGCTGCTGTTGTGCAACGGGCCCGAGTCATATTCAGTGAGTGTCGACTTCTGACCTCTGAGGAAGGAGGTCTTTGAGTGCAGCCAGCTGAGGGATGGCCAGAATGGGTAATCTCCCCCCTGTCAACACGCATTTGAGGATTTTTAGCAGCTGCAGCCCCGGCACCATGCATCTGTCCACATCTGTCAGTGCACCTCTGGGTGTCTGGCATCTCCTGCCAGACAATAAGCCATAACAACTGCACTGTTTTACTCATGGGAAATACGCAGTTACAAACACACATTGGCCATTTCACAACACTCAAGCGATGGGGTTCACAAACACATGCATTAACAGTTCCTCTTGACAGACTTTAAAGATTACACGAAGGCACCACTGCAACAAAGCAAACACATGCAACAATCACTACACGCCCAAACACAAAGAAAGGAAAACTTACAACCAGCCTCAGCCTCTGAGGAAGAGTAGTACTGTGAACCCATAAAAGAGAAGATCCACAGAGAAAGTAATAAAAGAAGGAAGAAAGAGATGTTAAACATTTGATGAAGACGAAGAAGAGTTTAATGTGCAAATGACCTTACAAAACATTTCTGTAATTTGAAATATGTCAGAGGATGACTAAAACTGTTTGATTTATGCAAGTGTCACCTATACTTGTGTAACACAATGCCAGTTTTCCTGCTTTCTGGGTCACTGAAGATGGGTAACCTGAGCTCATCCTCTCCTATACAATAGCAGCTACTCTGCCAGAGGTCAGATGGCGGCTCACCTGTGAACAAAGAGGCTGTAATCTCTGACACGGTTCATACACACAGTCATGCTCCACAAAGCAACAAGTATAAAGGAATCTTCCTATCTCAGAGGGCACTTCCTAAAACTAATGGAGAGGAAGAAGCAACAACAACAGAACTACCATCTTTTGACTTGGGGGCGAGATTTCAACTTCTATATTGCATGAGAAGAGCTAATCAGAGTTTACTTTTGAGCCTGAGAAATATTAGAGGTCTTTGGGAAAATTCTTACAACAGTGTCTCTTTCTCTCAACACAGACCTCCTTCCCTCACCCCCTCCTTTCTACAAGCAAGCAGGAACCAGCTCGGCTCCTTTATGCGAGTCCATACTGACACCACACTGCCAACAGGAGCCCATCCACATCCCCCCCCCCCCCTCCTTCCAGCAGCCTCTTCTGCTCTGCTCTCCCCAGCTTGGCTCTCCCTTTCTCAGCAAAGAGCCAGATTGGGGGTTGGGGAGTGTTTTGTGGCCCAAATAAAAGAGCTAAAGTAGTCAGAACTCCTTTGTATGAAAGTGTTGGGGGGGGGAGCAGTGACCCAAACAGCTAGTCTTTCAGGCCTGGGCTTACACGGACCAACAGGCCTGGGCTGTAGCCTGGCAACAGTAACCCACGGTGAGAGGGAGCCGGGGTGAGAAAAAGGGGGTGTTGGGAGAGACAGGGTTTCGTAAGGACAGTTGGAGCACTTCAGAGGACTGATCCCCTTCATATGCAGGTAGCACTGAGCGCCGTGCGGGACCAATTCAGTCTGGTAATTAAGTATGATCATGTCTAAAAGGATGCGTGTTTCACAGTTTAAAGTGCAAAGTTTGTTTCAACAATTGTGCTTAGACACACAATGGAGGTATTGAGATCTCCAGAAGGAGGTTTCCAGAGCACCCCCCCAGAGCATGAATATTAAACATGTGAATATAAGGACATTTAACTTTCTCTTGAGGAAAAGCAGTAATGAATCAGACTAGAAGGCTAGGAAGGCTGTCAGTGCGTCCTTCTCACCTCCAATAGTCCCTCAGATTTACACGTATAAGAATATAAATCCAGAATGCCACGGAAATGTCTTGGCAGACAGATCTTCTGCAACAAGAGAATACAAAATGTACTCGTTGCTCTGTAATGCAGCTACGAAAAAGGGCCCGACAAGAGCTCGCAGTTTTTACACTTTTTGTCCATGTACTATCCGAACAAATTTGTCTCAAGTGTCAACAGATTTTTGGAAGAATACTCCCTGACATTTTTCAAATAGCAACGCGTTTGCCCATAACCACATTGCATGAATCCCAGGGTCGAGGTCTTTCAAAGCATTCTCCACTGAACTCGACCACAAAAACCCCACCCAACCACCTAAACTGAACCAGATTCCACTTTGAAACTGGATTTTAAAAGACCCCCATCCCCAACAAGAAAGATCAACTGCAATGCATTGTCCAATGTTTTGTCTCACTTAACAGAAAAAACATGCTGTGACAAAAGATATCTTGGACCTTCTAATGGCCTGTGTTGCCATTCATTTCACAGCAAACATTTGCTGCCCAGTTAAAGTGGATTAAATCGAACTACAACTGATAAACCACACTCTAGTTTAACAGTGTTGACAGAAACTGTTGCACAGATTGAACAGCACAGACTCTCACATGCTTATAGTCCTGAGCACTGGCAAAGGTTCTTAATGATAAGCAAAACAGCCAGAGGATGTCTATTATCTCAACTGCTGTTACCCGAAGAAGTACTAGTTAAAAACTGTGCCAGATGGAAATAAAACAAACTTGCTACATTATAATTTGTTGTAGTTTTATAACATCTTTAATTTGGTATGTCTGGCCCACACTCTTCTTCTAGTCCCAAAAGCTCTGATAAATCAGCAAAAGGTAAACACTGAAATCAAGATTTCTGTGGAAAATGTGCTTAGTGGAAAAGTGACTTCTTTTCCTGAATCATTTAATGATGGACCCATCCCTTCCTCTTCTAAAAAGGGAGGGAGAGACTAAGGAGATTTTGCTGGCGGACCTCAGTTATTCCAATCAGTCCTGCCTGCATGCCTCTTCAGAAGTCGTCTTCTCCCGGATAAGAACAAACAACCAGGGGGATGAGACTTCAGAGGCAGGCTTATCCCTACATAAGCATGAGATTCAGACATACATAGACTCCAAAAAAGAATAATAATACACAAATCCCAACTGGATGTTCCTGTGCCGACTCACAATAACGGCAAGACTGACATTAATTAGCACACAGGGTTGGTTTTCTGGATATGTGTGACGTGCGAGTGAGGAAACTATTTTTTCATTGCCACAGACGTTCCAAGTAATAAAACAAGTTTAGCATTATGAGGGGAGGATGAAATAAAGTGAGGCAAAAGATGAGAAAGTTGAGGAGACCTGGGTGCACTGAGTAAGCTGCTTAAGCTTCTCTGATAAGACAGGATGTGCGTAGCAGGCAGGTCAGAAGGCACCACTTCCTGTGACGGGGGCCTGGGAACCACAGCTCCCAGTCTCCAGCCATGACCCAGAGAGAAAAAGGGACAACAAACCTTCCACCCTATGATGGCGTAACCTCTGGGTCAGATCAGCTCCTAATAGATATGACAACTGTAGTTTCAAACTACGGGGTCTGTAATGCGTCAGTTTTCCTGGATAATGACATGACAAATGGCTCCATCTGCCTGTCAGGCCAGCGTGAGTGATATGGGCTATATGTTGCCTCACGAAATTGCAAAGTAAGTAATTGCAAATCAAACAAGTCATTCCAAACATCCCATTTTCAATGAGGCTGGGCTGACAGTATTGTTAAAGGCATTCCTGAAGGGGCTGCCAGGGTGAATGGATGGGAGGTATGGACAATAACCTGAAAGCACCAGAGGGACAGGAGGAATCTTACTAAGCATTCCTCTCTAATCCACCATAAAGATGCCAAAGAAAACACTAGCCCTGAGGTGCTCTGAACTAAGCCAACAATATAAGCTGTCTCTTTGCTACGGTCCGTCAGTAAATATGTGCCTTGGCATGTGTGTATATTTCAACCTCTTAGTGAATTGTGTCCTTCAAAAATGCATTTTTTGAGTAAATTAACTTGTAGACGCCACATTTCACATTTGGAAAGGTTGTTACCTCCCCAGAGAAAATTGAATTTGTCCTTGTTGAAAAAAGGAGAAATAATGTGTCCCTTCTCTTCACATACAGTTCTTGCTATTTTCCACAAGAGGAATAAAGTAGGCAGATGCAAACCACTGGTTTTGGTCGGAGTCGACTAAGATTTCTTTAGTAGATTATTCGTTTTTTAACCTTTTTTTCATGCTGAATGACTTATTTCTAAGAATATTATGAACACATGTCTGGTAAACATAAGATTTAAAGTGGTGGTTTCGCGTGATTCTTTGTGGAGAAACTCAGTTCTACAGATCTGTCAATTAAATCAACAAATCGATTAGTCGACAAAATCGTATGAGTGTAAGTCGACTAAGAGTTTCTTTGGTTGAGGACAGCCCTAAAAGTTTTACTAGAGACACAACACTCCACACTGGCTGGACAGTCTGCTCCCTATCAAAGTCAAAGATGTCCTCCTTCATCATGTTAAGAGGCTGGGAGTTGCCGGGTCATAACGACACACAATTTATATGCTAACCCTGCTACTGAGGGCGAGGGCCAAGCATTAATAACATAAAGGGGACCAGTGTATCCACCCACTGGCCTCACGCAGCGGAGAAGCCACACATTTATTTCCATTCAGGATCTGAGAGGAAAGAGTTGGTCGTAATCTGCGATCTGCCACTGTGCTGAGAGACGGAGAGGCAGAGGATGAGCCGACGCCACGCAGAGAGAGAGAGACAGAGAGAGAGAGAGAGAGAGAGAGAGAGAGAGAGAGAGAGAGAGAGTGGACTTGGTCGCCGCTGCACTGTGAGAGAGGCAACATGTGCGAGAGGGACCGCAAGCTACCGGCTTCATTCCTCCACGAGCTTGTCTCTCACAGTATGGGGGCGGCTGACTGCTCAATGGCAGCACCTGGCCCTATGCTTCCCCTTTGTCAAGATCTGACTTCACTGGATTACCATCACAACATCCACCAGCTGTCCTCTACGCAGCCCCCCCGCCCCCCACTCCCTCCCTCCTACCCAGTCTCCCTCTACCCATTCCCCACCCCCAGTCCGATCCCTCCAGCTGGATCCTCTCTGAATGACACCCTCTCAATCTGCCTAATTATCTCTCCTCCGGCCACGCCGCCATGGCCCTCTCAAGGCAGCGCATTCTGCTCGCAGGGAGGAGCTGGGGGGCCAAAGGCTCTTCAACTGGACTTCCTGACTGCTCACCTAGAAGGACGCACTCTCTGTGACACCATCAACCCTTCACTGTCAAGTTCAAAACTCTGGGCCACAGTAAGAGCATAGAAAGATCAAAAATATTCACTGTCAAGGAGAAAAGTGTGTCAGGAAATGTAGATAAAACCTCACATTACAAGAGAGGTTTGCATGTTGAGTAGTGCTAGTTAGTACTTAAAGCTGGATTGCAGAGCTGGTGTTTCAGAGCCAGTTTATCTCTGGAGCAGACAAACAAATCGCACCATGTTGTGCTTATCTGCAGCCCTCAAACAAAGCCAACTGGTTGAAGAGGGAAAGATATTCAGTGGCTTTGGGGATTGGACCAACATCCAACAATTAAGCCGCAGTATATAAACAGTTTTTTCCCATTAGGTTGATATTTTGGGGTTGAAGTGCCTTGTGTTTTATTCTATGCAACTTTTACATCCTGGTTTGTTAAAAGCCACCCTCCTACCAGTGCACCTGTCAATACAAACATGTTTGCAGACTCATGTTTAAGTGCAGGTGCATCACAGTCATGAAGTGCTTCCTTGTCATCTTCCTCAAACTCATTCTACCTGCCTTAATTATACCATTTCTCACACAAACCCATGTGTGACATGAATTCTGAGCTCAAAACAAGTTGACTCATATCAGATTGCTGGTCATGGGTAAATACTGGATTTCCTTATCCACACTAAACCCTGGTTTACAACTGTAGTTGCACTTCTTAGTCACTGCAGTGTTTGCACACTGGAGTTTCAAGTTGGCACATGCATCTGCAGGTGATTTTGTGTAACTTTTTTATTTAATTTGATCACTTTAGTTATAATGAATGCAACCACTCATTCTTCATCATGTTCAAACAGCTTTGCAATCAGAAAGAAAGGAAAGTTATGACTGACAAGTTGCAGCCAATCTCTGATGGCAGTTATTGCCAAAGTTGGGAGCGGGGCCATGGAGCCAAGCTGGAAGCGTTAACTGATTTTTACTGGGTAACTGAGAGAGGTGAAATAGGTATCAGTGTGTTCACTTGAGCAGTTTACTGCTGTAATCCCCTATCAGAAACCTATACTAAGCCACCTGATGAGCACACTCAGAGACACATAAAGAAACTAGCAAGATGGAGAACTTTCCTTGCATGTTGGTGGCGCTATAGTGTGGTATCATAGTTGTGTTTGCCAACAAGAGAGAAGATACATTGGTATCTGGGACAGTAACAATGGTAGCTACCACTATTACTGTCACTTGAGAAGCTATTTCGCCGTAAGAAAAATTAAATAACCAAGTGGCTGAACAACAAGCAGGAAACAGGTGAACCTTCTCTACACAGAACAATGTGTGTGGCTCTGTAGAACAGCGGTGATTTTAAGCACGATTGTTTTCTACCGGTTCTCCAAATTCCTTTCAAATGCCAAAACATGTATCTGTATCTGCATTTTGTTTCTGTCTTTCTACTCCTATACTGGCTTCACTTCGCCACGGCCTTTCTTCTCTCCCTCTCTCTCCGCCCTGTTCTGATGGTGCCAGGTTACAGCCAGGTATCTGGTAGAAGAAAGGATCTTTTCTGCTGTTTAGGATCTCCTGTTTCTGTGGGCTCCCAGGGGAAGGGGTGGGGTGGCTCCACCGCTCACCTCTGTCTAGGACTGGTCTGACCCAACTCTCATGTGTCCACGCTCCGCTCCACTGCTCTGCCCTGCTAGGGGACTCTTTCTACCCTGTGCTATGACATTTGATGTCCCCTTCCATTACAAACCCTTTCCCTTTGCACTTAAAGTACTTCTTTTTCTTGGCACTGAACCAGCGTAGTGATTACACATGCCTAACTCCCACACCCCTAACATATGTACATATACATGTACACAGCACAAAGGACTAAAAGAGCACAAAGGATGAATGAAAAGTGTAAGGAAGTGCTATTTCTGTGTGGCGTTGAAAATAAATGATTTGCTGAAAGAAGATCTGGCTGCATACAATTATACATTGACTCACTTAATGACACCCATCTTGGCTCCAGCTAATGATTGAAAAAAATGTGGGTGGTAGTTACTTGTTCCACATGCAGACAAGTTACACATTGTCTAGCGTGTGGTGGCGACTACTGGCAGAACAATCACTTTATAGAACTAAGTTAATTTAATGTTTAAGAAATGTGAAAATGCCTTATTGTTTGCAAAGTGCATTCCTGGCATTGGCTCAACTTTGACCCCTGCAGTATTGTAAAGTCCACTCCAATAAAATAATAAATGGACTGTTTTGGAGGGAAGCAGCTGGCAACCAAGGAGGTTTTGTTCTATCAATGACTGTATCTCCTCCATCTGAAACACTCAGGCATGTTTCCTAAGCTAAAGGGTTCTTTAAAAAGGACAAATGACCCCCAGGTCAAGACACTGTAGGCTATTTAACTTGACTATTGTAAGAGGTTCCCACACAACCCCCCCCCCATCAGCAATTTAAAAAAAACAAAAGCCTTATCACTGTCAAAAGATGAGGGCGCAAAAATGCCCAAAGCAGGCAGGAAACAAAGACAATTCAACAAGGAAATGTTTGAAATGAATTCACATATTACACAATGAAAAATCAGTGAGAAAGGAAAACTTGGCTTGCTGTGTGCGTCGTAATGCTGCGATGTATCTCTGACAAAGCTCTTTAACAGGTGCAACAGATGAGTGTGGCAGCCAAACATGTTGAGGCTTGACGGTGCTCATCATCTGTGCAGGGCGGCCTCATCAATACCTCCTATCTTTCTCCACTTTTATGTGAATGTTGTAAATGAACAGCCAACAGAACACAAGGAAAGCATATTCACTTCATTGTTTAAGACTAAGTGTTAGACTGGAGATCAATATTTCCTCCTGAACCTTTGACGAACCAGCTGACAAATAAACAGCCTGTCAATTTAAACACAATGACACTTGGATACCTTTTAAAGGCTGAGTTTATGAAGTATTGAGGCAGGAGAAAAGTGACATATGTTCCACTTACATGCACCGAGAGGATGATTCTATGCATGTCCCTCCATTTTCACAAGGTCTGTTTTTATCCACGCAACGGAACCCTGTGGAAATTGGAGAAATTTGTTAGAGAACCACACACAAATGACTTTATGTCATCCACTTTAACATGTAATCCTATTAGAAATAAATCTCATGTCTCACTGGAATAATATACATAAAGAAGATCTTTATAAATTAAAGTATCATGGAGATATACTCAAATTGCTGTAATGACATGACCTTATAGCAGGCCTTTGCCACTTGTAGCATCTTGCAGAGACACACCCGCATGTTTGTTGTTTACTTTGCCAAAAATCAGATAAACTTTTGTTTCCTTGATACATGCTGATATAATGAGATTGTTTTCCCCTGGAAACAGGTTTGTCTTAGAGACGTTAATTCATCAAATGTGACAGTGATTGCTCAACAGCTCTGAGGGAAAACACATTCAGTTGTTTAAAAGGTCTTTGTTCAGAAAGGGAGGAGGAGGGGGAGACTTCTGCTCATCACCTCCTGATTTAACTTAAACTAATCTTCACTCTGCACATTCAATAAATACATTTTTTGGAAACATGTTGAGCATCATTGCATGAGCCCACTGCTCCTCAGCCAAACGTTTAAAGTGCTGCTGATGTTACAGGAGAGACTTCTTCACTAAACCAGGGTTTAGTTAAGAGCAGCAGCAGCAGCTCATATAGCAGCATCACACTTCTCCAACAGAAGATAACCAAACACTGCAGCAAGATCACATGTCATTTGGAAACTAAATTTATTTTCCCCATACAGAAGTGTGAGATTTATTCATAAAAAACTATTTTGTGTGTATGATAATTTGGCATGATGCATCTTCTGTATCGGTTGCGGTTCAATTAAGTCTTTCAAGTGGCTTTGTTGAAACTTTGCAGACTATCTGTAACTCAAACTACTAATAAACTACTAAATAAATACATATAGAAAGTACTAAATCCGTCTTGCACATAAGCATGTCAGTGGTCACCGGTAGGAAAAGCCCCAATTTGATTAGGACCCATTGTCCAGACATGTCCCGTCTGCCTCCGGATGCACAGCTATATACCATTATTAATTAATTAATCAATTAATTCGACTCACCTTCACAAATGTGCATAAACAATAAAAGTGACAAAAAAATAATCCATGGAATATTCCCTTCCATTTCGGTGGAAAAGTTTCCAGCGTTTCAAAGTTGCTCTTTTAGTAGAAATACATCCTTTATAAAGTTCACATAAAAATAAAGTCAGCCGGGAAGCGGAGCGTTAGGTCCCAATCCCGGATTATTATCCTCCGCAGCTCGGCCACGGCTGCTGTGATTCTCCGTTAACCTCCTGAAACTTTTGAAAAACTTTGGCTTTCCCGATCTGTCCCAGCGTCTGGTGGTATTACTCCGCCTCCTCTCTCTCTCTCTCTCTCTCTCTCTCTCTCTCTCTCTCTCTCTCTCTCTCTCTCTCTCTCTCTCTCTCTCTCTCTCTCTCTCTCTCTCTCTCTCTCTCCCTCTCTCTCTCTCTCCGCCACCCCCACCACACACACACACACACATACATGCACAACAAACACAGAATAGTTTTGATTATTTCACTTCACTCCCTAAAAATTGAGAGAACAGACAGGAAAATATATTGATCAGAGTTCCAGCTAGGCAGTTTTAGACTACCAACACAAATAGGTACATGGCTGAGACATTCATTGGAAATCTATAGTGAATAAAATGGTGAAAATGAACTTTTCCCCTCTTCTATAGTAACTTAAATAGTGAAAATAAATGATTCCCCACTTCTATAGTGAATAAAATGGTGAAAATAAACTTTTGCCGAACTTCTATAGTGAATAAAATGGTAAATATAAACTATTCCCCTCTTCTATAGTGAATAAAATGATAAATATAAACTATTCCCCTCTTCTATAGTGAATAAAATGATAAATATAAACTATTCCCCTCTTCTATAGTGAATAAAATGGTAAATATAAACTATTCCCCTCTTCTAATGTGAATAAAATGGTGAACATAAACTATTCCCCTCTTCTGTAGTGAATAAAATGGTAAATATAAACTATTCCCCTCTTCTATAGTGACTTAAATAGTGAAAATAAACTATTCCCCACTTCTAATGTGAATAAAATGGTGAACATAAACTATTCCCAACTTCTATAGTGACTTAAATAGTGAAAATAAACTATTAATCATTTCTATAGTGAATTAAATATTGAAAATAAACTATTCCCCATTTTTCTGGGGACCCCCTGGAACTCCCTCAAGGACCCTTGGGGCTCCCCGGTCCCCTAGTTGAGAACAGCTGTTTTAATGCCATGTAGAGCTACAAATTAGACACTAGTGAAAAACATATTGAACTTCTTATTATTTTTTAAGATATTAAGCTGATAGACTTGATTGCTAATAATCTTAGGAAGTCCAAAAATGTCAAAAATCATCCAAAACACCTCAGAAGAATCAGAAAACCACTCATATATCTCATATTAATAAATTATTCTTTTCTGCAAATCCTGAACCATAGTTTAATATAAGCACAAGGACTCTTGAGGTTGGAGGAATATGGAGATAATTACTATTTTGATGTTAATTCTAGTGGTTGTTTTGCATGCTGGCAAAATTACTATTGAAACTGTAAGTAATATGAGCTCAAAGAGTTTTAAATATCAAAATGTAGGCTGCTGCACTGTGAACTGCTGCTCATGCATTGCACAAATGACATTACATTACACAAATATGATTGCTTATCATTACTTTTGAATGTATGAGCAAGAAGTCTCCTAGTTTATGTCTATAAAGAAGTAGCTTCTGTATTATGGCAGTCAACTAGAATGTGTCCAGTCCTGTACTTGTTTGTTTGTGTATTTACTGTTGATGAATTGCAGATAAGAGAGTGAATTGTGTTTACATGATAGCATAGAGAGTGCAGACATTCCTTGTTGTCCCCACGGCCCATGCACTGGGCTGCAGTCCTGCCGTCTCAGCCTGCACCTCCTCAGGCTATGGCGGTGGACTCATTTTCTGCAGCCGGCGGCGTATAGTGCCTCGGTTGTTCTGCGGCACAGAGCGGAGCCGCTCGCTTACAGAGACAATAGCCTTGATTTGAATCATAAAAGGAGTCCGGCATTATGACACAGTTTCTCTCTGCAGGGGAGGGCAGCACACTAATATTCAAGCACACTGGCCCTACACCACGACCGTCTCCCCCTCTCCATCACACTACTCCTGGTCCTGGCCTTGAATAAATTACAGGCATGGGTAGGGCCATGAATGTAGCGGGCTGGTTTGGAGTGAAGTTCGTTAGTGCGTGTGACGTCATCTATAGGGGTCAGTGAAAAGAGCTTGTTAGGCCTCACAGACACCTGCTTCATTTGGCACCCACCATGTGATGAAAGTTGGGCAGTGCAAAGTTTTCAATGGCTGGATTCAGCTTTTTGTGCACAATGAAATGATTACTTAGTCTTGTATTCTTCATTAGCACTTGGATACTGCTGCAACTGATTGCAAATCCTCTTTAAAATCTCACCCGATCGTGCCATCTTAATGCAGGCTTTTATCCAAGATGATATGTGCGCATGTGTTTCTGACTTTGTCTCCAGCTGCAAGTGAAAACTAGATACAAGTGTAATAACGTTTATGTATATTGCAAGTAGGTAGGTGTAATATGTGTTTTTCTGGTTTCATCTGCCTGTGAAATATCTCTTTCACCCCCCTGAGGATGTGTGCTGGCAGGTGTTGGCAGTATTTTGACTGGCTTCCAGTTGGAGAAGGTCCCAGAGAGAGATTTCTCACTGTGCTCAGGGACAGACAGTTGTATTTACAGCTTGTTGCTATCTAGGCACTCAATGTCTACAAATGCCTCATGTGCCTCGTTTCTCTGAAAAACTGAAGGCCTTCATCATTTCATGAAAAACAACGTCTGGCTTCTTCGTGCCTGGCAATGTTTTCACAACAGAAATATCCCAAGTTGAGGCTGTTATCAGTCAACACATTATTGTAACAAAACTGCTCAGAGAAGAATGCATTAAAAGGTGTAGTGTGTAGGATCGGGAGGTATCTAGCGGTGAGGTGAGGAGATTGTCTCTCCCGTGTACCAAGCGTGTTGGAGAGCTACAGTGGCTGACGCAAAAACGTGTATGGCGGTCTCTAGAGCCATTTGGAGCAGAGCCAGTGCGTAGAGTTTGTGTGTGTATGTGGGAAGTGAGTGGTGAAGCAAGAGAGAGAGAGCAGAGAGAAAACGCAATAATTCTTAGTTTCAGGTGCTTATACACTAAATAAAACATATTAATATTATATTCTATTTCTGCCAGTAGATCCACCTAAATGTTACACTTCCTCTTAAGAAAAGCAATTACATACAAAGAAACAGACATCCAATTAAATAGAAGAATTAAATTTTTTATTTTGACTGAATTTGTATTATGTTGTTCTGCAATTCTTATTCTTTTAATGATGTCAGGTATTTCATTAGTGGTGTAACGGACCCTAATTGATCCGTGATACTTAAAAATTTGTATTGGGCAAGGTAAATTAAACGTTATCATGATGTGCTCAAATGTATTCTTGTAAAATGGAGTTTTTGAGGAACTTCAATAAATACAGTTATTTGAAGGAGGTGTTTTCACAGCAATATAAAATAGATAACAGAGAGGGAATTAATACCTATTTAACTTCCTAAGCAGCTTATAATACATAATTTGAACTACTAATGCCAGGATTTTTTTATCAATAAAAATACAATCTTTTATTATCTAATCATTTGAATTGTGTGTTTTTATGCAAATGACCACTATAGATGACTATAACAAAGAAAAAAGGATAACATTTAAATATAAAAACAACATTTAAATTTAAAAACAACAACAAACACAATCTGTATCGGCCAGTATGGCTATCGATGATCTGCAATCTGTATCTGCAGCAAAAAAAACGTGATCGGAGCATCTCTAAAAGTTAGATTTGCTCGTTTTTTTTTCTGCTGATCCGATCCGTGACTCAAAACCATGATCCGACCTGAACCGTGAGTTTTGTGATCTGTTGCTCCCCTATGTTTCTTCAATGCTGCATTGTCCTATTAATGAATTCTCAAACCTTCGGGTGTAATCAGACTTGCTGCACAAACTTTGAAAGACTGCTGTTGAAAGCTCCACAAGACGACTTCCAATGTCCTTCATTCACAAGCTAAAATGCTTTGTTTAAGAGGATTACAATCTGCACCGCTTGACTCCCGAAAATAAAGAGCCAATGAGAAAATTCCAGTTTGTCTTCTTTCTCTCTGATCTCATTAGTGGAGGTGGCTGCTCCAGCCCTTCCCTCTGGAAATATGACCTTTCCTGGATTGTTTCAGAAATGAAAGAGAACAGTGAACTAAGTCTTGTGTGAACAGCAGCGGTAGTAGGACAGCCTCTAATTTCTTTGTGGGACATTTTTCACACTATATTCTGTAAAATTGTAATCTGAATGAATTCTTAATCATGTTACATCTTTGTCTCGTTATCTCTTCTGTCTCTCGCCCTCTTTCTCTTTCTCTCTCTGCACACACACAAACAGAGGAAATAAGTCAGTGTTTTGTTTGTTTGGAGAGAAAGTGTGAGAGTGGAAGCCCTGGCGACAAAGTTCTCGCGCAAGACTCAGGGGGAATCTCCAATCACACAAACATAGAGGAGACAGGTCAGGATTTATGACTCTGTTCTCTGTTGGAAAGAGGGAGGCTCTCCTCTTTGAACATTGTTAGCATTGCTCATAGTTAAGAGGTGTAAATCTGAAGAAATAGCATTTAATCAGGACATCGTAGTGTACACATTTAATGTGGAACCTGCCTTTCTAGCACCGTCTCTCTGCTTTTGTATACCCAGCTGTACAAAGTGCTCTGTAATTCCTCCCATTGAGCATTTGATACCTTGGGATAACAAGCACTATTGTGACGCACATTGCTAACAGAAAGGCTTTTATCCAGAACCGCATGTGAATGATACTGTACGTTTGCAGTGTCAAGAGGGAAAGCTGACCAAAGCCCGTTAAGTGAGGACCACCCATGGGTGAGAGGCAGAATGGTATAGGCTACTAATGCTATCACTGTCCTTCTTTACCAGGCCCAGCTTTGCACTCACACAGCGGGGGAGTGTGTCCATACACTGCAGGGGTCAGCCAGACCAACATAACATGATATGTCTCTAAAAATGATTTGAGTTTGCATACTCATGAGCAGCCTGGTATCACACAATGGTGTACAAATAACATGCCAATTTCTGAAGTAATTTTGCGTGTTATCACTACGCACGTTTTGCTTTTCACTTGTCATTTATTATTATTATTAGAGGCTTAAATCAAGTGCTCCGGATGTCAGGTGACGGTGTATAAAGAGCGAGACAGTCTGCAAACGGAGGAGGACGGGGTGGATGGATGGGTCAAACAAACACGACTTTCACTCAGGAGACCTGTGTTTTGTTGCCTAAATATAACCAAGTAGTTTTGTTTGAATTCACAACGTTTACAATTAGTTTTAATCCGCATCCATATGATACAGGTTACGTTGACTACTTAACTTGCTTACGGAACTTTAAGGTGTTGCAAATGTGTTACTTGGTGACATCACCACATTACGAAAGAAAAGGCAGGATTTCAAGCGAGGTGTTTCAGGAAGTTCAGGAGCATTGTTTCTGTGGGGGAGAGTAACTTTCTTTGGCATGGACTTTGGACTCTAACTTGGCAGACCTTTTACATGCACAAAAAAATATAGAACACACGAAAGGAAAGGACAAATGGACAAAAGAAAAGATCTTCTTTAACCACGTGTTTCAAACTGCAAACGTGCGTACGTGTGTGACGAGTTTGGGAATGAGAACGGGGCATTAAATTACATGTGAAAAGTTTAAAATGCGTAGACATGATGTGAAATGTCCTTAAAAGTGTTGTTTTATTTATACTGATTCCCTTGAGATCCCATCATGAGAGATAAAGCTCACAGATGTTGATGTGGAAATTTAAAAATTTTCCATCACATTTTTCTTACAGTGACGTCTCTGTCATTACAACGGTACAGTGTCAAGTGGAGTTACCAGTAAGAGCCTACATATACAGTATAGTGTGGTCAGCTAGCGCCCTCTCTTCATGCTCGGTGGCCTTTCAGAGCACGCTCCGTGTGATCGGGGTGCTAACAGGCAGTGTTTGTGGACACAGTGGACGTGATGACTTTACCACCCAGGCCAGACTGATTTATGTGGGAAAAGCCCTAAGAGCACCCACAGAGTGTGGAGAGGATTAGAAGCCCCTCTACAAAACCGGTCATGGCCAATCAGCAGCTGAGACCCCCTACAGACAGACGTCAGGGCCAATTGCAGCGCAGCGTTCGGGTTGATGGTCTGTATTGTCTCCTTTATCGCTGCTTCATAATTGTATGATCTCTTTATCATTCAGGGTTTGTGGGTAAGCGCTTCAGCTTCAAGTGTAGAGGGCTTCTGAGGTTTGAAGAATAGTCGTAGGCACACTTCTGATGTTGCCTCTGTGTGTGAGACGAGCAGCCCCCATGAACACACACGCACATACAACTGTATCCCACAGTGATAAGATAACTTATCTTCGTTTCTGCTCCGTTATGGGATGTTGGGATCTTCAATTAGGAAAGGAACACCTCTGCTTTTCCCAGGATCCTACACTTTTGGTTGTCCAGCCCCCTTTCCACACTCGTGTCAGTGTTTCAAGAAGAAACAGCACATTCCTGTGGTTTCTATCTTCTACATTTTAAATACTAATTGAATGTAGCAAGGAAGTATGTGGATTTATGCCTTTTGGTGTTATTAGGAAAAGTGTGTATTTATGTAATTATCTCTTGGTTTTTGTTTCCTAATTGTCATTGTGTTGTCAAGTCAAAAGGTTTTCAATAAACCTTTTAAAAACATTGTGTTCCCTGATCAATTAATTTGTCATCATGCACACAAAAAAACAGAGATTTCTACTGGAGCTTGTGTGTATTCATACCTTCTGTATCCTCTTTCACTGTGATTCTTTTCTTCTTTTCCATCCACCCACTCCCTGTAACACACGCACACACACACACACACACACACACACACACACACATATACACATATACACACACAGTGACTTAGAGACGGGGGCTTTTTGCCTAAAGTAAACACACGTGAATGATGGATCTTTCTTTGGATTGTGGGAAAAAGTGTTTGACTTTCACACAAGCTCTCTAAACGGCCATTAAATCCTGTGTGTGTGCACATGACTTGTCTCTGCAGAGGAAAGGGACAGAGAGAAGGAAGGAAATAGATTCTTTTACCTATGGGGAACTTTTGTTTTCCGAACCTCAGCTCACTGTCCTGTGTTTCTTGCTCAATTGTCGGGACAAGACACTTCTCCACTTAGTGACAGAGATCAGGATCCTCTGTCACTAAATTTTCTCTCTTCTATTTGAGATATAAATCCACAGAGGGGTGGACTGAGACTGAGTGGAAGGTTTGGGGGCATTTGCATCCACAGAGTAGTGAGACTGGAGGGCAGAGAGTGCAAAGGCATCTCTGTGCGGGAATGTATTTCAGACCAAGCTGGAGACTGGCCAGCTGGAGGAATTCAGAAAGCTAGGACTCTGTTTCCGTGTGAAATAGCTACTTAAGACCACTGTGAACAGCTGCCGGACAGTGCCCCCTCTGCCCCCGCCTCCTCCTTCCACCTCCTCTAGCCCTCCGCGGGGCTGTAAATCTTGAAGGAGAACGGAGGTGCTGGCAACTTGCTGAAAGGGATCCAGGGAGGATCCTGGGGTTTAGTGCAAAAGGTCAGGTCTGTGTTAGCAGGCTCCGGTGCTGAGACTTTGGGCTGATACCCACTGATGACCTGACGCACACGCTTGAGGCCGGGGCGCTGTCCACCCTGGAAGCACCGTGGACCTCCACTCTGTTGTCAGGATTAATTGAACGTGTGTAAGTGAGAGGGCACCGAAGGCCTACTGCAACAAGAGGGCTTATCTTAACGAAAGGCAAAGGGTCATTTAAGCCATTTGACAAAAACGTGTTCATACCCATGTAATCTGACAAATTAAGCAGTACATAACTCGAGTTTGTCTGCAGAATTATTGCAGTGACAGCCTTGAAAAGTGTTTAGAGTGGCATATGCTCCACTAAAAATGTCAAATAAAAGACATATTGAGAAAAATGACTGAATTATAACTTCGACTGATCCCACATTTGCCTCTGAAAACCAGAAGAGAAAGACGTGGAGGGGTCCCGAGCTCTCTGTTCATCCTCTGTCCCTCCTGAGTCAATTGTTGGGGAAGCATGGTGTCAACCCTGCGCCATCAATCACCCCCTTTCAGAGGAGGGCAGACAAGGCGGGGACCCGCCCCCCAGGACAGGGGGGGTGGAAGTTCTCATGCCCTCCCCGCCTCCTGAAGCCCCGCGCCCCTACAGACAGAACTCCGACAGCTGGTCTGGCCATTAGGGGTAGGCCGAGACCTGAGGGCCCCCGCACACCAGCAACAGCTGCCAGCCCACTGCCCCCAACCACCCCGCCAACACAGCTCTATAAAATCTGTATTAGAACAGCGACTTATTGTCATTCCTTCACATTCCTTCACAGAGATGGCCACTTTACACGTTATAATCAATTCTTCTCCCTTGAGCACAGTATACTCCGGTGAATGGGAGTAAAAATTATGTATTTTGCTGCAGCACATGGTTTTGCGATTGTTATTAATTTCGGGAAACATTATCCATTTTTTGCCTGGGCACTTGACTAGCAATTATGTAATTTTGCTCTCAGTGGGTGGCGGAGTTTTAGTTGTTTTGATGCCATATTCCAGCCGTCTTCCCAGAAGTGAGGATGATAGTGATTCATATAAATTACATTATGCTTTAATAGTACACTTTCTCCCCGCTGGAAATATAAAAATCATTGCTATATCCAGAAGGACAAATTGAGGGAATCATAACATGGATAATTAAACCATTGTTTGTGTGGTTAACTACATATTCAAAGTTTATTTATCTATCACTGTCATCAAGTGTTTTAATTTATCCATCTATTATACAGTATATACCAGTTTATCCTCTGCAGGGTCACGGGGGGGGGGGCTGGAGCCTTTCCTAGCTGACATTGGAAAAGAGGGGGTGTTATTACAAAAACTGTGAACTTGGTAAAAATGCATTTTGGGTTCAATCTCAAGTTGGTTTATATCAAATGGAGTTAAAGGTGCTAAATACAAGATTGGGAGCATTTCTATTGCTTCCGTATGGCTCTCAACATGGATACAGCTGAGCCGCAGTGACAACAAAGGCAACAGTGCGGACAGAACTAACAGTGTTAACCTGAGGGGAACCGGAGGGCGGGTGCTACACTTCCGCGAAGGCGCAGTCGGTCGGGATGGTATCAGCTGTAACTGCCACATGCACAGACATGCACTAAAAGCAGCGGCAGGCCCGGCGATGTCGACAAAGCACGGAAAAAATCTGATCACAACACACACAGAGAGAGAGCGACTTCATTCTCTGCTCAGGTAGACATTACTCCTCTATATCTTTACATAGCAAACATCTGTTTGCTGCTATATTAATGCACTGGATATCGTATAGAGCACCTTTAATGATGCCCTCACTCAAAAAAATAAAACCAAGCTCCAAATTTGCGTCACATACTTGTCTAACTGGTTACTTTTCATGATGTTATTTGTCATGCAAGCTCCTTCAAGCAAAATCCAATAATTTTGGTCCTACAATGAAACCAAAGCAAGGTATTATTTACCTGCCTGTGACTGTATTTAGGATACAAATAAGTCTGTGTCTATGTGACCTCACAATGAGCTTTCATTTGAAGATTGCTGTTTACATATGCATGCTGATTGAGATAAATGTGCGAGTGTACTCAGTCTATTGAGTGAATGTGTGTGTTCCGCCGAGTGAGAGAAAGAGAAGAGACTAGAGCATTAGGAGGAGATTACGCCACACTCCCTCAGGGTCCTTGTTACTCATGCACTACTGGCGGCTGAGTGGTTCCCACACTTACACACTGAGGTGAGAGAGGCTGCACCCAACAGTCTCACCTGTGCCTCTGCATGTCCCAGCAGAGCCCTCCTGAGCCAGGATCTTCCTTAAGAAAAGAAAACACTAAAAACCTGACTGGTGCGCAATCAAAACAACAGCCAGTGAGTAGTGCAGCACTAAGGTATAATTACTTCTGAAGAAACCCAGAATGGGATAATTAGCCTGTACCTGCCTACCCCCCAAACCTAGTCCCAGCTCCATCTACAATTACAAATATGCAGCACACAGCTTTTAACCACAAACATAAATCTCCGTTTACTCTACATCAGGGGTTCTCAAACATTTTTGGGCCAGGGACCCCTTAAAGGGGAGAACATTTTCCAAGGACCCCCTCATCATCGTAATACTGATTAAGCATAATGCTTACTACTATTTGTACTCTTAAATATCATTGGAACTATTTGTATTCTAAAACTTTTCAACCTAAATACTTCAGACCTGTTTGCTTTGTAATCAAATGTTGCTTTAGCTTGGCCGGCTTCATGGCTTCCCGTCGCTGTCGCTCGATATAACTGTTGTCATATTTTCTCAATTTAGCTAGTTTGGGCTTAGCGTCACTTGACAATATGGACTGACTCAAATATTTCTCCATGCTCACCAGCCAGCTAGCTGACTAATAAGCTAAGCTAAGCAGCAGCAGGAAGGGTTCATTGCGCCCTGCGTGAAGTGACTGACTCATGACAGATTTACGAGATGTGTCACAATCATATCAAAGTTTCTATTGGCTTAAAGCTAACGTGGGTGTGAGTAATGGACATAATATGCTTGTTTTCTTGGTGCAAATGGTCCCCATCTGTAGATATGCACTTTTTAATGATACAGCACAATTTTATAATTTAAGGCAAATGATTTTGCGGACCCTCTGACTGAGTGCCATGGACCCCTGGTGGTCCCCGGACCCCACTTTGAGAATCACTGCTCTTCGCCAGAGATGTCATAGACAGCAGTTCAAAGGTCTTATTGTAAGAAACCAAACAATGGATATATTTGTTTCCGGTGTGTTTTTGGCAGATTGATGTATTAGTCCATGATAATATGTCTTTGTAGATGGACACTCACTATCTGTGAGTGTCTGGCACCAATCTTGCCAACACTGTCCAATGTGAGACTGACTCTTTGCCAAAATCAACAGGCCTGCTCACTTTGTCGGCCAAGCAGTCTCTGATCACGAAATCCGTCATGGAAGCCCCCGACCCTTTTGTCCCAACCCACTGAAGCGGTGTGAGATTACATGCATGGTTATCACCCCCACCGTCCTCCTCTTCATCACACTGGATGGGTTGTGGTGGAAGGCGGCAGCAGAGCTGGATCCGGTCAAAGATGTTATCGTACGCAGACACGCCACAGCAGCTGTTGTACTTCATTAAAAAGTGGCTGATGATGCTCTGCGGTCAGCTTAGGATAAAATCAAGACAAATGGGTGAATTTGGGAAATTGCAGGTTTGCTGGACACGGATTGAAAGGTGCATGTCGCATTCCTTCCTCGGGCCTAAAGGCACACTTGAGTGATAAGGAAGGCAGTAATGGAATAAGACAGGGTGGGACTAGAGTCAAGTGTTAGGGGTCGATATGGCATAAGTGCTCTGTGCCTGAGGGCTGACTATCCTGCTTTAAAAAGGAACCTCTTAAAGGACTGTTGACCACTCCGATTGTAGTTTATTTCAAACATACACTTAAGCACAAACTCCCCTAATAGATTGTGACAGGGCCTTCTCTCATTGAGAAAGACATGCGGATCATTCTCATTACATTGCTTTGTTTTCATATATCAAGATGAAACATGGGCTAATCGAATTTTAAGATCACTGTTATTGTGCTACTGTTATTATTTAGATATGGGTCACATGGGTTAAGTGTATGGTTTGAAGCAAGCAGTAGCCCCTTTCAGAAAGGCTTGGATGTGGGTGGAGGGGGCGGCTGACAGCAGCAGACATTCCACATCACACCACCCGGGGGAGAGCAGAGAGGAGGGCTTGCAGTAATTCCACTTTTATTAAAACATATTGAAAAAAAACATCATGCTGGTCTGTGGCAGGAGAAGGAGAAAATCAGCGTGACGGCTGGATCCGAACCTCCTTCTCGCTATCTGGAAGCTTGTGCCTCTGAGCTCAGCCCCCTCCTTTAATCTCTCTTCCTTCTATCCTGCCCATCCTCTCGCCCCCACTCTATCAATCTCCTGTTCCTCCGTTTCCTCTCTCATGGCCTGGCTATCTATGTTCATGTGAGCCCCTCACAAGATTTTGCTGTCTGGAAACTGTGATGCTCCCCCCACACAGTGTTGTGCCCAGTGTCCTGCCACTTTAGGTAAAGGTTGTGTTCCTGGGTGGATCCCAGGCTGTGTAGTGCTAATCTCTCCTGAATGGCCACTACACCCTTATTGAGGCTGGTTTCATTGCCTGGGCAATTTTACAACCATGCCTCTGGCCACACTGACCCCGGTGACCTGGTCACTGTCTCCCCAGCAACTAATGAAGGAGGTGTGATAATGCATGAGAGGAGGTTTCACCTCAGGATGGCCTGACTGTTGGGCCCAGGGCAGACACCATCAGCCTGTCACAAATAACTGACACGCTCAATTCCTCTGTCCCTGCTGTTAAATCATATTAATCTTCCAATATCCACTGCCTCCCCCACTAAACATTTCCAAAGGAATGTTTAGAATATAAGGCCAGGAATGCGTTATGCATAGATGCGATGTAACGGATTATCCGGCATCCTGACAAAACTTTGACTTAGCTGCAGCCATCTTCCCAGGACTCTGCGGAAGAGAAAGGACGATCCAGACAATCCAGACATTCCTAGGTCCTGTTGTGCTCTTTCCTGCTACTCTCTAATTTAAGAGCAGCTGTCAGGCCCTGCAAACCCTCAACCATCAAAGCTGGGTAAAGAGGTGGGGGCGGAGCGTACGAGGAGCACTGATGCCCCCTATCACACTTTCCAAGGTTGTGGCACTGACTCTTAACCCAAACACCTGTGACAGGTAGGATGAAGACTAGATTACAGGAGAGGGGATAGTCACTGCAGGCCTCCAAGTAAAAACAGAAGTCAGTTAAGTGGTGGTCCTTATAAGAGAAGTGCACCTCTGCCCTATAGCACACCGTCATCCACTAAGACCTGGGCCACACTAATGTGTATGATTTGAAAGGACATCTCTTATTGTTTTCTTTTCACTCAGTTATCAACCAACCTTTCTTCAGGATTTATCAGTCAGCCAATTAGAAATCTAAAAAACTGACTGAACTGTCTTGTCTAATAGTTCAGGAGCTTCTGTTGGTACAGTCACTAGCAATGTTTCCATTCATCATATATATTATTCGCATTTCTAAGTATCCCATTAGAAAAGCTGTATGGAAACGGCAAAATTCAATAAAACTCAGGCATTTAGTTAATGTAGCACGTTTTTATATTTTTCTACAACCGTTTTTACAACTTTTATTTCTTTGCCTTTTTACTGGATCTTTTAATTTATTTTTATAAACTTATTTGTCCCTTGTATTTTATTTCTGCTGTGCGTCGTTTTTAATGCCATGCTGTAAAGCACTTTGAGCTGCATTTTACGTATGAAAGGTGCTATACAAATAAAGTAACTATTATAATAATAATAGTTACTATTATTATTATTATTGTGAGCGTGGCCAAACTTTATTTGAATAGTTTCAGAGAGTGTTGGAAGTGTCAGCGGTGCAGCTCTCATGTACTTGGACCTTCTTTGTGGTTCTCACACTGGAAAGTAAAGGCTCCTGCTGGGTTGTTTGGACTGAAGCAGGCACCTGCTGCTCTGAGGAGAAAAACAGTCCTGGAATCACCTGTTGCTTGATTCATTCATATTGCTTTAGTCAAAGGAAAAGACTGATGATTGCACTGTGTGTCATGAGATCCCGTGTCTCAGAGGCTTCTCACAGTGCCACCGCCTCCTCCCAACATAGCCAGACTTGAAATAAAAAAAAAATCTGGAGTGCCAATGAAATGTTATAAATATGCGAGAACGTTTAATTTAAAATTAAACTCTATTATTTGATATAAAACATACCATGTAAGATCATGATGTGGTGCATGATTTAGTTGGGGCAACTCTATGTGTTTAGGTGAGCTTATGGGCTGAGGTCGGTTCTCACACTCTGGCGAACATGTTGAGACACGAAGTCCCTGGGGGATCCTAGATGTGGTCCCCACTCTGCTCTGTAGTAACCCCTAATTACACTATTGGCTCCCTTATGGGACATAATTACTAGGAATGGTTCTGTGATTCACGCTAGTGGATGCCGATTGATTTATTTTACGTCTCCTGTCTCCAATGCACATGCATGCCCTCAGACATGTTACTACAATAACATGTTGAGTATACAGTAAACAGCACAGATTGTGTCACTCTCTCTCAGTCGGACTGTTGGACTGTTTTTCATCATCTCTGTGAATATATATGGGACACTTCCTGTTTAGCAGTGGGCTTTGGAGGTGGATTTCCCACATATATGAGAAAGGCCATCTTGGGGGTCTCCTTGACCTGCGCTCCCATGAAAATGCTGTTTCGACAGCTTGTTCTAATTCCCTTGTCTCTCCGAGCTCCTGTAGCACAAACAGGGAGGAGGAAGTACTGGAGTCCCACATTGTTACAATAAGAGCAGCCTCAGGGGCACAAGGAGGAAGAGGGTCAGTGCAATCACAGTGGGGCTCGAGGCACAGGAGTGAGGGGGTCGCAAATAAGGGAAGTGGGCTGTCCACGCCCTCATATACTAGGGAATTTCTCTCCTTCACATGGGGTCCGCTCATTTAGTGGTTTTACGCAAACTGGCCTCCAGTCCCAGACTGTTTGAAGTTCTTCTGAAATCTGAGTCCCGAGTGCTCTGCTTTAATGCTTCCATGTGTAGTTGTAATCCCAGTGACAGTGTGTAGGAGTGATCTGGATTAGCCAGTGAGAGTTCATTTTCAATCACAGCAGCCAATAAAGAAGACTGTACACTTGAACACTGAACTGAATTTCTGGATCTGTTATAATTCCCTCACAAAACCGACCACATTTTACGCACCACAATTAGGCACCACCGGCCCTGTGGTTGCTGAAATCAAGGCTGCATGAATGAGGCGTTGTTTGAATAGTGATCAGATGTGGCGCTCAAGAAGGAGACATCAAAGAAGAGCAAAACGTGGCGAGTCCTTAGGAACCCTTTGGTTTGCTTGAAGTCAGAAAGTCCCTCCTGTGACAGCGATAAAGAAGCCGAGTGACTAATGCCTGGATTTCCTTTTCAGCGCAGCCCTCGCAAAATTCTTTTTCCATCATGTCATGTCTTGGACAAAGGAGCGTTGAGTGGATAGCTGAATTCAGTGAGGGAAAAATAGCACGCCTGGCATTTATACAAGCATAATTAATTACAAATAATCAGCCTCATGCAGCAACACTTATCTTACATTTTCTCTTAATTTTCTGTTAAGAGTAAAAAATTAGAGAAGCCAACTCCAGATGCACCAAATGTTCTTAACAATCCAAATCTGCTCTTCCCCAGGGCAGATGTTGTGCAGTGTGCAAATACTCTGGCACATGCCCAAGAATTGGAGAGGTGCCACCAAAAATGGCTGTAAGAAGAAGAAGAACTTCAGCAGTAGTGAAATTGAGGTACTATTAAATAAACTTAAATAAAAGTATATGTGATTTTTTTCAGAGCGTCAGTAGGGGTGTTACATGAAAATCAAAAAGCATCAAAGTGCAGTATGTAAGCCATTCAGAAGCTGATTGCAAGCAATATCATCAAGAGTTTTTATCGTCTTAAATGGACCAAAAGTATTACTTTAGCCCACAAATTTAATAATCCGATAATTAGAATTACTCTGAAACATATAATCTAAATGTTTCATATTTTATTTATTATAATTATTATATGATATTCATCTTTTTTTATGTTCCTCAAATTTAAAACTTGTGTTTCCTTGCATTGGACAAACAACTTGTGGACTGTGAAAACAAGATGTTTTTTTCTTATCTTGGTAAGAGTGCTCTCAACCACTCGTAAAATGTCCTGTTACCTAAGAGAAGAGCAAAAATAAGAAAACATTGGTGAATCCCAGAAATCAATGGGGACTAACAAAATCAGAACTAATCATGGATACAAACAAAAGTACGAGGACATTTGTTCATACATCGCTTCCTGCATGAGGCCCATTATGTCCCATTTGGTAAATGGTAGTGAAATGTATAACGTGAACTTAAATCTGGTTGTAATACTGCAAAGTGCAGTCTTCAGATTTAAATTACTGTGTATATTTGTAAGGGTTAGGTTTGACCTTGACTGAGTTGAGTGAAACTTTTGAACAGGTGGGGGTTTCATTGTTGCACACTTGAGTTATTTGGATGTTTGGTCTTCTCTACACACACGTGAGGCTCACACAAAATCTACACTCCAGCTTTAACAAGGCTAAAACCTGTTTCATCTCTATGTCCTGATGGGGGCTGAGGCCTGAACGCTGGCATGTTCAAAGCAACAAAAACTCCTGAAGTGACAGGCACTCAGGGCATACAATCCTCCTGATGACAGAAACACATGCTCTGTGTGGTTGGCTTTATGAACCTAAATGACTCAGCCTGGCACCCTGCACATCCTAATGTTTTCCATCGTTCAGTCACGTCCAACTCTCTACATCCTCTCATACCCTGATGAGACCTTTTCTTTATTCTCCTTTCCTCACCAGACATAGCACAGCTGGGCCACTATGTGCAGGTTTCAGTAGCTCTGATGTTTCAGTGAATGAGCTCTCAGTGTGTCCCATCTTAGCTCTGCTGCTCCACATGCAGATGGCAGGCTGTGTGTGTTTGTTTATGCTGCTGGGTGAGGGGACTCCGTGTGGGAAAAGCTACTCTCCACGGTTGGGATCGATGAGGGAGAGATAAGAGTGCTCGGTGGCCTTGGCTGAACATGCATGAAAATCCTTTTCTTGTGAGAACTTCCTCCTCATTTTTGTAATTTCTCTTCTTGAGCAGCAGCAAGGTCACCCTGAGAATAGTTCACTATGCTGCAAAAAATAGGACAGCATTCAGGGCTAATATGTAGGCACCCTCATCAGTTAAAGCACTGGTGAAGTTGTGTGTCAGAGTAACATATAGTGATTTAGCTTCTGCTGTATTTCAGCCTTTTCCAAAACAACAGATGTGGCCAGCAGAGCAAAAAATGCCATAAAACTACTACAAACAGCTCCAGCTCGTGCAGTGTAATCGGAGCCTTCTGAAACCAAACAATTATGCTCTGGTTCCAAAAGTGAAACGCAAGTCCAATATCCATCATTTGGATATTCCCACTCCTAGAGTAAAAACATGGTAGTTGTGTTACAGCACTGTGGTGGAGGACTCTCAACAGATTTATATGTTTTTGTAAGCTCTTTCATCCAAGGAGGGAAGTTGTTTACAACTTACCACTAATGTTTTACAGGAAAAAAAACAATATGTGTACATGATTGATGGTTTGGTGCCAATTTTAGAAAGTGCTTTAGAGCAGTGATTCTCAAAGTGGGTTCCGGGGACCCCAAGGGGTCTGTCAGGGGGTCCGCAAAATAAATTGCTGTAATTATATAAAATTGTACTGTATCATTAAAAAGTGCATTTCATAAAACAAACATATTGTGTCCATTACTACCACCCACGTTATCTTTGGGCCAATAGAAACTCTTATATGATTGTGACACATCATGTCAATCTGTCATGAATCTGTCACTTCATTCAGGGTGAAACGAACTGTTCCTGCTGCTGCTTAGCTTAGCTTAGCTTATTAGCTAGCTAGATAGCGGATTCAGTACATATCGTCAACTGACGCTAAGACCAAACTAGCTAAACTGTGAAAATATGACAACAGTTATATCGAGTGACAGTGACGGGAGACTAAAATGCATCATGTGTCTTCAGATGATGGCGAACGGAGTCATGAAGCCGGCCGAGCTAAAGCGACATCTGATTACAAAGCACCCAGAATAGAGCCAGTGGGGCACGCTCATATTCAGGCCCGACCATGTTAAAGGTCCAGTGTGTAGGATCTGGCAGTATCTAGCGGTGAGGTGAGGAGATTGCAACCAACTGAAGCCTCTCCTGTGTGCCAAGCATGTTGGAGAGCTACGGTGGTGGCTGATGCGAAAATGCGAATGGCGCTCTGTAGAGCTATCTGGAGCAGAGCCAGTGCGTACAGTGTGTGTTTGTACGTGGGAAGTGAGTGGTGAAGCAAGAGAGAGAGCAGCGGTGAAGGGAGCTAGTAACGTAATCGACTCTGGCCAAAGCAGGAAAAGTTAACAGGGTTTGGTTTGTCCGTTCTGAGCTACTGTAGAAACATGGCAGTGCAACATGCACCCGCTCCCTATGTAAATATAAACGTCTTTTTCTAAGGTAACAGAAACACAACGATTCTTATTATCAGGTGATTATGCACTAGAGAACACATACTTATTAATATTATATTCCATTTCTGTCAACACAATAGATCCCCCTAATTGTTACACACCAGTCCTTTAACAACGTAAGGGAGAAGCTCTGATTACAACACACACAGAGGGAGAGCGACTTCATTGCTCAGGTAGACATTACTCCTCTATATCTTAACATAGCAAATAATTGTTTGCTGCTATGCTCTGGATATCGTATAGATCACCTTTAAAGCACATTTCTAATTTACACTTTCCCCAACACAGACTCCTTCCTCAAACAACTGCACTGTGAATGTGCCGTGTGCAGAATTCTAGTGTCAGACTGAAAATGGACTTTTTTTGCAGTGTGCCATTTTGTCCTTCTTTCATTCCTTTTTTTTTTTTTAAACTGTCAGACAGATTTGTACACACCACAAAAATCCTGGAATTTAAGAGTGTCCCTGTGTTTTTGAATCTTTCCCATCAGCGCTGGTGCTCAGCGTGGGAATCAAGGGCAGCGATAGGAGGATCATGTGGGAGAATAAGAACTGTCTGTCAGTCAAACACAACATTTAGAGGGAAGGGGCTCGTATAGGGAAGGCTCCCTGACCTCCTCTTCTCATCTTCCCTGGAGCCACAACTTTAAATGCAAATCTTCCGTACTGTACATGTTTCAGCCTTGAGCGCTAAAAGGTCTCTGGGAACCCAACAGTAGATGTAAGGATAAGACAGCAACCTGTCCATACCTGATCTTCCACTCAAACATATCAATCTGATTATTATCTCTCACTTATCACTCTCACTCTCTTAAAAACCAACACACATTCTTGCATACTACACCCACTGCGTTCTGCTGTCATGTTGTTAAAAGATTTATCTTAACTGTACGAATCTCTCAGATACCATCCCTGCACCCAGAGTGAAGGCTGATGAATAATGCCTCTGGGAAGTGGTGTTCAACCTCGGCTTTCCCCTTCTATCTATATCACGCAGTAATGAAGGCCTTCTCTCTCTGCCACGATAGCAAATATATATCACCTTTAACAGGCACACATTCCTGTGCTAGCACCATGGGAAAACACCAAGCAGGAGCAGGACATTGTTCTCAGAGCGAGCATAGGGACAGAAAGAAAGAAAGAAAGGCAGGGGGTTGGTGAGGGGAGCTGAGTAAAGGCCTTTGCACAGCAAGTCTGTATTTTTCATCCGAAATTGTCGTACGTTTAAAAATAAATACAATCTCATGTTTGGTAAATTACGTTTACACACCGACTCCAAAACTCTCGTCCGTCATTAAAGTTTTTGGAACAGGTTTGATTTTCTGTGTTTATTTCGCATCCATCAAAAGGCAAAAGAGGGTTGTTTGACCACTCAGGGCCACCGTCCGTGCAAACTTCATCATCCACAATGGCATCTGATAAACTTTCACTTCGTCTCTCAGCGCAAAGCACTTAATGACAAACAAAATGAAGAATACAGAGATGCAGAATTTAAAGATAGATTGTGGCAGGTGATTGTAGAAAAGCTTGGAATCGGGGATGGTCACAAAACGATGGATATAGGAAGGACTAGACGGTAGTGATTGTGCTCTAGGCAGCTAAACAATAGCTTCTAGCTAATGTCATTCATTCATTAGCCCTGTTTGGGACTAGCGCTATCCATTGCATCCACGTAATTAATTCAGTTTCGTCTTGTACTGCGAATTTTCGCAACAAATAGAAAAATAAAATACATTGGAATCAGTGTGCAAGGTTTCAGTGCGTAATTTTTTATCAGATGACGGATTAAAATAAACACTAGGGTTGCCAAAGTTAACGCGATAACGTTATAACGCAAATAAGTTTTAACGGCACTCTTTTCTTTAACGAATTAAAGCAATCCATCTTTCAGAGGTTGTAGCGGGCTCAGTTTTAGAGCTAGAAAGACGAGACTGGTATCATATGAACCTAGAAACCTTAAGGAATCTATGACATACTAGCTTGTCTTGAAGGAGGTGAAATAACGCTCCAAAAAAATTGTCATGGCCATTTTCAAAAGGGATCCCTTGACCTCTGACCTCAAGATATGTGAATGAAAATGGGTTCTCTGGTTACCCACAAGTCTCCTCTTTACAGACATGCCCACTTTATGATAATCACATGCAGTTTGGGGCAAGACATAGTCAAGTCAGCACACTGACACACTGACAGCTGTTGTTTCCTGTTGAGCTTGAGTTTGCCATGTTATGATTTGGATTTAAATATAATACCTGTGAGGGTTTCTGGACAATATTTGTGATTGTTTTGTGTTGATTGATTTCCAATAATAAATATATACATACATTTGCATATAGCAGCATATTTGCCCACTGCCATGTTGATAAGAGTATTAAATACTTGACAAATCTCCCTTTAAGGTACATTTTGAGCAGATAAAACATGTGTGATTAATTTGTGATTAATCACAATTAATCATGGACTATCATGCGATTAAATATTTTAATCGATTGACAGCCCTAAAAACGCATATGAAAAATACGGACTTGGTGCGCAAAGACCTTAAGAGAGAAAAGGAAAAATATGAGAATATGGGCTGAATCTAAAAAAAAAGGTCATGAGTGATCTTTCTGAACGTTATTAAATTAATACAGACACAAACTGAGTGACTTGAAGAAGTCATAAAGAGAGCATATGCACAGTGAGTGTGTCAGCCTCTCTTCTGGCCCTCCTTTGTGGCGGTTGAAGCGGCCCTGTGTGTGGTCTGAGTAGTTCCCGTCTTCGAGGAGTGAGCAGATCTCTCAGACACTTCAGACTGCAGTCTCACACACAGCCTCTGATGAGCGCAGAGCAAAGAGGGAGAGGTCCAATAAACAAGGCCCGTTTGATCCAGCCGCAGCCCAGCGAGCCTGCCAAGTTCCCTTTGTCTTAGCGAGGACACCACAGCCGTCACACAGACAGCCGTCTACCCACTGCTCTTAGCTGCGGTGAGGAGCATCATTCACATGCTGCCGTGCCAGTGAGAGAGAGAGAGGGAGAGACAAAGACGTGGGTTGCAAAGAAATGAAGACGCACATAAAACAATCTGCATTGGTTTACGGTGCAACCAAATATAATTGTCTGTGTTTCTGTTTGTTTCCATCACCCAGTGGTCTCTAAACAGCTGCATGAGGCTGTTGTGCAACACGCAGGTGATTAGGTGGCGATGCGTTTCCACATGGTCCTCATCATTATGTGATTGTGTCAGCAAGCCCACTGCTGCTGCCGGGGAGACACTGGAGGACTGAGTTTGCGAAACACGCGAATGGAGAAAGCCAAATCCAGTAAACTTGATATTGCAGATAAGTGGAACCAGAATATTTGTGCCATTGTTCTTTAACACAGTGACCTCTTCTACGTACAACAGGATCCCATTGTTTTATCTGCAGCGGGATGTAAACTTTAAAGGAAACAGGCACATTTTAACAAGATAATGATACTTTCCCTGGTGTTCCTTTTTGCCAAAAACACAAAAATAAATAGGAACAAAATGGAACTGTTCCTTCCCTGAAATTAGTGTCTAATTTCATTTTTTGGGAGGTTTCGTTTTTTGCAAGAACATCAGCTATGAATTCATAAAACCAGGCCAAGGAATTCACCTCACCTGACCCTATAATGCAAGCCCACAATAACTGTCGGCATGCCTCTTCAGTTCCACAGAGAAGGCTAGCCAAACTGTCATATCATACAATGGAAATGAGGGTTTTGGGCAGAGAAATGGCCGGGCAAACTTGTGCTTTCTGCCCCTTGGCCCCAGTGATGAATGGAGAAGCTCCAGCCGAGTGGTGGAGCTGTGCTTTTCCTTAATGAAACACCATTTTGTAGAGTCAATCTTCTAAGTCTCGTTTTGTGTGTGCTAGATCCCCGTGTTCCTCTTCTTTAAGATAGGAGGAAACTCGAAACTGAGCCCTGGATCAGGTGCAACCAGCGCGACTATTTCCCACAGTTGAGGCCCAGGCGGCAACAGCCAGATATCTGACACTAATCACCCATTAAAAGCATAAGGCTGTTTTGCGCCAGGCTGGAGAGAGAGCGACGGTGGCAGCTGCTGCTACCGCATCCAACTGAGGGGATTCTAGGAACACAGACAAAACTTCTCCAGAAGACTGAAGGCGAATTGTCCGTCGTTGTTTTTCTCACTCCAAAGCCGCAGTGCTGCTTTTGTTTTTCAAGTCAGAGTTTGAGTAAATGAGACTGTGAACAAGTGAAGAGAGAGAAAGGCATTAGATAATAGGGATCTCTGAATGATATAAATCATGCAGAGGAAGAGAGCACTGTCAGTCATCCAAAAGATGAGACAGGAAAAGGATGAGCTTCACATCAAAGCTTTTCCATGTGTCTTTGCTCCAGCATCAGCTTTCTTCTTAATGTTTCATTCTTTCTGTCCCTCAGTCAAATCTTCTTCTTTTCTATAGTGGCCTCCTAGAGGCCTGATGTTATGCCGGCCTGAGCTTTGGTCACAGATCGGCGTTTGGTTTAACAGCATGCCAATGAAAGTGCCATTCCATGGGCGTCTGCAAGAGGGGATCAACGTTAAGCCAAAGAGAGCGGTTTCAGGGCAGTTTTAATGCAACACCTGTCAGGGCTCAGCTCAGACCCGGGATTCTGTAGGACCCTAACAGTGCAGCTGTGGGTCCAATCTGAACCTCGGCCAGGGACAGAGGCCAGGACCCACTTTATCCCCTCCCACTGGCTTCTGATCTGACACCGCACATAACAATGAAGCTCCTCTGTGGGTGCTCTGACCTCAGCGGCCCTGTAATCTAATGATATGGAATACGTCTGTGGTGATCTAGCAGGTCCAGGAATGCAAGATGCACAAGAACGCTTGGTCTCAAACCAATCTTATGGAAATGCAGCTTGAGACTGTGCAACAGGCAGAACATGTGTAAAAACAAATTGTAAGCTGTGTTTGATTCTCCTTTTTATTGTCTTGCATAGCCTTGTTTGTAGGGATGACACAAAAAATGATACTTTGATACCAAGTCGATGCCAAAATTCTGAAAACGTGACGGTACTTGTTTTTTCTACAGTACCGCAAGTACCATCAGGGCTCGAGACTAACAGCATCCCGTCATCCCGGGGACAATTGAACAGGTGTTTGGGACGCAGTAAACTCACTATTGATGTGTCCAAGGGATGCATCCTATTTTTGTCTGGACCGCAGAGGGCCAGCCCTACAAACGCAAAAGTCTGTCACTGAGTGGAAAGAAGATACGTTTTAGAACAGTTTTAATACTGGTCTGGTCCTTCAATATTGAGATGATGTGGCAAAATGAGTAATGAATTTCCCCTTTCTATCAACTCTTTTCAGTTGTGCGATGAAGTTGACAGGATCCATCCATCCGCGGTGAACTCGTGCCGGCACTGAAAAGAGGGCTTCGCCGGCATAGTGCCGAAGGTGGTCCAGCTAGCACAAAGACCCCATCAGCCAAAATGTACTCTGAAGCAAGGGAGGAAATGCTGACACAGGATCTACCAGGTATTCGACTGTTATATTTTGGTTCATGGGCAGTTTGTATGGTTTTTGTTGTGCTCTCATACCAAAACGGGTTAATAGGTACAGACTGGGTTTTCATTAAATTTTCTCATTCAACTTACAGAATAGTCATCACGTTGCCTGACGTGATTTCCATCTGCTTTGTGTACACTTATTAAAAGGCAATGTCAATATTATTTCTTGTAAACCCACAAAGGGTGCTAGATATCTTGTAAAACTTTGAAATCTTATTTCATTGTGTCCTACAGATGTTGACTTCTGTACTGCGCTGAACCTGCTGCCCCACATCTTTAAAGAGAGGGCTGGCCAGTTCGTTACATTGGGACAGGTATTGAGTTAGTTCTTATTATCCACTGGAAAGGGGTTTGGGGTAAAACACTTGTTTTTGTCACTAGAAAATTGCCATAAAGTGTCACGCTATATTTGCAAAACTATAATGACGGTCTGGAGTCTTGATCATGAAGCTGGATCTGTTTTAATAACTTGCTATCTTCACCATTGTTCTGACATTTTTATTTTCTTGAACAGCATGACGCTCCAAGTCCCTACCCAACTGTACAGTAACTTGTTGACTAAATAACAGTAAGTCAACTTTTACATTATACAAATCTTTCAGGCGTCATGTGTATCGTAAGCATGGGGAGCGTGTGCTACCTGATAGCGATCACAATGATAAAAACAATGACACTATTCATGTGATGCATGCAAAGAATGTTCCTCTTTTTTTCTTAATCAAAAATTGTTTGCATATTAACACACTATGGCTTCTATGCTGTAAGCTTCTTGTCCCAGTGTTATGATTCCCACCTGCATTCATACACAGTCAAAGTTGATCCTCAATGGAGTGTAATTAAACCGGGACAAGAAGTAGACTTTCAGTCCCTCAATGTGTACTGTACAGTGTTGATGATAAGTTATATGTTACCATTAGAAATATTTCAAATTTTTAAGCGAGTTGTGGCTGAAAAACGTTGAAAGGAAAAAGGGGGAAAAGCTATTGTTCAACGAAATTTGTTATGCTGGATTGTATTGTGTTGCATTGATAGTTTACATTATTCATAAATTGATATCAAGAATCGTGGAAATTCACGGTATTGGTATCAAATTTCTTTTATCGTGACATCCCTACTTTCTTGGTCCCTTTATCTCGATATATAGACATAAATAGGGGGAAGGCAGACAATCAAAAAAGGAGAGGAAAAATAGACCAAAAAAACAATAAATCAGAAATCTGATAAGGTCTCTGGGGACTAAATGTTTCAGACAATCAGTCTAAATTACTATTGTAAACATCTTGGGTTAAACATCCACTCAAAAAATACCAGTGGATTTTTTTTCTGCTCTCTCGAATGGAAAAATGCGTGGCCCCCAGCACCTCTCTCTCAGAACTTTGGTCCCTTGAGATAGGGAATATTAAGGAGGCTAATGTGACTCGAGGGCTCGGGGCTGTCCTTGCAGGCTGCCTGCTCTGTGAATGTCCATTTATAACCAGATTGGTCCAAACAAGCAGAGGGAAGCGAGAGCTGCACTTTCCCACAGTGCTGCGGGAGGCCGACACGACTTCCCCTTTATAGTTCATGACTGCATGGAAACTGCACTCCCACTAAGAGCTCACAGAATGGGCGGACTGGTGGACCGTGGCAGCCCAGATAACACAACTTGACCAACGCTGAATCTGATTAGCCAACTTGAAACCAACCATGCACGCTGATAGTGGCAGCGCTGGACAGAGTCATGGAAAGTGCATCAGCCTGAAAATTAGATTCCCACCACACAAGTGATAAATGCATCAGTATTTACTGTGTGACCACTGTGCCATAGCTCCTTTACTTGATTTTCCGATATAGGTATTTGCATCTGTTGTCTCTGATGTGCTTGTGACCTGCATTTTAAATATGTGTTTGTCCCTACACCAAAATGTAAAAAATGTTTTTTCTTTAACGTTAATAGTCCAACTATCAATTAAACAAACTTAAAATATCATTAGAGTGCATGCCATGGGGGCTTAATAGTTTGTGTCACATGTTTGTTTACACATTACTTATTTACTCCAGGTAGGACTGGGCAATATGACGATATATTATATATATATAACTTTCACTCCACTACATTTCCTAAATAAATTGTATACTTTTACTCCGATACATTTCCTAAATAGAATGTATACTTAGCAAACAAAGTGCTCTCAAAGCCGTATTTAAGTCTAGATTTCCGCTCAAGTCCAGATAGATCATGCTACTTGCGACTACGAGGGAAGGAAAAACTGGATTTTGTTGTTTGAATCCTTAAAGCTGTGTAGACCTTTTTTTATTCAAGTGTTATATAGCCTCCATTTTTAAAGTGGTGTACATGTTAAGAGGAAAAAACTTCATAAATCTAAAAATTCTGACTTTATTCACAGCATTTACTTGTACTTTTACTTTCAATACTTAAGTACATTTAATATCAGAAAATTACTTTTGATACTTAAGTAGAAAATATCAGATACTTTATGACTTTTACTCAAATATTATTATAATAGTTGACTTTAACTTTGACTAAAGTCATTTTCTGGTTAGATATCTGTACTTTTACTCCAGTGTGGCTTTCAGGTACTTCATCCACCACTGAAAATATCTATCGTTTATATTTTTCTATACGTTTCTATCGCGATATAGGCTAGGCCTATATTTATTTATTTTTTCTCTATAATTTCACTTGAAATAATTAAGTTCATTTCACACTCAAGTTTCTTAAAATGAGTTGTAGAGTATTTAATTCACACAGGCGTATGCAAAAAATAGGCTTTACCATGTGGTTATTTCATATAGACTATTTATTTATTGAACTACCAGATAACATGATAGATTGTGATATATATCGTTATCGAAATATGAAATAACCATTATCATGATGGAAGATTTTGGCCATATCGCCCGGCCCTAACTCCAGGTAATCAAATCTGCTTGCCACCTGCTACCACCCAGTTGTTCCAGCAAGCCTGTGTGACCTCCACATCAGCCCAACTCACGTTCCCTACTCAACATGACTCCTCATCTGCATGCCTGTGTCTTTGAAACCCCCTTTGTGTTTTTTGTTTTTTTCTTCCAGCAGCAGGTCCGTTTTGTGGGTATCTTATTTCTCATGCTGCAGCTCGGAGGCCTGCATGTGGCTGGACTGTGACGCTTTCGTTCTGGTTTTTAAAACTTCTGTAGCCATACGCTCTGGAGGTTGTGACCCCTGTATGCGTGTGAGTGACAGGAAGGAACGGAGTCTTTTAAGAGGATTTACTGTGAATTAGCACGCCGGTTTGATGCTCTTTTTCATCGTGTTGTGTTCCGGCGAGAGCAGACTGCTCCTGCTCCCTGTACAGATGGGCAGATTGCATTTCAGCCGCTCTTTAAAAAGCCATACGCACGGCGGATATGTCTCGGCTGTGTCATTGGTCAACTGTCACATCTGTCAGCTATACTCTTTTGAAGTTGAATTTCAAGAATATGTACGATCAAACACTTAATCTCCTTGCATCATTTTTCACACTAATCCCTTCTGTTTACAAACTTCAGAGACGCCAATCACTCAGTATGTCAAGGGTGGGCCGCCTGGCCACATTGGATATCCTCAAAGCACAATAGGAAAGTGAAAAACAGCACCAGAAGTAATCTTTCTTGTGTTTCCACATTTTTGTTCAAGTTCAGAACGGATAGAAGGGCACAATGGTTGCTGGTGAAGTGAGCCAGCTCTCTCTAATCAGTTTGGAGGGCAGCTGTGTAGCAAAGACTCGACAGTTACCGTCCAGCTGGCGCGGACTCTGGGAACCAGCGAGGAAGGCTAAGATGCACTTTACACCATTACGAGCCTATGTACGGCCTCTGTCTCTCCGTCCTCTCCCTATCTTTCTCTTTCACACACACAAAAACACAGCAAGATCACACCAAATTGCACTAGGTTTTTGACTTTTACCCCCTGGTTAAACTATAATCTGTGGTTCTGTTCCAGGCCTCCTTCCAGCATTTACAGCGCGGTGTGGTTCAGGATTCCCACATTACAGAGAGCTGCATGTGGTGTGGGCTGCATGTTCCGTTTCCTGCCGATTAACTCTGTACGCCTCCCCCTTTACTGTGACAGACTGAATCAATCTAATGTAAATAAGCATTCCCAACTTTCAACAAGCCTATGGCCCCCCGAAAACCAAAATCCCCCCCTTAGCTGAAAGTGAGAGAATTCCACCAGGAGATCTAAACTTCCCTCTCTCCCAGATCCCAAGCTTCCCACAGACGCCCCAGGCTCAATGACTTTGACTTCCCACATTTAAGAGGAACTAAAAAAAGCATCTTCAAATTGCAACCATAAGTTGTCTCCCTTTTCCTCCTCCCACACACTCGCTCTTTACAATCCTAATGGGGAAACTAAACACTGGGAAAAGCCAATTCTCCAGTGCAAAAGTTAGTTGTATTTCCCGTTTTCACCTGTCATTCTCTCCATCAGTAACACTCTGAGAAAGGCCAGCAATGTTGTTCTGCGGGATGCATACTGAGTTGGAGCTTACAGTGAGAAAACAACAGAGAGGAAAAGAGAGGAGCCTCCTGGCTGACTGCACAAAGAGGTCAGAGGTCTGTTCCCCGAGGATATGCAAGTTTGACTCCTCCACCGAATGAAATAGATCCACTTAGTGAGACCACTTCCTGTCAGTGTTTACAGGGTGGTAAGAGCTCGGGCAAGGGTGGCAACGTATGAGATAAGAAACTGGACTATGTGAATCTTTAGCAAAGTTTGTCGTTGAACAATCAATTAATTTATTACTGTACGCCATAACAACAAGACACAAGAACAGTTTCTGCTAGGGCTGGGATGATACACCTACAGTATCTCCCGATTCGATACTATCACAATACTTGGGTGCCGATTCGAGATATATATATATATATTTATATATATATATATATCTCGAATCGAATATATATATATATATATATATATATATATATATATATATATATCTATCCTCTACTGCCATTATAGAATATAATTCTTATAGTTTTTAATGCACATTTTTTGTAATATGTACATATCATCTGTTACTTTGTCGCTTTATTGTAATATGTACATACCTGTCACTGTAAATATAAATCCTACTCACTGTATATAGACATTTCACATGTACATGCTGTACATGATCATCCAGTCCATGTATATCCACCCGGTATTTATTTCTTTGAACTATTGTATTGTTTACAACTCCCGAACACATGACTTGTATAAAGACATTTTATTTTTATTATTGTATTCTTTTATTCTGTTATCTCTATTCTGTGCAAGTACATTAAGAGAGCTGCATAAAAAACCTAGTTAAACTCCATGTGTATATACTTGGCGAAATAAACCTGATTCTGATTCATTTTACTGTGAAAATGTCATTTTTACAGATATTGTGGAGTCCTTTTCTTGCCTGTTGTAAATGTATCTACAGTGCAAGATTTATCTTGCTCAGGGAGGTTTTTTTAAGCGTGATGGTGCGGTATGGAACTTGATCTCTGTGAGATAGTCTGACAGTTTATCTTTCACACTCATCCCAGCAGAGAGAGAGAGAGGGAATGGAGTGTGATAGGTGTGTTATTGTTGCATTTTCAGCGAAACTATGCTGGCCCATTCATGGGGCCTCTCAGATAAAGTTGACATCAGAAAGACTACACTACAACCGCAAGCCTTATCTCACGTACCGTGTAGTATAGGCCCACATCACGTTTCATGGAAGCGTGTACAAGCTTTAATGTGAGAAGTGTCAAGGTCGGGCCAGGAAGCAGAATACACAGTAGACATTACACAGTGGAGGAGGAGGAAGACTTCATGGTCAACAGCAAGGGCAACGTGCAGCTGGATGACCTGATAGTCTACCAGATTCAGATATACAGTATCTGCAGTGGTGGTAACTAAGAGCATTTACTAAAGCACTGCATTTAAATACAAATTTAAGGTTAGCTTTTTTTCTACATAGGCCGCACAAAAAGACGCTTAATAAATATGCCATCAGAATCAGGAATCGCGACTACCATTCATTCATTCATTATTTATGAAGGACATGAATAACATGTTTCTGTGTTATCTCCTTGATATTTTGTAATATCATGATGATCATGTGATTGCCTCCCATTGGTTGTTGATACCATATAGGTGAGGCCACATCCGCCTTGTCTGTTTGTCTGTAAGCCCTGACGAAGACCTACAGTGGTCGAAACATGTTGGCTTTTTAAATGATTTAGCCACTACAATAAAGGCTTTTTAATATATCCTCTTCCTCGTTGCTGCTTTTTTTTGATATTGTGGAGTGCCTGGATTGCCTTCCTGTTAATACAAATTTAAGGTACTTGTACTTTACTTGATTATTCCTATTTCATGCTACTTCTACTCCAATACAATTCAGTCAGAAGGTTTTACTCATTTATCTGACAGCTTTAGTCAGCTTGACAGTAAACATTAAAATGCTTCTATCACATGAATAGATCAGTAATATTCACACACTCACAGGGGACATTTTTCTGAATTAAGAGTACTTTTACTTTTGATGTAACCTATTAACAGAAGGCCTATACAGAACACACCATTACTTACTGAAGCAGTGAAAAGATAGTAAAATAGCAGGCTTACCTTTGTTGTTTTCATAACCTACAAAGCAAAGTGCTTGTGTTTCTACAGAGATGATCTCATCATCATAGTCCAAAAAGTCACTGAGTTCCTTTTCAAAGGTCATATTTGCACATGAACTTGAACAGTTATATCACTGTCACTGCTAGTCACAAAACAGTTTATCCAAAAAACACTTTTAGATGGTCACAACTCCTCTAGATAAATGAATAGTCTTCTATGGCATCACCTAGCTAGCTAGCTAGCTGGCTAAAGGTGCTAGCCTAGCAGCTCAGAGTGTCTGCCTGTTGGGAACGGCCGGAAACCATAGCAACCAATTAGTTCCAATTAGCCAGCTGCCTACAATTTGTTCTTACATTTTAATAAGAAAACATATTAAAGACACACACAAGTCAACAATAAATGAAGTTTATGTTTATTTCTTTTCTTACATACATTTTTTATATTTATTTTATTTATTTATTTATTTCTTAGTTTATTTGACAGGGACAATACATGGGCATTGTTACACTTGATTAAAGTGCAACCGATGCAAGGTATATAGGACTTCTAGCCATAGCTAATTTGCAGACCTTTTCCCTGGTTAGGCTTTTAAGAAAAAGAAAATAAATTTAAATTAAAAAAATACAGAATAGCACATCTTACATAAAATCACATAATACAACAGATTTTTTAAAGCCTGAAAACAGAGCCATGAGGAGGTGCAGAAGTCTAGTTTTCTCTCAGAACACTTGAATTACAATATTTTGAAAGGTTATTATGGATTTTTTGCCCAATAATGCCAAAAACATTCTGCCTACTGCAGGTTTGAGTAAATGGTGAGCCATGAGAATGGTGATAAAATATGTTAATGGTAAAGACATAAAATTAACCCAAAATGAACAGGCTACAACATAGTTACCAACCACATTATACCCTCTGAGACTCTTAAACCACATCTAATCATCAACTATAGGGTGAGAAAGTGGGCTCTTTGCTGGACATTTATGTTTACTAGTCCCACTGGAAATATTCTGTCAGAGTTTGTAGCTACAGTAGAACTGTCACCAGCTCCGATGGCAGCCAGTCACACACCACTGCTGCTGAAAGCCCCTCGTCCCATCTGGCTGACTGTTTAAAAAACACACAACTCTATGAGGGTCTTAGTCAAACAGAAATATTTAATAAAGTCTGTCATGGTCCATAACTCACAGTTCAAATGGCCCTTGGTGACCCATTCATTTCTCTACCTTAAGACATAAATGCACTTTAACACAAACACTGCATTGTGATGAGTCCATAAGAGGAAAAAGAACTGATGCGGTAAAAAGCAATTCCCCCTCATTCTATTTTAGTTTTATATATTTCATTGCAGTAAAGTTAATGCGGAGTCCCTCGTTGAAACCGCCAGTAATCGGCAAGCAATCTAAGGACAGCAAATAAATATGCCAAGAAGAGTTATATGGCCTTGTTTAAAAGAATAATAGACCGCTCTTCATAGCTGTCACTACAATAGTGGTAAGAAAACAAAGTCATCATCTCCAAACTGTGGCGGCCCACAAAGCATTTCCATGTCCTTGAAGCCTGTTAATGTTAGTAGACAAAGTCAAAAGCTATTAATTACAAAAATAGAAAAGCATTTGCTATGACTGCTGTACTTTATGTGTGTGTGTATGTGTGTGTGGTATGGTTGCGTCACTCCCGCATTCAGAGAAAAACATCTGAACAGAAACTCAGGTTATAACCCCATTCTTGGCCCTCAGCAGAGAGGTTGTGAGAGAGAAGTTTCTTCCCCCAGGGTCTCTCTCCCACGCCATCTCCCACCATTCCCCCTGCCCCTCCTCTCTATATGAGAATAACCATAAATCACAGCCACATCCAGCTTCAAAACTCACTCTTTAAAACTAACAGGGTTAAGATCAGCGGTGTTGCAGAACAGACACACCTATTTTGCAATAGACTACAGATATTAAAGTTGAGTCATAGCAGCAGTCGGTGCTTTGGCTCCAAAGCACCGACTGCAATGATTGTTCAGGCTACAGTCACACACTTACTCACCCCCCTCCCCCTCCTCCTTTTCTCCCTGACTTAAAGGCCAAAAACAACTGTACGCGTCTTTCTCTTGGGCGTCATTAGATGGAAAACATAAAAGATAAATAAATGAACTAACCCTAAAATTGTTGTGCGTGCGTGGGAGAGTTCAAAATGCCCCCAAAAATAGTCTTTCGTAAGGCCGGTGGAATGAGGGTCTGCATCATTTCACCATACAAGGGCCTGTTCTCTGTACCCAATCCCCTGCCGAAACCCTGCACCACACTTACCACAGTGACCGGTCTGCTGCCACAGGGACCAGACCGCTGTGGGTTTCCGCACGTTCTTTGTGCTTTTGTTCTGTTGCATTCTCTTTTGTATGTGCAAACACTTACAGACACATTTGCGGGGGCGACCGACTTTTCTTCTGCCCTTTCAAAGTATCTACATTCAGGGGCATATGGTTCCACTGGTCGATGTGGCTCCTGGTAGACTGGTTGTGATGAAGCATGTTTCTGTTTCCATGTGCGCGTGCTGTGGAAGAAACATGCAAACACGCACACGCACACACTCGCAGAGAGACGTACAGTAAGGCAAATAGACAAATAGCAGCAGGTTGCACATGGTATCAGTTTCTTGATAGCGGGAGTAAGTCTTTAAGGCCCAGACGCACCAACCCGACATCAAAGAATTAGCGTCAACGAAGGCCACCAGATGAGTCGCCTCACGTCGCCTTTGTCTTGGCCAAAAAGTTGCACTCGAGCACATTGCAAAGACTACAGCCGACGGCCAACTACCACGTACGTTCTGAGTCTGCGTGAGATGAAATAACTCTCCACACCAGCAGGCGGCGGTAGTCTGTATCTGTCATTCAAAAAAGGAAACCAGAAGACCGAGGACAGCGAATATACAAGCCGTTGTTATGATACGTACATGAAACAAAGTGGCGTTTGCCAACTATTTTCACACCACTCTCACTCACCACTTAGCTTCATTCCAGATAGCCATGTCGCTGTGAAAATATCCATGTATTGGAATGATCAGATGAGATGAAGATGTGAAATTAGAAGAGCCCTCTGTGTTTTCCTTTTGACTTTACTTGTTTGCTTGCTTTCATCATTTCTGTTTCTCTTCTCATGCACTGATTTGTTGTAGCAGAACAGCCAATCAGAGTGTTTTCTCTCACCGATGGGCACCGCCGCCGATTCAACATGCTGAATCGGCTGAAAAAAACTCCAACACAGGCAGACTAGAGCCAACGGTGCGGGACACACCTAAAAAACTAGGTCGACGGACGCTCACCGTCAGGTTGGTGTGTCAGGGCCTTTAAGGAGTAATCAGAGAGGTCATTCGACTCTGCAGAAGCAGACATGAAAGAGCACTTTACATTGGTGGCCCAAACAACCTTTTAGACAATAGAATGACTCAGACACACAAACACACTGATCAAGTCCAGACAAACTTGCTTTCCGCACTTCAATCCTGATGTGGTGTCGCTGCACCATCCACCTACATTACGTTTCTGTACACATTTCTGAGACTCTGTCACTTTGTTGATTTCTATTTGTCTTTGTGTGGCGTTTGTGTTTTTGTGTTTGTGCGTGCATGCACGTCTATAAAGTGTGTGTCAGTAATTCAATATTTCTACGATGACAACGCTGTCGCAAACATCATCAACCCACTATGATTGCGGTGTTTATCCGTCAACGGATGGCTCCGAGTGACACAAAAGCATATACAGTTGGAGCCAACTGAAATACTTGTCTGGCTCAAGAGAGTCAGTGGGGATAATCCTGTGTTTCTAGACCCTCTGACCTGCAGACGTTTAGTAGTGTTGGCACGTAGCTGGAGCTGTCAGCCCAGCATCTATGGGAGATCTGTGTTTAATTTGCGAAAGCGGACTTTGCCAGAATACAGAGAGAGAGAATGAAGGCCAGAGAGAGAGGGAGCGGGGGGAAATGAAGCCAGTACTTTTGTCTGAGCCGAGCGGAACCTGCGTTTCTGAACTCTGTCGCGGATGATAAGGCGTATGTGACAGACTGAGCCGTTTTGAGTCGTCTAGTGGTTCTGTGTGGAAAGAGTTGTGCAAGTGGTTGTATGTTTCAGTATGTGGGTGTGCGCGAGGGTGCGGGAAAGAGGGGGGTTACTGTGAAACTGAGTAGTTAATAGTCTGTGTATGTCTGCAGATTACTCTGGCACGGGCCTGGGCCCACAAGCCTGGGAGAATCCAGCGCTCTCCAAGATTACCCAACGTGAGCACAACCATCTCAGACAAGCTATAGCACCCCTATCATGCTCGTCACAAAACCACACACAAGACCGAACAACTAATCCTCACCGGTGTTTTCTTTGTAGAAAGTGTTGTTTTATTCTCAGTTCCTCCGTTTGTGTGTCCAGACTTGTGCAAGGGGGTGTGTGGAGTCGGTAAATCGAGGGATGACGTGACAGGTAACGGTGATTTCTGTCAGGTTTTTCTGGTTCTACGAAGTGGCTGCGGCAGTCAAGCTGAAGCCTGCCCTCTCTTCCCTCCAGCCTGGGAACCAGAGCAGTGATGCCTGCTTACCTAAGTGCCTGGCTGCTCTCGCTGGGAGCTGTTCCCATCCCACTCATCTGTTTATTATTTTCCTGTGAGGGCTTGTGTTGTAAGAAGTGAAAGGAGGGGGGGTATGGAGGTCAAGATGGAAGGAATATTCTCCCATGTTTCATTGACAATACCTCTAGAGACTGGGCTGGGATGATAGGTTTTTGAACATGAGCAAGTCGTAAAAATATCTGAAGGGAGCTGGAAAACATTCTCCTGTAATGTTCGTGTAATAGTAAGCCCTGGCTTTTACTAGACTGGTGAGGTTTTGTGAGGTGCCCAGACTGCTCTACTGGTTGGTTTGCTTTATGTCAGGAACAAAACATGGGACATTAACCCCAGGCAACAAGACACAGAAAACAAAGCTGTAAAAGAGAAGTGTTGAAAACATAAAAAAGCACATACACACTGTGTATAATAGACATAGCACATTTTAGCTGCAGGTTTGAACACCTATAGTTTCACCTGACAGAGCGGACATAACTCATCTGCTGAGTTTCTAGTCAAGATGAAGGTGTAAAACCCATGCGTTGTTACGTGACAGTCTCAAGAGACTGAGCACAAGAAGAATTGTGCGGCTAGCTGTGTAGCCAGTTGTTTCCACCGCTGCCCTGAGGGCTTCTGTACAGAATTGCAACATCAGCTGTAGGTTTTGTGTGCTGCTGAGAGTGGGCACTCGGTACATCTGACCCCTGACCTTCCCACAGCCTCAGGAGGAGAAGCCTTTTCACTGAGAAAGGGAAGACCCTCTTCTTGCCTGTCCCACATGGTTCTCCCAAAGTCACATTCCAAGGGATGCTTTTCCCACCACGGACCAAACACATCACTCTGTTCTCTCCTGGAAATAATCCAAGGAAGTGGGCGATCACATGAGTGGGGTCCTGCCCAGTACTCATGGCAGACCTGACCTTCAGCAAATGCCACAGTGCGGCCATTCTCCACAGGTCAGGGGAAATATGGAGAGGGCCTGGATCTGGGAGAAAGGTCTGGTCTCTCTAATAGAAACAGTTGATTCCATCAAAAATGTTTTCATTTTCAACTGAAGTCCAAGTCCCGGTGTGCATACTAGCCCTGTGATAGTCCAGGGTGTACCCCGCCTTTGCCCAATGTCAGTTGGGATTGGCTCAAGTCCCCCGCGACCTGAATAGGATAAGTGATTAGATGGATGGATGGATGGATGGTCCATACTGTAACATTAGAAAACTATATTTGATGTGTTGATTTTATACAGCAACTTCAAGTGTTCATAAATGTTGATTTTGTTTTTGGGGGGGACAGTTAAAGTTAAAGCTAATTAAGTTATGGCGAACGCAGAGTTCATAGGATGCCGTTAACTGCCAAGAATTAGTGAAGTTTGGTCGTGTCTAGAAGGTAACCCACAATTTGAGAAACTTTTGCAAGATGGTTAAGGTTAGGCATTGACCTCAAATAGTTATGGTTAGGTATTGACGTTGAATAGTTAAGGTTTGGCATTGACCTCTAATGGTTAAGGTTAGGTATTGACTTCTAATAGTTAAGGTTTGGCATTGACCTCTAATGGTTAAGGTTAGGTATTGACCTCTAATAGTTAAGGTTAGGCATTGACCTCTAATAGTTAAGGTTTGGCATTGACCTCTAATGGTTAAGGTTAGGTATTGACCTATAATGGTTAAGGTTAGGTATTGACCTCTAATAGTTAAGGTTAGGCATTGACCTCTAATGGTTAAGGTTAGGTATTGACTTCTAATAGTTAAGGTTTGGCATTGACCTCTAATGGTTAAGGTTAGGTATTGACCTCTAATAGTTAAGGTTAGGCATTGACCTCTAATGGTTAAGGTTAGGTATTGACTTCTAATAGTTAAGGTTTGGCATTGACCTCTAATGGTTAAGGTTAGGTATTGACCTCTAATGGTTAAGGTTTGGCATTGACCTCTAATGGTTAAGGTTAGGTATTGACCTCTAATAGTTAAGGTTAGGCATTGACCTCTAATGGTTAAGATTAGGATAGGTCGTCAGCGAGTCTTGCAAGAGTTTTTGCAACTTTTTGTAATTTGCGGGTTACCTTCTAGACACGACCAGTTTTTCGACCAAAAATCTATTTTTTCATGCAGTGTTAAAGAGTGTAAGATTGACGTTACTCTGAAAAATGATAGAGATATGATTACTGCTTACACTTCCTGCATGTTTCAGAATTAACTTATGTTACCATAACAAGAACAAATGTTCTCTCAAAAACTCTTTCTCATAATATCCTACAGGCACTATCAACATGAAGCATTGCAGAATGTATTATTTTGTTTTTGAAGGATCTTTGTTTTTCTTGCCTTAACCATAATTCCATTACGAAACAAGACTGGCACCTTGGCATGCTTCTTTTTTTTTTACCGCCACTACTGTAAAGGGCCAAAACATACAACATGATACAACAGTAATTCAAGGACTCTAATAAAAAATACATCTTTCTTTTTTGTAGTAGTAGTCATTGCGGTTAAATGTGTCCTCTGGTTTAGACGTTACCTATTTTAGGAGCAGTGGGCAGCTACAGTTAAGAGCCCGGGGACTTATTCCAGTTCTGTGGCCAGTAGCGGTTCAATGTGTTCATATTACCTAATATGAATGTTTTTTCGGGTGGTTGGGAACTGGAGGACTCAGAGGAAACCGAGGAGAGCGTGGATGCTTCACACAGAAAGGCTCCAATTAGCGCCATGTGTTGTTGTTGTTCATATAAAACCTATTTTTTTGATTGTATATATAGTTCTAAAATGTAAACAAATACAAACACCTGCGTTGGCCTCCTGATACAATGGGAGTAAACTGTTGTTGGTTTCTAATGTTGTTGTTTTTAGGTTTGAATATATTTCCACAATGTAATATATTGCTGTCGTAAGCATTCTCTGAATCTTGAGTAAATCCAATCTTTCTCAACAGAATAGCTTGTGTAAACATGCAGAGTGGGCTGTAGATGTTGTACATAGAGTTTTGCTGGTGGTTGACTAAAAGTATTCACAAATTTTGAAAGAAGTGGTTAGTGAATGAAAAATGATCCACAGTTTACAGCTGTTTTACTGTTGAAACTGGAACCTCAGTATTGCGAAATAATCAACAGTGTTTTATATATATATATATATATATCAGTATTTATATATTACAGTAAGAGGGAGAGGACACATTTATAGTTTTTTTAAAACAATTGTTAACATGCCTTTATAAAAATAAGACTCAAAACAGTAAAATACAACCACAACAATATATCTCTCGCAATATGAAACAGTAGCCTGCATTTAAATATATCATTATAACACAAAATTGAGTTCTTGAGATGTATTATTAATTTTACATGTAACATTTAAAGGTGCTTTTGATAAAATTGATTACATTCAGCCACTAGATGTCGCACTCTCCCTCCTTCGTTCCATGGCATTTACTTCACAACAAGTGGTTGCCAGTTTGGATACCGGAGTGAAGCTGAGCGCTTACCGTCAAACTCAGCCATTTATCAGTTTTTTCCACGCTAACTGGCAACTTGATTGCTGACGACACAGAGATACCACGTGATTCGTTATACTATTGGCTCACGAGCCTCGTTAGAAGTGGGAACCAACCGTCAGATATCTTCCACAGAGATAAACAAAACATACATTTTGGACCCGCCAAATTTTTTTAATGATTAATTCAAAATCTTTTTTTTGTTATATTTGTCTAGCTTGCTTTATTTATTACTTTGTTTACCTTTACCCTTTCAAATCCTGCTGTACATTTTCAGTGTTATACACTACACTGTGTTGTATGCAGAATAATCAGTTGAAAAAAGATTGTCATGACACCCACAAGGCTGTGATGATAAATGTAAAACTGTAAAACAAAACTTGTAAAACAAACAAACAAATGTTCAGTAGTGAACAAGCCGTGCGTTGTGTATACAGTGCAGAAAAAAAAAACATTTCCTATGAGATCAAGTGAGAGCATGCAGGACCTGGAGTGACGTATTCAGCTCTGGATAGCGCCCACATCAATATGACCACATCCCTCCACTGCCTGGAGAACAGACATGTGTGCTAGGGTTGGCAGTCATATACCGTCTAACACTGAATAAAGCTCTTCTATAGGCCCAGAGGCACATATACTGTCCTTTGACTGACAGTGCTTTCCACATAAATATAAGATTGTGTTTAATATAAAAAAAATAATTATGCAGTGTTTTCCAATAAGTGACATTTAGAATTAAAAAGCAAAAAACATGCTTGTAGTTTTTCCTTTACTTATTTGGTACACAGGTTTCATAGGTTTAGTCTCCAAAGTTAGTGTGTAAACATTTAAAACTGTAAAAACTTTCTGTGCATAAACTTTTTTAACTTCTAATGAATAACTTCAGGTTCTGGATTCTCACGTTTATATTTGTGTCTCTTTAATGTAAGGAAACTGTAATCTTGAACATATACAGGAACTGACCACCACCCCCGTATTCATCAGAAATCCAGCACAACTCTTCTCCCCTCAGGGATTTCTCTTTACGTCGCAACACTTCCCCTCCGGCAACCGAAACCAGGCCGTGCACAGACAAGCAGAGTTAATGTATGCCAGGCCTCCGTGTGTGTGTGTGTGCCTCAGGGGAGACACACACCATCTAGATGAGCAGATTAGATAGACGGAAGATGAAAGAGGGAGAAAACAAATCAGAGACCAAGGTGGGAGGAAGAGGGACTAACAGTGTGGTGTGATTTACACCCGTACACCCATAAATAATCATTAGGATGAGAGAGGGATATAAAAAAATAGGAGTGAAAATGAATTGAGGAGGGAGAAAATAGAGTCTAATTTGTAGTGTTAGTGTGTTACGGACTGAGAGAGAGAGAGAGGGAGAGATGGAGGGTGAGAGGGAGAGCAGCCAAATGACAGAGGCGTGTTTGTGTTCTGATTAGTCTGAGCCAAATGGAGGCGGCTCACCAATGGAGATAACCAACAAAGACATCTCTTCACTGGGGACAAATCTATGAACATCTTTTCACGGTCAATAGACGGAGGCATTCTTTTGTTTTGATGAAGGAAAAAAAAAACGGTGGATCCATGAATGCAGCACAAAGTTTACCGTTCATCTGCTCTTGAATGACCAACATGCCAACTGGTTTTGGAGTTTAAGTGAACACTCATTATTCCTTATGTTTAAGTGAGCAGCGCCATGTTATCGTTATGTTCTTATGAATTAAAATCTTTAACATCTGTTCACTCTCAGCCTGGCTGCCAAAGATATGATGCACTCAAGCTGAATAAACAATGATGTGGGCTCTCTGGGCTAAGACGGGCTTCCTGGCATGGGCGTGCCCGCGCACTGTTTGGTTTCTCATCTTTACGGTTGGCGACAGTGAATAGATCAGATCCATGGCAGCGCTGATGAGGTGCAGAGCGAAGCTTTCTCTCTGGCAGGGGAAGAAGGCTGGGACACAGCCAGGGTTGCTAGGCAACGACAAACTTCAATACTGATAGAGTCTTTGATGAGGTCACCGTCTATCACACAAAGACTAAGTTTCTCTGTCACTTTGATATCCACCCACCCACCTATCTATCTATCTATCTATCTATCTATCTATCTATCTATCTATCTATCTATCTATCTATCTATCTATCTATCCATCTATCCATCCATACATCCTTCTATCTATCTATCTATCTATCTATCCATCTATCCATCTATCCATCCAAGCATCCACCTATCTATCCATCCATCCATCTATCCATCCATTGATCCATCCAAGCATCCACCCATCCACCCATCCATCTATCCAGCCATCCATCCATCTATCCTTCCATCCATCCAGCCATCCATCTATCTATCCATCTGTCCATCCATCAATCCATCCAAGCATCCACCCATCCATCTATCCATCCATGTATCCATCCATCCATCCATCCATCCATCCATCTCTCCATCTCTCCATCCACCCATCCATCCAAGCATCAACCCATCAATCATCTATCATCCATCCATCGATCTATCTATCCATCCATCATCTATCCACCAATCTATCCATCCATCTCTCCATCTCTCAATCCACCCATCCATCCATCCATCCATGCACATATCTACATAAACACTCACTATACTCTCTCCCTGCCACAGTTGTAAAAGAAAAACAGCCATCCTTGGGAAACAAATTAAAAGGATAATCATCCCTCGGATGAAAATATTCCTTCCTTGGTGTCGGTCAAACCAGAAAGCAAAGCGTATGCTTATTTCCCTGTAAATTAAAAATATGAGTGCCTCCCCACACTAAATTCCCAGACATCTAATTACAACATTGAAAGAGAGAAACTGGTGGAAGAGGTTAGAAACCCAAAGAATGATGATATGTTACAGGAAGAAGTGAGCGCAGGGTGGTGAGAAAAGTGTAATTTGTTTGTTTGAGTTCTGTCCTTATCCGTTTATCTGCTTTTTGGGCTCCCTCACACTCTTCGGCTTGTCTTGCTCACAAACAGGAGTTTCAGGTTTTTTTAGCAAAGTCTGCGCATTGACATCATCAGCTTCTCCTCTTGCGAAATATTACACCAATCTTACCTCATAGTCCACAATAAAAACAAGAGGATCATGTTACCCCAGCTCAGATTACAGCATCTCAAAGCCCAGCACAACCAACCATCACCTCCTTGTTTGACAATTATCAAGCTTGTTGTACACAGAGTGAACCCTCTAATCACAGAGTTTCATTGGAACTGGTAGTTTTGAGAGAGTGAACAGAGCGGAACGAAGCGATACGGTATAGTGGGCAAACTGAGTCGCCGTGTGGAAATTCCTGCGGGATTTGTTTACGTTCTGGAAGAGCAGTAGGGAAAGGGCACAACGTTAATGTTGTAATGATAGCAACAATAGCGGTTCTGTGTGTGCAAAACAATAAGTATGACTAGGCAGCTAGAACCAAGATTCTTTTTGATTTATGCTCTGACCTCTAAACGATCCTGAACGGCCTCGCAAACAAGCAGCTCTACTCAGAACGAGAAAAGATGACCACCAACCCCCCCCCCCCCTTCAAGTGTGAATAAACAAGTGACCCACGTTGGGTCTGTGAGAGGTCACTGCACAGCGGAGTTATGGAGATGGACAGAGGAGAGGGCAGGCAGACAGCGGGCCTCAGAGACTGAGAGGGAATGGACGGAGAGAGAAGAAGAGATGGACGTTGTGTGTTTGTGGCCTCTGCTGCCCTAATGGACCCAGTCGCCACAGGGCAACTTTGGCTTCTCCTGTTTTGACTATATCAAGATTGATAGCTACCCTCAGACCCCAGATCAGCTCTATGGATACGTCCCATGTGGCTACATCTCCAGTCACATACAGCCACGTTAAAGCTGCAGTGGGTAGAAATGGAGCAATTTAAAAAGTTGTTTTTTATAAAACAGTCACTGTATCCTGACAGTAGTGCATGAGACAGGTAATCTGGAAAAAGTCATGTGACTCTGTGTCCTCCGGTACTCCTAATGGCATCTGCAAGATTTCACAGACCGGAGGAAAACAAGCAGTCAGAGCTGATCTGGAGTCTGCCGTCCAGCTGCCGTCTCTGAGAAGCAGTCAATCACTTGCAAACTCCGACCAAACGGTCAAATTAGGCAGCACTGGTCGAATATGAATCAATATTCTGTGACTGTAATGCCTATTTCTCGCCTCAAGAAACTACAAAAAAATGATAAAATGTAAAAACTAAGCCAAGATTAGACTAAAGACTAAACAAAGATTGAAAGAAATGGTGGCTGACTTCCACCTTTTTTTCAGCTTTCATCTGTCTTGTTACGCCTTGAATATATTCTGATCCACAGATCAAGTCGCGCAGGTTCTGTAACACTATTCAGAGATATTCAGAAAGAATCCTTGATAGCAAGGGAAGTAATAACAGAAAAATAGATAAGTGGGGCCAAATTTTGATCCATCCTGACCTGGGATCAGTCTGAAGCACTGTGTCTAGACATCAGCGCCACTTAATGCCAGCATCCCACAGCGACCAGAACTCCTCTGCTTCTTTCACACTTTCCCCTCTCTTCCATTTTCACAACTCAGTTCTCACAGTTTACTGGCCTCAGCAGCTCCCTTTTGTTTTTGTTCTCTGACTCTATCTCATCACTGTCTGAGTCAGGCGTTAGGTGTGGTTCTCATGATGATGACAGTGAAAGGAGGATGCGGTGAAACGGCTGAACCATCAACGACCCGGCAACAGAGACGGCAGACAGATTTCAAAGAATGTATCCTACAAACATGCCAAAGATAACTTTTGAGGTTTCCCCCTTTTTTTTTTTCCTTCTCTCTACTCATCTAAAAATGCAAGTGGCTTGTTTGTCAGTATACACAGCGAGGGTGCGTGAACACAGAGCCCATGCATGCTTAGTGGCTCAGTAATTGTGACAATTAAGGGGAGACCTAACCACGTCATGCTGCCCTCATTATACCACAATTACGTTCTTGATTGTGAAACAAAGGTACACAACAATGGTTTGATAAGACCTCTTGTTTAATGAGACTTTGCTGTAACTCCTGTGTTCATTCAATTAGTTAACAGGTCTTCCATTCAGGCCTCGGGCACCCCAATTCTCATCTTCCCGAAAATGCGACACACCCCCACCCCTCGCTGCCCCCAAATCTCCCCACCCTACCACCCCCTGCCCTTAGCCTTCAACGTCCCACATTGGGTCTTGGCATCCCCCTGAACATTCAAGACACACAGACTCCTCCCCCAACCTCCTACCCCCCCGCACTCCCCTCCACCCCCCCGCACACACACCCATTTGATTGTGATTGACAGCATCTTTGTTCCATTGTGCGGAGCTGTCGCCTCTGATGAAGACACATACACAGAGCCGAGGCCGCTGCACTCATTGTACACTGTGCAGAAACTACAGGTCTGCAACCAGTTGCACCGTCGCCCGACGATGAGCACCGTGCAGTCGGTGAGCGAAACCAGCCTGGACACGGCAGGATGGGATGGGACAGGGTGTGTGCAGGACAGGGCTATCCAGGCCAGACCAGACCGCAGGCCTCTCCCAGTGTGGACCAGGGGGTCCCGGCCGTACGGGCCGAGGGGGCCAGCTGGAGAGGGAGGCTCAGGGCTGCGCAATGTGTCTGAGGAGGCCGTCATTAGGGTTCACCCCTCCTCGGGGATGGGAACCAGGTCACATTCTCTCACACGGCACAAAGCAGGGTGTGTGTGCGAGAGGGGCGGGGGGTTCAAGGGAGGGGTTTTGATGGGGAGCAGGCCATGACCTCTTTATATCCATCAACAGATCACTAACTTGGCCCATAGACATGCTCATACAACACATTCACACACACACACACAAACACACGCACGCATGCATGCAAACACATGCTGTGTGCGTATGTGCACTGACAAAAATGCATATGCAAAAACAAGTACGTACTCTGCTAGAGGCATTATGTGTCTTCACCTGTTCCCAATAGCTTAAAGTCTCCATTAGCTGAGATACGTTTGTTACACGAAAACTTTCTATAATGTTTAGATAATATTTATCTTTACAAATTAACCACTCAAAAATGATCAGTATGGACTGATGTTTTACTGAAACATATATTGTTGCAAATCCATTGTATGAAACAAATCTGCACATAAAAAAAAAAAAACTAAAGAAAAACATGCGGTCAGATTTTAACTATTCAATTATGTTGCACTTGTCTATCTCAGGCCACTCAGGACAAATTCCTTTACACTACCGCTCTGCTCGCTGACGATTGTGTGAAATCCACAGGTTGGCTGCCAGGAAAACAAACAGTGAAATACTGCCCCCTATTGGTACCCAAGGAGTCCTGCAGACAAAGAGAAAACCCTTGCAGAACTTAGATAAAGCATCAAGAAAAATGAATAGTCACATTTGGTCACATTTTGTTATTAATATCTTTAAAAAACAAAATAAATCCTTTGAGGGTAAATCAGACTTTTGTTTATTTTTAAATCAAAAAAGCTAGATTAAAAACATCTGACCCACCCCTTCACAAACCTTGAAAAACCAAAAATATTCAGTTTATCAAAAAGAAATTAAAAATATGATTTGACAGCAGTTATGACCACGAGAACACTATACTAAGGAAAACATGAAATTAAGGGCACAACACAATAAAAGCAGATATATTCTTTCTGTCTCTGTCAGACATGTTATAACTCTGGTGAGCCTAGGCTACAAGTCATATAACATTATTATTTCTCTATAATTTTATTGTTTCTCTCTGTAACTGAGTTCATTTTTTTGTGCTTTGTCGTCTGTCCACAGGGCTCCTATTTCATGTCTGTGAGTTCTCATTTAAAACGATATAGACATCTAACCACTATATAACCACGTTATATCGGACTAAAGGTCTTCGCACACCAAGTCCGGAATTTTCGTATGCGTTTTTTGAATTCGTCATCCGATAAAAATCATTACGGGTAACACTTAATTTTACAGGTCTGCAAATTTCATGGTAATAAGATGATAATTAGCAAGTAACCTATTTTAAATGTGTTTGTAATTACTGCCAAATTACCCCAATATTTACCTAAAAACTTATTGAAAAATACTTTATTATAAATATTATTCAATAATTATATTTTCCACTATTTCCCAATAGCTGATAATTTATTTAATACATTTAATAATATAATAATACATTGAATTTATTAGCAAATAAATTATTTAAAATTTCTTAAAAAACTCCCTGAATCATTACATTAGCACCAGGTTACATTTGTGTAGACAATAAGCCGCTTCTCAAGCCTAAGGGCCCTATTTTAACCAATATATGCTATTTTAGCATATCATTATTAAATAATGTTTATAATAAAATCATTTTTGATACATTTTGAGTTAAATATTCAAGTAATTTGGCAGTAATTCCAAAGAAATTTCAAATAGGTCACTTGCTCATTATCACCTAATTATCATGAAATTTGCGGCCCTGTAAAATGAGGTGTTACCTTGTTACGCACAGAAACCTTGCCCACGGAGTCCGACGCATTTTATTTTTCTATTTGTTGTGAAAATTTGCAATAGAAAACAAAGCTGAATTAACATTACATTTACGGTGGCTCTGAGTGGTCAAACAACTCTGACGGATGCGAAAAAAACGCAGAGAATTGAACCTGTTCCGAAAACTTTAATGATGGACAAAAGTTTCAGGGCCGGCGTGTAAACGTGATTGACGCAAGGTCGTATTTATTTTTAAACGTGCGACAATTTTGGATGAAAAATATGGACTTGGTATGCAAAGGCCTTTATAGTATGTACTGTATGTACAATAATGCAATGTGTGTGATGCTTGTATTTCTGTATGTTTCTGTGTGTGTGTGTGTGTGTGTGTGAGTACATGAGGTCATCCTGCGTACAACATCTCTGTGACAAACTTGTGCAATTGTGCATGTTGTCTGGCAAAGCTTATCATGGTAGTGTCTTTGAACTAAAAGGCACCCCCTCTCTCCAGGGTCACTGGCTCTAGTCTACCTGCTCAGCCCCAAACCTCAGGAAAAGGCAGTCGGGACTTGATGGGGGTCAACAAACCGGGAAGATCAGGGTCACCCTCTTTAGTTAGGCGACACGGTGCGTCTACGCAGGCAGCTGCACGTCAGGCACTTGAGGATGCTCATGGTGATGTGCATGAGAGGGCCGAAATTGAAGAGCAGGTTGTAGAAGGTGTTGACAGACAGGCCGCCGGTCTCGTCTGCGTACTTTAAGGCCACAATGGGTGTGTATAGGCTGTTGGTCAGATTCCTGAAGCGAGGGCTGTTTGACTCAATAACCTTTTTAGTGCACTGGAGAAGAAGAAAAAGAACGTTTTGAATCACTGCTATGTAAGGTGGTTGAATGTTTGTACCAGTTAGTGATCAGCGAAACATCCTGAGATAGATTGGTAAAAGTGTTCCCTTACTTTGGCTATGTCGTCCGGCGTCTGGCCCATGGCTTCAAATATATCTATGGACGACGGCAGGTAAACGTCTTTAAAATAACGAACTGTGTCGGCGTCTACTCCCGGATACTCCATCTTGGCCACATCCTCCATCATCTTCGTCTCAAACTCCGTGTGCACCGGGCCGGGCTCAATCATGGACAACCTGTGGGGGAGTCAGACGCAGAAAGACCCGAGTATGAGGAGGGAGCATGTAGAGTACATTTTCATTTGATTTGATTTGATTATTATTGTGTCATGCATAAATAATATGCCCAGCCCAAATTATTACTATACATATAATGTAATTGAGCTTCCTCAAAAAATAGCATGAAGTTGTGTAGCCCATGGAGTACAAAGCAAAGACAGATGTGAAGGAAGAGCAGAGGAGAGAGGGTAAACTACCGGATATTGAACTTCATCAGCTGCACGGCCATGCTCTCACAGAAACCTTCCATGGCAAACTTAGAGGCAGTGTAAACGTCATTGAACACCACTCCTAAACCAACAAAACAGAGAGATAAAGAACAGCATCACTGCATTGTGTTATCTAATGTCACAGTACTCAATTACTTTAGCATCATTTACACATAAAGGCCTGAGATACTCAAATCAGACAGAGGTCACATAGGACAATACAAGTGCCAGACACAATATAAAAGTCAGTTTAGCCTACTTATCTAAATTATCTGATACTCTTTAACTTGATCTGGTAAACCCCACCCATCTGGCACGTCAAACAAGTTAAAACAAATGCTAAGAAATACCTGCAACCAACTGGAAATGTAAGGTATAGGCAGACAACTAATGAATAAATAAAGTTAAACATTTAAAGGTGCAGTGTGAAGGATTTGGCAGCGTCTAGCGGAGAGGTTGCAGATTGCAACCAACTGAAACTTCTCCTCTCATCACTAGATATCGCCAGATCCTACATACTGGACCTTTAAGTGACACTGAAATTGTTTTGCATGGTATTATAAACTGATTTCTGACTTCATTAATTGAATAGAACACACTGATTTACAGCTCAATATGAGTGATTTACAAGACTTCAGACTCTCCACTGGTCTGTACAATATATATATATATATATATATATATATATATATATATATATATACAGTATATAATATATATAATCTTGTAGCCTGCAGACATTTAGAATTCAATTCTCCTGCTTTTAAACTGAGCCTCAGGCTAGCTAAATATGTCAGAGTTATATCAATAGCATTTTATGATGCTATAGTTTAATAAACTGGTTTACTCCTTAAAACATGTCTTTTCAGACTTAAATAGATTGCATATATTATTTTGTAAACACACACAAATCGTACCCTGAAGACCCATGACACTGCTCATGACCAAGATGTGTCCTGAACGCCTCTTCTTCATGTCCGGCATCACCTCTTTGATCATGCGAACGACACCAAAGAAGTTGGTCTCAAATACTCGTTTCATCTCCTCGATGCTGATGCTCTCCACGGGTCCCAGCAAGCCCACGCCGGCATTGTTGACTGACGGGGAAACAACACAGAAGCAGAGATGATGAACCTCCTCGGATCTCCATCATTGCAATTCTCACAACTTTTAAACTGTTGATTTAATATGAAGTGATGTTCACTGTTGGCCTCTCTACAAGAGCAGCTCCTCATTGATCGATTACAGACGGTGTTTCTTGACATTGCCACCAGATGTCAGTGTGTGACAACAACACAGAGGTGTGATGTAACACCAGTCCATGTTGAAGGGCCTCTGGGTCTTGGGTAATTAGGTGAAGGGGGATGTAAAGTTGGATTTAGAGTGAGATTGAGACAAGTTTATAAATAGAACCTTTATCCAGACTAAAGATTTAAACATGACGACCAAAAAGAGTCGCCTATTCACAGTCTAACAACATGCGATTTACAATAAAATTACTTTTTTTATAGATTGATTGATCAATTCCAGAGCTGTAGTATTCGAGATCGGTCTCAAGACCACTTTTTGTAGGTCTCGGACTTGTCTTGATCTCAGACAAAGTAGATTCAGGATTGTATTTCAAGACCGGTCAAGACCACAACTGCGTGGATATCACTAAATTGTTATATATGGCAATAAAAGAGGTGAATGAAAGAGGTTTCATGTGTTTTCTGTGGGTGTTTTTATGGGAATGTGGACCATTCAGATCATTTTGAGGAGCACCTATGGTCTGCATGTTCCACATTTTATCTGAAGTGTGTCACGCAGTGTGGCACTCGCACTGGTCCGGTTTTGTCTTGGTCTTGACTTGGTCTCGATACACTCTGGTCTCTGTCATGACTTGGTATTTAGGTTTAGATGGTCTGGTTTTTTGTTTTAGCTGCAAGGATGGAAAAATAATCCAAAGGTATCATTGGCAGATGGAGCTGCAGACTCACTTTCAGCTACACTTTAACCCTCTGAGACCCACAATAGACCCGTTTTGGGTTTTTCTTTAGGAGGGGTACAGGGGGTGTTTAGGGGGAAATAGCAGGTCAGCAGTATATGTCACATAGAAGTGATGTACATCATCTGAAAGCTGGGAACCTGAAGATTAATTTGAGATGCTGCAGCACTGTTTTAGCTGTAAGGATGGAAAAATAACAATCCAAAGAAGGTGTCCTTGGCAGATGGAGCTGCAGACTCAATTTCAGATACACTTTAACACTTCAATGTAACAGTGACCTACTGTGTTATGCTTATACTCTATATTGTAATGCTTTCTGGGAGTCATAACGCTTGCTCCCATGATCCCAACGGTCAAGTGTTTCTTTTTACAGTAATGAACTACTTTTAGTGCTGAGAATCTCTGGAATATACAGAGTAGATACTGTAAATTGTACAGTAGCTTACTGGTGAAATTGCTGCCAGTAATTTACTTTAATGTTACAGTAAAATGTTTTACAGTATAATTTCACCCACTCAGTGTGTCAGTATGGTGGCCCTCTCTGTTTGGGTGCAGAATCTATCTGCCCACTGGAATTTCAAGATTCTCCCAACCTCCTCCCCCCACCTACTCCTAATGTCAACTGCAAAACCACGGAGGACAGCTGAGCTACAAGACGTGAAAAATATTTCAGTTCACTTCAAAAACTTTGTCCTAAAGTTGTGATATTATTACAGTAATGACACCGTACTGTGATAGTTTGCTTTCCTGCTTGACAAGTCTGTTAGATGTTTACCGTTACACTCTCAAAAGAATGAATGACATAACACTAGTTGTGTTTAAGGTTCAAGGTTAGTGTTCCATGCATTTGGTTATCATTCCTACACAAAGATAAGAACCTGAATAAGGTCATACAGTTAATTACTTAATGACTTTATGTTATATACTAAAACAATTGATCAACTATATATGATAAAAGACACAAAACACATGTATACACATATGTTTATCCACCTATAGTGGATAAATTGTTTATAAACTGCATATGTATATGTTTGCCATGTTATGATTTGAGCATATTTTTATGCTAAATGCAGTATCTGTGAGGGTTTCTGGATTTGTCATTGTTTTGTGTTGTCAATTGATTTCCAACAATAAATATATACAGCGATTAATCGCTATTAAATATTTTAATCGATTGACAGCCTTAATATGTATATATATATGTGTATATGCAGTATGTGTATATGAGATAAAGTTTATGAATTATTGGTTTAGTAGAGGAGAAGGGGTAGGAATAAGTGTATTCTTCCTCCTACTCCTTTTTGAACATGTAAGATTTAAATTGTGATGATCATTTACTGAGTATGTGTATAGGTTTATCGTTCATTTCATTTGACTATTATTTAGTTTTGTTTTTATCTTTTTACATGTTTGAAATAAAATATAAACAAGCAAACAAATCAAAGCTGGGGAAGGGGTCAAAGGGCAGACGCAGGCCTAGATTCAGGCGTGTCCCACTCACTCAGGATATCAATATGGCGGTCCTTGACGTTGTTGACGCACTGCTTGACCGAGTCGTCACTGCACACATCTAGTGGGAGCAGCATCAAGGTCTTGCCGTATGTGTCTCCGGCTGCCTCCAGTAGCTTGTCCTTCTTCTTCAGGTCCCGCATGGTGGCAATGACTGATAGGGGGAGAGACAGAGAAGAAGTGGGAAATATTATTTTATTTGTACGATGATGTGGCTTCAAACTTTAGAAAAAGAGCCTCCATGACACCAGAAAAAATGGTTCTTTAGACTCGTACAGTAACACAACTTGCAGAAGCAAATACTTTTTATTGGAGTCCATTTTTTTAATTTAGTCATTAAGAAAATCATGATGAGTGAAGACAGTTTTTTTTATAATGAAGATGTCTTTGTTACCCAATTTTGCAATCGGTGCATCCCTCAAAAACACTCTTGCCCCATTGTCACACTGATGAAGTGACACACAGGACTGTGAAACCTCTGATCCGTGACGCCATCACTAAATGACTTCCTTAACAGTTGTGACAGAGTTAGACGTGCGGGTCAGAGTTCCCAGCAGTGACCACGCCTGTCACTTCACAGCACGCACGATTGATTTCCTCTGAACTTTACACGCTGGGCCACATTAACCCACATACAGCAGCACGGGAATCTATCATGACCAGCGACGGCGGCTATAAGCACCGTGTTGACTTCTTCCATGTCGTGTCTGTCGTGCTAATGCTTTGCTGACTGACGCTATCTAGCAGAGAGAGACAGTGCTGTTGCACAATGGCAGTAAACAACCTCTTCCTCACACATTCATCCGGATCTACCCGACAGATAAACCCTCACCTGATTCTTGTCTGAACAGAGACACGGTTGGATGAGCAAGATTAAAAAGAGTGGCTGCTGTGCTGCCATGAAATTGGATTGATGGAACATTTCATGATTTATAGTAACAAAACTAGGCCCATTTTCCTTAGATGCAACTTATCTTTGCAAGCAGTCGAATGAACACTACGCATGTAATGACGTCTCATGAAGTCTAATTAAGTCTAATCTTATGATTTGAGAACTGTGTGTCCATGAAGCAACAAAGAGATTTAGAAGTGAACAAGAGAACCATTGTTCTTCTGGCTCCTGCAGGAATTACTCTTGGGCTGCTTAAACATTCTTGAATTAACCACATCGCATTGCACACACACACACACACACACACACACACACACACACACACACAGAGGTCTTTTTTGGAAGTTTCTCGGAGTTTGGTGCACGTATCTGCTGCAACTAATTATTACTTTATGCACAATGCAATATTTAATCTCTTAAGAAAGACCCTGGGAAAAAAAAGGGGCAGCTCGGCTTCATTGCTCAGAGGTGGCCTTATTGAAAGCAGGTCACACTGTGTGAAAAAGAAATCTGCTCAAACCAGTGTTACGGGGGCAGTTAATCACTTTTGTTTAGCTTGTCTATTTCACGGTAATAAATCCTATCAGAAAGAAAACGTAACTAACCCATGACCAGTGGTTCCTGAAGTGGCCGAAGGAGAGCAGTAATGACTTAAACCTGCAGTAGGCAGAATGTTTTTTGGCATCATTGGACAAAATATTCCATAATAACCTTTCAGCATATTGTAATTCAAGTGTTCTGAGAGAAAACTAGACTTCTGGCTTTAAAAATTCGAGCCAGTGACGGGAGACTTTTGCCAATCACAGGTCATTTCAGAGAGAGAGCGTTCCTATTGGCTGTTCGTTCAACAGAGGCAGCTGTCAATCACTCGCAAACTCCGATCAAACGGTCAAACTAGGCAGCGCTGATCAAATATGAATCAATATTCTGTTACTGTAATGCTTATTTCTCGCCTCAAATGTTTTCAGAAACATCTTGTGTGTACTGTTTAGCTGTAAAATTAGAAAGTTTGCTCCGGCTGGTGAGTGGTGCTTGGTATTTCCTCAACTGTTCACAAAAACATTGTTTCTGAAAACATTTGAGGAGAGAAATAAGCATTACAGCAACCGAATATTGATTCATATTTGATCAGCGCTGCCTAGTTTGACCGTTTGATCGGAGTTCGCGATTGATTGACAGCTGCTCAGAGACGGCAGGCTTCAGCTCGGCTCTGATTGGTTGTTTTCCTCTGGTCTGTGAAATCTTGCAGATGCCGTTAGGAGCACCGGAGGACACCGGAGAGGCACATGATTTTTTTTTCAGATTACCTGTCTCATCCACTACTGTAGGATATAGTGACCGTTTTATAAAAATAACTTTTTTTTAAATCACATTTGCTCCATTTCTACCTACAGCAGCTTTAACTAACCCTCGCACAGCCGGCTCCTAAAGCATCAAAAGTAGAGCGGTATTAAAGAATGAGTACAATGCAGAAGATAACTGCTGAAATCCCTGTTAACTCACTGACTGCAGGCCAACAGCCAATTATGTTATTCTGCATGAAGTCACATCTAACAACAGGGGGTGGGTGGGGGTCTTTAAGGCAAACAGGGAGGATGGGGGGTGGGAAGGTGGTCTAATGTAATTCTATCTGAGGCTCCATGACATGGAAAGGTTTTTGGGATCTCCAGTTTCCTGCAGTGAGAAGAGGAGACGCACAGACCCAACAATGTCACCCCTAACTAAGTCCACTGTGCACCAATGAAGACTTCAAACGAGGCCCCTTGCTTTAGAGTGAACCCTCAGCTTGTACAGGTCTCAAACTTTGTCCCCCTTTCAGCGCCCGCTCCACTGAGGAGGACTATAGGCACATTAGACACGGCACTAAACCGGAGCAGGCGGTCTACAATTCACTGCGATAAAAAGGAGGCTTTTGTGCCGGAGAAGTCACTGGAAAGAGAGCTGACAAGACTTTCTTTTATGATTCCCTCCTGGAAAGAGGCATCCTCGCAGAACTGTGCGCTTTCACATGAGAACTGAGTCCCACTAGTGCTTACGAAAGGATATGGATCCGATATCACCAGGGTTTAGTTATTTAAATGGACACTACACCAAATTCTGCGTGAGTTGCGCATGAAACTCAACCAAACTTTGTGCGTAAAGGAGGGCTCTGCAGGGGAAAGTAAACACGGAATAGGTTTTCAAGCGAAGCACACTGTTCAAGGCTTGCTACTAATAGGTTCAGATCAAAGAAACAATGTAGCAGAAAGCGCAACAACGTAGAATAAAGCGCAACAATGTAGCAGAAAGCGCATTTTACCATGGTAACGCTTCTTTTCATCTTTGGCCAGCGTGACGGCGATTCGTAACCCGATGCCGGAGGAGCAGCCGGTGATCAGCACAACTTTCTGCCCGCTGTTCGCCATGATGTGTCCGGGTTAAGCAGCGGGTCCGGGTCCTCTTGCTCTCTGGATGGTCGCAGCTATACCGATCACCGGACTTTAACAAAGTAAAGCGGATCATGCAGCAGCCGCAGCAGCAGCCATGTGAGCCTCTAATGCTCCAAGTCACATGTTCAATAAAATCAGTAACCAAAAAAAAAAAAACAGAGAACAGACGTGGCATTGCAAACAGCCCTCACAGACTAGATGTTAAACTTGATAGGTGCCCTCAAAATCTTAACCTTAATTTCTTTAAAATGTGTGTTTGTGTGTGTGTGTGTGTGTGTGTGTGTGTGTGTGTGTGCACGTGCGTGTGGGAGAGGGGGTAGTGCTTTATTTGATTTGTGAGCTGGTGACCCCCAACAACAAACAACTGGAGGATGCGTACAGTAGTCACATGATGTTCTGTTCATTCCTGCTGATGGGATTTCAGGTTCACTACTGTATCACTGTTGATACTGACTGATTAGATTAGCTCATTCAGTTCTAACACAATATTTCAAATGAGCAATATTTGGGCTGCCCATATGATTAAATAAACAAATCACATTTATTATTATTATTATTAAAAATAATAACAATAATAATAATAATAATAATAATAATAATAATAATATGTTTTATTTTACGGTAGCCTACCCAAAGTTTTTTTATAACTATTATTTAATCTTTTATACTTAACATCAATTAGTTTAGTTTATTTAAATTTGAAAACAATATTTCAAATGAGCTATATTTGGGCTGCACATATGATTTAATAAGAAATCCCATTTATCACATTTCATAATATTATTAAGAAGTTTTATTTTATGGTAGTCTACCCATTTTTTATTATTATTATTATTTAATATTTTATACTTACATTAAATTAGATTACTTATTTAAATTTTAACACAATAATTCAAATGAGCTATATTTGGGCTGCCCATATTATTTAATAATAAATCACATCTATTAATATGATGATCATTATTATTATAATTATTATTATTAATAATAATGCGTTTATATAGTTATTATTATTATTATTATTATTATTATTATTATTATTATTAATAATAATAATAATAATAATAATAATAATAATAATAATAATAATGCGTTTTATTTTATGGTAGCCTATCCAAAGCTTTTTTTCATTTTTTTTTTACTATTATTTAATCTTTTATACTTAAATTAAATAAGATTAGTTAATTACATTTTAACACAATTTTTCCAATGAGCTATATTTAGACTGCCCCTATGATTTAAAAACAAATCACATACATCATCATGATTATTATTATTACTATAATTATTATTTTGCTGTTGCCCAACCTATTGCTACACCCTAGTCTAGTTGATTTATTTATAAAACTATAGTCATCCCATGCTTTTGGAAAGTAATGTTTATAGTAACTTAATGCGCTGCACTGTGCTGCCATCTGGTGGTAAGGAGCGCTGCAGCACACTTAAGAAGCACTCAGGCTTACTGAATGCATACCTCATCAAAAAAAATCAGTGATCCATATAGTAACCAAATATAAAAATGTAAGAAGAATGTTCTGAGCTTGGTTATCAGCTCCGTCTCATGTCTTAGCGAGGTCTGTTACGGTGACTAATGGACTCTATTCTTGACGGATGTTGAAAGGGGTCAAAGTACGTCTGATAACATCTCAAACCGGACTTGCTCTCTTTTTCTCTGATGAACGGCCATAGTGCAAGAGTCTGAGTCTGCTGCGTTTGGGCCTGTTGCTAAATGTGATGCAATCACATGCAAACTGTAAAATTTCCAAAGAGCAATCTGGAGAGATTAGTGAGTGAGTGAGTGATTTTGTTGAAAGCAATCTATGATTTATGCCCTTCTCTTTTAACTCCCTTTTTGCATCTACTTCTCAACTGCCTTGCCAACTTTACATGATGGACATTTCAAACACAAGTGCTGGTTCCCACCAATTAAAGGAATAAGTATACATTCTTAACATATTTGGAATAATGAGCACATTTGTTTGTTTTTAAGAACTGGATTGAACTGGGATTACTATGATAGCTCTTCTCAGCTCAGGTGTTTCTCATTTGGACAGTTAAAGCGGATTAGGGGTTAGGGTTATTTTAACAGCTCATGGTCAAACAAGACAGACTAGATCATCTACGAGAGGAGACTGTTACATAAAACGGTGCTCAACAAAAAAGCACTTTCTCAAATACAGCAACAAAACAGTGGACTGCTACCCCTACAAGTATAAGAGAGTGTATTAGCTTTAGTCAGTTTAAAACTAATGTTAAAAAATGGCTGAAAGACACACAGTCATGTTGTCACTAAGGCCTGATATATGTCCTATAGGTGTATCTATTAATAACTCCCAGAGACCGACTTTACCGCAACACTTCAGAGACCAGGTCCAAAGCACACTGGAGCACACGGATTTAAGGCGATCAACTTTATTAGAAGACTAACGTTTCGACCTCTTCGTCAGAGTCCAGACTTTACTGTCTTTCAGAGGCTGTTGCAGGTTCAGTTTAAGAGCTAGAGTGAAGATACGGTTTTCATATAAAACTACAAAAAAAACGAAGGAATCCATTGGTAACCATGGCATGTTAGCTTGTCAGCAAGGAGGCTAAGTAACGCTACAAAGTTGGGCTTAAATTTGTGCGGAAAAACTGTCACAGCCATTTTCAAAGAGGTCCTTTGACCTCTGAACTCAAGATATGTGAATGAAAGTGTGTTCTATGGAAACCCACGAGTCTCCCCTTTACAGACATACCCACTTTATGATAATCACATGCAGTCTGGGGCAAAAAAACATGCAGTTTTTTGAATGCAGTATAAATGTGTTATTTTCGCCTATTTTAAAAATAGACTTTTGGATCCAAAGAGCCCAACTGTATTCATGTGTAAAGATGTTAGTCCCCATAGTAGCCATTTCATTTTAGTGAGACCATTTTTTTTCAAACTTGACCTCACTGTATAAAATGACCTGTGGTGACCTCTAGGATAATCACAGCCTCATGAAACTTTACAGCCACAAACTAGAGACCTGCTTTATAGCTAGATTGACAATAAGGGAGTTTCCAGGACAGACGTGTTCGCCATCCAATCTCTGAAAAATGCAATTCCTGCAGAAATCTCAAAATTTCAAAAGTTTTTGATACCAAATCACAGCATGGCTTTTTTTATGGTGTTCCTCAAGGTCTTGGTGTCTTAATGTGGTATTTTGGAGGGATTACTGATAATTTAAATTCATTTTCGAGTGGTAAAAACTGTCTAAATTTAGCACCAAATCTTTGTAATAAATGGTATCAACCCAAAAATTGCTGCAACAATTTATGAGACATAATAGAGCATGGGAAAGACCATCATATACTTCCACCATAATGTTATAAGACCTTATACACATTCACAATTGATTTAATTAAGTTTCCCAGCTTTCAGATGATGTACGCCACTTCTATGTGATATCTACTGTTGACCTGCTATCTCCCCCCTCCCCTGTACCTCCTAACAAAGACAAAAACAGGTCTATTGTGGGTCTCAGAGGGTTAATGTGAATTGTTATATGTGCATTTTATACATGCTCAGGGACAACAGATGTAAACTAGTATTGTGCTATATCTGGTGCAATACATTTATTGTCCCTGTCTTAAATAAACCAATAGATGAATGAATGATTACACATGATATAATAATTAGCTTGATATTTGTGGCTATAAAGTGGCTCCACTGATGCAGCTAAAGCGTTGCATGTCATTTATGATTATTTTCTGGCACAAAACATTTCTGCCCTTTAAAACAAGCACACAATGATGAATATAGGTCCCCCTGGTTTAATCCTCCCCCCCTCTGGTTAACCCTTTTAATCCCATTCCCATTTGAACATGTTAACACAGTGTGAAGCATCAAGATCACTATGAGGACTATAAGCAGATCCACTCTCTCACACACAGAGACCAGCAGAGGGATCAGTGGGAGAGGTCAGGGAGGAGTTTGTCTCCTCTGAGGGTAAACTGAGGTTACTACGTCCGTCGTCAAGAGCAGCTATTCATGTCCGTCATAACTCTGAAGGGGTTCTCCCAAAGGGAGGACATATTTTATCAATGACTGGAGTCTGATCCATCAAGGGTCAGCCAGTAACCAGCAGGCTAACGGTGCAAAGACAGGTTTAGTCTCGCTGTGAAAAAGCATGCGATGCATATAACTCAACACATGAGAATACATAATGAAACATTGTCATCTCATCACCACTGCCTGTGATAGACTGTGTGTTATGCTGACAACAGAGAGCAGACTGTCAGCTTACACAGAGTTCAGGCCCAATTTCCTCTCACTGTCTGTCTGTTTGTCTGTCTCACAGAGCTGATGTCTGCTTATTGGGAACATCCCTAAGCTATGACCCATTTCTCTCACCAGAAAGCAGAAGTTTACAATGAGATAATAAAAGTATAATTTGCATTGTCAGATAAAGCGGCTTTAAATCTGAGCTGACAGTGTGAAAAACAACATGCGCTGCAGTGACATTTTAGTTTATATATTTATATTCGGCTACGTCTCAGATTTTATGCATTTGGCTGACAATCTCAGAGTAAAGGCAGCCTGAAACTAGTCAAATATACAAAAAAAGAGTGTGTTTGAGCCTGTAAGTGCAAATATCCACGAACGTTACCTTTTTCATCACTGCAGAGAATGAAAAACGACCATGGACCTTTGACCCAGACCAGCCCACTGACACCGACCCCGCAATTAAAAAATAACCAAAAAACCCTAAAGCTAATTTTCAATATTTTCCCCCTAATTATATCTTTATTATAATATATTATTATACAGCTGTCCTCAACTGAAGAAATTCTTAGTCTACTAACACTCATATGATTTTGTCAATTAATCGATTACTTGATTTAATCGTCAGATCTGTAAAACTGAGTTTCTCCACAAAGAAATAAGAAATAAATCATTCAGCATGAAAAAAAGCATAAAAAACGACTAAATAAATCTTAGTCGATTAAGACCAAAATGACCAAACAAGTCGATTAATCGCCTAAGAGGGGGCAGCCATACTCTACATACACTTTCGTTCAAAAGTTTGGAATCAGCTGTTATATTGATGTTTTTTTGCCTTTCCTTCAATAATATCTACTTTAACAGAGATAAAAACAGTATAATTCAGACACCAAATATATTATTTGCTTTTGAAATAGTGTTGGCCTCAAAAGAAGAAGAATTAAAGGATTAAATCTCCCATTTAGTTGATGTCCCTTCAGTGTTGCATGACAGTGGAGAATCTGTTGTAACTTCGATTTTGAATTTGTTTTCCAGTCCAGAAAAGCGTAACTGACTCGATCATTATTGAACCACAACGGTTAGATTGAAGAGATTTAAACAGTGATTTGTCAGTATATGTTCAGCTGATATTTCCTGATCCAATTCCAACAGTGCCAACCCGAGACGAGGGGTCTCCAACAAGTAGCTCGAGAGCTACCAGTAGCCTGTTTCAGAGTGGCTCGCTAAAGGTTCAAAGAATATGCACATACATTTGATAACACAGATTCACTTTGTAAACCTGTTTAATTAAAATTTAATCCAATATTTTTGGCAGGTTGCAGTCTATGAACAGACAAGGTAAAGGAGCTGAAACAAACACTTAAAAATTCAGTCTGTTTACCGACGAGAAGGCCAAAGCAGCAACAGAGACATCATTTGGATGCTGGAACGTAATTAAAAGGACCGTAAAAGTAAGACAGAAATGATCTCTGCTGTTGGCCATGTGCAACTTGGTGCTATGAGTAGCACTCTGCTACTTTCATTTTGTCAAATTATCTCTCATAGGAAAAAAAAAGGTTGGAGATCCCTGCCCCAGACTAACCTTCCATTGCTATTGGGAAGTTTGAAGAGGTTTGAAGAAAGCAACACATTGCAGCTCTTAATTCCAGCTTGTTAAAGGCTGCATCATTGTGCACTGGACACTGAAACAGGAACCGGTTTCTAATTAAATCTGCACACATTTTGATGCTCAGCTTCCAGTTTCTTTTACCAATGACTGGTGATTTCATCTATTCTTATTAAACTGTTGCTCAGAGGGATCTTTGTCTCTTTCTGCCCTATCAGTCTGATCCAACCATCGTACAGCATTTTGTTCTCTGTGTCTCGTCTTTGTAAAGAGGACTTTCTACAACATAAAAGCATAAAGACGATTCAAACATATAGAGTAGTCCTTTCAGCCATCCGAGTGGACCCAATCAAGCTTTTGTGGCAAGAGATTCCAAACATTTTAAACCATATATTATCATGACAATACAAAAATGTATAAATTAAAAGTCGTAAAAGTCAGCAGAGACAAATGTTAGCTGTCCACCGGTGGACATGGTGCTACAGGGGCCGGAGTAAAGCAGCTGTGGTGAGGTCAGGGTCGTTCCTTGCATGCTTGCCCTTATGCCTTCAGAGAAAGTGGACAGGTGGTGTGGATGGAGATGATGAGAAGTGCTGCCGGGCAGCCAGCGATGTCCACCAGCCTCCAAGCTATTGCTGAGGAATTTCAGATGATTGAGCCACTAAGTCACCGACGAAGTGAGGAAAAAGACAAAGAGGATCACACAAGCCCATACATGCTTTCTCTGCCTTTAATGTCTGGTTATAAACCGTCCTCACCTCAAACTTTCCCCTCTCCACTTCCACCTCTTTACGCATATATGTACCTACAGTGTCCATCCCTCCTTGTAGCAATCAGTTTTGAGCTTTCACTTGTTCCCTCTGACATCTAGTCGGAGCCCACTCCAGCTGTGCCCTGAGCCCAAATCATCCATCTGTAACCTCTTTATCGAAGTCCAACTCATAGAAATGACACCCCCGTCTCTTCTAACCTAACTTTTATAGCTTAACAGTCAATTTCCTGTGTACTTTCAGGATACGTGAGCAGATGCTTCACTGGTTTCCCAGCTGACTTCATAAAGCCAATGTCTGTTTTCACTCATCCTAATTAAAGATGGATTGTGTGATCAGATGCTGTGCTCCTAATGGCATCTGCAAGTTTTCACAGACCGGAGGAAAACCACCAATCAGAGCCGAGATGGAGCCTTACCGTCTCTGAGCAGCTGTCAATCACACGAACTCCGATGAAACGGTCAAACTAGGCAGCGCTGATCAAATATAAATCAATATTCTTTAGCTGTAAAATGAGAAAGTTTGTGACCCGGCAGCTATGATGAGATCAATTGAGGAAATACCAAGCACCGCCCACCAGCTGGAGCAAACTTTCTAATTTTACAACTAAACAGTTCACTACAAGATGTTTCTGAAAACATTTGAGGCGAGAAATAGGCATTACAGTAACAGAATATTGATTCATATTTGATCAGCGCTGCCTAGTTTGACTGTCTGATCAGAGTTTGCAAGACAGCTGCCTCCGTTGAATGAAGAGCCAATAGGAACGCTCTCTCTCTCTGAAATGACCTGTGATTGGCCAAAATCTCCCGTCACGGGCTAGATTTTTTAAAGCCTTAAAACAGAGCCATGAGGAGGTGCAGAAGTCTAGTTTTTTTTCTCAGAACGCTTGAATTACAGTATGCTGAAAAGTTATTATGGAATTTTTGCCCAATGATGCCAAAAACATTCTGCTTACTGCAGCTTTAACTACACCCAGACTTTGGTTTTGCACATGACTTCATCAAACATGCATTGATTGACCCAACACATAGCCTACATTTGAATTATTACACAATATGTGACCGTTATATGCAGGAAAAGTCCAATTAAATTCAAAGTAGAGCCATTTGTCTCATGCTTGTAGTTTGTTAAGTAAGTGTTTTCTCTCAAAACACTTGAATTACAATATGCTGAAAGGTTATTATGGATTTTTGCCCAATGATGCCAAAAATATACTGCCGCCTTAAAAAGATATTTACAATGCAGGATTTTTTAAAATTTATTTTACAAATCATTTCTACAGTGATATTCCTCCTCATACAGCAAGTGCATCACGCTGACTATCCCTTGTGTTGGCCCTCCTCTCGGTGGCATCTCCATGCAGGGACATATGCTGGCTGATGTTACTGGGAGGATAAGGGACTCTGGCTGTGTGAACGGGCCTGCAGGACTGGAATGTTTGCCACAGGTCAGGAGTGGCGCTTTCTGCTCTTTTGTGTGCAGTCTGCAGAGGAGGTGTGGAATGCAAACTTCACGAGAATAAAAGGGACAGAAGGGAAAAGAGTAGCTGGGGGTCGGCGGGCGGGAGGGAGACTTAAAAAAACACAGAGAGAGAGAGAGAGAATGGGTGCAAAGATTTAGAGAGGAGTGAGCTGGGAAAGTGTTTTAGGGGTTCTTCTGAGGCAGACGGAGAACACAGTTAATTGAGAGAGAGTGCTAAAAGGAGTAGCCCACGAGCTGCACCCCGAGAGGAGAGTTAAAAGTGTTGCTGCAGCTGCAGACCACACACAGTGATCACTCAACGGAGAGCGCTTTGAGAGTAATGACACTCTGAAGATCATAATGTGACATTTCTGAGCACCAGTTAACAACATTCTTAGATATCTACAGAGAGTTACAGCTTGTCATTACACGTCATTCTGACTCAAAAACACTCATGTAGGGATGTAAGAAAATAATGAAAAAAATCGAGTATTGCAATATTATGTTTTATTACACGGCTGTATTGAATACTCGATTCTGATTGGTCAATCACGGCGTTCTACGGTCTGTTATTTCTTTATAGCAGACCGTTGCTATGTATAACAGACCGTTGCTATGGGCGCAGTTCTGATCTCAGACTCTGGAGAACCATTTTTGAATTGAAAAATGTTTGATTGAAAAATCGCCTTGCCTACAGTATCGCAATACATTGCAAATTATTGTATCGTATCGCCAGATACTTACCAATACACAGCCCTACTTTCATGTAGTTATTTTAAATATGAAAGCAACAGTTTTTGTGGCACAAAGTTTCTTCATGGAAACAAGCTGAAACATAAAGATCATGCCACTTGTACGTTATTCATAGATTTTCTGATCGGGCAGTAAAAACAGAACGTAAAGAGAAACAACAGCAAGGTGCCAGTTACATCTGATCTACGGCAAACACAGATGGATTTCCAGGGGGCCTGTCCACTTAGTGGCACCATGTCGCAGAACTCCTTTGACCAAATCATTTGCTTGTTCTACTCTCACAGTAAAATATATTCTATATTCATTTCCTAGCATATTTGCAAGAGAACCGGTGTTATGGGGACCTAGAACCGAAATTCAAATGTCTTCCACACAGAAGGAAAGTTCAAAGAAAAGCTGGTATGAATCATATTTGGCGTCAGTGATTGGATTTACCTTAAGTGTCCCTGCAAATACCAGCTTTCAACATAACTGCCTGTCTATTTAGAGCTCAAATCACTGTATTTTGTGCTGTAAACTAACAGTGAAGAGGAGGGCACACAACACGGGGCAGGGTGTGCCGGAGTTTATTTAGTCTATTTGTTTGAGCACTTCATTTAACAGACATGGTCCTTAGATGTTAATTAGTTTAGTCTCCCGTCATCTCTCACTATTATAATTATCACCAGACTGGCAGTTCCACTTACTGGCCCGCTGCAAAAGGGAACATTTCCACACACTTTCTCATTGCCTGGTTTGGCAACTTAACAGCTGAGTTAAGCAACCGACTGTGTGGAGTGATGTGTCTGAAAACACAGCTCTGCATTCAATGACTCGCTCCTTTCAACGACGTTCACCCTTACCAAAAAGAAGTTTATTCAAGTGTGCTATTATTATACTTCTTTTAAACGTACAATAAAAGTGTATACCTTAAGTTTACTTTTTATGTACTTATCAGAAAGATACTTAAAAGTATACATAAATATACTTGGCTCATACTGACAAGTATAAAGAAAAGTCTAAGTATACTTGGCTTATACTGACAAGTACACAGAAAAGTCAAAGTATACTTGGCTCATACTGACAAGTATACAGAAAAGTCAAAGTATACTTGGCTCATACTGACAAGTATACAGAAAAGTCAAAGTATACTTTGCTTATACTGACAAGTATACAGAAAAGTCTAAGTATACTTGGCTTTTAGGTCTACTTGTACTTAATCTTTTGATCGTGATATACTTAAGAAAGGTATAATTAAGTATTCTTGCCTTATAGGCCTACAGAAAGGTATACTTAGCTTGTAGTTGTGCTTACTTTTTGATAGAGTAGCCTATTAAAGTGTGTGAGTACACAGTTCTTTTTCAAATAGCATAAATAGTTAAGGGAAGTGGTGATTAAACACCCAGCTGCCAGTCTTGTCCCGCAGGCAGGTGAACCAAAAAAACCTTTTGCAGGATAGATTAGTATCACAGGGTGTGGTTTGGTGTAAGCTCTTATGTAAGAACACGTGCTTTCTGATATACAGAGATACTACTGTATCATCAGCAGTCAGTGGATGGCACAATCCCATTTCTCTTTACAGATCAGGGTTTTTTATTTACCAGGCTCTGACAGATTGACCCACATTTCCCCCCACATGTGCATTCATTCAGCGTCTGTGTTTTCTTGCCTTTATACTTGTTCTCTTGATCAGTTAAGGATGTCAGACTGTTTTTTTCTTTTTTTGAAGTCACTGACGAAACCCACATTTTACACAATCCCGCATAAAAGACCCAATTTTTTTTCTCGCCATTAGCACCAAGACCGCATAGCTTTTCTTCCATGCGATATGAATTGCATACAGATGTTGGCGGTTTCTTAAAGTCTCCATGTGTAAAAAAAAAAAAAAAACTGTAGCTGTTATCTATAAAGCTCATTTATAATTTGGCGAAATGAAGTGACGAGCTGTCAGCCTCCACACACTTAGATACACAATCATCATCCACACTCATCTTTAAATCCTCATTATATCTCAATGACAGAAAGTAATAACAATGTTTATCACATCTAAATGATACCACAAGCCCATTATAGGAAGCAGTGGTGTAAGATCTGAAATGATTTGTAAGGTGGTTATTTCACAATAACTGCTTAGGGAACAAAAAAGGTATTTTCCCTTAAAACATTCATAAATCATTTTTTGGCAAGCTGAAAGAGTCAGCTGCCTCTTCCTTTTGCAACTTTGCATGCAAATTTTTCCTGATGTTTGTCCTGTTCTGACATGTTCTTCAACACAGACTGCAGGCAGATGTTATTGAAAGCCCATGTCGGGGTCACTAACCCTAAACGCTCATCAGCTCCTCAAGAGGATTAATGAGGTTTCACTACCGTACGTCTCACAGGGCCTGAAATGTGGCGATGACAGATTATTTCACTCCCCTCAGTGATTCAGTGATGAGAAAAGTTCACCATCATTTATCAGCACAGAATGACCTGCAGAGGGAGAGAGAGAGAGAGATTTGCAACACCACATGTCTGGGCTGAACTTTAATCTTCAACGAAGCATCATTTAGAGAGAATAAATAAATAAAAATGACAAGAGAAGGAAACTAAACTAGGGGATACTACAGAGACACAACCTCAAACTGATAGATTCATCTCCTGCCAAACTTCATCTGTGATGTTTTTTCAAACCGCGTATCCACAAATACATGTCACAACACATACAGAGTATAATTTACTATCTTGGTGTTTCCACATGATTTGTAAGCGTGCACAAAGCAAAGTTGGTTTCTGCTGATTATCAGGATAAAAAGACCGCTAACATGAACTGAGTTTATTCTCCACATTGAGCACTGTTCAGCAGCATTTATATGTTTAACTTGAAAAAGGATAATCTATTTACCTTACATTCATCATCAGCAGTTTGATTTATGAAACCCAAGTTAGTTAACAAACTACAAACATGAGACAAATGTCTCTACTTGGATTTTAATTGGACTTTTCCTGCATATAACAGTCACATCTTGTGTTATAATTTAAATGTAGGCTATGTGTTGGGTCAATCAGTGCATGTTTAATGCAAGTCATGTGCAAAACCAAAGTCTGGGTGTAGTTAAAGCTGCAGTAGGCAGAATGTTTTTGGCATCATTGGGAAAAAATTCCATAATAACCTCTCAGCATATTGTAATTCAAGTGTTCTGAGAGAAAACTAGACTTATGCACCTCCTCATGGCGCTGTTTTCAGGCTTTAAAATACTTGCCCGTGACAGGAGACTGGCCAATCACAGGTCATTTTAGAGAGAGAGAGCGTTCCTATTGGCTGTTCATTCAATGGAGGCAGCTGTCAATCACTCACGACCTCCGATCAAATGGTCAAACTAGGCAGCGCTGATCAAACATGAATCAATATTCTGTTACAGTAATGCCTATTTCTCTCCTCAAATGTTTTCAGAAACATCTTGTAGTGTACTGTTTGGCTGTAAAATTAGAAAGTTTGCTCCGGCTGGTGGGCGGTGCTTGGTATCTCCTTAACTTGGCTGCCGGGTCACAAACTTTCTCATTGTACAGCTAAACAGTACACTACAAGATGTTTCTGAAAATATTTGAGGCTATACATAGGCATTACAGTAACAGAATATTGATTCATATTTGATCAGCGCTGCCTAGTTTGACCGTTTGATCGTAGTTCGCGAGTGATTGACAGCTGCTCAGAGACGACAGGCTCCAGCTCGGCTCTGATTGGTTGTTTTCCTGCGGTCTGTGAAATTTTGCAGATGCCATTAGGACACAGATGCTGACACATGATTTATTTTTCAGATTACCTGTCCCATGCACTCGTGTCAGGATATAGTGACCGTTTCTTATTTGCTCCAATTCTACCCACTGCTGCTTTAATGTCAGGTTTATTCCTTGATTTAAATGTTTTTCCTTTGTTTTATTGTGTGATATAAAAATTTGTATCTAGGTTGTCCCGTAGTTGGACGAAGGTACACAGCACATGCTCTGGAAATATTTCTCACTCGGAGCTCAGACTACCCGCTGGACTCTTAGTAACTATCTGCTAAAAGCTGTTAGGAATGTGGCCCTGACTCAGGCTGGCTAAGCTGGTAGTGAGAGGGGAGACGGCAGGAGGTCAGGGCGTCCGTTGTTTACCCACCAGATCAACCTCAATCTGGCCAGCTATCAAACCTCCTTCTATCCTCCTTCTCTTCTATCTCTCCAACTTGTGCTCCCACTATTTACTGTCTTAGAGGCTCAGGAAGTGTATCTTTTATCTTTAATTTTCACTTATATTGAAGAATTTGAAGGATTTAAAAAAATGTTGGTTAACTTTTTTGACATTTTTAATATTTAACTACCACAAAGAAGCATTCATGTGTTTTAGATTTACATCATAACTGATTTGCGTGCTGGGTTTGGCTGGAAATAATAAGGAACAGTATCTTTGGATAAAAGTTATGACTTTGACATGGGTGTGTTTCTCCTTTTTTTTCTGTGGTTTGAGACTAATCTCCCTTGAGAAATTACTGTTTGGCTTCTTTTCTCTGAAATGTCTCGAGGATTCCGACTTCCAGTTACTTTACAAAGGCCTGTCGTAGCTTGGACTCGAGGAACGTTATCTTTGGTAATTTTCCAATTAGACAAGGTCTTCACAAGTCTTATCTTAGAGCATGTCTCAACCGAACACCACAATCTTCCTCGATTTAATTAGGCTTCTGGCAGGACCGTATTCAGCCTGCACAGGTAACCGGCACTGTGAGTTTAAGCTCTGGCTGATGATTGGAACAGATGTCCACGACAGTATTAAGAGCTAGGTGACTTGTGATTTGTCACGACCAATTATTTCAGCTCACTGCTGTCAGCGTGCAGTGTCCCTATTAAAAGATTATTAACTTCCTGTTGTTTAATGGAAACTCAATTCACATTATGACAGTTATACCTGTAAAAACAGGCTCATTATAAGATGGAGCAACACTCAAATATGTCTTTTCAGTATGTTGATGAGGTTAATCATGTACAAGATGGATGTTTCTGTAATGTGGTCTGGTGCATTTTAAAGAGCTACAGACAGTTTAATGACCACTCGGTTTAAAGTTAGAGGGAGTGCACTTACACACCTTATTGCTTTTAAATAATGGCTTTTAACCAGGCGTTCCTGCCCCTCGACTAGCAGCCCACGACCTCTAACCTGAGGTGATCCAGCCTCCGGCCTCACTGTGGTCCAGCTCCAGTCTGAACAAGCGTCACAGAGACGCTGCAGCAGTGCTGAACTGAGATTGGACTGATGGTGGAGATAACCTGACTTCTAATCTGCAAAAACCTGTTGACTCCTTGAACTGGCCAGTGGCCGGGGGTGCTGTAATAAGGTGTATTCAACTAGTGTGTGAAGTTCAAAGCTTGGATGCATCCTCCAGCTTCACATGATTTAGCTCGACCTCTGGCCGTCCAGCCATTTAGATTGTTGCTAGACGTTATCAGCATACTTGCCAACATACTTGAGGATCTCTTTCTCTTAGTACTCTCCATCTCTCAGTCCCTGAAGGTCCTTTGAGACACAACGCAACAACGGCACCACTGCACTCTGAAGCCCATTATTTCCAATGGCTTGCGCCACATCACGCCACGCCACGCTACACGCAACTCAAACCGCGTTGTGTCGCGATCATCTCTTCCACCGGCAAACAACATTTGGTGTAGATGTATTGTCGTCCGGGTGGAAATAGTAGGGCTTATACACTTATACCATTGTTCAGTGCCAGAAACAAGTTGAGATAACGAAATGGTAAAAAAGGTGTAAAAACTTGCCATTAATCAGGAGAAATACGGGAGAATGTGACCCTGTGAGGAAACTGGGAGACGACAATGACTAATGGGAGTCTCCCATGAAAATTGGAAGGGTTGCCAAGTATGGTTATTGGTTGCTATAAGCACCATAGACGTGGGCCAATAGGGGCCTACTACAACCAATAGTATGCTTTATTACCTATTCACATGGTGGATCACAGAAAGAAGGTATAAAAGAAGTGCAGGTGAAAGTTAAGAGGGAATCAAATAACAAGAATTAAATTATGAGACATCCGAACATTTGGTAACACTTCATTTTACAGGTCTGCAAATTTCATGGTAATTAGGTGATAATTAGTAAGTAACCTATTTGAAATTTCTTTGGAATTACTGCCAAAGTACCCCAATATTTTTCTCAAAATGTTTTGAAAATTACTTTATTATAAACATTATTCAATAATTATATGCTGAAATAGCTTATAATGGTTAAAATAGGGCCCTTAGGCTTGAGAAGCAGCTGTGCGCTGCTCTTCATCAGAGGTGGAAAACCAAAACTAATAGAAGACACTTCTGATCAGGCACAAATCTCCCCACTGTGTGACTTATTGTCTACACAAATGTAACCTGGTAGCTAACGTAATGACTCAGGGAGTTTTTAAAGAAATTTCGAAGAAGTTATTTTCTAAATATTAAATATATTATTATAAATAAAGCATATCAATTAAATTTGTATTGTTTTCCTGGAAATGTATTAAATAAATTACCAGTTAATTATTACTGCTTATTGGGAAATAGTTGAATATAAGTATTAAATAATGTTTATAATGGATATAAAATAATATTAATAAAAGTCCAGAGTCAAATCCCAAGTCATAATAGTAAAAAGTAATTTTCGATACATGTTGAGGTAAATATTGGGGTAATTTGGCAGTAATTCCAAAGAAATTTCAAATAGGTTACTTGCTTATTATCACATCATCATATTTTGCATTATCATCATTATGATGATGGTCACTCTAATTCAATCACTGAGACATCCTGATCAAATGTAATCATATATCCTCCATTCAGGTGCTTGTTATCTGTGGATATACACATCTGCAAACATCAGGAGACTGACAGGTCAGCTATGTCAGGGCGTTGTGCTCTCACCACATCTGTTGGTAATGACCACCTTCAAGAAGTGAGACCCCCTCAAATTACCTTTAGTAAAAAACATGATTTAAGTTTTTTTTTCTCCTGCATCTCATCCAATGCGCCCTGGGACCGTCCTATGGGAGGAGGAGGAGGAGGAGGAGGAGGAGGTGGAGTAGGAGGGAGGAGGGATGGTGAGAGGGAGAAATTGAATGAGAGGGGCTGAGCGAAACCGAGAGGAGCCACCACAACAAAACTTCTCCCAACAATCAAGCAAGTGGAACTAAAGCCTGTTCCTTTTCTCTCTCTCTCTCTCTCTGCCCGCATGGCTGCTGAGCTCCTGCAGAGATTCTAACTTCAGAGTAAAGTTGTGGAGGCGCAGAGGAAGAGGAGGGTCTCCGCTTGGGAAGAAGAAGATGGACCGTTTAATAAGGACCAGGTCGCGCAGGAGAATACCAATATTTGTTTTAATCCTGCTTCACGTGACGACAACACAAGCTGGTAAAGTATAGTTGATTTAATTCCTTTTTATCTAAAGTTTCCATGACTTTTTTTTTCTTTTCTTCCATTCATCACTTTGGTCCTCATCCAACAAACTTCTTGGCGCAAACTTTTCACTTTGGATCAAATGCAATTATGCATGCTTTTTTGTGTGTGTGTGCATACATATTAATTATCCGCGTGATTGCACAAGAAGCACATTTTGCATTTCAATTGAATTAATATCTGCAAGTTTTTTTTTGCATGTGAATGTGTGAGTCAGGTGAGCTGGAGGACTTCAGCAGCAGCAGCAGCAGTGAGACCTCAGGAGATGGATGATGTCATCATGTTTGAGTTTGCTTGTGACCAGCGTCGGTTTACTGTGAAAAGCTTTAACGTTGGCTCGAGAAAGAAGGCTGAATGGCTGAACACTGAGCGAACAGAGTAGATTAAAATTCCTGTCATGGATCTGTTTAATGTGCCCTTGCATGCTCTGCAGAGGTCCCAAGTGAACACTCTTACTGCCTTAGTTATGATTATTCTGGCACGCTTACATGTCTGACATGTTTTATTGCAGGATAATATCCCAGGTCATATTTCACACACTGGAGGAGTGAAGTATAGCTGGACTCACTTTTCAATGATCCACCTGCAAGAAGAGGAGGAGGACTTCTGTCAAACAGCTGTGTCTCTCTCTGTCTGTCCTGGTGTCCACATTTGTTGCACTTTCAGGCTTGTTCTGTATGGAGGACTGAACCTGTCAAAATAAAAATAATAAAAAAAAAAAATGGCAATTAATAATGAATAAATACTTTTAAAAATAAATTTAAAATAAAAAATGAATAAATGTACGAATAAATAAATACATTTCAAAGTTAATAAAAATAAATAAATAAAAGGGAAAATTAAATAGATGAGTAGATAGGGGAATTAATACAAAGGTAAATAAATAAAGAAGCAAATTAAAACAGAAATATCAATTTATGTCACATTATATCAATTAATTAATGTCTACATTTATTTTTAATATAATTTTTGGTACATTTAATGGTATCTATTGGGCTGTAAATCAATTAAAATATTTAATCACAATTAACTAATTTTTTTTATCTGTTCAAAATGTACCTTAAAGGGAGATTTGCCAAGTATTTAATAGTCTTATCAACACGGGCAAATATGCTTGCTTTATGCAAATGTATGTATATAGTTATTATTGGAAATCAATTAACAACACAAAACAATGACAAATATTGTCCAGAAACCCTCACAGGTACTGCATTTAGCATAAAAAATATGCTCAAATCATAATATGGCAAACTGAAGCCGAACAGGCAACAACAGCTGTCAGTGTGTCAGTGTGTCAGTGTGCTGACTTGACTATGACTTGCCCACTTTATGATTATCACATGCAGTTTTGGGGCATTCCTGTAAAGGGGAGACTCGTGGGTACCCATATAACCCATTTTCTTTCACATATCTTGAGGTCAGAGGTCAAGGGACCCCTTTGAAAACGGCCATGACAATTTTTCTTTGCCAAAATTTAGCTTAAGTTTGGAGAGTTATTTAGCCTCCTTTGCAACAAGCTTGTATGACATGGTTGGTACCAATGAATTCATTAGGTTTTCTAGTTTCACATGATGCCAGTATCCTCACTTTAGCTTTAAAACTGAGCCCGCTACAACTTAAAAATTGCAACTTGTGTTAAAGAAATTAGTGATGTTAAAACAAATTTGCATTAACACATTATCGCGCTAACTTTGACAGCCCTAGAAGATATTCATTTTAAAATGAATTTAAAATAAATGCAAAAATTGGGGAATTAATACAAAGGTAAATAAATAAAGACACAAATTGAAACAGAAATATCAATTTATTTCATATATTAATTAATTAATGCCTACATTTATTTTTAATATTATCCTTGGTACATTTAATAACATATTTATTTGCTTCACGAGTCATTTATTTATTTTAGTTTTCTGGCAGGCTCTGTCCTCCATAATTCAGCGAGGGCTGCACCCATTTTAAGACTTCCTTGTTCCCAGCAACAACCAGCTTGTGCATACATACATACTGTTATGTCATTTGGGCCCACTGCTATCTGTCACCCACACACGCCTCCATGCCCTGTGGCCGTGTCCTGAGTATCTTCAACTGGCAGCAGACTATTTCCTTGCAGGTGCTGCTGCGGTTTAGAGACTCCCTGATGGAGCAACATGCCTCAACAGCAGACCTTAACCCTGTGGTCACCACAAAGTGCTTAAAAACATGTCTCATTTTCACTGGTGGCTTTTCCACTTTATGGCTGGCAGGATTTGTTGGGAGTTCATTGGCTGATAAAGCGATGGCAGGAGGAAGTGAGACAAGTGACATAATCACATTCAAGTGACATGGCGGCGGCGGCGGCGGCGGCGTCCACTGCCCTCTAATGAAGTGAGAGGCTGGGATGATTTAAAAGTGCATGGGACATATGGCGGTGCTGATATGGCAGCCTTAGATATGTGCATGTGGTTGATAATGTGTCTGTGTGTGTGTTGCAGTGCCAGAATGTTTTCCCATATGCTTTCTGTGTGTGTTCGACCGAGATGAGAGGACTTTGTAGTCCTGTTTGCTGACAGGAAGTGAGACATTCTTGCATTCGTCTACAGCTAGTTTCAGTTAGGATCCTCTGTTCTTTTGCCTCGACACATTTTTCTTTCCTTCTTTTCTTTTTTTTTCCTGTTCCTGGGAATAGGGAGTGTTTGTTTTTATTTTATATGCCTTATCTCTTCTTTTACATCACTGTTCTCTCCTCCCGCTCATGCCCTGCCTCATCCTTGACTGGTTCTACGACAGAGGGGGGAAATCGTGCGTGCAGCCCCCTCGCTGCGTCCCGTTTGATCCAGCCTCCTTGCCAATCGTGCAACCAGACTCCCTTAGGAGGACGGCAAGACTTGTTCGCCTTTGATCCAGCAGCAAATTAGTGGCAAATGAAAACAAATGAAAAAGGCAGCTGAATTTAGCAGGATAGAGAATAGGAGGAGAGGAAATTGTACGCCTTACAGCGCTAGCGTTTTCTGTTATGTGAGTTTCTGTAATAGAAACATTAAACATCAGAAGTGTCAGAGATGCTGATGTCTATCCCTGGGTGCTGATGCTGCATATCAAAACTGCTTCTCAGACTTTTTGATGAGGCAAATTCCCCCAAGTCTTTAATATGTAGAAATTATGCTGAAACACTTTATGGTGCTGGACCGCAATCTATAGTATTCAACGCACATCTGGCTTCCAGAAACTCCCTTTCCCCTCTAGCTTCTCGTGTTTCTGATCACTGGATGCTTCAAGAGGCTCTCTCCCTGTGGGAATAGCTGGAGATGCTTCTTGTAGAATCGCAATGAGCCGACATCAGAGGGCCTGACTCCTTTGCAGTGTCCCCTTACATGTCATCTGCCTCTTTATCCCACTTTATGGGCCTCGGAAAAGTTTTATCATCGTCATCTATCACATGCACATTTTAGTGGAGGCCGCAGTAGTTAGCTTGACTTCAAAAAGTCATCTGTAGAGTGTTGAAAACAATCTGCTACCCTCAGTGACATCGTGACCTGGCTCATGTTCCAACTTCTCTGAAGGTTTCCTTTGAGCTGCGAACACACAGAGAGGCCCACAACTTTCTTTAAACTGTCCTTCAGAAGCACAAAGGAGCAGGACTTCTAAAGGAGCATGTGTATATACCTGTCTTAGCATTTAGTGTTATACTTGCCAGCTCTGGTGTTACAGTCCATAATAGCTGCTGCCTCAATGTTGTGATGTCTGAGAGACTAAGTGACGGCTTTGGGTTGGAACTTGAATGGGCTTGGTCATGTGTACGCTTGCATCTAGGTAATCCTCTGTGCCTGAGGTATGTAAGAAAGAAGTTGTGTGTGTGCACTTGTGCTTGTTGTGGTGGTGTGTTATGGTGCATATTTATGAGGACCTGATATCTTCAGAAGGTCAAAGAGAGGAGAAAAGATCTTCCAATTTTAAACCTTCCCCCCTCTTCTTAAAGGGAATTTAGTGGTTAGAAATGGGATCAGGCAGGTTGTTCTCATACATCGTTCGTAGCTATACCTACAAAAAGTAATGCACTGAAACTTGTATCTATTACACAATATCAATTTGTATGTAATCCATGTAATCGTGAACCAGGAAGTATAAAGAGCAACAAACGCCATTCATGACTTATTTTAACCCAAACTGGGATCTTTTCCTAAACCTAATCAAGTAGTTTTGTTGCCTTAACTTAACCAAGTCGCTCTTTTCCTAAACCTAACCAAGTCATTTTGTGGCCGAAACTTAACCAAGTCGATCTTTTCCTAAACCTAATCAAGTAGTTTTGTCGTCTAAACCTGACCAAGTCGATCTTTTCCTGAACCTTAAGTCATTTTGTGGCATAAACCTAACCAAGTCAATCTTTTCCTAAATCTTACTAAGTACTTTTGTTGCCTAAACCTAACTAAGTTGTTTCCTGTGAAGACAGAAGTTTATTTTGAAAAGACTGTTTACATGTAACGAGCAAGATTTGACACGTGTTGCTCGACATTCGTGGGAAAACGCATGAATAATGAGGAATAACTTGAGTTATCATACGAACCGTTGAGGATACGTTGTGTCAGGCTAAGTTAAGGGCAGATGTTAAGCATGCAGTAGAGTATTATTGTTAGGGAATGGGTTTACTGTAGTCAAAACATCCTCACAAGTACAGAAGTACACATGTGTGGAGTGCCTTTCCTGCTATGGGCTTTGAGGGGCAGGTGTTTTCTCTGCGGGCCAAACAGCTTTTGGCCTGTAGGCCTATCACGCTGTGAACAAACATGAGCAGAACAAACTGTGGAGATTGAAGAATGTGGTGCTGATGTGAGCTGGAAGGGAAATGTGAAACCAGATGCCACCAGAATCTCTCAGCTTCTACACCAAAAGTAACAACAGGACACTGACCCATATCCATGTCCGGTTTATCACTGTAGTTAGGAGAGAGTCAGCCAGTGGATTCACAGTCTATATATATGAGAATGCACATGTTGGTTGTCTTGAGCATAATCATATATATATTAATTATGTGTTATTACAAACAGGGCTGCAACAATTATTTTCATTATCGATTAATCGATTAGTTGTTTGGTCTATAAAAAGTCAGAAAACGGTGAAAAATGTCGATCAGTGTTTCCCGAAACCCAAGATGACGTCCTAAAATGTTTTGTTTTGTCCACAACTGAAGGATATTCAGTTTACTGTTATAGAGGAGTAAAGAAACCAGAAAATATTCACATTTAAGAAGCTGCAATCAGAGAATTTTTAATTGTGTTAAGTAATATTTCTAATCGATTATCAAAATAATTAGGCCTTTCATTTAATAGTTCATCAATTAATCGTTGCAGCTCTAGTTACAAATAATTTGGTATTACAGACTACATGCTTATGACGGATTAAAGTCTTAATGTTAGGCACTGCTGGTCGCGTTTAGGGCTGCCCTCGACCAAAGACATTCTTAGACGACTAATCGATTAGTTGAATTAATCGACAGATCTGTAAGTTTCTCTTACAAAGAATCACACAAAAGCACCACTTAAAATCTTGTGTTTACCAGAGATGTGCTCATATGTTTCTTAGAAATAAGTCATTCAGCATGAACAAAGGATAAAAAACGACTAATCAACGAAAGAAATCTTCGTCGATTAAGACCAAAACGACCGATTAGTCGACTAATCGACGAAGAGTGAGCAGCCCTAGTCGCGTTCTTCATCCCTTTCATTGTCTCGTAATATTATTCATGACCCAATAACCCCTCAGAAAATGTTCCCAGCAGTCGTCTACACAACAGCTGACTTGACTTGCTCCTAAACTCTCAGCGATAACTCAAAGCAGACAAAACCACAAAGCACATTGAGGGTGATGACTATCACTGCCTCTCAGTTTGCAAACTTCCAGCCCAACAACTCCATGATGTTAAAGTAAATTTACTTTTGTCACAGACATTTCAACATTCTCTTCTTTGTTTTTAATATTCTCTGTTTACAAGGAAAAGAGTAAAGTTGTTACAGATACATTAATACAGTGATTCAGAGAGAAATTTGGACTAGGGCAGAGGTCCAAAGTGCTGTATTTTCCCCCTCTGTGGGCGTTATAATTGAGCTACATATAAACAGTGGGTGCAGGCTGTTTGGTCATACTAGTGGGTGCAGTCAGTGCATCTGTCTTATTTGGCTGTTTACATTTTCATGTGTTCAGACTAGCGTGTATTAGCTCTCCTCACCTCACAGTGTTCTTGTGCACACACAGCGGTGACCCAGACGAAAGGTCACACCCACTGCTAATTAGATTAAGTCTGTTCTTCATGGAGCCTGTCTGGATCTATCCAACCATGTCCACTGGATTCGTCACCCATTTTTTCATTATTAATCAACATATGTTTTGCAGCTTGTTGCATTTAAAATGTTTCCCCAAGAAATTCCCACTCAAAAACAGTAGTTTTTACAGAGAATTCAGGAGGAGAGTTGCTGTTCCTCTCCTCATCACAGGGTGTGGTCTGAGACACTATGGAAAACTGTCAGATTCATTTTGGCTTCATTTCTTGTTAAAATTCCCCAGTTCCCGAGCGCAATCGTTTTTGACAGAGTTGTTTTGTGTGTGTGTGTGTGTGTGTGTGTGTGTGTGTGTGTGTGTGTGTGTGTGTGTGTGTGTGCGAGTGGTCTTTTCAGGCTGAGCTGGGAGTGTAGGTGGTGTGAGTCATAAAGAATGTCTTCAGAGTGCATTCGCTTTAGAAACACAGAGAACATATTATGTCCATGTCATAGGACTGAAGTGGTGCTGAGCTGTGTGACCGCAGGGCATGGAGAGAATGTGTCAAGTGTCACAGCACAGCCGGAGAAGATACACAGATGTGGACTGTTTGGTGGCATTTCCAGGGGATAGAACTGTGAGCTGTGAGGTGGGGTGTTGGACGGATCTGTTGCTGGACAGACATGGTTGTCTCATAGAGGGGGAAAAAAAGCGCAAGAAAAAGAAGGCAGAAATGCCAGATGTCTGTGAAACTGCTGGATGTTTATGCTCCTTATTCCCATGTATTCTGACCTTTCGGTGTGATTGGAAAACACTCTGAGTCATCAGTCCTGGGAGATTCTACAATGCTATTTCAAACATGTAGAGCTGTATCTGTAAGTGGTGGACACAATAACCACAAGGGTTGCTCATTTATGCTCATCCGCTCTTGCTACGTTTCTTATAAGTAACATAATTTACAGGTGAGGTACAGGTAAGGACAGGACATGATTACGACAAAGATTAATGAGATGCAAGCAAAGCCTGCTCAGACAGTCAGCGCTGCGGGATAGGTAAAGCTGCAAGAATTGGCACAACTTAAGGGGACATAAATGAATCCAAAGCAGGGAATAGATCACTTTTTTTCTATCGATTGCTGCAGGGATCCAGACTTCATATGGCCGCCTGCCACAAGCCTTGGGTTTCTACTCTTGAGTCAGAGGGAGTGGGCTGGCTCCAGTTCTGAAAAGTGAAGCAAATGGTGAAGTGCATTACACATGCATCCTTTCTAATAGCCAGCAGGGGGCGACTCCTCTGGCTGCAAAAAGAAGTCGGATTGTATAGAAGTCTATGAGAAAATGACCCTACTTCTTACTTGATTTATTACCTCAGTAAACATTGTAGACATGAGTTTATGGTCTCAATCGCTAGTTTCAAGTCTTCTTCAATACAGCATGATGTTCATTAGTAAATTATGGTCCCATTTAGAGTCAAATAGACCATAAAGCAGGGTATGCTTTCTTTAGGGCGTGGCTACCTTGTGATTGACAGATTGCTTCCACAGTGTTCTCTGGTCTGGGAGTTGTCCGTGTTCTTGTCTTACAACTTTAACCCTCTCATAGTGTGTTTTCAGTTTATGACAGTTTATTGTAAAAGTCCATTCAGCAATTGGTTGTACCTAGCTCCACCCTTTCGTAACACTTATGGTTGCAAAAAACCAAGATGGCGATGGCCAAAAACCAAGATTTAGTATGTCTCAATACATAGTATGTCAAATGCAGTATGCCAAAAATACCATGATGTCCTACTACATCCGATTACAATTGCAGTATACAAGCCAGTATGCTTATCTGACACACATTCCTCTGTGTAGCAGATATATGAGCAAGGGATGCAGTCCAGCACAGGTTTTTCCCACGTTCTCCGAATCAGCTTTCTAAAATTTACAAGTTTATTCTGTACAATCGAGTATGGGGATGCCTGTTATTCTCTGCACATTTCACTGACAGATCATTGTGGATGCGGTTTCTTTTTTTGGGGTGGAATTTCTGCTGCTTGTCTCCAATTTCTCCCTTTGGCATTGTTGCACATCTTGACTGTTCTCTGTTGTCTTGCGAGTGTCAGAGGTCAACAGTCTCCTGACAGCCCATAGCTGGAGCACAGTTATTTTTAAAACCCATAGCGGTTGAGGCAGAAATATGTGGTATATGGGATGCACTGACATCTCATCTTTGGTTTGCTTGAAATTAAACAATTTTGCTGAAATGTTAATTGTGTTATTTTTTGTTTTGAGATCATTTGTCAGGTGCTGCCCCGGATGAGCTGACAGAAACCCAAGAATCCTGTATAATTAGACCCATGTTGCTTCAATTTAGAGCTATTCAGACTGTTCCAAACATCGCTGCCTTATGACCTCTCTTCCTCCCTGTGCATGAGAGAGATAGAGAAAGAACAAGATAGATACTGTAGATAGAGAGAGAGCTTTTACTGTATTCTGACCTTTGAATAAAACACAAACTTTAAACTTTGCTATCCCGAAGGAAATTGATTTGCAGTCAGAGCTACAAAGAGCTAATTTGGAATTAAAAACAAACATTAAGGATTAGGACCCAGACATGATGTTAAGTAAACTGTTTTGATTAATAAAGTGCTTTGATATGAAATGCAGATGCTTGATGTGTTTAAGCTTTTAGCTATGAGAATAAAAGACTCATGGCATGTCTTTGTTCTTTGCTTCTGAAGAGGCAGTCTGATCAGGGCATTCGAGGATAGAGCAGCTAGCCTTTTTCATTACTTCTTTAAAGGTTCTCTATACGATATTAGAGCATTAATATAGCAGCAAACAACTATTTGCTATGTAAAGATTAATGGCTACCTGAGCAGAGAATGAAGTCACTCTCTCTCTCTATGTGTTGTCTCCTCGCTTTGTTGACATCGCTGGCTGGCTGTGCATGCCTTTTAGTGCATGTTTGTAGTCCCACTGGCTAGGTCACGGCCGCTGCTTTGCACTTCTCTCATAAGGCGGTTACAGCTGATAACGAAGTCCTGACTGACGGCGTCATCGCAGAACTGAGCACCCACCCACTGGTTACCCGCCAGTTTAACACCGGTAGCTCTGTCAGCACTGTTGCTGTTATTTTCACTGTTTGCGCTGTTAGCACCTTTAGCTACAAGCCACCGGCTCAGCTGTCCCCATGTTGAGAACCGTGCAAAGGCAATGTAAATGCTACAATCTCGCATTTAGCACCTTTAAGGTAAATGTTATGAAGTTTGTCAACGTATCCTCATACAATGGTTCATATTATATTTTACGAAAGGTTATTCCTCATTTTTTGAGCGTTTTCCTTCAAATGTCCACTCCAGTCTTTTCAAAATAAACTTCCGTCTTCACAGGAAACAACTTGGTTAAGTTTAGGCATCAAAACCACTTAGTTAGGTTTAGGTCGATTTAGTCGATAGATCGACTTGGTTAAGTTAGGCCACACCAGAAGTGGCGTAACTTAAGTACGGAAGCTACGTGACAAATTAATCAATGTTGAGTTCTGGTTTCACACGGGGTACGAACACTGGTCTCCTTGGTGAAAATCCGTTGCTTTTTGACCCACCCACCCAGCCCGACCTCCTCCCTACATGGCGTTTGTCGCTTTTTATACTTACTGATTCACAGTTACGTAGATTACATGCAAATTGATTTCTTGGGATATATACGAATTACAGTGCATTTACTTTTCGTAGGTATGGCTAAGAACCGTGTATGAGAACAGCCTGAGTTTGTTGCAACCAAAACAACTTTACTGGCCAACTTAACCAGCATTGTCAATTTATTTTATTTTATCAGGGGACCATATCAGGCCAAAAAGCATTAATTGAATGTGAGAATGTCAAATCAAATACTATTTATTCTTGATCTAAGTGTGGGTGACTGGGCTGTGACCTTTGAAAGTCAATACCTTATTCCTTGACATTTAGGTCTTGGTTCACTGTCATGACGGCTAGAGCAGATTTGAAAATGATCCTAAAAGACTGTGGGTGGGTGAACAGTTATTGGTGCCACTTGTACATAGACTGTAACTGCCTGAGGTTTCTGTTAATAGAAGTCAGAAACTTCTGTAAGAGGATCTTTTATGCATTTGTGCTTTTTCCCTTTTCTTCGGTGTGTTATATAGTTTTTTTGTGCATGTAAAATGTCTGGAAAGTTACAAAGCCCAAAGGGAGTTACTCTCCCCCACAGAAACACTACTACTGAACTGCTCTTCCGTAATGTGGTGATGTCACCAAGTAACACATCTGCATTATACCTGCCTAGCGCCTAGTTTGGCACGCCCTCAAACAAAGTTAGATAGGAGTTTGTTAGGAGTCCAAAGAGTTTGGTTCGCTTGACCAATTACAACAGAGTGTGCCAGCTGACCAATCAGAGCAGACTAGGTTTTTCGGGAGGGGGCGGGGCTGAAACAGAGCGTTTCAGACAGAGAGTGAAAAGAGGTGCTGCAGCAAAGCTGGTACGAGAAAAATAAAGTGTTTTTTGAACATTAAGGCATGTAAACATGTTCTAGTAGAGACCCTAAATACAAGTATGCACCTGAAAATGAGCATAATAGGTCCTCTTTAATTTAATTTACTCCGTATAAATGAAAAATTCAAGCACTAAGGTCTGAAATACCTTTAGATCTGTACCTAATGTTTGCCATTGTTGGAGCCTGGCTGTAATTCACAGCTTAACCTATTTACAGGCATGCTAGGGGACTGTGAGGGTGAGCTCTCAAAGCTGCTTGGAATAAATGGCCTCTGCTAGTATGCAAATAAATAACACCATAAAATGTAACATGGTGTTTTTCTGCAAGCAATGTCTGGGCAAAGGTATACTCTCGCCACAAGTTTAATTAACAAGGAGAATAATAGGCGAGCTCCTGTATGAGCGGCACGAGCGACAGGAGGCAATTTGGGTTTAGGATCCTCATTTCAGATGCATGGAATGCTAAGTGCTGAGTTGCCCCGAACAGGTTCTCTGTAGCAGCTGGTGGGAGACCGGCGGCACACAAAACTCTGATTTTGGCTAATGCTCACGGCAGCACTTTATCAAGAGAACATCTGATAACATGACCAGTGGACTGCAACTAAAGCTCAGGCTCATTGTAATGAGAGAAGCAACACTGAGAGAAACCTCATATCTACAGAGGCATTTGTTCATCTAAACAAATCCCCGAGATCTGTTCTCCTGTTTGTGATTAAAATCAACTTGTTTCGAGAGTTTTCATGACAATAATATCTTTGGCCTTATTCTGTTTTGTCTCCAGATATTAAAATGCACTTTTGGAAAATACTCGAAACAAGGCTGAATTGCTTTGGGGAACAAGTGAAACCATGTTATTGGCAGAAATGTTTCTTTTCTCAGGAAAATAAGCCTTGCATATTTAATACGAAACTAGCTGACTTGTAGGACAGATGTTTTATATGAATCACTGATGCGCTTATTTGTGCCAATGAAGTGTTCAAATTGTGATGAATGCGACGCGGACATATTGTTGCTCGCTGGTGCATGGTGAGCGGTGTGCAGGTGTCAGCTGTCAGGTGTGCTGCAGCAGGATTACGGGTTAGGCTGTGTACCACCCCTATCCTATAATAAACACCCACAGAAGCCTGGCCACCTGCTGCCGCCACATCTCAGAGGAGCCCATCTCTTCCGACTCCGAGGAAGCGGGAAGCCTCCAGCCACACTAAACCCTGCTCTTCAGCTCAGTAACAACCGGCACTTAACTGAGCCAGACAACAAAGTGCTGTCACACTGGCAGAGTTTAAGTGTTACACTGACGTGACTAAAAGCATGCTGCCGCAATCTGCCACGAGTCGCACCCTATCATAAGTGCTCTTTATGGTTTTTCACAATTCTAGAAATTATTTAAAAGCATGTAAACAATATCATCTTTAAAGAGATATAATTCGCTACAGTTTGTGAGAATGAAACCAGCATTCTTCTATCTGCTCTGTAACAATGTGCAGATGAGTAATTCTTCCCTTTCTTTCCATTTTCCAGCTGATCCCATTGATGTTCTGGAAGTGCTGGAGCTGTCAGAGAACATGGAGGGGGTTTCCTTAGAATCCGGTCTCTGCACCAGCAGGAGGGGCGTGGAGGATTCGGACCTGGCCTTCAAGATAGACAAAAAGATCCAGCTCAGTGCTCCCACCAAACAACTCTTCCCTGGTAGTGGACTTTAATTTTTTTCCGAGGAAGATTTCTAAAAATGAAAAAAAGCCAAATGTGTCACTTTTGTGAGGGATTCTTTCCTCAGTAAAAACCTTAAGAGATCTGACTTTGAACTCCCTTTACTCCTCCTCGAGGGTGCTCACTGCTTTCATGGGCAATATTTTTCATCATTATTATCTTTACTCAGGTCTCACTGGCAGCGGGTGGTGCCTGCATGTTATAAAAATATCTGCTCCCTGCTGTGCTCTGTCTTGTATGACTTAGCTCTCTCCTCTCCTCTCCTCTTCTCTTCTCTTCTCTTCTCTTCTCTCCTCTCCTCTCCTCTCCTCTCCTCTCCTCTCCTCCTCTCAGATTCCACCAAATTTCCTGAGAATTTCTCTGTGATGACTACATTGCGAGCTAAAAAGGACTCCCAGTTCTTCCTGCTCTCAGTGTATGATGACCAGGGGGTGCAGCAGCTGGGGCTCGAAGTGGGCCGTTCGCCCGTCTTCTTGTATGAGGACCAGCATGGGCAGCCCACGCCAGAAATGTATCCCACCTTCAAGAAGGTCAACCTGGCTGATGGAAAGTGGGTAGTTTGAGGGCCTTTAATGCCTTTCTGTTGATTTGACTGGACACGGTATCTGTAGTGTGTGTTCAGTAGCGGTAGGAATCACCAAAGACCCCACAATATGCTATTATCACGATACTTAAGTCATGATATGATCTTATTGCGATTTTAATAGGGCAGTCAATGGATTAAAATATTTAATCACGATTAATCGCATGATTATCCATAGTTAATCACGATTAATCGCAAATTAATCAAATTTTTTATCCTTTCAAAATGTACCTTAAAGGGAGAATTGTCAAGTATTTAATGATGTTATCAACATGAGAGTGGACAAATGTGCTTGATTTATGCAAATATATGTATATATTTATATCATATTTTTGTCAAAATATTGCGTAATTTGGAGCATTATTTAGCATTCTTCCTGACAAACTAATGACATGATTGGTACCAATGGATTCCTTAGGTTTTATAGTTTCGTATGATACCAGTATATTCACTCTAGCTTTAAGACTGAACCCGCTACAACATCTGAAAGAACGAATAGTGTCTGTCAGTGTATCGATACAATATTGCCACGCTAAATATCGCGATACTAGGCTGCAGTATATTGCTTTTTTCCCCCCAATCTCGTGTTCAATATCAGATTTACCAGAACTGTGTAATTTATATTACCTGCTCATGCGTAACTTTCCCAATCTTTGAAATGTGAGTTGATAAAGCTCACTTCATGTGCTTGACCTTGTGCGACCTTAAGGAAATAAGATACTTGTGGTACTTTTGGAGCGCTTGCTTCAGTGATTAGACTTGATGAAAGGAGTTAAGGAAATCAATCCTTCACATTCTCGAGCTCAAAGGCACTTCTGGTTTGCTTCACTTGAAAGAGGTTGTGAAGCAGCTCTTTGCATCGCTGATTCTGCCGGGCAACAGACTAAATATCTGTGTTCTTTCAGTTGGCACCGGATAGCCTACAGCGTGCAGGACAAGTCTGTGACCCTCTACCTGGACTGTCAGAGGGTAGAGACCCTGGATCTGCTGCGAGGGGACGCCGCCGTCGTCAGCACAGAGGGCGTCACAGTGTTTGGGACACGGCTGCTGGACCAAGAAGTATTTGAGGTAGGACATTATCAAAACGTTATACTCTTAAATGTTCCAGTTACTTCTTGTTTTTCATTGTATTTACCTGAAGTTTCAACAGTTACTAAGAAGAATAACAAATTTAAACGTGCACGGTGGCCAAAGAACGCAGTTGCCAGCAAGTGTGTTTTCTATATTGAGGTATAGACAAAGGGAGTAAATGAGAGTCAGTATCATGTGAACTTTGTGTTTAATCGCGGGAGACTGTTTCACTGGGGTAATATGTAATGCATATTGGCTGAATCATCTGACAAGGCGCTGTAGGGGGACGTCTTGATGACCTTGTTCTCATTCTTGCATGACTTTTATTCTTTCTCACTCTCTTTCTCACACTACGTCACATTTAACCAAATTCAGTGTGTTTTATTCACACGGCTGCTGACATGAACATTTCTATAGCTTGTTGAACAAAGTGATTTGGATAGTTTGTTGATCAGTTTAGATTACCTCTTCGTGCTGCACCAATGGCCAAGCGTTGCTCATATCCACTTTGTTTTACATATTAGTCAAGATCTAAAAGACAACAAATATATCAGGACTAAATTTTAGATTGTTGTTTGGCTTAAAATAACTTTGGTAGTGGCGTAAGTTACGTGACAAATAAATCAACGTTGACTTCTGGTTTCACACGGGACACTTACAGCGGTCTTCTGGGCGAAAGTCCTGTATTTTTTGACTCATCCATCCACCCGGCCTCCTCCCTACGCGGCGTTTGCCGCTCTTTATATTTCCTGGTTCACGATTACGTGAATTACACACAAATTGATTCCATGGGATATACACGAATTACAGTGGATTCCTTTTCGCAGGCATAGCTACGAACGGTGTATGAGACCAGCCTGACAAATGTCAGAATATAGTGACCGTTTTATAAAAATAACTTTTTATCACATTTGCTCAAAGTTACCAACTGCAGCTTTAAAGCTACTTGAGAAAAGATTTAAAAGGGAAAATCTCAGTTCAAGGAGCTACGGGGTGACAGGGGTCTCCTGTCAATCAAGTGCTGCAAGAACAAAGCAATACAGATGAGAAGAGGTGTTTGAGGGTGAGTGGGGAGGAGGGGACAGACAGGCTGTTCAGACATGCCCAGCCTCATCATTTCCATCGCAAAGCCGAGAAATGACACATTCTCTTTTGCTTTTTTGGACTCATCAGTCTAGATCTGTCGGCTTTACATGTGTTGACGTGAACCTGAGTGGCCAGCTGTGCATTTGGACATTTGAAACATGCTTGACTGCGAATGTGTGTTGTTTGGTCATGTCTTGTGATGGTCACGACTCACAGTCCCTCAGGAAAAAGACCTGCTTCTTGTTCTTGTACACAACAGGAGACGTGTATCACATATAAAGTTGCTGCTTAAGTCATTCCTAATTGTAACTACCAAAAAAAAAAAAAAAGCTAATCTGATCCTTTTTGAAGTGCACATCTTCAGTTAAGAGCATTAGAAAATGTGCCCACATGTGTATCAATATGCTGGGAAAACATGGCGGAGCAAGAAGATTCAGACTAAGCTCTGGGAGTGGCTCCAATACCTCCTTTTCTCTGCAGTAACCTTTATTGCCATAAGTCATTCTCTGTGCTTCCCATGATAATATGCAACCCTTGCTCCATTGTCATTCCCAATGTGGCTCCATTCTAAAATCTCTCGCCCACAGCATGAAATAGAGATCAGCTCAAGCCCATTCCCCTGTCATGCCCTCGGGGGTCTGTCTCTGCTCTGCAAAGGAGCGAGAAAGAAAAGGAAATATAGACAGAGGTAGAAGGAGGTACAGTCAAGTTGTCTCCGTCCCCTCGGTGTCCCGAGAACAACCCACAGTTTGCAAAAAGGGAACATACAATTAAACTTTAAGAGAGTACAGAGGGAGGGGTTGTTACCACTCCCTGATGGCCTAATAGACAGAAACCACCGGCTTCTTCACTTTCACCAGGAGAGAACCAGATGTCCTCAGTCCTGACAAGTAAACACCTACTGCCTTTGGGTTTCGCAGTCAATAACTACCTTCCTAATCTTGTCCACATAATAACCTTACCTTCTCTATGACCTCAGTTGCCCCTCCCATGCTATAAGTAACTCTCCACTCCCTTCCTACCCTTCCCACTTCAGTTATGAAATGCATCTCCTCGTGGGCTCTATAAATTCCACCGTTACATCTTTGGCCTTGCTCCAGAAACACTCCCATGCCCTTATTCATCATCCTATGTGTAGAGATATGATGATGATGATGATGACGAAAACCCCTCAGATCCATCCTTTAATCCAATCCATGCACTTTATGTGGTCATTTGGGGTCATGTGTATCAAAGTTTGCACGTAATTTAATCTATCTTGCTTTCTGTGGAGTAAGTGAAAAACCCTCAAATTAGCCATCTGTTTTAGATTCTTCACTGATACATGTGATGGTAAAATATGAGTTTCATCATCTGCATTCACAGCATGTATGCACTGGCTGTACTGGCTGTACATGTCTAAGCATCAGCGTACACCTCGGCCGGGTGAGGCTGGTACCAGGGGAGGAGAGATTAAGCAGACTGACCTCTGGGCCTCTGTTCCCAGGCCCTGGTTCTGGGGGAGGAGGCCGGTGTTCCGGCCCAGTTCTCCCAGCGTGGGAGCTCAGCGTGGGAGCATGGGGACCGTGGTCAGCCACTAATGTCTCTATTGCTTCCAGATTGCACTACAGATGACTACACAAGTTTGGTGTTTAAGCTCAACACTCTGCATGCTTGCATTCTGCATTAAAGCAAACCTCTGGTTGTGCTCCGTGTTGCCCGCTGTGTGCCCTCACTGTGTATGTATGAGCCTCCAACATGCCGACTGCTCAGATAAGATCCAGCTCAGCGTTTATTTGTTAGGAAATTCAGATAATTTCTGTCTCGATTAGTGCTGGAAATACTATGTTTTTGTCTCACTGTAACAGGCATGTTGAAACCAAGACCTGTCAAGCATATATTTAAAGGGCCGCTTAGCAAGCCCATCCATTTATCACACAAATCGGTCAACGTCTGTTTAAGTCGTCACATTTTGTCTTGGTAACTACTTATGTCTGATAGTGGTCAGATGTTTTCGGGTTAGTCATGAACATCTGTTGCAATGGAAACAAATGAGGGGCATCAGAATGCTGTTTCATTACAGTGAGCTTGTTGCTCCTTCACCCACACGAGGTTGTGACTCATGAAAGAATGCGAGTTCTTATCTAGAGATCTGATTCACCGCAAATGAGTAGACAGCACCTCATGTGAGGTCAAGTTAGTTGTGATTTGGTGAAGCAGTAGCTGGCAGACAGCAGGGGAAACACTAATGAACGCTTGCCAACAGCCGTGTGGGTGACATGCAGGATGTTTGCCATGAGAAATGTGCGGATTCAGCGGAGGAGTTTTCCTTTTCATCACGTCCTCACATGTCCTCCTCAGATGTCCTTGCCCCGTCCTAAATGGGGAACGGCAGAGCATGCATGATTTTTTTGGGCAACGCTTTACTCGCTATGTGTTTCTAGAGGAAAGAGCCCCTGCCAGGCAAGAAAAACAGGAAAACGTCTCTGTGAAAGTGTTGCCTTTGATCTCAAATTGAGATTGGATTAGATTGGATTAACTCCCCGTTGCCTTTCTCTCTCACTCCGTCTCTCACCTCAGAGTGCAATAATTTCCTTTGGATGAATGGATAAGAACTCCTTTCATGTTCGATGTCATAAATGAAACGTCCACGGTCATTCCTACAGTTTTCTGTACGCTGCATAGACTTGCATTGCTTGTAAGGCCTGAGCTGCTGTATGAGAAGATATATGAGCTGGTGGCGGGTCACGGAGAAGCGATATGTTTTGATTTATTTCACCTCTGGCCGCTAAAGCCTAATTAAAGAGATTACAATGGGACTATAATTACCACAACATCAAGCAGTTAATCTGACTTGATTTATCGCAAATGGCTGCCCAGCTGTCCCCGGATAAGATTTCACCCGGCAATATGTTTGCAACGGCCTGTCAGTTACATAGATTCTTATCGCTAATGTAATCTAAACGTTGTCAAACACGGTGCCATGGGGCCGACTGCGTTTGGTTTATATTGAATTACTTCCTGACTTGTGTCTCAGGGAATTAGCGCTGCAGCACACAGTGGTTTTCACTATCAATTGATCTTTTGAATACATTTCTTTATTCATTATTCTACCTATAACATGCCAAAAATGGACGTGTTGTGTTAATGCTCCTGTGTTTACTAATAATAGGGGAATATTGTACTTAACTACATCTATTTGATACATTGAGTTGCTAGTTACTTTTTCAGATTCAGATTATTAGTACAAAATATAATCAATAAATAAATTATGATGTATTATTATGGATAAAGATGAGACTTTATTGATCCCTTGGTGAAATTCACAAGGTCCCCGGCAGTATACTATATAGTAAGAAATAAGCCACCTTTACTAACTGCAACATTAAAGTAACGTACTGTACACATTAATGCATCAATACTTATTCAATAATATAATATACATTATTCTTGCATACTGAGTACTTTTACTTTTGGTACTTTAAGTTTGTACTTGACTGTGTTTGGTATTTTACTTGACACTTTTGCGCTTTAGCCAATGAATCAACTAGTTGTCTCAGCACTACACAGCATTATGTAATAACATAATGTGGACAAGAGACAAGAGTGATGTTGAGTGTAAGGCCATTAAAGCTAACAGAGGCTCTGGGCTCAGAGCTGCAGGGTCCAGCAGCGCCGTCTCTGCTGCATGTTTGTGTATACACACTGGCTACGCCTGCAGGGCGGGACGGGAAGTGAAAGGTCTTGACGGGGGGGTGAGAGGGAGCTGTTTGACTGTTTCGTGTACACAATCAGGCCCCTCAAGGAGTTATGGGAACACAGAGAAGCAATAGTCAGTAGCAATTGTGCCACCAGTGAAAGCGTGATGATGCTACTGTATTAGACTTGGTAACGCTTTATATTAACCTCGAGGCCCGCGATCCCGACTGACTTTACTGTCTTTCAGAGGCTGTGGGAGGTTCAGTTTTAGAGCTAGAAATGTACAGATATCATATGAAACTAGAAAATCTAAAGAATGTCAAAAGTTTTTGATACCAAATCACAGCACATCAAGGTCTTGGTGATTTAATGTGGTATTTTGTAGGGATTATTGATCATTTTTTTATCAATTCTCAAGTCGTAAAAAATGGTTAAATTTAGCACCAAATCTGTGTAACAAATGGTTTCACCATGATAGAGAGACATGATAGAGCATGGGAATGGCCATCATGTACTTCTATCATAATGTTCTAAGCCCTTACACACTTATTTATTTATTTATTTAAATTAATTAATTAATTAATTAATGTTTATTTCAGATTTATGACTAGAACAATTTGACACACAGTGCTGAGCTGAAGTTCATCTTCAGGTTCCCAGTTTTTAGATGATGTACACCACTTCTATGTGACATCTACTGCTGACCTGCTATTTCCCCCTAAAGACCCCCTAAAAAAGACAAAAATGGGTCTATTGTGGGTCATTGTCCCGCTTATTACACGCTTACTTACTTAAGAAATCAATAATTTGACACAAAAATGGTCCTTCAGAGTCCAAGTGCGTCCCGCAACGGTCAGTTATACATAGGAACGGTTTGTTATAAAGAAATAACAGACCGTAGAACGTCGTGATTAACCAATCAGAATCAAGTATTCAACAAAGCCGTGTCAGAAGATGTTTATTGACATTCTTAAGCAGTCTATAAACTCTTAACAAGTTTCTTATTAAGTGCTTATAAATGTCTCATAATCTAATAAACATATTTATAATGCTATTTTTAACACTTATTGCTTAATACACTTGTAAGGTCTTATAAGGGCCTTATTACTTGTTAACTAACGCTTATTACAGAACCTAATTTAAAGTGTTACCATATACTTTGCTTTACAGCTAGGTATGCAGCCCAGTTGTGTTGTTCTCATAATGTCTGTGGTGTTTCGTTACAGGTTCAGTCTTCACTGTGCAGTATAGCAGCTGCTGTATGTTTCTGTCAGTGCGCCATCGAGATCTCCTGTATGCCTGGCGTTATAACATGACACATGTCTATCATTTCTGTCTGCTTTCTGGTTTATTTCAGGGAGACATTCAGCAACTACTGATTCTGAACGACCCCCAGGCCGCTGCCGACTACTGTGTAGACTACATACCAGACTGTGACTCTGCTTTGCCCTACATCAGCCAATCCCTGGTCGTGCAGGAGGTCAGTACTGCCAGCAACAGGAGGCAATGTCTACTGGAAAAAACCCAAGCAAATCCTCGTACAGTTCTTCGCCAGCTGAGCTTCAGGTCACCTTAATTAGCTGCAGACACATGGCAGACACAAAGGTCCAGATATATGAGTTTTCCACATTTCCTTAGAGGCCCTGTGTGGTATAATGCCTTTTGAGAAATATGATGAGCTTTTACTCGTGTTAAAACATTATCATGTCCTTCTGGCTGCTAAAGTGGGCTTGCAGAAGCCGTTGCTTCCCAGCCAGCCAGTAAAAGGAGCTCAAGCATGCCTGTCAATAGAGCTATGTGTTCCTAAGACTAATTTACAAGCGGCCAACGGCCCCGGCCAAGAAGAGGTCTGAGTACAGTGCAAAACGTACCGAGTGTTTGCGAAAAGAGACTTGAGAGATAAGGACAGAATAGGCCATCAGTCAAAAGGAAAAGTGTCTTCTTTCAAATGCAGCCAGCAGTGGAGCATTCTTAAGGTCAGGTGCTCACACTCACACATAGAGCCAGCCAGGAGCCCATAACTCAAACATGATATAATAGCTCTTCCCCTCCTCAAGGTGTGCATAAAAAATTTAATCAATCATGGATATGAATTACTGTATTTTTCTTTTTTGGCGTGTGAGAGATATAGATAAGGAGGAAGGAGGCAGCAGAGGAATCAAGGCAGATATATATAAATGTGTGGCTGGGCTTCAAGGAATACACAGTTTTAGCCACGTGCATACACTCATATATGTGTGCATTTGTGTTTGCACGCAAATGTGTGGTCGTTGATTATGCTCCAGAGATGGCTCCTTAATGATAGCGTGAGGCTATTTCCATAGTCATCCAGCTGGCTCTTAAAGAACTACAGCTGAGAAATGAGCTCCAAATCCAAAACATGTTAACATCTGTCACCCCACTGACCTAATTCCCATCACTCCCCCTTCTCACACTGACCTTGTTTACAAGTGGATCTAAATCACGTCACTGATGTCTTTCGCAGACAGGGCCTTCAGCGCCAATTTCAGGCAGAGGCCGTTCATGTCACTGACATGCAACGGACATCACTCTGGAGGATGACGCATATTTGCTCACTTGCCGGAGCGCACTAAGAACTAGCACCTCGTTAGGATTATAGACAGAGTGACCCCTGACCGCTCAAGCAAATATGTCTTCTGCGGGAAAAACTCCACATTTGTTTGTCCCTTCTCATTTCATGTTTGTTTTAGGTTTTTGCCAGCTCAGTGGGAATCAGAGTAGGTGTTTGATCCTATCAGGGTGTCACAGGACTTGAATGCATCACTTAACTCTTGTATTTTCATTCACAGCAGTGTTTGTTTTTTCTCCATCTTCCACTTGTGCCCTCATCTTGCATTCCCCTTTTTCATGAAAGACCTCCAAACTTGGGTCTGATGCCCTGCTGCAAAGTGACCAGCTCGAGGATGAACCAAAGAAGCGCTCCAAAAAGGACAGGAAAGGCAAAAAGAACAAAAAGAAGAGGGACAAGGGCTCTAAAGGCAAAGGCAAAGGCAAGGGCAAGGGCAAAGGCAAGGGCAGGAAGGGATCCAGAAAGAAAAAACATGACGAGGAGGGTGTTGAGGACGGCTTCCTCAGAGTGTCCACAACGCTGCCCGAGTATCTGTCCCAAGAACCTTTTCAGCCCACAGAGTTGCCAGAAATTAAGAAGAGCACCTCAGAAACCGTCGTCCCGACTGAAGTCTTCGACAAGACCCTCATGGAGATGCCCACACATGAACCAGACTCTACACTTGAGGCCCCCACTGTGGTGCCCAGTGCATTGCAATCAAAGGTTACTAAGGAGGTAGTTTACCTGTAGATGCCCTCCATCCCAACCCCCTCCTACCATTTGCAGCTCTAACCGATCACTCCCCTAATACCTCCTAACCATAGAGAGCACCGCATCCCTCTCCAGTCGCTTATCACCACCACCACCACTAACCAGCACCATCCTAATCATCACCTCTACCACAGAAAACATGGAGAACGCATCTTAAATGTCACATTTTTGATGATCTCACTGTATGACTTGTGTCTGCGTGTACGCTTTTTGTAGAACATGCTGTAGTACATGCATATCTGAAAAGCTTGGTATGCATGGAATATACAGTGTGTATCTTCCTGTATGCGAACCTACAGAATGATTATTGGGTTTACAGTTCATTCAGTGTGAATATATGTAAGGGATAACGTACAGTGATTGTTGTGAAATAACGCAAGACCGCATCGCCCTTTCAGGGTTTATTTCACAATAATGACCCGCTAGCTGTGCATTATTCTGCTTATTACACGGCTACTTGCTTAAGGAAATCAATAATTTCACACAAAAACATCAGAACTACACCCATAACAATGGTCTGTTATAAAGAAATAACAGACCGTAGAACACCGTGATTGACCAATCAGAATCAGCTATTCAACAGAGCCGTGTAAATAAGCTCGGATAGGATCTAAATCTTTTATACTATGAATATGCCACAACTGTATATCATTTTTTTTTTTTAAAAGGTACAGTGTGTACGATGTGGTGACACATAGTGGTGTGGTTGCAGATTGCAACCAACTGAATACCCATCCGCTTACTCCTCCTTTTCCAAGACCGCGATAACGTGAGTGGCTGAGTGCAAAACCGAGGTAACGCCACAGTAACGCTACGTTAGGAGCAACGGAAGTTGCGGTTTTGCACCACAATTTCACAAGCGTGTCATGCTACTCCTTATGTAGATATGTAGAGCTCAGTCTAAGCTAACGGAAACACAACGATTATTAGTTTCAGGTGGTTATACGCTAATGAAAACATGAATATTATATTCCATTTCTGCTAATAATTTCCCCAAAATGTTACACACTGTCCCTTTAAAATCCAATTTTAACTTCCCACTGCAACAACCGAGGAACGTTTGTGTATGTCTCCTTCATGTTTGTTATTTGCTAATTTGTCAAGTGAACTAATTTTTCGAGCTCACGCTGTTTCTGTAGCTGTTGTAATCTCTGCCATGCTGCCACATGAATGTGATGTAGTCCATCAGCTAATTACACTCCAGCATTGTAATTAACTGCACACCTGTCAACCCGTATCCCGGATAATCAACACAATCCCATCAAATCCACCTGTTTTGCTAACATTCACATCGTGCACTAAGCGCCCGGCGCTAATGAGACGAGCTCAGCGTCCCCTGGTTCATCTTTGCTATGACTCATTTAAGCCTGTGTGTCGGCCTGCAGGAGGACAAGCCAGTGAAGGAGCCAGTGATGGAGGAGCATGGTGACCTTTACGGAGACCTCTATGATGATCTCTCAGTTTCCACGGTAACAGTGGGCCCGAATGTTACCGACTACGAGGTGGGTTAAATGCAAATGCAAGAAATGTCTTCACCTCTGCACGAAAAACACTAAGAGCCTATTTTTGGTATTCAATGAACACACCTGAAGTGACTTTTTCCATTCCTTAACAGATTCACGACTATGAAGATTACAAGAATGACACGGAGTCAGAGTATGAAGAGTACGAGACATACGAGGAGGGCTTTGAATTTGCAGAGCGGGAAAGAGCAGGGACGTGGGAAGGAGAAGAGGTAAATCTCACACACCGAGCGAGTGGTCACGTCTTCAATTGCCTGTGTCAAGTGATTTCTTACAATCCACATCCATTCATCCGGTTCTCCTCCTCAGGCTGGCCTCAGAGCAGAGAAGGGCCAGAAGGGAGAGCAAGCCATTATTGAGCCGGTGAGCTGCTAGTGACATTTAATGAATAGCACCGTAGCTTTAGTTATGAGCATGGGAATGAGTTGATACCCTCATAATGTACATTTCATTCCATCTGTGCTTGTTTCTAGGGTACATTACTGGAAGGACCCCCAGGTCTACCAGGGTCACAGGTAAGCCTATTCACTGCCTGAACACAGAAGAAAACAGACATTTTGACCGTGCCTCGTCTCTGTAATTATACAGGATGTGGCATATGGAACATAAGCAGGAAGTGACCAGATGTGGTGCAAACTGTTGAGAATTTTGGAGTGCAGCCATCAGGATACAATGTGGTGTTTTCAGAAAAGGAAACAGGGGTTTTCAGGTCCTAAAAATACACCCCTGCACTATTAATGCAACGATCATTAAAACTGCAACATTCCAAAGAAGTAAAAGTATTTTGTTTCAAACCTACATAAATAAATAAAAAGGGATTATTGTCAAGGATTTGGAGGGTTAGAATTAGGGCTGTCAATCGTTTAAAATATTTAATAGCGATTATTTTTCATCTGTTCAAAATGTACCTTAAAGGGAGATAAGGAGTGTTTAATACTCTTATCAACATGGGAGCGGGCAAATATGCCTACTTTATAAAAATGTATGTATATATTTATTATTGGAAATCAACTAACAACAAAAAACAATGATAAATATTGTCCAGAAACCCTCACAGGTACTGCATTTAGCATAAAAAATATGCTCAAATCATAACATGGCAAACTCAAGGCCAACAGGCAACAACAGCTGTCAGTGTGCTGACTTGACTATGACTTGCCCCAAACTGCATGTGATTATCATGAAGTGGGCATGTCTGTAAAGGGGAGACTCGTGGGTACAATTGACCCCATTTTTATTCACATATCTTGAGGTCAGATGTCAAGAGACCCCTTTGAAAATGGCCATGACAGTTTTTCCTCAACAAAATTGAGTGAAATTTGGCGCGTTATTAGTCTCCTTCGTGACAAGCTAGTATGACATGGTTGGTACCAGTGGATTGATTAGGTTTTTCTAGATTCATATGAGGCTAGTATATCTTCACTCTAGCTTTAAAACTGAGCCCGCTACAACCTAAAAATCACAAGTTGCGTTAATGCAATAAAGACATTAGTGGTGTTACGTAGAAGAAGAGTATAATTTTGTAGAAAACTAAGCCACAAAATGTTCTCTATTGTTTGCTTGAGTGCTGTGAATGTTTCATTCACAGGGACTCGCTGGCCCAGTTGGACCAAAAGGCCCTCCAGGACCCAGGGGAGATCTTGGTGAATTGGTGAGTGTGGCTTAGGCCTGAACCTGGACCCATAGAGTGCTGCAGGAGTCCTAAAACCCAGAAATGAGTTAGCATTTTAGCACTTCAGGTTCCCTCAATCAGTCAATGGGTGTTTAGTTAGATGCTTTAAATAAGGTCTGTGGTTAACACAAGCTGAAGAGAAGATTTTTTCTTTTATATAAAATACATCAATAAATACCCCACTTGTGAATTTTGAAGCTTTTATGTATCTTAAAAAAGTCGGTTGCTAACAAGTGGCTGAATGAGACTACTAAATGTCATCACACCAACTCGTCCGCCTTTACAGCATCGTTGTGTATACTCGCGCTCATACGACCGTGGTGTAGTTTGTTTATAGCCTAACGTTAGCTTTTTACTTCTAGCGATTGCATTCACACTTCAAATCATAGAAGTGGTGATCATTTGTGGAGTTTATCTTGCTGAACAAAACGTTTAAGCATCATAAACGTGTGTTTGCCACAGAGTTTATTTTCTGCAATAATACAAAATGGAAAAAATCCCATTGGCTTTTTGTCGAGGGAACAGGGGCGATGCTAACTTCCTGGTTGACCTACAAAAATACATCATGCCTGCGGCACTCTACTGGGTTAGTTTGGCCCCACTTTGACCCCTCCACCTGTGGGACAGAGCTGTTCAACTGTAACCTCACTGTGCAACATGTCCAGTCCTGAAGTGAACCTGCTGGACTTCAGGGACAAATGTCGACATCCACGTGTTTGACCTGATTTGCTTTTGTGTGTGTGTGTGTGTGTGTGTGTGTGAGTATGTGATTGCTCGAATAAGGTTATTTGTCCATGATTCATCACAATGGAACACACTGCAACACACATACACAAGACTGTTTAACACACTTTAGCCTGTCCACCAGTGACGCATAAGAATTAGCTCATGTCTTTAAGGATTTATGTAATACTTACTTACTTATATGCATATTCAGGATTAATATATAAACAAACTAAACTTACAGTATATCTACTTCTGATCCACTTGTTCCTAGAGACAAGTGTCAGTTATTTGACAAAAGCAAGTACCAAGAAAATTACCCTTGATCCATAAAGAGAGGAATGTATCTCACCAATTTAAATACTTAACAGATAACTTTAACAGTAATCTGATGAACACAATTTTAATGACTCAACGCTGCATTAAATGACTTGTTTAAATGGATATTTACAGTGTGTAAACAGAAGATAAGCTAGTGTCTGTGTGTGTGTGTGTGTGTGCGTGTGTGACATGCCCTGTGGAAATGGAGCAAAGGTTTGTTTTTACAGTGATTATATTGCAGGGTTGTTTTTCTCTCTGTGTAGACACTCTCACACACACACTCACACACAAACACACAAACACACACACACACACAGTAGCCGATGTTTATCTCTTTCCCCGACCTCTCTTTTCAGGGTCCCCCAGGACGTCCTGGTCTTGCTGGGGTTGATGGGATTCCAGGTCCTCCAGGAACCATGTTGATGCTACCGGTAAGACCTTACATGCATGCTCACGCACACACACAAACACGCACTCAGAGCACACCTTTTCCCCAATGTGGTGTAGCGGCATGACCACAAGGGGGGGCTGTGTGATTGAGCTTCATTTACATTTGGGGAATCCTGCGGTGGGGACTGAATCCTCTTTTTGCCTCCAGTACCGGCATGGAGGTGATTCCCAGAAGGGACCAGTGGTGACTCCTCAGGAGGCGCAAGCACAGGCAATCCTGCAGCAGACCCAGGTACACTTTGGTGTCATCATGCTATATTATTACATCAGTGACTGTCATTTTATGCTGTATGAAGACCAACTCATTGCATATTAAAAGTGAAAAGGTGCCCTGTGCAGCATACATAAAGCATCCAGTTGTGTTTTCCTTGCAGCTGGCTATGAAGGGACCTCCAGGTCCGCTGGGTCTCACAGGGCGATCAGGCCCAGTGGTAAGGCACTCCTCTGACCTTGACTAAATTTGCATTATACCTCCAGGGCTCCTTCAACCTTTAACCTCCACTTCACATTCTGCCTGACCAGGCACAAACTCTACCCCTCTACTCGCTCCCATCCTAACCTCATCACTATGCAGGCTCACTGTGTTCAAATCACTGCAGGGTTGCAAAAATAAACAGATGATTAAGGTTTAAGATGATTTGTTAGTTGTTTGTTTGGTGCTGAATTTGGAGTTGAATTGCTCCTGTGCATCACGTCATGCTTAAATTAATTTTTTATTTTGCAGGGTCTTCCAGGTTCCTCTGGGTTCAAAGGAAACAGCGGAGAAAATGGCCCTCCTGTAAGACCAGACATTATTTTTACCTCACTACTGGCCTCCATCATATCACTCTATTAATTTCCTTTTGTCCTCCTGCTTTCCCTTTTACACACCTTTCCATTTGTCTTCCTTTCTCATATAGGGACTACATGGGTTGCAAGGCCCTCTGGGAATTAATGGAAAGCCAGGAAAGAGGGTGAGATATCTAGAGTACTGTAGGTTCATAAGCATACTGTGCCTGATGTACCATAAAGTAAAAACCTACTTTAACTGGATTGTGTGTCTCGTAGGGGCATTCGGGAGTCGACGGAGGTCGTGGAGCTCCGGGTGAAACAGGCTCTAAGGTAAAATCTCACAGCACTGCATTGTCTAGTTATAATCTCAACTATTTGAGCTGCACCAAGAACCAACCGATTTTTATTTATTTACATCCTTACAGCTTGTTCGGATATTAGTTGAGGTTAATAGCTGTGTCGATGCTACATTGCCAGTTGTTAGACCATATTGCTGATGTTTGGTGTTGAGTTTCCATGAATTAAAAGGTGCCATATGGTAGAAAGTGACACTTTCAATGTCTTTTTTGATTATAAAGGAGGTCTACGTGCTATATAAATACTATGAGAGTATCAAAATGCTCAATCCACAGAGAAATGCAGACAGTCAGTTTTCAGGAACTTCTGCTTTTAAGCTATGGCTGCACAATTAATATACATTTTATCAAAATCATAATATGGACTACTGCAATTTTCAAATCGCAGGATGAGGAGGAAATCACAATATTTGTTAAAGGTGAAATGTGTGTCAAAATGATGTCCTGGCCTACACATTATATTCTACAGGCTTAAGAAAACATCTTTGTTTGGTACAGATCCCCGCAAGAATTATACCATAATCATGTTTTTTCACTGAAAATTATCATTCTCTCTAATATTGCAAATCATATTGCAATTGCAATATCAGTCAAAATAATCGCAATTAGATATTTTTTCAAAATCATGCAGCCGTACTTTAAAACAAGCCGTCAGGACTTCCGTAAGGTTGTGATGTCACAACTTTACAGTCACTGGTTCAAGTGTAGCTAAACTGTTATGTAGCTGAAACACACAGTGAGTCCATGGCTGCTGTGACGCCATAAAGACGGGGACAGCGCAGATGCGGAAGACCGGAAAACTGACTAATCAGAGCAGACTGGGCTTTTTTAGGAGGGGGGTCTTAAAGAGACAGGAGCTAAAACAGAGCGTTTCAGACAGAGGGTGAATACAGGTATATTCAGACGGATAGTATGAGAAAAAATAATGCCTTTTTTGGACATTAAAGCATGTAAACATGTTCTAGTAAAAACAACAAATACAAGTATGAACCTGAAAATTAGCATAATATGACTCCTTTAAGTTTCCTGTTTCCAACAATACCGCAGCAAGGTCTTGTACGATAACAAACTCTCTCCACTTGCAAGTGTAAGCCTTTAGGTAGCCCACAGCTTATTATATGCACTGACAACAAGGCAACTCAATACCTAACAGCTGCAGGACGAGCTTAGCAAATAAATCAGGCTCCCTTGATGCCGAGTCTGACAGAACAGCAGAGTCTTTATCAGTCAAAGCAGCATTTTAACAGACCTACAGCTAATCTGAAAGCTCCCTCTCCCCAACACATAGTCAGAGCAGATGGGAGGCTCTGCCAGGGGAGACTCTCAGTACAATTCTGCTAATGTTTACACATTACCGTATGCGTGTGTGTGTTTCAGGGTTTAATGCACTTGCTTCTCTGTTACTTTTCAGGGTGACAGGGGTTTTGACGGCCTGCCAGGTCTCCCGGGAAACAAGGGACACAGAGTGAGTTAGATTTGGTAACATAAAGCATTGCAGCCGTATTTATTTAGTCATTCAGGCGCTAACACACAGCATGCATCAATACCTCACACATCATATTGCAGGTGTTTGTTTGCACATTATGATCATGATGATTGTGATTTCTATGATGACGCTGTAAAGCATCTGCTGGATTCTGCTCTGCTATAAAGAGAAAACTGTCCTAAATATCTTGAGGCTTGTGGCTAATGCTTTTATCTTGTAGGGGGACAGAGGAAAGCCGGGTCCTCATGGGCCTGTCGGAGAGTCAGGAGAAAGGGTGAGTGCTTTTTTTTTTTTTAAAGAAATCTACTTGCAACAAACAAAGCCTAGAAAACACATCCCGCTGCAGTGCTTTGTTTCTCTTAATTTTTTCCATCACGCAAGGTTAAAACCTTTCCAGATCAGTGAATCAATTCTACAAACTATTACGATGGTAGAGCACCACACATCGAAAAAAGGCTTCACTGAAATGAAGTCATAAACTCTTGAATTTAATTCCGATACGTTGGCCTGAGTTCATTCAGGATCAAGGTTTGCAAAAGACATGGAAGCTACGCAGTGCATCCCGGACTTAGAATTGAAAATATGAAAGATAGAAGCTCTGTCAAGATCGTATCAATCCAGGCGGGCGGGCGGGCGAGGGGGAAATTTGAGAGAGCGGTCTATTAGTCTTTGCTCGAAGATAGTTGAGCCTTATCTGTCAGGCAGTGGATTTCTTTAATGAGCTATTTTCACAGATTATGTCTGTGGGGATATAAATGTATCCACGCCTGAGGTTGACTCAGAGAGGTTCATGAGATTTATGTGTTGAATCTGTGTTTGTCTTTGTTATTTTAGGGATCTGATGGACCTGTGGGGCCAAGAGGGCAATCAGGCGAAGCCGTGAGTAACCACATCTGGAACGACATAATGCTCCCTCATAATGCAATATTTAATGGTTATTGTTTCTCTACATTAAAGGGGACATATCAATTAAAACATTTGGGTATCTGGAGTGCCTACAACTGTGAAATAAGACGTCAGTTTTTTGTGGGCTGTCTAGATCAGAAAACATGTGATTCAACAAACCATTCAGATTTGGCTCCCCTTCCCATGTCACATGCAGGCTCATTAGAATATATCACTCACAGTTTGAGAACTACCTTTGCAAAGGTGCTCCATATTTTTCTCACAAGCCAATCAGAGCAGACAGTATGAGAAAAGTTACATGTTTTTTGAAAATTTAAGCATGTAAACATGTTCTAGTAGAAACTCAAAATACAAGTATGAAACTGAAAATAAGCATAATATGTCCCCTTTAAAATACTTAAAGTAGAGGATGTATTTATCAAGTCTGTGTTTTGGGTTCTCAGAAATACGCTATAACACAAAAAACCCTTCCTAGTGCACAGAAAAATCACAGAAACAAATGATTTCCACCACGACAAACCACGAGGGGATTGTAGGAGATCACTAGATTTAAGTTCCAGCTGAAGTTTCAGCCAAAATCTTACAGAAGAACTTGCACAAGTACAAAATCTACTGCTCATACTGTACATGAAGAAAACAATAGAAACACTGTACAATACTTTACAATATACAACAACTATAAAAACTAGAATTACCACATCTATTCATCACAGGGCTGACAGACTGTATAGAGATATACAAACATTCACACTCACATTCACACCTACGGGCAATTTAGAGTCAATAATAAACCTAACCTGCATGTCTTTGGACTGTGGGAGGAAACCGGAGAACCTGGAGAAAACCCACGCTAACACGGAGAGAACATGCAAACTCCAATCTGGGTTTGAACCTGCGATCCTCTTGCCAGTTTATATCCATGTCTGTCCAAAATGTCATCTCTTCATCATTTGATCCTATTAGACATTTGTGGGAAATTGTCATAATTGGCACATGAATTCTTGAGTTGAGGTAAAAAACGTGTTTTGTGAGGTCACAGTGACCTTAGAACCAAATCAAATCAGGTCGTCCTTGAGTCCAAGAGGATGTTTGTGCCAAATTGAAGAATTCCCTCAAAATTCCTGAGATATCACTTTCACAAGAATGAGACGAATGTAAGGTCACAGTGACCTTTGACCATTGACCACTGAAATCTAATCAGTTCATCTTTGAGTCAAGTGGACGTTTGTTCCAAATTAGAAGTAATTCCCTCCAGGAATTCCTGAGATATAGCATTCACAAGAATAGACCAGACAGAAGTACGCACGTACAGACGAATGGACAACCCAAAAACATTTAGCCACGGCTGTCGCCGGCGCAGAGGCATGAAAACTAGGACGGTCAAATTATTATTAATGCAATACTGCCAGAGTGTTCACCGTAGCATTAAGAGAGAAAAGGTCACTGGGAAACGGCGTGCAGCCTGGACGCAAGAATATACAATAGCATAACATGCGTGACACGTATATTCAAAATCTGTATTCTACCTGCGAAGTAACTTTGGATCATAGAGAGACCACAAAGAACTTAAGAGCACCGCTGAAGAAGCTGTACCTCTGCGGTGAACACTGGTTGATTGCTTATGACTCACACTCCATCTTTCTCCCAGTAGGTGAGGTTGAGGCTCTGCGGGGTTCTGTCCCTCCAAATGGATCACCCAGAGCAGGAGGAAATAGAGTGCCATAAGACATGTTAGGAAAGCTGTGTTAAACTACAAAGATACAGGGAAGGAGAGGAGTTGGCTGTTTTGATGAGGGAGCGATGGGAAAAGTGCGGCAGCGAGAGACAAACGCAAGGCAGAAATTTGGTTGGTGGTGAGAGAGATAAGAGAGATGGAGAGAGAGGAAAGAGAGCGAGTCGGAGAGGGAAGAGATAAAATCCTGGCCTGAATGATTATATTTCCATATCAATCACTTCCCAGGAGATCACAGATGTGGCTTTGGAACAGGTGGCTTGGCCAGCCTACAAAGAGGGAGGCTGACAAAAACAGAGCACACAAACACACTCACGCAAACACAGGCTAGTGCAGCCTGCATGGCTAGCACATACAAAACCAGATGCGCCCACACTCACTCACACACACACAAAAATATATTATTTGTCTCTCCCTGTTTTTCGCTCGCTTAGTTCTGATTTGTGATTTAGTATTCCACACTCGCCCCGTCTCATCATGAATGCAGGTTAGCTGCTGACTATTTGCTGTGTTTTGTCTCCAGGGTACTCGGGGTCTTGTCGGGCCAAGGGGGCCACCTGGCCCACCTGGCCAGACGGTAAGTCAACATCGCCTTGATTTACAAGATCAGAGCTATTCAGTCCCTTCAACTCTATAAAACATTCTCTAGTGCCTGCAATCATCAATATGCCACTGAAGATAAACAAAGAAGCTATTGAATTGTCTGTTTTTTATAATCAAACTTTCATCCATTGTTTTCTCACTTCTTGTCCGTTGTCAGGGTATTGGTGGAACTGATGGAGGACAAGGGTCTAAGGGCAACCAGGTCAGTCCTGCTACCTTCATTACCTACAATACCTGTAATATATACAAAAATAGTTATATGAAAATGATTGGGGTGTAAGAAAATATCGAAAATATTAGTATTGAGTGTATCGCAATATTATGTTCTGTGATTTTGTATCGACTCTAAAAAACACTATTGATTTTTAATTAATATTTTACATGCAAAGATCAACTCAGTCAATACTTTATTTAATTTGCAAAAAGGTGCATCCTCTCAGTGCATGTGCCCTCTCAAAGTAGTGCTATATGATGTTAGATGTAACAGGGACCGTGATAAATGCGAATGCAGATCCCACTGTTCTGATTGCAGAAAAAAAGTTTTTTTAATCAGATTTTATGCATATGGTGGTGTGTTCTTTATATGATGACAGTTTTCCTAAAATTAGATTTAAAAAAATCGCAATATATGACCTTGCTTACAGTATCGCAGTTGGGGCTGTCACAATAACCTCAATATTGCAATTCCGCGCTACTGACAAGCCGACTGCAGGGGATGGCGAGCAACCGCCACAACCGCTGTGTTCACGTTTATTCTTTTTTTTATTCTTTGCAATGGGAGCGCCACGTATTTACACTATGCTACAAATGCCGGCAGCGTGACGAGGCGCTGAGCATCTATTCTGCGCTGAACGCTGAACGTATGGTGTTGCTTTTCTGGTCGCTGAGAGTTGAAAATTTTCAACTTTGGGTAAAACTTGCATCCTACATACATCTAGGCTACAAGTGCTGGAGAACAACAACAACGGAGGAGAAATTAATACACGGGTCCGTCCTCTCCTCCTACATAATTCAGCCTTCCCTTCACCCAGAGCAAGTACTGTACCTTGTGCCAGCATTTTAATATTCCATATCATAGTAACCAGACACAACCAAAGCGCCTCAGCTGAAAAAAACAAAACGCTGCAGCTCATTGCCCTTCCTTGTTCTGCATTAACAATAAATATGTATTTAATTAGTTTTAAAACTGTCATCTTTGTCATTTAAAAAGCAAAAATATAACTAATAATAGCCTAATAAAGCTTATTCATATAGCACTAACATCAGGATAAATACAGTAATTTGTATAAAAAAAAGAGTTGCAATAATACCGCATATCAACGCGCTGTTGAGCCAAACATTATCACAGCAGGGGAAATTCCTTCACCGTGACAGCCCTTTCGCAATATCTCTCAATATATTGAATTGTAACTCCTGTATCGTGATACGTGTCTTGCCAATACACAGCTCTAGACAATAAGTATGTGGGTATCAGTGGTCTCAGCTACAGAAACATCAGCCGAAGTGGCTTAGTGTGGCCTTCTAATGAACCCGTTAACCAGGCATGTGATGATGAGCTTATGACAAAGTTCATGTTGAGGCCGAGTGTGTGACCATCAGTGTTTGTTGTTGTCAGGGTCAAGGTGGAGAGAATGGGGCCCCAGGTCAGCAGGGAAATCCAGGAGTACAGGTAAAAAACTGTCCTGTGGCTATGAGAGCTAATCCACTCCTTATTACACATCATATAAATGTATTCAAGTCATATAGACATGCTTCCAAACAGCTGCATAAACAAACATTTGTTCTCTCTCACACACACAAACACTTTATCTCCCGTTTGTTTTATAGTTTTACTTTAACTGAAGGTTTACTTGCATATAAACGCCTTTCACAATCCAATTACATGACACTAAAATCTATTCACAATGCAAGGCTGTGTTTATTACCTCATTTAAAGGATGTTTTTGGAGATACAGGGTTTTCACCCCACAGCAACGAAATGTAATTTTAAAATGTCGTCGGAGACATTACAGTCATATAAAGAAGATTTAATCTCATTTCCAACAATCATTCAAACCCGCCGGCTCACACAAGGGCATCCACACATTCTGCTCCATACCATACATATACGCATACACACAGACTCAAACCTCAACCCAGCCTTCCTCTATAAGTCTTGTGACACTTAACCTGATTGATGCTTTGTTCTGGTCCAGGGCTTGCCTGGTCCTCAGGGTGCCATTGGACTGCCAGGAGAGAAGGTAAGTAGCATGTCTCTCACTTAATTTCAGAATTAAAGCTGCGACCTTGCGACCCCTGTCATCACATACCCAGGGGAGGCCGGTGGAGCCGGAGAGTACGACCCGACCACTTCTGGCTCCCATTCAGACAAGACAGGGCTAGACAGGAAATCAATACACAAGAAACACACACAGGCAACGCAGACGCTGGGGACGGCCTTGGCCACTGCCCCATCATGAGGCCAGACTGATAAAAGAAATAAAAAGTGGACTCAGTCATAAATACAATGTGTTTGGTAGAGGAGCAGCAAAGCAGGAAATGTGGTCTCTTAGGAACAAGTTAAGGTACTAGATCATATCTGAGGCTCATCTCAGTATTCATAAAGTACCTCTCTCTATCCTATGCAGGGTCCCGGGGGGAAAACAGGCATGCTGGGACTGCCAGGCATTGACGGCCCTACCGTAAGTGCACACAAATATATGAATGCATGCATTAGACACGAACATACATAACATGTATGTATGTATGCATGCCGTTGCACATCCAGTATCTGTGTACATATAAATAGTGAGCACACTGCTGCTTCTTTATCAGTCATATCTGTGCTCAAGTGACAAGACAACTGAATGACAGCTCCACAACATCAACTGGTTTACTAGAAGAGTCTGCAACACATGTTGATCTTTTTTCAACCATTTGATTTTTTTTTTATAGAATGGGTAAAAACATACAGGCGTACATAACTTTATACAAGCAGAAACCTATTTACATCACATCTAACTATAAAGCGAGGAAGTCTGTATGTCATTCTGTGTGTCCTTTGCATATCTCGAGAACCGCTCATCCGATCTACTTCACACTTGGTGGGTGTATTGCTGGTGACCCAAGGGAGTGCAGTGTCGAATGTAGTGCAATTTGGCCAGATGGTGGCACTATAACAATGATTTTCACATTTTGACCTGTTACTTTTGAACTGTAACTTTCAGAAACAAAATTCTTTTTTTCCCCTGGATTTTGTGGGTCCAGATGAATCTATCTATATAAGCCACGCCCATTTTCCACCTTTTTGAATTGTGTCCAAATCCGATTTCTTTGCTACTCAACAACAACAAAATTTGAGCAATCGTGACCTTTAGTACATAACATCTCTGGACCAAGCCGGAAAAGTTACTGTTACATAACTATATACAAGCAAAAACCTATATACACCACAACTAACTATAAAGCGAGGAAGTCTGTGTGTCCTTCGTATATCTCGAGAACTGCTCATCTGATCTACTTCATACTTGGTGGGTGTATTGCTTAGGACTCAAGGGAGTGCAGTGTCGAATGTGGTGCAATTTAGCCAGATGGTGGTGCTAACACAATGAATTTTACGTTTTGGCCTGTAACTTTTGAACCCTTAAGTCTCAGAAACAAAAACAAAAATGTGTGGCTCCAGATGAATCTATCAATATAAGCCGCGCCCCTTTGCGTCTTGATGGATTTTCCGCCATTTTGAATTGTGTCCAAATCAGATTTTTTGCTACTCCTACAAATTTTAAGCAATCATCACCAAATTTGGTACAGAACATATCTGGACCAAGCTGGGAAAATTTACTTTTTTGATATTTCATACAGTTTTGCTACAGCCGGCCCTCAAAGTTAGCTCAAATGCTGTGCGCAGGGCTTGTATTACAAAAAATGTCATGTCTCCCGAACACTATTGCGACCACATTTGGTGGACATGTGTAGATATGATGTCTGAGGTGACCATGACAATTTTGGTGCCACTTGGCCAATAGGTGGTGCTGTAGCAGCATCATCTAACTATAAAGAAAGGAATCTCTGTCTGTCTTTCTGTCTGTGTATGTGTGACTGTCCTTCGCATATCTTGAGAACTGTTCATCCAATCAACTTCACACTTGCAAGTAGTCATACTACGGTTCTCAACAACGCTACAAGCAGAACTTCTGGGGACCAAACAATTGGCCTGATCCAGACTGGCAATGCACTAGTAATGACTGAAAGAGGACTAGACCCAGACGACCAGCCCTTACAGTATCCTATGTACCTCCAGTACATCAATTTCCCCAAAAAATATACCCACATATTGTTACACCAACAAAAAAATATAGCCAAATAGTTGTGTAGTTAATCTAAAGTAGCCAAGAGAATAAAAATTACCAACCTACACTTCCTGTGGCCTGCCAGTAGGGGGGCACGGGAGGCATTTCTGGAATTAATCCAAAGCAGTATGACATTTGGTAAAATAATGAAAAATCTTCCATCAGTGAGGCGCCAAGAATTAATATTTGTTAGACTACAGTCAGACACATTTGAATGAGTTTCACTTAGCGCACTTTGTATTGTTCTGCAAAGCTTTTGTGACACACAATGATATTTTTATGGCGCCTCACTCTCAGTACCGCTGGCATTTTCCTCTTTTTCAATTGGGTTGGTCGCATTTGGAAATTTTCCATCAAGGAGTGATACGATAATGATGTACTTGTGGCGGTGCTAAGTCAATCTGATTCCTGTTTTCCTGTTTCAGGGTCACCCAGGAAGAGAGGGCCCCGCGGGAGAGAAAGGCATTCAAGTGGGTAACTGCATATCACAGGGTTGTCTACTGTAGTGTCATAGATATTATTCTTGCAATCTGTTGTATCTGTGCACTCACTCCCACTAGGTTACAACAATGCTCACTCTTATCATTATAATCATTGTGTTCCTACAATGTCATCATCTTTCTTGTGCAAGAGCATTAGCTCATTAGAGTCAGCAGCATGCACTCATCAGCATCAACAATGCTTATTGACAATTAAGGATACGGTGACTGAGTGCAACGATTATTCATATCTGGTCAGAGAAATGCATTTTACTGTTAATATAATACCGTTTGTGTTTTTCATGTAGGGTTTACCAGGCACTCTGGGGCCTGTTGGCTACCCAGGGATCCGTGGAGTCAAGGTGAGACATAAATGCATCATGATCTCAGGTGTAATGTCCAACGAGATGTTTATTCCCTCGCACATTTCATTTTGTTTGTTTATCTTCCTGTGGCGGACAAGCTGTTGTGCGTCTATGACTGACGGCTGACAGGTAGAGGGAAAGCACCTCGGTTCTCAAGGGGACTGCTAACAACAGAGTAGGGAACGTTTTGACGGATGGGAGAGATGTCAGAGTCAGATAGAGCAGAGCTGAGTGCATAGGTGTGCAGCAGTCCATTTTGACTGAGTGCGCCTTTTGAAATTGAGGAATAAAAGTGAGGTTGTCGTGAAATGGCATTTTCTGCTCTACGTTTTGTTTTTGATCACATTCGCACATGTGGTGTTTCGTCATGTGGTAGTTTGGCTCAACATCGTTTCATCAGCATGAAATTAATTCTAAGGTCAATAACTAGTCAATAACAGAGCAATGTTAGGTCAAGAGAAAATCAATACACACTTATAAATCATTTCAGTGTCTTAAGATGGGGTATTTGCAAGCAACCAATGATGTTTCTCAGTGATGTAAAGACTTTTCTTGAGAGTAGATTCTTGTTAAATGAAGTGTTTTCCTCTTTTATCACAGGGAGCAGATGGAGTTAGGGGTCTAAAGGGGAGCAAAGGAGAGAAGGTGAGTGAAACAGATAGCGAGTCTTTATTCTGTTGTCAAACTGTCTGTGACTGGAAGGACACCTGACGAATTACAATGTAACGACGCCATTTATCATCAAAGAGCTTCCATTATCACCTCTCCTCAATGTATCACAGGGAGAAGATGGCTTCCCCGGGTTCAAAGGTGACATGGGCATCATGGGAGACAGGGTGAGAGCGCCCACAAATCACAAATCTAATTGTCTCTGTTGTTCTCTATCGGATTGGAGATAAAATCGTCACTTCTCTTCTACTCTCGTTCTTGACTTTAGGGCGATAACGGAGCTACTGGATCTCGTGGAGAGGATGGACCAGAGGGGCCAAAGGGCCAAGGAGGACCCTTGGGAGAGTCAGGATCCTTGGGGATAGCTGGCGAGAAGGTATATTTTAGATTTAATTGACATTACAAGACAAGGTTAGGACACAAAAGAGAAGGATGGAGAGATAAAATATACTGCCAAATTATAAGAAAACTCTGTAGCACTACAGCTCCGTAATAATGAGGTAATAGTTTGATAAAAAAAAGGAGAAAATAATGAACCCTTTCTACTCAATCCCACTTTATCATAGACTCATTTTGTCTTCTTTTTAAGTGGGAACAAGGAGTCTTTATGGAGAGATGGCAGGTCTATAGTAGATGTCACATAGAAGTGATGTACATCATCTGAAAGCTGGGAACCTGAAGATTAATTTGAGATGCAGCTCGGCACCGTGTGTCAAGTTGTTCTAGTCATAAATCAGAATTAAAAAAAATAATGAATTCATGAATTAATTAAAATAAATTGTGAAAGTGTATAAGGGCTTAGAACATTATGATGGAAGTATATAATGGCCATCTCCATACTCTATCATGTCTCACTGCAGCAATTTCTGGGTTGATACCATTTGTTACACAGATTTGGTGCTAAATTTAACAATTTTTTTTACTACTTGAGAATTGATAAAAATGATCAATAATTCCTCCAAAATACCACATTAAGACACCAAGACCTTGAGGAACACCATAGAAAAAGCCATGCTGTGATTTGGTTTCAAAAACTTTTGACATTTGGAGACTTTTGCAAGAATTGCATTTTTCAGTGATTGGATGGTGAGCACTTATGTTCTGGAAACTGCTCAGAAACCCCCTTATTGTCAGTACATGTAGAAAAGCCATCCATCCTCTGAATGTCCTCAGTCTTTAGTTTGTGACGATGAAGTTTCATGAGGCTGTGATTATCCTAGAGGTCACCACAGGTAATTTTATACAGTGAAGACAAGTTTAAAAAAAATGGTCTCACTATAATGAAATAGCTACTTTGGGGACTAACATCATCACAGATGAATACAGTTGGGCTCATTAGATCCACAATAGTCCCAGCTTTACAGTTATACCCAATTGTCTGACTGTGTTTGACTGTAAGACTGTTTAGGGACCCAAGTATGCAGAAATATTCAAATACACCATTTTACAATAGGAGAAAATAACACATTTATACTGCATGCATAAAACTGCATGTGATTATCATAAAGTGGGCATGTCTGTAAAGGGGTGACTCGTGGGTACCCATAGAACCCATTTTCATTCATATATCTTGAGATCAGAGGTCAAGGGACCCCTTTGAAAATCGCCATGCCAGTTTTTCCTTGCCAAAATTTTAAGTATTTTTTAAATATAATATAATAATATTTAATACATTAATTAATTAATATTACCCTGGCGTATTACCTGGTTATTACTTTGGTAATTACATTCCAAGGTTTTGCTTAATTATTACATCTTTATTAATCAAACTATTACCCCACCATTACCAAGTCACAGTACTACCAAGCTGTAATGTAAAATACTACCAAAGATTTCTTATCTAAACCTGCATTGTGCTGCTATGTCCATTATAATGTTAGATAATATAGCTCAGTTTTCAGCTGTGATAAAACTTTCTTATAAAATGCGTGTCTGAAAATCACTGAAATACTGAACATATGGATTTTAATGCCCTCACATTTATTACACCTGGTTACAGCCCACTCCTAAAGGCAGAGCTGCCACTGCACCAGTGTGCATGCTTTAAGCATTTAATCTTTCTGTCATCACTATGTGCATTAATTCAAAGATGTCCTGCTGTATCGGTGCATGCATAGTCAGCAGTATGTCAAACAAATCTTAATTAAATGGTTTTCCCTGCACTTTTCTTCTTAATATTTCTCTGCTTTCTGGTGTTCCTCCCCTCTTATTCTGCCGTCTCTCTGCAGGGTAAACTCGGCGTGCCTGGATTGCCAGGATACCCAGGAAGACAAGGTTCTAAGGTGATTTAGCATTGATGAGCCATTATGATCAGTTAATGTGTCCTCTCGTTCCTTTATCGGAGCTTTAACCAGCGAGATGTGTGTCTTTGGCTGGACTGTTTCCTGTCTGATTAAAAATAAAGGATGATAAATGGCTTATTAAAAAAAGGCTATTTTAATAATAGTTCATTAGTGACATCAATTCATTACATGTTGATGAATGGCGTATTTAAGGCTGTGTTGGGCTCATGGATTAGATTTGCTTTAATTTGATACAGTAGTTAATTATACGTTAATGAGGCATCGGGGGTGATGTGTGATGAATGGAGGGCTGAGGTTGATTAACCTCTACGTGTGTCCCCAGGGATCACTTGGCTTCCCTGGCGGTGCCGGGGTCTTGGGGGAGAAAGGACGAAGGGTGAGTGACATTTGAATACATTTGGACCGCTTCGGAATATGTAAAATTTTTCTGTGTGTGAGCTGATAAATAATTGTTAACCTCTACAATGCAGGGTCCCGCTGGTCAGCCAGGGCCCGGGGGCCAAAGAGGTCCTAATGTGAGTACAGGTGCCATGCCCATACCATCATGTTTTTCTCTCTGTATAAAGCTGTATTTGCTCTAATTAGATCAGTTTGTGGGAGGCACACCGTTACATCACTGCAGTGTTTTCACATCACCACACGTTTATCTTCCACCTCCACACGAGTTATGCATGTGCTAATCAGACTGTTGTTTATTTTTCCAATAGGGAGCTCGGGGGGGAAGAGGAGCGAACGGGCCCACTGGAAAGTCTGGAGAAAAGGTGAGCTCAGGCTGACACACACAAACAAACAAAGACATATGCACATACATTTACACTCACATAAACACACACCTGGCTGTCTCATAAAGTATGGATGAATGCACCGGCCGAGTTGGAACTGGTTGTTGCTGTTCACGTCTAGATGACAGGCCATCTGGTGCAGTGAGAAGCGACTGTCTGGCAGGGGATGCTTCTTCAGTTTACACTCTCACCCTCAAAGAGCATCTTGGGAAAGCTAAAGATTTGTAGGGCGGGCAGAAAAACTGGCTCATGTTTTCATACTGTGTTGTTTTATTTGTCTCCACCTCATAGGGTTCTGCTGGACAAGACGGACCTCAAGGATCCACCGGAGAACTGGTAATAATATTTATATAATTAATAATATACTGTATATTGCAGTGCCTAAATAAGAAACACGCTCTCATCCCAACTTGTCGCATACTGACGCTTTGTCAGAACCCCTTGGCATCACTTTACCTCATATTTAGGTTTAGGAAAAATGGCTTAATATTACTACATTTGAAAAATGAAAATAAAACTTAACGCAAAGGACATGAAGAGCGGTCTCCTGGATGAAAGCCTTGTGTTTGTCGAACCCATCCACCTGCCCTTCCGCCCTGTGTGTGTGTTTTTTAGCTCTTTAAACAATGTCACCACACTCCCCGACCACTTTCTCTGAGAGGTTAAGATTGACGCGGATGGGTTTAGATTGTAGTTACTTGAAAGGCCGGTGTATCTCATACAGAAGTTAAAGGGTTCCTTGTGCGTCGGTATCACATAGGGCAAAAGCGTTGGTATTTGATGCCCTGGGAATGACAACGGGCTGAAATAAGACCATAAAGTCTGAAAAACGTATCTTGACATCACAGATATGGTCTCATGAATCAGTGTCGGACAAGCACCGGAAAATACGATCTGGGTTATGAGACAGAGTTTTGACAATCTGTGTTATTGTTTTCTAGGGCCCCGGAGGACCACTGGGAAGAAACGGTGAACCAGGACCCAGAGGGCCTAATGTGAGTGGGCTAAGATGTACTGTATACTGATTGCACTGTGATTTAATGTCACTAATTTCCCAAAATTTTACACTCACGTTTGATATTGTTCAGTTCATTACGATGATGTAAGAAAATGCTTCCTTTTCAGGGTCCACCTGGGAAAGATGGATTACCAGGTCATCCAGGCCAGAGAGGAGAACCAGTGAGTCACTTTTAATCTCAGTAAAGCTACATGTATACTGTGCATTCAAATACCCATACTACCAGACTATTTAGTTTGCCAGCATGGATGTATAAAGAGAACTGGATACAGCGTTGGAGGCGGACTCCAGTTCATTCCTATGAGAGTTGCTCAGTGGCGCATGAAGCCAAAAATGGCTCGACTGCAGAGTTATAAAGTACCCGGATCATCCGGCGATCTTCCGCATCCATTGGGCCCATAGAGCAGGCGCAGTAGCGTTTTCTTAAACCCCGCCTCCCAGCCTCAGTCTGGGTCTCATTCACATGAACGGAGGAAGGAAAAGAACTACAAGCATTTTACAACTTTTAAGACTTAATGATTTAAATAAGGGCTATTTAAGTATTCATACTGGAGAGTTAATTCACCAAAAAATGATCCACTGTATTACAGACATCTCTTTCCCAATGTAAGTCTATAGGAAAAGTATTTTTTGGCCCAATGGCATCACGTGATGGACACGAATATGCCATCACGCCATAATGCGCAGCGAATATATGAGCCGGAGGGTCAAAGTTCAATGATATGACGAAGTAGTATGTCCCAATTGTCTGTAAACTGCATGCAACAGTACGTACTTTGTAAGGGCAGCTGCAGTAGTTACTAAAAGTAAAAAGAAAAACGTGATTTGAAATGCAGCCTTAGTGTTTGTGCACATCCCAGCTTGTCAGAGAGCTGAGAGTCAACATGATCTACTGCATGTGTCAACACAGCAAACAAGACAAAAGCCATGACTTCAGCATTGAATTACTGAAGTCAGAGTGCAAGTTGAGTGGCCTCTACTACAGTACGTCTAGCAAAACACCCTACTGACGCCGTTTCAACTCTTAGGGGTCATCAGTCTCACTTATCATCTTATTTCTTCAGGGCTTCCAAGGCAAGAACGGACTCCCCGGCCCCTTAGGTGTTGTAGGACCACAGGTAAGACGATCAGCCTTTGGTATGTTAGTTGATTGTTCAGCACACAGCTGTTTATTTCAGATAGCATGTTTTTAATATGTGTAACTTTCTTGTTTTCAGGGCAATACTGGTGAGACAGGACCAACTGGAGACCGAGGCCATCCAGGCTCACCGGGACCGCCGGGCGAGCACGGTTTACCGGGATCTGCCGGAAAGGAGGGTGCCAAGGTGAGTAGTTTTCATCATAATGTCAGGATCATAATCACTTACCAGCATCACCTTATTACTGTTGTATTAGATAAAGCCCAAGGACTCTCTCAGCACTGCCTGCATATCTTATCTCCCGGGTCTCATCCTACCCTCTAATTTGCTAATAAATAACAGAGGAAACCTCGCGGTGTTGAGTGTATTATGGCTCATAAAAGATAAATGGTCCTTCTTGGTGTGACTTGCTGGTTGGTGTGATTTATGACTGCATAAGGGCCTGCTGTCTGCTGGCTACTTGCCTTATATCTAATCACATGCGCGTGTGTATGTGTGGTTTCCAGGGAGACCCGGGTCCATCAGGAGCCGCGGGGAAAAGTGGCCCTGCTGGGCTGCAAGGCTTCAGAGGGAGCCGAGGGAGCCCTGGTGCAACGGTAACGCAAACGTCCATACATCTCACATCCTCGCCATCTCTCACTGTCAACACCAGATCACTTGAAATGTTCAGCTTGCAATTAGATCGGTTAAAATCATGACAGCGTGCTAATTACGTGAGAGTTTCATAAATCTTGTAAAGGATGCGATTGTCGCTGGATTGTGACGGCTGTTTGTGTGTCTCTCCAGGGTCCTGCAGGTCTGAAGGGAGGAGAGGGCCTACCCGGTGTTGCAGGCGCTATTGTAAGTCTGATTTTGTTAAATTGCTTTCTAACCCATCCGCTGCTCTCCGCCCAGCTTCTGTTATATAGAATGCTAGGACATATGAAGCAGGAGGCTGTTTCCATGGTGATCACTGATCGTGACCACCACATTAAATCAGAGAGTGAATCATGTGACACGCTCACCTTACCTCTCTATCTCCTCTTATTTCCAGGGTGCCGGCGGAGAGAGGGGCCCCGCTGGGGCGGCCGGCGCTATCGGCCAGCCAGGACGGCCCGGCGGCGTGGGCCCCGCTGGGCCGATGGGAGAGAAAGGCGAGCCTGTAAGATGTGAAACATTGCTAATTTTGTTTCTTAGGCAACAATGCCCGCTAACACATACTGTACCATCACCTCCCACCATTGGGTAATAAACAGCATGTGCTCTCGCTTTGGAATGTGTCATTATGAGACAGCGAGAGGTAAAGGAGGACCGAGGGGAGAAAATATGAATGTGATCAAGCTGGCTTTCTTGGGTGCGAGTTTCTATCCTGGTATGATGCATTAATCAATGTGTCATGCTGCTATATGAGGATAATAAGTATTGTAGCATTTGCTAGATATCTGCTGTTTTCCCATCTGTTCCCCAGGGAGAGAAGGGGCCTGTGGGGCCGGCTGGGCAAGACGGGGAACTGGGACCTGGTGGGCTGCCGGGGGCGGCAGGATCTCCAGGGCCTCCGGGAGAGGACGGAGACAAGGTAGTTCTATTGGACAGCCAACATGGATTGCAGTCAGCCTCCTACAAAATTACATTCCCATTAGGGCTGTCAAAGTTAACGCGATAATAACACGAGTGAGGATACTGGTATCGTATGAAACTAGAAAACCTAAAGAATCCATTTGGTACCAATCATGTCATACTAGCTTGACGAGAAGGAGGTTAAATAATGCTCCAAACTTGTGCTAAATTTTGGTGAGGAAACTCTGGCCATTTTCAAAGGGATCCCTTGACCTCTGACCTCAAGATATGTGAATGAAAATGGGTTCCCTTTACAGACATGCCCACTTTATGTTAATCACATGCAGTTTGGGGCAAGTCATAGTCAAGTCAGCACACTGACACACTGACAGCTGTTGTTGCCTGTTGGGTTTGAGTTTGCCATGTTATGATTTGAGCATATTTTCAATGATAAATGCAGTACCTGTGAGGGTTTCTGGACAATATTTGCCATCGTTTTGTGTTGTTAATTGATTTCCAATAATAAATATATACATACATTTGCATAAAGCAGCATATTTGTCCACTCCCATGTTGATAAAAGTATCAAATACTTGACAATTCTCCATTTAAGGTACATTATGGACAGATAAAAAATGTGCGATTAATTGTGATTAACTATGGACAATCATCCAATTATTAGTGATTAAATATCTTAAATCAATTGACAGCTCTAGTTCCCATACAAGTAAACTGCATTCTCAATTATGTTTTGAGGGAAACATATTTTCCCCTGGATTACGGACGCAGTTTTAAAACAGTTTTAAACTTGTGGTTAACGTAAATTGAAACCAAAAAAAAAAAAAAAATGCAACTAAACTACTTGGTTAGGTTTAGTAAAAAAACATCATGGTTTGGCTTAAAATGACTACCTTTGTTACGTTATTAAGCTTTGAACGTGAATTAAAATAAGTGAACGTTGATTTTAGTTTCACACGGGACGAAAGTCCTGTGTTTATTTGACCCATCCACCACCCCGACCTCCTCCCTACGTGGACTTCCATGGACTATCACTACAAACATATTTAAGATATGTCAAAAACAAACAATATGTTTCCTTTTGAAATGTAATGCAGTTTCGTTGTGTGAGAACGTAATTTTTAGGAGACAGAACTGACTGCAGCACTGCTCTAAAGTACTTGCCAACTTTTGAACTTGTCGTTTGTGAGTGTATGTTCACATGTGTGCATTTGTCTCCGTAGGGAGAGATAGGAGGACACGGCCAGAAGGGCAGCAAAGGAGACAGAGGAGACTCTGTGAGTATAAATGTTATGCAAATAGTCCTAACATCACATCATTACCTGGCACCACCAGGAGGTAGAGGACAAACTGCCTTTTAATTGGTCTGCGGCAATTCATCGTGATAAGTGTTTGCCCGGACCGTGCATCATCTGGCGGAATGAGCAGATGGTTTTAATCAAGTCTTCCCTACAGTGTGTTTATAACGGTCCTTCTGCTTTTCTAGGGACCCTCAGGACCTGTTGGAAGTCAAGGACCTGTGGGCCAACCGGGACCAACAGTATGTTAAGAAAACTCAGATTGCATCATGTAAAAACACATCATTGTGTAATAAGTTGATTTAGGTGCAGTGCTAACGGCGGTGACCTGTCTGTGTGTATCTCAGGGGGCAGATGGTGAGCCGGGTCTTCGTGGGCAGCAGGGCATGAACGGGGGGAAAGGAGACGAAGGACTCAGAGGCTTTAAGGGGGCAGCTGGTCCTTATGGACTACAGGTAGGAATTACTGACCGTTGGCTCATCTCTGATTTCACATTTATACTTTAGTTTATATCTGTTTCCATTTCATGCATGGACGGATTATCATGACCACAGGCACTGGTCACAAAGTCGCCACGGACCCCTACCTACACACGTAAATAGTACAAGCGCATTGCGTGTGCCCTTCCCAAGCAGCAAGAGTTTGGTCGCACAATAGCACAAGGCAACCCACAACCACACAGCATTAGGGCTGTACTGAATAGTTCAAAGTAAAGGCAGCTGCGAGCAAGAAACAAAACATAGGGAGAAGCAAAGAATGGCGCCTGCGTGTATCAAACTAAGCAGCGAGCGTGAGGAGCCACCACACGAGAGAGACTATCTGTTTTGCGAGCGCTGGAGGTCATACACTCTCTGATAGGTAACAGCAGTTGAATCCTGCTCGCATGAATCAACCTGACCTTTGACAGTTTGGGGGCGGAAACCAAGGGAGGCACTGGCCCTCTTATGATTGGTCACTTTCAACGCAAACACACCTACACTGACTGCCGTATGTCGCGTCTGCCATGTTGGAGAGGCCGACCGTTGCTCACTTGATTCTGAACCGATTTTCATGAAATTTGGTTTATTATAATTGTGAGAAATTAGATACTAGATGCTAAAAAGATGGATGTAATCATTTCCAAAATTCACAACATGTTTTTATATAACGAAATATTCTGCTTCAATCCATACTTGTTGGCATTTAGCCTTTCAAAAACAAGAGGCGAGCACCTGTATTAACGGGGCGGTCCAACAGCAGTCTAACAGCACCATAAATAAAATATCCTCCTACCTAAACCACTGGCTTTTTTCTGGTCATATATTACCAAACGACATTTTCAAAATCACATTTACGCCAATATTTTAAAAACAAAAATACTTCACATAAAAAAAAAAAAAATAAATCTTAAGGCCAAGGGCCCCCCCATTGGCTCAGGGCCACTTTGCCCATGCAGTAATCCATATATGATTTATGAGACTGCATTGCTCACCATATCTGTATCTCTAGGGAATGCCAGGACCACCAGGGGACAAGGGAGAGAGCGGCCATGTTGGCTCAATGGTGAGTACTGTTCAGCAATCTCAGCACATACAACACTCATCTGAAGTGTACTGCTGTGGTCCAGTATCTGTCTCAAGTCTGTTCTCAACACCACTTTACTGACATCTTTACACTTTGCTTCATGATTGTTATGACTTTGACTTCGACTTCTTTTGGTCTTGTCTGATATTAGATATCGACTTGACTTTGATTCACTTTCCAAAAACCTTTGAATACGTTTCTCCGCTTATCTTCTTTTTCTCTCCATTGATGGATCTTTTTGAAGATCAAACATGGGCTTTCATTAGCAGAAAAACAATGAATTATTTACTAGGAATATGTAGGGTGCAATGCAGAACTTCCGCAAACACTGTAAATTTCTGTTTCTCTTTATGGTTTGGAAACACTTTTGTATTTGTAAAACATGGGACTTTAGTGTGAGGGCACGGAGATAATTACCCAGCTCAAAGTGTCAAACAGGTGGTACTGAAATGTCTTGTTACTGACACTATCCTGCCATTGTTGGTGTTTCTGATATGAATGTGTTATCGATACACTCACAAGGTGCAAGTTTGATTAATGCATTATTGCACGAGATAGCTACATTCAATAAGCAGACAAAGACCATCCCCTTTTGTTTTGAAAAAAAAAGACATGATGCTAGGGCTGCACAATTAATCAAAGCTTTATTGAAATCGCAATATGGCCTACAGCAATTTTCAAATAGCAGGAGGCTCAATATTTGTTTAAGGCCAAATGTTTGGTACAGATCCCCATAAAAAAATCACTCCATAATCATTTTAATATGTTTTTTTCAATGAAAATGAGTATAGTTTATGAAGAATTATCATTCCTTCTAATATTGCAAATTGATGATGGCGTATTAGGGCCATTGTAGTTGAAAAAATAATAACTAAGGAGCAGGGGAAGAAGGGAATATTCCATGAAAAAACTCTATATATAAATTTATGAAAAAAACTTCTCTGAGAAGTGGCAAGAAAAAACTCACAAATTTATGAGATTATAAAGTCATACATTTACAAGAAAGAAATTCAAATATTCTTTTTTTCCCTGCATATTACCTCCTCCGCTGGCTCCGTAATTTCTATTTTTTTTTTTTAACTACAATGGCCCTAATATGCCGTCGTACAAATCGTATCGCAAAATCAGTCAAAATAATTGCAATTACAAATCTTTTCAAAATCATTTTTTTGGCAAGATCAGGAGGGTGCAGTACTGTACAAATGAAACAGCACCAACACCAATATTATAATGATACCCCATTAAAGGTGTACCAAAACACATTGAGTACATGTGTTACTATAGGTGTGGTCGCTTGGCTCGATACCTGTAGATAATGCAGCCCAAATAACAGAGAGATAGAAAAACATTTTGAATACAAGCCCATGTATTATAGAATGCTTCTCATACTGCCTTATTATGAAGGAAATATTGTAATAAGGAATTTCATGGATAATTATTATTTCCTAAGATGAGGAAATGGTATTTTTCGATAGCCTATTATGAAAACAAAAGACTGTTAATGAGGAGAGAGGAGAAATTATTGACCTGCTGTTTCCACGATTATTGTAAGTGCAGTGTTGTAAAGGTTCAAGGTATCAGCAGTCTATGAACTACAGACACATTTTTTTTTGTGCTGATCCTGCTGCTGTGTGCCCAACTTGTGAATCAACCTTTTTTTCCTCTGCCGATAACGTTTATCGCCCTCAAACTACAGGTCTTGAGTGGGGCTCAGTTTGTTGTGGTCTGATTAGTCTCCATATCATTTAGACCGCGGTTGTACAAAGAGGTGTTGACAGATCTTTAGAGTAAAGCCAGTCATGGTTTTGCACTTGGAGCCGTCTGTTGTGAGACATAAAAATTAAGATCGATTAAACCACTCTGCTCCCAGATTACTAAGAGCCGTGTTTCCATCGTAATAGCCTCGACAACTCTCCACACCTAACAATCTAATCAGCCTCATCTGTTGAGGAACTGAGGGAAACAGCTAAATCTGTGGTTTCCTAAGAATAGGTATTTATCAAAGCAGATAATTTGACTTCTGTCATAACAGAAAAAGCACAGGTGTAACTAATAACGTTAATGATGGTTCTGCTCCAGGTAAGAGTAGGATAAGCCATGCAAGTGAGCCATTATGCAAAGTTATAATACATACGGTGCAGACATATCACAATCACAACACAATGACACTGAACAATGCTTAAACAATGTTTGGGATTTTGGGGCATCAGCAGAGCTAATGTGGAACTAAGTAACAGCAAACTAGTCAAGCATATTACCATCACATATAACGTAGTGTATAAGCTGCGTCTGAAATCGCATACTATGCACTACATACTCAATATGTGTACCATTGTTCAACATATTTTTGTGTAAATAAACAGTAGTATGTTTCTTTTTGGACGCACTGAGCAGAAATTTACATCGTCACTTCCTGAGAGCCTCCTTGCTGGTTGAAGATGCGTAACCATGGTAACTTGTGCCAACCTCACATGACCAAACTATGACTGAACTAATAGAGTGGTGCAGGGATGTCATACTTTTGTAGGCCAACCAGGAAGTTAGCATCGCCCTGGTTCCCTCGGCAAAAAAATCAATTGGATTTTTCCATTGTGTTTTGGATTATTGCAGAAAATAAGCTCTGTGGCAAACAAACGTTTACATGTTCGCAAATGAACACCACTTATAGGATTTTTGAAGCGTGACTGCAATCGCCAGAAGTAAAAAGCTAACTTTAGGCTATAAATGAACTACACCACGGTCGCATAAACACCAGTATACACTACGAGGCTGTAAAGGCGGACGAGTCGGCGTGATGACGTTTTGTAGTCTCATTTAGCCACTTGTTAGCAATCGCCTTTTTTAAGACAAATAAAGCCTTAAAAATTCACGAGTTCACAACGCATTTTATATCATAGAACAAGACGTTAAAATATCTTATTACAGATAACAGACCGTTGCTATGGCCACAGTTCTGATGTCGGACTCTGGAGGACCATTTTTGTGTCAAATTATTGATTTCTTAAGTAACCGTGTTAATAAATGGGATAATATACAGCTAGCGGGTCATTGTTGTGAACGACCGGCTAACTGTACATTATCCCTTACTTAAGCTTGTGTTAACCACAGACCTTATTTCAGGCATCTAACTAAAAACCCATTGACTTCCAGACGAGGGAATAGGAAGTGCTAAAATGCTAACTCATTTCCGGGTTTAGGACTAATTACCACCACTCTATTGCCGGTGTAGTGTCCAGTGTTGCATACTGTAATATTTCACTGGAAATAGTATGCAATTCGCTTACTATTGGTTTCATACTAACGTTTCGGCCATACTAAATCATCTCAAATACTGCTTAAGCATACTAAATAGCATCCATACTGTGTTAATATTCTGGCAATGAAAGAATACAACCATAGGTTTAATAACACACTCTCCAGTTAACTGCTCTTTTACTTCTGTTCTTCATATCTCTATGTCTGTTGGTTATATCTTTCCATTATCTGATGAAAGGATCTCCACAATAACGATGGCAAAAGGAAACCTGAACACCTTTAACGATCTCAACTCGTCCTTTCAATGTGCGGCGGATCTTCAAAGCTGAATGTGAATGACCGCAGACCGTGACTTCATGTGCAAGAAAGACGAGCCCACAGAATGAAGAGGTGGTCCTGTATGTAAATGGAAGAAAGGGATAAAAAAAAAGAGGAGAGAGAGTGTTACAGAGAGGACGCAGTGGAGCAATGGAGTGGAAGGAAGAGGCGGGGCACTGATTGTGAGCAGGAAGACGGTGTGACAGCTGCTAATCAGATTAGCCTCAGCCTTGGCTGTCTAATGAGCATCCTCCTTTGTGACAGTCATCTCACTACGCCGTCAACCATGAACACACGCTCAACGAGATTCTCTATAGCCCCTCTTCTCCACAGCCAGATTAGGGAGGGAATCAGGATGGAACCAAAACAAAAAAGAGAGAGAGAGAGAGGAGAGGAGAGCGGAGATGCTGAAGACTCAGTGGGGAAGTTTCATTCATGTGTGAGCGTTGCGGATCACAGAATTCTCCCCTCTAATGCTCAAGTATCTCTCCGCCAGAAGGATATGTGTTTCCTCTAGTCCCACACAGTCTCTCTCTGGGCAGATTGTCTGTCTTTCTGTCTCAGTGTCTTTACAACACAAGGCTCCCTCCAAGACTTCAGAGTGATTCAGAGCACAGCTCAACATCTACTCAACTGAAACTGAAGCCGAGCACAGTTGGGATTAATTGCTTCCCGCTCTCTCTCTCTCTCGAGCTGCACGGAGGAGTCAAATCATATGCCGTTACTGTGGCTCACAGAATATGGTCTTGCACATCACAGGCTGGAGGTTTCTTATTAATAAGAGAGAATAAGAGAGATGGGCGGGAGGGAGGAATCAGAGCTTGTGTCATATTGAGGGTAATGACCTGTCTGGACGTCTTCATCATGTCACTACGATAATGATCATAGATACTGGGGCCATTGCATAAGCAATCCACCATGGCCCAACTTCTAACGCTCATTTAATTTAAGAGGCACCAGCCAACCCCTGGCTCACATTCAAATTGTATTTCTCTGTTTTATTGATGCAGTATATCCTTATCGTCTGCACTGATGTCCTAATGAGATATTTCATTTCTTTCTCCACAGGGGCCTCCAGGACAGCACGGCCCTCGAGGCCCTCAGGGGTCCATCGGTGGAGAGGTAGAGTGCAGCATGACTTTTTTAAATGACATATTTGGATTTAGATGTGAGCCTGAATATAGTGATATTACAGAGACAGCCCCATTTAGTGAGGAATAAAGAGAACGCTCTATAGACAGATGGTCTAAAGTAAGTAAAAGGAGAATTACCCGGCGGGCAGGGCTGGGCGATATGGACAAAGTCTTCTATCAATATTAGGGGTGTCAATATATACCAGTATTGATGATAACCATGATATTTAAAATGAATTACTGGTATTATGTTAATAATACACATATGATAATACTGTGTAAATAATCCAGCGCCTCTTAAATCATTTTATATATACAGTTATGGTTACAGACTCTCTCTCCACTTACTTACACTTGTATTTTGAATGTAACTCATTAGCCAAAAAAGAGACAAAATACACAATAAACAGTTAAAGATGAATTTAACTGATAGCATTATTATTTTTTTAATTTTCTATAGATATTGCGATAATATCATATATCATGAATTCTTTTGGACACAATAATCATGTAGTGAAAATCTGTTTCAAGTGAACAGATGTTAAGTGATTTCAAGCGAAATTATAGAGAAAAAATAAATAAATATTTCCATAAATACACCGCTTGTTAATCGCATTGAACTGAGTGGTGATGCCAAGTGTGATGTAAAAAGAACACCGCTATCTTCAAGTGATATTCCCCCAAAATATTTCACATCAGATTTTCTGAGAAATTTGAGTTAGTATGTGCTTGTTATTACCAATATAGACGACAAAATTGTGTATCACGATATCTGTTTATACCAACAAGCTGTTCATATTCATCTTCAACACAGCAAAAACATTTCAAATCAACGTACAACGATTGTTAAATTAGTTGAAAGAAAATGCACCAGCATGGTTCATTTCATATGATAATCAGCATTACTAAATATTAAAATTGGTTCCCATAATGAATACATGCAGATAATCTTTTATCAATTCTGTCTGTCACACTTGAGCCAGCTATTCAGATAAGATAAGATACCTTTATTGTCACTGTACTAGTGCAATGAAATAACATTTGGAGCAAGTCTGCAGATGCCTTATTAAGGATAAAAACTATAAATGATAACATACAACACTAGTATAGGATACAAACATAAATTTAAACAAAATAAACACTGTATATACACAGAATAAAAGAATATAGTGTCCAGTGAGATACTACATATAACAGATTAATGCACTTGAGAGAGGGGGAAGGGGTAAAATAAATAGGAAACAGTCACTTTTCTTGCATTTTTAAGATAATTTTTGAGGTTTGCGAATATTTATTCTTTGTTCTTGATTTGAAAATGTGTCATTCAGGTTAAATCACCATTTTTATTAATTTAATTGAATCCGAATGATTGTATTTTTGCTAATGCAACACACCCTGTGCGAGTATTGGAGTTCTGATAATTTCAAGTGATGGTAGCTGCATGCCTTTGTGACTCATAAAGAAATCATGATAGTGCATCAGCTTTGGAATAAAGAAGACTTCCATTAAACACACAGCAGCTTTATCTGAATTTCAAACTGAACAATAGCTTATCCTCACACACAACATATACTTTATATTTTCCAGCCCCTCGTCTCTTCGTTTGAACACTTCCTGCCACAGACCCTCCACTGCTTTTGAAACTTGAATTATTAAACAGTATTAGGATATAATCCCTGGGAGAGAGTTATATTTACTGCTCTATGAATCATTAAGAAGTATTAGACTATCATCCCTGAGAGGCAGTTATATTTACCTCTAGTAATGGCCGCCTCTCTGCAGCCTCTCACACCGGTCAATTATTCAGCAGCAAGCTGCAGAAATCTGTGTGAGCCACGCTAGCGCTTCATCACAGGAAGCACGGAAATATGGCGGTGCAGGGAGGGTGGGATCCATAAATGGATTGATACAGGAATAGTGGAATAGAGGGAAATGGTGGTGGGATGGCATGCGAGGAAAGCAGCTGACAGCAGGAGCTCAGTGGTAGTGCTGTACCGGCTGTACTCAGCTCTCATGTTTGTGCACTCTACCGGAGACATGCTTTTACTGGGTTTGTCTCAAGACACAAAGCACAATACACCGACATACATGGGCGCACGCCAACATGCATGCACGTACACATGCACAAACAAACAAACTGATGGAGAAGGGGGGGGGAAATAGCATCCACCCCACTGTGTGACTCAGGCACTATCCACACAGCAAACCTGACACTCAGTACTTTCCCTTGTGTTGTGATAATTCTGTTCTAGTTTCAGCATTCTGTGAGCAGAACTGCTGACAAACGACAACAAAAAAGATACCGACTGTACCAAGAACTTGATTTTCAAAAAATCAAATGAATATTTCAAACTTGCCCTTGTTGTGAGATATTTTGGTTCAAGCTGTTCTCTCTCTCCTCCTGCCACAGGGCACACCTGGACTGACTGGTGGAATCGGCCAGCCCGGACTTGTTGGAGAGAAGGTCAGCATTTCCCATTAGCAACTACACAGCGTGTGCCTGTGAACATATAGAGTAGAAAGCTGGTGGTTTGTGGATGTGGGATTTGATTTTGTCTTCCTGAATGTTCCTTCTCTACCAGGGTGAGGACGGAGAAGCTGGAAACCCTGGTTCAGTTGGAGAGACTGGCATTCCTGTAAGTCACGTTACTTAAACCTTTCCTTCCTGTCTCGCTCAACCTCATCCTCCCTTTTAGAGATGGGACCGATCCGATCCAATATCGGGTTCTGATACTGACGTAATTCACATAGGTTACCGATCCATATAAGCATGGAGATGGAGTGGCTGCTCCAAGGCAAGCCCCCAAGCTCTGTAGCAAAGAGTGCCAAGCTCTGTAGCAAATTTTCATAGTGGCCAACTTTGGAATTACAACTTCCGTGTCCGTCACGGGATGGCATTGAGCCCAAAAAGACTTTTTCCAATAGACTTAAATTGCGAAAGAGACGTCTTTAACTCAGCGAATGATTTTTTTTTAGGTAAATCAACTTCCCAGTACGAATACTTGAATAGCCCTTATTTAAATCATTAGGTCCTAAAAGTTGTCAAATGCACTAATAGCCGAAGCCAGAGTTATTTCCCTTCCTCCGTTCATGTGAATGAGACCCAGACCGAGGGTTGGGAAGTGGATTTAAAGGAAACGTTACTGCGCATGCTCTATGGTACCAATAGATGCGGAAGATCGGCGGATGATATGGGTACTTTATCACTCGGCAGTGGGACCATCTCTCATAGGATTGAACAGGAGCCCGCCTCCAACACTGTATCCAGTTCTCTTTATACATCCATGCTCCAAGCCCAGAACAGATGATAAACATGATAAACAACACTACTATCGTTTGTATTTTCACAGTAACGGTCCTCCGGCTTTCACCCGGGCAAACATGGCGGGCCTGCCGTTCGTTAAACAGGCTCTCAATAAAGATTCATTCAAATGCTCAACTAGCATGTGTGTATAAACTGACACAGCCTGTTGTTTGTTTTGTCAATCAGTGACAGCAATACATTTAAATTTGGTGTAAAATTGAAATGCAAATTTACAAAATCAGCTCTAAAATCGGAATTATATCGTTTCGGCAGATATTCAAATTCAGATAATTTTGGATCGGAACTGATATAAGTGGATCGGGCATCTCTACTTTCTTCGCCCTTTCATTGATTGTCATTTCACATGCTGGTGTCACAGGGTGGTAAAGGTGACGTGGGGGAAAAGGGTGACTCTGGCCCATCCGGTGCAGCTGGGCCTCCAGGATCCAGAGGAACACCAGGCGAGGACGGATCCAAAGGCCACATTGTGAGTTTTGGTCTCTCTGGATCAGTGACTTTTTCTTGCTCTGGTTGTCAGGTCAGACTGTTATTGCCATGCCATGATGGTTTCTAACTCACGGTTTGTGCCCACAGGGCCCTATCGGATTCCCCGGAGATACAGGACCTCCTGGAGAAGCTGGCGCCAATGTGAGTATTATCATTATTTTATCATTAATTCATCATTAACTTATTGTTTGATCATTTCTTCTACATGACATGTTTTCATCCAGGGAGTAGACGGTGGACCGGGGCCTAAAGGAGACAATGGAGAATCTGGCAAAGCAGTAAGCAGTCATTTCTTTTTTCCATTTCTTGCATAACACTGGTAGCTGAAGTCTGTATTCTCTGTGACATATTGAGATTTTGCTTCTTCAACATTCTGGCTGGACGCTCCTCAGTGTTTAGTGACTGGGTAGGAATGAGGTTTTCTGTTTTAACTTCAGTCTCTTTTCTGTTCTCCGCAGGGACCTCCAGGAGCCTCTGGAGAGCCAGGTCCTTCAGGACCTCCTGGACGGAGGGTGAGCGTAGCATATTGTGCATGTCTGTGTGCATGCATGTGTATGTAGCCACCGTATATGTTTGTCTGCAGTCAACAGCTTTTGCCATCATGTCAGCAATACTGTCTTTTTCCAACCACAGGGTCATGTAGGTGAGGCAGGAAAAGAAGGGAAGCAAGGCATGAAGGGAACCAAGGTAAGGATCATGGTGGTTGTGTACGTTGCCTTCCGACAAAGCCTTTGTGGTCTATGCTGCTTCTAACGCCTCTGCTTTGTAGGGGACGACAGGAACCCTGGGTCGAGCGGGTACCGTAGGCCCAGCGGGACCCCAAGGGCAGCCAGGGAGGTCTGGCCCAGATGGTCTTCGAGGCATCCCAGGTCCCGCGGTCAGTACACAATGTCTAATCTATTTTAACATTAGTCTCAAGCTGGTACTGTGTCTGTTGAGTCCGGAGCAAGCGGCAACCTCCGGTGCTGAGAAATGAAGCCAACGCAGTTGCACTTCTTGAAATGGCCACTTGAGGCTGACTAAACATGTTTATAGCCTGGTACAAAAAAACAGATTTGGTCTCTATAGATAATTTCCCCGTTCATGACAACTATACGGGGATGAAGTTTTATATAACTCACCCGTTTCATTTATATTAAGGCGTAAAGTTAGGCATAATGAGGGTGTGGCCGCCTTGAGTGACAGGTAGGTGCCGTACCATGTCGCTAGCTGTCTGCTCTGCTGCGTCACCCGGCCCGCCTCAGACGATCCACCTCTTTGCCCATTTTTGGATTAGTGAGTCGTCACTGTTAAGATGGTGACGGCCAGAGCACTTTGAGCTGCACAATTGCTCTACAGAAACCTATGGGTGACGTCACGGAGACTACGTCCATGTTTTATACACTCTATGGTCGGAGACAACATCACTGACAATCATCAGAACAGGAGGTCCCGTTTGTGTTTAATCATTGCTTTGGCATTTTTTAGGCTGATCTCTAATTCTTGTGTTTCTATTCTAGGGTGAGCAAGGGTTAACTGGTCCACTAGGACAAACTGGACCACCAGGACCACTAGTAAGATCCTTATATTTGTCTGTTAATGGAGGTTCAAACCCAACACAAGCAAACCATATTTCATGTACAGAGTCTACATTGGCCAACTAATATATCTTCCATTAACAGGGGCCACCAGGACTTCTAGGATTAAAAGGAGACCCTGGAACCAAGGGAGATAAAGTGAGTGTTTAGCCCTCGACAGAGAGAACACTTTGTACTAGTCTAAAACGCTGGGAAACAATGCTGATGAACCATGTCTCTGTCTGCAGGGTCACGGTGGGTTGATCGGTCTAATTGGCCCCCCAGGAGAATCTGGCGAGAAGGGAGACCGAGGCCTGCCAGGGATCCAGGGTACACATGGGTCTAAAGGAGATGAGGTACGTTTGGTTGCAACATGATATGCTTCTACACAAAAGGAAGTTTTCAGTTCACTAACAAGATATGCTTGTCCCTATATATAGGGTACAGGTGGCTCACGTGGTTCCAACGGCCCACTGGGACCCCCTGGACTGTCAGTAAGTCACATAGCTGTTACAAGAATGTATATGCTTTCCTATGATCAGTCTATGAACAATTATGTATTCAGCTACCATACTTGATAAGTCAATTAAGAGTGTTAAGCCCAAAAGGGATGTTTATATATGCATCAACCTATTCACACGCTGTTATTATCTAGAGGTGGGAATCACCTGAGGCCTCACGATACAATCTTATTGCGAATTTTAACATTTTGCGATATGCGTATTGCGATAAGATATATTACGATTTATTACCTTTTTTCAACTGCAAATGATGCAGTTTGTCAACACCTGCTTTTATCTAATAACATACAGTTTTCACTCAGATTTGTAAAACTGAGAATCACACAAAAGCACCACTTTAAATCTTGTGTTTACTAGAGATGAAGTGTCTTGGAAATAAGTCATTCTGCATTAAAAAAAAGCATAAAAAATGGCTAAACGACTAAAGAAGTCTGGTGTGAAACAAACAGAACGCATTTGTCAAGATAAGAACATAATAAAAGCAGTAAAGCTTTTAGACATTATCTCTCACTTAAGGCATCACCAAGTGCAGTCATTGTTCTATAACTTTGGTGCAAATTGGCTGATCATTTCTTCAATGAAACTCAATGAATACTGAAAGATAAATATTTAAAGGTCATATGAGATTTGGATCTCAGGGATTTAGCGGATGATTCCATCTGCAAAAAGCTAAAGTAAGCACTGTTTTATCCAGAGAGAATATACAGTCCTGTTAATGCTCATTGTTACTCAGTAGAGAAAGTCATCATTTTGAGCATAATCTGTTGCTAAGCAGGTACCCGATTTTCGAGTGAATAACTGGTTAGTAATTTCGCAGTGCTTACTTGAGTAATTCGATTTTTAGAGTGAGCATTTCTACTTTTATTTAGTGTTTTTCCTGCTTACTTACTCCTCCCCTCTCCACTCTCAGGGTGCAGCTGGTGAGAAAGGATCGAAGGGGGAATTGGTGAGTTCAATAATCTGTCTTGTTTATACATTGCTGTACTCACACCTCAGCTTGGTTAGCAGCTGCTGGGAACATATGCCGGGGAAGAGAGGAGAAAGTGTATTTTGTTGGCTGAAATGCACCATGCTTCATAATCATAATGCTCTACTGTGTTTACCGCGTGTCTTTGGAACTAAAAGCCGTGCCGTACAGCCACGCTCGCCTTGTGTGTGATTTTTCCATCGGGCCCTTTTTAATAGGATTTGGTTCTGGTGTGTGTGATGTTATGAAAACCACTATAGTGTGTCTTGAGAGCCAAGGCTTTGACCACAGAGTGCTGATGCACACAGCTGGATAATCCTATAAAGCAGTCATATCTGCCTGGATAAAGCTGGGATTTAGCCAAGTGGTGTGAGAAATGCTCCAGGTGAGACGTGATTGACACAAAGTTTTATCCTCTTCTGTTCTCCAGGGTACCGTTGGTCCCAGAGGAGACCCAGGCGCTGCTGGACCCCCAGGAGCCCCAGTGAGTACCGCCGATGATCCACATCATGGTTGTCTCAGCTTTACCTTCTTTGTTTCCCTTTCACCTCTTGCTCACCTTTCTGTGCTAAACCCTCCAGGGACCCCCTGCCACAATGATCGAGCCCCTGCCTATGAGGGGGGGCAGGTGGAGGAGGAAAAGCGACTCCGATCAGGCAGCCCCGTCCAGGGAGGAGGATGCAGACTTCCTCCAGGGAGATCAGCCTCTGGAGGACGCTGAGGGAATGGAAGAAGTCTTTGCCACCCTAGCTTCCATGAAAACAGACGTAGAGGTGATGAGGAATCCCCTGGGAACCTTTGAGAGCCCTGCCCGGACCTGCAAGGAGCTCATGATGGTCCAACCTCACTACAAAGACGGTTAGCAAAGACATTGCTTCATAATTGATGCAGATTTTACCACCGTAAACGTTTTATCCAGGAAAAAACTGGAACACATTACAAATATGCACACATCCTCTAGCGCGCTGATTCTCAAACGTGGCCGCTTTGAGTGACATGTATTTTTGTGCGTTTTCCTACGAATGTCCAGCAACATGTGAAGCACGTGACAATTTCCACTTTAGTCTTTTCAAAATAAAACTAGGTTCTATTTAGGTCTAGGAATAGATCGACTTGGTTAGGCTTAGGCAACAAAACTACTTAGTTAGCTTTAGGAAAAGATCACGGTTTGGGTTAAAATAACACCGGAAGTGGCGCAACTTAAGTACGAAAGTTACGTGACAAATAGATCAACTCTGCCTTCTGGTTTCACACGGGACACGAACATCGGCCTCCTGGGGGAAAGTCCTGCGTTTTTGACCCGCCCATCCACTCCGGCATTCACCGCTCTTTATACTTCACAATTATGTGGATTACATACGAATTGATTTCGTGCTGACCCTCGCGAAAAAATGTGAAATTTGTGTCTATGTACACGAGGCAATACAATCCATTTTGTGACTATTTCACTTTTGCTGTGCGACTGGGCTGTATTAAGTGGTATTAACATTCAATAACATTGCACATTTCCCTGCTGTGGGACTGATAAAGGATTATCTAATCTTATCTTAACATGATTCAAATTGAAATGTGTTTCTGTTTATCACTATGAAACAAATCTTATGTATTTAGGTTGAAAAGTTTTAGAATACAAATAGTTCCAATGGCATCTAAGAGTACAAACAGTAGTAAGCATTATGCTTAATCGGTGTTACCATTAAGAGGGGGTCCTTGGGAAATTTTCTCCCCCTGTATGGGGGGTCCCTGGCACCAAAAAGTTTGAGAAGCCCTGCTCTAGCGTGTGTGCACACTTTCAAAGTCTAAATGCTCTTCATCATTTCACCAGCTGCATGTCATCATCTCGCAACCCTCGATGTGTTCATTATATCAACATCTGGCGCTTGACTGATGTCCTTTCTTTGTGCTCTTTGTAGGAGACTACTGGATTGATCCTAACCAGGGCTGTCACCGAGACTCCATCAAGGTCTACTGTAACTTCACAGCTGACGGGGAGACATGTCTCTACCCTGACAAGAGGATTGAGAATGTAAGCCTCCAATCTCTTGCTGTCAGCCTTTACAAAGCCGACCTCGTCATATTACATCAGAGCAAAAATCACTCCCTATATCCCTTGAGCCTAAAATTTACTCAACATCATCCCCCCATCTCTGTCTCTCTCTCTCTTTGTCTAGGTGAAATTAGCACCGTGGAACAAAGAGAAGCCAGGAAGCTGGTACAGCCAATTCAGGAAAGGCAAGCAGGTACAAAAAAAACCCTAACCTCCTACCATTAATCTCAGCTGGCTCCAAATGCCAGGCAGTCTTTTTCAGCTGAATTACTCATCCTAATTGAGAGTGTTTGAATGATATTCATGCATATGATTGAGGTGCAAGCATTTGTACGTGTGTGTTCACATGAATGTGTAGGCATGTGTGTGTCCATCTGTGTGAAAAATGATCGCATGTGAAAGCTTTTAGTTTATTATTTGCATATTCCTATAATTTGGTATCAATTTATTAGACCATGTGCAACCAGAGATCTGATTTGATATTGCCAGCGGTTGATTTCAGCATTCTGGATGACTCACACAGAGCCACTGCCAACTCCTCTCACTGAGTAGCATTCAGGGCAGCGCGCTCACAGCCCTGCTGGCCTTTCATGTGCACCTGATCAGAGGTCTCATAACGCTCTCAGATAATCACAGAGCTGCCGGCACAATCGCAAATTCATGACTTTCTCGCAAGTCCTTGGAACTGCTTTTTTTTGTTTACCTTAATTTCTTTACTTCCTACTTTACTTTCGCTGTCTGTTCTAATTCTGAAGAGAAGTTGCTGTAACTTTTTCACCCTCGCTTACGTAAACTCCATCAGCACGAGGTGGGAGATTTGTAAATTCTGTGATGTAATTCAAATTAGAACAGACAGATTATAGGCTCAGACTCAGGTTTTCTGTGGATTCGTCTCTTTGAGAGAAAAACCTGTTTCTGTGTATTTTGTGTCATTTAAGGGGTAATGCTGTTATAATCGTCTGTCTGCAGCAGTGTTTCCCAAACTTTCTTTCTGGGGACCTACTTTTTAAAAATGACAAACCATCCTGACCCAATTCATAATAGGCCTTATTTATAAATCGTGAGAAGAGCGAATTTGTGCGTAAATGAACTTTCCTGAAGATTTTTACTGCCAATTCCGCATTACCTTGTATTATCTTGAAAAGGTAAACCAAAGATACAATATATATTTCACACATTTTTGCGGTAATATTTTGGACATTTTGTTGGAATTTTTCCAGACATTTTTCTCACATATTTAACAATTTCTTTCGGACATTTTTCGGACATTTTTCTCACATAATTCACAGGTTTTTCTGACATTTTTCTCACATATTTCACACGTTTTTTCACACATTTTTCACACATTTTCCAGATATTTTTCACACATTTATGGATATATTCAAAGATATATATATGTTTGATAAATCACAACTTCATTTTATGCACGTGTTATTGAAAACATAGATATACAAATGTTAAATATTTTATAAATGAGACCAAATAAATTCATTTAGGTGGAGTTAATACGCTCTCGTTTTTTTCCTCTCATCAGTAAAACAAACAGAATGCATGCTAGCCTTTCATATTAAATTCAATGTTATAAGTAGGCTACAATTATCAGAACAATACGAACATTCAGACTCCCTCATGTGGCTCAAAAGTGCACTGCAGATGTAAATGTTAAAAAAAGACTACGGAAAAAATTCTGAAAATTTATTTGACGACCCCAATACAATGTCCCGTGACCCACCTGTGTGTCCCAACCCGGTCTTTGCGAATGACTGGTCTATAGTACATATTTCTCTGCCTATATAGTATAATAACTCATATTTATCTGTGCCATCCAGTTCACCTACAATGACAGGGATGAGCTCCCTGTGCATGTAGTTCAGCTGACCTTCCTGAAACTACTGAGCGCCACGGCCAAGCAGAGCTTCACCTACACCTGCCAGAACTCGGCGGGCTGGTTCGACAGCGCATCCCGTTCCCACCAGCACGCCCTCCGCTTCCGAGGCAGCAACGACGAGGAGCTGACGCAAGCCAAAAGCCCCTTCATCGAAGCAGTGCATGATGGATGCCAGGTCAGTCCAGGGACACGCCAGGGTATAGGACTAGCTGGACAAATAAGAATTAGCCTTAATGGAACTAATGTGTTTATCAATTGTGTTGCCGTGGTAGCCATCAAATCACCGACTTGAATGGGGATTAAGGCCAGAGAGTGGAGGGAAAGCTAGTTAGTCGTATTAAGCCAAGCAAATTCTAATAATGGCTTTAATTTTTCTCTTTCAGTCCCGCAAAGGTCAGGAGAGGACTGTTCTAGAGATTGACTCCCCCTTGGCAGAGCTGCTACCCATTATAGATGTGGCTCCGGCAGACTTTGGCAACGGCAACCAGAAGTTTGGATTCCAAGTTGGACGAGTATGCTTCAATGGTTAACATCTTGCCAACAACAAAAGAAAAGAAAAAAAAGACCTGCACAGCAAGTTTTCAGTAAAAGAAACTGGACTTTTACCGCTGCCCCGAGCAATATTTATTATATCATGTTCCTGTATGTGGTGGGTATATTATTTAAGACTCTTCAACAGCCAGTGAAATAGGTTCTATGGCTTTACAACAATAAGAAGAATGGCGAGCAAAGAGGACGTGTACCGGTGGGAACAAAGCACATTTACCAAAGGGAAATATTCCATTTAGATATATTTAATTTTAAGTGTTTTCTTTTTCACTGTTTCGAGTGTGCTGTAATCGATCCTCTCGATTCTCCCGCTCGACGATGACCACTTATAAACAAGACAGATCTGGAGCGGTCTGTCATTCTGTGGTAAGGGGTCGGTTCAGTGGGACTTCTCAGACCTTGGATGAACTAGTTGCTACCTAATTTTTTTACAAAGACTGAATAAATCAGAGACGTTGTCGTACTCATTTGCATGTTCAGATTTCACTATAATGACAATTGCATAGCGGTTGTGAACTAGCCCAGCATATTAATTCCACACAAGCAGCATAATTAATTTCCTGTGCGCAGGAATGATAAATTGTCCTTTTTACCCTTCAACTGCAGTTTGCTCAGTGAATTACATGATTAGTATTCAACAGGCGTTGCTAGTTATTGAACCCGACACTTACTTGAACGGATAAGGTTGTTTCCTTTATTGGGCTGCTTCCCTCCATGGGCTCGATAATAAGCTTTTCGAGCCCTTAAATGTTCCCAAGGACTACAGTACTGTGTATATCAGACTAACATCCTTTCTACTGTGGTATATACTTGCTATGACATACCTCAGCGACTAGGTTGGGGATATTTCAGGGCAAGAATTAAGAGCATGCTGATTAAAATGTTCTCTAGTGTTAACTGGAGTTCTTTATACGAAGAGACATTTCACGCATCTCTTGAAAGCATTTTACTGACATGACCTGTTTTTCACTTTTCCGCCCCACACTTTTGTTTCTCCGTTTTGTTCATATGGTGAAATTTCGACAGAGTATGTTGCTGTTCATTTGATTTTCTCTTCAGTGGTGCTAAAGATGATTATTTTTGTGTCGCTGTGTTTGTGTGTCTCTGTGGGCAGGATTACAGGACTAGAGAGGGGGAGAGGGTTGTCGCTCTTTCAGCAGCACCAAACACCCTCACAGGCCGGGCACTAGTCTACTGTGTTTTTTTTGCACATCTTCTGGCTGATGGTGCTAATTTCACAGTGCCAGTGTAAGGAGGTTAGGGACAGTTCAGAGCAATGTGGTTGATAGCTTTAAAGGGAAAATCCATCTTAAAACCGAATTTATGTCGGGCCGTTCCACTGATATTGGATAGCAAAGCAGCCAGTATCTATGAATACAGACAAACGGTCTACCTAAACTAGAATTTACAGCAGCAAGACTGGAGTTAATCACCTGATTCAACTGTTCATCAGGCCATTAATAGGCGTTATCTGTCACTATAAGTGCCATAGATGTGGGTCATTAGGGTCCTACTATGCCTACTGCGTTGTAAAAGTGAAAGCGAAACTTAAAAGCAATAAAAAACTGAAGGAAATGTTACTTTTTTAACACAAACAAAAAACGCTTCTTTAGGTTTAGGCAACAAAACTACTTAGGTGTATGCAACAAAACCACTTTGTTAAGTTTAGGCAACAAAACCACTTTGTTAGGTTTAGGCAACAAAACCACTTAGGTGTATGCAACAAAACCACTTTTTTAGGTTTAGGTAACAAAACTACTTTGTTAGGTTTAGGCAACAAAACCACTTAGGTGTATGCAACAAAACCACTTTGTTAAGTTTAGGCAACAAAAACACTTAGTTAGATTTAGGCAACAAAAACACTTCTTTAGATTTAGGCAACAAAACGTTTAATTAGATTTAGGCAACAAAACATTTAATTAGATTTAGGCAACAAAACGTTTAATTAGATTTAGGCAACAAAACGTTTAATTAGATTTAGGCAACAAAACCACTTAGTTTGGTTTAGGCAACAGTTAAGTTTGGGGAAAAACATTGAGTTCTGACTTTAAATAACTAGGATTCAAAAGTGAAAGGGAAACGTAACGCTTGTGAACACGTTGTTGGTTTCACACGTTGTTTGTTTCACACGTTGTTGGTTTCACACGGGATGCGAACCCCGGCCTCCCTGGGGTGAAAACCCTGAGAGTGTCCCATCCATCGCCCCCGACCTCTACCCCATATGGAGTTTCATGCTGTCTGTACCACAGCGGCTGAGTTCCGCTTCTGCTCCTGTCATAATTAATACGGACGCTAGAGGTCACCGTTGTCTTCTTTTATACATTCTTTCGGTGATCTACTATGTGAATAGATGATAAAACCTACTAGTGGGTGTAGTAGGCCCGTATTGACCCACATCTATGGTGCTTATAGCGACCAATAACGCCTATTAAATGGCCTAACAACAGTCTAATTAGGTAACATTTGAGAACTTGATCCACTGTAGATTTTATTATATATATTTCTTTATTACCTTTAAAAATTGTAGAGCTGTGAATCAGAAATTGTCCTCACATCCCAGTAAAATTACCATGGGGGCCATTATAGAGTGCCATGTTATTTCATTATTCACTGTCTGTGGAATAGCTCCAGGATTTGTTTTTAGATGACATTATTACTACAGTCTGTCTCTGTGTGTCGGCTTAAACAGAGACTTCTTCAAATCAACCAACGGAGCTGTGAAATATTACAGAAATGACATATGTATTTGAATTTTACGAATGATTTTCCCTTTAGCAAATGAAATCTTAATGCTCCGTCTACCTCCTTCGACTCAAACAGTAGACTGTGTGCCCAACGTGTGTCATTTTGCAATTCAATCCCGCAATTAAACATTCCAGTAATGAACTCCTCCCCTCCTGTCCCGTCCTGCGCTGCCTCTCCTGTGTATAGTGTTTGTTGTACTAATTTTATATACTGTACAGTTATTCTGAGGACTTTATGAGCAGTAACCAGCTGCCTGAATGAAAAACAAAATGTATTTGTCAAAAACTGATGTGCGAATAAAAACAAATAAGAAGTCGTTCTGTTATCTTTTTTCCTCTCCAGGCGGGTTAGAACAATATCCGTGAGAGCACAGGGGCTGTCTGCGATGTCCAGTCAGAGTGTAATACACAAACAAGGCTCTTCATTACCTACTAGTTCTGCAACATACCCTCAACAAGCCTGCAATCAGCATCCCCATACAGCCGATGTAATCAACTCTGATTCGCTCCCCAGTTCATTTATTTCAATTAGCTCTGTTTCAGTCCTCAAGAGGGAAGGTGGGAAGGAGACAGAAGCGAGGGAAGGATGGATGGTGTGAATAAGAGAAGAAGTCGGATAATAATTTCAGCCGTGGACATTTGGTCAGTTTGGTGGAGGTGGAGCTGTTCTGATGGGTTTTCATTAAGACTGTCAAAATGTACGCGATAATAATGCATTCAGATCTTTGGGAGGTTGTAGGTTGTGGGCTCAGTTTTAAAGCTAGAGTGAAGATACTGGTATCATATGAAACTAGAAACTAAAGAATCCAGTGGTACAACCATGTCATACTAGCTTGTTGCGGAGGAGGTTAAATAACACTCCAAACTTACGCTACATTTTGGCGAGGAAAAACTGTAATGGCCATTTTCAAAGGGGTCCCTTGACCTCTGACCTCCAGATATGTGAATGAAAATGGGTTCTCTGGACACTCACGAGTCTCTCCTTCACTGACATGCCCACTTTATGATAATCACATGTAGTTTGGGGCAAGTCATAGTCAAGTCAGCACACTGACACACTGAGAGCTGTTGTTGCCTGCTGGGCTTGAGTTTGTCATGTTATGATTTGAGCATATTGTTTTATGCTAAATGCAGTACCTGTGAGGGTTTCTGAACAATATTTGTCATTGTTTTGTGTTGTTAATTGATTTCCATTAATAAATATATACATACATTTGCATAAAGCCAGCAATTTTGCCTACTCCCATGTTGATAAGAGTATTAAATATGACAAATCTCACATTTTGAACAGATAAAAAAATGTGCGATTAACTATTGACATCATGCATTTAATCATGATTAAATATTTTAATTGATTGACAGCCCTAGTATTAATGTGAGACAGACAAAAAGAAATGGTACAAGTCCTGATGACTAATTTATTTTTAACCAGTGAGTTTCTTCCTCATACTCTCTCTCTCTCTCTCTCTCTCTCTTTCTGCCTGCCTACTTATCTCCGTTGCTACCACAAACACACACGCAATAATTGCTTTTTGCTCCGTTCATGCAGACTCATGCACATACACAACACACACATGTACACACACACACACACACACACGCACACACTCTGAAGCCTATTCTCTCACACACATTAAAGTACAAGTCGCTCATCCCCTTTGGGGCCCACTGTTCAAGGTTAGCGTCAATGGCAGAATAAAGGTTACCATGTTATTTTTTTCTCTCCTTTCTGTTCCCTTCCACTCAATTGCATTTTAACCATACTAAGCTCTTGACCAGGAAAGGTCATCTGTTGCCACTAACTCAGAATAATGATCAAGTAGAAGAGCAGTGTGACTGTCAATATGATATTTCCACGGCACTATGCCCTTTTTCCTTTTTCCTCCCATCCCACCCTCTAGTGCCCACCATTCCTGTGACATTGTGTCTCCTACAGTCTAGTAGCACTTCTTCTGCTGAGAGATGAGCCTTTTGTTAGATAGCATCACAGTGCTATACAACTATTTCCTCTGTTGAGAGCTGTTAATCTTTGTGATAAAGAAAATATACAAGAATAAACTCTCAGAATTGAGTCGTCAAACATGACAATCACTTGGAAGCCATTGATACACAGTCTCTCCACTGCACACAGATAAACCAGCTTGAGCGAAGCACCGAGAAGAGCTCTTCATCCAGCTGATCCCGGAGCTCAGCTTTGTGAAAAGCCTGTTGAAATCCCATGGAAATGAACTCCCGCGTGAGGAAAATTGGTATTTTATGCAAAACAAATACAAACAACGTATATACAACAATGCTGAAAAGTGTGGATGACAGAAGGTTTCTAGAATTTCTGTCAAATCAGTGAGCACACAGAGGCACATGATTTTTTTCAGATAACCTGTCTCATACTACTGTCAAGATATAGTGAACATTTTATAAAAATTACTTTTTTTAGTCATATTTGCTCCATTTCTACCCACTGCAGCTTTATCTAAATTCGTATGAATGACTTATAATTCATCGTTATTATAAAGTGTTACCAGATGTTTTTTTTTCTTCTATTATTTTTGTGTTTTCTTCTTTCCTTAAAAAGGAGCTTTTATTCCAACAGACAGTTTTGACTTTTTAACTTCATGTCAGTGAAGCCAACAAAAGTTGATTTTTGTAACTAAATTCAAAGGATTGCTGAACTCTGTATTATTGATCAGGAGCACAACTTCTGGAAGACACCGCCACCCCCCCGTAGCGCTCCGTCTTTTAAAGCGGTCTGGACAGGATTGTTAAGATATCTTTGTTGTATCTCTCCTGCTGTATCCAGAGGGTAACACACCAAACCTGATGCACTCTGATCTGCAAACATTATCTCTGTTAGAGACAGAATATCTATACCTTGTGAGCTTTATGGCACAGATGTTAAAATGCATTGCCGTCCGCTGCTACTCCATCAAGGATGTGAGCAGAGCTTTGGGTCTATTGGCATTGATGAGCTACTTTTAGGCCCAGGAGTACATTAGAGTAACCCACAGGCGGGAGGCTCCTTAGTTGCTGCATATTGGAAACAAGATTGTCTCTCTTATTCCATCTCTCTTATCTCTGCTCTCCCGCTCTCTCTCTCTCTCTTGTTCCTCTCACATCTCCGTCTCATTATTCTGGAGTTGAAAATGTTAGAGACGTTTCTTTGTTGTTTGTTGGACTGCCTAGTCTCCCTGCTTTCTCTCTCCCTCACGCCCTCAGCTCCTCTCCTGTGACATTGATTCTAACTAAGCTGAACGTGTCACAAAGTCACAGCGAGAAATGTACAAATTAAACAGACGTTCATTAAAAGAGGGAGAGAGTCAGTGGTAATATCTACGTTTCCGGGTGAACGGGGACACTCCCTCGGTCTCAACACATCCACCCTAAATTTCGGATGTTGTGTCACAGCAGATTACAGCAGACATTATTTTCCACGCCACTGATGTGTGTATAAGTGCGCATGCTGCTCTCGGTTTAGCATCTTGTACTGTGCAAGTGGCGTTCCAAGTGGGAATAACTTCTCTGGCTTGTGCCGAGCGTGCTCCTTGAAGTGTGGGCCTGTAGATGCGTCTGCGTGGGTATGTGAAATCATGAGCACTCGCGGCTAAGCAGGGGGGTGCTCTTATTAGTGTGCATGCAAGCGCCTCTGCTGCCATGTCCCATCCACAGCTCCTTTATCTCGTGAAGAGAGAGGGGGGGGGAATCATTTCCGCAGATGCCTTTTCCATCAAAAGCGCTTATCGACAAAGCTAACATTAGTAAAGCGGTTTGGAAAAATGACTTGAAGGCGAGGTAGGGCAATAGAAATCACTGGGCGAGTGGACAAAGAGCGCGGTGACGGTTTCGGAAAGCCAAAAGGCCCCGTGCGTCTGAGAGTGTTTCAGATGATTATCTGGCTGACAGAGAGCCCAGATTCAAACGCACAGCTTGACAACACCCCCGCCGCCTCCAACACACACACACACACACACACACACACACACACACACACTCACATCCTACTCCTAATTTGCCGTCTGCTGCAGCTCTCAGCGTCGTCAGCCATTCTCACTTAACTTGGTCCCCAGTAAAAGGAGGACAGAGTCATCTGCGAGCTCCCCAAAAACAGCCAAAAGTAATCAGTGGTGTCTTATTTACCACAGTGGGAGAGGGACACTGAGATAAATTGATGCATGATGAGAACGAGAGAGAGAGAAAGAGAGAGCTATAGTCATTCACTTGACAGGCCTGTGTATTGTATGAATCACTCAGGCCAATTTAAACATGCACAGCTGTTCATAAATCCAAGGCAGAGTGTTAATGAACAAACTTAGCCCTGATCAGGAAAACAGGAGGAACAGTCACAAGGGATCCGTGTGTGTGTGTCCGATTGTTAGTGAATGAGAGTAAGCCGGAGAGAGAGTGATAACTGCATGACCCCATCGCTCAATAGAGATGATTTTCTCCCATAAATCAGACGAGGCAGCGGAGGAAAGAGTGCGAGAGAGACAGAGACTGAGTGATTCAGCTGTGGGAGTACACTGGCTCAGACCTCGGTTGAAAAGCCAGGGAAACTAATCGTTTCCATTCACCTCGATGAGTCTGGCTGCTCTTGTCTGTGGTCCTGAATGCAAAAGAAATCCTCATCTCCTCTCCACCTCTCACTCCTCGTCACCCATCCACCCCTTTTCCCTTCACCGTCCCTCCCCCTTTTCCCTCTCTCTCTCTCTCTTTCCCTCTCTGAATGATCAACGTCCTGTATCAGTTCCCGCAGCGCCACTGACACGCTTGTTATTCTATCACAGAGAATCAGATGTGGCAGCATTTCATGGGCACCTGGACACTTTTCATAAATCTTGCAGAAGGCAGAGGTGAACTGCAGAGGAAGCAGAGCTCACTGTGTGACAGGTTTAGTCTAAAAGGAGAGAGAGGAAATACCGTGAGGGTGCTGAAACTCGTATGGTGGTGAGAGGCGGCGATACACTTTCTGTCACTTGTACGAAATCACGTGTAATCTCAGCACTTACGCCAGCAAAACGGATAAGGCCCGGTAATCAATACACCTGCTGAGGGGATAAAATGCATCCCTTTCTATCCACTTGTCGGTGCAACCGGCAACGTTTGAATTATGCTTTCATATGTTTCACAGTAATGAGTACAATTGGGCCTGACTCTGCTGCTTTTGAATAATTCAGAACCAACCTGAGACATGAAGCACTATTCTGAATCGTGAATTATTCCTGCAGTCACTCGTTTTTCTACGTCAGTCTTTCTCATCATCTCCGATTTCCTCTTTCATACTTTTCTCTTTTTTCATACTGTATACTGTACGGTCAAAAATCGCTTTATCTCACTCACACATGCGGCACACACTCACAGTGTGGTCACACTAAAGTGTGTCGGTGGCTTTGACTTGGTTCAGAGAAGTAATCAGAGAGAGTTAGGGATGCTGTAATCATAACAGCATTTGATGGTAATTTTGCAATCAACATAACACCTTAAGGTGAGACACCCCCACTGATCAATTTTGAGGTTTTTGGCTATTTTGCTTCCATAATGTGTCTTCTTTCAGATTAGTGGAAAGAAAACATCCAAAATACACGTTTAGGTGTTTATTTTACTACTTTGTCTATTTGTGTCTGTAGATTTCTTCTAAATTCACCAAAAGTTAGCATTAGATATGCCTCATTTGCATATTTAAACATAAACTTTCAGAAAATTTGCAATTAGGGCTGTCAAAGTTAGCGCGATAAAAACGAGTTAACTCAAATTCGTTTTAACGCCATTCATTTCTTTAACGCATTAACGCTATCAATCTTTTGGAGGTTGTTGCGGGCTCAGTTTTAAAGCTAGGGTGAAGCTAGAAAACCTCAGTAATCCACTGGCGTCACCATATCTAGTAGCTTGTCACGAAGGAGGTTAAATAACGTTCCAAACTTGCGCTAAAATTTTGGCGAGGAAAACGGTCATGGCCATTTTCAAAGGGGTCCCTTAACCTCTGACCTCAAGATATGTGAATGAAAATGGGTTCTATGGGTACCCACGAGTCTCCCCTTTACAGACATGCCCACTTTATGATAATCACATACAGTTTTGGGGCAAGTCATAGTCAAGTCAGAACACTGAGAATATTAATGTAATGTAATCGGTGTGTACCTGACCACCGTGTAACACCAGTAACACCAACAACCGCGACAAGCCTACTACAGACGTTATTGTTGTTTTGTTGTGTGGCGTACAAATGACACGCTGAAAGCTTAAAATGCATCCTCATGAAAGGGGGAATGTATTTGTAAAGTTGTGCTATTTATACGCCTTCCCATGAGATCGGGTTGTCAGATTTCTGTTCTGCTCATAATTAATCAAATAATGTATCATTTGTATATTTAAACATAACATTTCATAAAACTTAACAAAACAAAATAATAATGCCTTAAGTTAATGTAAGTAATCAACTGGGGAAGTTTTATGGTGTCATCTATTAGTTAAAGTTTTTATTCACCTGTAGTGTCTCCCTTTAAGTTTAAGAAGGATGGTACTGCAGCTATCTGCCAAGGCCTTCTCTAAAATTCAACATCTCTAATAAACCCAGAAGGCTCTTGAATAGTGTATTCTACCATGTACCAGTAGAGGTGCCAGTCTGTGCTGCTGATAAGCCCTGACCTGTTATAGTAGATGGGTATATAGAGGCAGAGAACGCAGGCCAGCGTTAACATAAAGCCACTATCATTGAGGAAACCTCTTCTTCATGCCGGTGTTTCATTTTCTTTGACATGCTGCAGCCCAAACAGAGGTCTTTAGTTAAACCCCAGCTCTCTATCTATTTCCTCTAGGACACATCAAACAGCCATTTCTAGTCAAGTCCCACATGCACGCCTCTTTCAGCGTCGGATGAAAGAGCAGCGATGTACTGATTGAATGCTTTGCTGTCTGAATAAACCAGAACCTATTCTGTTTAAACCACAATGCTTACATTTGAATTCTATTGAAGGTGCGGTCTCCACCGGCGCTCCGCGCGCTGTATGCTTTTTACTTTTTACATCTTTACACACGTGTACGAGTATTACGGTCATGTTGTAGAATTAATGTTGGATAGTGTGTGTGTTGGTGTGTGTGCCTGTGCTGCTGCAGTGCTAATGAGAGACTAGGGGTTTCAGGGTTTCAGGTGCTGGAGCTTTGAGAGAGGAGGTGAGTGACAGGGCTCATGAATAGTGATGGCCGACAGCTGCTCATTAACCAGGAGACTGTCTGTCTGTCTGTCTGTCAGCCGGCAGCCCGGAACAGCAGCCCTTCCTCTATGTGTGCACACACAAGCATGAAAAAATACACACACGTGTGCACTAGCCCATGCAGATGTGCCCACAACCAGCACACGTACACACGTATAGAGTTCATATCTCCTTCATCTGGGTCCCCTGTGCTTCCTGTGGAGCGGAGGCCGATCCCCTGACAGCAGGAGTCGAGTGTGCCTATTACCCGTGTGCTAACACCACTCCCACTGGGGACAGCCCCTCACTGAATATGGAAACATCTGCCAGATGTAAATTCTGAATGAGGCCCAGAGTGCAAAAGGTAAAAAACACTGGTGCCCGCAGAAGTAACGTTATTCACTTTTTTAAATGCTTTTAAACTCCTTGTTGAAGGAATGTCTGCTACCTTTATAGTCAGCCTCACTTTAAAGACAACCTTTAAAGAAAGTTAAAACACAAGGTGACCTAGATACTGTACGTACGCGTGTGGGTTTCATTACTTTTATAATTGTGTCACGTTGCTCTTCAAAATAAAGCCGTTTGAAATTGCATATAGAGAGTAATAAAAAAAAAAAAGTCTACAAGCCAGTGGTGGTTGCATTGCCTTACAGGAATATCACAATGTGAAACTGGTCTTTGAAATATGGTCGGTCCGGCCACAGCGTGGACAGTACTGGAGCCTTATCCAAGAGGACACTGACTATGTTTAAATGCACACTAATATGACAATATTTCAAATTTGTTACGGGTCATGTATTTACTGTATATATTCTGAATTAGGCCTTATTCCAATTACCAATTATTCCATTCTTGGAGCATTATCCGATGGTAAAATGGTAAATGAACTTGTATTATATAGCGCTTTTCTAGTCTTCCGACCACTCAAAACGCTTTACACTACATGTCATCATTCACCCATTCACACACACATTCATAAGCTGATGGCAGAGGCTGCTAGGGTGCCAACCTTGCCCATCAGGATCTAATCTAATACTCATTCACACACCGATGGATATGCCTTCGGGAGCAATTTGGGGTTAAGTGTCTTGCATCTGCATGTGACTCGGAGCAGCCGGGGATCAAACCACCGACCTTCTGATTGATGGACGACCTGCTCTACCCTCTGAGCCACAGCCGCTCGATAAAGACATGTGGGACATGCCGATATTATTCAGGTTTTAGGAGCACTCTTTGGTTTTAGTTTGCAACACACAGCCTTATGCCTGTATACGTCCAGCTCTGTGCGTTGTACACAAACCAACCAGCTGACAGTTTGCAGAGATGCATGCCCAAAAGAAAAGCCCACATTTCGGGTCGGAAGGAGAAACGCACCTACTTTTACACATTAAGAAAGACTTGGATATCAACAGGTTTTTGGATATGCGCAAATATTGCAGCGCCGACCTTTTCAAGAAGGTGGTTGAAGGATTGAAAGAGTGATTTTCATTTTCATTAGCCATGTAAACAGCTTAGTGTATTCGTAGTTATTGCTTGGGAGTTATTATCTTTTTAGGAATAAGGGCAAAAACTGGAATATTTTGTGTATGTAAATGTTAATGTAGTCAATGTAAGACACAAAATGTTAATAACAATATTAAACACTTTTTCCTGCCATATTCAGGCGGCTCAGGTGGTGGTGATGGGGAGAGCCCAGTAGTCGTTGTTGTGTCTCTGGACCAGAATGTGAAGGCTGTCACTGCCATTTCAGTTACAATCTCTCTGTGGATTATTTGACAGTATCTCTGTTGCTGAATGACAAATGACAAAAAAATAACAACATCTAAATTAGGGTTTGTCTTTACTCCAAGTCCCTGCTCCTGATATTTTTTTTTTTCAAACACTTCGAATGCATGCCTACTATCAAAGATGACAAAGAGATCTCTCCGTTAAAAGCAGTACATAATATAGAAATATCCTCCACCTCCCACACAAACCTAAGCAAGTTATTTATCAAAAGTAACATATTAGAGCTGAAATCTGCAGCTCTCTCACATCATCACCCTCTGCAGCTCCACGGGATCTACAGTGAAGAAGACAGTTGTTGTTGTTGACTGTGTAGAAGTCTGTTGTTTACTTAACTTACTACTTCCATTGCTCGTCTTTATGTGATTATGTTTGATGCTTCACTGAGGTGCACGCATCGAGCGTGAAAATACAAATGTGGTGTGAAAATGTGCTGCTTCCATTTCCATCTTACATTATTGCACCAAGACAGTTGTAACTCAACAAGCATGTCCAAATTACAGCCACAGTTAATGGGCCTTTTCCAAATGTGCACCATACACAGATCTACATTACTGACAATGTGTTAATTAACATTACAGCTACCCGTTTTAAAAGAAAGGCTGTCTATACATTACAACAATGTGCTTAAATTGTTGTGTTGTGAATCAGAGGATGCCCAGTAATTCAGTGAAAGAGCTGCTAGCGCTGCTGATACCTCTGACAAACACCTCACTTTTAAAATCAAAACAATTTCATCAAAGTGAATGAAGCAAGTGAAATATGTGTTTTTTTTCAGGGCTCAAATGCCACTGATCACTGGCATTACATCTGACAGGTGGCTAGAGAGAGAACTTCAAAAGGATGCTCATGTTGCTCTCTTTCATTTGGTTGTCTATGTGTCACAGTGACTGGCAACAGGACACACGCTGGACTCAAATCCTGACAATGGACTTGGCAGGAAGGCGTAACAGGCAGTTTCCTTAAAACAATGATCAAGAAGCAGGCCGTCAGGTAAAGCAAACAAACCAGAGAGGCTGATACGGGAAGGCTGCAGGTCATAGACATGTTGGCGGCTTGTAAACAGGTTTCAGACCGGATAAATTAACACAGATTATAGTAACTCTTTATTTTACAGGTCAGCAAATTTCATGGTAATTAGGTGATAATTAGCAAGTAACATTTTGAAATTTCTTTGGAATTACTGCCAAATCACCCCAATAATTACCTCAAAATTTACGGAAAATTACTTTATTATAAACATTATTTAATAATTATATTCCTCTATTTCCCAATAGATGATCACTTATTTAATCCATTTGCAGAAAAAGAATACAAAGATAATTGATATGTTTATTTCCATGTCTGCTGATAAATAGATAATAATTAACATTTTTTTTAAATACATACATTTGTGTAGACAATAAGCCACACAATGGTGAGATTTGTGCCTGATCAGAAGTGTCTTCTGTTAGTTTTGGTTTTCCACCTCTGATGAAGAGCAGCGCACAGCCGCTTCTCAAGCCTAAGATTTAACGAATGAATATAAATGTAACAATTATATGCTATTTTAGCATATAATTATTAAATAATGTTTATAATAAAGCAATTTTCGATCAATTTTGCTCCGTCAGGCCACGTGGGAAAACGTTTTTAGAAGGGCTTGGGAGAATAGGATTTTGACAATAAAACAAACCAAAATTTGAATGTTTGAATTTTAATATACAGGAAGACCACTGGGAAGCTACAGAATAACATAAAGAATTCAAAAATAATAATAATGGATCTTCCCTTTAACTTTTATTACAACTTATTACTGATATACTCCTCAAAACCAAAATATATGTTCTCTCATATGACTCCAATTTGCCCGCTTACACAATTATGACAGATTCAATTAAATGTGAAGATTTATCATGTTAGATTTTCACAATAACTCTTTTTAACTGCTAACAATCATACCTTGATGACCATGATGAGGTTTCCAAACGAGGATTAATGAGAAATGTAGTTAACAATTGGAACGAGTGTTGGCGAGTTTGGTGAGAAATTAGTACATCAAATACTGAGCTACTCTGCTTGTCTAATCTGCAGACATCTCATCATCGTGCTTTTTATACACAGCCGGCGTAGTACTGTCTCCACCTCTAACAGCGGGGGATGTAGCTAAAATATTCAGATGCAAATTAGCATACGATATCATCTGAAGACTTTTCTCAGCAGCCAGTTACTGCTGGAGGAGAAATGGTCCTACATGAAGACTGCTCACTCTAATTCACTTTAATACTAAACGTCTATTTGAAAGTCACTCTCTCACTGTTCCTAAAGGCCATTTCTCGTGAGATTCAAAGCAACAATGAGCCAGTACGCTCTATATAGACGGCGATGCATGCAGCAGCAGCACCTCCAGTTTAAAAGCCTCTGATGGAATGCTCCTTTTGTTTGTAATCGATCGAGAGAGAAAGGCATCTGCCGTGTAATTGTAGCCTCATTTGATCTCAAATAAACCATGCTGTCCTACACGAGAAGGGAGAGGGCAGGGGGAGCATAAGCTGGAAACACCTTCATTACGACGAACACGCACTCCAGCACTCTTACTTCCTTGGTCTGACTCTTGCATGCACACACACTCATTTGCACACTCTTTTTAAATTATATCGCCCTCCCTCTGCTGGTCCGTCTCCAATCTCGCTCTGTGTCTTGTCTTCAATCATACTCAACAAACAACTATACACACACACACACACATGCACACACACATGCACTCTCTCAGCCTATCTGGGAATGAGAATGGGATTGATTCTAGTCTCACTAGAGTGGGGCGAAATGAGCAGTCACTCTGAATAGGCAAAGGCGTCAAATAATACAGATATGAACGTCAGAGGAATAATTGAAGAAAGTGTTTTATATGTAAAAGACGGGGCGGGGAGGATGGAGTGGAATTGAATCTCAGAGAAAATGAGGAGCGGGTTGTGTCCCAGGGGAGCGACTCACAATGCCTGAGCCTTGTTTGAAGAAAATAGAGGATAATTAGAGTGGTCAGTGGCTTCCACAGGGCCCAACACCGCTCAGCCTCACTCTCCCTTTATCTGTCCTTCGTTCGCTCCCTCTCTCCATTTCCTTTTTTCTTTTAAGCATCTCTCCCTCAATTGTCAGTCTATGCTCATACACACCATGTCCCTGTTTTCTTTCTTGTTCTTTCTTTGTTCTTTCTTTCATCTCATCTATCGCTTTTCTATTTGTACTCTCCATGCCTCGTTTTTTTATCTCTCCCTCCATCCCTCCATTCCTCCCACAGCAGACGCAGAGCTACATCAGTAGAGTTGATCAGATATTCCAGGCACATATGGACAGCACTGACGGGCATAAATCATGAGTATTTTTTGAAGTGCCCATGCAGGGTTCTTCAGCCTGCTTGTCGTGAGCAGGAACAGCTCCGTGGAACCGGTGCATTAAATCCCTCTCTTCTACCTCCAGTTTCATGCCAAATCTCTTTCTCTTACTTTTCTTTACAGAGTGACAACCTCTGCCTCTACAAGCTTCCCTACTCTCTCTCTCTCTCTGTGCCTTTCATCCTGAGCCAACTCAATATATGTTAATACTAATGCATCTTCCAAACCTTCCATGTCTGAGCACTGTGCACTCACAGCCTGAAAGGTGACTGATTTTCAAAAGGAACCGCCACCCCAAAAGCAAAGTTGTGAGCATCTCTGTGGTCTGATCCCCTTGTTTTGTTTTTTTTAACATTATATACCGACTAGCTTGTCGGCATGACAACAACATGTCTCTGTGGCAACAGACTAGCCTGCAGCTAGATTACTGGATGTTTGGACATGTAGTGTTGCCTCAAGCTTTCCCCAGGTCCCTCGTTGGCAGGACAGCACATGACAATATTTTCTTCTCAGTCAGAAGGGGTTAAAACCACAGACTGTATATAAGAAGTGGATGTAGTCACCGTGACGTCATCCATTGGTTTGTGGACTATGGACGTGTTCTGCATTTTTGCTGTCGCCATCTTGGTTTTTCGCCGTCGCAATCTTGGTTTTTGACATTCACAATCTGTGTTTTTGGCCGTTGCCATCTTGGCTTTTGTCCATCGCTATCTTGGTCAGTGACAGGAGAGGGTGGAGCTAAGTACGAATACTGAATAAGACATTTTTAGGCAACCAAAATGTTATAATCAACTTTCATGGACTGAAAAAAAACTGTGAAAGGGTTCAAGTTGTAAGACGATAACACATACAACTCCCAGACTGGACAACGCCATGGCAGCGACCTTTCAATCACAAGGTAGCCACGCCCTAAAGCATACCCTGCTTTATGGTCTATTTGACACTAAATGGGACCATAATTGACTAAATGAACATCATGCTGTATTGAAGAAGACTTGAAACTAGTGATTGAGACCATAAACTCATATTTACAATGTTTACTGAGGTAATAAATCAAGTGAGAAGTAGGCTCATTTTCTCATAGACTTCTATACAATCAGATTTCTTTTTGCAACCAGAGGAGTCGCCCCCTGCTGGCTGTTAGAAAGAATGCAAGTTTAAGGCACTTCACATTGGCTTCACTTTTCAGACCCGGAGGTTACCGCCTGGTTAAAACTGTCTCTTCCCTCTCGTAGACACAATATACCAACAGCACCAGGAGATAGGCATCATATAGGTCTCAAGTTACTCGGCGTATAACAACACATTGAGTAACGCTTCAAAAACAAAATAAGAAATAAAACTTTCCAATAACTTCCAACCGTTCATTGCTCTGTTTTCCAATTCCAATCAGCTGCGAGTGTCATCATAAACTAAGATTACTTCAGCTGGTCAATATTGTACAGCGATGAAAATCATTACAAAATCAATTGACGTGCTCCATAATCACAGAGGAGATTCCTGGAGCTTCCCATAAGCATTTGTCTCCCAGTGTGTGGCCACAAACCGACAGGCAGCACAAATAAATCTCCACGCTCTGCTGTGTCCTTGCGCTCTCGCTCCCTCTGCCTCCCGCCAGATGACTTGTCCTCTGTCTCCCTCTCTCGCTCCGAGTCCCTGGATATTGATTGGGGGCCCTACTGGTAGGGAGCAGGAATAAGATAAATAAGGAGTCAGTGGCCATGAACAGCTCTCTCACTCGCCCTAACATGGGGGGAAGGATAATCATCTGCCAGAGCTGAGAAAATGCTCATGCATTTTTACAGGCCACTTCAATGCAAATGACCTCACCAATTACCTGAACCAGTGGTTCCCAACCTATTTTCCTTGAAGCCCCTCCTACTTGTATCTAAGAAAAGCTGAACCTTTAAAAAACAGAGACACATTTGAGGTGATTCAGTGTATTACATGAGTTAGTCTGTTTTATATTAAACCTGCAGTAGGCAGAATATTTTTTGGCATCATTGGGCAAAAATTCTATAATAACCTTTCAGCATATTGTAATTCAAGTGTTCTGAGAGATAACTAGACTTCTGCACCTCCTCATGGCTCTGTTTTCAGGTTTTAAAAAATGTAGCCTGTGAAGACTTTGGCCAATCACAGATCATTTCAGAGAGAGAGCGTTCCTATTGGCTGTGCTGAGGACACAGAGGCACATGATGTTTTTCAGATTACCTGTCTCATGCACTACTGTCAGGATATGTTGACCATTTAATACAAATATTTTGTTTAATCATATTTGCTACAATTCTACCCACTGCAGCTTTAAATCACTTCTCTTTAATGAATACAACTTGTCAGTTTCATCAACATAAATAAAGTGATGACATCTTGACAGATTCAACAAGTGATTGCGGATACATATTATACGCTCTTTTTTTGTAACAACTTAATTAATTTACTATAATATTAGAGCCAAAATAGTTTTTTTTGTTATTGTGATTAATTTAATGTAATTTATGGTGTTAGACTGCTGCCAGACCACCCATTTAATACAGGTACGTGCCTCCCTTTGTGTGCGACCGCAGTGAAAATGTTGTTTTTGAAAGCCTACAAATGTGGTTTGAAGCAGAATATTTTGTTAGATAAAACATGTTGTGAATTTTGGAAATGATTAAATCTATCTTTTTTCAATATCTGTTGACTTTTGGACTTTATAACGCTCTGGAGTTACTGGAAATGTTTGGATCACACGAGTCGGAAACAATCCTACGCATCCCTGCTGGAATCTAATTCTACAAATAATATAATACTGATTAGTGTAGCCTAATCTTTATCTGCATCTGTGCACAAATGCCAGGTTTAAACAGATTGTGGCGTACTGAGTAGCAAAAAAATATAGATCTTTTTAAATAGTTTTATATACAGACCTTTGTATAAATTATCTAGTAAGTGTATTATGATTTTAGTTTTACATGAGCAAATCTAATTTTGACAACATCAGAGCAGACAAATCCGGCAGCAGCCTGAGGGTGGTCCTGGACCCGGACTCCTGGGTTGGGAACCACCGCCCTAAACCACAAGGATCCCCAGTTTCAACAAGCCTCCAAACACACTGGTTTCAGTGACATTTTGATGAGTGTTTTGGCACATAGAGTAGAACCCGTCACCCTTGTCATATTTTTATTGAATGAAACTACCTGGAAAACATTTCATCATCAAAACTGAAATAAAATGAGGTACAGCTGCAAACATTACAGGTACTTAACGGTGCATAGAGCCTCCTCGACTGTGCAGCGGAAAACAGCACCATTGGAGCAGGTGCTTGCCTGTTTTCATTCTGCTCGGGATATAATTATCTAAGTAGTGCACAAGGCATCAAGTTCTCCTACACGGACCACAACACAGCACGTCACACTAGACCTCCATCAATCAAAGCCGGATTTCACTGAAATGCAATACACAACCAAACTGATTGATTGTCACACACCACTATGCACTGTACAGCAAAACGCCGCTATCCGCACACAAACACACAGCGGCACACGGGCGTGATGCGTAAAGTCATCTGTAAACACGAGCACACACAGCGGGGTAAATAACTGCCGGTATCTTCTGCAGCGTCGGGAGCAGTGGCGCGAGGCTTCCCCTCAGATTTTGAAAGCCCTATCTGTATCAGGAACAGCAAACCGAAAAAGCAATTTGCTTTGTCACACAGAGACATGCTTGACTACACTGAATAATTGCACTGCAGCTCTGGAAAGAGCTGTTTTCCTTTTATCTAATGAAGGCCTTCAGGGGAGGGAGCACGGGTGTGTGTGTGTTTGCTATCTGTGCGTGTGTGATGTGAAATATACATGTTTCAGGACCTCTGCATGTATGTGTCAACACATATAAGTGTGCAACCGAAAGATAAGCGGTTGTAGCATAAAGAAGACTATCATTGTCCCGTCCCTATTGGAGACCAGTCCTGCCAGTGTCCCTTTGCTGCTCGCCTTCCTTCCCTCCTTCCACACTGTTCCACTGCAATATATTGATTCATCAAATCTGCGTGTTGCCTCTCGGCTGTGTCCAGTTTCAGGTTTGAGGCAGTCCCCCTGATTCAATAATGCAGAAGCAGGCAGGAGAATAAAAGCCCCTGTGCCTGGCTTCAGACACTAACTCCTGAGAAGTGCTGAGTCTACACTCTCCTGCAAGCCGGCCGGCCGGCCTCTGTGGAGCTTGGCAGAGCAGTGTGGAAGCCTGCAACCTCTACATAACTAAACAATACAGTACTAAAGTTGTCGCTTTACCATTATGTTGTTACTTATCTTTATATACTTATACGTCTCTGTATATATATATTTACAGTCCTGTTTCCCAAAAATTACATTCCCATACAACTAAACTGCATTCTCAATTACTTTGGGAGGGAAACATGTTGTCGCAGATTACGTTTGTTTTGAACGTATCCCAAATATTCTACTGTAGTATGGCTGCTGCGAGTGAAGTAGTACAACGAGTGACGCACAGAGCAGGTGACGTAGTATATATTTTGATATATGGTATATATGGTTGATATTTATGACTTCCCATAACGCATATACATTTACTACATCCTGTTTACATTCAGTTTATTCATTTTGCATTGCATTACTGTAACCATAAATATGTATTATTGCATTTCATGTATGTTATAGTTTATCCCTTTATTTTTACTTTATGTTTAGAATAGATAAAAAAATGTACTTGCGTAATTTTCTTTTTATACATATTTAATGAGCATCGTTGCTCATTATCTGCTTCTGGTTCTCTGTAATTATTGTTTTTATGACAATAAATAACTTACAGAAAATAAATACATACAGAAGACCGCAAGAGGCCCTAGTGAGGATTTGGAGAGTGTGGTTAAAAACAAGCACTTCTATCTGTATTATTGGTCACAGCTAGGGGTGTAAGAAAAATATTGAATATTGCAATATTATGTTTTGTGTAGGGCTGTCAATAAATTAAAATATTTAATCATGATGAATTGCATGATTATCCATAGTTGATCACAATTAATCTCAAATTAATCACACATCTTTTTATCTGTTCAAAATATACCTTAAAGAGGAGATGTAATACTCTTATCAACATGGGAGTGGGCAAGTATGCTTTCTTTATGCAAATATATGTGTATATTTATTATTGGAAATCAATTCAAAACAAAAAACAATGACAGATATTGTCTAGAAACCCTCACAGGTACTGCATCTAGCATAAAAAATATGCTCAAATCATAACATGGCAAACTCAAGGCCAACAGGCAACAGCAGCTGTCAGTGTGTCAGTGTGCTGACTTGACTATGACTTGACCCAAAACTGCATGTGATTATCATAAAGTGGGCATGTCTGTAAAGGGGAGACTCGTGAGTACCCATAAAACCCATTTTCATTCACATATCTTGAGGTCAGAGGTCAAGGGACCCCTTTTAAAATGTCCATGACAGTTTTTCCTCTACAAAATGTATCCCAAGTTTGGAGCATTATTTAGCCTCCTTTGCGATAAGCTAGTATGACACGGTTGGTACCAATGGATTCCTTAGGATTTTCTAGTTTCATATAATATGAAAGTATCTTCACTCTAGCTTTCAAACTGAGCCCGCTACAACCTAAAAATTGCAAGTTGCGTTAAAGAAGTCAGTGGCATTAAAAAAAATTCTTGCCAATACACAGCCCTAGTCACAGCAGTATCTAGTGACAAATGAGAAAGTTGTGTCTGATCATCAGGGGCAGAGGAGAAGGGCATCATGGAGATGGGAGAAGTGTCAATGAAGACAAAGAGAGAACAAACATGAGGGAAGAAAGAAAGAAAGCACGTTCTCTGGTGACTGCTTGTGTGTTCAGGAAAAAGGTTTGTGAATCGTCGTAAATGACTCCAAAGCATTTGTTCCAGTGTGGAATTGTAATTAAGCCATCAGCCACAGTTTGGAGTCTTTACCTTCATAATGAGGCTGAATGTGCGCAGTTCGTGCTCTGTGGATAAGCTGCTGTAATCACTTCTATCTGCTTAATTATGTAAAACCATTCTTTTATCCTAGTAGTGTGTCGCTCTTTATCTCTCCCTCTCTCCTGCTCGCTCTCTGTCATGGTCTCGTTTTTTTTTTTTACTATAACTGGTACCATAAAAGCATACAGGGACGCAGCGGCGATAAGCATACGTGCTGGGAGATATCAACCTGAGACGGCTATGCTGGAAATCGTCGCTCCAAATGGTTGCCGGGAGATAAAATATAGCGAGAACTGAGTGTTAACAAAGGGCACTATATGAGGGAAGAGATGCAGCTGCTTTAAGAATAAGCACAAAGCTCTCAGCACTCTGAGGAGTGTTTTATTACCTTTCTCCATGCCCTCCTTAGTATCGGTCAGAGGGACATTGCAGCTCACATCGTATAAGGCATTTTGCTTTCTTCTCCCTCTCTCTTTCAAGCTCACAACTTCTTGCGGACGTTTCCTGAATTCCAATAGGACTATTATTATCATTAGTGGTCCTGCTCCAGTGTGACGGATGTGAAGATGCGTGCTGCAGGTTATTTGCAATGGAAGTAAACACCTTCTCGTCCCTAATGGAGAGAACCTGGTTGTACTCCTTTTTTAGATAGACCTACATCAAAGCTCTCCTTCTACAGTACTTCAGAGATCACTACGCCGCTACATGCTGGCTGCACACACACACACACACACACACACACAAACCCACACACACACGCTCACTCTTGTGGCAGTGGAGAGTGAAATCTTGTGATGCTCGGGAACTTTACATCACACACGGGCTGCAATGGGGGGAAATAAAAGCCCTAAGTGCATGAAAAAACATGAAGCTGCCGCTGTTTCAATGGAGCAGAAAAAACAGTAGAGAAAAATGTCAACAACAAATAGCTGCTGGTTTCTGTTGCCGCGGGCGACATGGACTTCGGTTCCCTCATGTTTCTTTCCTTCCACATTATGCATCATGTTTTCATCCAATTAAACACAAACACAGGCTACAGAGAACAAATCGGGGAGCATCTTAGTGCTGCTCGTTTGGGGAGAAACAGCCAAGAGGAGGGATACAGAACGTGAGGGGATGGTTTGAGATAAAGCGACGGGCAGGTGTGACTGTGTGTGCATGTGTGTGTGGGCTAGGTGGCTTTACTTAAAGGGCAGGTCCATCTGTGCTCTGTTCTGCTACTCAGCCCTTTCAAAAAGCAGTGACGTAGGTTTCCAAATCAAGCTAATCAATAAGGTTATGAATAATGTGAACGCTAGCACTAACTGAGTCTAAATTAGCTGTGCTAAGTTTGGAAATAACTGAAAGGGTTAGTTCGGATTTTTTGAAGTGGGGTTGTGTGTATACTCCCGCGATCTGCGAGGTAAAATTACTGCTTTTGTAAATGTAGTCTGGTGGTTTTGAAGACTGTGATATAATGGCTTCAGTTACTGTCGGAAAGGGCTGTCTGACGGTGAGGTAAAGCGTCTGACGGGAGCAGCAGAAAAACATATGTTAGTCAGAATGTATATCAGTTTAAGTCTACGCTATATTTTTTATATTTTCACCGCTTTACCTCGCCATCAGACAGCCCTTTACTACGGGGGACTGAAGCAGTTATATCGATGTCTTAAAAGCCACCAGACTCCATTCACAAAAACAGTAATTTTACCTTGCAGAAAACAACGTATGTATGTAACGTTTATACACTGACTATGAGGCTGTATATATACCGAACATGTAGCAGCGTCATCATGCAGAAACTACATCAGGTCACGTGGGAAAAAGTTTTTAGAAGGGCTTGGGAAAATAGCAATTTCACTCTAAAATAAACATACTTTGACAAAATTTTCAATGTTCGGATTTGAATACACAAGGAACACCACTATGATGGTACATGTCCACAGGCTCCGCCTCTGGAAACTCCCGAGAAACTTTTAAAATAACCGTTGTTGATCTAAAATAAAGACAGATTTAGCAACTGCCTGGCTTATTTCTCTCATAAAATGTCTTCAGAAACACATTTCAGGTTCCGGTTTGAAAGCTGGGAGCAGCTGCCTACGAGGGAAAGTCCAATCAGGTGATTTGTGTCTTGTGGCAGCCCATCAAGCGTCCAATGCTGGGAAGCAAGTCGATTCCTCGCGATAAAAAAACACCCCTGTGGACACGTACCATCAGTCTACAAAATTATATAAAAACCTCAAAAACCATGGACCCGCCCTTTAAAAGATGGACCTCTTGGCAGACCATCTCCAGGTATCTCTCCTCATGTCTTCATGTTTCTGTGAGTCTGTCGAGGGCGACTCTTCGCTGTTGTCTTGTTTTGATCAACAGACATGAGCAGACTGCATCTAGATGATGATTGATGATGTTTGCTGAATGATGGCAAGAAACAGACATGAAGCGTGGCGGGGCCTCCTTGCCGAAAAACCCCAACTGAACCCGAGTTTGTCCTTGCCCCGGTTGCCTTGGTTACGTGCAGGTAGTAAAGTGAGACAGAGGGTGTGAAAAGCTGTGTTTAATTCCATCTTCAGGCAGCCATCAAGGGTTTCACACCTTTCCCTCCGGGCACTCGGGCGAGCATTGCTATGGCAACTGAGCACTCTTAACCTTCTGACCCAACCTCCTCACCATCACTAACTTGTTGTGCGTTTTTTCAGATGAAAATACATAAGGTGTTTCCTCATCTGTATGAGAGGAGGGACAAGATTTATGGAGCTATATTTGCCTTAACACTGATCTGACAGGAAAAGCGTTGAAAAATTGACATTTTAATTGCAAGAATAACAGCTTTTGATAAATCCTGTCATAAACGAAGGTCCATAAACCATATATATAAACCATGTTCAGCGAGCTTTTGCCTGAAATACTGGGATTTTTAAACTCCATGTTTAGATTTATGATGACTTTCCATTAGTGAAGTGGAAAGACAAACTCAGCGGACGGGTGAGTGTGAGATGTGGTAGTCCATTTGGCTGCACAAAGACATTGCACTTTTGGGACTGCTGGAGGAGGTGTTTCATGTTGTTTACATAGGAGCAAGTTAATTAGACATGCATTAGGAAGCATGACTGTCAAATGTGAGATGCATGCTGCTGTAATGTTTGCACGAGGCTTTTGTGGTTGGCTTGGATATCTATGTTGTTTTTGCAGGAGTATCGGGGTTAACACTTCTCCATCTGTGTGTTTGTTGACATGTTAGATGTTGTAGTGAAGTGTGTTTAAATGTGATAGATTGCCTGCGAGTGTATTAATTAGGGGTGGTTGATTTATCCAATATACTCGATGTATTGCGGCTTGTTCTACGTGGGATGTAGTAAATGACTATATCGCAAACATCAAATACAAATATTAATTGTCAGGTCATTTTTTAAAAGCCACCGGCATAAGACACGCTTTGGAGTTTCTGCCGTGGCTCTCTCCCTCTCACACACATACACTCTCCTGGGCGAAAAATACTTTTGCTTTATTAAGGAGCAATAGTAAATATACAAAAGAGAAAATAAGATGTGTCTCTTAAAATGAACAAGTAATTGTTTCCTTTAAGAAAAATCTACATTTTTATTGCTTACAATAATATTATCTGTCAAAACTAAACCCATTTAAGTTTCATAATACAGTCTGGGTTTAAAATAAAACATTTTCTGAAAAGCAAACAAATAAATAAAAAAATAAATTCTAATTGCTTTAAAAAAAGTACACGTCTTATGGACTACACCTATAAAGGTACTATAACTTTAACTGATCAAACTGATCAAAATTGATATTAATTAACTAATATTCAGGGGTCTTAAACGAAGCTTCGATGATTTTTAGTAATCAAATTACTCAAGGAATCGTTCAGCCCTAAATCAGTGAGTATTAAATTTGAACCAAAGACTGAGAGCCCCATCAGCGTAACATTATCCTGTGTGCCCGTTGGACCACCTAATGTAGATTCACCAGTGTGGATATACCTTCAGGAAGCGTATGGTCTTTCAGTCCTATTGCATAATAACTCTGCAGCACCGGCAGTAGCAGTAACATTACGAGCATCAATAACAACCACAATGCTCTGTTATAGGACCGACTCCGATGTTTGCTAGATGGATAGAGCAACTTATGCTCTCCAACTTCACAAAATCCAATTAGACTGTCTGTGTACGTCTGTGAGATGATCTACAGTCTAGTCACTCGCCAGGCCTATCCGCCTGTCTAATATTCACTATAACCATGAACAAAACACTAAGCTCCTCTTTCTCCGCCTCGCAGTTCATTCTCACAGTGTGTTTAAAACTCTTCTCGCTTTCCAATTATTTAAAGAGAATCAACTCCTGGAAATTGAAAATCTATATAACGATAGGCTCGGCAGCGGTGGCTCGACACAAATAGTCTCATCTACCCGGGTGTGTTTTTTAATGCTGAAGAAGCAGGGTTTTCTGACAAGCAGAGTGCCTGTAGGCAGTTGGAGACAAACACTCACACACAGATGCTGGTGGTTGTTAAATTTAGTCCTCAGGCCATATGTTGCACCGCCTCAAATACTTTAGCAACACACTTGCAAGGAGAAACACACAGGGAGAAATCCCAGATTAAGTCATAAAGCATGAAATGCAATCAAACAACTCAATAACCGACATAAACACCGAGGGTAACCACGAGTTCAGAGAGGCAGAAAAAGGTCAAGACCGGAAAAATATACAAAATTGGCGATTTAAGTGCCACATCTGCCTAAAGCTGGGCATACACTGTACGATTTTAGACATGGTGTTGTGTAATTCCTACGAGTAGATCATTTGTGATGTAAAGCCAATGCTCACGATTTATGTGCTCACACTGTACGTGCAAAACAGAAAAAATCCCATCGTCCCATCGGCTCCTGAGGGCCGTTCTGGCTGTTGACAGTCATCAATAAAGATTTGTTAGAAAGCTCCGAGGCAGGTAATGTTTGTTTGCTAGCAGAGGTCTGTACGGGTCACAATGTTAACAAGGCAGAAACGTGCTGCCTTGATCATCTGTGCCATCCTGTCTGCTGAAACGTCTAAAAAAAAAAAAGAGGCGCCGGAGTATATGGAACTGCAGGTGGCTAGGACGACGTGGACAGTATAGCTTGTCCATCTTGCAAAGAGAATTGGATGTAAGCTACGTTTTACTATATCTATTGTTATTTTTATAGCTATGCTCTGATTACTGTAAAAAAATGTAGACAAAAGGCACTGATGTTGGGGAATCGGCTCTTGGCTCTGCTTCAACTGTACGAGAGCCTGTGGACGGGCAACCAAGATTTCTGACATATCAGAAATTCATCCGACTGTCCGGCGGCCGGTGGGTAGAAGTTAATCGGTCCTTGGTACACTGCACGGCAAACGACCCCCGATGAAGCTGAAATTTGGTCCGACACTAAAATGAGTCGTGTGGCTCAAAATTCAGGCCAGAAACGGGCTCACATCATACAGTGTCTAACCCATCTTAACACGTTGCAGTCACAAGTGAGGTGACAGGAAGAGAGAGGACACAAAGTAACCCCGAAGGTCTAGTTCCTCCTTTCTCTTGGCCTTCTTGGACTGATCGAGGATAAAAATGTTGCATCTTTGACAAATGGGTTATGCTGTGTTTGCATTTACTTCAGAAACATTTCCCCCAGCGCCCCAAGCGCCCCCAGCTCACCCAGCGCCTCAGGCATCTAAACAGTAACTGTAGGGGATGGAGACGGAGATGGAGGAGAGCAACCACGAGAAGGGAGGAGTCGGTTAGTGCAGTGTATATCCTCAGCATGACCATTTAAAAATACTAGCACTCTGACCCCATGCAATGACTCAACATCACTTTTACTCACCCTGGCAGCCTTGAGCGTCTCTATTAATCTCCTCTTCGTGCTCTGCTGTATGTATCTGAGCAGAGGATGGAACAGTAAAATACAATAACTGGTGAATACAACAGCACAGGAAGGCAGGAATAATTCCTGCGTTCTTTTCTTTCTTTCTCATACTGTACACCACCCCTCCCTCGCTCCCCCGCAGCGACTCATTTCACCTCCTTGTGGTTTTTCCTGCTGGGAAAATGGAGGGGTGTGCACCATGCCACTGAGGGCAGCAGCAGGGGTGGAGAGAGTCAACCCTCTGCTGAACCGTACAGGGGCCGGAAGGCACAAGCCATCACACCGCCGGATCTGAAATCCTTTCTGAATGCCTTACATGAACTAATACCACTGTTCCAAGTGTTAAAAGCCACAATAAACTGGAGCCACAGGGTTCTACTGAGTTATAGGAGTAAAATAGCTACAATATAGCTGACCTTTAAGAAACAAAAAAGGGGCATGGGATAGAAAAACCCAACAAAATTGAAATGAAAAATAAAAATGTGGCAATTGGTGCTTTGCACAAAGAAAACCATAAATAAACACATTTGATTCAGTTCAATCACGATTAACCCTAAAGCAACCGGAGCTCTCCAGTCCAGTTTGTCCCAGTGTGTGAGTGCAGCCCGGTTGCATTAAATGGCGTATGAATGACACGGTAATTCTCAAGGCATTTAGCATGTAATAAGAACACCATTCTTACTTTTGGCGTGTCAATTGTACGTCATGTTTTCTGTACTGACTGCAATGTAAACGCATATGCGCAAATATGCCAGCTCAGAGATAGTGACATAGAATAAAAAGTGAGAAAGACCGCTTATGGCGGGCGGAAGGGGAGGTGGATGGGTCCCAGAAATGAAGGACTTTAAACCAGGAGACCAGGGTTCGTGTCCTAAAGTGTTGTTGAGTTATTTTTTAAAGTTACGTTAGTGACGTTTGTGACGTATTTTAAGAGACGTTTGACATGTTTTTTCCGTACTCACGTTATGTTGTTTCCGTACGTATTTTGCTTAGTTTACGTACTTATTTTAAGCCCAACCATGATGTTTTTCCTAAACTTCACTAAATGGTTTTGTTGCCTAAACCTAACTGTGGACTTAACCATAGTTTTGTTGCGTGGCGTAAAATTTATACACGAAAAGAGACGTACAAACGACACGTGAAAATGCTGAAATGCGTTCTCATGACATGCAGAATGTCCTTGTAATGTCGATGACGCTTCGTCAGACCCCTCAGCGTCACTTTTAGGTCATAGTAAACACCTTCTTAATGTTGTGAATTAAACAAAAACACTTGCTTAGGTTCAGGCAATAAAACCACAGGAAAAAAGCGATATGGTAGGGCTTAACATCACTACTTGTGAAGTGAAAATTAATCTGAACTTTGTGAACACAGGACACGAACGAACACCTACTTGTAACGTGAAAGTGAAATGTAACGCACGAGACATGAACAGCGGTCTCCTGGATGAAAGCTTTGTGCTTGTTGAACCCATCCAAACTCTAAAAACATTCACCACTGCTTTAAGATAGAGGGTTTCATAACATTAGTTAATGTTAGATCTATGCGAGTAAAAGGCTCTGACTTTAAATATAGTCCAAGTAAGAACAGGCTTTACTTGTCTCCTTTGTCATACCATAATCCAATTATAAACAAGCCTACAACAGTGCATTAAAGCACCAGCTGTCACTTACTACACAAAGGATCTGCTCAGGTCACTTTGGTTGGAAATATGGCACATTCTGTTGGCTTTGTCTCTTTGAATTTCTTAAAAGGGAAATGGAGTGGGAGGGCTGAACACACTCTTCCCAGCAACAGTGTTTTTCATGTCTTGTCTTTGTGGTTTGGGGGGGGATTCACCACAGGTGACATGTTGTGCATTTACCTTTGAAAAACGTTGTTTTTTTTTGTAAGCTATTATTAAGGGGTGAGGATAGAACGGGCAGCAGAGGCTGTTAAAGAGTTTTCATTCCCAATTCAGGAGGATGGCTGGAAGCTACAAACACAGGCTGTCAGAGAAGTAGGGGGAATCACAGGCCCACACCATCCAATCACTGTGACACAGTTCACATGGACACACACGAATAAATAAACACACTCAGGCTGTGTGCGCACCCATTCACAATCTCACCTGGCCTGGAAAACACTTATTAGGATGCCTAACCATCATTTAATTATCTCTGTTAGCTAGCGACATTCATTATCTCCATTGTAATCGGCGAAAGAATAATCTTTATCGTTTCCCTAAACCCCAGAGTATCCCTCTATTTTGGCATAATTGGATGTGCGTCAGCGCTGAATTGATGGCATTAATGTAGATTTGACAGAGGCTGTCTCGCTCTTTTTTACAATGCTCACAGTTATCACTCACCAGCGGGCTCATGAGCAGCCAGACATTATCAATGCTAAATGTCAGCTCTTTCTTCAGGTAGCTGTCAGTGGAGTGGAAACATTTAGTGGAGCAGAAAGCATCCGTCACTGGGAGCAACGCTTCTATCCATCTATCTGTTCATCCAACCATCCATCCATCTATCTGTCCATCCATCCATCTTTCTATCCATCCATCCATCCATCCATCTTTTTATCTGTACATCTTTCTATCTGTCCATCCATCCATCCATCCATCTGTCCATCTTTTTATCTGTACATCTTTCTATCTGTCCATCCATCCATCCATCCATCCATCCATCTATCTGTCCATCCATCCATCTTTCTATCCATCCATCCATCCATCCATCTGTCCATCTTTTTATCTGTACATCTTTCTATCTGTCCATCCATCCATCCATCCATCCATCTATCCATCCATCTATTCATTTTTCTATCTATCCATCCATCCATCCATCTTTCTATCTGTCCATCCATCCATCCATCTTTCTATCTATCTGTCTATCCATCCATCCATCCATCTTTCTATCTGTCCATCCATCCATCCATTCATCCATCTTTCTATCTGTCTATCCATCCATCCATCCATCTTTCTATCTGTCCATCCATCCATTCATCCATCTTTCTATCTGTCCATCCATCCATCCATCCATCTTTCTATCTGTCCATCCATCCATCCATCTATCCATCCATCTATTCATTTTTCTATCTATCCATCCATCCATCCATCTTTCTATCTGTCCATCCATCCATCTATCCATCTTTCTATCTGTCCATCCATCCATCCATCTTTCTATCTATCTGTCCATCCATCCATCCATCTTTCTATCTATCTGTCTATCCATCCATCCATCCATCTTTCTATCTGTCCATCCATCCATCCATTCATCCATCTTTCTATCTGTCTATCCATCCATCCATCCATCTTTCTATCTGTCCATCCATCCATCCATCTTTCTATCTATCTGTCTATCCATCCATCCATCCATCTTTCTATCTGTCCATCCATCCATCCATTCATCCATCTTTCTATCTGTCCATCCATCCATCTATCCATCTTTCTATCTGTCCATCCATCCATCCATCTTTCTATCTATCTGTCTATCCATCCATCCATCCATCTTTCTATCTGTCCATCCATCCATCCATTCATCCATCTTTCTATCTGTCTATCCATCCATTCATCCATCTTTCTATCTGTACATCTTTCTATGCATCCATCTATCCATCTTTCTTTCTATCCACCCATATATCATCTATCCTTCCATCTATCCATCTTTCTTTCTACATCCATCAATCTTTCTTTCTTTCTATTTATCCATCTATCCTTCTTTGTTTCTTTGTTTCTATCCATATATCCATGCATCCACCCCTTTATCTATTCATATTTTTCTTTCTTTCTTTCTATCCATTCATCCGTCAATTTATCTATCCACCCTTCTTTCTTTCTATATATCCATCCATCTATCCAACTTTCTTTCTATCCCTATATCTATCTATCCATCCTTCTTTCTTTATTTCTTTCTTTCCGTATAGCCATGTACCCATTTATCCATCTATCTAAGTTGCATGTCTTCCAATCACTGGAGCATGAATATTGTCAGTTCTCTCTCTCTCTCTCTCTTTTTCTCTCTCTCTCTCTCACTTGCACGCGCACACACACACGCGGCCAAGCTTGGCTGCGTCAAAGAGTGCTACTTCTTAGAGACTGGGCTCCTGGCACATAGATGTGCTGCTCCTAGCGTCGGCACCTTGCAAGCACAACAGTCACCTTCCAACCTCTGCGACTCTCTCTCTCTCTCTCTCTCTCTCTCTCTCTCTCAGTCGCAGTTATTCTGCAGGACGGAGGAGGAGGAGGAGGAAGAGGAGGAGGAGGACCGGCCGATTACGTTATCTGGAGGAGTTTTTTTTTATTTCCACACTGGGAAATTGGGGAGGTTTTGCTTTCGCTACCCGCCGCAAAAAAAAAAGAGTGTATGCTCCACGCGGCTGGTCGCCTGTACACCGAGCCACAGAGCCACAGCAGAGAGAGAGAGAGAGAGAGAGAGAGGGCTGCCGTGCGTCCTGGTGATGAGGTCGGTGGCGCACAGCCGACACAGCATTAAAGGAATCCCTCTGTGTCTGAAGAAACCGCCCCAGTAGAAAGGGACAGGAGAGGAGAGGAGAGGAGAGGAGAGCTGTCGGCTGGGACGCTATCATTGCGACTAGGATGCATCTCTTCAGTGCCATGTTCCTGCTGGTGATGTTAGTTGGATTGCCCTGCTGCCAGGTAAGGACTCCAGCACCTCCGACGCTTTGCACGCTAGATGAAAAAGCATTGCTTAAAAGTTCCCAAAGCTGGATATGGACATGTGGATCATTTTTTTTTTTCTTCAATATTATATTTATTGTTTTTTTTTACAAAAACAAACAATCACAAACGTCCCCAATAATAACATTCTCGATACAAAAAAAAAACTTAATAAACCTAATATTAATATAAAATAAGCCAGTAATAGATACAGGGAAACACATATATACAAAAAAAAGATATATAAGTAAAAAGAACAATGTGGATCATTTAAGTAAAGAAGCAATACTGTGATAAAAGATGTATCACAGTTACTGCAAAAGGAGAGAGCTCAGTGCAAAGACTGTATGCATGTTGCAGCATTAAATAGGGAAATTGGTGTCGTCTTTCAGTGTGCAACCATAGAAGCATATATAGAAACTTTACGCAACATATTATTATGTTATTATCATGAGCAGAGCTGCAGTTTGATGATAAATCCAACCTGAACTTGACTCACTTATTCCGGGAACTGAAGTCTCTCACACACTGACAGACATACATCTTGATGCAGTTTGTATAGTATGAGTGGAATAACACTAACATTTCATTATTTGAAAAGGGGAAAAATATGGAGTATAGCTTGTTCCCTTTGACAGTATTGATTTCTCTGATGCCCCGGAGGTCGTTGTTTACCTTTACCTTTATCTCCCTCTATACATCACACACACACACACACACACACACACACACACACACACACACAGAGAGATACAGCTGATAAAGGACCGAGGAGCGATGGACGCCCAACACTGAGAGAGTGTGTGTGTGTGATTTGTGGCTGTGTGGATACGAGCTGTGCGTAATTAGCAGTGTAGACCAGAGAGACGCCAACAAATGGTTGTAGATCCAGAAAGATGTGTGACGTGTGTCCGAGTGTGTGGCGTGCTGTGTGTGTAGTGGATGACACTCAAACACACACATACACACACACACACACACACTAAAACACACACACTAAAACACACACACACACACACACACTAAAACACACACACACACACACTAAAACACACACACACACGCACACACACACAAGCCGCGTCCCTTTGGTTGAAAATGACGAGGTCTGATGTGACAGTTGCGAATTGGAGTGAAGGACGGTAAATCATTTGACCCAGAAAAGCTTTCAGTCCAGGCAGGAGCAGTTCAACTTGCATGGATGGGGGTTCAGCTGGTCAGCATGCATACAGGCAGCATTGAGCACATATATAAGCCATGGCAGGTTAGAAAAGTGTAGTCTGCTACATGGCTGATTGCACAGTTTTGGGGAAATGTTCTTAAGGCTATTTGCAAAATTCTGGGCTATGATATACCCAAGTCATGTATAGTACTGTATTTCGGTAATATGGCAGGAAATACTGTGTTAAGAGAAGACAGATACCTGCTGAAAGTGTTGTTGGCGGCCTGTAAGAAGGCCATTACGAAGGGATGGTGTAAGGCAGAACCACCTACACAAGATGGATGAAGTGTGAATGAAATATATGATATGGAACTGTTAACCCGTAGGATAAGAACACGAGAGGAGCAATGTGGAGAGAAGTGGGAGAAATGGACAATGTTTCCATGTCAACGACAAGATGAGGGAATGAACCATTGAATAAGTCATAGCAATAAAGAAAACTTTGTAGAGACAGGGCAATCTATATCCTTTCATGTTTTTTGTTTTGCTTTATTGTTCTATGTGTATGTTGTCTTTCTGTTATGGAAAAGCAATAAAAAAAAAGTATCAAAAAAACAAAAAGTAATATAGCTGTTATTTAGGGAGAGCATAAAAATAGCTGATGATCGCTCGCACCTTTGGTTGCATGCAGCAGTATAGATTCAGGACCACGGACAGCTCCGCGTCGCGCCTCCTTCAGTTAAAAACAGCAGTCTGAGTCAATCCAGCAGCACAGACAGGCAGCAGCCTCCTCCTCCACGTTGGCGGTGAGTGTCACCATTTGGCACCAAGGCCGCCATGCACACAGATCACACAGGGCCTTACAATAAACAACAACACTAGAAATAAAAAATGGTGCCAAACAAATGGAACAGCATGTATCCATGTACAATATAATCTATATTAAAGTGATATAAGAGATGAAAGTGACAGTGAGTGGGGACATAGTGTGGTCCCTCACCAGTAAAGGTTCTTTATTTGTCAATTTGTCAGTTCCAGCAAAGCAAGTCATTGGCAATGAAAACCTTTGGGTCTCAGGTTCCTTCAACAATGCTCGTAAAATCTGTATATAGATATATACAGTATATATAAGGGTAAATCTCACACAAGTAAAAGTAAAAGCAAAATCATAATCTATGGCATAAAATAGTGCAGCTAAAATATATATAAACACAAGTAAATATAAAATAGTAATGTAAATGTAAATTTGTAATTTAGTTAAAGACAGTATTTCAGATGGAAACAACAAATGTAAACAGGATGTAGTATGTACAGTATACGCATAATGAGAAGTAATATACACAGAGGTGTACTAAAGTACTAACAGTATATGTACAGAGGTGTAGACAGGAATGTAGTATATATAGAAAAGTAGTATATATATATATATATATATATATATATATATATATATATACACACACAGAGCTGTAACATAGCATCTAAACCAGGGGTGCCCAAACTTTTTCCCTTGGATGGCCAAAACAGGAAGTCAATGGTGGGCCACGGGCCAAAAGTAAACATCTATTGTATTGTATTGTTGGATGCAAAATGGTACTAGGATTCCAAGTTCCCCAAATTGAATATTATTTTAGCTTTTACATAGTTAAAGGAACAATATGTGGTACTTCAGCTAGCGTTTTAAAATGGGTACTACAGTCCAAATTCAAAACATTGGATCCGTGGCCCGTCCGCTCCTCCGGTGTGACTGATAGCAGTTAGCATGTGTTAGCATCACGGCGTTAGACTCTGGCCAGCAGCAGTAATCGGAATCACTTCACCGGCTGTGTGTCTCAAATACTCGCTGCCTTGATAACCCAGCTGCACACGGACCACAGAGAGATGTCTGGTAGAATCTAATGTTATGTTATCTCTGTTGATCCAGTCGGTTTGTTTGCTTCCATGGCTGCAGAAGGCTGTGTTTGCGGGCCAGTTTGTTTCATATGTGGCAACGGGGTGTTGAAACGGGCAGTGGACGGGATCACGCCGGCCAAAACCAAAACAGACGTTCTGGACCGGAATGGAGATTTCAACGGAGAATATACTGGCTGTAGCATTGTTGTCAGAGAAGCCAGTATATCAACTAAGCATGTTTCCTTAATGTCTGATGACATATGGTAATTCTATGATTTATTACAGTAAATATATCACATATTGGTCCTTTAACACCTTAAACCCACTTGCTCAATACAATTGGGTTCATTTTCAGGCATACCAGATTTATGCATTCCCAAGACTGTTTAGAGACCCCAGTATGCAGAAATATTCAAATACACCAATTTTACAATCGGCGAAAATAATACATTTATTCTGCATGCAAAAAACTGCATGTGATTATCATAAAGTGGGCATGTCTGTTAAGGGGAGACTCGTGGGTACCCATACAAAACCATTTTCATTCACATATCTTGAGGTAGGGCTGCTTGATTATCGCAAAAATCATAATCTCCATTATTTTGGTCAATATTGAGATCACAATTATTTAATACGATTGCTCACTGACTTTGGAAACATCGTGCATTTAGAAAGAAACACTTTAAAGCATACATTTTAAAGTTAAATGCAACAATCTGGTGCACTTTGAGAGCTAAACTAAGCGGCTAGATCTATGAAAAACTTTGTGTTCTTGTAAACGATTTAATCATAAGCACATTGGTTGTATGGATATGTATGGCGATGACACGGCAACAAGAATTCATACCCACAAAGCATGGCAAAATGGATGGGCTCCGTGGTTCAAGACAGCAAAAGTGCATCGCTGTAAAGGGAAGGGGTGCGCTGGATTTATAACACAAGACAAAACGAGAGGGTCATTGCGAAACGGAACGCGTCGCAATAATAGTTTTATGTTGATTATCTTGTTTTCATAATCATTGGAAGCCAAAATTGCATGTAGAAATTTGATTAATTGAACAGCCGTATCTTGAGGTGAGAGGTTTGTGAAAATGGCCATGCAGACTTTTCCTCGCCAAAATTTAGCCTAACTTCGAGGAGTTATTTAGCCTCCTTCCCAACAAGCTAACATGACCATACATACCTTCACTCTAACTCTAAAACAGAGTCTGCTACAGCCTCCGAAAAACAGTGAAGTCGGTCGGGATCGTTGGCCAAGGGCAGCCCTGATCTAAACAATGTAGTTACAGCTTATATATGCTTTGGAGTTTGGACTTTTCACACATTTAACTGTCTGTGGTTACATCTGTCTGCCACGACGTTTGATATATTCATGAGGTCAAGATGTTCAAGATGTGGCCCATTGTTGCAGATTTATCAGACTGAGGAATATGCAGTAACATGTAGAAACAGTGAAAGCCATGCAGCATGTTGCAGCATACATTAAGTGTTTTATATGTCATCTCTACAGGGCAGGTTTACACTGCAGTTGACCTTTAAGAGAAATAGAAGCTATATAGAGTATGTTTCAGTCTACAGGATGTACGCAGATGAACAAGACTGTACACCTGTGTGCCAGCAGGTTCAAACTATAACGTGTACAGCACAGATGGTATTAGATGAAAACAAATTGATTTCATTTGGAGTGGTACTATGAAAGAAGGTGCAGGAGTTCCCGAGGCTCTAATTTAACAATCACACTGAACACATCCCATAGCTGCACGAGAATGACACCATGAAGACGTGTTCAAGTGCCTCTTTAACCTCCTTTAAATTAAATTACTGATAAAGTTTCCTGATGCGTAATTTAACCTCGACTGAAAACTAGTTTAAAATCTACTATCTAACACTTCAAGTAAAAAAAATGTAAATTTCACAAATGGTCTATCCTGACCTACACCCATCCACAAAGCAGCACTAAGGACGTTCTTCAATAAATAAAGAGGAATAAATGTTAGTGTTAAACACTCGCGAATGTGACACGGAAAATGTAGCTGATGACTCGCTATCATATCTCAACCCCTTCTTCAGTGAGTTCATACTGTAATTGGCCTTGGGGGACAATTTGTTGTAAGTGTTTACATTAAATATTTAAAGGGTCTGAAAGAAAATATGACGCTACCAGTCTCTCTAAGATTGCACAGCGAACATAAAGAATTGATGAGTTCTTGCGTATCTACTGCAACGAGGGTAACACTCCCTACCAGCGGAGCTGAGATATCCACATATTTCTTATGTCATACGTCTCAGCACCACAGGCCAAATATGAAATATTAACAGGGCTTTAATTAGATGCATGTGTTTGTTAAGTAGCCATGAAGCCCAGGGGTCCTTAGTGTTAGTTATACAGATGGGCACCTGCTTGACCTTGGCACAGATGTCTTGTGTGCACAACAAGCCATGCATGACAGGACATACTGATATAAGTGTGTGTGTGCATTTGGAAGTAATGCATTTACTATGCATCCCCTATGGTATACAGTATACTGCACCAGCCTAAGCAGCAGCACTGTAAATTCATTTTAAGTGACTTTTTCAAAATGTACTCAAGATTAGGGCGGCAACTAACAATTCTTTTCAATGTCAATTAATTTGTTGATTATTTTCTTGATTAATCGATTAGTTGTTTGGTCTATAAAGCATCAGAAAATGGTTGAAAATGTTGATCAGTGTTTCCCAAAGCCCTAGATGACCTTCTTCAAATGATTTGTTTTGTCCACAACTCAAAGCGATTCGGTTTATCATCGTAGAAGAGTAAAGAAACCAGAACATAATGACATTTAAGAAGCTGGAATCAGAGGATTTAAAAAAAAAAAATCTTTAAAAAAATGACTCAAACCGATGAATCAATTATCAAAATAGTTGACAACTAATCAATTAATTATTGCAGCTCTACTCAAGATGTCAAAAATACAATGGACCATTTAATATTAAACCAAGGCAACTCATTTCCTTTAAAAGTACCAGACATTCAGATAAATGTGTGTAAATAATCATTCTGCAAAGTGCAAACCATGTTTAATGTATATTATTTTGGGAAATAGTTTCCAAAGATATTAAATATTGCATGAAAAAACTTCTTGTAATGACTCATCAGTCAGGAGTTAAACATTATAGTATGTTGGCATAATTTTCTGTGAAACTCAGCATCTTTTCATGAGTCTAGTTAATATTAATAGCCTAATATTGGTTGCTAAGTGCAACAGCAGAAATTCTGAAATAGAAGATGATCCATTCAGTGTATGTAGTGAAGAAGAAGAAGAAGAAGAAGAAGAAGAAGAAGAAGAAGAAGAAATGCAGACCGTAGAAGCCAGGGATCAAACCACCAACCTTGTGGTCAAAGGACAACCTGCTCTGCCCATTGAGCTACAGCCTCATATTGCATTATTCCGCTTATGAAATTCTAGCAGATAAGATATAGATATGGATAACATAACAAATTTAGTGAATTGTTATTTATCATTAAAATAATAAATCGTACTCCAATAACTTGATAAAAAAATCTTCAAAATGAACCTTTTTAATGCCGCAACAAATTGGTCAAAACTTAAACAGGAATTCAAATTCCAGTATATAATGTATATAGTATATAAACATAGAACTGAATTGAATAGATCGGCCCCCATTGTCACCGATATCCGATCCAGCTATTTGAGTCAGTATCGGCCCGATATCCGATCCGGTATCGCTGCATCCCTAATTAAATCATCCATCTTTGTTCACTACATCTTTGCCTTTCTTACCCTCAGTTGTGCATAAACTACGGGTTAGGAACTTCTTTTTAAAACACAAAAATGTGAAATTATCAGTTATCTTATCGGTATCGGCCATGAGAAGCAGGTTAGTTATTGTATTGGTTGAACAAAATCCATATCGTGCATCCCTAGAATGTAGCCTAGGATTTAATGTTGCATATTAGAATTATGTGAACGATGAGATGATGAGATATTAATGTTTATGTGTTAAACACAAACAAGTTCAGACCACAAGAAAATGCAGTGTGAAATATCCCTTTTATCACAAACTTTGAATTTTGTTGGCGATAGTTGCCCCAAAACTTCATGACTAAATATAACTTCTTTGTAAAAAACAAAGACTTCTCAAATGGGTATGTATTTAGAAGAAATCCCAACAATGTGTGTCCCACTAATATTCCCGTCCAACCATGAAACTGATTTAAAAGAGCGTGACAGAGAGGTGAGGAGGTAATATTGTTCAAGGGGACAAAAGATTTCTTTGTTCCGTTTTCTGTAGCTGCTCGATTTCTGCTTAAGTTGACGAGAATAAAGATTGTTTCATGTACTTGAAAGATTCACATTCAGGTTTGGAGGCAAAAAAGAAACGTTGTTGTCCCAGTGGAGCCAGGGAGCGCCAGAGGAATACAGTTATTGGTTTAAGATGTCTGGCCTCGAAGACTCCTAACACTAGCAGTAGTTGAGAGTGATGGAAATGAACACGTTCTTTGGTGTTTTTCCTCTTCAAACACCAAGTGCAGTGGGGGAGAAAACCTAATTGCTTGTCATTCTCAAACAGGGAGTCAGAACCCTGTGTAAGCAATTGGCTAGATTTTTCAGTAATTTACTTGATCCTTTCGCTCACCAGGGATCGCGATAAACAATCAGTTTGAACAGACTGCCATTTAGGACCTTGTTAAGTTGTGTTTCCTCGTTCTAGATTGGTGTGATGATTGCACCAGAAACTCGCCCAGCCGGGGTCGATTTATAGCTAAACAGCAACGGGCACTTGTAAATCACACTGTTTAAAACATCATTTGGCACAATTTTATTTACATTGAGCTAATTATGCGAGTGCTGTAATAGTGTCACTGAATTGAGATGGTTTTACTGAGTCAAATAAAACAGCAGCTATGATAACGCTATTTTGAGAAGACTCCGTATTATTAACAAACCTGACATATAGCAGGAACAGGAAAAGTGATGTAAAGATGACCTACTGCTAACGTTATCTACAGTATCTCTGCATGTGCGGACAACAAGGACAAGCCTCGGCTTAATCAGAGTCATGCAGGACAAACAGCTGGGTTGGATTATGTCCAAATAGAGACGGCTTTAAACCGTCCTCCGACCCGGCAGTGACCCTTTGGCCAAAAATCTCTTTTCCTGGTGCCAATCCAACGAGAGCAAAGCAGCACGATCACAATAGAGGCGCTCTCCCAGACATGACTATAATCAAGCCACTTGTGGTAAATGTCTGTCCTTGTGTCCATGCCAAAAGCCTATTACACAGCAGTCTCACCAAAACACTGAAGCTAGTCAAACCTTGTAAAAAATACTCTCCCCTCTGCCTTTATTGTCATCAGTGAGCCTACCTGTTAAATGCTTTTATGAAAAATGGAGGAATGCGACCGTGCAGCTGGATGACAGTCAAAGAGGAAAAAGAGATGCGAGTCTGCGTTTCCCAGGAGGAAGGACACGACTGTATGTGGCGGGCTGGACAGAGTGTGCTCTGCCAAGCAGCAGCAGCCTAACCTCCACCGAGAGAATTAAACAAATGAAAAGCTGCAGGAGCAGGGGTGTAAATCTGCCGGTGAGAGGCAAAGACACACGCACTCCACTGTTAAAATCACCTTGCTATGCTACGACAGGTCCAGCGCTTGTCTGAACATTGCGTGACCACACAAGCCTTTCGGAAGGTCAAGCTGCAACGCACGGATGCAACTTTAAATCTAATACAAGGACATTTTGCATGCAGTTCACGCAGCGTTCATTTTCTCATACAAACATAGACCGTATATAAAGATGGATGACATGACAGCTCCCTAAAAGTGAAGCCAAAACATCTCGATTGCCCCCTGGTGGCTGGCTGCAGTATAGGTTATAAATCCCGCCCCCTCAATGTAAGTGGATGGGACATGGGCCAAACTAAAAAGTCAAAGCACAAGTCAAATACATTTTTCCTATGATAGTTTTTGTCATTTTAGGTAGTTCTTATCATGCTGATTTATGTTCAAGTGTTCATTTTTCTGATACGTTTGGTTTTAATTAGTTATTTGATGCTATAAAAAGGGGGTGGACGTCATTATTGACAGCTGTGACTGACAGCTGCTCTGAGGGAAGTAGTTGCAGAGCTGTAGACCCGGGAATTGTACGAGAGAGGAAATTTAACTTTAACTTTCCATAACCGTTACCAGTCTGTCTAATAGAACATGTGTCAATTTGATCATAAATGTAGTTATAGAGATATTATAGTTAGTTCTTGTGACTTTCTAGCCAAACAGCTACCGTGGTGCTAACGCAGCAGCTAGGTGGCTCACGCTAGCTGAAGTGTCGCGGACCTCGCGGTAAAAACAGCTCAACTTTGGAGCGATATTTAGCCCCTTTCCCAGTAAGCTAGCATGACATATTTGGTGACAACGGATTCATAGCAGTCTCAAGATTCATATGATACTACTATATGTCCATTATCTTAAAAACTGAAACCTGCAACAGCCTTCAAATGACAGTAATGGTAATGCCAGTCAGATGATCCACCATCATATTCAGAGAGTTCAAAATAGGAAAAGTACACCAAGAATATAGCTATATTATAAGCAGGTTGAGAGGCTATATCAATCCTGTATGCACAAAAATAACAGTTTAAGAACCCAGCAGGGTTGTGTGTGAGCACACAAAACGTAGGGGGCACCAGCTAAAATCTTGCCTAAAGCACCAAATTGGTCAGAGCCGGATCAGTTCCAGACAGCCGATCACTACTGTGCAGACTCTGGGTCCAAATGACGTCAAAATCTCAAGATGGCAGTCCCGTATCCAGGATATTTTGGCTTAATTTTTGTAGTGGGAGGAAGTGAGACGCGTCGTCCATCTATATATACAGTCTATGGTTAGAACAAGTACACTAGTATAGCTATAATATGAGCCACATGTCAATAATGTGTAAGCTTAGTGTAATTTTTTCACTCTGTTAAATAAGAAAACCCACATAACCTAATTTCTGTGTTGCCTGTCGGTCACTAACAATCATGTCGAGTACTATGTGGGAGAGTAAAAGCGAGCGGGCCGGGTTGGATTAGCCACTACGCCTGCATCCACCTTCATGCACTCCCCATTAATATACAAAAGGTGCTGCTTCACAATCAGCCACAGATAATGAGGTTGCATTATGTTTGATTCAGTGCTGCTTGAAGAGATTGAATAGTATGTGCTTGTGTCATGACTGATTAGGGTATAGAGCTCGAAATCAGTGCACGATAATGACGCCACATTGTGTGAGTCAGAGTCTCACCACTGTAAAGAGATCCGTTTCATAAAAGAGATGCTGCTTATAAGAAAAGAGGAGCTGGAGCACAGAGAGCTGTTGAGCCTTTGTGCTGTCCGCGGTTCACTCCCTCATCTTAATGCTTGATGTGCTTTCATGTTGCCCGCTGCTTCATCATCAAGGGTGTGTATGTGTGTGTGTGTGTGTGTGTGTGTGTGTGTGTGTGTGTAGGGACAAATTATCAGCCCACACAGTGACATTGTGGGGACTCGTCTGCCATCTGAGTACATACATTTGGTCCTCGAAGGGTTAAACATGTATTTTTAAGTTAAGATAAGTGTGAAACATGTGTTGTTTGCGGTTAAGAGCTAGAGCAATACTGTACATTTTCCTCACGAGTACAGTGTGTGTGTGTCCGTGTGGATAGAAGACGGGGTGGTTATTATGTGTGTGTTTTAATGGACAGGGAGGTTTGTGTGCCTGTGTGACTGCTTTGCTTTTTGATGATGCTGTACCTGTTTCTGGGTCAGTTTTATAAATGCGGTCTGCAGATGACTCACACAGGGGTGAAATTAGCGTGTGATGATGGTGGCAGTGAGCTTTTTTTTTTTGCGGTGCGGCTCTGGGTGGAATGGGTGACTGATTTTACTACTGCAGTGCATCGGATGAGGCACGGAGGCAGGCGGCGGTCTGCGTGGTAATTGGTCAACAGATGGAAGGCCGGGTAGAGAAGCGTGTGAGGTCAGCGGCCTGACTCTCAGACTGACGCTGTGTCCCCGTCATGATTGGGCCCCTGAGGTGGAGAGGGTGTGACATGTCAGCATGGCCTCACCTTTCCAGCTGGAGTGGCCTTTTCCGTGTGGGTACATGTGTAAACACGCATGACCTTCCTGACCTGAAACTATAGGGCCGCTCGATTATGGCAAAACTCATTATCGAAATTATTTTGGTCAATATTGAGATCAGGATTATTTAACACAAATATTCAGTGATGTTTGTATGCACACTCATCCACTATTACTCAGAATATGACAATTTTTCTGAATTTGATTCGGGTCATGTAAAGAGCATATTCTGTTTGTTGATTTTGAATTAGGCCTTATTCCAAATGGAGCATTTTCTAGTTAAGACATGTGGGATATGCCGATATTTTTTGGGTTTTAGGAGCATTCTTTGGACATGTATACAGCTCATTCGGAATATGCGTCTCAATTGGGGTTTTTACAGCAGTAGACACACGGCTACTTGCCTGTTTGCGGCCATCTCTGTGCGTTGTACACAAACCAACTAGCCGACAGTTTGCAGAGATGCATGCCCAAACACACCTGAGAAACACCACCTTCATCCCGGACCTTTCCAAGCTGTCCTACAGCTGGTCGCCGTGCACCACCACGGAGGAAATATGCCCCGCCGAGCAGGGCAAAATTGCACCGTTAATGGAAAGGGGTGCGCTAGATTTAAAACCCGCGACAAAACGCGAGCGTCATTGTGAAACAAAATGCGGCACAATAAACGTTTTATCTCGATTATCTTGTTTTCATAATCTTTGGAAGTCAAAATCGTAATTGAAATTCAATTAATTGCACAGCCCTACCCGAAACAAACAAAACTGTGGACATTTTTAACCCTTTCAGATCACCCCCCGGTCATATCGTGCACCTATTTAACAATATATGCAAAGAAAAATGACAAAAAGTAAATTTCTTCGTATTTTTATATCAAAATCAAATAATCTTTTCTTCCTGTAAAACAAAATATGATGTGTGTTTATGTAAGCTAGTTCCAAATAAAGGTGGGCCAAAATCCTCTATCACAGTATATGTAATATACAACAATACAGTAATTGTTCTGTAAATTCAGCTAAGAAATGGTTTAAAATCTATACTGTATTTCACCACATTTTATTATTTTCTTCTTTTATTTGGAATTTCTATACAAACAATATTAACTGTCACACATTAGACAACACTTGAGTTACAAACAAAAGACTCTCAAACAAAAGACTCGGACGTGTTCAGGGTTTTAAGTTGCTAATAAATACCAGCCTGACTTCAGCCAGTGATATAAAAATCTAAACTATTTGTATTCAAGGCTACACCAAAAGAAAAGAAAAAGACTTGACTTTTTCCTGCAGCATTTTGTTCAGCTTGTAATTAAAAACAGATGACAATACACTGTCAAAATAAACTACAGTGTGCAAATGTCTGGTCATCACGTAACCAGAGTTCTTCCTCAGAGTTGGGAGGCCTCCAGCTGCTCTGTATTTACAACTTCACTTTGCGAGGCAGCGAGATTGCGATATCGCAAGATCACAAAATCACGTGAAAATTGCTACTGCGGTGGAAACGGTATTGCCAAATCTCTACAGGTGAACACATTTCTACTGTTGCATGGTATGTACCATCAAACTTCACAACCCTAGTGCCAACCAATAATATCATAACATCCATCCATCAATCTGAACTTTTATCAGGGAGGTATCGCACTATACTCTAAGCCCGCCAACTTTTAAGCGGTCCAATCAAATGTGAAGGATTTGATTTAAATCCCTCTTGTAACTGTACACCGCTCAAATATCCTGTTTCACTGTGAGATACATCACAGTACAGAAGCTAAAGATGCTCTTACTTCCATTTCACTGGTACTTTAACTCCATACAGTATCTAACTATAAAGCGAGGAATCTCTGTATGCCGTTCTGTATTTCCTTCGCATATCTCGAGAACTGCTCATTTGATCGACTTCACACTTGGCAGGTGTATTGCTGGGGACCCAATAGAGTACACTGTCGAATGTGGTGCAATTTGACTAGATGGTGACGCTATAAAAATTAACTTTGCATTTCGGCCTACAACCTATGAACCTCGACTTAAGTAGCACAGCATGGAAGTGAAAACAATGCTCTGTTTATTTAAATGTGAAAGTGCCATTAAATATTGTATATTGTCTGTAAAATCAATAAATAATTGTGATAAATAATAGTGATCTCAATATTGATCAAAATAATTGTGATTATCATTTTGGCCATAATCGTGCAGCCCAAGTCCAAATCAGATTTTTTGCTACTACTCCTACACATTTTGAGCAATTGTCTAAAATTTGGTACAAACATCTTTGGATCAAGCCAGGAAAAGTTACTGTTTTGGATTTTTGGTGTTCCATACAATTTTGCTACAGTTGGCCCTCAAAGTTAGCTCAAATGCAGTGGGAAAGGCTTATATTACAAAAATTATCATGTCTCCTAAACGTTTTTTGCTTTTGCGACGACATTTGGCGGTTGAAATAGTATTTGGTGGAGTCTGAGTGACCATGGCAAATTTGGTGCCTTTTGGCGCCATAGGTAGTGCTGTAGTAGTTATAAAGGGAGGAATCTCTGTCTGTCTGTCTGCATATGTATGTATGACACCCCTTTGCATATCTCGAGAACTGTTCATCCAATTAACTTCACACTTGATAGGTGCAAGCAGTCATACTGCGATTCTCAACAACGCTGCAAGCAGAACGTCCGGAAGCCAAGCAATTGGCCCGTTCTGGATGGGCACGTGCTCCGAATGGGCACTGAACTGGTTTAAAAAAAGAAAGAAAACTGCAGGCTATAATATAATGTATAAGACATTTGTGGTTGAAAAATGCTACACTTACAGGTCTATGTTGACCACTGTAAAGATACATATATAACCTCTGTACAATATGCTGACATAGAAGGGTTAACGTCAAAACATTCTGGCATTGCATTATTGACCTGATCGACTAGATAGTGCAGATAGAACAGGCCAGACTTACGGGAAACTATTAGAGGGAATAAGGTAGCCAACGTGGAGGGTCATTATGGTTTTTGATATAGCAATGTACCCAGAAATACGAACCAGTTTGTCGAACCTCTGCAGAGACGCAAACTCAGATCTTTTATGCAAATAAAAGGTCTTTTGCATATTCACCAGTCTTATTTTTCACCTACACACTCCCCACTGATTGACACTCCTACAGACAAAACCAGATCCCTTACTTGATTCAGATTTTTTTTAAAGCTTTGAAATCATACGTGGGAATTTGAGTATTTTGCAGATATTACAGAGAACTGGGGACACTCTCGCTTCAAAACGGGATTGTCAAAGTCGGATAGTAAAGTCTGGTAACCTTGATATTTAGTCTGTGCTTTAAATGACCACTTACTCATCCAGAGCCACAGACTGACCACTCCTCATGCTCCGGGGTTGTGTGGGCTCTAAATGACCTCTGTTGCTGTTTTCTGTCTTGTTGAAAACCCAGCGGCCTGCTGAACTAAAATGACCATTAACGATCCCATGGACTGAGCCGGCTGACTCCAGGGCGGCTCATAATCGTCATTAGAAAAGGTCTTTAAGGTCTTTTGGGACTGAGCACTGAATACAGTTGTTAAGCGCGTTCTCATTTATACAGACATGGTTAACCTGGCAGCTAACCAGCAGCCATCTGTACACTCAGGGACTGATTACTTGTTATAAATGCGGGAGGAAAGAAAAGGATTTACATGTGTCCCCCTTTGACCCCTAATTCTTTCTTCCAGACAATTTCACAATGACTGATGAATAATGTCTCAAAATACCCTGTGTGCTCATATAATATATAGGATGTTATTTGTATGCCTGCTGTCAACGGTGTATGGAGGGATCAGCTTGACTGGTGGGGTGAATATCATCCCTATATCGCATTCTCTCCCCCCCACTTTCTCTCTTTCCTTTTTGTGTGAGTGTGCTGGAGGGTGCAGGACTCCCAGAGGTTTATGTCAGTGACTCTAAGCAAGAGTGACATTTCTCTGACAACACCCAGAACAGGCACACACATGCACGCGCACACGCCGTCTCTCTATTCACACACACACACACACACACACACACACACACACACACACACACACACGGTTGTCTCCGTCTACCCTTTGCTCTCTAGTTCACAAACATGTCAGCGACGGGATCCACAGCAGACAAAGAGCCAAACAACGCATTGAATCGATACCACCAAACATGGCTGAGGCTGTTGATCCTGTCGCAGGTTATGGTATGAGTGACAGATGCCAATTAGAGCGCAGATCATCTGGTCAACGCTGGACACCGCTAATAAGGGCAACAACACACGTCACCCTAGTAACTGCCACCGTGGGACTCGCCCAATGATTTTTTTTTTGCGTCCATCTGCTCTTTTTTTGCATTGCAGCATAGGCACCTCCTGACCAGTTTTCTGTACGACCTTGCTTTCCCCCTGCTCGATGAATCTTTTATGAGCCTGGCAATGTGGGTTTCTGTGTAGAAGATTGGAATATAAATATGGCTGTTGCGCCTAGAGCTCCTCTCTTCCCGCTCCGATACAAAAGCTTTCATAAGACTGAGCAGATTGGGCAAGCTGCTACTTGAACGGTGCTCTTTTTCACATCTCTTCGCTTTTATCACGAGACACACACATCCCGTATCAGAGAGCGTTATGCATTCTCAAACACCAGACACAGAATCCTGCCTCCACCTGCTCGATCACATGGCTGGACGGCATACAGTACTCCCGGGAAATCTTGTTTTCCTTTAAGAAAAGGTTTGGTTTTTATGTCGAATTCATTCAGCATCAGCACAGTTTTCTCTTCAAGTTAAAGCGGCAGTAGGCAGAATAGTTTTGGCATCTTTGGGCAAAAATTCCATGATAACCTTTCAGCATTTTGTAATTCAAGTACTCTTAGAGAAAACCAGACTTCTGCACCTCCTCATGGCTCTGTATTCAGGCTTTAAAAAATCTAGCCGATGACGGGAGACTGTGGTTCATTCAACGGAGGCAGCTGTCAATCACTCGCAAACAGTCAAACTAGGCAGCGCTGATCAAATATGAATCAATATTCTGTTACTGTAATGCCTATTTCTCACCTCAAATGTTTTCACAAACATCTTGTAGTGTACGGTTTAACTGTAAAATGAGAATGTTTGATCTGGCCAGTGGGCGGTGCTTGGTATTTCCTCAACTGATCTCAACATGGCGGCCGGGTCACAAACTTTCTAATTTTACAGCTAAACTGTACACTAAAATACAACAGCGTAACATAATTGTGATTGGACCCAGTGCAAATGTTTGTTTTTAGCCCTCGCCCCAAACACAAGAGCAAGCTCATGCGCGCACAAGCACGTACACACACAACCACTCCAGACAATTGCTATGCCACCATGGAGAGGCTCACCATGCAACTCCCATACTGCAAACCAGCCTTAGATCAGCACCGCGGACAGCAACCGGAGTGCCAAATTTATCGACGCTAAATTAACAGCCTGCCCTCTACTCAGTCACCCGTTGTTCTCACCGACACAAATTACAGTAGGTGCGCATTTTCCAACATATGAGATTTAAAACAGAACAAGCGAAGGAAGATAAGTGGTTACGTCTCCAGTCTGATCTCGAGCGTACAGCTGATAGGTAGCCTACGTGGTTTGTTTACATGACGTAACAGAAGTGCATATAACGGATTCAGAGTGGACAGTGTAGGAAGGTGATTTTTGGGCCCCTGACAGCTTCTTGGCCCCAGTTGCATCGTTTATATTTACGCAACTGCTACAATATGTTTCTGAACACATTTTATGTGAGAAATAGGCATTACAGTAACAGAATATTGATTCATATTTGATCAGTGCTGCCTAGTTTGACCGTTTGATCGGAGTTTGCGAGTGATTGACAGCTGCTCAGAGATGCCTCCAGCCTCCAGCTCAACTCTGATTGGTTGCTTTCCTCCGGTCTGTGAAATCTTGCACATCCCATTAGGAGGCACATGATTTTTTTTTCAGATTACCTGTCTCCTGCACTACTGTCAGGATATAGTGACCATTTTATAAGAATATTTTTTTTTAAATCCTATTTGCTCCAACCTGCCTACCACAGCTTTAGTTACAGATTGCTGACATTGATGTTATGTAAAGCTGTAGCAGCAATTGACATTGAATGAAAGGTGATAAAAATGTAAATCTCGGTTGAACTCCTCAGACTGTACTACGCCTCTTTTATCCGTTTTTGTCTCCCCCTCCTCCCATTTCACATGCTACTTTTATTCCGGAGTATTCTCTCCTCGCAGCCATGTGCGAGTGTGACAGCACTGCCTCCCATGTTGAAAGCTAACTCAATTGCAGGGCTTTCATTTTGGGGGGAATGAAGGATGAGTGCTGTGCGCCGCGGCAGAAGCGGGTAGCAAGAGGAACCATTTAATCGATGTGTTTTCCGCGTGGCACTGTCACAGCCACTCAGTAGGGCCATTGATGAGGGGAGGCTCTCTCTCTGACTGCGCCAAGGCTTAAAGGCTCCAGTCAGGGAGGCGTGGGAGCCCGGCAGCCACCAGACGCCGCTGCATATCAAGCAGGCTGGCAGAGCTGCTCTCTCTGCAGCCCCACGGTGAGCAAGGTAGAGAGGCCCTTTGATAGAGACACTACATGTAGGAGAGAGGAGATAACAAGATGCTCCAGTGGAAGGAACACCAGCTTACATTACATTATGCCGCCTGATTCTAAACCCCTGGGATTCCTCCAAGTCTACAAAACACACACAGATACAGCAGCAGTGTGTAATACGCCACATCTGGAAGTAGGAGGCACAAGTAGGGGACTCAGTATCATACTGAAGAAAAAGAAAAATGGAGTAGCGTTGATGACATTTACCGAAAGAGGTTTGATCCAGCTTTGATGGGTTGCACTAAATTGGTGGGAAATGATGTAACGCGCTGACTTTTGCATTAATTTTTCATAGATCAGAAGGATTTAGATAAGCACATCAGTGGAATGGAACTTTTCTTGTGAGCGAGTCCTCCTGTGTGTATCCAGCATTATGCCTTTTTCATTATTTTTTTGGAGTGCACAAACAAAACATTGCTTTTCTTGAAAGAAAGGCCTTGAACTCGCCTGCAACATTTTTCACCTTTTTTTCAATAATCCGCAGCCTCAGACGCTCAAAGACAGCCTGTACAAACAACAAAATGTATTTTTTCTATACTCTTAAAAAAAAGCCCTTAGTAATACTCTTGGCAATGGGTATGCATATGTGTATGTAAATGATGTTACTGTGCAGCATCAAGTACAGCTAAGGAAAGTGTTTTAAAAAGGATTTACAAATAAACCCCCTGCATACACCGTGCATGTGTGGCATGTATTCAGCTGTAGACAGGTGCTGTGAAGTGAAGATGCTGTGGTGATCAGGGTTGGTGGGCAGTGTCAGAGAGTACAAAGTGAGAGGATGTGGACTGGGTTTGAATTAGTGCCCAGTGGAGTAGCTGAGCAGGGCAGCGTGGTTGCAAAGTGAGAGAGAGATAGAGAGAGGAAAAGACAGAGCAGAGTTGCTGGAAATGAAAATTGGAGATTGCGGGCAGGGATAGAGGGAGAAATAGACAGAGCGTGTGCCTGCCGACTGTGCCTGCAGGGTTATTATCTCTCCCATCCTAACCAAAAGGAGAATAATAATTAGGGGCCCATCGCTCCGTCACCGTGATTTTGTTCCCCTCACTGGCACCGACACTCCTTTCACATTGTCTTTAATTAGCTCCACATCGCTTAATCAATACGGCCGCGACCGTGACAAAAACAATGGCATGTGCATCCTGTCGTTCGCCGCGCGAGAGAGAGACACAGGAAGCGGCGGGAAGAAAGGATGAAGTGTTGACAGACAAGATGAGAGACGAAAATGATGTAAAGTGGCATTTCAGTAGGAGGGGGGGGAGAAACGTCATGCTCTGATAAAAAAAACCCTGCTCTCATGATGATTAGAGTGTGCACTTGTTTATTTACTATTCAGCTTGTGTGCATCGTAGCAAGATATATATATACACTGTATGTCTGCATCTTGTTGCATCACAAGATGAGAAGAAAAATTTCAAACCGGTTTGATAATAAAGCCTTCAAATGAAACTCGTGAGCTTGTGTTTACAACATGGGAAGTCGTGTACACATATGCTTGGCGTTTAAGTGGTTAAGTCGTGAAGAACACTGCTGCTAAACAGGGGCAATATCAACGTTACTGTCGACGTCTAATAGCCATAGAGGTTAACAATTTAGCAAGCTAGCAAGTGGGTAACATAATGCAGGAAATGCAAAGACATCACAGAGGAAAAAAGATGAGGCCGTTGGGAATTTCAACATTTTCCTCATACATATTATATAATTACGAAGTAAAATAATATACGACTAAAATCACAATATTTTAACTTATTGTGCACCGAAAAATTTACTTCCATGGCCTCCGCCATTTCTGACAACGACAACAAACACGTCACAACTCGTGAACTCTGAGCTTTCAGAATCTTTCCACTTACGAGGTTGTGAATACCACAAGAGGGGGGCGTTCATATGAACTCTTCTCGTGAACACTTGTTGACGAATAGTTTGTTTAAATATCACAACATAAATGTCCATTATAAATCACAGAGAACCTTTGTTCATCTGTCTTTTTGGAGGTGAAAAGCTCCACAATCGCCTGCGGGCCAGTGACGCTCACAGACCGCCTACAGAGCAGCAGGAAGTGGCGAGGGAAGAGGTGAAGGAAATAAAAAACCTCTGACAGGGCAGAGAGAAAGCTGCTGAGACAACATGACCCTTTTTAACATCACTCCAATATTTGTAAGGATATCAGTCCACTGTTTTGTTACTGTAACTGAAAAAGCAGTTTGAGTAACGTAAATTTTATCAAGCAATGTTTTATATTTACCGTCTCCCCTTGTTGATGATCCCGTTTGTCTGACTTCATTATGAGCTGTTAGAATAAATTGTTTAAACAATGCAGTATCTTATAAAGTAAACAAACATAACATAAACAACAAAATCAAAGTTGTATTTTTCGATATTATTGCAATAGTGGTACGAGTTTGTTTTTTTTGTCCAGTGCTTTAAGAGCTGGTTTAAAGGCTAAAGCCTGGTCTAGCACTGCAAAATACATCGCTTTAACCATTGCATACTGCATTCTGCATACTGCCTCGTCAGTAGTATATAGTATGCAGTTTTCGAATACAGCCATGAACTTTCTAGTAAACAAACACATTGAGCGCAGTGCGCCTCGCCCCCCTCCCACCTCTACTGAAATGTATCTCCTTCATGTTGCCGGTGTTATGTTGAAGTCTGTTCCCCCGTCGAATAGTTTCCCTCCTGTTAAAATACTAGCGCCCCCCCTCGGCAGTTAGGGTTAGGGATAAGGGTTGGTTCAGGTTTAGGTAGGGGGAGACACATATAGACGGGAAACAGTACTCGACACAACACCAGTGTTATGTCGAAGTCACCAGCCTCGGCTCTGCAGTAAATTGCACAGAGCCTGTCAGACACTAGTGGCTCCGTTAGACCGCAGACATAATATTAAGTTAATCACGTTGTCCTATTGCTTATTATTAATGCAATACAAGCTGGAATTTGCGCCGTGACGCTGTCAGCACAGGTTGCTGATGACGGCTACTTTTTAATTTGCCAGAATGTGTCATAACAACAAATGTCTGTTCAGCCGGTTGGCATAAAATCAAACCGGTGTAAGCTCATACGTCAAACCGGACCGTCAAATCCAGAAATCGACCCAACTCTACTCAGCTGTATACAGTTGAGTATACCAACAGTGATGGTGCTATCATGTCAGACGATGCTATGGAATCTGATGCAGTGATCCTCGTTATATTTTTGAGCAGCAGAGCTGAGTGCTTCGGCCACACTAATGGCGATGTGATGAATAGGTATTCAGGAGAGGTCTCTCTCTTTAAGCCGTAGTGCCTCAGGCTACTGGTCCTCTCAGGCCCGGCTCTCATCTCTCACTCCTCTCAGTTAAAGCAACAGCATGCAGAGAGGCTGGTGCAGAGATCTGCTTCAGGAGTGCTTCTCACTTGTCAGGCGCATTTTTCTACTCGGTATGTTCTGTGTTGATCTTATAAAAACAAGACTATTAAATGTGAATTAATTTACACTGTGTGTGGGTATAATCTGTTGATTCAGGGAAGTGCCACTAAATGGAGAATAAGAAAATTAAAAATTGTCAGATTGTTATGGACCGCAAGAGTGTAGAGTCCTCCTTATATATAAGCCTTTTCAAATTAACGCCAACACACGGTGGCTGTGCAGAAGGGGACCTTGCACAGGTGTCATTAAAATTCAAATTAGTGATTTAATCTGCGGGTGGCAGAAATGTCCCCACAATGTGTCACCCTCTCAAGCTCATTATTAAAGGGTATTTCTGTCATTCTAATCTCCCACGCTTAGAGGTTGGATCTTATTTTCAATTCATTCCTGTCCATTTTACCAGAGGCAATCAGGCAATAGTCAACAATGATGTGTCCCGGGAGGAATGAGCAGACTGCCATGTCTTAAAGACAGCAAATGAAAATATTTATGTTAACGATTAGCAAAGGAAGCGCCTCCTTAAGGGGGAAAATCATCTCCCGTTCTCTCCTCGTGCTGCACGGAATATTAATGCAAGGAAGGGATGGCCTTTCTGATATCGCATCTCCCAGGCTGCACTCACAGATATCATCATTAAGCGGCATAGATCTGCGTCGTGCTCAGAGTGAAGAGCACGGCTGCACGACATCCTGCATCAACTGGAATCCTGCAGACACACTGTTTATAGAAATCCACACACACACACAGCAGCTGTTTGTCTGTGTGTAACCCCTCACAGAAACACGCATTCTCAACATCCTACAATGTAATTCACATTTTTTGGGGAGGAGAGCTGAATTGAGATGGTAATGCAGGACATGGACCGTATTCATTTGCTCTTAGCTCAGGATGCGAAGGATCTCTGGAAACTAGTCAGACCGCTATAAGGCTATGGTGAAATGGTCCAAACATTTGACTTGTGTAGAACAGCTAAGTGTTGAAGCAATCAAATGTGGACAGATACATCTGTAAAGATCCCCAAAATAATCCAAACAAAGGGATGCAGCAACTGGATTGAAGGTTGCATCCACAATGTTGAAAGAGAGACCACCTGTATCAGCTAAGTTACGTTTGCAAGTAGCTAACTTGCCAGCTAAAGTTGTCATAAGGAATCGGTGCCCTGGCTTGCAGTGTCGATGTTAAACTATTGTGTCAGAGGAGACATCACCAGCTTGAAGGCCTATTAGTTGGATATATTAAGTTAGTATCGGTGCCCTCAAATGTATCTTGTGACCTTGTGTTTGCAACATGGGAAGTTGTGTACACAATATGCTTGGGATTCAAGTGGTTAAGTCGTGAGAACACCACTGATAAGCAACGGCAATATTAATGTTACTGTCGGCATCTAGAAGCCACAGACGCTAACAACTGAGCAAGCTAGTAAGCGGGTAACAATGCGGGAAATGCAAAGGCAATAATGACAGAGGAAAAAGATGGGATTGGGAGTATCAACATTTTCCTCAGAAATATTATAAAATTTAAAAAAAACAGTATACGACTAAAATTTCAATATATTAACTTATTACTTCGCCCATACTGACAACGTCAACAAACGCGTCACAACTCGTAAACTCAGAGCTTTCAGAAACTCTCCACTTGCGAGGTCGTGAATAACACAAGAGGGGGGCGTTCATATGGACTCTTCTCGTGAACACGGTAAACATGACCCTATTTGAAGGCACCATATGACAGCGGGTCAACGCCAAGGCCTATGGAAAGGAGGCTGGGTCACGGGCGGACATGGGTCTTGGGGTACGGGGTATAACACATGCGCAGTGTAACTGAAGCTGCGGTCGTGCGTTGCGATTGGCTCAATTTCGGCGAGTGCAGGCCAGATCTTACTGCGCATGTGTTGTACCCCCAAACATGACGCGTTGATGACGCGTGACCCAGCCTCCTTTCCATAGGCCTTGGTCAACACTTAGCTGGGGTACAACTCAAATGTTTGGACCACTACTTCACAATAGCTATGTAGCGGTCTAATTTCCAGAGATCCTGACGTAAGAGCAAAATAGCCGTCGTGTAAATATGGTCCATGTCACTACATTCACCATACAGTTTATTGCCGAGTAACTGCTTAACACTGCGTCTGTTGCTGAGAGATCCAGCCCGATGATCCAATGTGACCCCCTGTGGTGAAGCACTAGCGGACTCTATAAGGCCACTCTTTACCATTAGGGCCTCTACATCTCCTCTTTCCTCCCACCAACACGTTCCCACTCACAATACTTCTCATCTCACACTCGGCTAACTCCACCAAATATAATATTCAACATCTCGTTTCTGCTCTGTACACTCATTTTCTCAAGTTTGTTGACATTTTCCTGTCTGTTTGTTTGTTTAATCGCCGAATCGGCTCCTCATTGTGACAATGCAGCAGATTACATGGCTGGAGTCGTCGTCGGGCTGTTGGAGGAACTAACACAAGACTGTTTATTTATACTAATCATTATTTCTCCTCTGTCCCACCAGCAACGGCAAAACTCCATAAAAGCACACAAGCTAATTTGTTTATCTACAAGTTTCTCCGAACCATTTTTTGCCCATAACTCCATGTGGCTGTAAATTTAATATTCAGTTAGGGGCTGTTTGGGGATTTCTCTCCACTGCACACTGTGCCTGTGTTGCACTAATAATGTGTCCCTAATTAAATGTTACAGCTTCTCTGAGCATTAATGACCTGAAGACAGAGGATACAAATGGAGGCCTCAGTGTGAGCTCTGACAAAAGGAGCTGGACTCGAGACTGCGGGCTGGTTCTGTCCCTTCATTACCGATATACGGTTATAGCTGATGGGTTCTGGTCATTGTTTGCTTCCTGACCATGTCGAGCGCAGAGAGAGAGCATTAGAAGATTTTCCTCCACAATTGGCTGCTGCAAACTCTCAGTCAAGCAGACTGTAATTGGCAGGATATCACCGCTCCTCTCTGGTCCTGTTAGTTTCGCTGTTGCAGACGTGGCAGAAAACAGACAAGATGTAAATTCATCACCTCAGGGAGTTTCGAATGCATCACCCATCCTTTTCTCTCTTTATCGGTTTCTCTCGCTGACTCTCTCTGCCTCTCCTAAACATCACACTCTCTTCTATTACCCTTTTGTCTTATCTCTCGTCTTATTCTTTGGCTTATTTTCCTCTTGTGTAACCCACCACGGTGGTTAGCTCACGGTGATACCTTCACTCTGTGACATTTGTAAACAATGACTCAGACAGACCAAATGAGAAAACGCAGTCTTGTCCACTGGTTGCCTCTTTAGTCATCTAACAAGGCATCTCCGATCAGATCTCTTCTGCAGGTGTATATAAATATAATTAATGAAACAAGGCACTTTGCTGGCACAGTAATAAGACAATGGAACAACTCCAGCAGTGCAGATGCTGTATTAAAAATGCTCTCAGCAGCAACAGTAATATTCTAAAGACAGGTTTCTTGTAGACAAACATTACTTGGTGCGTGCGCATTCAGGGGGCAAAACAGCTTTGGCAGCCGTTGTAATTAACGTAGATTTCGTATTGTTTGTACATTCTTGTTGACTATACTTGACCCCTGCAGAGTCCGACCACCGTATTAGTATGAGATTTGTTTAATATTATCACCTGTTATGACGTTGGATCAGACATAAGTGTGATTTGACTTGGGAGACCAGGGTCTGGTTGACACTCCGGTCGGAGATCAAGTTACGTGAGTGATGGCCGCCGCCAGACACATTTTCCTCAGCGATTCCTCAACAGGTATAACGTTAATATAAAATTGAGACTTGGATTTTGGTCTGGTTATTATTACAATTAGTCGCACAATAGCTCTTTGTATGTCGGGCAGGTGAACATTTAGCCTCAAGTCGGAAACGTAACGCCAAAAGTCAATATTCTATTTTATCAAAATTGCAGACATGTCCGATTCAATTTAAACAAATGTTAGCTTCCACGGCTGCTTGTCGTTGTGACCGCGGGGGAGGAGGAGCGGGTGCCCCGACAGACTACCAGACATCTTCCCTTCAAAATGTAACGTTACGGCATACCGGCGTGAGCTTTCCCCCGCCATAGTCGTGTAACGTTACAGTCAATTTACAGCCGTTACAAAGTCTTGCATCACTCTTAAGTTTTAAGGCATAGTTGCAAAATATATATAATTATTTCATTAGATTGTGGGTCGATCATTCTGTTATTGATCATTTTCATCGATCTGTGGAGGATGACAGCTCGCCATGACCGCCCGCTGCTCTGCTTGTGCTGTGTGATTAGAATGCTTTTGCCCATCAGGTCTGGATCCATAATCTCCTTCAGTTTTTATCAAAGACATGTGATCCCCTCTGAATATTAAACATTTTCAACCTTTTCTGTGGTTGGTGCGTTTTACTGCACAATAACTCCTTGTCATCTCTGCCTCGGAGCTTGGCTCGGCTAGACATGGCGTGCTTTCTGCTTTTCTTCGTGATGACGTTGCACAGAAACCCGTCTATACAGATGTCTAAATATTAGCATGCCAAAACAGAAGTGTTTATTAGCCGCTATTTGAAGGAAAAGATGAGGTTTCCAGCACTCAGCAGAAATCAAGTTACCATCTGGATGAAAAAAAAACTCAATTATTGTGGCTGATAGTGGCAAGGCCAGCACCACGAGTTCGGTGAAGGGCGTTTTGAAGAGGCGGATGGCCATGGGAGGGGGGGTCTCAATTAGCAGGCTTTCTATGAGCCTCAGCTACCTTTCTTTCTGTCGGGCTGAAGACTCCCAATTTGCCGTCGGTAATTACTCCATTTACAGGAATATCTTTCCCTATGCAACAGAGGGAATGTTTGATTAGCTAGTTGGGAGAAAAGGTCAGGATGTGGTGGTGGCTTTCTGCTATTGGATCAGGAAAACGCTGAGTACTGTTGGTAATCAGGTCATGTAGTCAGGAAATGATCATAGTAATTGTGCGTGTGTGTGAATGCATGCGCGGGGGCAATTCAACTGGGCACATTTAACACAGGAAGTGCAGCACTGGGTCTTATTCAGCTGGTACTGCTGGCATAAGTAGGTGCAGAACAGTGGATGTAGAGCCAAGCTGCGCTGCAGAATGCATGGCAGCTGATTGCCGCATGTAGTTTCTCGTCTATAGCTTTGATCAGGCCTTTTCTTTAGCAAGCCTCAAAGCTAAAATGTGGCGCCCTGCTTGTCCCTGATTGAGCTACCTGATATATTCAACCATATACTGTTCATTCATACCAAATACCCTACAAATAATAATGCACAAGCCCCCATGGGCTGTTGGGATTGTAATCAAGGGAGCAATCAGGAGCAATCAATCCGTATATGAATAAAATTTGAATGGATCTTCTAGCAATATATTCATGACACTTCTAGGAAGAAATACACTGAACGAGGATTTCTCCAATGTCATGTTTGCTTGGGAAAAGAACTTCAACAGTTTCTGTCCCTCTGGTGGGTCATTAAAAGGCAGGTTGAGTGGCTGCTAGATTTTGGGGAAACATAAAACTATTGTAAAAGACACTTGCAATTGTCCATCTTGTGTGTAATGGTGCAATTCTAAAGAAATGTTGATCTGGGTTTGAATATTTGCTTCAAAATCTTAAAGGAACAGTGTGTAACATTTTGGGGGATCTATTAGCAAAAATGGAATAAAATATTCATAACTGTTTTCATTAGTGTATAATCACCTGAAACTAAGAATCGTTGTGTTTTCGTTCGTTTAGAATGAGCCCTTCATATCGACATAGGTGGCGGGTCCTCTTCACGGAGTCCGCCATGTGGCTCCGCCATATTTCTACTGTAGCCCAGAATGGACGAACCAAACACTGGCTCTAGAGAGAGACTTTCACGTTTTTATGTTACCTGAAGGCCACCGTAGTTCTCAGACACGCTTGTGAAACTGCGGTAACGTGAGCCGCAGAATGTAAAACCATGCTACCGCCACCCGCAGTCTGACTTCTTTTGCTCCTACAGTAGTGTTATTATGGTAAGGATGGCTTCTGAGCGAGGAGAACGGCGTTACCGCGGTTTTGCACTTGGCGGTTCACGTTACCGCAGTTTTGGAAAAGGAGGAGTGAGTGGAGGTGCACTCAGTTGGTTGCAATCTGCACACAACACCACTAGATGCTGCCAAATCCTACACACTGTACCTTTAATAAAAAATAAAGAATATCCATACTCGATCAAACAATAGATTATCAATACTGATGTAAAAACATTTTCACTATACTTTTTGAGCATATTGAGAACAGCAGAGGTTAAGAGGCCTGGTGCGTGTCCTGGTCTCAGATCTGCAGTCTTGCCTTGTGATATATTATGATTGTTGTCTTCACAGTGGGTTGATTAGATGGGCTATAAAGGCTATACTGTAAGGACAATGGATGAACTCACCACAGGATACTGTAGGTGTGTTACAGTCAATACAGCCAGGCAGACACACTCACTGTATTGATTTTCTTTCTCACGTGTTCCCACTGGAAGGACAGATTTTCACCTGTTAACAAACATTATTGTAGTTAAGCAGTATTGGGCTGTTTTGTTCTTTACGTTTGTTTCATACAGTAGTGACCGAGATACTGTATATTACGTGCATGTCACAGCTCAATCGGGCCTCTCTCTCAACACTGTGGCAACCACCATTAGAGGGTATTGTGGACGGCTCAGTGGAGAGAAAGCGCGGCTCATGCAAGTGGACACAAACACGGAGAGGCTTTGACACACACAAATAAACCCATGCATGCATATGTAAACACATGCACGCAGAAATGGACACATTTATTGGAGATTATAGTGCCTAAACTGTGCTGATGCAAGCTGAACATGCCAAGGTTATCGACTAGTTTTTATCGCATCATGATTTATATACTGCCAATCGCCTCTGTGGTCGGAGTGGGACAGAGATACTTCATTTGTGGTGAACGCTCACCGCTTGAATTATTGAACATATTCAACTCGATAGGATGTGTTCTCTGCACTTTATGCATGCAGGGGTCGATGCATGTGTACTCTGTAATCCTCCCGAGGTCTCAGTCGCTACTATAAAACGTAAAAGCCCAGATGAGTTTCCTTAATCAAAGGCCCACAGGAGCCGTTAATAGATTAAACACTCCATGTTGAAAGCACACCACTGTGTGTGCCTGCCTCAACCCTGGGGTACAGCCTCTTTATGCCATTTAAATAGTTGCCATGGTAATGAGGTCACGCTTTGTTTAAGCTGATTTTGATCCTGATATATTTAGAAGGCGGTGGGCCTCCATGTCCATCATCTAATTAATGAATTATGACTCAGAAAAATAGCCAGTATTCTTAGAGCCGGATGACTCCGGCGTCTTTCAGAGCTCAGGCGGGGGCTCTGTTTGTGTGCTGCCTCAGTCAAAACCGCTCTGCATCACTGTGAAGGAGGTCTGTGTAATTAGCTGAGGTGTAATTTGGTCCTGGATTTCAGCTGTGAATCTGTAGCCGTGTGCTCACAGTGAGAATGGCGTTTTCTGCTCCCCTGTATTGTTATCTCACCCAGAGCTCATCCCTGTGACCTCGGGGCTTTGCAGCGCTCTACTGCCATCCATGGGTGTTGCACAAATGCTGCCATTTCTGCAGTTGGTGGCCATTTTCACTGTTTGATCTGATTACAAATGCCCTTTATAGAGCACACGCCCACAGGCTAGGAGCAGAGTGGATTGTTTTTTTTTATTTATGATAAAACACAAGGCCATGTTGGCATGTTTATGCGGAAGAAGCTGCACAACATGTGTGCATGTAGATGTTTCACAGTGTTGTATCAACAGTAGGGCTGCAACAATTAATCGATTAGTAGTCAATTGTTAAATTAATCTGCAATTATTTTGATAATCGATTAATCGGTTTGAGTAGTTTAAGAAAAATAAACTAAATTCTCTGATCGCAGCTTCTTAAATGTGAATATTTTCTGGTTTATTTACTCCTATATGACAGTAAACTGAATATCTTTGAGTTGTGGACAAAACAAGACATTTGAGGACGTCATCTTGGGCTTTGGGAAACACTGATCGACATTTTTCACCATTTTCTGACATTTTATAGACCAAACACCCAAGGCAGCAACTAACGATTATTTTCATTTTCCATTAATCTGTTGATTATTTTGTCGATTGATCAATTGTTTGGTCTATAAAATGTCAGAAAATTGTGAAAAATGTCAATTAATTGTTTATCAAAATAGTTAGCGATTGATTTAATAGTTGACAACTAATCAATTAATCGAGAAAGTAATCAACAGATTAATCAACAATTAAAATAATCGTTAGTTGCCTTAGTCGCAATATCACATTTTCACTAGACGATTATAGTGGCCAAAAGAATTCACGCTAACAACATTATTACGATATCTATAGAAATTGTTTGAAAGAATAAAAATAACAATGCTATCCGTCAAATTCATCTTTAGCTTTGTTTATTGTGCATTTTTTGGCAAATGAATTACACTCAAAATACGAGTGAAGGGTGTTAGAGAGAGAGTCTGTAACCATTTAAGAGGCGCTGGATTATTTACACAATATTATCATATTTGTATTATTAACACAATATCAATATTTAATTTTATAAATATCACAGTCATTGGCAATACCGGTATATTGCAACACCCCTAATCTACTGTAGGGCTGCACAATTAATCAATTTTATCGAAATCGCAATATGGCCTATTGAAATTTTAGTTCAAAAGGTGAAATGTTTTTCCAAATATATTTTTAAATTAAATACTGTGGTGCTGCAGAGATGACCTGTCCTACACATCATATTCTACAGACTTAAGAAAACATCTTTACTTGGTACAGATCACCGCACAAATCACACCATTATCATTTTAATATGTTTTTCAATGAAAATGAGAATAATGATGTAAATATTATCATTCCCTCTAATATCGCAAATCATATCACAATTGCGAAATCAGTCAAAATAATCACAATTACATATTTTTTCAGCCCTAAACTACAGTATGTCATGCAAATCTGGGTCCAGGCATGCAACAAGAGACAGCTACGATCAGAAGTGTGTGAGCTCAGGACAGAAATAGTAGAAGCTCAGACACATGCAGGGTAAAGGAGAAACACATGATATGATGCCATTTTTTCTCATTGCCAGAGGGGCTGAGAGAGACAACACAGAGTGAGAGGAGTTAAAGGCTAAATAAAATTCACAGAGAAGGAGAACAAAAGAGAGCGACAGAGAGTTGGAGATAATGACACAGCAGACCAGCAGCGAAAATGAGGCTGGCCAATTATTAGAGTGGAAATTATGAGGAATGGCTGTGAAAATTAATGAAAAGGGATTAAATTAATACAGGTTAAATGGCTGACTTCCTCTCTCGCTAATATTTAATGAAAGCTTGTTCTGCCAACAGACTCTGTGATTAGACAGTTGATTGGCAGAGCCTGGAACTCTTTGAGGTATGGCAGATTGTCCTCATGATACTCATTGTTCCCCTTCCTTTATTTGGTCCATCACTTTACAAAAGATGGCATCTGACCTGCACTCTGTGAGAGGAATTTCAAGTCTGAAAGTGCACTCCGCTCTACGTGAGTAAAGCAAATACATAAGTTATTAACAATGGGCTCGGATGATAAGACGCCTTGAAATAGAAGAAAAGGGCACAGCGGTGAAAACCTCTGAGAGAAGATGTGATGTGTGGAAGGTGTCTGATGGCGGCCTCTATGGCTTCGGTTATTATACATTCAGCAGGTGAAGCATGCACACTTTTGTTTTTGGCACACAGGCTGTTCTCATACACCCTTTCGTAGCTATACCTATAAGAAAAGTGATGCACTGTAACTCGTATATATACCACAAAATCAATTTGTATGTAATCCACATAACAAGGAAGTATAAAGAGCAACAAACATCACGAAGGAGGTCGGGGTGGATGGGTGGGTTAAAAAACACCAGACTTTCGCCCCAGGAGATTGGTGTTTGTACCCGTCGTGAAACCAGAAGTCAACGTTGATTTATTTGTCACTTATCTTCCATACTTAACGCCACCTCCAGAGTTACTTTAACCCAAACCACAATCGTTTCCTAAATCTAACCAAGTAGTTTTGTTGCCTAAACCGAACCAAGTTGTTTCCTGTGAAGACAGAAGTTTATTTTAACAAAAACTGGAGCGGAACTTGACATGTGTGTCAGGTGTTGCTGGATATTTACAGGAAAATGCACAAAAAATGATGAATAACTTTTCGTAAGATGTCATACGAACTGTTGTATGAGGATACATTGTGGCACAAATGAATAAAAGTTATCAGTTCTCTATGCATTGCATTTGCCATCAAACTAGAGAGAGAATAGAGTCGTTTACACTGAAATTACAAAATCAGAATGTAAGCTAAAGAAAAGAGAGAATAAAGAGGGCTGGGGAAAATACATACAGTTGCCTTTAAGGTTTTATTTTGATGTGGTAATGATCTTTTATCTGAAGAAATGGGAGAGTCTTAATCTAAAGTCACTAGGGGTGGGGGAAAAATTTATATAGCATAGTATTGCGATATTTTGCGTGGCAATATTGTATCATCAACCTCTTAACAATCCGATGGCCGATATTCTGTCTTCCAGAAGGCTCAGAGTCTTAAAGCTTGAGTAAAGATACAGGTATCTAAACCTAACAGAGTGAAAACTGCATCTTATTAGATAAAACAGATGTTGACAAACTGCATAATTTGCAGTTGAAAAAAGGTAATATATCGCAATATATCTTATTGCAATATTCAGCAGATCGCATAATGTTTAAAATCGCAATAAGATCGGATCGTGACTTAAGTATCGTGATAATATCGTATCTCTGGTGATTCTCACCCTTAAAAGTCACTGTATTTTAATCTATACTAGCATGACCAGAGTCCCTATAGTGATATTACAGGAATAATAAAGTAGCATGTGTCTAATTTGGTCTCTATATTGACTACTATTGTACAAAGACTATTATATGTCAGGAACTCTGTTCAGTTGCAGCTGCAGGCTTTAGAAGCTGTTATCTGCTCATGCCAAATGTGGTAAACAACATAACTAGCTCAGACTGCTTTATGTCTGCTGACAATTGATGATTATTAGATATCAGAATTTTGCACCCACTCATTTAATGATCACAACAAGCCCAATTGGGTTATTTTGAGATCAGAAAATAGCTATTTTGTGATCGTGAAAGCTTGTTTTATTATTCTGAGTTCATTAGAAAGCAAAACCTAAAAAGAGTTACACACACATGGCCTCTACCAGCGCCCACTATAACGGCTTCCAACTTTGTGAGGACCAATTCTGGCTTCTCCTACGTCATCATCAAATAGTCCTTAAAGCTCTGTTAAAATTTGTTTTCAGTTAAGGTTGTGGACAGGCATGTAGTTGTGGACGAGGTGGTTCTCAACCAGGGGTTCTAGAGGGAGTCCCCAGATTAATGGGGAATAGTTTATTTAATTCCCTGTAGAAGGGAGTCCAATGTGAGTAAGAGTCATAAGAGTAACTACTCTGATCATAGGTTTCACTTTCTCCATGGTTATGTAATTGACAACTATAAATCTGGTTTTAATCATCTTAATCTAAGAACCAAAATATTTTCAGATGGAGGTCCCTGAAGCAAAATCTTATCAAATTTAGGGGTCCTTCACATGAAAAAGGTTGAGAACCACTGGGCTGGGGGAATGCATTATATCAAATAGAGTCCTCAACAGTTTAGAGTAATGTGTGTGTGTTTAGTGTCCATTGGCATAAGGCATTTATTCAGCATTTTAGGCAGTCAAACAGTGACCATTGAAGGAAAATTCAAGATATCAATGTGCTGCATGGATTTCTACTCGCAGTAGATTGTCCAGCTTACTCCTTGCACAGTGGCCACAGTGGTACATGGGGTGGGTGGTCTCATTAATTATCCATGCACCATCTTGAATGATTTTTCTTTTGCAGTCAGCCCTCTTACTTCGGTACCAGGTTTGATTTGAGGAGTACGGGAGCTCGGTTAAATACAGATACAAGGATAAAGGACGTCCATGTTTAAATCTTTGCTGCCACCCAGTGAATCTGATGAGTACTGCATTCTCTTTAGACAAAAGGAAATATATATGATACATTACAAAGCATAGGTTTCCTCACCCACACAAATCTTGCAAGCATGTTAATATCATTTCATTATAAATTACTAATTTTCACATTATTTTGATTGATTTCTTGTTTAACTATAGACATATCAGAGACCAACTATTAAAGCTCTATAAGGAATCACCTGTGAAATGTTATCAGATGTAGAGCTGCAACGATTAATCAATTAGTCATGAACTATTAAAGTAATTGTCAACTATTTTGATAATCAATTCCGTTTGAGTAATTTTTTAAGAAAGAAAAAGTCAAAATTCTCTGATTCCAGCTTCTTAAATGTGAATATTTTCTGTTTTTTTTACTCCTCTATGACAGTAAACTGAATGTCTTTGAGTTGCGGACAAAACCAGACATTTGAGGACGTCATCTTGGGCTTTGGGAAACACTGAAAGACATTTTTTTAAATTTTCTGACAAAAAAACTAATCGATTAATCGAGAAAATAATCAACAAATTCATTGACAATGAAAATAATCGTTAGCTGCAGCTCAAATCAGATGATATATGTGATGTATTCACTTGGCTCCAGTCTATTTCCAGCATTACCCTGGACATGGCGTAACCCTTCTAAAAAGCAGCAGTGTGTTTGTGAGTGTGTTTACTATTTTGCATGGAACCTTTTTCTAAAATCTCTGTCAGTGTGATTCGAAACAGCGCTGCCACATGCTCCCTCACATCTCCTTGACACATAAAGTGACAACTACCTGTCACCGGTTTCACTGTAGCACAACAACAAATGACATGCAGTGGCTCGCCCTAGAGAGGCAGCGTATTGAGTGCACTTCCTCTGGTAACCACACGGGGTCAGTCTTGCTGAAGAAATAGAGGGAGAGATGCTGATGTGGGAGCCAGCAGGTGCAGCTGAGGAGGACTGACATTTTTTGGACGGGACTCAGAAAGCTGTCTCTTCTCATATCACTTCACAGTTACACCCCACACAGAGGAGGCCGTATCACTCACCCAATGTGACTGTGTGGGGAAGGGAGCCCATCCATGGCTGACAAACTGAATAAGTCAGCAGAGCAGGAAGCAGGCACGGAAAGGAGATGACCTGGCCGTTTTGTCTGAGTAGGCCGTTCTGTCATCATTATTCATGGTTGTTTAGGGCGTAAAATGACACTGCCAGCGAGCCAGCATCTTGCCGGAAACTGTTGCGAGGAGAGGCCTCAAGCTTTAAGGGGAAATCTGATACACCCTCCGGTTTCAAAAACCTCTCATTTCATCTGGGCCATTGCGGTAGAAGTGAGTGAGTGGCAAAATCAGACAGTTATGACTCGCAGACTCTACTCTAAACTTCAAAACACGTCTTAAATCCATCCTGACAGGCTCGAGGCGAAGTCCCTGAGGTGAAATGACATTAAAATAGGCAGCGAAGTGATCGGTATGATATCTGACACTGGCTTACCTGACTGTGCTGAAAAGCTAAAGACATTTGCATTATAGACCTTTTCATTGCCATTATGTTGCTAGGGCAACCGCCTTGGTTTACTTCCAAGTTCCTGTCAGCTATACTGCATTAACATACATTACAACAGGAAATACAAAGGGGCCCATTTAGTGTTAGAGTCCTCGACTAGGACTAAATTCTTTCAAAATGTAAGCTTTAAGATTCCTGTGAACAACTGTTACAGGTTTTAAGGTTAACAGGTGCAAATATAACCAGCTTGACTTCAGTCAGTGATATAAAAATCATAAATTTGTATTTTAGAATACAGCAAAAGAAAAAAAGACTTAACTCATATCATGTAACCTGAGTTCTTCCTCCTCTTGAGTTGGTTGGGGGCAGCGAGATCTTGCTGTATCACGTGATCATGCAAGGATCTCAAAATCAAGCGAGAATAGCTCCTCCAGTGGAAATGGTATTGCCAAATTTCTTGCCAAAACCGTCATATCGCCCAACCCTGTCCTCGATGAATTGATTAGTTGATTTAATCAACAGATCTGCAAAACTGAGTTTCTCCACAAAGAATCACAGAAAAGCACCACTTTAAATCTCGTGTTACCAGAGATGTGCTCAGACGTTTCTTGGAAATAAGTCATTCAGCATGAAAAAGACATTAAAAAAAACACTAATCGACTAAAGAAATTTTACCAAAACGACCGATTAGTCGCCTAATCGACTAAGAGGGGGAAGCCCTAATTGTTTATGTTTAGAGCTGCAATGATTAGTCGACTATTCGACTAGTCTATCGACATAAAAATAATTTTAATAATCGATTATCGTTAAAAGTAATTTTCCATGCAAAAACAAATGCTGTTTTCAGCCTCTCAAATATGGAGATTTCCTGCTGTTCTCTGTTTTACAGTGTATCATGTTAAACTGAACCTCTTTGGGTTTTGGACTATTTAAAGACATCATCTTGGACTTCGAGAAACTGGGATGGACATTTTTCCCTATTTTCTGACATTTTAGAGACCAAACAACTAATCAATTAATCGAGAAAATAATCAACAGATCAATAATGAAAGCTGTCTAGTTTGAAAAGGTCTTTAAGCACCACCACTTGAAAAATAACATGCAATCCCCCTTATTTAAGGAAAGCATGCTAAATCAACCAGTTAACAACAAATCCATGATTTATTTATCAGTTCATATCACATTCAAGGTGTTTTGACAGCTTTAATCTATTCCATCATTTATGTCAATTCGATCATCAGCCGAATCTGACCTTGTGCTCTAGTTTCAGAGCATAAGCAACAGCAAGTGTCAGGCAGTGAGTGTCAAGAAGACATGTAAGTGAAGATGGTGATATGGTTACGCCTCAGGCAGAGTGGAGTCGGTAAGATACTGTAAAAGTGCGAGCTACAGGCTGATTTAGGATATGTCATGAAGCAGAATGACAGATGAGCTGTCAGAAGCAGCCGTGGGCAGCAGCACCTGGATCTCTCCCACATTAATACCTCGCTGCCCATGTCTCCTCTCACGAGTCCCTGTCCAACCTTAAATCCCTCCATCCAGTATACAGAGCGTGTGATGAGGACAGTTTACTGTGCCCGGGATGCCACATAACATTGAGAGCACAGATCAGCCCTCTGAAAGCAGAAATGTGTACGTGACACAGACACACACATCAAGATGTGAGTCATAAACGAACAGCCAAATGTCAGAGAAAGTGAAAAGAATGGATACATGCATGCAAAACAGGGCTGGCAAAGAACAGAGCAAAGGCTGAAAGGGAGGGGTTGAGACAGGGAGGTAGCCAATGCGCAGCTCTGCATCTTGAGGAAGAGAGGGGAGAGAGAGAGGGAGAGAGAGAGAGAGGGAGGGAGGGGGTGAGGCTGAGGCAGTTCACTCTGAGAGGGACGACTCCAGCGTGATGCTGTTGGATGTGAGCTGCTCTCCTCTACCCGGTCTCTGGCTGTCCCTCTGACTGAGCCAGTGGTGTGTGAGTCTGGTGACTGTGCTTCACCAGCTCTGGTGCTCGGCGGGCTGAGGCAGAAGCTGACTGGCCGGTTCCCTGCCTGGGCTGTCTGGAGCAGAGTGACTGGAGCCGAGGAGGTCCAGGGCAGGGCAGGGTAGGGCCGGCTGTAGGGCCGTTTGCGCCGGGGGGCCCCACGGGGAGCAAACATGAGCGTCCCCATGCTAAAGATCGGGGCGGTGCTCAGCACCATGGCCATGGTGACCAACTGGATGTCTCAGACTCTGCCCTCTCTGGTGGGACTCAACGGGACCACCATCTCCAGAGGGGGCACCTCGGAGAGGATTGTCAGCGTGCGTATGACTTCCTTTTTTTTTTGTTGCAAGTGCACTGTATTTGTCCGTGCATGCTCTCGCTGTGAATGTGAGAAAGTAAGAGATGAAAGAGAGTGACACAGCAGACGACAGAAATGGAAAGATACTGAGTTTTAACTACAGAGTGGTTTCACAGAGGGACATACAGATGGGAGTCTGTCTCAAGGGGCTATGATGTATTAATAAGAGAGAGATGATGGAGGCAGACATGCATGTGAGAGCAATGTTTCAACCAAACGTGAATGATGCACATGTTGGTGTGTGTGAGTCACATTAAGTATAATGATGCTGAATTGTGGGGCTTTGTGAGTGACGGCGAGCGGCGGAGGGCGCAGTGTGAGCGGCCGCGGTAAATCATATGTTTTTTGCCAGGGTGACGGGAGGTAGAGAGCTGCTGCTGAGTGATGTTCGGGCTGATCCCATCTGTCAGTCACCTCCAGGGTGGGAAGGAAGGATGGCGTTCGGATTCAGAGGTGATGGGGAAGACGGGGAGGTTGAGACAATGTCTTATTTCTCCCTCGCTCTGTTTGTCTCAAAATCCTCTCAATCCTCCTCTCCCCTGTAGGGAGGTCAGAGGTACAGAGAGGGCGTTTTGTAACTTTGCTGAAGTTTTTTGCTACGGTTTTATATTTTAATGTGAGTTTCTCTTCCGTTTAATGCTCGCACACAAGTTTTATGTGTCTGCCTGTGTCAGCGTGTTAATGGGAGGTAAGTCAGACAATGAGAAATAACCCGGCAGACGAATAAATTAGATATTTTCTGATTCATCAGCGGTTAATGGCTGCCTTTGCCTCTATCTTGAGTGTGTTTTTATGGCACCTTACCCATTAAGCCTTGTTCTGTTGAAATGATTGAATGAAATTGAACATCCCAAGAGACCTGCGGCCATCTGGATATGTGTGTGTGTGTGTTTTAATATGTACCCTGAGTATGTTTAGACATTCCAGTCTCAGGGGTGAAGGTCCATCTGTTTGAAGAAGAGCTTTATAATTTATAATGGTTTGTTAGAACGTCAGTCTTCCCGCTTTATGTCTCCTTAATGTTGCAGTGAGGTGTCGGGTTCAAATGTTTTTTTGTTTTTTTTTAGAAAAAGGCATATAAGCACCTTTTGTGAAAATGTCAAGCATCTAGCGAAAATCCATTTTGCTCCTAAATCTGTCCTACAACGTGTACATATCTCAGCAGGTAATTTTTGAGTACAACATCAAATCATGATCTAATCTCTGTAAGAATGTCAGAGAGCAAGGCATGTTTGAATTATTTACAGCGCTAAACTGTATAATCCTATTGAACACCCACCTTTCCCCCCCGAGGGGTTATAGCCTGGATAAGCCATCCATTTATTTTCTATTCCGGTTTATCCTAATTAGGGTCAAGGGGTTGAATAAAAATGTTTCTTCTCAGTAAACTCATTCTAATCAACACTTGTGACTGGAAGTAGGGCTGTGGATTGGCAAGAATCTGGCGATACGTATCATGATACAGGAGTAACGATTCAATATATTGCGATTAGGGCTGTCAACGTTAATGCGACAATAATGCGTTAATGCAAATTTGATTTAGTGCCACTAATTTCTTTAATGCATGAACACAATCGATCTTTCGGGGGTTATAGTGGGCTCAGTTTTAAAGCTAGAGTGAAGATACTGGTATCATATGAAACTAGAAAATCTAAAAAATCCATTGGTATCAACTATGTCATACTAGCTTAGGAAAAACTGTCATGGCCATTTTCAAAGGGGTCACTTGACCTCTGACTTCAAGATATGTGAATGAAAATGGGTTCTATGGGTACCCACGAGTCTCCCCTTTACAGACATGCCCACTTTATGATAATCACATGCAGTTTGGGACAAGTCATAGTCAAGTCAGCACACTGACACACTGACAGCTGTTGTTGCCTGTTGGGCTGCAGTTTGCCATGTTATGATTTGAGCATATCTTGTTATGCTAAATGCAGTACCTGTGAGGGTTTCTGGACAATATGTGTCACTGTTTTGTGTTGTTAATTGATTTCCAATAATAAATATATACATACATTTGAATAAAACAACCATATTTGTCCACTCCCATGTTGATAAGAGTATTAAATACTTGACAAATCTCCCTTTAAGATACATTTTGAACAGATAAAAAATGTACGATTAATCGCGACTAATCACGATTAAATATTTTAATCGCTTGACAGCCCTAATTGTGATGTATTGCGATACATTAAGCAATGCGATATATTGCGATTTCTTAAATTATATTTTAGGAAAACTGTAGTAGTATAAAGAACACACCAGAAATACACCATTTTCAAAAAATTACACATTTATACTGCATTCAAAAAACTGTATGTGTTTGGCCCAAACTGCATGTGATTATCATAAAGTGGGCATGTTTGTAAAGGGGAGACTCGTGGGTACCCATAGAACCCATTTTTATTCACATATCTTGAGATCAGAGGTCAAGGGACCCCTTGAAAATTGCCATGCCAGTTTTTCCTCGCCAAAATTTAGTATAAGTTTGGAGCGTTATTTAATCTCCATCACGACAAGCTAGCATGACATGGTTGGTACCAATGGATTCCTTTCCTTTACCTTTTGTTCCTTTTACTAGTTTCATAGTCAGATACCAGTATCTTCACTCTAGCTTTTAATCTGTGCCCACTACAACATCTGAAATATTGAATAGCGGCCAGGCCCCATGGCAGGTGGTCAGATTTTTAAGAGATTAATTAAAAAGCGATACAGCGTTTAGGAAAATCCATACAGTATCACACAACATAATATCGTGAATCTCATGTGTATCGATATTTTTTTACAACCCTAACTGGGAGCATCATCATTTGCATTTCAAAAGACTGGATACAATGAATGAAAAATTATACATAGTTATGAGTGGATATTCCCTGTCAGGCAACTCTCATTCACAACCAATGGAGGGAAAAAAGAGGCTGCCGTTGAAGTTCATTTCATCAAAATTTCATCAAAACTGATGAGCCGGTTTGATTGTGCCAGGGATTATTACAGTATAACAGTCTGTTGTGATGGGGAACGTCTCCGCTTTGAGACAGGAATCATCTCCTCTCATAAACAATGGCAGCGAATAAAGGTTTAATGTAAAACCTCTCCTCAAAGTCCCATCACTAAAGTCCCATCACTATTAATGAGACATTTGCCTGCGATGATCTAAGAGGCAGTCATGACTCACACAATGTTTAGAGCTCTAATCAAAGACAATCACTGTGACACTGTGGTGCCGGAGTGCCAGTGGCCATTGCATTGCATGGCTTCTCCCTCCCCACCCTTGCTGGCACCCATGCATGCTGCGTCCCATATTCTCCCAGCTCAGAGCTATTTTCAAAGTCTGCTTCACTGACCAGCTGATCCAAGAACACAGCTGACTGAGTTTGTACGGGCCTTTCTACGATGGCACTGAGCACAACACTGCCTGGATGCTTGTACACATCTGGATAGTACAAAACCATGTTCCTTAATGAGTGGAAGAGACCCTGGAACTCTAACATGGAGCTGGTGTGGCTGCACAGGATGATCAAGCCAAGATGAGCTGTAGACCTGCCAGTCTGTGCACACACTAAATCTTATTTATAATCATATATTAAGAAATTCAATATTAATCCATTTACACAAATGGCATTCATTTTGCAGTTAGCTAGAGTTAATAGTCCTTAAGTGGACAGCACTAAAATCGTGGAAAACCACAGCACTGCTAGATTTGTTTTGCAATTTGTAAAAGCTTTGGTAGATAACACTGGAGAAACCAGCAAGAGTACACTAGATTTTAAATATCACGGCTGGGCGATATGGAGAAAATAAAATATTACAACATTTTTGAACAAATACCTCAATAGGTATATTGTGACCTATTGAAGGGTTGACCATTTGTGCTTTTACTAAATATTTACATAATGATATTTTTGATAAATATTCATCAGTAATGTGGATATAATGACTAAGTGGGTAAAGGCAAATAATAAAACAGCTAGAACAGTCTGCTAAGTTCAGAAAATTACATCACTTTACTGTAATGCAGCCTTTAAAAGACAACACTTGCGCTATATTATGATATCCAAAATCTTTGATATAATATCGGTATATTGCCCAGCCCTGCTACATCCAACCAAAAAACCCAGCCCAGTGTTGCCAACTCTTTTCCAATGAAAGTAGCTTGCAGCACTAGCTCCAAAAGTCTCTAAATCAAGTCGGCAACACTGACAGTCCGTCGCTTCAGGCCTCCATCCAAAGCCACTCCCCCAAAATGATCATGATGAACGTAAACAACGAATAAGGCTATTGTTAGTACTCACTCATCATAACAAATGAAATGATTGGACGGTTTATTACAGTCCTGCGACAGCCACAGTTGCTGGATTTATTGTCGGGATGTAATGAGAATTAGAGCTTTAACAATTAATCAATTAGTTGTCAACTATTAAATTAATCGCCAGCTATTTTGATAATCGATCAAATAGTTTATATTAGATAATCGATTAATTAGTTTGTTTTTTTAAGAAAAAAAAAGTCAAAATTCTCTGATTCCAGCTTCTTAAATGTGAATATGTTCTTGTTTCTTTACTCCTCTATGACGGTAAACTGAATATCTTTGAGTTGTGGACAAAACGAGACATTTGAGGACGTCATCTTGGGCTTTGATAAACATTTTTCACCATTTTCTGACATTTTATAGAGTAAAATCTGTAATGCACAGCATAATTTAGTGTAGTATGGTCAGGGATACATCATAACAAACATGTTTTCCCAGTAGTAAGATATATAATAAAAACAAGATTGGTCCAAGAATTGAGCCCTGGTGTACTCTACAAGTTAAAGTCAATGTAGAAAGTCTATTTAAATAATGTCTGCTGTACAGCAATTATAAACCACTTCAGAGATACCTGCTCACTGTCCGATTCTCTCAGGCTACATCCACACAATACGTTTTAATTTAGAACTCGTAACTTTTGCTATGTTTATGCCTAGCATCCACACTACTACTAGACGTTTAAAAAAGCTGCTGACCCTGTTTTAGTTCGAAAACTCCGGGGTTGCGTTTTAGTCTGGACGGGCGGAAATGGAGAACTTTCAAAATGATGACGCAGACACTCACATTCGCATCTTGATTGGGTCTTATTAGTCACAATGTGTCCCTCCCTGATCACGAGAACCTTTTCCGGAATAAAACAAACGATGATCAGCCGTGATTACCATGCGACTACCACTGATTAATTCAACATGCAAAACGAATTACAGGCGTTGCTGACCTTGTTGTCTATGCTAGCAGCTGTTGCGCAGTTAAATTCTGCATTTTATATAATGCTGCTACTGCCGTCTGAATAGCACATTCAACGGACGCAGTGTTAAAGTAAAAGATAACTGGCACATCTTTTAAATAAATACAATGTGTGTATGTGTTGACATGTGTGCGTGCAAGATGCACATACATAAATCATGAACCTTTACATACTGTTGCTGTATACCCATCAGACTACACTGAAAAGACAGCACAGCAGTGTGTGGTAACTCGCTCTTTGATATCTAAAATAAGAAAGCTGTGAGGCAGAAGAGTGAAGAAAATATTCCCACCATCAAAAGGGAGCCTGGAACAACAAATGGCAGAGTACAAAGAGCCGGGGCTCAGAATCTGATTGGGGTCGCCCAGCGTCTGTCTGTCAGCATGCAGGACTGTAAACTTCATCACATCCACTGTGCGAACCAATAAAGCAGATTGTAAAGATTGAATCTTGGCTATGGATTAAAGATTAAACACCGCGGACAAATTTTATATGAGCGCTTTGCTTTTATGTTTATCAACCAAACTTTATTTGAGTTCAGACCCTGACAGGTGTCCTCTATGTGCAATCTCAGTGAAAGCCAATCTTGTAATATCATTTTAAATTGTTTTGATACGTGAGCTAATGGTGTGATAGCCTGTGTACAAAGCAGTATTGATCCCAGACTCATAATCAGGCTTCAGACGTGGTTCATTTGCCATTACAAGAGTGTAATTTCAATCCAATTGAATTTATGCCTGAATCACTGCTTTGCCCTTCAAAAGCAATTTGATGATTTCAGTAGAGCTGTCAGAGTTAACACAATAATGACATTTTAATGCAAATTTTCTACTCAGTTTTACGGTAAGAGTGAAGATACTGTCATCATATGAAACTACAAAAACCTAATGAATCCATTGGTACCAACCATGTCATACTAGCTTGTCGGGAAGGAGGCTAAATAACGCTGCCAACTTACGCTAAACTTTGGCGAGAAAAAACTGGCATGGCCATTTTCAAAGGGATCCCTTGACTTCTGACCTCAAGATATGTGAATGTAAATGGGTTCTATGGGTACCTACGAGTCTCCCCTTTACAGACATGCCCACTTTATGATAATCACATGCAGTTTGGGACAAGTCATAGTCAAGTCAGCACACTGACACACTGACAGCTGTTGTTGCCTGTTGGGCAGCAGTTTGCCATATTTGTTGTGATTTGAGCAATTGTTTTATGCTAAATGCAGTACCTGTGAGGGTTTCTGGACAATATTTGTCATTGTTTTGTGTTGTTAATTGATTTCAAATAATAAATATATACATACTAAGGCTGTCAATCAATTAAAATTAATCGCATGATTGTCCATGATTTATCGTGATTAAAGCAAATGAATCACACATTTTTATCTGTTCAATATGTACCTTAAGGGGAGATTTGTCTATGACTAACCCCAAAACTGATGTGATTATCATAAAGTGGGCATGTCTGTAAAGGGGAGACTCGTGGGTACCCACAGAACCCATTTTCATTCACATATCTTGAGGTCAGAGGTCAAGGGACTCCTTTAAAAATAGCCATGACAGTTTTTTCTTGACAAAGTTTAACGTAAGTTTGCAGCTTTATTTAGCCTCCTACAAATTTGCGTAAACATGTTATTATCATGTTAACTGCCCTAATACATACATTTGCATAAAGCAAGCATATTTGTCCACTCCCATGTTGATAAGAGTATTAAACACTTGACAAATCTCCCTTTAAGGTACATGTTGAACAGATAAAAAATGTGCAATTAATCGCAATTAACTATGAACAATCATGCGAGTAATCGCGATTAAACATTATAATCGATTTACAGTCCATGATTTCACAATTCACACGCTTCTGCAATCCATATTGTCCTCCATTGAACCACTGACTGTGTTCTAACAGTTTATACAGTGTTTTCTCACACCGCCACTCTCGTCTCCCTCCTCTATATAACACCAGCCGTGATAGAGCTATCTCGTACCCGTCTAACAGCAGAGTGAAAGCCAAACGCTTTACACCAGGGCACCTGGCACGGCCCTATAGCAGCCTGCTCCAAAAAGTATAAAGTTGTAGCTCGTAAGTGCTTGAGCATTGGTGAGTGTAATTTTCCTCCAAGAGTTCTCCATCTAAGCCACCTCCACTTTAAAATGCGCTTGACGCATCTGCCCACCCCCCCACTGTCACTCAAGTGTGATCCGGATTGGAACGAGCGAGCTGCAGATGGAAAGCGAGCAGGACACCACGCAGGAGGGATGGCAGTCACGGGAGTGATGGAGTGGGAGAGAGTGCGAGGCAGCAGGGAGGAAAGAGGAGGCAGCAGGGAGAGGAGCATGATGAGTTTATGAGTCATATTATTGACTGGCAACCATGCTGCGCTGATTGTGGTAATCGGTTTTCCTTGGGCGCAGGAGAGACCGGGGACTGCACTAGGAGTCTTCATTGAGTTTTATTGTAAAAGGCCAGCAGCTGGCCGGTGCATTGAGGATTGACTGATTGTTCATTTGAAGACTGGGGGGTGTATTTGCATGTTTATTTGTGCGAGGTGAATTACAGCTATGCCCAGCAAATTTGAAAAATGAGATCTGATTGTTTGGCCGCAGTACAGAAGATAGAAGGGAGCTCTGTCTGGTAGAGACAGATGTTTCTACTTTGCTGGGGACAAGCATTTAGAGGAGTTAATGCCTGGCATGAAACATACTTCTGCAGAGGGAGAGAGAGGAAAAGAAAGCGAAGCTGTAGAACTTGGATAAACAAAGTTGGCATTGTGGGATGGAAACTGAAGAGAGAGAGAGATTAGATCGGTTGCACACTCTTAATTTGTTATCTTACTCTCAGACTATCTCACCTTGACGCCTCTTATGTTCTCAAAATGCTTCTTTCTTTCTCTCGAAACAACTTTATCTCAGTCCTACTGTTCTAACACTGTCCGTCCTCAAGCTCAGTTCACAGCGTAGGTTAAGATAGGTTATCTCTACAGCGATCAGCTCTCTCCCATATCTCAGCACTTGCGCCTGCCTCTGCCTGTTTGCCCCTTCTGCCTGCTGCTTATGAAAGTTATAATAAACTTCCCGTCATGCTCATAAAGTAGAGAGCTGTAGATTTATGATCTCATTTAGCTCGGGCTTTACAGCAGCCAGCTCCGGGGTCTGTCTAATGAAACGCCAGAGGAAGTCCATCCTGCTGCAACTCTCGACAGTGATACCACCAGCTCGAATATCTAATTGGATAATCCCTCTGAACTTTCTTAATCGTTAACAACAGAAAGGATTCTGAACGCCGTTGCTCAGTGAGGAGGCGCTGAGGTAAAAGCACAGTGTGGTTAGTTAGTTATATCATCTGATCTGAATCCGGTCTCTTTTGTCTGCAGCGTACAGCAAGCATTTGGTTACTACATTTTAGCTTAGTAATGGCCACACCCTTTATCTCGTCTCCTCTTCCTCACTCTCAGCAGGGATTTAACTGAAGTTGTCATTCTGGGCAATGTTTGAACTAAGCTAGAGGAAATTAGAGCCATCTCTCTCTTCCCCCCGTCAGCCTTTCTCAAACCACAACTCCTTCCTTTTCCGCCTACCAGTGTTATCAGCAACTCCTACTCTAAATCGGTTTTCTATTGGGAGGATGGGATGTTAGGGGTTGGAAGCGGGCCAGCAGTGGATGCTGGGACTCCTTATACACATGAATCCGGGGAGATACCGGAAGTAGACAAGTCGCCGTTACTGCGGTGGCGTCTCCCTACGATACGTGCGTGTTTGAATGCAATCTGTCCTAAAAGAAGTGTACAATTTTCTACTTTTGCTTTTACTTTCTATGTAATGTTACTTTTGACAACAATGTCTGGGAGTTCGGGAAGAACCTGAGCACTGCTTACCTAGCGATAAAGACAATGTCTAGGGCAGGGGTGTCAAATTCATTTTAGTTCATGGGCCACATACAGCCCAATTTGGCCTCCCATTTACCTTTGAAGAAATAGGTAGGGATGCACCGATCCAACTTTTTCAGTCCAGATACCGATGCGATACCTCGGCTTTGGGTATCGGCTAATATGTGGTCCGTGGCAATCTCTTCGGAAACAATTTGCTATAAATTATAAAATTGTGCTGTATCAATAAAAAGTGCATATCTACAGATTGGGACCATTTGCACCAATAAAACAAGTGTCCATGACTCCCACCCAATTTAGCCCTTGGGCCACTAGAAACTCTGATATGATTGTGACACACAACAATAAGTTTTTAAGTATTTTTAAGTTGAAGCATTTACTGAAAGTCAGCTTTAGACTGGCAAATTTAAACATCTGGATTTATTAGGATGATACCAGTCTTGCTACTGTTAATTTTTTTTTAAAGCTTTTAAGATCGGTTACTCGAAAAGTATAAATGTGGACTGAAGTATTTAGTTTGAAAAGTTTTAGATTACAAATGGTTCCAATGGCGTCTATGAGTATAAATGGTAGTAAACATTATGCTTAATCGGTGTTACGATTATGAGGGGGTCCTTGGGAAATTTTCTCCCCTGTAAGGGGTCCCTGGCCCCAAAAGATTGAGAACCCTTGATCTACACCAACCATTTATGTAAGTTACTATGAGCAACCACGGACGCATTCGGCTGAAAGTCACCGGTTAACACTGTTAGCAGACACTGTGTCATTACGACTTGCCACCGCAGTAATGGCGCCGCCGCTAGATGGCGGAACACACAAAGCGGTCACCGGATTCGTCTATAGGCCCAGGCTGTCAGTTGTGATGTCATGGGGAACCGAGGGAACCCTAGGGTGGCGTAAAAAGGGGCAGGTCAGAAATCTTAAAGAATCATTTTCACATTAGTGAGCAAGCGTAATTGATTTTTTCGTCTCTCTTGCCCTCTGCGGTTTCCTGTTGTTTTCATTGCGGCTGTCTTCTTCCTTAATTGGCTTTTGCATGGCAGCCATGACTGTGACAGCTTCAAACTTGGCACTTACATATTCCATTTCATCCCTCTCATCTAATGGGTGAATTTCTGGGACAGTGAAGTGAACACCTCCTCCCTTCCTCCTCTCCTGAAACCACCGTCTGTGTCTGGGAGGAAAGGATTATCCCCGAGACCTGAAGTGCCCCCAGCTAGCCGCCACTGATAGCACAGGTTATGTTATCAGCAAGCGTCAACACTCTGACCTGCCTGCAGTGTGCAAACATTACTCATTTCACTCTGCATACTCGGAATATTATTCTGTCTAACATTAGATATTGGAGGAAGTTGTTTTTCCCACACTAATGAGATATGTGATAGGCTGCATGGTGTGAGAGCACTATGTTAAATGAACCAATGTCAATAAAACCCACTCTTCGCTGCAGAGAGGAGACTTAATCATATTTACATAAATTAGCAGTGTTCCAAAACATATCCGAGTTTACTATTTTGCACCGCGAGAGATCAGCCGCACACGAGCGCTGATATATGATTCTTGCACAAAAGCTTATAGGGACAAAGCACATTTGCATTTAAGAATTACCTCTGCACTCCTGCTCTGAAAACTGCTACGGTGTTGAGAATGGGGGAAGTTAACGCTGAATGGATAGGTGGGTGGTAATGAAATTGGAACGGATTCAAATAAGCTCTTAATTTCAGCCCAGCATTTATGAAACATTAATGAACAGAGGAGAAGATGTGATGCTGTGAAAACTCCCTGGCTCGGGAAAAGAGCACATGAGGAGCGCAGCGTGAGTTTAAACACGCTGGAAAATGAAGAAAGTATTATGATAATGGAGCTGACATGCCTCCAATATTACTCTGATGAATTTTGAAACGTATTGCTTATTACTGCCCACCATGTAACATGTCATAAAAAAAATCTGTGCGACACCAACTGTGGCTCCCGTTTCGGGCTGATAGCGGTTATGAAATATTGATGCCCACTTCTGCAACCATTCGCAAGAATCCTTTTTAACCAAAAGTGGATATCTGGTGTGTAGGCAGGCGGCCCCGCATCTATGGATATGAGGCAATTTTACCGAATGCAAGGAGGCTGCACAGATACCCTCAGAGTGAGTAACGTAAGTGGATTCTGCTGTTCGAGGCGGGCTAACCTCCACCTGTTAACACCGCAGGATATCAACTGTAATGAGAAGATCCAGTATCTTACACACATCCACGGTATCGTAGCAGCCATATGCTCTCCTGCAGTAATCATGCAATACAGGTGCAGCGATATCCAAACAGACCCCCTCGGGGGCGTATATCAGTGGTAGCTGCAGTTTTAAATGCATGTCCAAATACATGCATTATCAAAAAATCTTGCGTGTTCATCAGCAGATATTTATTTACAGATATGCTCACAGGAATACTTAAACGCACGAGCGCTCACGCACACATGCTGCAATAAATCAGAAGTCCTGACAGTGAGTGAGATGTGGGCAGAGAAGCAGACAGAGGAAAAGAATCTCCCCCTCAGGCGATGGCAGAATGAAATAGACAGTCAGATGCGGTTGAAAGACATTGGAGGAGGCCTCCGCTGCGGAGAGTGCCTCTTTTATCTCGTTTTAAACTCAAACTCTGGCCTCTGCAGACCCTCTGTCGTCTCTCCACCTAGCAGCCTTGTGAAGCTGGATTGCCTCAAAGAGGGAGGACTAATGATAACAACGGTGCTGACTGACAGGAAGAAAAACTGTGCAAGGAACTGGCTGCACACTGACTCACAAATATGCATCAATATTAAGAATAATGGAATGATAATTTAGAGAGATTGCCAATAAGTTCCACTGTGAGTCAGCTTGTCATACTGAAATATCACTGATGTATGTATGTATTACTGTATGAATAGGAAATGTGAATAGTATATTATTCCTTATTAGTTTAATTAAATTTAGACGTATTCATTTTCAGAATGTATGAGTCTACTTAATATACCTTCCTTGGAAATAATGAAACAGATCAAATATGAAAAGGATGCATAATGTCATTGTCATTGTCGACATTACGCAACCCTGAATCACACCAGAGCGTGTAATAGACCCGCCTGTCCACCAGAGGATAGCTGGTGCAGCACCAACAGGGGGCAACAAAACCACTCACTTAGATCAGGTTGGTCTCATACACCATTCGTTTGTAGCTATACCTACAAAAAGCAATGCACTATAATTCATGTATATCCCACATAATCAATTTGTATGTAATTAACATAAATTAACAAGTAGCGGCCGACGCCCTGTAGGGAGGAGGACGTGAAATAAGAAGTCAACATTGATTTATTTGTCACATAAGTTCCGTGCCTAAGTTACACCACTTCTAGTTTTCTTGCCTAAACCTCAGGAAGATCTCTCCTGTGAAGAAAGAAATGTATTTTGAAAAGACTGTATACATGTAACAAGCAGACATTCACACATGTTGCTGGACATTTGTAGGAAAACTAACAAAAAAGGAGGATTAACTTTTTCGTAATATATCATACGAACCGTGTATGAGAATACGTTGCTTAGGTTTAGGCTACAAAACCACTTAGTTAGGTTTAGGAAAAATGTCACGGTTCGGCTTAAGATAAGTAACTAAGTACAATACATACATAAACAACGCAACAAGTACGGAGAACATGTCACAGATGTCACTAACACAGCTTACAAAACAAAACACCGGTCTCCCGGTTGAAAGTTGTGTGTTTGTTGGACCCATTCACCTCTCCTCCCATCTACCATAAACAGCCTTTCTAAGATTTGATTCTACGTCACTATCTCCAAGCGCAGCATATTTATGCGGATGCAGTCAGTACAGACTACATGGTGCACAGCAAACGGCGTTCTTATTGCACACATTTGCCTTGTGCCTTATCTAGGGATTCAAATTTTAAGCGCTTCCCGTAATCGATCATTGCTAACACTATTGATCAATCGATTTATTGTAATTCAAAAAAACATAGAAATTGTGAAAAAAATACCGAATGCATTTTTTTCCTCATTTAAAGCCTTATTTCCACAGCAACATATTGCATATTCTCTGCCTAGTTTTATGAGAAAGCCACTCAAAAGCAACTAAATGTAACGCTGCAACAAGAGAATAGAACCTAACAAACATCTCAGACTCACAGTCTGTTCTTGTTGTTCTTGATGCTGTTAGATTGCTGCTACACCGCCCCGTTAATAGGCATACAGGTGAGTGCTGGGGAGAAAACCGTTTTTGACCACAGTGAATGTTGTTTTTGAGAGACTAGACGAAATAATAATAAACAAAAATGGCTTGAAGCAGAATATTTCATTAGATGAAAACATGTTGTGAATTTTGGAGAAGATTACATCTATCTTTTTTCAATAAATTTTGACTTTTGGTGCGAGACAATTACAGAGAATGAGCGCCGCATCGTTCATGTGTGCCAAGAGAGAGAGAGAAAGGAAGAGAGAGAGAGAGAAGGTGGACTGCATGCAATGTTTCTGTAGGTTATCTGTACAGCCTTGGAAAACGAATGGTAGGCTATGAGATGTTGCGGGTATGCAGACATACTGGCGTGCCAGCTTTGCCAGTCAATCTCCCCGCATTGACTTTCCACCAGTCTGTCAACTTTGCATCTCGTAAAGAGTTCTCAACCTAAATTTTGGTAAGGAAAAACTGGCATGGTCATTTTCGAAGGGGTTCCTTGGCCTTTGACCTCAAGATATGTGAATGAAAATGGGTTTTATGGGTACCCACGAGTCTCCCCTTTACAGACATGCCCACTTTATGATAATCACATGCAGTTATGGGGCCAAAACCATGCAGAATAAATGTGTTATTTTGGCTTATTGTAAAAATGGTGCATTTCTGGTGTGTTCTTTATACTACGACAAAATTGGATTATATTGCCTTGCGTACACTATTGCAATATATCGCGATATATTGAATCGTTTAGGGATGCACCGATCCGGCTTTTTCCATCCCGATACCATTAGCGATACCTGGGCTTTGGGTATCCCCTGATACCGAGTACCGATCGAATACAAGTGTTTAATTAATAAGCTGTATGCCTCACTGCGTGGAAGTGACTGGGATCATTCTTTTATCATCATTCAAGGTACCATCAGGCGTGACTTCAACATTTTTTTCCTAACTTTGTAAAACAAAGTGTGATCAATAAATACATAGATATAAGTATTTTATATGATTAAAATAATAAATCGTACACCAACAACTTGGTAAAAAATCAACAGGAATTACAATTCAAGTGTAAACTTTTTAATGTAGCAACAAATTGGTCAAAAATTAAACAGGAATTGAAATTACAGAATATAATGTATATAGTATATAAACACAAAATTGAATTGAATAGATCGCCCCATTGTCACCGATACCCGATCCAGCTATTTGAGTCGTTCAGATCTGTCTTTGATAGTAGATCGGTTAAATTTTACGTGCTCGATCAAATTCTTAATGACCAATTAATTGATCGTCGATTAATCGTTAACATCCCTAGCATTGTCGTGTCATTCACATGCCTGCATTACAGCATATTTAGGTCGCTCAGGTAGCGTTAGTCTGTTGGCCACGATTCATTTGGGGAAAGTCGGATTTAAAATGCGCTCATTCTGAGAACAAGGAGGAGGAAGAGGGAAAGGCAGTGAGAACGGGAGAGGAAAAGGTGGAGAGGGGGTGGGTGTGGGGGTGCCAAGGGATTGGCAGGAGTGACAAGATGTGACAGTGAGCACATTGGCTTGCAGGGTGGTTGCTACTTTACACTCCAATCACACAGTCCCTCTGTCCCCCAAGACATTTTAATCTGATCCCCCCGACCCAAGGAGACGAGAGCGCAGCAGCACAACACCGCTCAGAGGGAAAGCAGCGGCACCGAGCCGAGCCACGAGATTTTATTTCCAGCCTTTTTTTTACCTTCCACTTATGTGGATGGGTCTTTAATTTTATCACTAAAATGGCTGCTCCTTCTCTCATTACATTTACATGCTGAGTGTGTGTAGATGCAGCGTGAATGAATGTATCGTCCTGGCCGGGGCCTTTTTTTTTTGCGTAAACTGTGTGTACATGTGCGTGTGCTCGCAGGCACTACTTTTGATTGGATTAGTCAGAGAGAAACATCCATCCTCTCAGCCTCGCCCCTCCTCCACTGGTTACGGGCTGCATTATCGATCCTGAATAGCTCCATTTCCTCTCTGTGTCCAAACTTATTAGATGCTCTGCTTTCACACAGCCTGGCCTAATCCCTCCCTCTTCCTCTTTGAAACCCTTCCATTCTCCTCCCATTCGTCTTTGTCTTTCTTCATCCTCCATCGAGCTCATTCCATCTCTGTCGTGCCGTCGTGTTTTTCATCCCTTTGTGTATTTTCCTATGTTCTTGTCTTATCTTAATCTGCACCCATTTCTGCTTATTTTCTCCCTCTGACTCTTCCATCCTCCCATCCCTCTCATCTGCTGTCTCTACTGCTGTGAGCACCACCTCTGTCAATCTCTGGCTTCACTTTCTGCCTCTCTGCTGCTCTCCGGTTAATACTAAAATTAGACTGCAAATGATTTTTGAGCAGTTGGAGGGATCAATTGCCATTAATTGTCTCTGGGGAAGAGTAACTTTTGACAGGGCTGCAAAAGAGGAAGAGAATGCCATGGAGAAATTATGACTTTGCAACTAACGGATGCTGACAGAATGGGCACAACTAATCACGATATGGAATGTATTTTTTTCCTTCAAACACTTTCTACAACACTTTCAAGTGTTAGATACACTTATTAGTTTAGAAATGTTTTATAACGTTTTCATATTTCTGTTGATGCATGCTGGCAGAAAATATCTGATCTGCCTCATGCATTTTGAAAAGCATGCAACGTAGATAAACAACAGCGGGCATAAGCAACCAGTTTCCTCTCTTTGTCTACGGTATATATATATATATACATGTCTCTGTGTTTCTGCAGGCTCTGTACCCGAGCCCAGAGGAGGGCTGGCAGATCTACAGCTCGGCGCAGGACGCAGATGGGAAGTGTATCTGCACCGTGGTCGCACCGGCCCAGAACATGTGTAACCGCGACCCGCGCAGCAGGCAACTTCGCCAGCTCATGGAGAAGGTGACAGCTGTCAATAACACAATCCCTTTGAGAGACACGACTGTTTCCCACGCAGACGTACAAAACCGCCACACTGTGCCGCGCTCGTGTCTGGAGCCGTCTGTCACATACAGGCTGCTGAAGTGAATAGTCTGACTTCCTTTACCCCCACAGTTGATCAGTCATGCAGATGAATATGATGCCAATCAGAAGATATTGTTGGTTGAATTATTCTTTACCCTCATCCTACCAACATATTCAACATACAAGGACAACCAACTGAATAGTACTGATATGGCACCAGTTCACTTCAGTTTGTTACACATTAGAACGGTTATTTTTGTGTTTCCATTAGCAAAAGTTGTGGATGATACCAACAGAACCACTCTATTTTTGGTACCACCTCGGTCGATGCTCCAAGCGAGCTGAGCCGATACTAGAAGGAGTTAAAACACTACAGACCACTTACTGCGACACAGGACATCCTGCACAAACTCACGATTATTAAATAGCCTGCTGTCAGTAGCGACCACAATTTGTAATTCATTCCACCCAAATTTTTTAAAAATGGCAGCTCGAAAAACTTTACTGTACACTACGCCGTACAATTTACGAAGTTCAGACGTTCCTCTGTTTGGTTGGTGTTGAAATTAGGACTGTAAATAACGATTATTTTTATTGTTGATTAATCCGTCAATTATTTTCTCAATTAATCGATTAGTTGTTTGGACTATAACGTGTCAGAAAATGGTGAAAAAATGTAGATCAGTGTGTCCCAAAGCCCAAGATGACATCAGATATTCAGTTTAGGAGTAAAGAAACCAGAAAATATTCACATTTAAGAAACTGGAATTTAGATTTTTTTCTTTTCTTAAATTACTCAAACCAATTAATAGTTTATCAAAATTGTTGGCCATTAATTTAATAGTTGAAAACTAATCGATTAATCGTTGCAGCTCTAGTTGAAATGATACAGCGAGTGTCACGTTGAAGATGATGTGACGGCAGTTTCATGCGCTGCCACTACGCCGATCAGCTGAGATTCCGCCTACACTGAGGGGGTTACTATCTGCAGTGGAAACACGGCTATAGAAACAACCATCAGAGCAAAATGTTAACTTATTTATTCTCAAAACATTATTAGTTAGGTAATTAATGTAATCCGGAAAAAAAATAAGTTACAGTTAATTTGCATATTGTGTAAAACGTAAATAGACAGAGCACATAAGGAAATCTGTGTCTGCTGCATCAGTCTTCTTCAAAACAGTATAGAAGCAAACTCTGGTGTTTTTTTGACAATAGCCAAATCCAAAAAGGCGGAAGCGTAGTTTTGCTGCTGGGCGCTGACGTTGCAATGGAACGAACAATTGACTTTCACATCTTGGAAATATACATTTTTTGCTGTCCCTACCCTTGACAGTGTGTGATACTTTAAATTTGGGACCCATGGCAAACATTAAAAACCATAAATAGTTCCATCTAGTAAAACTGCATATAGGCAGAATCTGTTGCTTTTGACTGGGGTCCCCCAGGACTTCAAAACATTGGTATTTAAAAAAAATAAAAAATAAAGCAATGATATGAAGTTATCAGGAACAAATTGATGAATAAATCGACTGTGAGATATGACAGATAGTTTACCTCTGGGGTCTGCAGGGAGTTGGGAGGATTAAGGTTAAGCATGAATTGCCTTAATAAGTGAAATGTGCTAAACACACCCACAGAATTGGATTCATTGAGCCTCAGCCCTCTAATGTTTCTTTTTAGAGATATAAATCCATTCGATAATAATTAAGAAAATTAACTGTTTTACAAATCAGTGAGGATGAAGAAAATGCTTTGCTTTGCATAGTTACACAGTAAATGTCGCGCACACTAAATCTGTTTACTCTGACTTGTGCTCATTCTGTCTTCCTCTAAGTGAAAAATATAAGTGACACTCTTTTATTGGGAATACTTGTGACATTTATGACAAGCAAATAAATGTCAAATAAAAACGTGTACACACGCAAAAGCATGCTGCACTATTTCAGCAACTAGACAATAAATCTGTTTCATTTACATGGAGTATTATTGACCTAAAGAGCAGGGCATGCAGATGTAATTTCCTTCTAATGCATAAACGCACAGATCAGTGGTGAGAGTAGAGGCAGGAGAGGACCTCTGCTGCTTGTTGACTCTCCAGATCTGCTTCTGCATTGATTGGTGGTTTGCAGATTGTCTTTCCCAAACAAAATATTAAAAACCTGAGAAATACTGTTTACTGTAACAGCTTTCACTTGCTTGATGGGCCGTGGCAGCTCATTCACAGCAGAGAGTTGTTGTTTTGTTTTTTTTAAACCAGCAAATGGGTGAATGAGAGGGTGGATCCAGAGAGCGAGTGAAAGCCTGGGAGCAGAGAGGTAGAAAAGAGGCAGGAGGGGCTGACATTGATGTGGTCTAGTGAGAAGAGATGGTGGTAAATTGAGATGCTGAATAGGCTCTGAGGTCCTGATGGATCAATGAGACACCTGAATTCACATATTGCATTCATTCTCATAGAAGTTTGTCTTTCCCCCCCGACAGTCTCTGTCTGCTGCTGCTGTTTAAAGCACACGTTCATACAGACATACCCCACACTCATACACACTTTAAAAGAAGCATAGTGCAACAGAGAAGGCTGAGAAAAAGCTGGTTGAGTTCAACTACTGTAGATGTGTGAATGTATAGCTGCACTGTATGTCTTTATAGGAACTATATACTTTATGTAGGGGTGGGGGAAGAAAATCAATACAGCATAGTATTGTGATATTTTGCGTGGCAATATTGTATTGATACAGACATTTTGCGATATGCTGCGATAAGATATGGTGCGATTTGTTACCTTTTTTCAACTGCAAATTATGCAGTTTGTCAAGGTCTGTTTTATTTATAATAAGATACAGTTTTCACTCTGTTCATCTCAGAGTTTTCAGAAGAAGAAGAAGAAGTCAGAGGTCAAGCAACCCTTTTGAAAATGGTCTTGCCAGTTTTTCCTCGCCAAAATTTAGTAGAACTTTGGAGCATTATTTAGCGTTCTTCTCTGGCTTTAAGACTGAGCTACAACCTCTGAGAGACAGAATAGCGGCCGTTGGATTGTTAAAAGGTTAATAGTTTATATAATGAAAGGTTGATAATTGACGTCCGTGTATTGATACAATATTTACACGCAAAATATCGCGATACGCTGTATCAATTTTTCCACCACCCCTAAAAATCAGTAAAAGCCTAAATATAGAGCAATCTATTAGAAAACACATGAATACTACTTTTGAAGCATATAATGTTATTTGTTAAGAATAGTGGAGTTGAACTCAAAGTTTGTGTTTGTGTTGCTGCGTTATGCTACACCATGTCAATACAATACACAAAATAAGACTTCAGAAATTACCAGAGTGAAATCATTGCCTGTCTGACACAGTCTATGAATATTATAAGCTTTGCAAATATATATTATTTATTGTTGCATTGGACTGAATTGCACAGTGTGGGTGTCTACCCTCTGTACATGCACACTGCTTGTAAGACAGCAGTTATCAGAGCCAAGCGCTCCCGTCAAATACAGTCTACAGCCCGGCCTAATGAGGACACCTGGGGTCAGCGCTATTTGAGCTGCACACGAGCGAGAGCCACGAGTTAAAAGACTGTGTGTCTGTGTGTATGTACCATGCCCGCTAAGACATCCTAATTTGAACCCAGAGCATGTGTGGGAATTATTTGAGCGGACCAGATCCACAAAGGCTCTCCCTGACACAGAAAGCCAAGGTTGCACTAACAATGTCAAAACCGCCCTCTGTTCAAAGAATGTTAAGTAGCCTGGTGGAAAAAGCCTCTATTCAGCTTTCTGCAGAGGCAGACAAAATGCCGTCCAGGGCAGAGTTGGCCGTGAAGGACGGCGGTGTGAGAACGCTCACGGCGCAGACATTAGAGCACCTCATTCCCCTTTGACCTCTCTGTCCGACTGACTGCGTTGAGATGAGATAGGAGGGCACACTCAGGCATGCATACGCACAAACACACTTTAGGATTTGGTACAGAGCGAGTCATTAAACTGGACACCTGTGACTGATTGGATTCTGGGAAGTACGAGGGTGGGGCCGGACGAAAGCGTGAAATGCCTGGTGTGTGTGTATGTATGTATGGAGCAGTCGCAACTGCGACCACAGTCCAGGAGGATGGTGACACTGCATTTGTTTAGTAGGGGTGGAGAAAAAATTTTAGATTGATTTTTTTTTAATGCTAGAGTCAGACATGACGTCATATCCGTTCCGTATCCGTCAAAATACAAAACAAAGCCGCAGCAAGCCAAAACTAGACAGTAGAAAACGGTAGATGGTCCGCGTGGATACAACCTGCACCCTCACATGTTGAATCCAGCATGGTAAACACTACACATACAGTAAAGTATGGAAACACTTTGGGTTTCACACACATTGCCAGAAAAAGCAGCGCTAGACATGACGGATAAAGCTGCATACTAACTCTGTCATGGACAGGAAACGTTATCGTATTGCGATAACGTGCGGTCAAGCCAGCCGTCACTCTCATCTTCGTGGTCAAATCAGCTGACGCTACAACTGTCGAGCACCCATATACTGACATTTATGTTAAATGCATTCAAACGCCCCCGATGGAGCGGACTATGGATGTATATAGAAAATGGAGATGACGAGAGAGCTAGCGATAGACTTGGCGAAGTTAGCGGAGATATACACGTGAGACTACGTCCGGTTTTCAAAATAAGGTGTCAACATACATGGAAATAAGATTGATTGGATTATATTCACCAGAATTTTAAAACGTTACATGTTCCTTATAAATTGAATAGAAAATAACACTAATTTGTGAGGGAAATGTTTTTATTCTTTGAATTTTGGGTTGCGTTTTGCAAATTTAATAAATAACGCCTGACAATGACTGATATATTTGACTTCAGCACATCTCTGACTACATACAAGCTGAAAATCAAACATTTTTATTGTATCAATTTAGATATTTTCCTAAATAAAAGTCCCAATAAGTCTATAATACAAGTTTTTCCCATGGTCTAGTGTAAAAAAATTGCATTAAATCATAGAAATACTTCTAGAATCGCAAAACATATAGAATCGGCACTCAAGTATATCATGATAGTATCGAATCGGGAGATAGGTGTATCGTCCCAGCCCCGTTGTTTAGTCTCACGACTGGTGGAACAGTTTACTGTACCTCCAACTATTCCATCTGTAGCTGCTGTCAATGAGTTTTTAATTGGTGAAGAAGATACATTCTAACCAAATATTCCCTGGCCAGCTCATGAAGCATGTGGGAGATGAGTTGGGTGTAGAAAACAGTAGGCTGGACACAAAGTAAAATGAGTGGGCTGTCAAAGTGTAGGCAAGCAAGGCATTTGGTGCTAAACAGACTTTGTGTCAAACACTGACCTTTGAGAGTTGGACTGTTTTTGTTTGTGATAGGAGTGATTTGAATAGATATCTTCTCGTGAGCTTGGAGTTTCAGCGGTGCGTGCCTGTGTGGGCGAGTGTGTCTGTTTCGTGTGGGTAGTTAAACATATGTACACGTGAGCCGCCTATATGCACCCACGGCCCTGGCTGCAACAGTTTGTCAATGTTCAGATGATTTCTGGCCGGTTCAGTGCAACGTGCAGGAGATGAGGGGGCGTACGAAACAGTAGGCTGGTTATGCAGCAGCAGAGTGGGCTGTCAAAGCGTGAGAAAGCGGAGTACTTAGAAAAAAATTAAACATAGTGCAAAACTGAGAAACCGAGATTCAATAAACACCTACTTGACAGCATGTTTCTACCTCCATGACATTTATTCCTTTGCATTAAATAGTATGTATCCATTAACTTGTGTACACTGTTATAATATCGTAGGCTTGCTACTCTTCTGTTTTGACAGCTGTGGGAGATAGGATATAAATATCCTAACTGGGTACCTGTTGACTTTTATTGCATACAGTAATTTATTATGTATTTCTATGTTTTATCCTGATAGATTCTGGACAACTGTGCTTATTTTTCGAGTTCCTTACCTTTCATCTTGCTTATTCTTTCTTATTGTTTGCTTTTGCTCATTGTTTGGCACCTATTTATTTTGGGTTTTTTTAGTGTTTTTTTATACCGTATGACTAAAACTTGTCTTTATGCTTAACTCTGTACTTTGAAGACATTGTTTTATTCATACTGTGTGCAAAGCTCAAGCTTTTAATTTACAGTTCAGTGCACATACTGCATGGGGGACCACCCTACATTTGTCATTCAGTGCAACAGGAGACTACTGCTAACATGACGCTAAAGCAGTTTATCTACAGCAAAGTCAAGTAGATGTTATTTTCTGAATTGAATCTGAATTGGAATATACAGATGACAAATCGCAATGGATGCCTTGAGGGAAATTAATTTGTCCATATCCGCTTATCCCTGGGGAGCGGCAAGACATCCCAGCATGCAATGGGTGAAAATTATGGAAACCTCTTAGAGGGGTTGTCAGTTTGCTGACTGAGACGTCACCACCTGTGAGCATTTCAGAGTTGCGTTCGGGGATGGAAAGAGTACTAGAATGTGTATATATATATATATATATATATATACACACTCAAGTAAAAGTACCGTTACTTTAAACAGATTTTACTGGAGTAAAAAGTGAAAAATAGGTGAGTAAAAATGTACGCCGAGTAAACGTTATGTTTTTAAAAGGTGTGGGTTGCACCACTGAGCCCTAATGTCCAAACCAACAACATATTCCCTTTCTATAGACAGCACTTTGCAGCCTGTGCAGACAACTGATTAGCAATTATAAATATACAACAGCCTTCCTCTAGCCTTACTGGAATTCACCAGAAAAGAGGACAAAACTCAGACAATTAAACAAATATGACAGACAATAAATATAACGTCACCACGGCGGGTGCAGTAAGTGGCATTAACAAGCCACATACAGGAAACAGCCTTCCAAGTGTTATAGAATCAACAGCAGAATAAAGCATCACCATATCAGACAACACAGAGATGTAAACAATATAAACTCTACAACGACTGCAGCCACAAACACGAGCAAAAACAGAGCGTGGACAGTGCACAAACGCTATGTTTCTAGGCAACAAGGCGGTTGCTGAGTTACAACAATAAGTGAGTTTCTTGTTGTACTCACGTGTTTGAGCGTCATTCTGTGAGTCTTGTGCATCGTGAAGTCCTCCTGAATCTGTCCAGAACTGCAAACTCCAGAGTAGTCCTAATGTAAAAGGTGACAAGATATGAAACAAAAGTCAGGTAGGGGGGTCTGGAGGAAAACATTTAGTGATTTTATTACGCAAATGAAGCGTTTTGAGATTAGAATACAACGTGAAAACATGTTGTTTTGATAAACAAATACGTTTTATTGCATAATAATATATATGTTCATTGCTTTAATATTGCCCATTAAAAGGACTGTTTGTAAGAATCAGAAATGCTTGTTAACAGCGACACTTGTGGCCGTTAAGTCAACGAAAGTCAGCGTCGGGCTCCCGCTTGCTCGCTCTAAATAGACATGAACGAGCATCGCTCAAAACAGTGAGGCGACACACGTCAGCTAAAACCACAATATCACTCTATATTTCACCTGCTTGGCAGTGATGTTAGCTGACCAGACGAAGGTCTCTACATGAATCAGTGCTGATCCTAGTGTTGGCTTTTCCTGCTTCAGCCTCGCGACTGCGGAGGGAGACACCGGTACGCGGTCGGAGACGATAACGTTTCTCGCTGCAGAGCCCCGTCACTTCACAAGACACGGAAAACCTCTGTTGGTCTGGAGGACCAGTTATTTCTGCACAAACGTCCACTGTACATTCACTAGATATTCTCAGAGCTACGAAGTCTTCTGCTGTTTGCAGTGTGCGCGCATGCACGTGAGAGTGGAGCGAAAGAGCGAGAACGAGCGCGGTATGTGAGTGAAGGCAGGCAAGCAGAAGAGCAGAGTACAGCAGAGACTCCGGCCCTGGAGACTAAAGCTACGGTCTCCCCCGCGTCCTCAGACTGCGGCCAACACTGTTTAGCAAGAAAGGCATCACTAGATATAACTTTGTGGTTTTGGTGCTTTGTGTAGTGTGTGTTGGAGTCTGAGTCTGAACAGCGTAGCCACACGCGAGAGCACATGGGACAACGACCCGGGTGTTTTATACGTGTAAGAAGTTACAAACAGTCCCTTTAAGTGATATGCACACATACTAATCATAGGTCAAAATAGGGCAGAAGTGGTAAAACGAAGAGTCGTTCGGGAGCCGAAAGAACCGGCTCTTCTTGTTGAGCTGAGCCAAAAGATCTGGCTCACTAAAAAGAGCCGGAATTCCCATCACTAACTTATTCTCCCGTTATTTACTTTCCTCCTGAGCAAATTTAAGTGCCGCACTTTAGTTTCAAAACATGACAAGAGCAACAACGTTAATGCTCGCTTAGAAAATAAAAGCTTACCTCAGGTTTATGGAGACATTAGTGCTAGCAGTCCTTCTCTCCTAACTCCCTCCCTCCAGGGGAGGTTTATTAGCTCGTGTGGTTCATTCAGGATGCAGAAATATAACCAGTCCACTCCTCCTGTTCCACTGAGCTCCTCTAAGTCTTCATAAACTCTGGGCTGAATGAGGCTCTGCAGTCACAACATGGTGACAGACATATTGTCAAAAACAACAGAGCTTCACCTAACTGAAGGTAAAAGCTCATTAGTGAACGCAGAGGACACCTGGAGGAGCAACATCCAGTGGGTGTGTTTGATTTGGGTCACTGAGCCTCCCTGACGGTGCTTAAGGCCTATTAGGGCAGATGCAAACGTTTTTGGCCCTGCTCAGAGCAGTTACATTTTGCAACCAAACTAGAATATAAATATAAAAATATAAAAAATGGAGAAATCAAAAGAAATATAAATAAGAAATATATATAATAGTGCAAATTAAAAAAAATTAGGATCTATGCAAATTATATACATGCATGCATTTATAAAAATGCAATAGTGTAAAATAAGAATATTAGTGTAAATGTTCTGTATAAATAAATGCAGTGTTAATGCTGGAGTAAACAAGATTATTGCATAACTGAATTATTGCACTAAATCATTGCACTGTTAAATCAGTATTGCACAGTTGAAGATATAATAAATTATTTATATATAATAATTAATTTATATATGTAAGTATATGTATGTATATATATATATATATATATATACAGTATATATGTATATATAGTGTTTTGTAATCACTTTATCATACAATAAAAAAAATATAAAAATAAATACTTTTAAAAAAGGTCAAATGCGTGTAAAAATACCATATTAAATTAAATATTGTGGTGCTGCAGCGATGTCCTGACCTACCCATCATATTAAGAACTTAAAACATTTCTGTTTGATACAGATCCCTGCAAAAATTACACAATAATCATTTTAATATGTTTTTCCAATTAAAATAAGAATAATGATGTAAAAATGATCATTCCCTCTAATATCGCAAGTCATATCATAATTGCAATATCAGTCAAAATAATCAAATTTTTTCATAGTTATGTAGCCTTATGAATAATAAATCCAATCTTATCCTTTAAGATCAAAACTAAAAATGAAACTAAAGAATTTCTTGTATGTCTGTGTGTGTGTGTGTGTGTCCTTGTTGATGTGTGTTTCCAGGTTCAGAACATTAGCCAGTCGATGGAGGTGCTGGACCTGCGGACGTACAGAGATCTACAGTATGTCAGGAACACCGAGGGCCTAATGAAAGTGGTGGATGGAAAGCTGAAGGTGGCCTCCGAGAATCCCCGCAGTCTCAATCCAAAGGGCTTTCAGGTAATTGGCTGCCTGTCACCTCCTGTACGACGGCGGTGTGTGTTTGTGTTATCCTCAAGTGAATGCACATACTATTACATGTGGCACTGCTCTCCACGCGTACACAAACTTTGCAATCTCTTTCGCAGACAATAACATTTTGTACGACTCTCTATAGACTGCCACATAGGTGCACAAATTCTTTTGAGTCATGCGCAGAGCAAATTCACACATGCTCCTGAATTATTAAACTCCTGGACCTAGAAGAGTTTTTTCTCTTTATATTACATCCTTCCCTCTCTCCTCCTCGATGTACTTAACATTCTGCTGTATGCTCTTAGATAACAGGCACATATATTCACATTTATCTCCACCTTATCTCCCTACAAGCGAAGGCTCAGCTGCCATTATCAGTGGGCCTTTTTGTCTTCCTGTCAGCATGCTGTCTTGACCGGGCTTTCTCCACATTTCTCACACACTCACAGATATTAGATGGACCATAAAATAGTTTGATTAAAAGATGCCTTGATAAATGCTAAGTGTGCTTCCCTGCCGGGACCCTGCCTCAGCACGACGGCGAGCATGAATGGCTGTGTTTTCTGCTTTCAGTCCCATGAAGATGCTTAGAATTAGCCTAAGTAAAGCCTGCAGATGACTAAAAAATGCAGAATTGTGAGCATTATATCCCAGGACTTTTCTGAATGCAAATCCAATAAAGAGAAAAAAAGTCATTTAAAAAAAGCAGGATTTGACCAGAGCAGGTTGGCTGATGAATGCGTGCAGCTCAAAGTTGCCAATGGCAGAGCGTGGGAGATTAACGAGACCGAATTTTCGCGGCTTGAAAAGGGGAAAATGAGATTTATGATGTGGCGCCACGGGGCTGAGAGCTGCTCCATCACCAGATTTACGATAAACCTTAACAAGGAGGAAACAGCCCCTCCTGTGGCGGCCACGCTTTATTGATACACCTATTTCTCTCTTGAGCCTTCTAGTTTCCAAGCAGGCAGCCCGGCTCTCCCGCTGCTTCCTGCACTCCCACCTAAAGACACATTGTTCTTCTCACTTCTAAACACATGAGTCACAGAGTCAGGTTTACACCCAGCAGCACCACACTCTGAAAACTGTCAGTGAAAATCACCCCGAACCAGCTGAGACAGTAATAATGTCTAAACTCAGTGGCTTTTGTAGATGAAAATAAATCTACTTACAGATCATACAAAGAAGCCCACACAACTCAAACAAGTGGGTGGAAGCTTAATAAATACAGAAACAAAGCCGGCAACTGAGAAAATGTTGTTTAATTATAAAGGGCACAAATATTAAGAGAGGAAGTGATGCGTATAGTAGTTTAAGACACTGGTTCCCAACTTGGGGGACAACTTTTTGTTAAGGGGCGCCAAAGCTTCAAAGTGGGTTGCGAGGCCTTCTTGATTTTAAAGGCAGCTTAAACAAATCAGTGCACGGGAAGAGAAAGTGAGGAAAGCAAGCAAACGAGTCGTCAAGAGGGCAAACAAGGAAGGCTCTTCTCATTTTTATCTTCATCTCATCTAATCATTCAAATACATGGATGTTTTCACAGCGACAGGTGGTGAGTGAGAGTGGTGTGAAAATGGTCGCTTTGTTTCATGTACGTAAAATAACGGCGTGTATATCCGCCGTCCTCGGTCTTCCAGTTTCCCTTTTTGCATGACAAATGCAGTCTACCGCCACCTGCTGGTGTGGAGAGTTATTTCATCTCACGCAGGCACAGAACGTACGTGGTAGTTGGCCGTCGGCTGCAGTCTTTGCGGTGTGTGCGAGTGCATCTTTTTGGCCAAGACAAAGGCGACATGAGGCGACGCAGTTGGTGGCCTTTAATATATATTTGGCCTATATCTCAGCATTTCATTAATTTATGCGAAGAAAACTAAATTAAATTGTTGTTTTTAAAGTTTGGATTATTATTTAAGATATAAACAGGATAAGAGGACGTGAAGACCTGAACACAAGTTATATTCACAGAGCCTTCCCTCTCTGCTAAACAGCCTCGTCCTGCATTAGAAAAGTATGCCATTAAATCAGCCAAAGAGCTGATAAAACAATGGCCAAATGCTGAATTTATCAAAAAAAATATTAAATATGTATGATTGTATAAAATAATTAATACATAAAACAGAGAATTGTAATAAAAGTTCCTAAAAATAAGAAGAAAACTCATCTCTGATGTAATATTCACAGGAAATAATCTGCTCAAATTCACCCAAATCCCTTGTTTTACACAAACTTCCTGCAGTTATTGCGTTCTCTATTATGAATTGTACAGATTATCAGTTGTTCAGTTATTGTTATGCATTGAATATAATATGAAATAACCATAAAATGTATCACTTGGTCAAGGGTTGTCAGCTTACTCAATGAGAGAAAGGGGTCTAGGATGGTCTAAGATAAAGCCAAATAAATAGAAATCCAATTTGTGTACCAGAAATGTCAGTAATACATGAAATCGGAGTATATTATACCTTGGTGTAGTTGTATTATGAATCTCATGATGAATCCAGGCCCTAAGAAGTCGAACAGATGAACCAGCACACAGCTACATTATGAGCTCCTGATTGAGAGATGATCTACGAATCAGAAGCAACAAGTGGAGATTGGAGCTCTGCACACAATCCCCTGTACTGACCAGTCTGTCCTAGATTCTCCCAGGGTTTAATCTTCTCCACATCTTTTTTTTTTTGCTTTTCCACGGGTCTTTCTCTGTGATTACTATCTCAGGAGTTGAAAGACAAGGTGACCCAGCTGCTCCCCCTGCTGCCAGTGCTGGAACAGTACAAGACGGACGCCAAGATGATCCTGCGTCTCCGGGAGGAGGTGAGGAATCTGTCCTTGGTGCTGATGGCCATCCAGGAGGAGATGGGCGCCTATGATTACGAGGAGCTTCGCCAGAGAGTCCTGCTGCTGGAGACCAGGCTCCACTCCTGCATGCAGAAACTAGGTATAAGATATACGCAAATGAGGGTGTGGGTGGGTAGTCATTGAATGTTTCATTTGAAATAAATTCTCATTGTAGCACTTAAACATTCAGAGGTTAGACAACAGCAATATAGAAAAGAAATTAATGATTAAAAGAAGATCATCCGTGGTCAAAACTCTGTTGTACATTGGCAACAATTCCACTCTCCTCAGTGTGCGACTTATCTGCATAAATTAAGAAAAATTGGCCTAGAAAGCCTGAATGAATAATTTATTGTGTTCTCATGTAATGTGTTGGCTTAAACTGATGATTTTACAAAATCCCACATACATAAACTGATGACTTAACAGGAAGAGACTGCATTTAGCCTTTAGGTCATTAGTGTTTTGCTTTTGTCTTTCATTAAGCATTTTTAATGAAGAAAATTATTTTATGCAGAGAAATTATAATAACTGCTCATATATATTTATGTCCAGACCACTTTTATGAAGTACTTTACAAAACTGGGTAAACAAATGCAGAGAAAAGGAAACTAAGACAATAATGGACACATACATCTCAGAAAAGTGGTGAAAAAAACATGCAAGTATCCATCAATAAATCAAACGATACATTTTTGCTTGTGATTTTATTTCCCTCTGACATGTATTGGATGCAATTACACCTTCCACGCCTCCAGTAAAACATCAGATTGTAACAGCCATCAATAAAATCCATCTATGTCCTTTTAAATGCAATATTTATGGCTGTGGAGAGTGTTGCTTTTTTGATACATATATGCAAGTGTCATCTGCAAAAAGTGTAAAAGTGATATAATGCAATTTACAGATGTGCCCAAATTGAAACCCCTACATTTTCAAAACCATATAGTGCCTTAAACCCAGCCTAGTGGAATACCATGTGTGGAACACCATGTTTCAAATGAGCTGTAGAACTGGAGTTACCTGCTTAACCCCATCTCACTCCCAACTTGTCAAATACCGCCGATTGGGCAGCACACTTTAGCGACAGTATGTAACGAACCAGGCTTTCAACTAACTCCAATTAAAACCCACCCGTGACGCTATTCGACGGTCGAAGCAAGTAACGTAGTATTAATAGGGTGAGAATCTGTTTAGTGTTTGTATGAAATTAGTAGTAGTAACGTTGACTTATTTTGTCACGTTAGTCATTGGTATTGTCGGTCCTGTGAGTCGTTAGTCATGTGCCTCGTTAGTATCGTCAGTCTTGTGAGTCCCGTGAGTCACTAGTCATTAGACTCGATAGTATTATCAGTCTTGTGAGTCACGTGAGTTGCTAGCCACGTGACTCGTTAGTATCATCAGTCTTGAGAGCCACGTGAGTCGCTAGTCACGTGACTCGTTAATATCATCAGTCATGTCAGTGAAGTTAACGTCAACCACGATCGTTTCCTAACCCTAACTAAGTGGTTGTGTTACCTAAACCAAGCTTCCTGTAAAAACTGAAGTTTTTTGAAAAGACACTGCATGTAATGAGCGTATATTGCCATGCCGTCCTTGGTTTGTCCAAAAGTAATGCAAGAGGGGAAGTCGGTGCGTCTCCGATGCTGATGACCAAGTGGTGGTATTTTGACGAGTTGGGAGCGAGAATATGTTGTATGAATGTGCCATGGCACAAAAATAACTGTCCGTCTGTTTGTGTATGCAGTGCCACAGTGTGTACATGCGTATGTCCTAATTACAGTGAATACATTTGTATGGCGTCTTACCTCTTCCTCTTATTTGACCTCCAGGCTGTGGGAAGCTGACTGGCGTCAGTAATCCCATCACAGTACGTGCATCAGGGTCAAGGTTTGGCTCGTGGATGACCGACACCATGATCCCCAGCTCAGACAACAGAGTAAGTCCATCTGCTCACCCCCTGCTATCTCCTTCATAGTTCAACAAACACAGAGGATAAAGTAGAACCAAAGTCACTCTCAAAAAACTCTGTCAGCTGCTCAATGAAAAAAAAAAATATCCCTCACAGCAACACTGTCATGATACTTCAGTGACTGATTGACTGTTTTGCCTGAGTAGGACTTCTTCGTGAGCTCCGGAGGAGGAGAGACAGAGAGAGAAATAGGGATGCAAAGCTGAGTCACTGATGGATAGCATCCTTTTTCTTTCTCCCTGTCTACCTCTGTCACCGCAGCTCCAGCTGATTAATCACTTCATCATCAGCGAAGAAATGAATGAGTTGTTTGGGCTCAAGTTTTCTAAATCACCTCGGTAATTACCGCGAGTGTGCTGCGATGCTCTGGACCCAGATGATATAGTAATGGCTTCAGCTGATTACAGATGACATGTGGTTTCATTTGGGTAGATACATGGTAAGAAGCAGGTGGGGAATGACACAATTGAGGGAAGATAAGAAGAGGAATTGCGTGGCCTGGTGAACGGAGGAAGTGATAGTGGAAGAAAGGATTATTAGCCATCTGTAGGGGAGAATGGAAACTGATGGAGGACAGACGACGATGGCCTTTTTCATCCCCACCCTGAATCATAACAAGCTAGATAGATATTGCCAACAGAGAAGGTCAATTTCTTTGATTGAATGCCCTGATCTTTGTCTTTAATCACCTTACTAACCGAGATCACATTAGACGCTTTAGATCAATCACAGATCATATTAATAGCCAGATACATCAACAACATCAGATCAACACCCGCACCAATCATTATAATCATATTTGGGGAAGCGTCAACAGAAAAAAATGTGCTTCGACATGGCTCAGCTCTAGGGACTCATTTAGCAGGCAGGGGAGAAACAATGCTTAATGCTCCATAATCTCCCCTTCTCCATAATTCAGCTGCGGTACCTCACCTCCCCCGTCTCCTCCCATACACTACCGCTCGCCCCACTGGGATTGTTATTGAAGGAAAGTGCCTATTCTACACCTGGCGAGAGCAGGAAAAGAGGAGTAAAACGACGGGTGGAGCATCAGAAGAACAAGACCTACATCTCAGCAAAGCTCTCCTTGATATGTTAAGGACAAAATAAATATCCAAGCCAACTGCGGTTTAATTTGAATCAATTAAAAGCTGAACTGTGCCTCGGCGGAAGCATTGAGGGAATGAGATGGGAGATGCAGCCAGAGAGGGGCCATGTCAGTGGAGAGATCCGCTGAGAGTGCTTGAGGAAAAAGATAGAGCTGCTAAATGGATTGATTTTTCTGTAAACGTGGACTGGAAAGGCCAGGGAGCACAAGCAGTGGTTGACTCCAAAGTGCAGGCAACGTCTTCACTCCCGCACGCGGAGGGGGGATCAATAGTCCTGCACACATATTTCAAGTATGCACATGAAGGCACACGCAAACAAGTAGAGATTCACCAACATGCTTAGTGTGCTCAGGGCATTGCCACCGGCTATAAAGAAACATTGTTCACAGTGTTGTTGCAGAGAGGTGTGTCTTCCAGGTATAACAATAACCTCCTGTAACCTCTAGATCTTCTCTTTACCTCCTTTAGTTTATCCCGTCTTTTTCTTCTCTCCACAGGTGTGGTCCATGGATGGTTACTTCAAGGGACGGCGTGTCCTGGAATACCGCACCATGAATGATTTCATGAAGGGCCAGAACTTTGTGCAGCACTTGCTGCCTCACCCCTGGGCAGGCACCGGTCATGTGGTCTACAACGGCTCGCTGTACTACAACAAGTACCAGAGCAACATCATCATCAAGTACCACTTCCGTTCTCGGAGCGTGCTGGTGCAGCGCAGCCTGACCGGGGCCGGCTACAACAACACCTTTCCCTACTCGTGGGGCGGTTCCTCTGACATCGACCTGATGGCGGATGAGAATGGCCTGTGGGCCGTTTACACCACCATCCCCAACGCTGGGAACATTGTCATCAGCCGCTTGGATCCCATGAGTCTGGAAGTGCAGCAGACTTGGGACACAGGATTTCCCAAGCGCAGTGCTGGAGAGTCTTTCATGATCTGCGGCACACTTTATGTCACCAACTCCCACCTGGCTGGCGCCAAGATCTACTTTGCCTACTACACCAACACATCAAGCTACGAGTACACAGACATCCCTTTCCACAATCAATACTCCCACATCTCCATGATGGACTACAACCCCAGGGAGAGGGTCCTGTACACCTGGAACAACGGACACCAGGTGCTCTACAATGTCACACTGTTCCAGGTTATTAAGACTTCTGGGGACTGAGAGCCCTCAGACGGACCCACTCAAATAATGCTGTGATCATTGTTCGGGGAGGGGCAAGCGGGCCGGGTGGAGGTGGGTGGGGTTTTGGGTTGTGTGGGATCAGGGGCTTCAGTGTAAGGGCATAGGCTTGGATTTTTTTTAAAGAATTTCAATCTTCATAGAGTGCTATTATTCACATTCTCAAAAAAAACACTACGGCTCAAGGTCGGTAAAGAGACAAAAGACTGAGCGCTTCTCTTATTTTTCTTTCTGTGATGAGTAAGCATGGTTCTTTTTATTTGTGATGAGAAATAAATATCAATCTTTACCATTTATGACTTTGTATTTCATTGTCACTTTCGTTTCAAGTCGACCTTCACTGTATCTTGGAGGGGTGAACGACAAACAAGAAACTCTCTGTGATCCTGGATGTGTATGCTTTTTAAAAGGTATAAATGGGTGTTTGAAATTATTATGACTGTTTCTTTTAGGGATGTCAAAGTTAACGCGCTAATAACGCGTGAACACAAATTCACTTTAATGCCACTATTTCTTTAACGCATTAACACACGATTTTTTTGTAGCAGGCTCAGTTTTAAAGCTAGAGTGAAGATCCTGGTATCATACTAAACTAGAAAACCTAAGGAATTCATTAATACCAGCCATGTCATCCTAGACGGGAAGGAGGCTCAATAACGCTCCAAACTTAAATTAGTTAAAAATCGTCATGGCCATTTTTATAGGGGTCCCTTGACCTCTGACCTCAAGATATGTGAATGAAAATGGGTTCTATGGGTACCCACGAGTCTCCCCTTTACAGAGATGCCCACTTTATGATAATCACATGCAGTTTGGGGCAAGACATAGTCAAGTCAGCACACTGACACACTGACAGCTGTTGTTGCCTGTTGGGCTGCAGTTTACCATGTTATGATTTACCTGTGAGGGTTTCTGGACAATATTTGTCATTGTTTTGTGTTGTTAATTGATTTCCAATAATAAATATATACATACATTTGCACAAAGCAATCATATTTGTCCGCTCCCATGTTGATAAGAGTATTAAATACTTGACAAATCTCCCTTTAAGGTGCATTTTGAACGCATAAAAAAGCAGCTGATTAATTTGCGATAAATCGTGATTAACTATGGACAATCATGCAATTAATCATGATTAAATATTTGAATTGATTGACAGCCCTAATGAAAACTGATGAATATTAGTTTACACCAGAGATTCACACAAGTTCACACCAGAGGCGTGAATTATTCAGTTTTCTTTCCTGAGAGTTAAGAGTAAAATTAAAAGTAGGCCTATTTAACAAAAAATGCTGTTGCAGTGTACTTTTTATTTTGTTATTTTCATTCTTTAAAAGTCACCAGAATGCAGGAAACAAAGTCTCTGAAACTCAAATTGTTCCTGGGGAGGACCCCACACTTAGGTCTTGAAATCCTCCATATTTTTGAGGTCTCAAGGTTGGCAAGTATGCTACTAAGGTGGGAGTTTTTAAAAAAAGTATAAATAGGTGTCACATTTCTTTTTAGTTATAATACTATATGTACTTTTATTTCTTTTTTGGATGAAAGGGACATGCAGGTATTCCTTGTTGTTCACTGACACCTAGCTGAGATGCTCAAAATATAGAATATGTGTTTAGAATAAATTGAAGCTGTTTTTCAGCATGAAATCTAAAATACTATATTAAATAGCATAATTTAAATATAATTAAATGGAATAATTGCGTCTATCTCGCTCATACTGAGCTGCTATTACTGCAACAGTCGAATCGCAAAATAATGTGGTGACATTATGTGAATACTGACGAGTCAATCTCCAGGGCTGCATTAAACCGTATCTTGAAAACATTTCATCCAATTCTTTCCATCTGAGAAAAGCCAAGGCATCGGGTTCTGTGTAATAAAACAGCACGCTTCCACATACTCAACCAGTGTTAAATTTAACTGCTTACATTTTATGTTTCAAGGTGAACTGAAAATGAAAGCAAAACATCTGGTAAAAAGAGCAGGTGGCGCTGCGAAGGGTCGCGAAGCACAAACAGAGAAGGAGGGAGAAAATGTAAAAGGAATTCTAAAAGCATTTACTTCTGAGTGGAGAAATGAGGCTTCACAATTACTGTTGCATGTCAAGCTCCAATCTGTTTTAATCTTGTTAGTCGCACAGCTCCTCTAAGGTGCTTTCTGCAGACAAATGTTCAGACGCGAGGCGTACAGCGGGACACTGCTCACATGAAAGTCTCAAACTACAAACCTTTCACTGCATCTTTGTTATTATTTGCTACTGAAAATACTTCTGAAGCCACATTGGCATTCTCCGCTGTACAGAGGGCACTTTGGCAGAAATACAACAGCCCAGTGCCGTTTTATTTCTTTTCATTTTTAAGACTTGTGAGGGTGCATCCATTCTTTGCCGAGCCCGCGGTGGACACAGAAGACGTACAATAAAATTGGAGGCTCCACTTTTCTTTCCCCGGGTAACCATGGCGATCCTATTCATCATGGATGACCTTTCTATCAACAAAGTGCTGTGCTGAAGAGGACCCTGATGAGTTCATACACAGGAGTGGCTGACATTTACAATACACAACAATACGGCACATATACCACAGTATCGGCTAGAAATAGAGCAGTATAAAGTACGCTGTAGAGGGAAAATAAAAGTTCTGGAGTTAAAATGATATAAAAAATGTAGCTATAGACATCTGAGAAGTGAAGCCAATGCAGAAGCGCCTTAAACCTGCATTCTTTCTAACAGCCAGCAGGGGGCGACTCCTCTGGTTGCAAAAAGAAGTCTGATTGTATAGAAGTCTATGAGAAAATGTCCCTACTTCTCACTTGATTTATTACCTCAGTAAACATTGTAAACATGAGTTTATGGTCTCAATCGCTAGTTTCAATTCTTCTTCAATACAGCATGACGTTCATTTAGTAAATTATGATCCCAATTAGAGTCAAATAGACCATAAAGCAGGGTATGCTTTAGGGCGTGGCTACCTTGTAACTGACAGGTCGCTACCACGGTGTTGTCCGGTCTGGGAGCTGTCCGTGTTTTCTTCTTACAACTTTAACCCTTTCACAGTGTGTTTTCTGTTCATGACAGTTAATTGTAAGATTTTGGTCGCCTAAAAATGTCTTATTCAGCGTTCGGTTGTACTTAGCTCCACCCTCTCGTGTCACTTCTGGGGTCGTGTCTAGAAGGTCACTGCAAATTGAAAAATCTAGCGAAAACTTGCAAAACTCTCGCTGCCCAACAACCTATCCTATCCTTAACCATTCAAGGTCAATGCCTAACCTTAATATAACCATAACCATCTTGCGTTTCCAGAGTTTCCCAACTTGTGGGTTACCTTCTAGACACGACGCACTTCTGGTTGCAAAAAAACAAGATGGCAACGGTCAAAATGCCAAACTCAAGGCTTCAAAACGGCAGTCCACAAACCAATGGGTGACTTCTTATATGTAGTCTATGATGTAGGGCTGTCCAGAATATCATTTTTTGGGCTTTGAAGCTTCGGTGAGAAATATTCGAAGGTATTTGAAGCTTTGTGGTGTGGCGCATCACATTGCAGCAGGCTGACATGTTCTTCTGTCTGTCTGTCTCCATCTCCCCCGTTTCAGTGCCGTTGCCGCTCTACTGTACACACACACACACACACCTCTACACACAACAGTGATATCCATCTGAGAATAACTAATATTAATGTTGAATATGAATAATGAATAATGTTGTGGGATTATTCCTTATTTCATGGGCTATTTTGGGATTCATACTTTATTATGACATACTTGTATAAAAACAAAACAAGAGACGAAGCATTCGAATACTGATTTGGAGGTCGATTACCATGGCAACGGTCAAAGCCTCGAAGCATTCGACTCAGCCCTACTATGATGTAATCGGTTACCAAAGAAACCGACAAATGGAGAGTAATCAGTAAACTGCAGTTACACATAAACATATAGATGAGAGTGGAAGACTGTTGCTCTTGCTGCTCTGAGTTTAGATCCACCACAGCATCTTCTCTCTGCTCCCTCGATGTCTAAACAAAAAAATAAAAGGATGATCGGACCGCCTAGTCAGCTGCTAAGAAAATAGCAGAGCCTGTATCCTGATTGTGCAGGCAATTATAAAACAGGGCAGAAGGTTACTTATTGTAAAAAGAAGTGTTGCTGACAGTTTCACGAATACACAAAGGTATTTAATGTTAGGCATGACTGCTTAAAATGGACCCACACTTTCCAGGCAACAAACTTTTCCCTTTAACAGAGAGCAGGGAAGGAAATAATGACGGCACACACATAATCCAATCTCAAACAAACTGAAAAATAAAGTCAGCGGACTAGAAAGATGCATTCATGTGAGAAATATGAAAAGAACTTCTATCCATTCATGTCCATATTCTACTTACTTAGAACCTGCCACTAAATGGGCTCTACAATAGACACAAATAGACACAAATAGATCCATTTGAACTTGTCAGAGTAAACAAAACAATGCATTTAGTTACAATAAAAAAAAGAAATATATAAGTTATTTCCACTCTTCCACTCAGTAAATTTTACTTGCAAATTCATATGTTCCTGAGAGAGAAATGGGGAAAAATGCTATGGTATTAGTGCAGAAAAAAAGTTTTGTTGACAACTTTTTTCATCAAAAAATCAATTACTGCGAGTGTTCGCTGCCAGCAGTATAACCGTTGCCTCCAGCACTTGTGAGGCAAACATGAGCTCCGTGAGCACCAGAGAGTGCGCCGTTGTGCCAACTAATGCTCGGAGCCAGGGGCCAGTAAGTGAAGTGATAATAACGATAAAGATCGGGGGGCATGACGAACAGCATTAAATCATTATGGGTGGCCCCATTTGAGTATTGTATCATCGTATGTGTGTCAGGATAGATCATCTCCAGTTTTGGCCTGCTTGTCAGTGCACAACCCTTACGTGTCGTCTTTGCTCAAGATCATCCGGAGGGTATAAGAGGAAAAAGTGGATTGAAAATGGCAAAGGTTGTGATTCAGGGGGCCTAAAATCACTAAGCTGGTTCACACAGAGTGTAAATCTCTCCGAGCTAAGATTCGCACACAGTGGAGGTGTATCTGCAGAATTGTCCAGTGTAACAGACTGCAGGCTTGTCTGTACAGCAGAGCTCTTGCTGGGTGTTTTCAATTGAATGCCTTTAGACATAAGGTTGTATGGATGCAAGGCCATAAAAATGCTAATTTTAAATCCTTGATAATGCCGCTGGATATATGTAGGTGATTTATTAATTTTTAACTCTGCTACCAGGTGACGGAGAGGGTGAAACGGGTTAACAAGGGGGATGCATTTTGGTAATTTTGCTAAAAAAAACTGTTCCTCACCTTCCCTCAAATTGCCTACTACATAGAGACATTGACCATATTCAGAAGTTAAAGTAGTTTGGGTGTTTTGAAGTGGGGTTGTATGAGGTACTTATCCATAGTCAGTGTATTACCTTCAGTAGATTGCAGTCAGAACGCCCCCAGTTTGGAGAAGCAGACATGGAATCAAAGTAAAGTACTGCTGTGGACGGGGCCGGCAGAAAAACATATTTTAGTCAACTAAAAGAAAAACTCACATAAAAAATTCAATATCAGTTTAAGCGTCCACTATATTTAGAATATTTTCACCGGGTTACCCTGCCGTCAGACAGCTACACAGTCTATGTTTCCCACAGGGAACTGAAGCCATTATCTCTGCTCCCGCCAAAGCAACCAGACTCCATTGAAAGAAAATACCGTCATTTTACCTTTAGAACACGGGAGTTGCTGGTCTACCGCTGCCTCGATCGGTTAGTTTGTTTGTGTTATTGTGTGACTTTCGTTAGTTCAGATTCACCAAAGTCACACAATAGCACAAACAAACTAACCGATCGAGGCAGCACCCCTGCGAGGTAAAATTACAGCTTTTGTCAATGCAGTCTGGTTGCTTTGGCGAGAGCAGATGAATACAATAGCTTCAGTTCTCAGTCGGAAAGGGCTGTCTGACGGCAAGGTAAAGCTGTGAAAATATTCTAAATATAGCGTACACTTAAAACTGATGCTCCTGTCTGCTTCTCCAAACTGGGGCGTGCCGATTGTCATCTACACTGACTCTGGATAAGTACCTACAACCCCGCTTCAAAACACCTGAACTTTCCCTTTGAAATGGCAAATTGTTTCATAAACTATTAAATACCTACAAAGGAACGTTTTACTATGAGTCAGTAATATCAGCACTGTCAACTGAGTGGACACATGAAAAGTGTGGTGTAAAACTTAATATGCTGCGACTACAAAATAGTTGCCAATATAAGATAGCAATGATTAGTTATTGGTTTTGTGCCACCTGGCAGCTGATTTATGTTCAAACCCACTGGGACGATACTGAACTGGAGAAAGTGAAGTAGGAAAGTCTAAAAGTGCAATTAAAGTTTTACATGATGATGTGATCACAAAACTAACAAACTGCAGCGACTCGAATCTCTTTACTGAACTAAATGAGCAAAGAGTGAATCAAGATCTGCAGATTGGCAGCCAGACAGTAACTGATGAAAAGTATGAAAGTTGTTTACGGATCTGTCTGATGCTTCTGTAAAAAGGCCGATGGATAATTTGAAGACATGAGAGCTCTCAGTGGCGCAGAAAGACAAATATTCACATCCCAGATTATAAACAAGTTCAATCAGTAAGAGGATAGAAGAGGACGGTTAATGTCTTTGATACAAAGGAGAATATAATAATGGAGACAGGTGTGCAGTCAAACACACTCTGTAAAGCAGATTACAACGACTGCAATTAGAAATTCAGATCATGCATTTCCAGGTTCTTGTTGCCAAGACATCTGCAATCTTTTTTTACTTAGTTTCCTAAGGTACAATTGCAGAGAATAGTTGAGAAAAGATGTCTATTCTTGGCAAACAGCATGGTGTAGCACGCAAGATAGTATAAAACAGGAAAGGAAAAGTTTAGAGCCAAGCAGTTTGTCATGCTTGGTCAAACATGGAAGAAACTACAACTAGTTTACCTTGAAAGACCCCTCAGCCATTTCTTCACTTAAATTTTTCATTGGTGTAGGGGTCAGCGCCAGCCGCCAGCAGTGACTTTTGCCGGAACATTTCCTTAATGCAGAGTTGTACCGGGTCCCTGGGGAAAACAAAAGAACCAACTCTGAAATTAAAGCTGGCCTGAATAATAAGCAACCAATACAGACTTTCTATTTGGAGGATGTATTAACCTACAGAAATCTCTCAGCGTGAGCCGCCCGCATTAATGCAGAGCAGAAACCAAAAAGCGTCCCTGGCGGGTTGATTTACTTATAAGCATGCGTTGTCACATGCACATGAACTGATTGAGGGCATGTGTGGCAGCGATAGAGCTGGTTTGATAGAGTGCACAGGGGTGAGATTCATAGGCAGGAACAGAGATAGAGACACCAACTCAAGAATTAAGAAGCAGTTCCCACTTTAATCATGCCGCCATCCTCGGGACGAAGGGTTTGTTTTGATGGAGCTGGTCCTGAGATGCTCCTCTTTGATTCAATTGTAGCGTACATGCGGAGTACAATTGCTTTCTGTCCCTTCAATCTTGGTCAAGGCTCACAATTGGTCCCACTTTTGTTTCATGGGTTTGGTAATTTCCTTCACTGCACCATTCTTCATCAGCTTCCTCATTAACTATATCCTCAGCCACGCTTGGAACAACACCACCTCTCCTCCAGATTCACAATAAACAAACTTTTTCTCTCCTCCCTGCCCCTTGAGGTGACACACAAGCACTCTGAACAGGGCTTTGAACGTTTGTTTCCTCATGATTAAACATAACTTGCACTCTCGGCTTCCTTATCCTCCCCCCCACATGCATTTTATATTCATGTTCGAGCTCAAGAAGGATGCGAAGGTGCCGGGGTGTGGAGACGAAATAACAGGTTCGCGAAAGAGGAGGTAATTTTACTCCACTTAACTCCTCGGAGAACCATGCTCATTAATTGGCTCTTTAATTGTGTTTTGAGCTTTCATTGATTCAGCACTCGCATCTCTAATCTCATTAGGCTCTGTTTTGTGAAGGACAGTAAAAGTAAAATCATTCTGGGCTGCAACCGCCGGTGATTCAGTTTTATAACCCCGCTGTCCTGACATCGCACACCTCGCCGAGGCAGTAAAGATTCGCCATGACACATTGAACTGCAGGCTCTTCTCTTTCTGTAATTACAGCGGGACGCTGCTGCAGAAAAGAGATGGCAGTTTGGCTTTGGTAGAGAAGAGGGGTCATGGTAGTTAAATACAAACATCACAATATAGCTGCAAGCAGTTATGAGCAATAAAAGTCCAATAAGTGCAATGAGTCAATATACTGAAAATTACTTTTAGAAAGAGAATACTGAGAAAAAGAAATGAAACATTTTTCAGCCCCTACAACGCAGCAAGATGTTATAAGATGTGCAGAAATCTATTGGAAGGAGATAGAATAAAGACTTGAATGAGAAATTGGGTTGTCAATCAAAACGTTATCATCCCTCACAGCAGATTTTACCATAGAAGCATTTTTATTGTTGCACCTGTGCGGCTAAATGAGGCCAAAAGCAGAAGCAGGATCAGGATTTTTCAACCAATTATCATTGAATATATTAACAAGGATCAGTTGTGTAGACGATTCCAGATGTTTTCTGTGAGATTTAGTAAGAAATACATTTGTGATGGGGAAGTTTTTTAAAAGTTTCACCAAAGAAATGATGAGGATGCATTAAAAGGTCCCGCCTACAAAACGCTGACAGCCAATCATAAAACGATGTTTGGCCTGTCGAGCTTTGCTCCGAGTCTGCACTAGAACTGGACAAAAATTAAAAATAGGTTTGAAAAAATGTTTAAAGGCAGAAGAATTAGACAGGAACTAGGACATGAGTATGATAAATGTGTTGCATTAGCTTAAATGCTAAGTGAATTATTATAGCACACTGTCAGATCAAGGGGGCACTACAGTTAGTATTTTTCACATTAGTCATTTAAAGCAAGGGTAGGCAGAATATTTTTGGCATCACTGGGCAAAAAATCCATAATGACTAGGGCTGTCAATCGATTAAAATATTTAATCGCGATGAATCGCATGATTGTCCATAGTTAATCGTGATTAATCACAAATTAATCAAATTTTTTAGCTGTTTAAACTGTACCTTACAATACTCTTATCAGCATGGGAGTGGAGAAATATGTTTGCTTTATGCAAAGTATGCATATATTTATCATTGGAAATCAATTAACAACACAAAACAATGACAAATATTCCAGAAACTCTCACAGGTACTGCATTTAGCATAATAAATATGCTCAAATCATAACAAACTCAAGCCCAACAGGCAACAACAGCTGTCAGTGTGTCAGTGTCTAAACTCCACATCCTCTTGGCTCTGTTTTCAGGCTTTAGAAAATCTAGCCCGTGAAGGGAGACTTTGGTCAGAGGTCATTTCAAAGAGAGGACGTTCCTATTGGCTGCTCTAGAAATACAGATGCGTGTGCACGTCCCTTCAGATGGTGAAAGCCTGATTCAGCGGCGGAACATCCTGCAGGAAAGCATTGGCAACAACTGACTACACTGTAAAGCAACCCAAAAAAGGAAGACAGACTTATCAAAAAGAGTCTGACAATATCGGCGTAGGCATTTCAGAGTTGTTGCTAATAGTTTAGCCTTCTGCTCACAGCTCTGGCTATAGCCTCATGGCTACAGTAGCTATGGCAGTAAAAGAAGAAAAGAAGACATGCTGTATTGATCCCCGTGGGGAAATTCTATTTTTTCACTCGGTTGTTATTTTTACACACAGGCCCGAAATACAAACACATACTTGCTCAAGGGCACCCTGGCAGAGCCCAGGAGGCAAACTGGCAGCTCTACAGCCAGCAGTCAACCCTCATAGGTACATGCAGGGACTTGAACCGTCAACCAAGCCAAGTCCCTACAGACTGAGCTATACTGACGCTCCAAAAGTAGCCCGGGGGAAGCATCTTTTTCTCTCCATCTCTCTAACAGTTTAGCCTTCTGTGTTAGGATTGGCAGAAAGCTAACCTATTAGCAACATTTTTTCTCCATCTTCTCCAATGTTGTAGCTCGCTAGAGCCTCGAATCACAATATGTCATCTCAAAGAGCTTTACAGGCCCACACGTTTCCAAAGAAAGCAGGACGGTTATCTTCATAGAAATGCTGCATGATGCGGGCTGTATTTCCAAATTCTGTTTGGAATTGAGTTTTTTTGCCTTTTCCAGAAAACTGCATACCATGGGCTACTGAATTACAATATGCTGAAAGGTTATTATGGATTTTTTTGCCCAATAACACCAAAAATAAACTGCCTCCACAAGCTTTAAATGAGGGATTTTTTTATTTGAAGGCCCAGCAGTAATGACAGAATGTATTAACACTCTTGTCAATCAACACGGTCAGTTTGTGTGGATGAAAAGGTGACAGCATATAATCTAAAAAAACAATCTGTCTTTCTTTTTAAGAGGGAGCAGTAGTAATCATTTAAACTCCTCTCAGCCTTTCCTGCTCTAATGACTCACACCTTTTTTGCAAATGCATTCATTTGCAGAAAGAGCAGGCTCGCTTTAAATTGGCATCAATCACACTTCCTCCATACCTTCCACTTTGTCCTTCTTCTCTGCGCATTTCAGCCAGGAGCATTTTCTTGAGAGTTAATCACACCATTTGCATACAGTAAGCAGTTATGTTTAAAGGAATTTCTCTTATCTGGATGCTCTCTGGGCATCCATACAAGAGCTGAAAACAAGTGGGCCATCCACCCAAACCTCTATTTCAGGTAGGCTAACAGTACAGACTGACTGACCTGAGGGAAGTGATGAGTAGCGGCTGCTTAGATTAGCAAAAATGAGCTTGATCGTCTGTGATGGACAATTTGCACTGTATGAGATTTATCGTGAATGTGAATGTGTGACAACATCAGTCTTGTCATTCCCCCTGAAGCATACATTTCAAGGAAGATATACTATGTGAAATAGATTGCGTGAGACATTATCATTCCCTTTCAACTGATGTTACAACCCGGTTATGGTGATGAGGACAATTAAGCTCGTACATCTTGAGGCAGACGACTATAGACGCTAGAGAACAGCTCTGTATTTGAGGTTGTTGTGTTTGTGACAACGATATACCCCAAATTCAAATTATCTGAATGGAATCATCACAAACAGTGAGTTCATTTGTGGCTGCAAAGTAAATCTTATGAAGCCCTGAAGGATCACAGTGGGATTCTTTTTGTTTGAACTAATTTTGCGTTACCTCACAAAACAGTTTTTGTTTCCCCTAATCCATAGGAGAAGTTAGTGTGTTGGTCCAGTCCAGTTATAATGCACCTAAAGTTTAGGGAAACGCTCTGCAGATACGACAGAAAGGAGAGATGATGTGAAACTTTACATTATGCATTTATTGCTCATTACTCCTTTCGAAAGGCCGAGCTCCGACAGTATATAGAGCCACTGGCTGTGAGCACAGCTGCTCTATCTTGCTGTGGATGTGGTTATTGCTCGGACTGCGGCTGCATTTGTGGCAGGATTTCTACAAACTAAATCTATTTTAAAATTAAAACTAAATATATAAAAAACTAAAACTTTCTGAAAAACTGAAACTTAATTGACTAAAAAAACAGACTAAAACTGTACAATGAAATCAAAAAGTCAAAACTAAAAAAAAAAAAAAACTAATGTCATATGTGTTGTTGACAGTAGTTTCAATACAACGCTGAGCCAGCACAATCATGTCAACTCACTGCACTCACACAACCCCATGTCACTCCCATTATAAACAAATATGTCAAAGCCATAATCATGACAACCAAAGACTGTCTACAGACACAATTAGACCTACAGCGACAGCAAAGGCCAGAGTTATGTCATCCCATGGCTATAGTTATAATCACAGCTACTGTCTCAATCAGAGCTAGGTTAACTAGCCCCGCTGGTCATCTATCTACTGCAGCTGCAGTGATACAGACTTGAGCACCTGAGCACTATATTATAACACAGCTCAGCCTTTCTCTATGGATCAGAGGGAATGCAAGATGTATGGCGAGACAATGCAAAATTTACAGCGAGGGAACGCAAATGAATTTCAGAAATTAAATTCCCACCACAACCTTTCGTTGGATCTGTTAAATCTGTGTAACTTTTGTGAATATTAATTTGGAGATTCACACTGCCATGCCAACCAAGAGCACAGCTTTAATTTTGTTGACCTGCAAAGGAGCAAGTGACAATAGGTAAGTGAGCTCATTCATTTCAAGGGTGTGACCTATAGGTCTATAAAGCTGAGCTCTGAGAGAGCCTCTATGTCTCATACATACCAAGCATTCAGTGATGTGTACAGTCACAGTATGCATTCCTCCCCGTGGATCAAGTCTCCCACTCCGAGATCCACAGCAGCTCTTTTCAGATAGTTTCCCACCTACACATTAACAATAAAACACAACGTCATGGAATGCAATGGAAGTATTACAACCTGAATTCCTTGGACAAACAGTATATATGCTGTTGGACTATTTAAGCATAGCATCAGTGTACATGATAGAACTGTTTTCCTTTTTAACCAGAGGGCAACCTCTGGTTCTGAATAGTGCCTTAAACTTGCATTCTCTCTAACAGCCAGCAGGGGGCGACTCCTCTGGTTGCTAAAAGAAATCTGATTGTATAGAAGTCTATGAGAAAATTACCCTACTTCTCACTTGATTTATTACCTCAGTAAACATTGTAAACATGAGTTTATGGTCTCAATTAACTAACAGCTCTCACATCTCTCAACATGTTCAAACAAAAGCTGCAACAAGTCATAGTTGACTGCTGTACTTGCTGACCAGCCCTCACTTCTCTCTCTCTCTTCCATTACAATTTTACAAAGAACATCCAGTAATCCACCTTTTTTTTCACATAGTGTTTATTAATTTCTGACCTATTTATTTACCTATGCTGTTTTTAGCCATTTTCTCATGTCTTGTCATGGCATGCTGTATGTTTGTCATACTGTACTGTATCTGTGCTGTTTGTGTCGCTTGTGGGGACTGTGTCTTTATACTCTTGCTGCTGCCTTTTGGCCAGGTCATCATTGTAAATGAGAATTGGTTCTCAATTGATTTTACCTGGTTAAATAAAGGTCAAATAAATAAAAAAATTATTTCACAACAATGACCCGCTAGCAGTACATTATCCCGCTTATTACATGGCTACTTTCTTAAGAAATAATTTGACACAAAAATGGTCCGCCAGAGTCCGACATCAGAACTGTGTCCATAGCAACGGTCTGTTAAACATAGCAACTGTCTGCTATAAAGAAATAACAGAACGCTGTGATCGCTCAGAATCGTGTACTAAAAAAAAACATATAATAAAAATGATTAACTATTATGAACAAATGAATCAGTTGATATTTTCTCTCTTTGTTAACATGTGTTAAGCACTGCGTCACATGCTTAGATGGAGAAGGCTCCCAGATTAGGATTACAAATACAAAGTCACTCACACATAGATAATTGATTTAAATAAATGCTGTTGGACGAGGCAGGATTTGTAATCCTGGACAAAGCACACCAACATTTTTTTCCAGAAGGGATTTCTCTAAAATCCTCAATGATGGCTCCAGTTTGTTCCTATTTATCATGGGTTTCAGGCAAATATTTAAACTTAGTCGAACATGATGGACATGTTTATAAAAACAGTTTCTGTTTTGAGGCAGGGTGTAGGTATACGAAAGTGAACACTCTCAGCTTTAGAAATGCATGGCAGCGATAGAAGATAAGCAACTTCAAATCCCGCACTCTAATAAGAAAGTTCAGGCAAGTGAAGTGAGGGCTTGTGAGACAGATAGAGTGACAGACGAAGTGAAATCCAGGCTAGGTGAGAAGACTGTCAGATCACAGCCCGTCTCTACTGTATGTCAGAGAGACAAGATGCTGTTCTCTCCCCCACAAGATCAAACGAGATGAGGGGGGGGCTCTCACAAGAGACAGAGACAGATCTCTTTCCTTTTCCTATGTCCTCTCTCTATTCTGCAGCGAAATGAGGAAGTTTTCAAAAGAGAAAAGAAGGTCTCTGTCATAAAAACACCAGGGGCAGCAGTGGCCATGGACCTGAGGTGTTATGCAACTAAAACACAGAACTAATTGCACCGAATTCAAAGGGCCAAATCTCCCAGGACGCCTCTACAGTGTTTGAATTACAATCTGGACCACACAGGTTTGGTACTATGGATATTCTCATCTTCAAAACTGACCGTATTATTCATGTATCACGATTTAACACACTTTCTCTGTTTTTCTTTATCAGACGTACACAAGGACTATCACTGTTATATTTACATGCAGGTGTAGACTACAGCAACACATTCACAGAACCTGCTATGGCTCATTCACACCCGCCTCGCCTGATGTTTACAGATGATTCACCTGAGATCAGCCTATCTGATACAGTATACAGTTACAACCATAAAAACATAAAAACACGTTCCAGGACTACGTCAGATGCATTATTGTCAGCAGATAATATGTACAAAGCCACACCCGCATCACATGCATTTACAGGAAAACTAGCACAAGCTCAAGAAATTGATACAGCAAACAGACCACAAGTCTTTCTTGAAGTGAACGGCCTTTAGGGGTCCTTCTTTCTTTCTTTAACCTACTGACTACAGCGACTATAGTCTCATCTCAAGATATGGGGAAAAGGCTAGTATGAAAAAATAAAGACAAAAAGTAAAAACAATCAATTCTGTGAGGAGCTGATATTACAATACAAATGCAGTAATTGGGTTTATTTCAAGAGAAACTGAACGTTGTTGACATTGACCCAGTGTAATAGACCCATCTGACCGGGCTGATTCTTCACATCATAAGCTAAAACATTCAGTAGATGTTCTGATAATATATACTCTGTTTAAAGTCACAAATAACTAGAGGCCATCTTGCGATGTATCACACCAGCTGGTACGCCAAATCAGGCCAGGGGAAAGAATTAGAAAGAATGCAAGTTTAAGGCACTTCCACATTGGCTTCACTTTGCAGACCGAGAGTTGCCCACTGGACCACACCCACATTCAACCTCGACCTTCGTTTTGATCTCAACTACACATCTGTAAAGTTTCGTGATTGCATCGTGCATGGTTGCGACGTTATTAAATCTATCCACAGACTCACAAGGTGAAAACAATACCAGCGTCGCATCGCGGCTGCTAATAAAATGCTGTTCAATTTCACCATTATGCACTTTTAATTTCCATCGTACATGAGAAACTACCTCCCTGTGGTTGAAGATTAAGTTATAGCCTATAAATTATAATGTTAATGAATGTGTGGGTGTACAGCAGGGTGAATATATTTAGTCTTGTGTCCTCAGTAAGGATATTGAATGTTCTTTTTAAATGTATTCAGCACTGCTGAATGTCTTCTATGTTACATCTGCTCCGGCTGTTGCTTTATGCAGCACTCGTCTGTAACATTAATGCTTTAAATGGAGACGTGGGCAGGAGTTTGATTAATTTTTTTTAATTTCATACTGTATCATCAGTGTGGAAGTAGAAGTATTACTGTTAATAAAATTCATGATAAATTAATTAGAGATTTTGCAACCCCCCTAACTTCAATTGATATTACTTTTATGGCAGCTCAGGTATCTTCTGAAGCAGCTCCAGATACTGCATCTCTCTCTCTCTCTCTCTCTCACTTATTGTTTTTTATCTCTCTCTCCGCCTACAGAGTGTGTTGATTTTTGCTCCAGGTTGAGACACGCGTGAGTTCATATTATTCCCATAAAGCTGTTGTATAATTCATGCCAATAGAAAATAGATTCTGTTTTAAACGTCACATACATCTTCATTATGCCTGTGATGGAATTTTCCATCAATTCCTCTCTTATTGGTAGAAAGGTCAGAGTGTTTGTCAGAGTGTCCCTCTGTTGACATTCTTGGGTCGGAGTCCTGTCTAGAGGAGCCACCGTTATCTGTACAGCTGTGCCTGTAGTGGAGACCGTAGAGCCAGTCGCTAGGGCAACCAGGGTCAGAGATGCCAGAGGAACGGAGTAAGTCAAAACATGATAAGGGGTAAGACACTGAGCACCGGGGAGGAAGGGCAGAGTTGTGAGGCCTTCACGCAGAGAGCATCTATTGTGGAGACCTGACAATTCTCCTTGATCAAGCTTCAATAAACCTTCTTTTGTAAGACATCATCAGCTCCGGACCTCTTCCTTCCAAAGTTAACTTGTGTATCAATTATTCCACCACAATGCCCACGCACTCATAAAATGACTTCACGCATGCATTAATTAAAACATACTGATGATGGACATTTAATAAGAGTTTATATTCATTTATGTGGGAAAGCACAACTGCACTGGAGAAAGCAGCCTGAGAGGCGGCATTCGTATTGATGTGATTCTTTTTCTTCAACTTGCATTAGGAAGAGAAATCCCTCCACTAGTCCTCTGGGTGAGCAGGGACACCAAAATACCTTTTTAATAAATATGCAGAAGCATTAGAAAATTTCCGCCGGGGAAATGCAGCCTTTTCGAGCCTCCACTGCGACGCGACAGGGCCCCACCCCCGTCACCTCCAGAGCAATACAAAGTAAAGGTAATTAAAAACAGTCGCCTCAGCCCCACCCGTCCATAAACATTGCAGGCTGCATGCACCATGGTACATTAATATGCAAATTGGAGCCAGGGTTGCGATCACGGCGCATTACTGATCCAGTTATTAATTTAAATTCCCCAAAACAAGTGGCAGGAGCTGCTGAGGTAGTCAATGGGTTTTCCCTCTATCTGCGCATATTAATGAGCCATTATCAATTTTACATTCATCACAGCAGTGAGACGGAGGGGACGCCGCACGCTGGCACCTCCGCCCCCGTGGCAGGCCACCCCGCTTTGCAGTCACAGCCATTCACAGGGTCGTCCATCACCAGAGCAACCCCGGGACACAGGGGGACCAGGATGTCCCCGGCCCTCCCTCCCTCGCAAGCCCAATCTCATCTGTCTGGCGCTCCGTGCACAGCGACACACTGGGATGACATGATCAAGTTGTTGCAGTGACAGCAACAGGTGATGTCACACAGCAGCTAAAATGCTGCAGTCTCTGAGGAGCAGCGCTGTCAAACCGCTGAACGCGCTGGAGAGAGGAGCAGACTGCAATTCAGTGTGAATTACTTATACACACACACACACACACGAGAAGAAGAAAAGTGGTCCCTCTGGTAGGGCAGTGACACTTTGCAAAAGAAAGTGACAAGCTACGCTTATAATTTGTTGTCTCTACTGACAAATCCACACACACTTAATGATCTACCATCCAACCAACTATCCACAAAAGGAAAACAACTGACTTCCAATGGCAGATATTTTACTGAAGTAAAAGTAGCAATAACCACAGTGTAGAATTACTCTGTCCTGCATTCAAAAGTTTACTTACAAGTACATAAGTATTAGTATTAATCAAACTTTATTTAAAGGTGCAATGTGTAGGATCTGGCAGCATCTAGTGGTGAGGTTGCAGATTGCAACCAACTGAAACTTCTCCCGTGTGCCAAGCGTGAAGGAGAACTACGGTGGCCGACGGTTCATTCTAAGGCTATTCGATTCATTCTAAGGTAACGAAAACACAACGATTCTTAGTTTCAGGTGATTATACACTAATGAAAACGGACGGCATGGTGGCGTTTGCACGTTCTCCCCGTGTTCTCCCCTTTGCTGCATGGGTTTCCTCCGGGTTCTCCGGTTTCCTCCCACCACATTTATTACCCCCAGGGTGGTTGTGTTATAAGGGCATCCGGCGTAAAAACCCATGCCAAATCAATGTGCAGATCAATGTTTCGCTGCGTAGCCAAAAGACGAACAACAACACCATACACTAATGAAACATTTCTGCTAATAGATCCCCTGAAATGTTAAACACTGTTCCTTTAAGTACAGTACTTGAGTAAATGTACTTAGTTAATTTCCACCACTGTCCAACATGTTAACAAATAGAAAAGGAGATCAGGTGAAATGAAGGTTTCCTCCTGTGTGCCGTGTTGGAACGAATCCATTGTTTGTTTTACTTGCATCTGAAGTGACCTTGGGCAAAGACTAGAGTAGGGGGACATTAGCAAACCAGCAAGCATCGTTACAGCAATTACTGGGAAATCACGGGGCTACAGGGAGCAATTATGTGCTTCGTGTTTACAATCCTGCATAGGAGAGAGATGGGGGGAAAAGATGAAGAAGAGCTCACGTCGAAAAAAAAACTGAGCTGTAGGCGAGAGGGAGAAAGTGAAGCAAGAGTGCAGGATGAGGAGACAAAAATATCAGACGAGAGGGGTCGGCCGTCGTGTTTGTGAGAGGATGAGAGGAGGGCAGGAAAGAGGAGGAATTTCAATGGCAGAGAAGTGGACTCCTAAGTGTAATTGAGTGAACACTAGTGTGGAAAAGAGCAGGAACAAAATAGCCAATAGCTCTTCTCGAGTCTCCGGAGCGTGCATTTCCTGCCACGGTGATAACTTGGATTTCTAATACAGCATCTAGGCCCTCTGAGGCATACATTTCAAATGGCTCCGTGTCCCCGCTGTGGCTGCCCACACTGGCAGATGTGAGCGGTGGCGAGCTGGCCACGACACGGCCAGGCTGGGTCTGGGGCTCGGCTGATAAGAGTGAGGTGGAGGAGGTCACTGAGCTCACTGTATTGAGACATAACCGCCAGTCAATTCAATTTCCTTAAGGACACAGGGGTCCAATATGTTTCATATCCCAGCCAGACCCCTCTTGCCCTTTTCCCAATCTCATCAGAGGAGAAAGGTGTTGGTATGAGTGAGAGAAAGCATGACAACGGAGAGTGTGGCGGGGGTGGGAACAGGAACTTTGGAGGTTACCGCAATGGCCCAGAAAGTCTTAATTTCCTGACAGCGTTGTGTTTGCAACCGGTGATTAAGCTCCAGCTGATCTCGAGAGGGAACGAGGGGAGGAACATCAGAGAACACATTCACAAACAGATTCAGTTGAAGCTTTAGCGCTTCAGACAAACAGGCGAACACTGTCGGGGATGGCGGGTTCTGTAAAAGAGAAGAATCAGCCTCTCCCCAGCACTTTAATTATTCATATCAGCTTGTCCTTGACTTTCAGAAGAGAGCGCGAGCAGTATACATGCAGGCCACCCTGTGGATCAAACGCTGTGCCGACTGCGACAGAGGAACCGGCGACAAAGATGCCGAACCACCATCTGATGCAGAGACAGAGAGAATGGAAGAGCTGAGAGATGGATGGAGTATGCAAAGCAGAAATCTAAAATTGACTGGAGACTTCAGGACGCGTGTGGACACCCATGGACCTGGAACAAAAATAAAAGATTTAAAGTTTACATCCTCTGCCTACTTAGACCAAACATAGCCAAGATGTGGCCTTGTTTTAAAACTCCTAATTTTAGACTAACTTTAATTCTTAATGCAGGCAAGTGGTCACACAAAGTTCAACCCTTCTGCACTCATTTGATCCCTGTAATGATGTTTTAGATGGGATTTCTATCAGAGCTGCCATTATGACTCGATTAAGCCAAAGCTTTAGCAGTAACAAAGCAAAGTGAGAGATTAAATCGCTGACTATGGAGTACGGAACTTGCCAAAATCAAAAATAAATTAATAAATGGATAAATGACTCGATAAATTAATAAATGTGTCATTAAATGTAGAAAAAATAATATTGAAAATAAATGTAGCCATTAATTATATGATAAAATGACGTAAATTGATATTTCTGTTTTGATTTGCTTCTTTATTTATTTATCTTTGTATTAGTTCCCTTATTTATTTACTCTTTTGTTTAATTTTCCCTTTTATTTATTTATGTATTTATTTTTATTCATTTTTAAATTATGTATTTATTTATTTTTGCACGATTTTCCCTTTGCATTTCACCCCTTATTTATTTTCCCAAACTTATTTATTTATGTATTCTTTTCTTAATACATTTCTTTATGCAATTCTGCCTCATTATGCAAATGTCCCTTTATGTCAAATTTTATCAATGAATTAATGGCTACATTTATTATGAATATTATTTTTGCTACATTTAATGTCATATTTAGTCATTTATTGAGCAGGTTTATTGGCAGGTTCCATCCTCCATAGATGACAACCTGTGTTCAGACTGTGGGTTTACACTGAACAAACAATTCAGGTCCACATCCTGCCAAATGGACCTACTGAGGAAAATAAAACATGGTAAATGGTAATTTACCGCATTTAAGGATGTAGATTTACTGGCAACAAAGAGAGTTCAAGGCCATTCTCTGCCTGATCATCACATTTCACCGGAGGGATGAAGAAACCGGTCCAGCTTTTAAATGTCTCCTCTGGATGACATTGAAATGAAGTGACAGAGTTGGTATTTGTTGGACAGACACAAAGAAAATTAGTTTGTATGCATATGTGAGCGTTTTATAACGTGTATTCATATGCATACAGACGGCCCACTGTGTGTGTTTTTGCTTGTTTTCTTTGGCTAAATATGTGTCTCTGTGTTTATTTCTGTAGCGGGTAGGAAAAGAAGTGTGAGACACAGTTGCAGACTAAATATAAAAACATTGTATTAAAGCTGCAGTCGGTAACTTTGAGCAAATATGATAAAAAAGTTATTTTATATAACTGTCACTGTATACTGACAGTAGTGCATGAGACAGATAATCTGTGGAAGAAAATCTTATTCCTCTGTCCTCCTAGTGCTCCTAATGGCATTTGCAAGATTTCAATGTGCCCAAAGGAAAACAACCAATCAGAGCCGAGCAATCTCTAAAGCAGCGCAACTAGACAGCGCTGATCAAAACACTCTCTCTCTGAAATGACCTGTGATTGGTCAAAGATTAGATTTTATTGATTTTTTAAAGCCTGAAAACAGAGCCATGAGGAGGTGCAGAAGTCTAGTTTTCTCTCAGAACGCTTGAATTACAATATGCTGATAGGTTATTATGGAATTTTTGCCTAATGATGCCAAAAACATGTTGCCTGCCAAACCTTTAAGACACTTTGTCTTTAGATGTGAGAGGGTGTCAGACTTCAGTTTTTTCAAAGTCTCCTAGTGTAGGCATAAAATATGTTTCTAAAAACATTTGAGGAGAGAAATAGGCACTACAGTCACAGAATATTGATTCATATTTGATCTGCGCTGCCTAGTTTGACCGTTTGATTGGAGTTTGCGAGTCTTGCGAGCAGTGACTAACCGTGACAGCTGCTGTAGAGACTGCTCGGCTCTGATGGTTGTTTTTGTTGCACTACTGTCAGGATATAGTGACTGTTTTATAAAAATGACTTTTTTATCATATTTGCTATCGTAAGTTACCGACTGCAGCTTTAACAATCCACCTGGTAAATATTCCAATGACAGTTATTGCTCACAACAAAAGAATTTCAGTGATAATGCAAATAGACATGAGACCCCGCAGAACGAATGCTCCCCTGGTCTGATTTGTCATTTTAATAAATCATGCAGCTATAGGCTAACTCAGTGTGCCGGCAAATCAATAGTTTGTGGGACTTTATCCGACAGCACAGACGAGGAGTTCACACAAGTGGGTGGATGAAAAAATGAAAGTTGCGATAGAGAGCCCAGATGCTGAGCGAGACTGTAGACAACTCCTTTGTTGCAGAAGCAGCAGCGAAATTCATCAGCACTGAAAATGCAGAGAGGGGATGAAGAGGTTGTGATGAGCGGCTGAGCGAAAAGAAGAGCGGCTGATGAAAAGATTAGAGTGTTTTTAAAGTGGAGAAAGGCAAGATGTTGGCTCATAATCAAAGGCCATGGAACCGAGTGCAATCAGACGGTATGTATTTACATTGATTCAAAAACCTCAACGTCTAGTGGCCGACATTTATCCGAACAATCTGGATTCATATTCTGTGTCCTTCTCTTTATCTCAACACGTATTTTTCTGGTTAAATGTTTATGCAACATCTCGTGTAAAGAGATGCTTCATGGATAATGTGAAGATGACTGGTGCAGACACAGGAGGGTCAAGGTTTGGCCTTTGTTGTATTTCCCTTTGGCCTTCACTAACACCGCTACTCTGAATGATTATAATTATGTGTTTCTAGTTCTTGCTAGAGAGAAAAAAAAAAAAAAAGAGAGAGAGTGAGAGGAGGAAGATGCAAGACAGCCAACAAACAGCATCACTCTGAAGAGAATCTCTGGAGCTTTATTACCAGACTTCAGCAGCAACAACTCAGCCATGTGGAAGCAAACATGCTGCATGCCTTTTTCTCATCTGCCTCCCCATCACCCACATCCTCCCTGCTCTTGCTGTCATTTTTTTTCTCTCTCCTATATACTGTATGTGACTCATAGCACCTTTACCTCACCTCTGCTTGGCCGACCCCTCTGACTGGCTGCCTTTATTTGCTCTCTAATGTTGTCGGGAGTGCAGCAACCCTTCTGTGGGTCACTGCTTTTGAGGCTGAACTTGTATTTCAGTGGCTGACAGAAGGAGAAAGGAGGCCAAAATGGGAAGTGGTGAAAGACTTTCATGCCCAACAGGAGGGAAGGGTAGAGAGACAGAGGGGCAGAGGAGGAGAAGACCTCTTCACAAAGAGAAAAGAAAGACAGCCACTCATACGCAACCCGCAGTGGGTTCCCAACTCTTTCACATTGCACTAAAACGCAACACTATGACAGCAGCTGACAGGTCCCACAGCTGGACGCAGTTCCAAGGAGCACGAAGCACATGTTTTCTTGCATGTGCACATCCATGCATGAAATAGGGTTTACAGCTGCTGACATGACTGAAGCAGTCAGCAAACGGAATGTATAATTAAAAAGCTGCTGTCATTAAGATATAATTTGCTTTAAGTTTTGTCTGACGTCATTTCAAACTGGCACGCCAGCTCATCTTGTTTGTGTGTTCATGTTTAGAAAATCACAAGAGGCCCGAGAACTATCAATCTTTTAAATGTGCCCTTTACTGTATGTATACGGGTAGGTGTACCACGTCCACGAGGAAATACGAGCACACATGTGAGTGATGTGGAGAGTGAGATGTGAACGGGGAGCTCTCGTGATGAGTGAGAGATTGAGGTCATCCTGATCCTTTTGTTACCGATAGAGAAGGTCTTTCCAAAAGGCTGCCACTTCATAAAGTGAAGCTATTTAATCACCAACACATATTTAAAAAGAGGTGACATTATTGGGGCAGACATCATTGAAAACAAAGAGCACAATCAACAATCTTGTTTTTGATCTCTGGAAATCATCATTCATCATTAATGGAGGAGAGTTGCTAACAGATTGCACGCTGTTACAATTAAAATCCTATTTCCATAGCTCAGACAGCTGGACAGCATTATGAAGTAGGCTTCTTCCGAACTTTCAGAGTCACAGCTGAGAACACATTTCCTGCCAGAAATACAGCAAATAAAAGGTTGAACTGAACCGGAGCCTATTCCATTCGATTCTTGCAAGAATTGTTTGCTTCATGTTTCCCGCACAGCGCTGAAAGCTGCGCTCACATAACAGAAACTCACAACGCCATCCGACACACGAGTGCACCGCTGCAAACTCAGAACTCTAATTATAGACTGTGCTTTTGATTAACATGGCCTCTTTAAATAGGTTTGCGTCCCACTTTCTGTACATAAAGTATTCTTATGTAAGTATGCAGCACCACACACGTCCAGATAAAGCAGAGTAACAGAGAGATAGATGGCAGGTGCTACTATAGACTGCTCAGATTTAATTAACCTCCCAGCTGTCCTGTTTCCTTCATGCATGCCTGGTCAGTGTGCATGGATGCATGCCAATGAAACACATTCTTTTCAGAGACACTACATGACATTGGTATGATAATACCGCTTAAAGGAACAGTGTGTAGGATCGGGCGGTATCTAGCGGTGAGGTTGAGATTGCGTGAGGGTAGGAGAGCTACGGTTTTGCCGACGCAAAAACGCAAATGGCCCTCTCTAGAGCCAGTTGTTGTAGAGTAGCGTAGGTCATCTGGAGCAGAGACAGCGCTTAGAGTGTGTGTGTAGGATGAGAAGTGAGTAGTGAAGCAAGAGAGAGAAAGCGACGGCGACGGGAGCGAGTAAGGTTATCGACTCCGGCCCGAGCCATTCTGGGCTACTGTAGAAACACAGCGGTGCAACATGGCGGACTCCATGGAGAGAGGATCCGCTCCCTGTGTAGATATAAACGTCTCATTCTAAACTAATAAAAACACAACGATTCTTATTTTCAGGTGTTTATACACAAAACAAAACATACTTATTAATATTATATTCCATTTCTGTCAATAGATCCCCCCTAAATGTTACACACCGGTTCTTTGATTTTCACATTATTTCATATTTGTTTTTGTCTGGTCATCCAAAAGAGCAACTGAATTAACAACTGACAGATAAAAAAAACAGAGAAAATAGGTGCCAGTAATTGGAAACAACAAATACAAGGTCATTACAAAAACACCCAGGTGAATTTTAATTAAAACTGGACATGAATAATAAATGAAATATAACTTTGTGTGATTGAAATGAACGCAAAGGCTCTAGAATAAGCTACACCTCCTCTTACGTGATTGTTCCTCACTTTGGACATAAAACCAGTAGAGTTGTTCCGATACCAGTATCGGAAATGTGTCCAATACTGCCAAAATTCGGGATTGGGTATCGGAGAGTACGCCAGTCTCTGCACCGATCCAATACCATCATTTATTAACCCAGAAACACTCAACTTGTTCAACCAGAAATCTATTATTCTCAAATAATTCCAAAACAGTACCTTCACTGCGCTGTCGCCCGGGAATCATATCGGGATGGAAAAAATGGTATTGGAACATCTCTAAAAACCAGACCACGCACGGATAAAACAGAAATAAAGGCACCCTGTCTCTGTAATTGCAAACTGGGAACCATACAGGATATCCTTGGCAATGAAGCACAGCAAAGACTACTTATCCTGTTTTCAAGGTACAGTATGTTGTTAAAAATAAAACCAGACATCTATATCTATAATTGGGCCTCTGTATGCATTCCTCTCTGAGTTCTAAATCAGTGGACTCTCACTGAAGCAATTTGTGCCGCCATCAGCTGATGTCAACAGGGAACAGCGAGATAATGAAGCGCAAACACACCTCAAACAAAAACTCACGGCGACTGATGCGAATATGTGATGTTAAACTTTCATTTTATCTCATCTTAACTTTCAGTATGTTTGTTTCAAAAAGTGTCAACAAGATGATTTGGCAGACGCCTGTTGTTTGCGTCGAGCCACCGAGGCTCATTTGAATTTCAATTTGGCGTGGAGGAAATAAATAAGAAGAAAGGAGAGGTGTAAGGTAGCGAAGGGCGAGGCAGCAACAGTCCAATCACTCACAGACGAGAGTCATTTGTCTCAGTCTGAGGGGCACTCATTCAATTATGCTTTAACTGTTTGCTTTAAAGCAGAGCAAGTATCGATTCATTTCTCTTTACACCACATCAAGAGAGCAGCTCCCCCAAAAGCTTCTGCAAGAAATTAAAAAGTAGTACCAATCCTTTTAATATAAGATTAATGGTGTAGCATCTCATATGTCACAGCTGCCGAAAGCCTAAACTAATTTATTCTACTCTTGTGTCACGTTATGGTAAAATCCAACTTGTTTAATACAAAAGTAAGCAACCAAAAAAGACACGCTTCCAAAGCCCAAACTCAGATCAGATTTTGTCAAGAGAGCCCTGATTGCATCAGCGGCCCCGTCACACTTACATGACAGCGTTTGACAAGTGGTCACGTTGAAAAGGCACCAACCGAGCCATTCTGGATTTTACACAAAATTATTCAAAGCCTGAACAATCAGCTTCAGTCCTTTCAGTCTGTAGCGAGCACAATGTGAACAAATACCTGGTAAACACAAGCAACAAAAAGGATTTGGGCTCCCCGGAGCTGGCAAAGCTCTGCTGCTACGAGGTTTGTCCTCGAGGATGAGGAGGAAAGGGAAGGGTTTATTTATTTTTCTAACAGAAGTGAGTCATGCCATTATGGATGCTGAAAGAAAAATGAAAATGTGCGGTTTCTAATGGGTGTTGCGAGGTGGATTTTGTGCATGTGTGTTGGTGCACATTTGTTGGCAGTAAAGTGTGCATACATGTGCATGAGAGAGAGAAGGGATGAGAGGAGAGGGGGGGGGGAGGAAGTGAGAGCGGGCACAAAAGCATTGCTCTAAATCGCTGACTCATGTACGCCACCAAATTACACCCCAGCACTGCCTGGCAACCCCATTGTGTTTGAGCTGCTGTTTGGGCTTTTCACAGCAATTTGTTATTTTGAGGATTTTTTTTTTTATGTTTTCATTACTCTAATTTTACAATTTCAAACAAAGTGGTTGTTCATCCTGACTCGACAAGTTTCCCCTGAATGTTATCTTGAGTTTGTGCCTTTGCCTTATTATGAAATGTTTCCACCAAATCCCATCTATAAAGACATTAATTTAGAGACCAGTGTTGAAATGTGACAGAATTCTTGTTTTTAGCTGGACCACAAAGAGCCAGCCCTACAAACGCAAAAGTCTGTCACTAAGTGACTGAGTGAGTGATGAAGTTACACGACTGGTCGGCCGAGTGTTGGCACTCAGCAGCGGCATAGCCTGTTTCTCACTTAAAATGTTTTCAGAAGTAGGTTTTTGTGGATTGTTTAGACGGAATAACAGAAAGTTCACGAGCAGGCCACCATGTTGTTTTCCACTTGAAACGGCATGCAGAAAAACCAGGGACCAATCAGGTGCATTACACGATAGGGAACGCTTGAACGGCCAGTTGAGTGGAGCAGTGCATCCCCTAGTGTCCTCGCCGGACCTGGTGGACATGTAAATGCTAAATGGACTTGCATTTATATAGCGCTTTTCTAGTCTTCCGACCACTCAAAGCGTTTTACACTAGACGTCAGCATTCACCCATTCACACACACATTCATACACTGATAGCACAGCTTTCGGGAGCAATTCGGGGTTAAGTGGCTTGCTGAGGGACACTTCAACATGTGACCGGAGGAGCCAGGGATCGAACGACTGACCTTCAAATTGGTGGACGACCTTTGAGCCACAGCCGCCCCTTGTACCGCTGGATTTAACATTATAGACATGACCACTGACTATTTGTGTAACAATTTAGCCACAAATTCACAGACTGACCATACACGGTCCAGCCATATACTCGTTTTTTTGTTTTACAAGAAAAGAAGGGCTGAGATATTCTCTACAGACAACCACAGAAGAATTGATTGTCTGGACCATTCAGCACTTCAGGTTTCCTTCCAGAATGGTATTGTAAGTGCAGAGGGAACAAGACTGTGCATGCATGTTAAAAAAATATATAAATTGCTGCCATGTTTGAAATACCACTTAAATAAATCTCAATTAGCAGCAGCTCCTAGCAACACATGAATGGCTTTTGGAAGAGAACGTGAAGTAAAAGTAGTGGGATGATCAGAATAATAGATTGTATTGAGGCACAGAAATGCTATTTAAAAGTTTAGGGTTGACTGGATAAAAATATGGATATAATATGGAGCCATTTTAGTCCAGGCGATACGGTATATACACAATAACCCCAAGCGCAAACTGTGAGCTGGAGTAAATTGCCATCGCAACACCACTGCATTATAAGTCAGGCTGTAAAATTGGGCGACAGTCTCCACATATTGTCAGCGCGGGTAGATAACCGAGCGACGTGCCATCACCTAAGATGGAGAGGAATGTAATCTGTTGAATGAGACAAATCTTTAAAATAAAAAAGGCATTTCTTCCCCCTTTGGCACTGTGCTTCGTCTGCAAAAATGAGGATTTGTGGTGACTTCTCAGACACTCAGGGCCACTGGTGAACAAAAAGAGTTATTATTCACCTCACAGTAGTCCACACACACACACACACACGACGGATACACACATGCGCTGGCTCAGAGACGGCCCTTTACTGCACTTTCTCATCCATTGCTATTCAGTGTCTCCTCCTGCTTGGTCCTTTATGACTCCCTGAGCAGCTCTTGGGCTGTGTGCTTACAAGAGGTACAAGTCTGCTTAACAGCCCCCGCATATTCACAAGACCTGTAATAAAGGAGAGCAAGAGCAGTCAGACAGTGGGAGGGCAAATCTGACATCAACACCTCCACGAGACTCAGTGACTCCTGAACTCCAGACATAGTGAGAGCTGGGGGAAACCAACGAGATCCAAATTACAGTTGAAAGCCTGTGATCAGAGAGAGGAAAAAACTGCCCGTTAACTGAGTCAAGGACCACCAGCGTTTATACACCTTTTTCCCATTTGCTGCGAATATATTGCTGGCCATTCTTCAAGTCACATTTTTCTGTATGTTTTATCTTCCTTCCAGGCAGCCATTGATTTCATTGTGATGTCAAAATGAACTGCAGAGACAAAATGTGGTTGAAATATAGTAAGTTCTCGATTTTAACCACCGATTTATCTTTATTTAAAGTGTCGAAGTTACATTATAATTGCATGACAATGTTTTTTAAAGTGGCACTCCTTAAGATTTCAGTCCTGGTTGATTTAATATTTCTATTTGCTCAGAGTTTAGCAGTCTGGAGTCTTTTTGTTGATACATGAGAAAAGAACGTGTATTGCCCAGAAGTGATAGTCAATTGTTCGTTCCATTGCAACATTAGCGCCCAGCAGCAGAGCTACGCTTCTGCCATTTTGGACTGAAAGAGACTACCGGACGCCAGTAAAACGTACGCTTAAAAAGTGCCGTACAAAAGTAAAACTAAATTATTTCTATTCTATTGTCATATTCTACCGGAATGGCCTGTGTTGAACAGTATTCAGTGTTTTCAGTCCAAAATGGCGGCAGCGGTTGTTGTCAAAGAAACACCAGAGTTTCGTCTCTTTGCTTCTACACTCTTTGACATGAGCACAGAAATAAAATCTATTTATATGAGCTTCACTTTTTTTTCAGAATTGTGTGCAGTTTAATTTTTGTTTGTATAAAATGGAGAAAAACTGTAATTTTCTGGGAATGTCACCACAGACACCCATTTCATAATAATAATAAAACCGCAAATATATAAATATTGCAATACTTTCATCAGTGGGCCATAGGCTCAATCATCATTGTGTTACCTCGTTTGGCGATAGTGACTTAACAGACATTTATTTAAATGAAAATCTTCCAGATTGCCATTTTAAGGCCCAGAATGATTTGAAATCTGCACATCAAACAATGTAGGATTTATCTTAACTCATCAGTGGCTTACTGTTTATGTTACATTACATTACATTTTAAATGTAAAAAAAAAAAAAATAGTCTAAAAAAATGTGCAACGGCTTCCAATAAACCTCAGAATCAATCATATATATAACAGAAAAATCCAGAATATTTTCAATAATATTTAAAACCAGTACACTACGTTACAATTACAGACACCCATTATATCCATTTAAAAGACTCAGTAATCACCGACTGCCTCTATATAAATTGAATATGACACGTGACAGGTTCAGAAATGTGTTATAATTACATCCTTAAATCCTTTAAAGAAAAAGGCTTCATGGTTCCTATATTTGAACTATGAAATTGTGCTTTTTCTTGAATGCATATCCCCTCAGTGCATGTCCTATTTAATAGAGGATTGGCACAATAACAGTATGAAAAGGGCAAGCACATTTACAAAATTGCTAATAGCTTCCTGAAATAAAAAAAGAAGCTAAACATAATCTGTCCTAAGAAAAGGTGTGTGTGTGTGTATGTGTGTGTCCATTTGGAGAATAGATGAGAATAATAGAAGAAACCTTGAAGGAAGAGAGCAGAAAAATAGGAATTTTGATCACCAACCGATACGATCTGGCTCATGCATTATGAATGATGTAGAGGAGTGCGACTGGCTCTCTACACCATCTGCAGAAGCAGTTAAGAAACTGAAGGCATGAAGAGGTAAATTTGCATACGGGTTTATGGATTAATTTATGGGATAATCAGGAGTTACTTTCAGCAGAGGGTTGTTTAATTAATGTCAAGAGGTTTTTCAGATGAGCTACAATAATTCACGTAATTTCAGTTGGACCATTTAGACAGCAGGCCCAGCCCTCGGGGCTTCAGCGCCCCCCACCCTTCTTACTAAACTCAACGTTTGCTTGTATATTCCTGAGTGAGCGTAGACAAGAGCAGCATCACCACGGAAACCAAAGTCAGCCAAGTATTACCATGGGAGCAGAATTATGCAAAACAGCACTCTACTAAACATATAAGAAATAGAAAGTAAAGCTTTGATGAGACCTAAGTTCCAGGCATGTTGTTATTATTATTATCTCGTCTTGACATCCATAAGGCACGAGTAATAGCGCGGGAAAAATGATGTATGTAGTGAGGAAGACGAATAATAACTGCAGCAGCAAGGAAGAAACTGTATTGCGTGTGTTTGTCATGCCATGATGGACCTCATTGGAAATACAAACTGACAGGCGTGGTTAATTTCCTCGCAATAGCTGAAAATTGAACATCGTGGATAAACACTGACAAGGCTTTTCATTAACATTAAGTGCTTATGATGAACCATCAGATACATAAAAAACATTAGCCTATGATGCATGCTCCTAGAGAAAACACCTGCAACTAATGCATATAATGGAATTTAAAGATTATATTACACAAAATGAATGCAAATATCGAAGTAAAAAGCTGACATGACAATTTAAATGTGATAAAAAATTTGCACTGAAAGGCGTATAAATGAAAGGATAATGCGTAAGGCATTTAGCGTGCAATAAGAACGCCTTTCTTGCTTTTGGTGTGTCATTTGTATGCCATGTAGTCTGTACTGACTGCAATGTAAACGCATCCGCGTAAATATGCTACAGTCAGAGCTAGTGACGTATAAAAAGCAAGAGACCTTTTAACCCTGTGACCAGTGTTCAAGATTGGTGTTTGTTAGTGACGTTTGTGACGTGTTTTCCGTACTGATGTTACGTTGTTTCTGTAAGTATTTTACTTAGTTTGCGTATTTATTTTAAGCCCAACCATGATGTTTTTCCTAAACCTAACTAAGTGGTGTTGTTGCCTAAACCGTTACTGTAGTTTTGTTGCGTGCAAATGTATGGAGGACGGAACCTGCCAAAAAAAAAAGAATAAATAAATAACTCGATAAATAAATATGCCATTAAATATACTAAAAATATTAAAAATAAATGTAATCATTAATTAATTTATAAAAAGGGACATAAATTGATATTTCTGTTTTAATAATATATAATAATTTGTTAGCTAGCATATAGTCATGCACCCTGATCCCATGATGACACAAGTTGAGTGACAACCCCCCCTCACTTGCATAATGAGTATGTGTAGATAAATGTATATAGAAAAGAATACATAAATAAATAAGTTTGTAGAAATAAATAAGGGGTGAAATGTAAAGGCAAAATTGTGTAGAAAAAATTAATTCATAAATACAAAAGATAAATGCTAAAATAAATTAATAAATTAAAAGAATTCATAAAAACAAATTCATAAATACAAAAGAGGGAAAATTAAACAGAAAAGTAGAAATTAATACAAAGGAAAATAAAGAAAGAGGCAAATTAAAACAAAAATATAAATGTATGTCACATTTATCAATGACCATAACCATATCATTTATTTATTCATTCATTTTTGGTTTTGGCATGTTTGTCCTCTATACAAATGACACATGAAAAGCCTAAAATGCGTCCTCATGACATGCGCTGAGCTGGAAAAAATTTTGTCCACCTGCCACTGTGGCTGGTGGATTTTGTAATCTACCACTCTATAGATTACCATTGTTGTTGTTTTTTGGCTGGTGAGTGAAGCAAATCTAGCAGCCACTTGCATATTTTACCAGCTTTTGGCTGGTGCTAATTTCCAACCCTGGACACGCGAAATGTCCGTGTAATGTTGTGCTATCTATACGCCTTCATGTGAAACAGAAAGTAGAATTTTAGTTTAATTTAGCTGCATTTTTAAATACATAAATTATGATGAAATTAGGCCATTGAATTCTAATTTGAATACTACCTAACATTATGTGCACATGAGGGAAACTAAATTGCATTAACGCGTGAAAAGTGTCAGCTTTTAACTTCCATACAAAGCATATCTTGCTGAATGGTATTGAGACTTGTTTATAGGTTGTAATGTCATAAAGCAAAGACATCCCTATCAAATGAATAAAAATCAGTTGTTATCCATTCTGCATATATCCCTGGATTTTCAATTAATAGTGGAATGTGTTAGAAATAATTACCACTTCAGAGTGGTTCTTAACAAAGTTAATTCTTTCTACTAACACTGTTATGCTGCTCACAGCCCAGGAGTGATCTATTTTCTGAATGTAGATAGATGAAAGTGTTTCAGCTGTTGATGCAGAACACTGAGGAAGATGAATATTTATACGCAGATACACATGGGAGCGCTTCACTATGCAGCTGAAAGCCAAAAATGCAACCAACCCTCATTCTCCTTCCTTCTTCTGTCAGACCAAACAGCGCCTCAATCAATTCTCCGCTAAAAACCCAAACACACACCCCTCCGCTGTGTGCACGTCTCGCGTCCTGCTCACAAAGTAAGGAATCCACATTCACTCTGCCTCGAAAACATTCTTTTGAAGAGGCCAAAAAAGCCCAATCCACCCATGAGTGTGTGTTAGTAACAGAGAGTCCATGTGATGACTGGAAATTCTCAGCTTGCCGTTTATCCTCAGACAAAAGCGCTGGGCAGAATGAAAGGGAAATTGGAGTGCTTACTGAAGCTGCTGAGAGGGCCCCTAGCCGAGCCACAAATTGCTTCCCTCCTCTCCACTACACAGCCCTAACATGGCTGAAGCCATACATCAATTACCAGCCACCTCAATGGAACATCTCTCTGCCACTGCAGTACCTTTTTCTGGTTTACTGCCAGAAGAGTTCTGCGCGTACTTCACATCCTAGAAGTCAAGCAGGCAATACTGAGAAGGCAGGTGTATTATAAATCTGCTGCCCATCCAAAGGAACTAAGTAGCTGTTGACAGGTGCCGGTGGCATCTCAAGTAGCGAGGGAGGAAGCTGACAAAGGTCTGCGAACCGGAGTGCGGCGCAGCTCGCTGATTTCACATTCAGCTTTCTAACAGTAATGATTAGGTTTTGAGGCATTTTCAGCATCCAGCTTGCCAAGCAGTTTGTGTTATATGATTGCTCTCTGTGTTCATTAGAGAGAGAGAAAAAATAGCCTCACCAACCCCCCTTGCTTTGAACAAGAGTTGTGCCCCAAACCCCCCATTCCCAGAAACAACTTCGTTCTGGGCAGTCGTCCATCAGAGTCCAAACACAGGGAGGGAGAGATGGGGGGAGCACTAGTACAGCCATTTTGTCCAGCTCACTACATCCCAAGCCCTCATCTCTGGGCTGGTTGCCTGCCAGGCAAACCAGCAATCCCAAGACATGTGCTCTCTTCAGCTATTAAAACAAAGTCTGCACCCTGTTTTCCATTTCATCACAACTGCATGCTAAATCTGCATCAGGCAATTTTGTCACTGCCACAACCTTTGATGAAGCAAAAAGAGAGGTTGAAGATATAAAAGATATGTAATGTACTATGAGGCAGGGGGAGCTGTGTAAATGATTGATGGCTCACTGCTCGCACATTTATGCTAAGTTGGTTTCAGTGTTATTTTTTTTTCAGAGCAGTAATGGCTCTTTGGGCCTCTGGGCAACCACACATCTTGTGCTTTCTGTATGTATTCTGCATCCCTTCATACCAATGCATGTGTATGAATATGGAGTAGCAGCATGTCTGTGGGTCTGACTAGAGCCGGTAGTACATACTAACAGAGAGCCCAATTAGCAATTTCAGCAGTTGCTTGTTGAACCGGCACGGTGCAGAGGTCTCTGTTAAATTAAAATACAAATGCGAACTTGCCAAAAGGGGACCGGAGTGCTTGTAAATCACATCACAGCCACTTTAAGCAATCAGACAGAAGACAAGGCGCGAAGAAACATTAAAAAAAGTTTCATAAAAGGATGGGGAAGACCAAGACTTCCCCGAGAGACACCTGCTAGCCTAAGGTTATAAAAACATGGCACGATTTAGATTCTCATTTTGTAGAGTTTGATCTGATTCTTTCACTAGAGACTTTTGTTTAATTGCTGTTCGCTTGGGAAATCACTCAGCCCTTGGGCGAATGAACAGGAATGAAAAAATTCTGCACACACATACACACACACATAAATTCACACCATGGCAGCCCAGTCGCCAGAATAAAATGTTGGCATTGTACGTTTCCGCAAACCACGGTTGCGTTGAATCTCGGCATTTCTGTCAACATTTCTACATTTGTGTATATCAACATTATAGTGTTTTAACTGATCCTGGCACTTTTGCCGTTTTGAAAACTGCATAAACTGCATTCTCAATTATGTTTAGGTTTAGGCAACAAAACTACTTGGTTAGGTTTAGTAAAAAATCATGTTTTGGGTAAAAATAACTACGTTACTTTTGGTTTCACACGGGACACAAATACCAGTCTCCTGGGGGAAAGTCCTGTGTTTGACTCATCTATCCATCCACCCGACCATCTCATTTCCACAGTTTTGTTTTGTGTCCGTAAATCCGTATCGTATACCCCCTAGGGTTCAACGCAAGGAAATGCATCGCTTTACAGATAGATAGAAACATCACCGCAGATATAGGAGAGAAGTTTGTTTTGTCTGTTTTTTGCTGTCTAGTCTAGACGAGACACATTTATACATTCATTCCCATTGGAATGAATGGACTTCCGTTGACTTGCATACGTACACAGAGCTATGTGGAAACGAGGCGGACCTCCTCCCTACTCAGACTTATGCAGACTTTGATTAAACGTATTTGTGATACGTCAAATATAAACGTAATCCGGGAGAAAAAACGTTCCCTCAAAATGTAATTGACACCGCAGTTTCATTGTATGGGAACATAATGTTTAGGAGACCGGCTGCTCATACTGGTGAGCTATCCAGCTCTCACTCAGCTTCCTGATTTGGTTGAAACAGCCTGAGAGGAAATTAATTCCTGTAATCCAAACAGTGTTTAATCTAATTGTCCTGTGTTATTTTCTGAAGGCCAGCTACCGCACTGCAGTTCCTGCTAGTGTGAGGACACGGTTGAGATAGTCTGAGACTGGAGAAAGACGGCAACGTTGGACATGATGAGAGAAAAAACAGTGAATCTGCAGATTGAAGTCCAAGAGCAGGCCTAGATTAAGTGAAAACCAGGGGCTGACAGCAGTGGCCTAAATTGTATTTACCACTCTGTTGTGCTTGAATGCAGCCTGCTGTTGTACTCTCTGGAGCTTCATGTCTTTGTGCTGCAACAGGCATATTCCCAACTGGGATTGTCTTAGAAAACGGCAACTTTAGTACCATTTTATAGATAGTGATGCGTCTATTTTAAGGATACCATCAGGCAGTCATATTCTACTATTACTTGGTATACCACTGAAACTGCATGAGATGGTGTAACCTGAACAGCAGCAACCCGGTCTCACGGGTAGGCGCATAAATAGCACGACATTACATTGACCATTTTCCATGTTATGAGGACACATTTTAAGCTTTTAAAGTGTCATTTTTTCACCGCTTTTTGAGATCCTGTGACTCCTGTTACATGTTGACCTATGTTACAAAATAATTTCTTCCCGCCGGAAACAAAGGAATACGCCTCCCAGCTGCAGAAAAAAAATAATTATTGCAGCAAGCCACACTTCACCGCTGCCTGGTGTGAATTTGGTGTTAGTTAGGTTTGGAAAAACGTCATATTTGGGCTTAAAATAAGTACGTAAACTAAGTAAAATACATGCGGAAACAACGTAACATAACTACGTAAAACACGTCACATACGTCACTAAAAACACGTAATTTACAAAAAAAAACACCTTGTTACAAGTCGTGTGTTTGTCGGACACATCCTCCTCCCCACCCGCCCGTCATAAGCGGTCTTTCTCGCTTTTTATACTACGTCACTAACCGTAGCATATTTACGTGGATGCGTTTACATTGCAGTCAGTACAGACTACATGGCGTGCAAATGACACCAAAAGCAAGAAAGGCGTTCTTATTGCACGCTAAATGCCTTGCACATTATCGTGTCAGTCATACGGCTATTCGAGCGAACGGGCTGACAGCAGAACTCGTCTCAACTGATAGACCTCATGCCTCAAGCCAGTCCTACCTCGTATCCATCTATGTCCCTTCATATCGGACTTTTGCCTCCGTCAATCAGTCTGTTTAACCGTCGCCTTCCCACACATAAAGATTATGTGCTGAGGATGGACCCTGCACTAATTTGTCTGACCTATTCTCATATGAAGAGATTCACTGTAGCTCCAGTGGGGGTGAATCTGCTCCAGGGTTGACATTTAATCCATGCCAATTTATCACGACTGCAGCTCACCCCGATGGACACTACTGGGTGGCATATTGCCTCAGAGTGGACCTCTGGCACACACACATGCAGCATATGACAGGTGTTTATTTCCTTATGTGTGTGTTCATGGGGGGGGCTGCATGTGTTGCATGGCGGTGTGAGGTAGGCTTGTTCGTATTTGAATAAAAAAATAGCGGGTAGTCATAAAGGAAGCTATTGTTTGCACCTTTTATAGCTGCGTGGAAGCTGGCCAACTTTGCTGTTGTGCAGAGATATAGTCATGAATCTCTTCAATAGCCTAGGGAGGAAAAAGAACATTACAAAGTTTCTTGAGAGATTCATTACCATATTTGCTGCATTGAGAGAATAGTTGATGATCACTTTTGCTTTAAGTGCATAAGGCCATTGTAGAAGTATTCATTACTTGTTTATGAAAGAAGCCAAGGAGCCGTCTATGTTCACAGGGCTAAACCTGTCAGACATGATATTTTCCCCAAAATCATCGCCAGCCCTCGAGAGCGTCTCCTGCATCTCCTGCGATCATAAAAACACAGATTATATTATTTTCTGTCAGTTTCTCCACGCTCCCCGTGCATCATCGTGATTGATTTTCAGTTAATTCACTGCAGGAGGATGATCAAATATGTGTCCCAGAAAGGTGGGACACCAACAGATTACAAGAGATGCAGTCTGTCTCCCATACAAAACCTTGTTTAGGGTGATGTTGACATTCAAGCTGTCACCCTCTCTGAAAAGGCACATTGACTTTATTTTCAATGATGTGAGGGTACCTGGAGAGAATGCAAAACAAGGAGGAGAGTGGAAGCATTTTAGCAGTATTCATCTTCAATTTGCCACCGAGACATGCTGACACGTCATTTGATTATCTTATTTAGTCCATCCTGAAAGACAGCATCATTCAAGTTGTGTTGTTATAGTTTTATGTGACATATTACAAGTATTTGTACCCTGAGTTGAGCCTCACATGCATCCCTTTGCAGGCTGTTCTCATTTACCATTCGTAGCTATATACCTAAGAAAAGTAATGCACTGCAATTTGTGTACATCCCACAAAATACATTTTTATGTAAGCCACATAATCCTGGGATGGATGGGTGGGTCAAAAAAAAACAACAGACTTTCGCCCAGGAGACCGGTGTACGTACCCTGTGTGAAACCAGATGCCAACGTTACTTATTAAGTTACGCCACTACTGAAGTTATTTTAGCCCAAACCATGATCGTTTCCTAAACCTAATTAAGTAGTTTTTGTCATGTAACTTCTGTACTTAGGTTACGCCACTTTCAGTGTTATTTTAACACAAACCACAGTTCCTTAACCTAAGTAATGCCTAAACTTGAGTTGTTTCCTGTGAAGATGGAAGTTTATTTTGAAAAGGCTGCAGTGGAAATTTACACGTGCGTCATGTGTTGGTGGACATTTGTAGGAAAAATTAGGAATAACTTTTCTTAAGATAGCTATCATTCAAACCATTTTATGTGAATATGTTGCCCTTTGTCTCAATCTGCGCACTGCGCCCACTAATCTCCACCAATCAGCCTCGGTTATGTTCAGCTAAGTCTTGAAAATATGGAATATGCGCAGCTTGAGAGAAAGTTTTACCAAGAAGACTCAACTCTAAGTTACTTGAGCATAAGAAACAGGCTATTTCTGGAATGTGTTGCTACTGTATGTGGAGCAAACCATAAACCTGGTGAATTCATTCTCATGCAGCTCATCCTGAGGAGAAGAACTGTTTATTTCACCGTATCCACGGACAAAAAGCACAGATTGCATCATACATTTTGCCTGTTCCCATTCTCCCACCTCTGTCTCTGCGTCCTCATCCTTGCCCCCCTGCTCTGCCTTCTTACTCCCAGCTCTGGGCTCTCCGAGGCCCATGACCCATCAGTTCTGCTAAGACCTCTTAGGGCCCATCCATCAGCAGAGCCGCGGTGTAACCTGGGGATGCTCATCAATCACCGGGGGCTACTGTGCATACCCAAGCAGGCTGCAGAAGGTGGGAAAGGCCAAGCAATGTCACTCACTGGGCCAAGTAGGCACCTGCAGTTTACTTAAAACAAGTAAAAATGACAATATCACGTCTTGTACTTCAGTTGTGAAATAAATTTATGAATCTTCAACACAGTCTCACGGCAGTTCATGAAATAACCAAGAAATTTAATCTATGTGATTCATGAACACGAATTTCCCTTTTTTTTCATGACACTCAGCACTTTCAACATATTTTTTTGTGCGTTTTCCTGCATACTGTATGTCCAGCAACACCTGACGCATGTGTCAATTTCCGCTCCAGTATTTTCAAAATAGAACTAGGTTTAGGAATAGATAGACTTGGTTAGGTTTGGGGAACAAAACTGCTTAGTTAGGTTTAGAAAAAGATCACAGTTTGGGTTTAAATAACATCGGAAGAGGCGTAACTTAAATACGGAAGGAACGTGACAAAAACTACTTAGTTAGCTTTAGGAAAAGATCGAGGTTTGGGTTAAAATAACTCGGGAGTTGCTATAACTTAAGTACGGAAGTTATGTGACAAATAAATCAACTTTGACTCGTGGTTTCAGACGGGACACAAACCCCAGTTTCCTGGGCGAAAGTCCTGTTTTTGACCCACCTATCCTCCCAAACCTCCTCCCTATGAGGCGTTAGTCGCTCTCTATACCTGGTTCACAATAACTTGCATTAAATACAAATTAGTTTTATGCTGACCATCGCAAAAAAAACAAAAGGAAATTTGTGTCTATGAACACAAATCAATACATTACATTTGGTGAACTGCTGTGCGACTGGGCTGGAATCTTAGAATGAATAAAAAAAACAATCACATCTTCCTTGAGGTTTTTCTTTGTGAGAAATCCTACAGACAACAACATCTATATGCACATACACACTGTAGGGATCAGCCGAAACACTTAGAGATTTTATATTGTAATATAGTAATGAGCAGCAGCAGCAGCAAGACAGTAATCATGACTAACAGACAAGAGGGGTGATGCAAAGTGCATGTTGGCTCAGGTAGTGATGCACAGCTGTGTATTTGCCTCTGAGCCTTGGCTGAAACAAGACCAGCACTCTCACAGCGGCCAATCTCTTACAGTTCACCAGAAAGTCATTCAAACACACAAGTAGTTTAGTGAATTGCACATCTCAAACTTGATAATATTTTTAATGGGGGGGAAATGAAAAAATCTTTGATAAATTGTGTGAATGGAGGGACTGTAAGCGGGGCCCACGGTGACGCAAAACAATGCAAGGAACAATGAAAGAAACCCAAGAGAGGTAAGAATAGGAGGCGTTAATCACTCACACTACGGAGGAAAGAAGTGATGATGCAACGGAGATGAAAGAGCAAAAAAATTGAGAGAAACGGGAAGCTACTGTTCGCGAGACGGGGTGCAAACAGTGTTGCACGTCACCAACACCTACACAAAGAGGATACAGTGGTAGTTAAAGGTTTTGTCATGTGGATACAGTGGAGGCTGAACACAGTGTCTGATGGCGTTGAGTCAGTCGGTGCCAGGTGTCCTTTTGACATGGGCACCACTCCCCTAAATGACTGGTTAGAGGAGAGAGAGCGCGGCTGCCACCAACACCCTCCCAATTAAAACCTCCAATTAATCAGAGCTATTTAAAGAAGCCCATTCATCGCCGGCGGCGGGAAGCACGCAGACGAGAGAGAAAAGATAAACTGCACATCTTTGCCCTGATTTACCTTTTCTCTAAGCTGCCCTTTGGCATCGCTGCTTTCTTTCCACAGTAATGGAAAGCAGCTGTCACAATTATAACATAGCTAGGGAATAACTGCATCAAACTGACCCTAATAATATATATTTTCTTTTATTTATTTAATCTTTAAAACAATTATTATGGACTGGTGTTTCATGACACTCATAAATATTCTGCTTGCTCACAGAATAGCTTCCCTACCCTTCACAATAAGATCAAACAAAGCAAGTAAATTATGTATGTATTTCCCCTGGTAAGAAAACAGGTAGTTTGTGATTAAATACTTCAACACTATAATTTATCATTTAAGATTAAAACCTTGGTCACACAAACTATACAGAACTATATTGTTTTTATTACTTATTTAATAGATTGAATGTATCAAATATATTAATATATTATAGGTTTTTATGAAGAGATTGTTCAATATGCTGTAATATTATTTGAATTCAAAATATAACGAATGGCCACTGTAATAGCTGAAAAAGTTGTCTGTCCACGAACATCGCATACCAACAATTTAGAGATTATATAATCTTTATTTTTTGCTGGAACATTCATTCATTGTTAGGTTGACTCACGTGTGGTTCATGGATAATTTTCAAGACTGGCCTCCGAAGAAGTACGACAGCATGTCGTTTCAGCAAACAGCCCCAAAACGACATCTCGACACATCCAAGTGACTCCTGCGGCCAGAAAGTAAAGGAGGAAGTCAAGTGATGTTGTTACAGAGCGACAAAATCCGTGTAGGGAGGAGTTCGGGGTGAATGGATGGGTCAACAAAGACGTAAACACGGAACACGGCTCTTGTCTTTATTATTGTAACCATGACAACAAAGGTCCCCTAACCTTAATGAAGTAGCTGGGGCGTTTCTAGGAGTTGACAAGGTCTGGGGTTAAGTCCAGACTATCTGTGGCTGAGGGGTTTTTTTGGGGTGGTCCCTGCTGTTCTGCCTGGAACACCACTGCCTAAATTTAATTCAGTTTTACTGCCTTGTATGATATGAAATTAAATTAAATTTTGAATAGTATTGTTAAGACAATTGCTCTGGACTAAATGGGCATCATCAGTTACCAATCAAAACTGTGTATGATTATCTGTTGAGAAACAGGGAGATGCATAAATGATGACAGACACCCAGTGCACAACAAAACTGGTATTTACCATGGAGATATTAGTATCTATGCAATCTGCAGAATCTCTAGTTTTAGGAGATGCCTCAATCTTCCCTCTAACAAACTTAACCTGTGTTAAGTTCTGGGTTAACAAATAGCGTGGACTCAAATGCAGACACACACAAGTCTTTTAAAGGTGTAAAAAAAATCTAATTTTATTCTCCAAGCGGTGGAATGGCGTTGGCAGTGAACAGGCTGGTAAGTCACAAAGGCAGGGATCCAGGTCGAGGAGGAGCAGAGGGTATGAGTGAGCAGGCAGGTTGGAACCAGGAAAACAGCTGCAGCTGATAGGTGAGGCAGACCACTGAGGGTGACGGAACGATCTGGCGATGAGTGGCAGGAAGACCGGGGTAGATATACAGCAGGTGTGTGTGATGATTGGTGATTATTCTCAGCTGCTCCAGCAGAGCCCGCCCAGAGGAGGAGGAGGAGGAAGGCCACACCTCCCAACACACTGACAAACTAGACAAACCAGGGGAAAACACACAAGAGACAAAAGGACAGGGAAACAGAGGAAACAAAAGGAAACCCTAGACTACAGGCAGATAAATCATGACAACCTGTTAGAGCCTCTGACAGACAGTAATGATTTTAGTCCCTTTATTACAACATTTTCACACTGTACAGTAGTGTCCTTGAGTTTGTGAAAGGCACTTTCAAATGTATTGCAAATGTATTGTGATTATTGTAACACTCAAAATATTATGAATAGTTACCTTGTCATCTTTTCTTTTTTTTTTTTTATCTGTGCTCTTATTGCTGAGCTGGCCTTCTCTTGACTGTTGACCCTGTGTTAACCTACTGACTAATAAAGTTAATAAAAATAACTATAAAACTGAATTGATCCTGTTCTCTCTTACTCTTGCCCGTCTGCGCTCTCCCTTCTTGGCAAAAAAAATCTGTATGTCCATCTACAAAGCAAAATTCATTGACATAAAATGGCCTAAAATGATGACCATTGACCAACTATCAAATAAAGGTAGCATTACATAGGCCAACTTAAACACTTACATAGGAGATAAATAATGCAGCAGCTAACATTAGCTAGCTGGCTAATTATGATATCCAATTAAATTATTTACATTTCATGATGATTATATATGTTTTCCTCAGTCAGAAAGATTCGGGGCTAGACAAGAAACATTCCCGGCTAAAGCCCCGGAGGCCTGATGCTGACGACGCCACTGTGAAGCCAGGATGTTTTCCTAACCTTAACAGTATGATATTAAAAGTATGCCTATTTATCTTTCACTAAATCTGACTAAACCTTTGCTTAATCATAGCGTTGTTATAAAACTGTCTTTTATCAACAGTGATTAGTAACCAGTGGGCAAACTCCGGGTCTGAGAAAAAAGTGCCTTAAACCTGCATTCTCTCTTATAGCCAGCAGGGGGCGACTCCTCTGGTTGCAAAAAGAAGTCTGATGTATTGAAGTTCATGAGAAAATTACCCTACTTCAACTTGATTTATTATCTCAGTTAACATTGTAAACATGAGTTTATGGTCTCAATCGCTAGTTTCAAGTCTTCTTCAATCCAGCATGATGTTCATTTAGTAAATTATGGTCCCATTTAGAGTCAAATAGACCATAAAGCAGGGGATGCTTTAGGGCGTGGCTACCTTGTGACATTCTTTTACTTTTAAGGCAACATCAGGCTTGACTTAAACATCTTAACTTTGTAAAACAAAATGTAACAAATAGATATAAATTTACTGAATTGTTATTCATTAAAATAATAAATCATGCCCCAACAACTTGGCAAAAAATCTTCAAAATTAACAGGAATTACAATTTAGGTGTAAACCGTTTTTAATGCCGCAACAAAAATGGTCAAAACGTTAATAGGAATTAAAATTACAATACAGCATGATGTTCATTTAGTAAATTATGGTCCCATTTAGAGTCAAATAGACCATAAAGCAGGGGATGCTTTAGGGCGTGGCTACCTTGCGATTGACAGGTCGCTACCACGGCGTTGTTCGTGTTTTGGTCTTAGTACTTTAACCCTTCCACAGTGTGTTTTCAGTTCATGAAAGTTAACTGTAACATTTCGGTAGCCTAAAAATGTCTTATTCAGCATTCGGTTGTACTTAGCTCCACACTCTCGTGTCAAAAACCAAGATGGCAACAGCCAAATACCAACATAGTGACAGCCAAAAAGCCAAACTCAAGGCTTCAAAACGGCTGTCCACAAACCAACTGGTGACATCACGGTGACTATGTCCACTTCTTATATACAGTCTATGTTAGTAATGGCCTTGGAAGGGCGATCAGAAAATCCTGCTGTGTCCTTCTAGAGAGGACAAACAACATGTTTTGTCCTCTGAGTTGGCATGTTCCGCTCACTGTATGAAAGGAAGGAAAGGTAAAATATCCATTACTTAAGTTAAGCAGCAAGGGAGAAGAGATCACATGAGATGTGATGATCCCACCACGCTCAGAATTGGCTGGTGTCGTGCAATATCTCGTATCTCTGTCAGAATATCCCCGAGCCCACAAAAGCATTTCATCATAGTCCAAACTTTGTGGAATATAGAGGGGAGGGAACACATTTTGGCAGCCTGCGTTTTCTCCCTGTGAAAAGAGCTCATTAGCTTCTCTTGCCCTCAATTGAGCTTCCCAGACAGAACTTCCTCTCATGCTGAATACAAATCCACCTCCTTCACCAGGACTTGGACTCCCAAACACTAACCATAGCCATAACCCCGACCATCTCAAACCTAAATCAAATATAGCCACTTAATTAGTTGAACTTTTTGGGGGCACTCCGGCGCCTGGAGCCTTTCTACCCAAAGGGATCAATTCAGGACAGAAATATTGTCTCTAAATGGAAATGTTTCCCCTCTCTATCTGGGGCTAATATATTCCAATGGGTGCATGGACAAAGTTTGTGCTATATCCCAAAGGTCAGAAATTCCTGCTTCTTCAGACTTTGATTTAGTCTGCTTTAGAAACTACAGAAGGCAAGCTCAGACGGAGAAACAGTACAGTTGTCTAGGCATGTCCCACTATACAGAGTGTTACAATCCGTTTTCATGATGACAAAAACAAGACCAAATTGAAAATGAGCTTTATTATGCTTTTAAACGTGTCTGTCGTCTTTCCTTTGCAACTGTTGGTCCATTCAGTTCAGTAATAAGTACAAATGTTTCAGTCCCCATTCAAATGTCTTGGCAGCCAAATTGCCTGCCTCAGTTAATCACCCCTATTTGCATGAAAAATCTGATCTCTGTACACACTTATCCATTAAGTACCTGGCAATTTCACTGAGGAGCTATTAAACTGAATCGCCTCCATTACACAAATATGTGAAATGTCCTGCAGCTCAATTAAGAATAACAGTAAATCATACGACTTGGTGTGTGTTCAACTCGAAAGCTTCTTGAATCTGAAAAGATACTCAACTCCATTTTTATGAAATTATAACAGCAAAAGAGTGAAGGTCCTTCATTTTCTGATGTTGAGTACCAAGTAGTGCTCAAGGACAAGATATAAAGATATCAAAAATAATGTCTGTTTTGAGTTCTGCTCATTTGGTTAACAAGGCATATGATCGTATCAACTATTAATTCAATTTTTGTATTCAGTGCTCTTATGTCAACAAACATCTTTTGACAGTCCTATGTGTTCATCTAATAAAATAGTGGTGCTACTCCAGTTTCTGTATGCCTTCCAACTCATTCCAATATTGATCAACTGATAAACTCGTACCTGTGGTGTCTTAAATGAGCTTGTTTAAAGAGAACAGTCCTTCATCTTGGCATGTCTAAAGGAGGCCTGGCATTGACAAATTCCCATCAATACTATGGAACCTGTAACATCAACAAATGCCTTTTTTGGAAGACTAATAAGACACCGGCCGGGCGAACAACCCCAGTGGGCTCTGATGGAAACATCCTCCATTGTGTCTTTCACTTTGGTCGGTTGATACCTCTCGCAATTAAAGTTAATTAAAGTCGCTCGGAAAAATGTGTAATCAGTTCAGAGCAGGGTTGGAAATTAACTTTTTTGCCACTGTGGCTGGTGGATTCCAAAACCTACCAGCCACTCAATAGATTACCATTGTTTTTTGTTGTCTGGTGAGTGAAGCAAATCTAGCAGACACTTGCATATTTTACCAGCATTTGGCTGGTGGCTGGTGCTAATTTCCAACCCTGGTTAGGAGACAGTTTGGCCTATTTCAGGTCTAGCTCCGGTCTTTTGCAACCACCTATTCCTACCATCCTGCTCGGATCCAGTTTTCCAGACCTGGTCTCCTGACTATTAATGACACTTTCCCACTGGACAAAAAAACCCACTAACACCCACTAACATCTGGCTTTTGTCTTCAGAGGGAAAGGATCCAATCGGCATTCATTTCCGCGAAAAATAAGCCTAGTCACCGGTATTTATCGGCTCCAACTCTGATCGGCAGTGATGGAAAGATGACATCCAGGTGGACACTCTAATTTTCTGCACTTTTTCCGGTGCTATACTATGTGACGCTCGTTGAAGTGAATATATAATAAATAAAATCAACAGGATTTGGATAATTATTAACATACAATTAATAAGCTCTCCTCAAAGCCACCAGACTCCAGTCAGACAACAGAAATGTTATCTCGCTGATCGTCATAAAACACACTTCATTCAAACTCAACGGAAACAAAATAAAACTCATCAGAACCGTCTTTCTTAGTCTTTCCACTGTTTCCAGCAATCATCAACTCTGGTTTGGGAGTTTGAAAGAGAGACTGAATAAGTAACAGATATAAAAAAAAAAATAAGTAACCACCGTAACATCACTGTTTACTAACCCTGTTTTCCGGTGCATTTGTGACGTTGAAAGTGACACACCAGAAAAAAAACCCTGCATATACCTGCTAATGATGGTGACAAAAGGGTATAAGTGGCCTTTATGTTAAAGGTGTTTTTTCCTCGTTTGCAGAATTATCAATAAAATGTGACCTTCTAAATACGCACTTGTTGCGCTTCTTCCAGATTAGGCACTTTATGCAAAATCAATTCCCCCAATTCCCCAACTGCCCCTATGATTGACTCTATGATTGACTCTTTTTATTGCTTAATACTAGGCTAAATGGGCTCACTTCAATCATATTTGATTACATTTTCAAGGTAAACTCAACTTGTTTAGACTCCCTAAGGGCCATCATATCAGATAAGCAATTGAGACCTTGTACACACCTCCCCTATATGTGCAAGTCTACTGCAGTGCAAGACTTTACACCGAGTCCATTTCACCAATGCGAGACTAGCCAAGATGTACCCTGAAACTGATACATGCAACAGATGTAAACAAATACCCGCTGGCTATATTTTGGCCTGCAACATTTGATATACTTTAGTGGGGTCTTGTTATAGATAAAACAGTAGACCCTGACCCCCTCATTGCCCTTTTCAGAATTCCTTCAAAGCCCAACTCACCCAAAGCCACACAACAAGTTATTGCATTCACCACTCTGTCTGCTAGGAGGCTCCTTAAATAGCCACATCCCTCCCCACCTACTCATAATAGATGGATTCAGGAGATACTGCAGTGAGAGGATTAGGTTCTCCCTGAGAGGTTCCCCCAAGACCTTCCATAAAACCTGGCAACCCTTTTCAGAACATATTGTCACCCTGAAGAAATCAACAAATAAATAACTGAGCTGAACACCCCAAGGGACCAAGAAGTGGTGTGGGAGGGAATTGGGGCTGGAGTGGGGTTGGCAAAAGATATCCACAGAACACTGTTAACACTACTGACAATTGAGTATGTTGTGAATTTCTGTGCAAACACCAATGACATCTTTTAATACAAAGACCGGCTAATTTCTAACAAGTTAAGCAAAGCAGAACGCACACATTCCTTTTTAAATACACTAATCTATGCTGTCATCATGAGACCCCACTGTGATACGACTCCTTATCTAAATCTACCATAAAGACATTACTTCAACTAGAAAGAATCAAGGCACATGGTAAACAAGTTATGAAACGAGCTGTTGTGAATATAAATATCAAGAGCCTTGAGATAGATTCAAAAGGGAGAGCAACAATATTCCTTTTTATCAAGCAAGTTAACAATATAATCTACAACAGCAGTTATGTGTGTTTAAGTGGTTATGATTGTTTTTATGATAATGTGATTGTCACTTCAAATCCAAGAATGTCTTTGTTCTTGTAAATAACAAAAAAATAAGTAATCTTCTTTCAGTTTGTTTTCTGTAACATGTTTGATTCCCTTGTTGTTGCTGGCAGAGAAAGACGTCTCCCAAATATTTGCCCTAACCTTAAACCTTTAACCAGTTCTGGTTGATTTACAATTTCTGAGTTGAAACAATGAAATTGCGCTTAAAGTTTAGGGTTGCATCCAAAATCCCACACTAACATGCTTTTTAGTACGCTAAAACAGTATGTGAGATATTTTAGTATGTCCGAAACCTTAGTATGGAACCAAGAGTACGCAAATTGCACACTATTTCTGGTGAAATATTACACTATGCAACGCTGGACACTACGGCGGCATAAATATCCCACAATGCAATGCGGTAGTGACAACAACATTAATATCGGATGTTGATGGACAGCTCTGTGACATCAATAACTCTTCAATTCAAGTGTAAGTATAAGATTTCACTTATAGGCAAAATGTTTATTTTAAATTCATTCAGACATTGATTCTCACAAATCGTCTTTTTGGTCACATGAGGTTGGCACGGGTTACCATGGTTACACGTCTCCAGCCGGCACGGATGCTCTCAGGAAGTGACGACGTAAATTACTGCTCTGTGTGTCCATAAAGATACACACTGCTGTTTATTCACACAAAAGTATGTTGAACGATAGCACGCGTATTGAGTATGTAGTGCATAGTATATGATTTTGGACGAAGCCTACAGTCTGGAGTCTGTTTGTTGATACATGAACATAGAAATACAATAGAAAAAGTATATTTCTATGTACATGAGCTTCAAAAAGGAGAGAAGTGAAAGCATTTTTTTTGCCCAATTTCACATCTGCCTGTCTTGCCCGTGAAGCCAAATATCAACTGAGCAGGGGATTGTTGCTGTAAAGGCCTGCAGCTCACTGATGTAACGCTTAAAAAGGAGAGCTAATCGCCTCTGTTGGGATTTGTTAAATTTTACTATAACATGAAATTTTGATTCGATTTGGGGGTTTCTGTGGAGAACTGGATGACTCAATATCCCATTGATCATTATTTACTGGTTATACTGGATTTACTCTGAGTGATGAAGCTGACAGCCGAGTCTGTTACTCCTGGCTCCGTTGGAGCTCAATACAGGCTTGATGGTGGTATTAAAATACGTTTGATTGGTGGAGCTTATCACAGGCTCTTTGGATCTAAAAATTCAGAGTGCCACCAATGTGGCAATAACAAACTTCGGCAGAATGGCTGCGAGAAGAAGACAGAAGTAGTAAACAGACTCAAAATTGGCCTCAAGCTGTGCCGCAGGAACGAACATGAGGCAGTGATTAATCTGAGGGACTTTTATTTATAAATCTACAATAAAGTCTTCACAAAGCAGCTGCAAAAGTTGCTTGTTTATTCATGAATTCCATCCTACATATCGCAAAGCAGCTGAGAAGGTGCTACAAACTCTGAACTTGAAATATTCATTATTAAGAGATCATCCTGCTAATCTTGTAAATTGCGTTTTCGCATTGGCTTAGTGAGATTACATACTATTAGACCACACGGAGAGAGCTGCTGAAAAGCTTAAAGGTTTCCCTCCATCTCTCTCTTTTTTTCCTGCAGCAACTGCTGGAAGATCGAGCTCTTAAATCTTTAATCACCTGTGGTGCAGCAGGCAGAGAAATAATCACTTATTTTGTAACGGCAGCACCCCCACCATAACAAAAGAGGTGTAATACCTCACTTACACTCTTATGGAGACTGACACAGAATACAGATGCTGAAGTCTTGCCAGAACATGATTGTTTATAGTACATCTTGCATGCCATAATATTCAACTGACCTAAAAGGATTGCTGGTGATCATCAGGATGTTGCTCATTAGTAGATCAGATATAATTAGGTCAGTGAAGTGGAAGGTGAGCCCTGTTAGCTTTCTACCATCACTACAATAAATGCAAACACCTAACCGCCACATGCACATCAACAACCTCTGGGATGCAACGTCGACGTTTAATCTTTGGTGCTGGAGGCATTTCGCAACCACACAACATCACGACATGCTCTCGTGGAAGACAGCCTCACATTTCTTTCTACAGTGAAATCATGCTCAACCTCTGACTCCGCAGTGCTACGTGATCTAACTTTTTTCTACAAGGTTACAGAAAATGTTGTAATCTTTTTTTTTTTTCAAAAAAACCCAAGCACATTCATTACTGTTTGTTTCATCCCACGATGTTCATAATGAGTATTCATGACAATTCACACAGAGCCATAAGTGCACAAGTTAATGTATAGCCTTTATCTTTTTCTTACACAGTAGAAGAACGTAAAGTGTTTTTTTTTGTAATTTTGCCAAAATGGACTAGTTAATAGATTAGTGAGACAGATTATATAGAGTGCATAGATTGTATATAAGAAGCGTACATAGTCACCGTGACATCACCCGTTGGTTTGCGGACTGCCGTTTTGAAGCCTCGAGTTCGACATTTTGGCCGTCGCCTGTTGCTTTTTTGCAACCAGAAGTGCAATGAGAGGGTGGAGCTAAGTACAACCAAACGCTGAATAAGACATTTTCAGGCAACCAAAAATGTTACAATTAGCTTTCATGAACTGAAAACACACAATGAAAGGGTTAAAGTTGTAAGACCAAAACATAAACAACTCTCAGACCGGACAACGCCATGTCAGCGACCTGTCAATCACAAGATAGCCACGCCCTGAAGCATACCCTGCTTTATGGTCTATTTGACTCTAAATGGGACCATAATTTACTAAATGAACATCATGCTGTATTGAAGAAGACTTGAAACTAGCGATTGAGACCATAAACTCTTGTTTACAATGTTTACTGAGGTAATAAATCAAGTTGAAGTAGGGTCATTTTCTCATAGACTTCTATACAATCAGACTTCTTTTTGCAACCAGAGGAGTCGCCCCCTGCTGGCTATTAGAAAGAATGCAAGTTTAAAGCACTTCCACATTGGCTTCACCTCTCAGAGCCTCGGAGGTAGCCCACTGAAAGTGACACTTAATCCCATGTAAGACGTGGCGAAGATACACTAATAGAGATCTTATCTTGTAAATGTCATCTTGTACAACTATGGTATCTACATCCTCTTGCTAAAACATCTTTCAAGATAATTCTGCAGGATGTTACAAACCACTGGAGCAGCTCCGGTCTAATCCCTGTCGCTAGGAGAGAGATAATAGATGTTGCTAACTGGTATGGTAAACTGTGACAGCCGGGGTGAAATTATCCCATCTCTGTTGTCTGTTCTAAAA